>NC_134398.1:217440500-219840500 GCF_050003625.1 Haematobia irritans | reverse complement strand
TTGGACAGTCTCTCGGAGAAGTTTGGTATATATGTCACTGGTTTGTATATTTTTGAATCCTTTTTCTTGGTCAATTCTCGGTTGTTGTGTAGGTTGGCTTTTACTTTCGATAAGAGTTGATATATCGTTCGTTGTGGGAAATTGTTGTCTTGGAGAATTCGTTTAATTTTATTTTCATTTTCAGAATGAAATTCTGGATCACTAATATTAAATATCCTTCGTATGAAATTTGTCGCTGTATTGATTATTATACGTTTACTGTGCTTAGAGTAAAAAAATATACAAACCAGTGACATATATACCAAACTTCTCCGAGAGACTGTCCAAGTCTGACATATACAATAAAGAAAAATATCATCTCGCGTTAAAAACTACAAACACTGTCAACGGATTATTTAGTAAAACAAAAACAAAAATTAAGAATGAAGACCAACACAACGTAGTATATAAGATAAAATGCAACGGTGACAAATCCAACTTATGCCAAAAGACATATATTGGTACGACAATGACAAAATTAAAAACAAGATTGTCTTCACATAAATCGGATATAAAAACAACAGACAAGCCAATGGAACAAAAAACAGCACTTGCGGCCCACTGTACATTGACTGGTCACAAACCTAACTTTAATAACGTAGAAATCCTATGCAAGGAAAACAACTACAGACGAAGATTTACTCTGGAAATGTTACACATAATTAACACTCCCACTAACGAGAGAATAAACTATAAAAAAGATATTGAGAACTGCGCGAGAATATATCGACATACGATACAAAAACACAGGAGAAAGTGATCACCAGTAGAAAACCAGACAGCGAAGTAACAAGACATCGGATAAAATGTAAATGACAATAGTTTAACTTTAATTTGTGAATTTTGTAATTAACTTTTGTTTAATTTTGTAAATTGTAGCCTTGAAAACGGTCTGACGAAGTCAACCGAAATATCGGAAAATAAAAAAACTAGAAACCAACAATTTCGTGTTTAATTTATAGACCTACAGCCGAGATTATGAGATAAAAATCATAAAAATTAAAATAAAAGGTCAACAATATCAACAAAAAACAGAAATAAAATTTTAACAAAATTTTCTATAGAAATAAAATTTTAACAAAATTTTCTATAGAAATAAAATTTTGACAAAATTTTTAATAGAAATAAAACTTTGACAACATTTTCTATAGAAATAAAGTTTTGACAGAATTTTCTATAGAAATAAAATTTTGAGAAAATTTTCTATAGAAATAAAATTTGGACAAAATTTTCTATAGAAATAAAATTTTAACAAAATTTTCTATAGAAATAAAATTTTGACATAATTTTCTATAGAAATAAAATTTTAACAAAATTTTCTATAGAAATAAAATTTTGATAAAATTTTCTATAGAAATAAAATGTTGACAAAATTTTCTATTTTCTGTACAAAATTTACTTAGAAATTAATTTTCAAAAATTTGCTTTAAAACAGAAAATTTTCTATGGAAATAAGATTTTTGAATAAAAATAAAATTGTGAGTAAATGGTTTACAAAGTCAATATCTTTAAAAATTTTAATTTTCGGTTTATGTTATAATACCAAAGTCCTCTGTGGGTAAATTCTCCCTTGTGTAGAAGTCGTAATTATCCCTTGTTGGTGCAAGCTAAAAATATTTAAACTTCGCCATATTTATACACCCAAATAAATTGTGGCGATTAGGAGTGATCATAAAATAATAAAAAAAAAACTTCTAAAACAAAGTAATAAAACATGTCTTTTGAAACAATTGTTTTGCATAATCACCACAAGAATTTGCTAAAAAACTACAAAATAAAATTTTTTGTGTTTTAGTTTTTTGGTAAAATGTTCTTCAGTGGCAACCTTCTTTCTATGACCAAAGAAGAACTTGCACATTTGTTTCATTTGCAACCATTTCCAAAAAAATGGGCTTACAAGCGAATAGGGCCTTCAAAAGTGCTTTCAACGCCTTTACCTTTGATTCCATGGAAGTATTTTGTTAAGTGTACTGAAATGTACCGTCTCGTTTATGCACATTCCCCCACATTCCCAACTGTCATTCACTTTATGCCACTAATCACTCCGCTGACATGATGTAAATGTAACACAATGGTGTTCTCCTCTTCCTCTAATGACATGGATGGGAAATATTCATGTGGTGGCATAGTTAAAGGTATGAAGTGATAATTATTCTCAACTTGTTTAAGGCTGCCGCTTAAATTGCACTAAGGGCAAGGAGATGTGAAGGTTCAGTGAATTTGAAAATATTCACACGCCTGCTTGATAGTCGTTCACAACACAAAAATGTAAAAAAAAACGAATGGAATGATCTTTATGACCATATTGGTTTGGTCATTATTGGAGGTAGCATTCAAGTTAAACATTTGATTTTTTTGGCCTTTGTTTGTATGTTTAAGCTATGTTTTCTTTTATTTTGGGAGGATGGATTAACAGCAGCATCTATGCTGCTGGGATCCAATCGCTTATAAAACCATAAACTCTATAAATGGTCCGGGAACTGCATAATACGCCCAATTAGTTGAGATGCTTCTGATGATGATGATGATGATGCACAGTGTTTGGATTTCATTAACGGGGTTAAGGAAGCCACCGTGGTGCAGGTTAGGTTAGGTGGCAGCCCGATGTATCAGGCTCACTTAGACTATTCAGTCCATTGTGATACCACATTGGTGAACTTCTCTCTTATCACTGGGTGCTGCCCGATTCCATGTTAAGCTCAATGACAAGGGACCTCCTTTTTATAGTCGTGTCCGAACGGCGTTCCACATTGCAGTGAAACCACTTAGAGAAGCTTTGAAACCCTCAGAAATGTCACCAGCATTACTGAGGTGGGATAATCCACCGCTGAAAAACTGTTTTGGTGTTCGGTCGAAGCAGGAATCGAACCCACGACCTTGTGTATGCAAGGCGGGCATGCTAACCATTGCACCAGCCCGTGCAATGGTTAGCATGCCCGATGTATCATCATGATACATGGGGCTGCCACTAGAGTTGTGCACGTGTAATATTTTGCTCACGCGCACGCACACTCACGACGGAGAAATTTTATTCACGCACACTCACGCACTATATTGTTTGGTAGGACTCACGCTCAGGAAAAGAAAATTTGTACTCACGCACGAAAATCTTTTAAATGTCGTAACTCATGAAAAACCTCGTGACTCACGAATATTTCTATGAGTGATTTACCGACAGAACCTTATTGAAAAGATGAGTATGGTTAAAATCGAGTGCGTTATAAAACTCTTACAACATAGGATGTCACTAAAATTATAAGTGAATTCAACTCGTAAGCATTTTATGTTCGTAAGCGGGATTATTTTCGTGAGCGTGTTTTTCCGAAATTCGTTACTCACGCACACTCACGAAGATATTACTTTCGTGACTCACGCAAGACATTTGGTTGGTTAATCAAACTCACGCACATTCACGCCGTTGCCTTCAGCGTGACTCACGACTCACGGTGAGTCACAACAATTTTCGTCAGTCACGACAATTTCGTGTCACGTGCACACCTCTAGCTGCCACCTAACCTAACCGGGTTAAGATTAATCAAGTCAGCCATGGTAACAGAAGTGATGATACCTTTGTGCAACTTGCTGTGATACATTTGTGGCACCATATTCAAATTTACATTTGTGGCACTTTTTTTTACATTTTGGTGCCACCTTTTCGTCATGATGTGCCACTTTTTTTTAATTTTTTGGGTGTAGATTATTAGGCATTTAAAATTTCGCCCAGAATTGTATCCCACCCAATTAAAAATAAGATTTTCTAGACTTATCTGGAAATCACACTTATTTGTATAGCTTCACAAAACCACTGTGTAGCCTTTACGAAGGAGTTCCGAGTTCTAGAAATATTCGCTTCATTACAAAGTTTGAGGGATTTCTTTTTATTTCACTTCCCCCCTCCTTTCTTCTGAAAACAGCAGTGGCATGAAATTTTGAAAATTATTTCTTTTTGAACTTTTGACAATTTAATAACATAGTAGGATCATTGAGTTCGCTACGGCACATTTGACCAGAAATTCAACAAGACACCAGAAAGACCGACAGACCAATTGACTGCTCGCTGGCTGGGGATGAACACAAAAACCAAAAAAAAAAAACACGGAATGTATTCCTCTGGTGATCTTGCACCCACCAATTCCAATTTTGTTTCTGGTCTGGTTTTAGACAAATTTGATTTTGTTTTTGAAACCGAATTCGTGGAATTCCAGAACAGCAAACAGGCGTTTAAGAGAATATTGCCGCTATGTGTTCCCCACCCCTATAATAGCCACTGCATAAGAAATTCACTTTGGTCTCTTTGTTTTTAAGATTTCAACTTTGTTTAACATTGAAAAGCCATCATCTTCACATCTACATTGTGGCATGATCCTAGAAACATCAAGAAACAAAACGAAACGTAAATTGTCCGGCTGGCCGGTTGACTTTAGCAAATGGTCAAAATCGAGGATATTGTTGGTAGGAAGACAATGTGGTGTTGATTTGCTTGGTAGCAGAAGCGCTTCAATGGCTTCAACAGCAGCCGCCGCTGCTCATACTCATTCACTTGAAATTTTTGGGGGCGTTGAAATTGGGCTGATCACGTTTGGTGTCCAAGAAAATTTTGTGGCTAACTGAGTGCCTAGATGGCTGACACATACACACACAACCATTTATATTGTTGGTCAACGTTTTTCTCAGGAAATTCTGCAAAACAATAGCGGTGATTTGAAATTAAATTATTTTAATGATCAGTAGTTAATCTCGTCCTTCCTCTAATTTTTTTTTTTGGTTTTTTTTGGGGGGTTTTGGTTCCATCAAATGTATGTGGTTTTTTCGCTTAAGCCAGAATTATGATGAGGGATTTATCCCTGCTACCCTTCTACATTTTTAAAGAAAATTTGTTATGGTTGTGTTATGATATAGGGTAACTCCATAATGCCCTACACGGATAATATTGATTGACATGATATGGAAAATTTTTAATTTAAAATAAAGGATTTTAAAAGATACTGTCAATTTATTTTTTGTGGTCGAAAAATCGTTTTGTATTTCTAATCAAACTTTAATTAATTTTGGTTTTATATTTATAGTGAAAATTTTCGAACCAATCATGTACCATTTTGGTTGAAGAACTTTTGTTTTATTTTTATTTTATTTATTTATATTTATTGTTAAAAATAACGCCGTTCGGACTCGGCTATAAAAAGGAGGTCCTTTTTAATTGAGCTTAACATGGAATCGGGCAGCACTCAGTGATAAGAGAGAAGTTCACCAATGTGGTATCATAATGGGCTGAATAGTCTAAGTGAGCCTGATACATCGGGCTGCCACCTAACCTAACCTAACCTAACCTAACCATGGGGGCTATATATGATTATGGACATATACTACCACCACGTACCAAATTTCAACCAGATCGGATGAATTTTGCTTTTCCAAGAGCCTCCGGAGATCAAATCTGGGGAACGGTTTATATGGGGGCTATATATAATTATTGACCGATATGGACCAATTCTTGCGTGTTTGTTAGAGACCATAAATATACTAACACCACGTACCAAATTTCAACCGGATCGGATGACTTTTGCTCTTCTAAGAGGCTCCGGAGGTCAAATCTGGGGATCGATTTATATGGGGGCTATAAATTATTATGGACCAATATGGACCAATTCTTACATGGTTGTTAGAGACCATAAATATACTAACACCACGTACCAAATTTCAACTGAATCAAATGAATTTTAGTTTTCCAAGAGACTCCGGAGGTCAAATCTGGTGATCGGTTTATATGGGGGCTTTATATAATTTTGGATATGGACCATTTTTTGCATGGTGGTTGGATACCATATACTAACACCATGTACCAAATTTCAGCCGGATCGGATGAAATTTTCTTCTCTTAGAGGCTCCGCAAACCAAATCGGGGATCGGTTTATATGGGGGCTATATATTATTATTGACCGATGTCGACCAATTTTTGCATAGTTGTTAGAGACCATATACTTACACCATGTACCAAATTTCAGCCGGATCGGATGAAATTTGCTTCTCTTAGAGTCCCCGCAAGCCAAATTTGGGGGTCCGTTTATATGGGGGCTATACGAAAAGTAGACCGATATGGCCCATTTGCAATACCATTCGCCCTACATTAATAACAACTTCTTGTGCCAAGTTTCAATTCGATAGCTTGTTTCGTTCGGAAGTTAGCGTGATTTCAACAGACGGACGGACGGACATGCTCAGATCGACTCAGAATTTCACCACGACCCAAAATATATATACTTTATGGGGTCTTAGAGCAATATTTCGATGTGTTACAAACGGAATGGCAAAGTTAATATACCCCCCATCCTATGGTGGATGGTATAAATAATTTTTAATTTTTCCGATAGGGCCATTAATTCGTTTTTGTCAAACTAGTATGGTTTCGCGTCGAAAACTGTAATAACCCAGAGAAAAAACATGGTTAAAAATATAATTAAAATTTTCTTTTTGGATCATGGAGTTATATCCAAATCTGAACCGATTTGGATGATATTTTGCAGATTTGGTTGATAGCACAGAAGGGTTCCTTCTGATACCACAGAAGGTTACCTTTTGCGAATGTTGACGAAAACTTAAAAAAAAAATCAATAAACCGGCTATTCTAAATTAGGAAGAAGTATGAAAATGTCGATTTTTTAGAATTTTGAAAATTCGACTTTCTTATTCTCTCTACTATCTCCACTATTTGTGAGCATTTTTCTCGCTTCATACCATAGTGTTTTTAAGCGGACATATCTTCTCTGGAAATTTTGGTCAAACTTTGATTTCTGTAGAAATATTTCTGAAAATTGTATTTTTATAGAAAATTTTTTCAAAATTTTATTTCTGTAGAAAATTTTGTAAAAATTGTATTTCTATAGAAATTTTTCTGAAAATTTTATTTCCATGGAAAATTTTCTGAAAATTTTAATTATTGAAAATTTTATTTCTATAGAAAGGCTTCGTAAAATCGGGCGATGCATATATATGGGAGCTATATCTAAATCTCAACCGATTTAGATGGTATTTTGCAGATTTGGTTAATAGCAAGAAGGTTACCTTTTACGAATGTTGACGAAAAATTAAAAAAAAAATCAATAAACCGGCTATTCTACATTAGGAAGATGTGGGAAAATGCCGATTTTTTAGAAATTTTGAAAAAATCGAAAATTCGACTTTCTGATTCTCTCTACTATCTCCACTATTTGTGAGCATTTTCTCGCTTCATGTCATAGTGTTTTTAAGCGGACATATGTTCTCTGGAAATTTTGGTCAAACTTTGATTTCTGTAGAAATATTTCTGAAAATTGTATTTTTATAGAAAATTTTTTCAAAATTTTATTTCTGTAGAAAATTTTGTAAAAATTTTATTTCTATAGAAAATTTTCTGAAAATGTTATTTCCATAGAAAATTTTCTAAAAATTTTATTTATTGAAAATTTTATTTCTATAGAAAGGCTTCGTAAAATCGGGCGAGGCATATATATGGGAGCTATATCTAAATCTGAACCGATTTAGATGGTATTTTGCAGATTTGGATAATACCACAGAAGGTTACCTTTTGCGAATGTTGACGAAAAATTACAAAAAATCAATATACCTTTTATTCTAAATTAGGAAGAAGTGGGAAAATGTCGATTTTTTAGAATTTTGAAAAAAAAAATCGGAAATTCGACTTTCTTATTCTCTCTACTATCTCCACTATTTGTGAGCATTTTTCTCGCTTCATACCATAGTGTTTTTAAGCGGACATATGTTCTCTGGAAATTTTGGTCAAACTTTGATTTCTGTAGAAATATTTCAGAAAATTTTATTTTTATAGAAAATTTTTTCAAAATTTTATTTCTGTAGAAAATTTTGTAAAAATTTTATTTTTATAGAAAATTGTATCAAAATTTAAATTCTATAGAAAATTTCTCTGAAAATTTTATTTATTGAAAATTTTATTTATTGAAAATTTTATTTCTATAGACAAATTTCGTAAAATCGGGCGATGCATATATATGGGAGCTATATCTAAATCTGAACCGATTTAGATGATATATTGCAGATTTAGTTGATACAACAGAAGTTTACCTTTTTCTAAATTTGAGTAAGATCGGGTAATAAATTAGTTTTTTTGTCAAATTTTGGAAAATTGGGCGATACATATATATGGGAGTTATCTCTAAATCTGAAATGATTTCGATTAAATTTTGCAGACTTGAAGCGTAATGACAAAGATTACTTTGTGCCCACTTTGGCGATGATCGATGATGTAAAAAATCGCAACGTGAGCCCATTTGTTGAAATCGGGCGATACATATATATAGGAGCTATATCTAAATTTGATTCGATTTCTTCGAAATTCAATAGCGTTCGTCCTTGTACCCAAAAAAAAAACACCCTGTACCAAATTTCATCAAATTCGGTTAATAATTGCGACCAGAATCCTGCGAGCAAAAAATACATGGCCAGACGGACGGACACCAAGCGCTAGATCGACTCAGGAGGTGATTCTGAGTCGATCGGTACATATTTTATGGGGTGTAAAATCAATATTTCAGATTTGTGGTAGAACTTTATACGCAATCCATGGTGAACATTTTTCTCCTAACCGAAATTATGGCCGTTTATACTTGTTAATAAGTCACATTTTCCATTTTGTTAGTGGGTCATTTTAACTTTCTTTGCTTCAAATGGGTTCAATCACGAAATTAATTGATCCAATTAATTTTTTATTGAAATGTCTTCAATCACAGAAATGATAGTATCAATTAAAAAATTAATTGATCCAATTAAAAAATTAATTGATACTATTAATTTTTGTGATTGATTTTTGTTTCAATTAAAAAATTTGTTGAATCAATTAAATTTTTAATTGAATATTTTTTAAAACTCAATTAAAATTTTAATTGGAAAAATTTTCGTGAATTTTTTTTCTGTGTAGAATTGTTAAAATGGTATAAGTTATATAAATTTTGTCGAAGAAATGCTAAATCCATTGTAGAGAAATTGCGAATTTTGTGAAAATATTTGAAGTCAAATCTTTTAGACAATAATTTTAAATAAAATATATTGAAAAATTACTTATTTGACAAAATATCACAAAATTTTTCAATTCACATCCAAAACATTGTATTGGGTACACAAATTCAGTACAACGGCTATTGAAATGGTTGGCATCCGTCCTATGTCAAGTCCATGTTAAATTCATCGTAAAGCCAAAGATTTCTTGTCGCTAAAATACGAATACGAATTTAATGAAATTAACTAAATAAACAATTGCTGCTTTGAATCGTATCCACACCCATCATTTTATTCTGCTTTTTAAGATTTGCGATACTTCAAAGACAGTATTAAAAACTTTCTAGTCCAAATTTTTTATAGGCAGACCAGAGCGATCCACAAAGCGAGGGAATCATTGAGCTGGGAATCATTATGTTCAATCAGCTTGGTAACTAAAAAATATTGTTGCTTGATCCCTAGAGTATTTCTTAACGTGTAGTCCCCAACAGCGTAGGAATGACGACTGTCTGAGAAAAGAATTTTTTGAGGATTGAAATAAATCTCACTCTTCAATTTTCTGTCATTATTGATATATTTTTTGATAAACGGTGCTAAATTGAGCAAATTAAATTATTTCGATAAACGCACATTCTCTACTCTATACACTCCCAAACGTATTTCTCCTCATGAAAATTACTGACTTCCCTCACATTTGAAGAATTATTGCCCTTCTCTACAGAGGCAGCAGCACATATGTCTGACATACTTCACCAATGATCTTTGATGATTTTCATTGACCATCATCATTCTCTCTATAAGAGTTGACCTGTTTGGGTTCCCATGCCTTTGTTTTGGGGGATTGTGCAGTCAGTCAATCAATTGTCTGACAGATCTCTTTTCTTCTTCTTATGGTGAGTATCTCAATATTTATTGGGGTTACCTTTTTGGTCTAATAATATGTTTGGAGTCATTTTCAGACATATGGGGTTCACTATTCCAGTTCGAATTAGAGGACTTTTTGGGGTGAAATGTTTATCGTTCCACTCGAAGTAGTATTATGGGCATGGATAATATTTATAGGCTGCTGGCCTTTCCAAATAGTGCTACTTCAGTGTGTCAGTTGAAAAATGTTGTGGGCTGGTAGACATTTATAATCGAAGAGTTTAAGAGAGCAGTGATTAAGTAAAACGGTTTCGTGTCTATGGCCATTTAGTGAGCAATGCCATTAAAAGTCAAATTGAAACATTTTCAAGGTTAAAGCTGGGGAAGGATTTGAGAATAACTTTTAGTGGGAAGATTTTTGAATGCAATCTTGGGATTAATGGTTTTGTGTACATTATGGCCAATTTGCTTCACTTCAGAGACATTCTGCTCTCTAGGAATCTGCATTATTTTAATTCAAAAATTTTGAAAGATTTGAAATTTGAAAGATTATGCATCTTAAATTCTAGAACAACAATTCTACACATTACTAGGGAAATTACAAGCCCTTTATATTAATAATAAAAAAAAACTTTTTTAAATTAATATAAAGAAATTTTCTATAGAAATAAAATTTTGACAACATTTTGTATAGAAATAAAATTTTGACAATATTTTGTATAAAAAAATCTATAAAATTTCCTATAGAAATAAAACTAAATGAATGGAGCCACCGTGATGCAATGGTTAGCACGCCCGCTTTGTATACACAGGGTCGTGAATTCAAACCCAGTTTCGACCAAACACCAAAAAAGTTTTTCAGCGGTGGATTATCCAACCTCAGTAATGCTGGTGACATTTCTGAGGGTTTCAAAGCTTCTCTACGTGGTTTCACTGCAATGTGGAACGCCGTTCGGACTTATAAAAAGGAGGTCCCTTGTCAGTGAGCTTAATATAGAATCGGGCAGCACTCAGAGATAAGAGAGAAGTTCACCAATGTGGTATCACAATGGACTGAAAAGTCTAAAATGTAGATAAAATTTTCTATAGAAATAAAATTTTGACAAAATTTTCTATAAAAATAAAATTTTGACAAAATTTTCTATAACATTTCTATAGAAATAAACAACATTTTCTATAGGAATAAAAATTTAACAACTTTTCTATAGAAATAAAATTTTAACAAAATTTTCTATAAAAATAAAATTTTGACAAAATTGTCTATACAAATAAAATTTTGAAAAATTTTTCTATAGAAATAAAATTTTAACAAAATTTTCTATAGAAATAAAATGTTGACAAAAGTTTCTATAAACAACAAATTTTGACAAAATTTTCTTTAAAAATTAAATGTTGACATAATTTTCTTTTAAAATAAAATTTTGAAAAAATTTTCTATAAAAAAAAAAATTTTGACAAAATATTCTATAAAAATATAATTTTGACAAAATTTTCTATAAAAATAATATTTTAACAAAATACAAACAAAATTTTGACAAATTTTGTAGAGAAATAAACCTTTGACAAATTTTCTATAGAAATAAAATTTTAACTAAATTTTCTATAGAAATAATATTTTTACCAAATTTTCTATAGAACTAAAATTTTGATAAACATTTCTATAGAAATAAAATTTTGATAAAAATTTCTGTGGAAACAAAATTTTCTATAGTAATAAAATTTTGACAACATTTTCTAAAAAAATTAAATTTTGACAAAATTTTCTATAGATATAAAATTTTAACAACATTTTCTATAGAAATAAAATTTTAACAAAATTTTCTATAGATATATAATTTTAATAATATTTTATATAGAAATAAAATTTTAAAAAAATTTTCTATTGAAATAAAATTTTAACAAAATTTTCTATACACATCCCAGCAAAAATTTGGAAGTTCTTCCAAAGGCACAACTTTAAAAGCACTTCCACAAGATGCACTCCCAATGATGTTCTTTATTTTAACTACCCAGGAAGTTCTATTAATTCAATTTTTTATAACTTAGTTTTTTCATACTTTTAAAGGGTAATTTTAACTTTTTTTGTTTCAAATAGGTTAAAAACAGAGTAAGAATTCATAAAACGGTAGAAATCATTTAAATTTTGTCGAAAAAAATGCTAAATCCAATTTGAAAAAGTTGTAAATTTTTGAAAATATTTGAGGTCAAACGTTTCCGACAAGCGTTAGAATCCATGAAAAATTTAAAAAAATTATAAAAATTATTTATTTGACAAAATATGGCAGAATTTTTTAATTTACATCCAAAACATTGAATTTGGATCACACCTAAAGAAGCGATGCAAATTCAGTGCAACGACTGTAGAAATGGAGGTCTTCCGTCCTATGACAAGCCCATGTTAAATTCATCGCTTCTGTGTCAATTTTGCACCACTTCCGGATCCAAAAAGAACATTTTCATTACTTTTTTGGCGACGCTTTTTTTGCTGGGATAATAAATATTTTTACCAAATTTTCAATAGAAAAAATATTTTGACCTAATTTTCTATAGAAATAAAATTTTGACCAAATTTTCTATAGAAATAATATTTTAACAAAATTTTCTATAGAAATAAAATTTTGACAAAATTTTCTATAGAACTAAAATTTTGATACAAATTTCTATAGAAATAAAATTTTGATAAAAATTTCTATGGAAACAAAATTTTCTATAGATATAAAATTTTAACAACATTTTCTATAAATTTTCTATTGAAATAAAATTTTAACAAAATTTTCTATACAAATAATAAATATTTTTACCAAATTTTCAATAGAAAAAATATATTGACCTAATTTTCTATACAAATAAAATTTTAACAAAATTTTCTATAGAACTAAAATTTTGGTAAAATTTTCTATAGAACTAAAATTTTGGCAAAATTTTCTATAGAACTAAAATTTTGATAAACATTTCTATAGAAATAAAATTTTGATAAAAATTTCTATGGAAACAAAATTTTAACAACATTTTCTATAGTAATAAAATTTTGACATTTTCTAAAAAAATTATATTTTGACAAAATTTTCTATAGATATAAAATTTTCGCAACATTTTCTATAGAAATAAAATTTTAACAAAAATTTTTTATTGAAATAAAATTTTAACAAAATTTTCTATACAAATAAAATTTTTAAAAAATTTTTTTGACAAAATTTTCTGTAGAAACCCTACGGGAAATGGATCAACCACAGAACCGGTACAGGACTAGTCCCTGGTGTGTATGGACCAGTCCCAGGTCTGGTCAAAACGTATGGAAGGGACCGGTCACTTAAACATGGGTTTGTCATCGACGGGGTAAATTTGCACTTTAGGACGTGTCAATTTAGCAGGAGCACCCCATAGACAGGTCCTCAGAAATCAGTCTCGGACAAGCTATTAGAAATCTGTTTCAATTTGGACATTCCAATCGAACGTGAAATGAAAAAAAAACTTTTAAAATATGTCGAACAATAAGTTATTCTGATAATTTTATTTGACTAAATGTGAAAATGCTTGATATTAAAATCTTAATGGATCTAAGATTTTAATATCAAGCGAGTACGGAAATAAATAAATTACGACTATTTAAAAATTGCAACTAACTGGAGCACAGGTACCAGTTCTCTGATAGGTCCGTCAGTGGCATTTTGCACCAATTTCCCATAGGGAATAAAATGTTAACAACATTTTCTTTAGAAATAAAATTTTGACAACATTTTCATTAGAATTGAAATTTTACAAAATTGTCTATAGAAATAAAATTTTGACAAAATTTTATATAGAAATAAAATTTTAACATAATTTTCTGTGGAAATAAAATGTTAGAAAATTTTTCTAAAAAAATAAAATGTTGAAACAATTTTCTATAAAAATAAAATTTTGACAAAATTTTCTTTAAAAATAAAATTTTAATAATATATTCTTTAAAAATAAAATGTTGACAAAAATTGTCTTTAATAATAAAATTTAAAAAAAAAATTTCTAAAAAAATAACATTTTGACAAAATATTCTATAAAAATAAAAAGTTGACAAAATATTCTATTGAAATAAAACTTTAACATTTAAATTTTGACAAAATTTTTATAGAAATAAAATTTTGACAAATATTCTATAGAAATAAAATTTTAGCGAACTTTTCGTTAGAAATAAAATGTTAACACATTTTTTTTTAGAAATAAAACTTTAACAAAATGTTCTTTAGAAATAAATTCTCAATAGAAATAATATGTTGACCATATTTTGTATAACAATAATATTATTTTGACAAAATTTTCAATAGAAATAAAATTTTAGCAAAATTGCCAATAAAAATAAAATTTTGAGAAAATTTTCTATAGAAATAATTTTTTTTCTTATGGAAATAAAATTTTCTGTAGAAATAAAATTTTGACAAAATTTTATATAGAAATCACATATTCTATAGTAATATTTATACCCTGCTCCACACTGTGGAACAGGGTATTATAAGTATTATTAAAATTAAAAAAAAAAAAAAAATTCTATAAAAATAACATTTTGACAAAATATTCAAAAATAAAATTTTGACAAAATATTCTATAGAAATAAAACTTTAACATTTAAATTTTGACAAAATTTTTATAGAAATAAAATTTTGACAAATATTCTATAGAAACAAAATTTTAACGAACTTTTCTTTAGAAATAAAATGTTAACACATTTTTTTAGATATAAAACTTTAACAAAATTTTCTTTAGAAATAAAACTTTGACAAAATTTTCAATAGAAATAATATTTTGACCATATTTTGTATAACAATAATATTATTTTGACAAAATTTTCAATAGAAATAAAATTTTAGCAAAATTGTCTATAAAAATAAAATTTTGAGAAAATTTTCTATAGAAATAATTTTTTTTCTTATGGAAATAAGATTTTCTGTAGAAATAAAATTTTGACAACATTTTATATAGAAATCACATATTCTATAGTAATATTTATACCCTGCTCCACACTGTGGAACAGGGTATTATAAGTTATTTTCCTTTAATTTGGTAGATTTTGGTATTTTTGTCGCCTTTTTGTAGTTTAGAGCCTAGATTTAAAACAAGATGGCATCTTTGGCTCAGAATCAATACCAAAAATCCTTAAGGGAACTTCAAAATCTTTAGATCCTTGTACCATTTTATGAATGTATGTATTGAGCAGATTTTGTTTTTTTTTTTTAAGGAATCAAACAAGACAATGCGAGAGCCTCTCTTAAATTTCATGCAACATGTCACGGTACTTCATAGTTATCGTCTACTGAAGAAGCAAATTTCAATTTTAAATTCTTCGGTCTCACATGTCCTTCCATGTGACATTCACATTGACCAAATCGTATAACCACCAAATGCGTAAGGAATCCTCAAATGGCTACTGTATTTATAACTGCAAAAATAAAAATCTATGACAACATAACCAGCATGAATCTGCAGGCTCTTGCATATTTCCACAGCTTGGTGTTAATGTAAATGAATGAAAGAATCGTGGGTCGTTGGATGGGTTGTTTTATGGAACAAATTTCACCCATGGTGGACGAAAAAAAAAAAATAACACACACACAACAAAATCCTCCCATCACTACTCCTGTAGTTTTAAAGAACGTATAGACGAACGGAATGACAAACGGTCAGTTGCATATGGAACGTGGTGGTTAGATATTGACCAACTACCGACCGCTGTTACAACAAGATCATTCCGAGAATAGCTGGCAACTGGCAATGGCCCGCATACCGAGTTTTGGGTGGACTACAAATCGGAGATTTACAACCTGTGTCTCAAACACTGGCAGGAGGTGGCAGGAAGTGGTAGACTTCCCCTTCCTCCCCACAATGAAACCAAGAGGCAGACGAAGAGGCTGAGATTTAAAACAAACTAAGAGCTTCCTTCATGCTGTGGCAGGCACAATAGTCCTCTATGGTTAGTTTTACATTTACGCTGTGGCAAGAGCTGTGTGGCACGTGTGGTTTTTCTAAGGAATTCTTGAGAAACTTAAACGCTCTGCATGAGTCGAGCTCAGCCAGGAAAATGTTTCCATACATCCATCCGTCCATCTAAGAGGCGATGTTGAATAAGAGCAGATCTTCTTTAAGGATTTGCAAAGCCCATTTCCCTTGACCAATGCTCAATGTGGGTGATTGCCTACAAGCCCGTTTGCCCATTTATGGTCATTTCTTTGCCTGCATGATAGCACAGTGGGCAGTTTCCTTGTGCAGCCCAACAACACCTTTCCCTCAATGGAAGATATATTGAGGCTGCTGTTGCTGCTGGCCGAGTTGGCTTATCTTAATGTTTGTATACAAACATTAGTTACTTAAGTTGAAGAGTTTGTAGCATCCAAATGCAGATTGGTCTAGAAATTGGCTACCTAAGATTTTACGCATGCACAATGCGTAGTACGCTCATCACATGCTGTGACGGCACGAAAATAAAACTGCATCATTTGCAATGCTCTCTTAGACAATAATATGACCATAGTTATTCACATCTACACACACACTGATAAACAAACACAGTGGTGACTGAGACTTTTGGATAAAAGGTAACAATAGTTGTTTAATCCTGGATCCTTTCATTTAAGATGCGTAAATAATTTCTTCATGAATTGCGAAAAAATGAAGTGTTAATGACATGACTTTCGTTACGCTATAGACAAATTATTTATATTCTAAAAAAAAGTTAAAAAAAATTTTTTTTTTGAGGAAATTTATTTTGTCCAATGAATTTCGATGACAATTACAATAAAACCTTATTTGAGAAAAACTTTGCCATATAAACTAAGTTCGCGGAAAATTTACATACATAAATAACAATTTTGACGAAAAGTTAATTTTAACGAAATTTTCTATAAAATATCAATTTCAAGGAAATTTATTATAAAAGTGAATTTTGAAGCAGTTTACTACTATAAAAGTAAATTTCAACTAATTTTACTATAACATGAAATTTCAACAAAATTTACTATTAAAGGAAATTAGAACAAATATTTACAATTAAAGAAAATTTCGAATAAATTTAATTTAGTTAATTTTTGAATTCAACTACATATTTTAATTCAACTGCATATATTTAACAAAATTTTTACGAAAAACTCAATTTCGACGATATTTCTCATAAAAAGTCAATTGCTACAAAATTTGGTATAAAGGTGGGTATTAAGATCGAGTTTAGCCGCTAAAATCACGATTTTCTCACGATTACTTTTCTTTATTAATGCATTTTAAGGAATATAAACTTTATGAAAAGTTGCTTTTGTCTATTCCCCATAATAAAATTTGCAACAAATATGTATAATTTCATGCCTTATTTTGCTGATTTAGTTTTCACTTTAGCGGCTAAACTCGAACTTAGTACTCACCTTAAACATTAAATTTCGACGAAATTTACTACAAAATGCCCATTTCGACGAAATTTGCTGTGAAAAGTGAATTTCAACGAAATTGCTGTGAAAAGTGAATTTCAACGAAATTTTCTATAGAAAGAAAATTTCGCCAAAATTCACTATACAAAGAAAATGTCGACGAAATTTACTATAAAAAGAAAATTTCCACGAAGTTTACTATAGAAAGACAATTTCAACGAAATATATGATAAAAAGTGAATTTCAACGAAATTTACGGTAAAATTCAATTTCGACGAAATTTTCTATAAAAATCAATATCGATGTAATTCACTATAAAATCCAATGTCAACGGAATTTATTATAAAAACAAATTTACTTGCATAAGTAAATTTTTACGAAAAATTCAATTTCGCAATATTTCTTATATAAAGTCAATTAGACGAAATTTGCTATAAAAAGTCGACTTCGGCGAAATTTACTATAGAAAAACAATTTCAACGAAATTTATGATAAAAAGTCAATTTTGACAAAATTTACTATAAAAAGTCAATTGCGATGAAATTTAATGCAAACATAAATTTCGACGAAATTCACTATAAAAGCCAATATCAGCGAAATTTGCTATAAAAACAAATTCACTTCCATAAGTACATTTTTACGAAAAATTTAATTTCGGTTTATTTCTTACAAAAAGTCAAAGCGACGAAATTTGATATAAAAAGTCAATTTCAACGGAATTTGCTATAAAAAGTCAATTTCGACGATATTTGTTATAAAAGTCAATTTCAACGAAATTTACTATAAACATGTTTTCTTATTCTAGCACATTTACTTCGATAAGTAAATTTTTACGAAAAAGTCAATTTTGACGATATTTCTCAATTTTGACGAAATTTACTATAAATGTCAATTTCAACGAAATTTTCTATAAAAAGTCAATTTCAACGAAATTTTCTATAAAAAGACAATTTCTACGAAATTTTCTATAAAAAAGTAAGTTTCGACAATTTACTATATAAAAATAAACGTCGATAAAATTAACTATAAAAATAAATGTTGTTGTAAATTTTGACGAAATTTACTATATAAAAACATTTTGGATGCAATTTACAATTTCGACGAAAGTTACTATAGAAAAACAATTTCAACGAAATTTACTATAAAAAGATAACTTCGATTAAATTTATTATAAAAAGTGAATTTCGACAAAATTTACATAGAAAGTGAATTTCGACAAAATTTACTATAAAAAGTGAATTCCGACGAAATTTATTTAAAATATCAACTTCAACGATATTTATACAAAAAGTCAATATCTACGAAATTTTCTATAAAAAACTGAATTTTGATGAAATTTTGTGAATTTCGACGATATTTAATATAAAAAGTGAATTACGACGTAATTTACTATAAAAAGTAAATGGCGACAAAATTCACTATTAAAAATTAAGTTCGACGAAATTTACTATAAAAGGTGAATATCGACTAATTTTACTATAAAAAGTAAGTTTCTACATAATTTACTATAAAATGGTAAGCTTGGTGAATTTCGACGAAATTTATTATAAAAAGTGAATTTTGACGAAATTTAGTATAAAAAGTTCATTTTTATGAAATTCACAAATACAAAATATAAAAATAAGCGTCGATAAAATTAACTATAACAATAAATTTTGTAGTAAATTTTGACGAAATTTACTATATAAAAATATTTTCGATGAAATTTACAATTTCGACGAAAATTACTGTAGAAAAACAATTTCAACGAAATTTACTATAAAATGTCAACTTCGATTAAATTTATTATAAAAAGTGAATTTCGACAAAATTTACTATAAAAGGTGAATTTCGACAAAATTTACTATAAAAAGTGAATTCCGACGAAATTTACTATAAAAAGTGAATTCCGACGAAATTTATATAAAAAGTCAACTTATCGTTGATATCGTTGATATTTACACAAAAAGTCAATATCTACAAAATTTTCTATAAAAAAACTGAATTTTGATTAAATTTACTATAAAAGTTGAATTTTGACAATTTACTATAAAAAATGATATTCCACGAAATTTAGTGAATTTCGACGATATTTAATATAAAAAGTGAATTACGACGAAATTTACATAAAAAGTCAATTTCTACGAAATTTTCTATAAAAAAAAACTGAATTTCGATGAAATTAACTATAAAAGGTAAGTTCGACGAAATTTACTATAAAAAGTGAATATCGACTAATTTTACTATAAAAAGTAAGTTTCTTCAAAATTTACTATAAAATGGTAATTTTGATGAATTTCGACGAAATATACTATAAAAAGTGAATTCTGACGAAATTTAATGTAAACAGTCAATATCTATGAAATTCACTATAAAAGTGAATTTCGATGAAATTTACTATAAAAAGTTCTTTGAACGAAATTTACTATAAAAGTGAATTTCGACGAAATTTACTAAAATAGTCAATTTGGAAGAAATGTACTATAATGTTAATTTTGACGAAATTTACTATAAATGTAAATTTTGACGAAATTTTCTATAAAAAAGTAAATTTCGATAATTTGCTATAACAAATAAACGTCGATAAAATTAACTATAAAAATAAATGTTGTAGTACATTTTGACGAAATTTACTATATAAAAACGTTTTCGATGAAATTTACAATTTCGTCGAAAGTTACAATAGAAAAACAATTTTAACGAAATTTACTATAAAAAGTCAACTTTGATTAAATTTATTATAAAAAATGAATTTCGACAAAATTTACTATAAAAAGTGAATTCCGACGAAATTTATATAAAAAGTCAACTTCAACGATATTTACACAAAAAGTCAATATCTACGAAATTTTCTACTATAAAAGTTGAATTTCGACAATTTACTATAACTTTACTATTTTCCACGAAATTTACAATAGCAATTGAATTTCGACGATATTTAATATAAAAAGTGAATTACGACGTAATTTACTATAAAAAGTAAATGGCGACAAAATTCACTGTTAAAAGCTAAGTTCGTCGAAATTTACTATAAAAAGTGAATATCGAATAAATTTACTATAAAAAGTAAGTTTCTACAAAATTTACTATAAAATTTAAT
The DNA here is from genome assembly GCF_050003625.1 of Haematobia irritans. Taxonomy (NCBI): domain Eukaryota; kingdom Metazoa; phylum Arthropoda; class Insecta; order Diptera; family Muscidae; genus Haematobia; species Haematobia irritans. The sequence continues at coordinate 219,820,130 of NC_134398.1, read as the reverse complement.
TTTGATGAATTAACTATAAAAGTGAATTTCGATGAAATTTACCATAAAAAGTTCTTTGGACAATATTTATTATAAAAAATGAACTTCGACGAAATTTACTAAAATAGTCAATTTGGAAGAAATTTACTATAATGTCAAATTCGACGAAATTGACTATAAATGCCAATTTCGACGAAATTTTCTATAAAAAATAAATTTCGACAATTTACTATACAAAGTGAAAAATAAACGTCGATAAAATTAACTGTAAAGATAAATGTTGACGAAATTTACTATAAAAAGTCAATTTCGACGAAGGTTATTGGAAAATGTAAATTTTAACGAAATTTTCTCTAAAAAGTCAATTGCGAGGAACTTGAATTTCGACGAAGTTTCCCAGCAAAAAAAGAGCTTCCATAAAAGTAGTTTGGATCCCCAATCTGTGATCCGGAAGTAGTGCAAACTTCGATCATCTCCAATGAATTTTACATGGGCTTGTCATAGGATGGAAGTACTCCCTTTTTGGATCCTTTGCATTGATTTAGAAGTTGTGCCCTGGAAGTTAATTTGAATGAAGAAATTTAAAAAGTGGAAAATTAATTTTTTCAACCAATTTCACTCTTTCTCATCCATATGTTTTATTACACTATTATTTTCCTATTATCAATTTTTTACAATTTGAAAAACTTTTTCGCTCCTACCAGGGATCGAACCTGGGTTTGCTGGCACCATAACAGAACGCCTTAGCACACTCAGCCACAAACTCCATTGAACATAAATCGTCGAAAGGTCAATTCAAATTTTTGTAATATGATCGTAATACGACACCAAGGAATAACATTCTAATTGCTTCTCGAGATGTTCTTTATTAGTATGAACGAAAAAAAAAATTGAGAAACGCAGGTTCAAATTTTTTTATCAAATATTTTCCTAAAAAAATATTTTTTTATGTTATGCATTGTTTTTATTTTCGGCATATATTTTCGTATAAATATATCTTTTCCATTAAAAATCAATAAAAAAAATTAAAAATTCTAGTAATTTGCAAAAACCTCTCAAAAGAACTTCCATGGAAGCGAAAAAGTCAAACGACACAGGTTCAAATCCTAGGGGGATGTAATTTATTTTTTTTTATTTTTTATTAATTTTCTATTTTTTTATTAGTTTTCTATTATTTTGTCCAAAATTTGCACTTAAAATAGCCTGATTGTGTTCTTTCTAATACTTGTCCACAAGGACTGCATCGGAAGTAGAAACAAATCATTGAGGGATCCCAAGATGCGCTTTAGAAGAAATGTTTGTGTACTTGTCCAAAAGGACTGCATCGGAAGTTGGAAAAACTCGATGGGGGATTCTGGGATGGGCTTTAAAAGAAATGTTTGTGGAACAACTTCCATTTTTTTGCTGGATTACTATAAAAAGTGAATAAAAATTAACAATAAAGTCGTGCTTTTGACTTTTTTCAAATTAGGATAAGTGGTCGTTTCGACGTCGAATTTCGATATTTTCGACATTGCGACGTTTTTGAGTTGTTAGGTAGAAAATGTCTAAATCACATTTTAATTAAAAATCGACTTTTGGAGTATTTTGTTAAATGTTGGTTGGTCGATTTTGGCCACCATAAAAAAGTTATTACTTGTTTTCGACCAACATAAAATTTTTAGTCGGTTTGACCAAATTTTCGAAATAAAGAACAACAACCGATCAATCGAATTTGAGTACTACGAAAAGTTGATTTTGACTTTGTTATCCGTACGAAATTGACTTTTTATAATAATAAATTACATTGAAATTTACATTTTATAATAAAATTAAATAAAATTTTTATTTTGTAGTTTGTGGTTTTAATTGATATTCAAATTTATTATTATATCATTTTTTTGTTGATTGTAAAATCCCCCACTGTGCCACTGTTTTAATCGCATCCATTCATAAATTTTGACTCACTTAAAACTTAAGTTTTTTTTGTATCGTATATTTATACCCTAATTTATATGGCATATTAATTCAGGTTCAAGCCATCTCATTATGTTTAGACACTTTAAATCTATTATTCAATGGTCATTTAAAATTTTAATTTTTAGTTTTTGTTTGGTTTGTTTAAAATTCAATGAATACAAATCATGCTATAGTTATTTTTATGGATTTCAACTTTCCTCGATGGTAGTCAAATTATTTCGTAGAATTGCTTCTGCACAAAAAAATAAAACCAAAAACGAAATAAGAAGACAACGATGATTCATACCGTCATACATCCATTTGTCCAAGACAAACCACATCTATTGATTTGCCCGAGATAAGAGACACATTAACCACAGTAACCTGAATTTACGGAACAAAAAGTTTCGAAATGAACGCAATTTTCAGAATTCACATGAAATCACAGAAGTGCGCCTCAGAGATATGAGAAAACGTAATAACCACCAACTCTCGACCAAACCCAAAACCAAAAACTAAGAGGAGAAAAAACAAACCACGAATGTATTAATTCGACTGGAACTTGAAAGCTGGGCCAGCCAGAAATATGTCTAAATTTATGTCTTAGCCAAAAATAAGACCCCCATATGTGGTGGTGGTGGTGATGGTGGTCGTATATACAGGGATTTTCCTACATCTCATATTAGTCAGCAGCAGCAGCAGCCGCAGCATCTGACAAAGCGTTCATGTCAGTACGAAAACGGAAGCTCAATTATTTAGCCTTCACATATATGAACGTCAGACCAACATCTTGCCACATTTGTGGAGCGTGCAACAACTCTATTTAACCATCGACGCAGTTAGTTAGTCACTGAGATTACATTCATTAGAGCAAATGATTCCAGTTTCCCCTGGGGTCCCCCTCCCCATTAGTGGAGTTGATGGAGGTGATGTCTTTTTTCTGGTTAAGTAAAAAAGAAGCCATAACATCTGCACAATTTTACAATTCCAATTAACGCTTGCAAGACCAAACATGATTCATGTTTTTTGGGTTTTAATATTTTTTGGAGATAACCACAAGAGATGACTAGGAGCAAAGTTGTAAAGACATCATCACTGTCACCAATTCTCGTCGTCATTATCACCGATGGTTGAAGTGATTGCATTGCATACAGTAAGAAATTAGGGAGGGAAGTTGGTATCAAAAGAAAAAAAGTTGAAACTCATCTTTTCGGCAAAAAGAGAACCATGTCGATTTTTGTATTCTTGATATTCGAATAGGTGATTTTTATGTTTTTTTAAACCTGCTCAAATTTTTGTCCTCTTTTTGCTTAGGAACTTTTTATTCTGCTCAAAATATACTTTTTATGTTGGCTAAAATAGACAACTCGACTTTCGATTTTTTTTAGAAAATCGACTCAAATTATCTAGGCGGCTATTAATGTCAATGAAACCAACTTATGGACCTCTGAAGCCAAGGTAAGTTTATTAAATACAGAGAGATCGGCTTGTAATTTCCGAGAAATATCTGGGGTTCAACCATCGCGACTTGAGCCTGCACTTTGCCCACCTTCAGGTCTAAAAATGGTTCTTTGGTTTACAATATGACCACTGAAATGTCGCTTCATATTTTTACCATTGAAAGTTCTGCCAGTAGTTGAACTACTGAAGAAAATTTTACCAAGAAACTACCAAACGAATAATCTTATTTTGCCAAATTTTTTTCTATCGAAAATTTTGTTAAATGTTTATTTCTATAGAAAATTTTGTCAAAATTTTATTTCTATAGAAAATTTTGTCAAAATTTTATTTCTATTGAAAGTTTTGAAAAAATTTTATTTCTATTGAAAATTTTGTCAAAATTTTATTCCAATAGAAATTTTGTCAAAATTTTATTTTTTATAGAAAATTTTGTCAAAATTTTACTTGTTATTTCTAAAGAAAATTTTGTCAAAATTTTACTTTGCTAGAAAATTTTGTCTTGTGTAGAAAATTTTGACAAAATTTTATTTTGTTAGAAAATTTTGACAAAATTTTATTTTGTTAGAAAATTTTGACAAAATTTTATTTTGTTAGAAAATTTTGATAAAACTTTATTTCCATAGAAAATATTGTCAAAATTTTATTTTTATTAAAAATTGTGACAAAATTTTATTTTGTATAGAAAATTTTGTCAAAATTTTTACAACATTTCTTTTGTATAAAAAAGTTTGTGAAAATTTTATTTATATAGAAAATTTGATCAAAATTTTATTTCTATGGAAAATTTTGTAAAAATTTTGTTTCTATTGCAAATTGTGACAAAATTTTATTTCTGAAAACAATAGAAAATTTTGTCAAAATTTTATTTCTATTGAAAATTGTGACAAAATTTTATTTCTATTGAAAATTGGGACAAAATTTTATTTTGTATATAGAAAATTTTGTCAAAATTTTATACCTATAGAAAATTTTGGCAAAATTTTATTTCTTTAGAAAATTTTGTCGAAATTTTATTCCAACAGAAAATTTTGCCAAAATTTTATTTTTATAGAAAATTTTGCCAACATTTTATTCCTATAGAAAATGTGTCAAAATTTTATTTTGCATAGAAAATTTTGTCTAAACTTTATTTCTATAGAAAATTAAGTTCTGACAAAATTTTATTTCTATTGAAAATTTTGACAAAATTTTATTTTGTATAAAAAAATTTTTCCATTTGTTTTGTTTTGTTATTGTTGGTTTTGTTCTTTAAGCATTGTTGTTGTTTTTTATTTCAGCTTAAAACCATTTTTTATAGAATATTTTGTCAAAATTTTACTTTGCTAGAAAATTTTGTAAAAATTTTATTTCTATAGAAAATTTTGTCAAAATTTTACTTTGATAAAAAATGTTGTCTTGATTTTATTACTATAAAAAAATTTGTCAATTTGATGACAATTGTACCAAAAAGTATTATGTAAAATTGTATTTCTATAGAAATTTTTGACAAAATTTTACTTTGCTAGAAAATTTTGACAAAACTTTATTTCTATAGAAAGTTTTGTCAAAAATGTATTTCTTTTAAAAATTGTGCCAAAATTTTATTTTTTACAGAAAATTTTGTCAAAATTTTACTTTGCATAGACAATTTTGTTAAAATTATATTTTCTATAGCAAATTTTGTCAAAACTTTACTTCTATAGAAAATTTCTGACAAAATTTTATACCTATAGAAAATTTTGTCAAAATTTTATTTCTATAGAAAATTTTGCCAACATTTTATTTCTATAGAAAATTTTGTGAAAATTTTATTTCTATAGAAAATTTTGTCAAAATTTTATTTCTATAGAAAATTTGTCAAAATTTTATTTTGCATAGAAAATTATTTCAAAACTTTATTTGTATAGAAAATTATATTTTGAAAAATTTTATTTCTATTGAAAATTTTGACAAAATTTTATTTTGTATAAAAAATTTTATTTTTTATAGAAATTTTGTCAAAATTTTATTTCTATAGAAAATTTGGCAAAGTTGTACTTTGCTAGAAAATTTTGTCCAAACTTTGTTTCTATAGAAAATTTTGTCAAAATTTTACTGTGCTAGAAAATTTTTTCTTGATATTATTTCTATAAAAAAATTTGTCAACATTTTATTTCTATAAAAAATTTTGTCAACATTTTAGTTGATGACTATTGTACCAAAAAGTTACCAAACAAAAAATTTTATTATGCAAAATTTTATTTCTACACAAAATTTTGTCAAAATTTTATTTCTATACAAAATGTTGTCAAACTTTTATTTTGTATAGAAAATATTGACAAAATTTTACTTTGCTAGAAAAATTGTAACAAAATTTTTTTTATAGAAAATGTTGTCAAAATTTTATTTCTATTGAAAATTGTGACAAAATTTTATTTTGGATATAAAATTTTACTCTGCATAGAAAACTTTGTTTAAATTTTATTTGCTATAGAAAATGTTGTCAAAACTTTATTTCTATACAAAATTTTATTTCTATAGAAAATTTTGACAAAATTTTATTAGTACAAAAAAGTTTGTCAAAATTTTATCTCTTTAGAAAATTTTGTCAAAATTTTGTTTCTATTGAAAATTGTGACAAAATTTTATTTTTTGAAAGTAATAGAAAATTTGGGCAAAATTTTATTTATATTGAAAATTGTCACAAAATTGTATTTCTATTGAAAATTGTCACAAAATTTTATTTTGTATAGAAAAATTTGTCAAAATTTTACTTTGCATAGAAAATTTTGTTAAAATTTTATTTTCTATAGAAAATTTTGTCAAAACTTTATATCTATAGAAAATTTCTGACAAAATTGTATACCTTTAAAAAATTTTGTAAAAATTTTATTTCTTTAGAAAATTTTGTCAAAATTTTATTCCAATAGAAAATTTTGTCAACATTTTATTTCTATCGAAAATTGTTTATTTTGCATAGAAAATTAAGTTTTGACAACATTTTATTTATATTGAAAATTTTGACAAAATTTTATTTTGTATAAAAAATTTATATAGAAAAATTTTTATAGTTTTGTTATATTTTTTATAGAAAGTTATGTAAAAATTATGTAAAAATTTTATTCCTATAGAAAATTTTGTCAAAATTATATTTCTATAGAAAATTTTGTCTAAATTTTATTTCTATTTAAGATTTTGACAACATTTTATTTCTAAAAACAATATTGTCAAAAAATTACTCTGGTAGGAAATTTTGTCAAAATTTTATTCCTATTGAACATTTTGTCAAAATTTTATTTTCTGTAGAAATATTTGTCAAAATTTTACTTTGTATAGAAAATTTCGTCCAAGTTTTATTTCTGTAGAAAATTTTGTTAAAAATTTTATTTATATAGAAACTTTTGTCAAAATTTTATTTCTATAGACAATTTTGTCAAAATTGTATTTGTATAGAAAATGTTGCCAAAATTGTATTTCTTTAGAAAATTTTGTCTAAATTTTATTTCTATAGAAAATTTTGACAACATTTTATTTCTAAAAACAATATATTATAAAAACTTTATTTCTATACAAAATTTCTGACAAAATTTTATTTCTATAGACAATTTTGTTACAAAATTTTATTTATACAGAAACTTTTGTCAATATTTTATTTCTTTAGAAAATTTTGTTAACATTTTATTTCTATAGAAAATTTTGTTAAAATTTTATTTCTATAGAAAATTTTGTTAAAATTGTATTTCTATAAAAAAATTTTGTCAAAATTTTATTTCTATAGAAAATTTTTTCAAAATTGTATTTCTATAGAAAATGTTGTCTAAAATTTATTTCTATTGAAAATTTTATATAGAAATTAAATTTTGCCAAAATTTTATGTACAAAATAAAATTTGACAAAATTTTCAATAGGAATACAATTTTGACAAAATTTTCCAGCAAAGTAAAATTTTGAAAATATTTTTTTGCTGCTAAACATTAACTGGGATTTTTTCTGAAGATCAAGCACTGCGTCTGTAGTTCATTCAAGGGAAAATTGTCCTTCGCTTCAAAATTTGAGATATTACACCCATAAAAAAGGGGCTCTAATGCCAACTGAACTATATTTTATTTCATGAAGATTAGTTGATTTTAGTTAAATTTTGCATAATATGAGTAAATGTTCCTTATTTGAATATTTGTTGCTAACTTTAATGACGTGAACTAAAAATAAGAAAAAAAGTTGTATACAAATATAGTGCACAATTTTACTACAAAATAATTTAGTTCATATTATCCTAAAATAGAAGAAGTGTGCTTAAATTGAGTTCATATGTCTCTAAAATTAGTAAATTTTACTAAAATTGTATCTGTCTTGAACTTCGTACAGCGCTAAAGACATTTTAACAATTTTTAAATCCAATTTTTTCTTTCAACATATGAAATTTTCTTAAACAACAGAAAAAAATTAATTATTTAAAAACAAAATTTTTTCAGTTTGACAAAAAGTATTAACTTATTTATAACATGTTGCAATTAGAAAACTATTTTAGGTAAAATTTTCTAAAATAAACCTACATTTTCTTCCACGGTGGATTCACTTTTTTTGGGTGTAGGTTTCTCGGGAATTCTCGGGATTTTCGATATGTTACAAAATCAACTCGATTTGTCTAGTTTTAATCTATAAGACCTGCGAAACTTCGGTCTGCATTTTAAATACTGAGAGATTGGCTTGCAATTTCCCCACCGAGAAATATGTTTATGGTTCAAGCACATATATTTCAGTAAGTCCTTTGTCCACCGAGATTCTATCCTTTTTTGGATACAATCTCGGTGTTTTGTTTGAAATACGAACTCTCAAAATTTGAGTGAATAGAGAGTTCTGCCTACAGTTGATCTACTGAAATATTGATTTGTGCATGAATCTTTGAGATCTCGTGCTGCTGATTGTTCGCCAAGCAGATCAACCATTGAAGGGTTTTGGTCAAGTAATCAACTCCCCGTACGCTCAGGTGCTTCAACATCGAGATTCTATGTGGACCCAGCACCGTGGAGGCAATGGCGCCTTGATGACATCTTTACTTCGGCTGAGGTAAGTAGTGACACGTCGTTAACCCGGAGATTACAGATGCAACGAATTGATCTTCTCTTCATCGTTACTTCGGCTGACGAATGGTTCACCTCCACGCAATGTTACTCTCGGGATCCTTGCTTGAGTTCTTGTCTAGTTTCAGTATCAGGATAACTCTACCAATTTTCCGGACATCTGCTTTAAGAAGTGAGCCCAAAGAAAAGTTTAAGGACTCAGGTGCTTCATCATCAGTACCAAGATTCTATAGGGTCCCAATAGCTGGGAGTTAAAGATATTATCAACAGCACCAATGTTGATGACATCTTTAACATCGGCTGAGGTTAATTGTGGCATACCGTTGGCCCGATGGTAACAGATACCATGTGTCTCATTGTCGCTCTATCACTCAGGCGATGTTCGACTAATTGTCCGTAAAAAACGTTGCGCATCTTTTCGGATCAATTAGTGCTGCACCACGATGGCTCTCGTCGTGTGATATATCCTGGTATATCGCCTGCCCCAATATACATGTCGAAGATCCGTGAACGAATATGCTCGAATTGCAAATACCTTTCACAGTTTTTTCTATGGGTAAGGAGAAAACCGTGTGCCAAAAATGACATACAGACATAATAAAATAGCGACCCATAAAATCGTCATTTACAATTCCATTTAACGCTTGCTCAACTAAACATGATTCATTTTTTTTGTTTGGTGCTGGGGTTAACCACAATGCTGCGCCACTTGGAATGGGTGGCGACTGACACATCATCATCACCATCATCTCCAACGTGATCAACGTGCAGCATGCAGCATCCTCATCATCAGCGGTCACAAAGTCATCAACATCAACACATTACTACCAGCGACAACGTATTGTCGCCGGCAATCAATAAAACGTCCAAAAAGCTTATTCACCACCAAAACAGGCGAGTAAGCGCTCTCGCTTAGATTGCTCGTAGCGATAAATCCTACAAATTTACATACCTTCACTTTTGGCTTGGTGCGATTGCTGCCGTTGCCAAATGGGCCCTGGTAATGGTATGGTGGTGGCCTGACTAGGGTGAGTGACACAAAAGGCTTTGGCCATAGCAGTAACAGACCCTCCCGTTACCGTGGAATAAAAGTGTCATAAAGGCCAAATTATAAGTTAACACTATCAGGTCGATGGACCACTGGCATCGGCTGCCGTTGTTAACATTCAAACACGCGCTTCCTTATAGATTAAAAGAGGGCGATAAGTGTTTCATTTAAATGTGACATTAGCCCATATACATATATCGCTTTCGTACACATACGAATTTACACAATTACATAGGCAAATGAAACACCTTCACTCAACATTCAACTCAAACCACCTTTCATGGTACGGCAGTAGGGTGAAAACAGTCCTGGGTTGTAGCAACCACGACAAACCATTGTAAACCGGCAAAGTCAGCTAAGATCACCAAGTGTCACGTAGTTATTAATTTACACAGAATGTTAAAATGCCTTGATTTGTTGCCTAAATGATGGTGAAGGTGGTAGCAAGCACAACAATTTGAATTCGTAAAGATACGGTAGATGAATCGGCTGTCAGGGTTCGAATGATAGCTTGTTTGGGGGTATTTCTGTATCTGCAACATAAGAGTTTGGTAAGAGAAAGAAGTAGTCTTGGAAGGATTCCTCGACATCGTATCTGAAGTGGTGGTATTAGACAAAACGAAGAGGTGTTACGGAAAAGGTCTTCTCAAATAACAGAATTTCGCAAGAATTTGTAGGCCTTTCAAATATTTTAGTGACTGAGTCTATTAATTGGTGGATTGGAATAGTCAGAGGGGTAAATTTTTGAAAGACGGAACTGATGACTCTACATTTTGCATGGAGAAAGAGGTTGCTCGTACCAGAATTATGGATGGATGACTGACCTTCTGATTCTCTAACGTCCAGGGATTTGTCAATCAAAAGAAATTCAATGGAGACAATTCGCGCGGTTTCGGCTTTAGTTATGCCGCCGAGAGGAAGATCATCAGAGCGGCGTACCCGTAATTTTTCAGCATAAGTAACAGGACTGGTCCAACTTTAGGCGAGTCCGAACAGCGTTCCACATTGCTGTGAAAGTTTTAAAACACTCAGAAATGTCACCAGCATTACTGAAGTGGGATAATCCACCGCTGAAAAAATTTTTGGTATTTGGTTTGAAAAATGGGTTTGAACCAACGATCCTTCGTATGGAGGGTGGACATGTCTTTGCACCACGGTGACTTGATTAGGAGGGACTAATTCTACAATTATGAAAAAAAGCGAAAAGCCAAATCCTCTAAGATGCTGAACTCCGCTGAAATCTGTTGAAGAATAATTCCTCTATTTGTTTTTGGACTCAATCGTCCTATTCCATGTCTTTAGACTGTTGTCAGCACAGTTAGAACCGCTAAGATGCAATGGAATCTGTTGTTAAAGCATCTGTCTATAATAGACCAAACTATTCCATTTGTTTTTGACCTCACTCATCTCATTTATGTCTTTAATTGGGAAGCGGGAATGAAGTCAAGCCCAAGCCCGGTCATTATCCAGTAGGCAAGACATTTAAAGGGTGATACGGTCAAAATTTGGTCAATATAAACTTGACGTATTTCTTTCAATTTTGCATTTAAAACACCTCAACACCCCTCATTTGAAGGTGTGTGTGTGTAGAATGTTGCTCCTATTTGGATTTTGGAATTCACTCATCAGTTGTCAAAATGCCGTCCAAGCAAGAAGAGCATCGTATCAAAATTTTGTTCGCGCATCACGAAAATCCGAACTACTCGCACGCAAAGCTGGCAAAATCGCTAAAAGTTGCCAAATCAACCGTTACAAATGTAATTAAAGTGTTTGGGGAACGTTTTTCGACACCCAGGAAGTCTGGATCGGGGGGAAATCGAAAACCGGAAGCCGCTGAGACGACAAAGAGAGTTTCCGGTAGTTTCAAGCGAAACCCTAACCTCTCTCTCCGAGATGCCGCAAATAAGCTGGGTGTATCGTCTACAACCGTGTATCGAGGCAAAAAACGAGCCGAACTATCGACTTACAAGAATGTAGTGACTCCAAATCGCGATGATAAACAAAATACGACGGCCAAAGCGCGATCCCGGAGGCTGTACACGACGTTGCTGACGAAGTTTGACTGTGTGGTAATGGACGACGAAACCTACGTCAAAGCCGACTACAAGCAGCTTCCGGGACAGGAGTTTTATACGGCACAAGGAAGGGGAAAGGTAGCAGATATTTTCAAGCACATAAAACTGTCAAAGTTCGTAAAGAAATATCTGGTTTGGCAAGCCATCTGTACCTGTGACTTGAAAAGCAGCATTTTCATAGCTTCCGGGACTGTCAACCAAGAAATTTACGTGAAAGAGTGTTTGAATAAACGTCTGCTGCCTTTCCTGAAGAAACACGGTTGTTCAGTACTGTTTTGGCCGGATTTGGCATCTTGCCATTACGGTAAAAAGGCCATGGAGTGGTACGCCGCCAACAACGTGCAAGTGGTTCCCAAGGACAAGAACCCTCCCAACACGCCAGAGCTCCGCCCAATTGAGAAATACTGGGCTATTGTCAAGCGGAACCTAAAGAAGACCAAAAAAACAGCTAAGGACGAGCAGCAGTTCAAGGCAAACTGGCTTTCTGCGGCGAAGAAGGTGGACAAGGTGGCTGTACAAAATCTGATGGCAGGTGTCAAGCGTGAGGCCCGGCAATTCGGATTTGGAAAAGCGAAAGCCTAACTGAATATTTGTCCTGAATTTTATACTAATTGAACTTGAAAAAGAAATTGAATTTGATTTTTTAAATGAACGATGTCACCGATTTACACGCGTTTTCCCTTGACCAAATTTTGACCGTATCACCTTTTAGTAGATGCAAGTATTTGTCCAATGTCTCAGTAAGTCGCCTGTCCTAGTCTGCCTTTCGTTGGCAAACCGTCCACCATATAAGTAATCCATGCAATGAAGTGACTGAGAATTATCCCTTTTGCATGAAGTCTGTATCTTCTATACTAGCCACCTACGTCTCTGATAATCCACAGCTGAATAATTTTTGGGTCTTTGGGGGAGACCAAGATTGAATCCATGACGCTTTGTATGTAAGGAGGGCAAGCTGACCATTACACCGCGTTGGGTCCTGAGGTTAAGTACTAAGTAGATCACCTACATATATAAGCGAAATCCTTTGTTGATTGTAGGTCATTACTTGTGAAGTATACGATATATTGCTATGGGTAAGAGGATTCTGCATTAGTCCAGCAAAAACTGTCATAACCTAATAAACTTGAAGGTAACTTAGTCAGAAATGATACGCTACTAAATGGTAATCTTTCTTATTTTAACAAAAGCGTGAGCTATGAGGAAGGTACTTTTCTACAGCATTACTAAGAACTCAATTGTAAGCGTGACCGGGATATGAACAAGCAATGGGGTTTGCAACAAATAAGCAGCGCACTTATGTGGTAAGTAGTTGTACTCATGAAAATCTGATGCTTGGTAACGAAACCCAACCAAAGAGGCCAAGTCATTATTCCCACGAATACGGTAAGCAGTTTTTCAGCACATATAGTCCATACCCTGTCGTATTACACACGATATCTTACAAACTCACAAAGGCAACTTGCTGTAAGTCTAAACTATGTCTTACAGGCTATAAATCCATGATTCTTAGTTTCTCACTCGTGGGTTACAATAGCCAGGATATCCTAAGACTATCCCCCACCCAAAAAAGTGAAAAAAAAAAAATAACAAAAACCATCCAGTGCGCTGCACTCCAAAGGAAACAAATTGTAAATTGTAGAACACAAATGTGTGTCATGTTGACAAATCAACGCCAATTCAATCTGCATTATTTATACGAGAGCAAACTCAATGGTCGACCATTCATTCTTCATTCCATGGGCTGTATTCATACAATCTATCTTCAAGATCTAGCCAACGAAACCAACTGAAATCTATGCGTCTCATGATGCCAGTAAAGTAGAATAGAGGTGCCCTTGCCTTGTTGTGAGATGTCGGCGGTAATGTTGTGCTCTTCAAACTGCCGCTGATGGTGGTGGCGTTGGAGTTAGAGTTGTGGTGATGGCTTTCAGCTTTGGGTGCTCTCCTTTTGGGCAGAGTAAAGTTAGCACAGCATGGCATCTTAATATCAATTGTTGTCCTCCTGGTGTATGCCGTCAAAGTAGAACTGATAAATGGGTTCGTAAAGAATGAAGATCATTATCTGGTCTTGCATACGTTTAGGAGGCAACAGCAACACCACCAACCACCGACATTTGGAATGCTCTGGAAATCCATGCCAATAGCGGGAGAGAGAGAGAGCGCGAAAGGGGCGAAGACAAGCCTTGGTCAGGCTGACAGTTATTCTGGTGCCGGTATAACATTACATGCGTTTATTGAGAATAAATGGGAGCAACTTTACAACATGCAGACAAAATGCAGAGGTGGTTCTAAATTCATTCGATTTCAGTCGTTTTTATTATTCTCGATGGAATCCAACAAAGACCAACAACCAACCGAAACAAAAAAAAGAAACGCGTCATGTGGAGATCATCTTTCGATCATTTACATAACATTAGATGTGCAGGGGGTTCATTTGACTCATTCGTCTGTTCCAATAATGTCCGGAATTTAAGTTGGGCGGACACACAAACCATGGTGGGTCATCCGAAATTACCATGCCAATAAGTATTCCATATCGTTTGCCATAGATATATTGTGCGATAAGCAATTCCATATTCCAGCCATAAGTCTTCAAATTACTTGGCATATATACAATTGCAGTTGATGTTTATAGAATATTCTAGGAAAGTTTAAATTTTGCATGTAGTTCTCAACAGAAATCGCATAGATCAACGAAACGTTCCGTTACTTCCGAAGTAATAGTAGTAATGGCCTAAGGAAACAGGTTGGCTGATAAGTCCCCGGTCTAACATATAGATGGCGTCGCTAGTATTAAATGCATATTATTTTTATATAGTACCAACCTTCAAATGATTCGTGTCAAAATTTGACATCTGCAAGTCAATTAGTTTGTGAGATAGAGGTTAGGTTAGGTTAGGTTAGGTTAGGTTAGGTTAGGTTAGGTTATGTGGCAGCCCGATGTATCAGGCTCACTTAGACTATTCAGTCCATTGTGATACCACAGTGGTGAACTTCTCTCTTATCACTGAGTGCTGCCCGATTTCATGTTAAGCTCAATGACAAGGGACCTCCTTTTTATAGCCGAGTCCGAACGGCGTTCCACATTCCAGTGAAACCACTTAGAGAAGCTTTGAAACCCTCAGAAATGTCACCAGTATTACTGAGGTGGGATAATCCACCGCTGAAAAACTTTTTGGTGTTCGGTCGTAGCAGGAATCGAACCCACGACCTTGTGTATGCAAGGCGGGCATGCTAACCATTGCACCACGGTGGCAACGGTGAGATAGAGCGTCTTTTGTGAAGCAACTTTTGTTATTGTGAAAAAAATGGAAAAAAAGGAATTTCGTGTTTTGATAAAATACTGTTTTCTGAAGGGAAAAAAATACGGTGGAAGCAAAAATTCAGCTTGATAATGAGTTTCCGTACTCTACCCCAGGGAAATAAACAATAATTGATTGGTATGCAAAATTCAAGCGTGGTGAAATGAGCACGGAGGACGGTGAACGCAGTGGACGCCCGAAAGAGGTGGTTACCGACGGAAACATCAAAAAAAAATCCACAAAATGATTTTGAATGCCCGTAAAATGAAGTTGGTCGAGATAGCAGAGGCCTTAAAGATATCAAAGGAGCGTGTTGGTCATATCATTCATCAATATTTGGATATGCGGAAGCTCTGTGCAAAATGGGTGCCGCGCGAGCTCACATTTGGCCAAAAACAACGTGTTGATGACTCTGAGCGGTGTTTGCAGCTGTTAACTCGTAATACACTCGAGTTTTTCCGTCGACATGTGACAATGGATGAAACATGGCTCCATCACTACACTCAACAATCAACAGTCGGCTGAGTGGACAGCGATCGGTGAACCGTCTCCGATAGAGGTGGAGAACTATCGATAGTCGGCGCCATCGATAGTCGACGATAGTTCTTTCACAACCATCGATAGTTGACGATAGTACTATCGATATTCGACGATAGTATCGTCCACAATAATATACATATTTGGTTCGTATTTAAAATTTATTTAATATTTTAATATGAATATTTTACGATATTAAAGTTATTTGATCCAAAAGGTTTGGTTTAAAAATAAAATAATGTTAACATTTTTCGCCTGTCGAAAACAATTTGTCCCGCTTTGTTGCAGGGATGCTTGTGTCGTACAAAACGGCTCTTTGAAAGTAAGAAGCTACTGAATGTATTGACGATCTACAACTTCTGCTTGTCGGTGCAATATTGGCAGTATCCGCCGAAATAGCTGGAATCAGAGGCTAGAATTTCAAAGCCAGAATGGTATCATTTTAGATGGTCGTGAAAATTCGATGTGTTTCTGCTCGTTTTATACTCCTTTCCGCAATTAAGGCACTTTGAAAATTGTTTGTCCTCTGACCTTCTAAAATATTTCCATACTTGTAAGATTTTATTTTTCTTTTTTCTCTCGGTAGCCAAATCTTTCTCTGAGTCTGTGCTGTTGTAATCACATGCCTGACATGGTCGACTCACTGATTGTCATGGAGCTCCGAAGTTTAGCTGAAATTCAAAACATAGTCAAAACTCAGAACTACTTTAAAAGTAAATATTACACCTCTTTGGAGAAAGCGATCCATTCCTTTTAATGCTGCAGCAGACGTCACAAAAAAGGAGAATATTTGGTGATGTGAAAGCCAAACTATCGACTAACTATCGATAGTACTATCGAAAATGTCTGGCTGCTATCGATAGTGCCGATAGTGCTATCGATAGTTCTCCACCTCTAGTCTCCGAAGCGCGGAAAGACTCAAAATTCCGCTGGCAAAGTAATGGCCTCTGTTTTTTGGGATGCGCATGGAATAATTTTTATCGATTATCTTGAGAAGGGAAAATCCATCAACAGTTATTGGAGCGTTTGAAGATCGAAATCGCGGCAAAACGGCCCCATATGAAGAAGAAAAAAGTTTTGTTCCACCAAGACAACGCACCGTGCCACAAGTCATTGAAAACGATGGAAAAAATTCATGAATTGGGCTTCGAATTGCTTCCCCACCCACCGTATTCTCCAGATCTGGTCTGGATCTGGAGTTCTAATTTTGAAGTCAGGGGAAATTCGGTTCTATGGTGATAGTCTGATTCCAAATATTGAAGGTATCCTTTCTAGACCACCCACAGAATTTTGTATACCAAAGATCGATTTAAAAGACGCCTCTTGAAGAGTTATCTTTAGCAAAAAACCGTTTTCTTAATTGAAATTTGAACTTGCTAGACCTTACATTTTTAATTTATGCGAACGGAGTCAGAAATAGCTTGGCTGAAAAAGAACTCCCCATGACTGAACATGGACGGGGAATGAATCTCTTCCATGAGAAATAGATCTGCAAAAGCAATTTCGTTATACCGGACCTCCTTGGTGTGTTGAGTGATTTTTCTTAGAAACTCGTCAATTCATTAGGTCGGACAGCCTCCCAATAGAGTTCCCCATTGACCACCTTTGGTATTGCTGAGTGGGACTTCGGAGACTCAATTAGCTCACTTTCGCTTTACACCAATTGGTCGAATTCCTTAAGTGAAGCCTGACTTCCAATCGAAAGTAATAGATATGTCTGACTCAGGATTGCCATTTTTGGTCCGCTCGGACCAAAATTGGTCCAAAAAATTATGAATTTTTAAATTTGGTCCGATGGTCGGACCAAATGGAATTTGATTGATTTTGGTCCATTTTCGTCAAATCGGTAATTTTTCAAAATTTTCTATAGAAAAAAAAAATGTTGACAAAATGTTCTGTAGAAATAAAATTTTGCGATAACTTTAAATTGAAATAAAGGTTTGACAAATTCTAATAGATATAAAATATTGACAAAATTTTCTATAGAAATAAAATTTTGCCTAATTTTCTATAGAAATAAAAGTTTGGCTAAATTTTCTAATGTAATTGTTTAACTAAAATGTTAATAAAGTTTCCTAAAGGAATAAAATTTTGACAAATTTTTCAATAAAAATAAAATTTTGGCAAAATTTTCTATAGAAATATAATGTTGAGAAAATTTTCTATAGAAACAAAATTTGACAAAAATTTCTATAGCAATAATATTTTGAGAAAATTTTCTATAGAAATAAAATTTTGGGAAAAATTTCAATAGAAATAAAATTTTGAGAAAATTTTCTTTATTGAAATAAAATTTTGACAAAATTTTCTACAGAAATAAAATTTTGACAAAAATTTCTATAGAAATAAAATTTTGCCTAATTTTCTAATGTAATTGTTTAACTAAAATGTTAACAACGTTTCCTAAAGGAATAAAATTTTGACAAATTTTTCAATACAAATAAAATTTTGGCAAAATTTTCTATAGAAATAATATTTTGAGAAAATTTCTATACAACCAAAATTTGACAAAAATTTCTATAGAAATAATATTTTGAGAAAATTTCTATAGAAATAAAATTTTGGGAAAAATTTCAATAGAAAAAAAAATTTCGACAAAAATTTCTATAGAAATGAAATTTTGACAAAATTTTCAATAGAAATAAAATTTTGACAAAAATTTTTATAGAAATAAAATTTTGACAAAATGTGTTATAGAAAGAAGATTTTGAAAAAGTTGTCTACATAAATAAAATTTTGACAAAACTTTTTATAAAAAGAACATTTTGAGACAATTTTCTATAGAACTAAAATTTTAAGAAAATTTTCTATATTGAACTAAAATTTTGAGAAAATTTGAAATAAAATTTTGACAAAAATTTCTGTGGAACCGAAATTTTGACGAAATTTTCTATAGAATTAAAATTTTGACAAAATTTTCAATGGAAATCAAATTTTGACAAAATTTTCTATGGAATTAAAATTTTGACAAATTTTTCTATGGAAATAAAATTTTTACAAAATTTTCTATAAAATTAAAATTTTGACAAAATTTTCTTTGAAAATAAAATTTTGACAATTTTCTATCGAAGTAAAATTTTGTCAATTTTCTGTCGAAGTAAAATTTTGGAAGAATTTTAACTTTTAAATGATTTTAATTTAATTTGGAAAAATGGTCTGCTGGTACGAATTTTGGTCCAATTTTGGAAAAATATTGGTCCAAAATAAAAATTCATTGTGGCAACGCTGGTCTGACTATCAATACTTTGTTAATATAATTTTGCTTTGTGCCAAATCATCGAATTGGTAAGCCGCTTTACTCCAAATAAAATCTGTACACTGCAAAACTAAAGCTTTGCCTTTTTATATCCACCACCATAGAATGGTGATGGGGGTATAATAAGTTTGTCATTCCGTGTGTAACACATCGAAATCTCAACTTCCGACTATATAAAGTATATATATTCTTGATCAGGGAGAAATTCTAAGACGATATAAGCATGTCCGTCTGCCCGTCTGTCCGCCTGTCTGTCAGCCTTCAATAATTGCGCTATCGTCCTGAAATTTGGCACAGATTCGTTTTTTGGTTTCAGGCAGGTCAAGTTCGAAGATGGGCTATATCGGTCCAAGTTTTGATATAGTCCCCATATAAACCGATTTCTCGATTTGGTGTCTTGGGCTTATAAAAAACGTAGTTTTTGTCCAATTAGCCTGAAATTGAAAATCTAGAGGTACTTGAGGACCATAAAGAGGTGTGCCCAAAATGGTGCCCATCGGACCATGTTTTGGTATTTTTTGCTTCTTGGGCGTCTAGAAAGTGTATTTTCTATCCGATTTGCCTGAAATTGAAAATCTAGAGGTATTTTAGGACCGTAAAGAGGTGTGTCGAAAATGGTCCGTATCGGCCCATGTTTTGGTATAGCCCCCATATAGACCGATCTCCCGATTTTGGTTCTTGGGCGTCTAGAAACTATATTTATATCCGATTTTTCTCAAATAGAAAATCTAGAGGTATTTTAGGACCATAAAGAGGTGTGTCGAAAATGGTCCGTATCGGTCCATGTTTTGGTATAGCCCGCATATAGACCGATCTCCCGATTTTGCTTCTTGGGCTTCTAGAAACTGTATTTACTATCCGATTTTCCTCAAATTGAAAATCTAGTGGTATTTTAGGACCATAAAGAGGTGTGTCGAAAATGGTCCGTATCGGTCCATGTTTTGGTATAGCTCCCATATAGACGGATCTCCCGATTTTTATTCTTTGGCTTCTATAAACTGTATTTATTACCTGATTTGCCTGAAATTGGAAATCTATAGGTATTTTGGGACCCCAAATATATGCGAAATTGAGGTGTATCGGCCCATTTTGTCGTATAACCCCCATATAGACCGATCTCTCGGTGTTACTTCTTGGTCATCTAGAGACTATATTTTCTAGCCGATTTGCTTGAAATTGAAAATCTATAGGTATTTTAAGATCACAAATAGGTGTGTCGCAAATGGTGCCTATTGGTCCATATTTTGGTATAGCCCCCATATAGGCCGATCTCCCGACTTTATTTCTTGGGCTTCTAGAATCCGTAGTTTTTATCCAAATTGTCGGAAATAAGAAATATAGACGTATCTTAGGACCATAAAGAGGTATATCGAAAATAGTCCGTATCGGTCCATGTTTTTGTATAGCGCCTATATAGACTGATCTCTCGATTTTACTTCTTGGGCTTCTAGAATTTGTAGTTTTCACCAATTCGTCTGAAAGTGGAATTCTATAGGTATTTGAGGAACATTAGGTTAGGTTAGGTTTGGTGGCAGCCCGAAGTATCAGGCTCACTTAGACTATTCAGTCCATTGTGATACCACATTGGTGAACTTCTCTCTTATCACTGAGTGCTGCTAAGCTCAATGGCAAGGGACCTCCTTTTTATAGCCGAGTCCGAACGGCTTTCCACATTGCAGTGAAACCACTTAGAGATGCTGTCACCAATGTCACCAGCATTACTGAGGTGGGATAATCCACCGCTGAAAAACTTTTTGGTGTTCGGTTGAAGCAGGAATCGAACCCACGACCTTTGATTTCTCTAAACTCAAACAAAATTGGTTCACATAAATCCAGAATCTGAGCTGGTCTTCATAGGTAGAATCTTTAATTTTTTTCTTCGGGAAGCGTACTGGTTGAACTGATTTGCTTTGGAGAAGATTTGTCATCAAACCCCCTAAAATGCTATATATTATCAAATAACCCGCTACGACGATGAGTTATCAAAGTAAACTATTATATTTGATTCATGGTGGTGGGTATTTAAGATTCGGCCCGGCCGAACCTACTGCTGTATATACTTGTTCTGTTTCTCTTTATATTAAATTTTTACTGCCCTGGGATTATAATTGAATACGGTCCATTCCAGCTATGGACCTTCAAATACCAGGAGTAATAGCTGTCGTCTCGAGAACATAGTAAATTTGGAATGGGTCACTTGTGTGGATGTCTTCCCAACCATTGTAGTAGTAGTTCTCTCATGGCTCATTCGTCGTTATATTGATAAAAAATTCTACTTCCTTTGGATAATCTAGAATTGTTCGAAGTCTTGCTACTTCATCTGCTTTGAGTTCCATTTCTTTGGGAGACTTACGAGAGGAGGAATGAAAGACGACTTTCACAGATACTGAACCGAAGAGATACACTGGATTTTTCAACTGATTTTTCAACTAGATTTTTCATTGAAAATCCCAACAGTAGTCCCAGTGTCATAATCTATCAAGTTTCCAATCTCCATAACATCTCATAAGACTACCAAGATTCAAAAACTTTAAAATACCGGGACCGAGACTAATCTTTATTTCTAGAACGGGAGCCACCATGGCGAAATGCTTGGTATATACACTGGTACACGAAGGGTGATGATTCAATCCCAATTTCAACACCAAAAAGTTTTTTAGCGGTGATTTATCTCTTCCCGGTAATGATGGTGATACCTCTGAGTCTTTTAAAGCCACTCTAATTGGTCCGGACTCGGCTATAAAATATATGTCTCTTGTCATTGAGACTTAACATAGAATTAGGCAGCATTCAGTGATAAAAGAGACGTTTAACCTTTGTGGGTAAAGGGTTGCCAGTATATATAGATTGCTGGGAGTATTAAACGAGGATTAAGTGACCTGCGCCAACATCGATAGTCAGTTGTAGAAACATTCAAATTCAGTGAGTTGAATTTGATTCAGTGAGTTGAATTTGATGTGAAAGTGAACTCTTCCTCCTGTTTCATCCAAAGTCGATTTTCGAATGTTGCATCTACACGTGAGGCCTGTGATCAGGATGAACTTTGGTTACGTTTGTTTGTAGAGGATGACAACAATTAGACCACTACAGGTCCATTGTGAACCTCAAGGTAATTTTCTGCACTTCTTCCTAAAGTTGTATCCTTTAAAGTCGCTCAACAGCTTCCATATACCCCAATTCCTTAAAGATGCTTATAACATCCAACCAGAAACCCTGATGAAGATGAGTATATCCCTTAAGCTACACTCACGCAGATCGGTGAAAGCCAGAGAGAGAAAAGGAGCCCAGTATCTTGTTTCTTCTAAAGGATAATGCTGGACGAAGTGGTACCAATCTTCCGTCGTCATTTGCAATTCCTACGATTATTTTCGTTACACATCAAGTTGGTTTGACCCAGATGCTGACAAAAGATGAATTCAGTTTCAACTGAAGGGCGGCGAGGGCGATTTTGGCGGCGAAAAATTTTCAGCTTCAGTCATTGTAGAAGCTGATATCGACCTCATCAGCAGAGGTTCAGCAGTTTTTGTTATTGCAGAAATTTCTGCCTGAAAGATACTGCAAATGTTATTTAACTTGTAGAACTTAAATAAATTGCAGAATTATTTCGAATTCCTTTTAACAAAATTTTACTAAATTATCGATAAAATCTATTGTGAATACATCCTCTAGTAAATTTAGTACATTAAGCTATCATCGATTAAAGACGCTTTCTCTTCTCAATTTCCAATAACTCTTTTACTTCAATAAACATTAACGGCCTTATTCATAAAAAATCATTAACGTCCACTCTAAACCAGTGATAGCTATTACGCTCTTTTTATTCTATAAGCCTTATATAAAAATAGGTATTCATTAATCATTAATAACACTATTATAGTTATCATGCGTTTTTAGTGATAAGGTGGCAACACATGTCGTTACATCTTGTCATATTCATCGTAGTGATGAAGATCGAATTATAACCGGTTGATCTTAATAAAAACAAAGTCTCAACATTTTAATGATTTTGTGGCGAAACATAATTTTCCAGGCTAAATTAATTTATACAGAATGCATTACTCACAATATACAATCATTTTATAATTAGTCAATATGTTAGTATCAAAATTAGTATTAATCGAACCGGATTGTATTCGAATATAAAGTCTATTGTGATTAAAAACACATCACTAATCTAATGGAATTCATCTATTTAATTTCTCGAGCTAATTTTCGACGCATTTTTCATTAAAGTAACAAAAGGAAGTTTAAGATAACGTTAAATTTACATAATATTGGTTGGTATGAATTTTGTACGTCTATTTCTGCAGTTCTCTTATTTGGATTAGTATTTTGAAAAATTACATCAAAATAGGGTTTTTATAAGAAAAGATCGCCCATTTTATACGCATTGGCATATAATGATATACAAAATAGCATAAAACAGCGATAAATTTATAGGTATTGCCCAAAAAAAGCATTTTGCAATTTTATCAAAGAGTTAAAGAAGGGTACATCCTACAATAAATTTTTACAATTTACCAAAGACTTGTTAAAGGTTTGGTAAGCTATTAATCGTTTATGAATGCTATTTTTCACGAAATAATTTATCAATCGTTCATAAACGTCAACTAAATTTTTATGAATACGGCTGTAAACATCTACATTTAAAACTAAAAATTCCTTACTTTATTTTTTATTCTCTTCCTGGTTGGTTTCACTTCCTCAAAATATCGTTTATTATTTCTCATTACTGTGAGAAATAATAGAACGAATCGTACTCATACCGCCCACCCATATTCTGCAGGGACATTTCACAACAGTATCAGTTTCTACCTTCTATTTTGGACTTCCTAAACCTCTGCACAAGTTCCTATAAATATTTATTCGATATCCTTAGTTTTTATACCCCCCACCATAGGATGGTGGGGAATATTAACTTTGTCATTCCGTTTGTAACACATCGAAATATTGCTCTAAGACCCCATAAACTATACACATTCTGGGTCGTGGTCAAATTCGATCGAGTCGATCTGAGCATATCCGTCCGTCCGTCTGTTGAAATCACGCTAACTTCCGAACAAAACAAGCTATCGACTTGAAATTTGGCACAAGTAGTTGGTATTGATGTAGGTCGGATGGTATTGCAAATGGTTCATATCGGTCCACTTTTACGTATAGCCCCCATATGAACGGACCTCCAAATTTGACTTGCGGATCCTCTAAGAGAAGCAAATTACATGGTGTCAGCATATGGTCTCTAACAACCATGCAAAAATTGGTCCACATCGGTCCATAATTATATATAGCCCCCATATAAACCGATCCCCAGATTTGACCTCCAGAGCCTCTTGGAAGACCAAAATTCATCTGATTCAGTTGAAATTTGGTACGTGGTGTTAATATATGGCCTCAAACGTTCATGCAAAAATTGGTCGAAATCGGTCCATAATTATATATTGGCCCCATATAAACCGATCCCCAGATTTGACCTCCGGAGCCCCTTGGAAGACCAAAATTCATCTGATTCAGTTGAAATTTGGTACGTGGTGTTAATATATGGCCTCAAATGCCCATGCAAAAATTGGTCGAAATCGGTCCATAATTATATATTGGCCCCATATAAACCGATCCCCAGATTTGACCTCCGGAGCCCCTTGGAAGACCAAAATTCATCTGATTCAGTTGAAATTTGGTACGTGGTGTTAATATATGGCCTCAAATGCCCATGCAAAAATTGGTCGAAATCGGTCCATAATTATATATTGGCCCCATATAAACCGATCCCCAGATTTGACCTCCGGAGCCCCTTGGAAGAGCAAAATTCATCCGATTCGGTTGAAATTTGGTACGTGATGTTAGCATATGGTATCCAACAACCATGCAGGAATTGGTTCATATCAGTCCATAATTATACATAGCCCCATATAAACCCATCCGGAGATTTGGTTTTGGAGCCTCTTGAAGAAGCAAAATTCATCCGATCTGCTTGAAATTTGGTACGTGGTGTTAGTATATGATATTTAACAAAACCATGCCAAAAGTGGTCCATATCAGTCCATAATCATATATATAGCCCCCATATAAACCGATTCCGAAATTTGGTTTTGCATCCTCTTGGAGGAGCAAATTTCATCCTAGTCAGTTGAAATTTGGTACATTGTGCTAATAAAGGGTGATTCTTTTGAGGTTAGGATTTTCATGCATTAGTATTTGACAGATCACGTGGGATTTCAGACATGGTGTCAAAGAGAAAGATGCTCAGTATGCTTTGACATTTCATCATGAATAGACGAACGATCTGCCACAACGTCGAATTTTCAGTGAATGGGCCCTAGAAAAGTTGGCAGAAAATCCGCTTTTTTATCGACAAATTTTGTTCAGCGATGAGGCTCATTTCTGGTTGAATGGCTACGTAAATAAGCAAAATTGCCGCATTTGGAGTGAAGAGCAACCAGAAGCCGTTCAAGAACTGCCCATGCATCGCGAAAAATGCACTGTTTGGTGTGGTTTGTACGCTGGTGGAATCATTGGACCGTATTTTTTCAAAGATGCTGTTGGACGCAACGTTACGGTGAATGGCGATCGCTATCGTTCGATGCTAACAAACTTTTTGTTGCCAAAAATGGAAGAACTGAACTTGGTTGACATGTGGTTTCAACAAGATGGCGCTACATGCCACACAGCTCGCGATTCTATGGCCATTTTGAGGGAAAACTTCGGAGAACAATTCATCTCAAGAAATGGACTGGTAAGTTGGCCACCAAGATCATGCGATTTGACGCCTTTAGACTATTTTTTGTGGGGCTACGTCAAGTCTAAAGTCTACAGAAATAAGCCAGCAACTATTCCAGCTTTGGAAGACAACATTTCCGAAGAAATTCGGGCTATTCCGGCCGAAATGCTCGAAAAAGTTGCCCAAAATTGGACTTTCCGAATGGACCACCTAAGACGCAGCCGCGGTCAACATTTAAATGAAATTATCTTCAAAAAGTAAATGTCATGGACCAATCTAACGTTTCAAATAAAGAACCGATGATATTTTGCAAATTTTATGCGTTTTTTTAAAAAAAAAAGTTATCAAGCTCTTAACAAATCACCCTTTATATGGCCGTTAACAACCATGCCTAACTAGGTCCATATCGCTCTATAGTTCTATAGCCCTCAGATAAATCGATCTCCAAACACACAAAAATTGGTCCATATCAAGTTCATAATTGTAGCCTCCATATAAGGGACCCCCATATTCAATTTTGGCTCTCCACGTACCGCGCAAAATTCCATATCGATTCGTAATGATTTGTAGACTTACCTATTCATTACTTTTTTTGTCTAATATATACCACGTATGGACTAACTCACAATTTAGAAAACGATGTTAAGAAGTTTTAAGATACCTTGACATCGGTAAGTATAACCACAACGCAAGTATGCTAATTCGATTGTGGATGACAGTCTTTCGGAGAAGTTTCTACGTAATCCATGGTGGAGGGTACATATATACTTGTTTTATTTTTATACCCTGCGCCACACTGTGGAACAGGTTTTAAGTGCATATGTTTGTAACACCCAGAAGGAGACAAAATAGACACATGGTGTCTTTGGCAATAATGCTCAGGGTGGGTCCCTAAGCCGATATAACCATGTCCGTCTGTCCGTCCGTCCGTCTGTCTGTGAACACATTTTTGTGATCAAAGTCTAGGTCGCAATTTAAGTCCAATCGACTTCAAATTTGGCACATGCTCCTAATTTGGGTCAGAATAGAACCCTATTGGTTTTGGAAGAAATGGGTTCAGATTTAGATATAGCTCCCATATATATCTTTCGCCCGATATGCACTAATATAGACCCAGCAGCCAGAGTTTTATACCGATTTGCTTGAAATTTGGTACAAACATAACACTTACTCGTATAGTCAAGTGTGTAAAATTTTATTGAAATCGGTTCAGATTTAGATATAGCTCCCATATATATCTTTCGCCCGATATGGACTTATATGGCCCCAGAAGCCAGATTTTTGGCCAAATTTGGTTGAAATTTGGCACTAGGAGTAGAATTAGTAGTATAGTCAAGTGTGCAAAATTTGATTGAAATCGGTTCAGATTTAGATATAGCTCCCATATATATCTTTCGCCCGATATGGACTAATATGGTCCTCAAAGCCAGAGTTTTGGCCCAATTTGGTTGAAATTTTGCACAGGGAGTAGATTTAGTATTATAGCTATGCGTGCCAAATTTGGTTGAAATCGATTCAGATTTAGATATAGCTCCCATATATATGTTTCGCCCGATGTGCACTTATATGGACCCAGAAGCCAGAGTTTTATCCCGATTAGCTTGAAATTTTGCACAAGGAGTACAATTGGTAGTATAGTCATGTGCGCCAAATTTGATTGAAATCGGTTCAGATTTAGATATAGCTTCCATATATATTTTTCGCCCGATATGGGCTTATATGGCCCCAGACGCCAGAGTTTTGGTCCGATTTGGTTGAAATTGTGCACTAGGAGTAAAATTGGTAATATAGTCATGTGTGCCAAATTTGATTAAAATCGGTTCAGATTTAGATATAGCTGCCATATATATTTTTCACCGATCTGGTCATAATTGGCGTGTATATCAACCGATCTTCCTCTAATTCCGTACATCCGAATATTTTATGAGTCTCGAAAAACTTGCAAAATATCAGCAAAATCGGTTCAGATTTAGATATAGCTCCCATATATAGCTTTCGCCCGATTTACACTCATTTGCCCACAGAGGCCAATTTTGTGCTCCGATTTAGTTGAAATTTTGCACAGGGAGTAGAATTAGCGTTGTAACTATGCGTGCCAAATTTGCTTGAAATCGGTTCAGATTTGGATATATCTCCCATATAGAGCTTTCGCCCGATTTAAACTCATATGACCACAGAGGCCAATTTTTAACTCCTATTTAGTCATTAGCGTAGCTAGACAATTTTCCTAGGGGGGGCTATAGCCCCCCTAGAAAAAAATTAATAGACTGAACTTCAGTTCGAATTATGTTTTATTTTATAAAAATTAAAAATTATTTTATAAAAATTAATAAAAAGACTTCAATATAACTCGACAATTAATTTATAAAAAAAGTAACTAAAAGTAGTTCCACACTTTTTCCCAGCAAAAAAAATTTTGTGTTGTGTTTCTAAAGGCACAACTGTAAAAGCACTTCCAAAAATGTCTTCACAAAGAAGTTAATTATTTTAAATACGCAGGAAGTTGTTTTGATTAAATTTTTTATAACTCATTTCTTCTTTAATAGGTTTTTAATGGGTTGTTGTTGTTGTAACAGTTTATTGTGATTTCATCCATTTTTATGTTATACGCTTTGGTATTCAGCTTATGGCCAGATCGAGGAACTCTGCGACGTGTTGTGTTTTTAATGGGTAATTTTTTTGTATTAGATTAAAAAAGAGTAAAAGTTTAGAAAATGGTAAAAATTTTTCAAATTTTGCCGCAAAAATGTTAATCCATTCTAGAAAATTTTAATATTTTAATAATTTTTGAAAATATTCGACAAACAAGCTTTATAATGCATTAAAAATCATAAAAACTTTTATTCGGGAAAATATCACAAAATTCACCATATAGTAAAGAAACCAACTTACAATTTAGAAGACAATGTTAAGAAATAAAATCGGCAACTGCTACCACAATGCAAAGTCGTAAATAGGTTTTCAAATTCTGGGGGGGGGCTAAAATTTTTCTGGGGGGGTCTAAGCCCCCTCCCCAGAGGCCTTCTTACGCTTATGGATTTAGTTGAAATTTTGCACAGGGAGTAGAATTAGCATTGTAGCTATGCGTGCCAAATTTGGTTGAAATCGGTTCAGATTTAGATATAGCTACCATATATATGTTTTTCTGATTTCGACAAAAATGGTCAAAATACCAACATTTTCCTTGTAAAATCGCCACTGCTTAGTCGAAAAGTTGTAACAATGACTCTAATTTTCCTAAACTTCTAATACATATATATCGAGCGATAAATCAGAAATAAACTTTTTCGAAGTTTCCTTAAAATTGCTTCAGATTTAAACGTTTCCCATATTTTTTTACTAACATTGTGTTCCACCCTAGTGCATTAGCCGACTTAAATTTTGGGTCTATAGATTTTGTAGAAGTCTATCAAATTCTTCCAGATCGAGTGATATTTAAATGTATGTATTTGGGACAAACCTTTATATATAGCCCCCAACACATTTGACGGATGTGATATGGTATCGAAAATTTAGATCTACAAAGTGGTGCAGGGTATAATATAGTCGGCCCCGCCCGACTTTAGACTTTCCTTACTTGTTTTTTACTAAAATTGTGTTCCACCCTAGTGCATTAGCCAACTTAAATTTTGAGTCTATAGATTTTGTAAAAGTCTATCAAATTCTGTCCAAATCGAGTGATATTTAAATGTATGTATTTGGGACAAACCTTTATATATAGCACCCAACACATTTGACGGATGTGATATGGTATCGAAAATTTAGATCTACAAAGTGGTGCAGGGTATAATATAGTCGGCCCCGCCCGACTTTAGACTTTCCTTACTTGTTTTTTATTCTCTTTCTGGTTGGTTTCACTTCCTCAAAATATCGTTCATTATTTCTCGTTACTCTGAGGAATAATTGAACGAATCGTACTCATACCGCCCACCCATATTCTACAGGTACATTTCCCAAACCTCTGCACATATCCTTATAAATATTTCTTTCCATTATATAAGTCGATATCCTAAGTTTTTTAAAGTGAGTTTGAGCTTAGGAAACAGATCTGAGTTAGAGGACTTCGCTTCCCTAAATATATTCTGACATATACAGAAAATGCACTCTGATAAATGCAGTGTCTAAGATAAATTTATGATCCGAACACCCTTGGACCCTACACTGAAAAAAATATAGTCTTGAGCTCAAAGATTTATTTTCTTTAAAGTAAAGGGTGATTCTTTTGAGGTTAGGATTTTCATGCATTAGTATTTGACAGATCACGTGGGATTTCAGACATGGTGTCAAAGAGAAAGATGCTCAGTATGCTTTGACATTTCATCATGAATAGACGAACGATCTGCCACAACGTCGAATTTTCAGTGAATGGGCCCTAGAAAAGTTGGCAGAAAATCCGCTTTTTTATCGACAAATTTTGTTCAGCGATGAGGCTCATTTCTGGTTGAATGGCTACGTAAAGAAGCAAAATTGCCGCATTTGGAGTGAAGAGCAACCAGAAGCCGTTCAAGAACTGCCCATGCATCCCGAAAAATGCACTGTTTGGTGTGGTTTGTACGCTGGTGGAATCATTGGACCGTATTTTTTCAAAGATGCTGTTGGACGCAACGTTACGGTGAATGGCGATCGCTATCGTTCGATGCTAACAAACTTTTTGTTGCCAAAAATGGAAGAACTGAACTTGGTTGACATGTGGTTTCAACAAGATGGCGCTACATGCCACACAGCTCGCGATTCTATGGCCATTTTGAGGGAAAACTTCGGAGAACAATTCATCTCAAGAAATGGACTGGTAAGTTGGCCACCAAGATCATGCGATTTGACGCCTTTAGACTATTTTTTGTGGGGCTACGTCAAGTCTAAAGTCTACAGAAATAAGCCAGCAACTATTCCAGCTTTGGAAGACAACATTTCCGAAGAAATTCGGGCTATTCCGGCCGAAATGCTCGAAAAAGTTGCCCAAAATTGGACTTTCCGAATGGACCACCTAAGACGCAGCCGCGGTCAACATTTAAATGAAATTATCTTCAAAAAGTAAATGTCATGGACCAATCTAACGTTTCAAATAAAGAACCGATGATATTTTGCAAATTTTATGCGTTTTTTTTAAAAAAAAAGTTATCAAGCTCTTAACAAATCACCCTTTATGATAAGAACACTCATAAATGGAATATTGTCGTCCGTCTGTGAAAGTCAACCACACATGATGGTTTGGTCTTAGAGGAAAAATGGTCTGAGCCGAAGACTGCAATCTCTCGTAGACAAATCTAAAGTATTCTCTCTGTCAAAAGACTAGAAATTGCTTCATTTTGCAAGTATGGGCCATGTTCAAAAGCAATTTATCTAACAAATTGAAAATGTTTCGCACCACAGATCACATATGAAGTATTCTCACCATGATTGACCATCAATATGAAACGAATGATTGATGTCTGGGAATGAACGAAAATTTCCATTTTCCCATTGCATAGAGATTTTCGCTAGACTAACCTAATTCAGTCTCTTTATCAATGAGAATTGTGGTTAGTCCAACAATGAAATGAATATGGAGAAATGAATGATGATCATCCAACCACAAGCGACCACCACACGCACACACATAAATGTTTAACCAACAATTTAGATGACAAATTATAGTTTAAATGATTCCGAGACTAACAAAGATGACGTGAAATGGTTATGCACGTAAAGAAAATAAAGGCGATACGATGTTGGTGGTGGCCAACTAAAGTATTTCACACACACAAAGTTGTAGAGGAGCAATTCGGATCTGCTGATCTCCCTACCTCCCCAAAAAAAAAAAAAAAAACGGCTTCCAGAGATCAGGCAGCCTCAAAAAAAGCGAAGAACATTTGTCACATCCGTATAAAATCGTATTAGATAAGCGGCTTGATTTGTGAATACCTCTGAATGCTGGGATGAAGTGAGTAACTGTGTGAATGAATGAATGATGCTTCGATCAATCTGTTGAAATTGCAAAGAGCAACAAACCAACCAATTCAGACAATAAAGTCCATGGCCATTATTTCACTACCAATATCCCCTTTGGAGAAGATGATGTTGCCGCCAACAGCAACAACATTCATTCAATTATACAACATCTCATTTATCTTCCTATTCAACACTTTGTATCCCCAATTACTCATGGTCGCCACTTGGTATCTGTTTTGTTCGTTCTGTTTTGGTTTTTGTCATAGCTAAGACGGTGTCCTTGTATGGAATACCGTGGTTCAGATTACTAAAATGGGACTCTGGTAATGCATAAGGATTTAAAATGATAGTTTCTCCAAGCGAAAAATGATCCTCGTGTTATGGTAAATTTTGCAAATTATTCTTCTCCAACTGAAAGATACTATTTTTCTATAGAAATAAAATTTGTACAACATTTTTATAGAAATAAAAATTTGACATAATTTTTTATAGAAATAAAACTTTTACAAATTTTCTTTAGCAGGAAATACAATGTAAACATATTTTTATATAGAAATAAAATTTTGAAAAATTTTGAAAAGATACATGTTTCAAAAGAAATAAAATTTTGTCAAATTTTGTAAAAAGAAAATGTTGACAAAATTTTCTATTGAAATAAAATGTTGAGAAAATTTTCTATAGAAATACAACTGTATTATACAGGATTAAAATTTTGGCGAAATTAAAATTTTGGCAGGATTAAAATTTTGGCAAAATTTTCTATAGAAATAAAATGTGGACAAATTTGTCTATCAAAAGAAAATTTTGAAAAAAAAAAATCTATTAAAATAAAATTTTCTATTCAAATAAAATTTGCCAAATTTTCTATGAAATAAAATTTTATTTTTTTTATATAGAAACAAAATTTTCTATGAGGATAAAATGTTGACAAAATTTTCTATAGAAATAAAATTTTGGCAAAATTTTCTAGAGAAATCAAATACTAACAAATTTTTCTATAGAAATAAAATTTTGACAAATTCTTCTATAAAAAGAAAATTTTGAAAAAATATTGAAAATTATTGAAACAATTTTCAAATTTTCCATAAAAATAAAATTTTGACAAAAGTTTCTATAGAATTAAAAATTTCTATAGAAATACAATTTTGGCAAAAATTTTCTATAGATATAAAATTTTGAAAATTTTTTCTATCAATAAATATTTTCTAGAAATAAAATTTTGACAAAATTTTCTAAAAAACATAAAATTTTGAGAAATTGTCCAAAAAAAAAAAAGAAAATTTTGACAAAATATTCTATTGAAACAAAATTTTCTATAGAAATAAAATTTTGAAAAAACATTCAATAGAAATAAAATTATGACAAAATCTTTTATGGTAATAAAAAATTTGCCAAATTTTCTATAGAATAAAAATTGGACAAATATTCTATAGAAATAAAATTGCCAAATTTTTTATAAAAAAGAAAATGACAAATATTCTATAGATATAATATTTTCTATAGAAATAAAATTTTTTATTAATTTTCTATAGAAATACAATTTTTACAAAATTTTCTTTAGAAATAAAATTTTGAGAAAATTTTCTATATATTTTATATAAAATAAAAAAATAAGTTATTTGCAAAATTTTCTATAGAAATACAATTTTGACAAAAATTTCTATAGAAATAAAATGTTCAGAAAAATTTTTATAGAATTAAAAATTACTATAGAAATACAATTTTGGCAAAATTTTCTATAGATATAAAATTTTGAAAATTTTTTCTATCAACAAATATTTTCTAGAAATAAAATTTTGACAAAATTTTCTAAAAAACATAAAATTTTGAGAAATTGTCCAAAAAAAAAAAGAACATTTTCACAAAATATTCTATTGAAATAAAATTTTCCATTTGTTTTGTTTTGTTATTGTTGGTTTTGTTCTTTAAGCATTGTTGTAGTTTTTTTATTTCAGCTTAAAACCATACATTGACTAAACTACAAGAGTAGCTTAACCAACAGAGGAAAAGCTACTCTTGTAGTTTAGTCAATGTATGGTTTTAAGCTGAAATAAAAAAACAACAACAATGCTTAAAGAACAAAACCAACAATAACAAAACAAAACAAATGGAAAAAGAAGAGGAGGCACGCTCAAAATAAACCCAGCCATGTGAATTCAAATCGATGATTTGACAGTGGCATAGGAAAAGAGATATGTTTGTTTCGAATTTATTTGGCATAAGCCGGCTATCAATGTAAAACCTTTTTTCGGAGGGTTCAAGTGTGGTTTTTGTTGGGTTTAATAAACTGCCTGAATTTATTCTGATAATTGGTTGATAGTTTTGCTGCAAGTAGAGGATGCTGATGAGGAATGTGGTAATTCCGAAACGTGCGTCCATCCAACCATCTTGCAGTCTATAGGTTAGGTTAGGTGGCAGCCCGATGTATCAGGCTCACTTAGACTATTCAGTCCATTGTGATACCACATTGGTGAACTTCTCTCTTATCACTGAGTGCTGCCCGATTCCATGTTAAGCTCAATGACAAGGGACCTCCTTTTTATAGCCGAGTCCGAACGGCGTTCCACATTGCAGTGAAACCACTTAGAGAAGCTTTGAAAACCCTCAGAAATGTCACCAGCATTACTGAGGTGGGATAATCCACCGCTGAAAAACTTTTTGGTGTTCGGTCGAAGCAGGAATCGAACCCACGACCTTGTGTATGCAAGGCGGGCATGCTAACCATTGCACCACGGTGGCTCCCTTGCAGTCTATAGGGCTTTGCCCAAATAAATTTGACAAACATTCTTTTCCTCTGTTGGTTAAGCTACTCTTGTAGTTTAGTCAATGTACACGCAAAAAAATAATTCTTTCCTCCCAAACGAAATTTTAGACAAACAAAGTTCGTTTCTCATTTGCTTTTCGCTGTAAGGAAGTGTATTTGGAAGAAAAGTATATACTTTTTGTGATAAACGTTTATTCTTTTCCAGGATGTAAAAACAATTTCATAAAGACTAACTCAAAAAAAAATTTTTTTCTGGCTAATTGCATTTTCCCTCACATCTTTCTCACTTCCACGAAGATTTTTAGTTCTTAGCACCTTTTTCTGTAATACAAACAATGTAGAAGAAATTATACGATTTTATAAATTTTTAAAATTTTTTTACCTTTCGCCTGGACGGAGAATCGAACCGCGAACCATGCACTTTGTAAGCCAACACACTAACCACTGAGCTAAGTACCTGTTATGGTCATCAAGAGATAAATATCCATATAAGTTATATTTATATAGCATAGCTTGCGGCGCCCACGAACCGAATAAACAAAGTTTATTTAACAGAAACAAACATTTAGTTTGGCACCGTGGAGCAGTGGTTGCTACGTCTGACTCTCATGCCAAGGGTCGTGGGTTCGATCCCTGCTCCGACCAAAGTTTTTTTTTTTTTTTTTTTTTTTTTTACATACATTCTACATATGTTCGGAAGATTCCGAAAAAAATGTTCAACATTACATTGTACTATATTAAATTTTGAACTGTAAAATGTGTTTTATTAAAGACCAAAAGTCAGAAAAGAAGAGTGTTTGATATAAACGAAATGGACTCTGTTGTTGTTTCAAAAATAACTTTTTTTATTGAAAAAATAAAAACTTTGTAACAAACGAATTTTTTTGGTGATAAAAGTTTAAAATTTTCGAAGCAATTCAAAAAACTCTAACAAAAGAAAAACGTTTTCGGTACACGTTTTCCAAACGTTTTTTTTCTTTGCGTGTATGGTTTTAAGCTGAAATAAAAAAACAACAACAATGCTTAAAGAACAAAACCAACAATAACAAAACAAAACAAATGGAAAAAGAAGAGGAGGCACGCTCAAAATAAACCCAGCCATGTGAATTCAAATCGATGATTTGACAGTGGCATAGGAAAAGAGATATGTTTGTTTCGAATTTATTTGGCATAAGCCGGCTATCAATGTAAAACCTTTTTTCGGAGGGTTCAAGTGTGGTTTTTGTTGGGTTTAATAAACTGCCTGAATTTATTCTGATAATTGGTTGATAGTTTTGCTGCAAGTAGAGGATGCTGATGAGGAATGTGGTAATTCCGAAACGTGCGTCCATCCAACCATCTTGCAGTCTATAGGGCTTTGCCCAAATAAATTTGACAAACATTCTTTTCCTCTGTTGGTTAAGCTACTCTTGTAGTTTAGTCAATGTATGGTTTTAAGCCGAAATAAAATTTTCACAAAATTTTCAATAGAAATAAAATTTTGAAAAAATCTTCTATGGTAATAAAAATCTTGCCAAATAAAATTTTGAGAAAAATTTCTATATTTTTTATATAAAATAAAAAATAAGTTATTTGCAAAATTTCTATAGAAATAAAATGTTGACAAAAATTTTTATAGAAATAAAATTTTGACAAAAATTCAATAGAAATAAAATTTTGGCAAAAATTTGATACAAATAAAATTTTTACAGAAATTCTATAGAAATAAAATTTTGACAAAAATTTCTCAAAAGAAAAAAAATGCAAAATTAAATTTTTTTTGGTACAATTTTCTACGCATTTTGCAAATATTATATAGAAATAAAATTTTGCCAAATTTTTTATAGAAAAAAATTACAAATATTCTATAGATATAAAATATTCTATTGAAATAAAATGTTGTATTAATTTTCTATATTCTATAGAAAAAAAATTTTTGCGAAATTTTCTATAGAAATAAAATTTTCCAAATTTTTTATAGAAAAAAATGACAAATATTCTATAGATATAAAATTTTCTATAGAAATAAAATTTTGTATTAATTTTCTATAGAAATACAATTTTTACAAAATTTTCTTTAGAAATAAAATTTTGAGAAAAATTTCTATATTTTTTATATAAACTAAAAAATAAGTTATTTGCAAAATTTTCTATAGAAATAAAATTTTGAAAAAAATTTCTATAGAAATAAAATGTTGACAACAATTTTTATAGAAATAACATTTTGACAAAAATTCTATAGAAATAAAATTTTGACAAAAATTTTATATAAATAAAATTTGTACAGAAATGCTATACACGCTCACAAAAAATCGCTTCTGTAACATATACTCCCAAACATATTTTGCTTCAAGCATATACATTTTTGGGTATTGCCCAAACATTTATATGTTTGATCTCTTCCAATATATAATATGTTTGAAAGCATATTGGTCTAAACAATATATGTTTGGGTAGTCTAAGTTCCAAACATTTTGTATTTTTGCATCCAAATTCAATAATGTTGTCTTCCAAAAAACAATATGTTATTATGTGACCATATAATATGTTTGGAAGCATTTTGCACCCAAAAATATTATATGCTTAAAAAATATTCTCCAAAACAATATTGTGCTCAAAATTTTATTTATTTATTTATATATTTACAATCATAATGAATTATGAAAATAAACAGGTAATATAGGTGCTAACAACATAGGTTTTCGACCTGAATGCTCAAAATTTTGTTTCTGCCCAATTGTATATTCCCCGACATCTTTCTCACTTCCACGAGATTTTTTAGTTCTTAGCACCTTTTTCTGTAATACAAACATTGTAGAAGAAATTATTCAATTTTATGATTTTTTTTTATTTTAATTTTACCTTTTGCCGGACGGGGACTCGAACAGCGGACCACACAGTTTGTAAGGATCAAAGAAGTAGCTAATCAATTGCCCAAGGAAAAATAAAATGTTAATTTTGTAATAACAAGCAACAACCACCAACTTAATTCAATATCGCTCCCTGTTAAATAGCGCTCCAAGCTACTAAACACATATATGTTAATAGGCTATTTCTAAATTAATATATGTTTGCATTCAAGCATATTATATTTACAAACATTTTATGTCCCAAACATAATATGTTCTAACATATTAACATATATGTCCCAAACATGTTATGCTTGTTTATGAACATTATATGCTTGCACTCAAAAATATTGTGTTTAAAAATTTGTGTTCCAAACATATAATGTTTATAGCCAAACATATGAAAAACAGTCTTTTTCAACCGTGTAGAAATAAAATGTTGACAAAAATTTCTCAAAAGAAAAAAAATTGCAAAATTAAATAAAAAAAATTTCTATAGAAACAAAATTTTTAAAAAATATTCAATAGAAATAAAATTTTGACAAAATCTTCTATGGTAATAAAACTTTTGCCAAATTTTCTATAGAATAAAAATTGGACAAATATTCTATAGAAATAAAATTTTGCCAATTTTTTTATAAAAAAGAAAATGACAAATATTCATAGATATACAATTTTCTATAGAAATAAAATTTTGTATTAATTTTCTATAGAAATACAATTTTTACAAAATTAAATAAAATTTTTCCAAATTTTTTATCAAAAAGAAAATGACAAATATTCTATAGATATAAATTTTTCTATAGAAATAAAATTTTGTATTAAATTTCTATAGAAATAAAATTTTGAGAAAAATTTCTATATTTTTTATATAAAATAAAAAATAAAAAAATAAAAAATAAGTTATTTGCAAAATTTTCTATAGAAATAAAATTTTGACAACAATTTCTATAGAAATAAAATGTTGACAAAAATTTTTATAGAAATAACATTTTGACAAAAATTCTATAGAAATAAAATTTTGGCAAAAATTTTATATAAATAAAATTTGTACAGAAATGCTATAGAAATAAAATGTTGACAAAAATTTGTCAAAAGAAAAAAAATTGCAAAATTAAATAAAAAAATTTTCTATAGAAACAAAATTTTTAAAAAATATTCAATAGAAATAAAATTTTGACAAAATCTTCTATGGTAATAAAACTTTTGCCAAATTTTCTATTGAATAAAAATTGGACAAATATTCTATAGAAATAAAATTTTGCCAATTTTTTTATAAAAAAGAAAATGACAAATATTCATAGATATACAATTTTCTATAGAAATAAAATTTTGTATTAATTTTCTATAGAAATACAATTTTTACAAAATTAAATAAAATTTTTCCAAATTTTTTATCAAAAAGAAAATGACAAATATTCTATAGATATAAACTTTTCTATAGAAATAAAATTTTGTATTAATTTTCTATAGAAATAAAATTTTGAGAAAAATTTCTATATTTTTTTGTATAAAATAAAAAATAAAAAAATAAAAAATAAGTTATTTGCAAATTTTTCTATAGAAATAAAATTTTGGCAAAAATTTTATATAAATAAAATTTTTACAGAAATTCTATAGAAATAAAATTTTGACAAAATTTTCTATAGAAAAAAATTTGCAAAATTTAATTTTTTGTTTGGTACAATTTTCTGCGCATTTTGCAATTATTCTATAGAAATAAAATTTTGCCAAATTTTTTATAGAAAAAAAATTACAAATATTCTATAGATATACAATTTTGTATTAATTTTGTAAATTCTATAGAAATAAAAATTTTGCCAAATTTTCTATAGAAATAAAATTTTTCCAAATTTTTTATAGAAAAAATGACAAATATTCTATAGATATAAAATTTTCTATAGAAATAAAATTTTGTATTAATTTTCTATAGAAAATTAAATTTCAAAATTCAAAATTTTGTTTAGCAATAAAAATTTCTAAATAATTTTTTTTTTCTGTTGGTTAAGCTACACTTGTAGTTTAGTCAATGTATGGTTTTAAGCTGAAATAAAAAAAAACAACAACAATGATTAAAGAACAAAAACGAACAATAACAAAACAAAACGAATGAAAGAGGAAGCATACTCAAAATAAAACCCAGCCAACTTCATTCAAATCGATGATTTGACGGTGGCAAAT
Source organism: Haematobia irritans (assembly GCF_050003625.1). Lineage (NCBI taxonomy): Eukaryota > Metazoa > Arthropoda > Insecta > Diptera > Muscidae > Haematobia > Haematobia irritans. The sequence continues at coordinate 219,781,076 of NC_134398.1, read as the reverse complement.
CAAAAATGAGATGTTTGTACGAATTTATCTCGGCAAAAGCCGGCATCAATGTAAAACCCTTTTTTCTGAAGGTTCAAGTGTGGTTTATTGTTGGGTTTAATGAACTGCCTGAATTTATTCTGATAATTGGTTGATAGTTTTGCTGCAAGTAGAGGATGCTGATGAGGAATGTGGTAATTCCGAAACGTGTGTCCATCCAACCATCTTGCAGTCTATAGGGCTTTGCCCAAATAAATTTGACAAACATTCTTTTCCTCTGTTGGTTAAGCAACACTTGTAGTTTAGTCAATGTATGGTTTTAAGCTGAAATCAAAAAAAAAACAACAACGATTAAAAAAATTTTTTGAGAAAAATTTCTATATTTTTTATATAAAATTTTATATAGAAATAAGTTATTTGCAAAAGTTTCAATAGAAATAAAAACTTCTAAATAAATAAAATTTTGTCAAAAATTTCTATAGAAATAAAATTTTGACAAAAATTCTATAGAGATAAAATTTTGGCAACAATTTTTACAGAAATTCTATAGAAATAAAATTTTGACAAAAATTTATTTTTGTCAAAATTATTTTTGGTTTGGTAGTTTTTGGTACAATTTTCTGCGCATTTTAGTAGATTATTTTGGGCTCGAGTGGTAACCGTGGTTCAGTCCCTGTTTCCAAGCTGAGTCAAACTCACTTCTCCTAGATATGGTGGGTGCTATATCACCTGAAGGCAGGGTGAAATATAGGTAGTTGTTTTGACTTACTGGTTTTTTAAGAAAGCCAATTTCTATATTTTATTTGTGTAAAGTGGACAAGAAGACGATGTCGAAAAAATTCCATACCTATTATTTCCCATTTCTCAAGGTTCGCTTTTTTTGGTTTTCAAGTTCCTAGGCTCAAACAGAAGGTGTTTACAGGTTTTCTCCTTGGAGCAATATCTGGTATATGGAATGGACATTCCTTTAAAGAACGTTTGGGTCGCTCCAATGAATACTTACATTTCTTTACCTTGCAATGTTCTTGTATTTTGGAGAAATGATCAGCTTATTAGCCTTAAGAAAAGGCCCATAATGAAATTTCGAATGTCTTCTATCATTCTATCTGCTCTAGTTTATTTCTTGTTCATTTTTGTATGGGCTTTTTCCGCAATTATTTTACTCAATTTGTTATATGCCCTAAAACCACTGTACCTCGTTGGAAATCAGCATCATTGCTACAGATTTCTCATAACCAACTTCAAATCTGACAACTAGTGCATTTCATGTTTGTTTTACTTTTTGGGTTGAGATATCTCTATGGGATTTGTGGTTTTTGTTTTGAGGGCTTATTTTATATGTTCACACGGCTCCTACACATGATTAACGGCTTTGGGATGTGCCATAGTTTGGACGATATTGAAAGTGACGGCGGTGGCCTTTGCAATGGGAAACGATATCATTGCCGCATACATCGTTTTGCCAACAAAACACAAAGATTACACAAAACCGAAAAGATTTTAAATGAAAAACACCTGAAAAATTAATTGAGTCTGCTTTGATCGATGTGACAGAACAAAACATGCATTCCAACACCACCAACAACAACATATGGGCCAAACAAAGGAAAAAAATATAGCGGAATATTTACAGAAAAATAAGCCCTACGTTTTTTTTCAACCATTCATCCATCCATCAGTACCATCCGTTCGACCATCTATTCTTTGCCTACCGATTCATAAACACGGTCATTTTCAATTCATGTGTATATGAGCTGGTATTGTCATTTTATTTGTTATGCGCATGCGCGGCGACGTCTGCGCATTCAATACCACACCTTTTCATTCATTTTTCAATGAATAGAAATTCATTCGAACGTTATTCAGTTTGTGTTTTGTTTTGGTCTTCCATCGCCTCATCTCCATAACAAGGCTTGCAAAGCCATTGAGCTTATGAGCGTTGTCAACCAAAACGAGACAATAGTTGCCACTATTAACATTTGGTTTAGAAAGATTTGCGTAAATTATGATCGACATTATTTACTGGTCTTTTCATTCAACACCACCACCACCACCACCACCACCGGAGTCTGTGAACAACATTGTCGACAAAGTGTTTTTTTTTTTTTGGGAATTTAACTTTTTTGATGGTGGAGATGATGCCCCTACCACAACGCTGAAAATATAATTAAATAATCGTAAAATTTGTTACGACATAAGATCAATTTTCCAGTTGCTAAACATGATCGATACATGCCGATGAAGTGGCTGGGATGATAGAGTTATTAAAATGGGATTAGTTTCGTCATTAGGCCTACCTCAATATACAAACAAAAAACATTTTTTTTAATATTTTTTTTTTTTTAAATTTTAATTGAAATAAAAGGTTAATTGATTCAATGAATTTTTTGACCCAAATAAAAGGCAATCACAAAGTTTTTTGATGCAGAGATAACGTACATCATTTACCAAAAATGGTAGGCTTTTTCTTGTTTGGTAGATTGGTAGAATTCTTGATAATTTGGTAGATTGTATCTTCACCTACACAGAAAAAAAATTCACGAAAATTTTTCCAATTAAAATTTTAATTGGGTTTTAAAAAATATTCAATTAAAAATTTAATTGATTCAACAATTTTTTTAATTGAAACAAAAATCAATCACAAAAATTAATAGTATCAATTAATCAATGGATCAATTAATTTTTTAATTGACCTTCAATTAATTTTTTAATTGATACTATCATTTCTGTGATTGAAGACATTTCAATTAAAAAATTAATTGGATCAATTAATTTCGTGATTGAATCAGAAAAATTTTTTTTTGTGTGTAGGGCCCTTCAAAAATTATTTATGGAAATAAAAATTTAACAAAACGTTCTATAGAAATAAAATGTTGACATAATTTTCAATAGAAATACAATTTTGAGACAATTTTCGGTAGAAATAAAATTTTAACAAACCTTTCTACAAACATAAAATTTTAACAAAATTTTCTATAGAAAAAATATATAAAAAAAATTTTAACAAAATTTTCTATAGAAATAAAATTTTGACTAAATTTTCTATAGAAATGCAATTTAAGCAAAATTTTCTATAGAAATAAAATTTGGTAAAATTTTCTGTAGAAATAAAATTTTGACAAATTTTCTATAGAAATAAAATTTTAACAAAATTTTCTACAGAAATAAAATTTAAACAAAATTTTCTATAGAAATAAAGTTTTGACAAAATTTTCAATAAAAATAACATTTTGACAAAAATTTTCTATAGAAATAAAATTTTGAAAAAATTTTCTACAGAAATAAAATTTTGAGAAATTTTTCTATTGAAATAATATATTGAAAAAATTTTCTACAAAACTAAAATTTTGACAAAATTTTTTATAGAAATAAGGTTTTACAACATTTTGTATAGAAATAAAATTTAACAAAATTTTCTACAGAAATAAAAATTTAACAAAATTTTCTATAGAAATAAAATTTTGACAAAATTTTCTGTAGAAATAAAATTTTGACAAAATTTTCTGTAGAAATAAAATATTGACAAATTTTCTATAGAAATAAAATTTTAACAAAATTTTCTACAGAAATAAAATTTAAACAACATTTTCTATAGAAATAAAATTTTGACAAATATTTTTTATAGAAATAAAATTTTGAAAAAATGTTGTACAGAAATAATATTTTGACAAAATTTTCTACAGAAATAATATTTTGAGAAATTTTTCTATTGAAATAATATTTTGACAAAATTTTCTATAAAAATAAAATTTTGACAGAATTTTCTGCAGAAATAAAGTTGTGACAGAATTTTCTACAAAAATAAAATTTTAACAAAATTTTCTACAGAAATAAAATTTTAACAAAATTTTCTATAGAATTAAAATTTTGACAAAATTTTCTGTAGAAATAAAGTTTTGACAAAATTTTCTACAGAGATAAAATTTTGACAATTTTTTTAAATAAAATGTTAACAAAATTTTCTATAGAAAAATTTTTTTGACAGAATTTTCTACAGAAATAAAGTTTTGACAGAATTTTCTACAGAAATAAAATTTTAACAAAATTTTCTACAGAAATAAAATTTTAACAAAATTTTCTACAGAAATAAAATTTTAACAAAATTTTCTACATAAATAAAATTTTAACAAAATTTTCTATAGAAATAAAATGTTCACAAAATTTTCTGTAGAAATAAAGTTTTGACAAAATTATCTAAAGAAATAAAATTTTGATACAATTTTCTAAAGAAAAACAACCTTGACAAAATTTTCGATAGAAATAACGTTTTGAAAAAAATTTGACGAAATTTTCTATAGAAATAAAATTTTGACAAAAATGCTCGATTGAAATAACACATTTTTCTAAAGAAATACAATTTTGAAAAAATGTTATACAGAAATAATATTTTGACAAAAATGTGTATGGAAATAAAATTTGTTACAAACTTGTTTTTTTTTATAGCAATCGACCTGTATTTGATTTTTCCAATAAATGAATGATTGAGCTCGAGCTCGTTTTAATCAATAATAAAATTTTTATTTTTATAAAAATATTTTTGAAAAACTAACTATTCTCTTTCATTGATAGGCTAAGACGTTTCCGAACCGCCCTCGTATAAATAATCACAGAGATTTTTCATGCAAAGATAACGTACATCATCTACAAAAAATGGTAGATTTTTTATTATTTGGTAGATTCGTAGAATTCTTGATGATTTGGTAAATCACTTAAGGGTACTTCAAAAATTATTTATATAAATACAATTTTAAAAAAATTTTCTATAGAAATAAAATTGTGACTACATTTTCTATAGAAATGCAGTTTTAGCAAAATTTTCTATAGAAATAACATTTTGACAAAATTTTCTGTAGAAACAAAATTTTGAAAAATTTTCTATAGAAATAAAATGTTAACAAAATTTTCTACAGAAATAAAATTTAAACAAAATTTTCTATAGAAATAAAGTTTTGACAAAATTTTCTATAGAAATAAAGTTTTGACAAAATTTTCTATAGAAATAAAATTTTGACGAAATTTTCAATAGAAATAACATTTTCACAAACATTTTCTATAGAAATAAAATTTTGAAAAAATGTTGTACAGAAATAATATTTTGACAAAATTTTCTACAGAAATAAAATTTTGAGAAATTTTTCTATTGAAATAATATTTTGACAAAATTTTCTAAAGAAATAAAATTTTTACAAAATTTTCTATGGAAATAAAATTTTGACAATTTTTCTATAGAAATAAAATTTTAACAAATTTTTTTACAGAAATAAAATTTAAACAAAATTTTCTATAGAAATAAAATTTTGACGAAATTTTCAATAAAAATAACATTTTGACAAAAATTTTCTATAGAAATAAAATTTTGAAAAAATGTTGTACAGAAATAATATTTTGACAAGATTTTCTACAGAAATAAAATTTTGAGAAATTTTTCTATTGAAATAATATTTTGACAAAATTTTCTAAAGAAATAAAATTTTTACAAAATTTTCTATAGAAAAAAAAAATTTGTCAATATTTGGTAACATTTTGACAAAATTTTCGATATAGGAATAAAATTTAATAAAATCATCTATAGAAATAAAAATTAAAAAAAAGGTTATACAGAAATACCATTTTGATAAAATTTGCTAAAGAAATACAATTTTGAAAAATTTTTCTATAGAAATAATATTTTGACAAAATTTTCTACAGCAATAAAATTTTAACAGAATTTTCCACAGAAAGATAATTTTGGTTAATTATCTATAGAAATAAAATTTTGAAAAAAAAATTCTAAATGAAATAAAATTTGAACAAAATATTCTATAGAAATAAAATTTCTTATAGAAATAAAATTTCGATAACATTATCTACAGTAATTAAATATTTACTAATTTTCCTATAGAAACACAATTTTACAAAATCTTCTACAGATATAAAAATTTTCAACATTTTCTATAAAAAAAGTTTTGTAAACAATTTGTATAAAATTTAATTTTTGCAACAATTTTCTATAAAAATAAAATTTTCGAAAAATTTTCTATACAAATAAAATTCTATAATAATTTTCTATAAAAATATTTTTTTTTCTTAAAATAAATTTTTCTATAGAAATACAAATTGGACAAAAATTTGACCCAAAATTTGATCAAAATTATTTTTTTTTTTCAAAGTTGGTAGATGTTTTTGGAACGAGTGGCAATCGAGTATGTATGCCCAATTGTAGTGTGCCAGATATTTATACGAAAAGCTTTTACGACTTTAAAGTTTTGCTTCGTCTACTGCTTTATTGCCATCTCATATTTATGAATGAAGCGATGAATGAAAATGTTTTTTTTTTGTCTTGAAGGTTTTGTTGGATTGTGTTTTTTTTTGTATATGTGATTCAATTTTAATATTTCTCACTGCTGTCAAAGTGACCTCATTAAAATAAATTATGATCAATAATACAATCGAATTTATAGACATCTTCTGTGTTGTACATAGATGACAAAAGAAAAACAAGAAAACGTTCAGACACCCGGAACTATGGTAATCATTAAATGAAATTTTAAAGAAGACGATGGTGATGGCGGTGATGCAAAGACCTATGACACCATGCTACAGAAGAAGAAGTAAAGTCTATTTATGGGTTATTGGAGACACTTTGGGAAAGAGCATCTTTAGAGTTGGTCGAGAAGAAAGACCGATTGGCTAGAGTTCATGATCTGCTAAATATATGTCCAGTGTGATCGTACCATAAGGCAATGCAACACCCAACTTTTATAGGACGAGTGGAAAACTGTCGATTTTATGAAGTGGATGGGCTAATATGGCATGAATTGGTCCATTAAATGTCAAGTCTATAGGATTGCTACGAGATCTTTAGCTCTAAGGTCTCACGGAGGGCAAATATAATTGATAGAAATTAAAAGAGAATTCTTCGCCACAGTCAAGCAAACATTTAAGGCATCTGGGATATATTTAATGCCAATAAGAATATTTTTCTTAAACGGTATCCAGATATTTCGAAAGTGCTCCAGAAAAAGTTTAATACTCATTTTGTGCAAATATTTTCCATATCTGAACTGAAGGTCCAAAGGTCTTAGTAAAGGAACTATATGTTAGAAGGTCTCAGTATGGAAATTATAGGCCCTCAGCGTGCGAACTTCTGCCTCAAAGGACGCAGTGAAAGTACGGCTAATCTCAGGCTTAAATAAAATTTATATCTCCAAGATCGGATACCTTAGTACGTTTAAAAGATGTGCTATCGTGAAAATATTATCCTGCGATTGCTGGTTATACATAGTTTTGTAAACTAGTGTTGTCTTCGAAAAGGTGAAAACTCAAACGCTTTTGTGCTTTTGTATAAGAAAAAAAAATGATCTAATTTCGATTCTGATTAAAATCCATCGGATTAACGAAAAAGCCAACCTCTTAGCGAAACCATTGATAAGCCATAAATTGTAAGTGTTTGGTTTTATGTATCAAACGTAGTTGGTTATCTATTTGATCTCAGCTAATCCGGTCTGTATCTTATGGTACTCGTACTGCTTATGATCATCATCATCATCATCATCGATTTGAGACAAAAGAAACTGCTCGAAATTGCTCGTTATTTGTAAATGGGAGCAGTTTGAGATTTAAAAAGTAATCTCGATTTAAACATTGGCAATAATTTGAAATTATTTGTTTCTGTTTTTTTTTTGTTGACTTCATTTAAATTTAGATATATTGAAATGTGTTAAGATGTGGCAAAATGATGAGTAATAAGTGGGCGATGGTATGGTGAAACAGTCGAAGTATATTTTTTTGTAATTTTCAAATTCGACCAATCGATATTTTGGAAAATCTGTTCGTGTCGACTAAACGAATTTCGAAATGTTTCATACAAATCATCTAATCGATTTTATGAAAATAAATTGGAGAATGTATGGAAGTTTTTGTGATATCTCTTTCCGGGGCTTTGGGTGGTGGTCGAGCTCCAAGAACAGGATTAACCTTGTCGCTTCTCACCGCTTCAGGTACAGTATCCAGTATCCCTTAAACACTTATTTGGAAACACTCAAATATGAAGTCCTGCCCCACACGCCGTATAGCAAGGACAATGATCTTTCTGATTACCATTTGCTCCGATCGGTAACGCTTGTTCACATAATTCATATAAAATATAATCATGTTGCAATTCTGATGGGTCTGTATGTTATTCGTACAAACTGGCGCTGCCTAGTTTACGACTGACCGGTCAATTGCTTTATATGTAGTCAACAAGGTTTCTTTGTTCGCACCCCAAAAGTCGCCGGCAAGCGACATAAAGACGTTGTTTCTACCGTGGAGCTTATCACAAAATGCAGTGGCTTGAAAAGGCGGTCGAATGTGACCCCGAGAAACTTAAGGTAAATTATAGTAGGAATTATCGATCGCCATCGATTCTGATATCCAACTGCCGTTCATGTAGTGAATAGTGTGGTTGAGGATTTGGTGGCGGATATCCTCCTAATTTCCAGCTCTGAAATAATTGATAACATCAGCAAGGTAGACGTTTAATCGATGACATATACAACGTTGCCACAATTAATTTGTATTTTGGACCAACTTTTTTTCAAAATTGGACCAACATTCATACCAGAGGACCATTTATCCAAATTAAATAAATAAAATTAAAAAAGTTAAAATTTTTCGAAAATTTCACTTCGATAGTAAAATTTTATTTCTATTAAAATTTTCATTTCTATTTATTCCTATAGAAAATTTTGTCAAAATTTTTATTTCTATAGAACATTTTATCCAAATTTTATTTCTATAGAAAATTTTGTCCAAATTTTATTTCTATAGAAAATTTTGTCCAAATTTTATTTCTATAGGAAATTTTGTCAAATTTTTATTTCTATACAAAATTTTTTCAAAATTGTATTTTTATAGAAAATTTTATTCAAATTTTATTTCTACAGAAAATTTTGTCAAAATTTAATTTCTTTGGGATATTTTGTCAAAATTCCATTTCTATAGAAAATTTTGACAAAATTTTATTTGTTTAGAAAATTTAGCCAAAATTTTATTTCTATAGACAATTTTGTCAAAATTTAATTTCTATATAAAGTTATCGCAAAATTTTGTTTCTATATAACATATTTGCATAATTTTGTACAAAATTTTGGCAAAATTTTATTTCTATATAATTTTGTCACAACTTTATTTCTATACAAAATTTTGTCCAAATTTTTATTTCTATAGAAAATTTTATTTCTATAGAAAATTTTGTCAATATTTGTTTCTATAGAAAATTTGGACAAAATTTATTCTATAGAACATTTTGTCTAAATTTAATTTCTTTGGGAAATTTTGTCAAAATTCCATTTCTAGAGAAAATTTGGACAATATTTTATTTCTTCAGAAAATTTAGCCAAAATTTTATTTCTATAGAAAATTTTGTCCAAATTTTATTTCTATAGAAAATTTTGTCAAAATTTAATTTCTTTGGGAAATTTTGTCAAAATTCTATTTCTATCGAAAATTTAGTCAAAATTTTATTTCTATAGAAAATTTTGTCAAAATTTTATTTCTGTATAAAGTTATCGCAAAATTTTGTTTCTATACAACATATTTGCAAAATTTATATATATATATATATATATATATATATATATATATATATATATATATATATATATATATATATATATATATATATATATATATATATATATATATATATATATATATATAGAAAATTTGCACAAAATTTTATTTTTTCAGAAAATTTTATTTCTATAGAAAATTTTTTCAAAATTTAATTTATAAAGTTATCGCAAAATTTTGTTTCTATATAACATATTTGCATAATTTTGTATCTATACAAAATTTTGTTAAAGTTTATTACTGTACAAAATTTTTGCAAAATTTTATTTCTATGGAAAATTTGGGCAAAATTTTATTTCTATGAAAAATTTTGTCACAACTTTATTTTTATAGAAAATTTTATCCAAATTTTTTTTCTATAGAAAATTTTGTCAAAATTTTTTTCTATAGAAAATTTGGACAAAATTTTATTTCTTAGAAAATTTTGTCCAATTTTTTTTTATCGAAAATTTTGTCAAAATTTGATTTCTTTGGGAAATTTTGTCAAAATTCCATTTCTATAGAAATTTTGGCCAACATTTTATTTCTTCAGAAAATTTAGCCAAAATTTTATTTCTATAGAAAATTTTGTCAAAATGTAATCTCTATATAAAGTTATCGCAAAATTTTGTTTCTATATAACATTTTTGCATAATTTTGTATCTATACAAAATTTTGTTAAATTTATTTCTGTGCAAAATTTTGGCAAAATTTTATTTCTATAGAAAATTTTATTAAAATTTTATATCTATAGAAATTTTTGTCACCATTTTATTATATGAAAATTTTGTCAAAAATTTTATTTGTATAGAAAAATTGGTAAAAATTTTATTTCTACAGAAAATTTTGTTAATTTTTTTTTTCTATAGAAATTTTTGTAAACATTTTATTTCTACAGAAAATTTTTGTCAAAATTTTGAAAAATTGCCGATTTGACGAAAATGGACCAAAATCAACAAAATTCCATTTGGTCCGACCATCGGACCAAATTTAAAATTGAATAATTTTTTGGACCGATCGGACCAAAATGGCAACCCTGGCCAATCAATTGTCCGCATATGATACATCTTCTATGCCTTCATTAGGAAGTGGAATAGAGGACAGGTAAATATTGAACGGTGCTGGAGATATAACCCTACCATGGGAAACTCCCTGTTTCATTCTAGGGGCGCCTGCACAGATAATTTAGAACCCAACGCTTGGTTCTTCCCTGTAGAGGCGTATTTTCGATGTCCTTAAAGAATCTGGCATGGTTGAATGTATCGAATTACTCTTCTTTGTGCTCTATCATTCTCGGGATTCTCGACAAACTGTCAGTGGAAAAAACTAGCATATCTCTTCGGACCAGTCACCGTCACGCAGCCAAAGGCGGCTGAAGTGCCATTATCCTTCGTAGCGGTTTGACTTACAAGTTCCTGTGTCTAATTTAGATTGCTTCAGGTGCTCTAACCATATGTTCCGTGGATTTCTAACCGAGATTATGATAATATGGGTCAATACCATGTATCAAACGCCATCTAGAGAAGTGAGATCGTACGAACACAACTCGAGATACAATTAAATAACACAGTCTTGAGATGATCCACACTTTGCTATTTTTAGGACTAACCTTACTCTCCAAAATGCCTCAGGCGGAAAAAGGATTGAGATCTGAATATTTTGGTGGCTTGTGTTCGGTAGAAATAAAGCAATGAACCTTTTTAAGCCTTTTGTGGTTGAGCCCTGTTGGAATATCTATGGTCTGTCGCCGTGAAGTTTCTCTTAGAGGTCTGCACAATTCCATTTGTAAATGCAGAGTACACGTGTACTTGCTACATGAGTACATCTATTTGAGAGAGTCGCAAAACAATTGGTACACATTTTGATGAACACCAAAAGCCACGAGTAACTTCTTGTTGCTACTCTGATGTCTTCACTACCAACAAACACATATTCCTCTTTCTCTCTTATAGAAGTGTACTCAGAGTGATCACGTCGAGTATGTTACGAGAACAAAACTTCATAGAGTACTCCATGTATCACGTGCAGTTTCAGAAATACAAAAAAACAGTTACTCTCCATAATATATGTTTTGGTTTATTATAAAGAACGGCAAACGTTAAGGTAAGCGTGTGACACATAAATATATGAAATATGTGATATACATACATATCTATGATTAATAATAATGGAAAGTTTTACTTCGCACATAACTGAGAAATACTTGTGGTACCACGTGAAGTGAAGAGAATCCATGTTGTACTTTTTCTCAAGTACTTACATTTTTATTGTTCCTTTTTTTCGGAACACATATTGTTTCGGATAAGTACTTGGTGGTATTTGACAAGCAAGTGTTATCTTCACTTCACTACTTGCGCTCTGAGAGAAAGATAGTGTATGTTAGAGGTGTGCGCGTGAGGGATTTTTCACGCACGCTCACAAATTCAAAATGCCATTCACGCACGATCACGCACGCCTTTTTTAGAATTGCTCACGCACGCTCACGAATGAATTCGTAACATTCACGCACGATCACGCACGCCCGTTTTTGAATTGCTCACACTCACGCACACTCACGAATGAATTCGTAACACTCACGCACGAAGGTTTTTATTGATTCACGCTAACGCACGTTCACGAACCAAAATCCTGCAAAGATAAACACTCACGATTGCAGAATAGTGACTACCGCACGCTCACGACGGGAAATATCAACTCACGAAAAACAAACTTATTCACGCACACTCACGATTCGAAAAAACTACTCACGCACGTTCACGAACAATGAAACGTACTTCCACACACCCACGATTCATAAAAAACTATTCACTCACGCTCACAATGTAAAATGCAACTCACGCACGTTCATGACATACGAAACTTACTCACGCACACTCACGATTCATAAAAACTATTCACGCACGCTCACGATGTAAAATGCAACTCACGCACATTCACGATTCATAAAAACTATTCACGCACGCTCACGATGTAAAATCAACTCACGCTCGTTCACGACTATTATACTTACAAAACAAACGAAAAAATGTAATTCACGAATGAGTACGAACTTAAAAACTTACTCACTCTCGCTTGTGATACAAATGAGCTACCCACACAAATTCGCCAAAATATTTCTAATTAAAAATCTGAAGTTGAAAACGTACTCAATTAAAAAATTAACAGATACAATTAACATTTTAATCAAATCAAAATATAAACTCAATTAAAATTTGAATTGATTTTGTCCGAAAAACTTAATTAATTTTTAATTGAGGCAATCAATGATTTATAGTGTTATTGTTTACTTATTTTATTTTTTATTATATTATAATTACATATATTATAATTATACTATATAGAATTATTTTTTCCGATCTAAGCCAAAATTTAATGAACCAATGAAACCAATTGTTTCCGAAAATTGTTAATTTTATATTTGGAAGTATGTTTTCAATTTAAAAATGTTCAATCATTATCTTAGTTGGCTTTATTATTTATTTTGATTAACAAGTTAATTTTATAAGTTAATTAATTAATTGATTACGTTTTCAATTCCAATCAACTTTTCAATTGGAAATATTTTACTGATATTTTTCGTGTAAAGAAAAAATCCAACTATAATATAATCAGAAAGCACATAAGAAAGTGTAAACTCTTGTAAAGTTACCATAAATTATTTCATCGAAGAAACCAATAATTATAAACAAATAAACAATACAATAAATAATTATTGCCTCAATTAAAAAATTAAGTTTCGACCACAACCAATTAAGTAATTCATTGAAAGTGCCGGAAGAAATCAATTATTGTTTAATCAAATAAGGCTTCTTGTTCCTTATTAATTCTGTGATTGATATCTAATCTGTGGCAATATCTAAAAATAAAATGCTGCTTATGTTTAAAAAATGTAGTCAAAGATCATATAATACATGAAATTATAATACTACATGAAACAATTGACTTCGTTATAAAGAATAGCGATAGATACGGCTTTTTTTTGCTGCAGAAAATGTCTTGAATGCATAGAAAACTATCTTTCGTCCGAATGGTTGTCCTCGATATATCTAGCAAGTAAACCAGGCCCAAAATTACGTTAAATTGTGTGTGTTGTTGCATTCTCCCTAAATCATACCATTCAAAACAGATCATATTACTAGTGCGGTTTAAATGGGAGCTATATATAACTAAGGACCCATATGGAAATTTGCTCTTCTGGAAGCCAAATATGGGGGCCCATTTGTAATACCATCCACCTACATAAATAACAACTACTTATACCAAGTTTTATATCGATAGCTTGTTTCGTTCGGAAATTAGGTTTCAACATGCGGACCGGCATCGCTAGATCGAGTTTCTGTATGAGAGCAGTATTTCAATGTGTTACAACCGGAATGACGACGTCAGTTATACCCCAACACATTATTCAGAATTTTTCGATATAAAAATGAAAGCAGTATCGATACTGGACATTTTTCTTAGTATGCGTCATATATTTCAAATAGTTCATTGAGTACACTATGTTCATAGGATTTAAAATTTAACCCCATGAAACTACACAGTCTCATACAAATTCTTTAATCGTATGTAGATTAAAGAATTTGTATTTTATTGAAATAATAAAATATTATAAACTATGCATATACATGTTTTAATTTTTGTAAAATAATTTGAAAACATAGTATTTGTTAATTTTTAACAACATTTTTTAGTGTGGTTTATAAAAAACAACAAGAAAGATGTTTGGTTAGTAGGTTAAAAACTCAGGGGTATGTAAACTTGTGTAAGACTGTGTACATGTTAACAATTTTAGTAAAATATACTTGAGTAAATCTTACTTTTTAAAGCTAATTATTAAAAAATAAATTTTAGCTGCGAAACATGAATAATGAAAATGTTGTTTTTAATAAAATCTAGTATGAAGTCCAATACAGATATTTCATACATACTTTTTATCGTGAGCAAGACATTTTTGTAGATATAAAATTTGTCGTGAGCGTGAATAGGTTCGTGATTTCTCGTGAGGCTGAATTAATTCGTAAATGTGAATTTTTTCGTGAACGTGAATTTCATCGTAAGCGTGAATTTTTCGTGAATGTGAGTTTCTTCGTGAACGTGAATTTTCTCGTGAGAGTGAATTTTTCGTGAACGTGAATTTTCTCGTGAGAGTGAATTTTTCGTGAACGTGAATTTTTTCGTGAACGTGAATGTCATCGTGAGTGTGAAGTTTTCGTGAATTTCTTCGTGAACGTGAATTTCTTCGTGAGCGTGAATTTTGTCGTGAGCGTGAATTTTTCGTGAATGTGAATTTTTTCGTGAACGTGAATTTTGTCGTGAGCGTGATTTTGAAAAAAATTTACTCACGCACATTCACGAACAGAATTTGATGTTCACGCACGATCACGCACGACACATTTTTGTTCAGTCCCATTCACGCACATTCACGTGATTTGGTCAAAATTTCATTCACGAATCACGTGACTCACGCGTGAATCACGCGTGTCACGAAAATTTCGTGTCACGCGCACACCTCTAGTGTATGTACTATATTCGACAGCGAATTGCATACATGTAGTGAAAAGTTATTCGATGCAGACCTCTAGTTTCTATGTCCAGAGCTACAATACTGCCTTTATTACATTTTCCCAATAATATTCGGCATTAATTTTGACCCCACGGTCGATGAAAACGAGCAGGAAGCACCATTGGTCACACCATTACCATCGGTAACGCTTGAGTTCTGGTGGCCAATCGAAGGTGTACATTTTTAACTGACCTCTTGGGCGAGTAATCCGCTTCATTTTGGTTGTTCACAAACTGTCAATTTGGAATGGATTTTCATAGAAAATAAACCCAAATTCCATAACGGCCACTTTCCTGCAAGAGAGGCAACTCTTTGGCTCTTCCCAATCATCGGAACTTCAATGGCTTTAGACCAAGCACATTTTTCACTTTACGCTTTAATTCCGTCACGAATAGCTTTATTTCTGAATGCAATAGATCAAAATGCTTCTGTAACCTTGTATACACTAAAATTAACTGCCTTTATGGTAAATCTGACAACTGTCGGATGAGCGGTTTAGAAATAAGAGTAATCTGAAATTGATTACAATACATGTCAGCCGCACTGCAGGTCATAATATCAGTTCCTCATTCCAATAAAATACATTTACACCGATTGGTTATGGAATGAAGATAATATGATCATAGTTCAATACCCGTATCCCTTTCCCAAAATATGAGAATATACCAAATCAATAGTCTTTCAGACTTATCATGTGCTTTATCAATTTAACGCGCGTGTGTGTGTGTCGGTTAGGAATACCTGCTCGAATGGACTCCAAGTGAATCACAAAAATGACATTCCTTTCTCCTTGTGACATTGCTAAACAAGAAATATCTTGTCTGTTAAATTAAAATATAAATTAGCGATTTCATGAAGAAACCTCTCCTGCTAACCGTGATCCAGCAAATTAAACCTGTCCTACTGAAGCAAGAAAGCAAGAAAACCCTAAACAGCTATCTAAAGTCGAGGTAAAATCTCAAAAATACAAAATTGAAATTGGTCACATTACCTTTGAAATTCTTGGCATTCCATACCACGATTCAACAACACTATGTTTTTTCCAAGTTATCCCAGTAAAGCGATTCCTAAATTTGTTGGTTCGTATTGGTTAGTGTTTTTAATGGCGGTTATATGGTTAACAAAAAAAAAAAAAAACAAAAAAGTGTTAATGTTATAGGACCTTTTGTGTCCTACATTTCGGCTAAATTTGACTTTAGATCTCCTACGCAACATGCAGAAATTTGTTTGAGACAAATGTGATAAAATCTCAATTTCGATATGGGATGAAATTTCCTACATAAATCGAAATTGATTTTTTGCAGCTCTGAAAATGAAAGTAGTGGAATAACAATGGGGTATAGTGAACATTATCTGTACACCAAAAAAAAAAAATCACCAAAATATTTCCAATTAAATAAAACCTTAATTGGATTTTCACAAATATTCAATTAAAAATTTAAGTGACTCAAAAAAAAATATATTTAAAACAAAAATTAATAGTATCAATTAATTTTTTAATTGGGCCTATTAATTGGACCATTTTTCTAAAGAAATACATGTTTGACAAAATTTTCTATAGAAATAAAATCTTGACAAAATTTTCTACAGAAATAAAATTTTGACAAAATTTTCTATAGAATAAAAATTTTGCCAAAATTTTCTTTAGAAATAAATTTTTGACAAAATTTTCTATAGATTTCTATAAAATTTTGCCAAAATTTTCTATAGAAATAAATTTTTACCAAAATTTTCTATAGAAATAAAATTTTGACAAAATTTTCTATACAAATAAATTTTTGCCAAAATTTTCTATAAAAATAAACTTCTAATAAAATTTTCTATGGATATAAAATTTTGACAAAATTTTCTATTGAAATAAAATTTTGGCAAAATTTTCTATAGAAATAAAATGTTGACAAAAATTTTCTATAGAAATAAAATTTTAACAAAATTTTCTATAGAAATAAACTTCTAATAAAATTTTCTATGGAAATAAATTTTTAACAAAATTTTCTATGGGAATAAAATTTTAACAAATATTGAAATAAAATTTTGGCAAATTTTTCTATAGAAATAAAATTTTGGAAAATTTTTCTATAGAAATAAAATTTTGACAAAAAATTTCTAAAGAAATAAAATTTTGACAACATTTTCTATAGAAATAAAACTTTAATAAAATTTTCTAAAGAAATAAAAGTTTTGCATAACTTTCTATAGAAATGAAATTTTGACAAAATTTTCTATTGAAATAAATTTTTGACAAAATTTTCTATAGAAATAAAATGTTAAATATTGACAAAATTTTCTATAGAAATAAAATTTTTGCATAATTTTCTATAGAAATAAAATTTTGACAAAATTTTGTATAGAAATAAAATTTTAACAAAATTTTCTATAGAAATAAAATTTTGACAAAATTTTCTAAATAAAATTTTGACAAAATTTTCTATAGAAAAACAGTTCGACAAGATATTCTATAAAAAAAAACTTTTAACAAAATTTTCTATAGAAAAAAACTTTTAACAAAATTTTCTATAGAAATAAACTTCTAATAAAATTTTCTATGGAAATAAAATTTTGACAAAATTTTCTATGAAATAAAATTTTGACAAAATTTTCTTTAGAAATAAAATTTTGACAACATTTTCTATAGAAATAAAATTTTGACAACATTTTCTATAGAAATAAAACTTTGATAAAATTTTCTAAAGAAATAAAATTTTTACAAAATTTTCTAAAGAAATTAAGTTTTGCCAAAATTTTCTAAAAAAATACATTTTATACAGCCCAATGAAATTTTCCTTTTGTTAAGTATGTCTGAAACATTTTATGAACTAAACTTGGGTATAAAGTTCAAAGACCGTGGAATATAATTTAGTTAAATTTTCGCCTGAGGTAGTTAATACTTGCTATAAAACAGTTTAGTTTTTTCTGTGTAAAGATTTATTCACTTTCAATTTTTTATTAATCCAAGTATATATCAATCGCACTATGACGCTTTAATTCCGTCACGAATAATCAAAATGCTTCTGTAACCTTGTATACAATAATATTAACCTCCTTTATGGCAAAGTTGACCACTGTCAGGAGAGTGATTTAGATATGATAGCAATCTGAAATTGATTGCAATACATATCAAGTACACTGTAGGTTATGGTATATTTTGACAAAATTTTCTATAGAAATAAACTTTTAACAAAATTTTCTATAGGAATAACATTTTGACAAAATTTTCTATAGAAAAAAATTTGGACAACATTTTCTATAGAAATAAAATTTTGACAAAATTTTCTAAAGAAATAAAATTTTGACATAATTTCCTAAAGAAATAAATTTTTTGAAAAAATATTCTATAGAAATTAAATTTTGACAAAATATTCTATAGAAATTAAATTTTGACATCATTTTTCTATAGAAAAAAAATTGACAAAATTTTCTATACAAATAAAATTTGACAAAATTTTCTATAGAAAAAATTTTTGACAAAATTTTCTATAGAAATAAATTTTTGACAAGATATTCTACAGAAATTAAATTTTGACAAAATATTCTATAGAAATTAAATTTTGACAAAATTTTCTAAGGAAATAAAGTTTTGACAAAATATTCTACAGAAATTAAATTTTGACAAAATATTCTATAGAAATAAAGTTTTGACATAATATGTTATTCTATAGAAATAAAATGTTGACAAATTTTGTACATATTTATAAATTTTGACAAACATTTTCTATAGAAATAAAATGTTGACAAAATTTTCTATAGAAAAAAAATTTGGACAAAACTTTCTATAGAAATAAGATTTAACAAAATTTTCTAAAGAAATAAAATTTTGACATAATTTTTCTATAGAAAAAAAGTCTTGGCATCGTTTTCAGAAGAAAAAAATGACAAAATTTTCTATAGAAATAAAATTTTGACAAAATTGTCTTAAGAAATAAAATTTTAATAAAATTTTCTTAAGAAATAAAATTTTGACAAAATTCTATATAGAAATAAAATGTTGACAAAATTTTATATAGAAATAAAATTTTGACAAAATTTTCTGTAGGTGTAAAATTTGACAACATTTCCTATAGAAATAAAATGTTGACAAAATTTTCTATAGAAAAAAATTTGGACAAAATTTTCTATAGAAATAAAATTTTGACAAAATTTTTTAAAGAAATAAAATTTTGACATAATTTTTCTATAGAAAAAATTTGACAAAATTTTTTATAGTAATAAAATTTGACAAAATTTTCTATCGAAAAAAATTTTTGACAAAATATTCTATAGAAATAAATTTTTGACAAAGTATTCTATAGAAATTAATTTTTAACAAAATATTCTAAGGACATAAAGTTTTGACATAATTTTCTATAGAAAAAAAAATTTGACAAATTTTGTACATAGATATAAATCTTGACAAAATTATAAGTATAGGAATAAGATTAAACAATATTTTCTGTAGACAAAAATTTTTTATAGGAATAAAATTTTGACAAAATTTTCTATAGAAATAAAATTTTGACAAAATTTTCTATAGAAATAAAATTTTGACAAAATTTTCTATAGTAATAAAATTTTAACATAATTTTCTATAGCAATAAAATTTAGACAAAATTTTCAACAGAATTAAAATTTTGGCAAAATTTTCTATAGAAAAACAGTTTGACAAAATATTCTATAGAAGAAAACTTTTAACAAAATTTTCTATAGAAATAAATTTTTGACAAAGTATTCTATAGAAATTAAATTTTGACAAAAATTTTCTAAAGAAATAAAGTTTTGACAAAATATTCTAAGGAAATAAAGTTTTGACATAATATTCTATAGAAAAAAAATTTGACAAATTTTGTACATAGATATAAATGTTGACAAAATTATAAGTATAGAAATAAGATTAAACCACATTTTCTGAAGACAAAAATTTTTTTAGGAATAAAATTTTGACAAAATTTTCTATAGAAATAAAATTTTGACAAAATTTTCTATAGAAATAAAATTTTGACAAAATTTTCTATAGAAATAAAATTTTGACAAAATTTTCTATAGCAATAAAAATTGGACAAAATTTTCAACAGAATTAAAATTTTGACAAAATTTTCTATAGAAAAACAGTTTGACAAAATATTCTATAGAAGAAAACTTTTAACGAAATTTTCTATAGAAATAAACTTCTAATAAAATTTTCTATGGAAATAAAATTTTAACAAAATTTTCTATAGGAATAAAATTTTAACAAAATTTTCTATTGAAATAAAATTTTGACAAAATTTTCTATAGAAATAAAATTTTGACAAAACTTTCTATAGAAATTAAATTTTGACAAAATTTTCTATAGAAATAAAATTTTGACAAAATTTTCTATAGAAATAAAATTTTGACAACATTTTCTATAGAAATAAAACTTTGATAAAATTTTCTAAAGAAATAAAATTTTTACAAAATTTTCTAAAGAAATTAAGTTTTGCCAAAATTTTCTAAAAAAATACATTTTACACAGCCCAATGAAATTTTCCTTTTTTTATAGAAATAAAATTTTGACAAAATTTTCTAAAGAAATAAAGTTATGACAAAATATTCTAAGGAAATAAAGTTTTGACATAATATTCTATAGAAAAAAAAAATTTGACAAATTTTGTACATAGATATTAATGTTGACAAAATTATAAGTATAGGAATAAGATTAAACAAAATTTTCTGAAGAAATAAAAATTTGACATAATTTTTCTATAGAAAAAGGTTTTGGCATAATTTTCAGTAGAAAAAAAAATGACAGTATTTTCTATAGAAATCAAATTTTCACAAAATTTTCTATAGAAATATTTTATTTGACAAAATTGTCGTAAGAAATAAAATTTTGACAACATTTTCTTAAGAAATAAAATTTTGACAAAATTTTCTTAAGAAATAAAATTTTGACAAAATTTTCTAAAGAAATAAAGTTTTGGCGAAATATTCGATAAAAATAAATTTTGAAAAGTTTTATACATAGATATAAATTTTTACAAAATTATAAGTATGGAAATAAAATGTAAAAAAATTTTGTTAAAAAATAAAATTTTGACATAATTTTTCTATAGAATTTTTACAAAATTTCGTATAAAAATAAAATGTTGACAAATTAATTGGTCCAATTAAGAAGACTTCATTGGTTGATCCTATTTTTTCTTTGATTGAAGACATTTCAATTACAAGATTATTGGATCAGTTAATTTCGTGATTTTCGTGATTTCAGATTTAAATATAGCTCCCATATATATATATATATATATATATATATATATATATATATATATATATATATATATATATATATATATATATATATATATATATATATATATATATATATATATATATATATATATATATATATATATATATATATATATATATATATATATATATATATATATATATATATATATATATATATATATATATATATATATATATATATATATATATATATATATATATATATATATATATATATATATATATATATATATATATATATATATATATATATATATTTTTTTTTTTTTTTTTTGACCATATTGGACTCAAATTCAGCACAAGGTAAAACTAAACCTGCAAAATATAATTCAAATCGGTTCAGATTTAGATATAGCTCCCATATATATGTAACGTCAGTTTTTGCAAAAATTTACCTCTAATAATTGAAATGTCTTCAATCATTCATATTTTTATACCCTTCACCACTACTGTGGTACAGGGTATAATAAGTTTGTGCATTTGTATGTAACGCCAAGAAGGAAAAGTCTGAGACCCATCGTTTAGTATACCGATCGTCTTAGAATTAAATTCTGAGTCGATTTAGCGATGTCCGTCTGTCTGTCTATCTGTCTGTCTGTCTGTCCGTCTGTCTGTCTGTTGATGTATTTTTGTGTGCATAGTACAGCTCGCAGTTTTAGTCCGATTGTCCTAAAATTTGGTATAGGGTCCTGTTTCGGCTCAAAGACGATCCCTATTGATTTTGGAAAAAATCGGTTCAGATTTAGATATAGCTGCCATATATATTTTTCACCTATTTGGTCATTATTGGCGTGTATATCAACCGATCTTCCTCAAATTCCGTACATCCGAATATTTTATGAGTCTTGAAAAACTTGCAAAATATCAGCCAAATCGGTTCAGATTTAGATATAGCTCCCATATATAGCTTTCGCCCGATTTACACTCATTTGCCCACAGAGGCCAATTTTTTGCTCCGATTTAGTTGAAATTTTGCACAGGGAGTAGAATTAGCATTGTAGCTATGCGTGCCAAATTTGGTTGAAATCGGTTCAGATTTAGATATAGCTCCCATATATAGCTTTCGCCCGATTTACACTCATATGACCACAGAGGCCAATTTTTTGCTCCGATTTAGTTGAAATTTTGCACAGGGAGTAGAATTAGCATTGTAGCTATGCGTGCCAAATTTCGTTGAAATCGGCTCAGATTTAGATATATCTCCCATATATAGCTTTCGCCCGATTTACACTCATATGACCGTAGAGGCCAATTTTTAACTCCGATTTAGTTAAAATTTTACACAGGGAGTAGAATTAGCATTGTAGCTATGCGTGCCAAATTTGGTTGAAATCGGTTCAGATTTAGATATAGCTCCCATATGTATGTTTTTCTGATTTCGACAAAAATGGTCAAAATACCAACATTTTCCTTGTAAAATCGCCACTGCTTAGTCGAAAAGTTGTAAAAAGGACTCTAATTTTCCTAAACTTCTAATACATATATATCGAGCGATAAATCATAAATAAACTTTTGCGAAGTTTTCTTAAAATTGCTCCAGATTTAAATATTTTTTTACTAACATTGTGTTCCACCCTAGTGCATTAGCCGACTTAAATTTTGAGTCTATAGATTTTGTAGAAGTCTATCAAATTCTGTCCAGATCGAGTGATATTTAAATGTATGTATTTGGGACAAACTTTTATATATAGCCCCAACACATTTGACGGATGTGATATGGTGTCGAAAATTTAGATCTACAAAGTGGTGCAGGGTATAATATAGTAGGCCCCGCCCGACTTTAGACTTTCCTTACTTGTTTGTGATTGATTTTTGTTACAATTAAAAAAATTTGTTGATTAAATAAATTTTTTAATTGGAAAAATGTTCGTGATATTTTATTCTGTGTATAATTTGCTTCAATATGTCCCATACAGTCCATTTCTCTAATCGAAATTCTTCTTTCATTCGAAAGCTTATAAAACTTTCGCCCACTGTGCCATCAGGCATAGTCGTACTTGATCATCTTGCCCTAATCAAAGCAACGATATTCTTATAAATCGCCAAAAACAACGGCTACATTCCACTAAAATCAACTGAATGAATAATGTTCTATGGACTACATTTCATTACGTCCCGATGGCCCCATAGTGCAGAATCCTCATTGAAATCTCGTAACCGTTTAAATCAGAACACACGGGGGAATATTTGATGATAAGACCTTGTTTTTATGGTCGACAAGACAGGCTAAAACTGATGATGATTTTATTTATAAACCTTGTTAGAATTTATCTTTATGACCAATTTTTTTTTTAATATGTCGATATAGAATTTGGCAACATTTTATTGCTGTTGTTGTAGTGAATAACAAAGAAGACAATTTTGTCGATTTTGTCTCCAAAGAAGTTAAACTTTCTTTAGAGAATGGTTGTTGGTGGGTTTTGTTGTCATAAAAATGCAACCTAAATTAATAGCCAATGACAGTTTAAAAGATATGACATCGATCTACAAGGCACAGTATCCAGCTGAATTATAAGAGAACTCCGAAAGGTATAGAATGTTTGTAGAGAATGGAAATTGGATTGAAAAAAATTGTGATTTAGTGAAGGTCGTACATGCAAGGGATAAAACTTAAAGACAATTTCGTCGAAGGACTTCTGAAGTATAAAAGTCAAGTTGACTTTAGTCCAAAAAAAGTCTTTCTTGTTATGATATCTTATCACCCGAGTGGAATTACTTAATTATAAGGAGAAAACGACATCATTGAAAAGTTTATCGGCTTTTGGACAAGCAAAAAAACTTTATATCATATATGCGTCTTCTATGCTAAGCAAAATTCGCATTCGTATTTTAAGGACATAAAATCTTTGGCCTCACGACAATATTTTTATACCCACCACCATAGAATGGTGACGGGGGTATAATAAGTTTGTCATTCCGTTTGTAACACATCGAAATATCGATTTCCGACTATATAAAGTATATATATTCTTGATCAGGGAGAAATTCTAAGACGATATAACGATGTCCGTCTGTCCGTCTGTCTGTTGTAATCACGCTACAGTCTTCAATAATGAAGCAATCGTGCTGAAATTTTGCACAAACTCATCTTTTGTCTGCAGGCAGGTCAAGTTCGAAGATGGACTATATCGGTCCAGGTTTTGATATAGTCCCCATATAAACCGACCTCCCGATTTGGGGTCTTGGGCTTATAGAAATCGTAGTTTTTATCCAATTTGCCTGAAATTTGAAATCTAGAGGTATTTTATGACCATAAAGAGGTGTGCCAAAAATGCTGAGTATCGGTCCATGTTTTGGTATAGTCCCCATATAGACCGATCTCCCGATTTTACTTCTTGGGCTTATAGAAACCGCAGTTTTTATTCAATTTACCTGAAATTGGAAATCTAGAGGTATTGTATGACCACAAATACGTGTGCCAAAAATTGTCAGTATCGGTTCATATTTTGGTATGGCCCCCATATAGACCGATCTCCCGATTTGGGGTCTTGGGCTTATAGAAACCGTATTTTTTATCCAATTTGTCTGAAATTGGAAATCTGGAGGTATTTTAGGACCATAAAGAGGTGTGCTGAAAATGGTGAGTATCGGCCCATATTTTGGTATAGACCCCATATAGACCGATTTCCCGATTTTACTTCTTGGGCTTCTAGAATCCGAAGGTTTTATCCTATTTGCCTGAAATTGGAAATCTAGAGGTATTTTCGGGTCATAAAGAGGTGTGCCGAAAACGGTGAGTATCGGTCCATATTTTAGTATAGCCCCCATAAGAACAATATCCCGATTTAAATCCTTGGGTTTCTAAAAACCGTAGTTTTTATCTGATTTGTCTAAAATTGTAAATATTCTGGTATTTAGACCGACTGCACTTCTTGAGGGTGTAGAAGGCGCCCTGATCATGAAAATTGCTTGAAATTCAATGTAAAATTTCCAGATTCCTCTAAAACTCAAACAAAAATGGTTATATAAAATCCAGAATCTGATATAGACCTCATAGGTGAAATCTTTAAATTTATCTTCGGAAAGTGTCCTCAAGTCCTCAAGCCCTCCTGAAATTTCAAAGGAAACCCTAATATTTGGTTCATGGTGGTGGGTATTTAAGATTCGGCCCGGCCGAACTTAGTGCTGTATATACTTGTGTTTTTCAGTGTTGGTATACAAATCGAGATACAATTAAATAATATCATCTACATAGCATAGATTTAATTTTAAATTTTTTATTAATTTTATTTTATTGTTCAAAAGCCAAGACGTCGGAAATAATATAAAATTTTAGAATTAGTTTCAATTTGTTTGAATTGGCTAATATTGACACGAATTACGATCCTCGAACTGCCGAGACAGTCATACCACGTTGCACGATTAGAAGCCCTGCAATAGTTTGGCCCATTCTCGAAGAAGAGCCGTCTTTAGATTATCGACACTTTGGTACTTTTTAGTGCCAGTTTTACTCTCCAAAATATCCCAGGCATAAAAGTCCAACGGATTGAGATCCAGAGATTTTGGTGACCATTGTGTAGTAGAAATGAAGCAAGGAACCTCTTTTTTAAACCATAGACGCATGCTTAGTCCTGTTTGTCTGACCAGAAGTTCAATACTGCCTTTAGGACATCCTCCCGATAATATTCGGTATTTATTTTGATCCCTCGGCCCGAGAATACCAGGTGCATGAAGGCCCATTGGTCACTACGGCGACCCTCACCACACTCAAAAAACAGATTTACTTGGATCCACAGATGTCTACCTTCTCTTAAGGATTTTGCTATTAATTGGGAGCCAAAGTTGCGGCTTATTTAAAATAAAAACATTTTTTAGCGGCCTATCTGGTTTTAAATCTAGGATCAATAAAATTAAAATTAGGATACACACAAAACATTTTTTTTGATTAAATCACAAAATTAATTGATCCAATTAATTTTTTAATTGAAATGTCTTCAATCACAGAAATGATAGTATCAATTAAAAAATTAATTGATTCAATTTAAAAATTAATTGATTCAATTAAAAAATTAATTGATATAATTAATTTTTTGATATATGTTTGTTTCAATTAAAACAAGTATATACGGCCGTAAGTTCGGCCAGTCCGAAGCTTATGTACCCTCCATCATGGATTGCGTAGAAACTTCTTCTAAACACTGCCATCCACAATCGAATTACTTAAGTTGCGGTAACGCTTGCCGATGGCAAGGTATCTTAAAACCTCCTAACACCATCTTCTAAATTGTATGTAAGTCCATACGTGGTATATATTAAATCAAAAGAGATCGATCCAATACGTATATAATTCAGTTTGACAAAGTATACATAAAATTTTAACAACATTTTCTACAGAAATAAAATTTTGACAAAATTTTCTATAGAAATAAATAATTTTATACAGAAATAAAAATTTTGACAAAATTTTCTATAGAAAGAAAATTTTGACAAAAATTTCTACAGAAATAAAATTTTAACAAAATTTTCTATAGAAATAAACTTTTGACAAAATTTGCTATAGAAATAAAATCTTGGTAGATTATTTTTGGCTCGAGTGGCAACCATGATTATGAACCGAATAAAATTTGAAGAAAATTTTCTATAGAAATAAAATTTTGACAAAATTTTCTATAGAAATAAAATTTTGACAATGATGAAAATTTTATTATGAACCGAATAAAATTTTAACAAAATTTTCTCTAGAAATAACATTTTGACAAAATTTTCTATAGAAATAAAATTTTGGTAGATTATTTTTGGCTCTAGTGGCAAACATGATTATGAACCGATATGGACCAATTTTTGTGTGATTGGACCAATTTTGGTATGGTTGTTAGCGACCATAACTAACACCACGTGCCTAATTTGAACCGGATCGGATGAATTTTTCTCCTCCAAGAGGCTCCGGAGGTCAAATCTGGAGAATGTTTTATATGGGGGCTATATATAATTATGGACCGATATGGACCAATTCTGGCACGGTTGTTAAAGATCATATACTAACACCATGTTCCAAATTACAACCGGATTGGATGGAATTTGCTTCTCTTGGAGACTTCGCAAGCCAAATCTGGGGATCGGTTTATATGGGCGCCATATATAATTATGGACCGATGTGGACCAATTTTTGCATGGTTGTTAGAGTCCATATACCAATATCCTGTACCAAATTTCAGGCGGATCGGATGAAATTTGCTTCTCTTTGAGGCTCCACAACCCAAATCTGGGGATCGGTTTATATGGGCGCCATATATAATTATGGACCGATGTGAACCAATTTTTGCATGGTTGTTAGAGACCATATACCAACATCATGTACCAAATTTCAGCCGGATCGGATGAAATTTGCTTCTCTTTGAGGCTCCGCAAGCCAAATCTGGGGATCGGTTTATATGGGGGCTATATATAATTATAACCCGATGTGGACCAATTTTTGCATGATTGTTAGAGACCATATACCAACACCATGTACCAAATTTCAGCCGGATAGGATGAAATTTGCTTCTCTTTTAGACTCCGCAAGTCAAATCTGGGGATCGGTTTATATGGGGGCTATATATAATTATGAACCGATGTGGACCAATTTTTGCATGGTTGCTAGAGACCATATACCAACACCATGTACCAAATTTCAGCCGGATCGGATGAAATATGCTTCTCTTAGAGGCTCCACAAGCCAAATCTGGGGATCGGTTTATATGGGGGCTATATATAATTGAGGACCGATATGGACCAATTTTTGCATGGTTGTTAGAGACCATATACCAACATCATGTACCAAATTTCAGCCGGATCGGATGAAATTTTCTTCTCTTTGAGGCTCCGCAAGCCAAATCTGGGGATCGGTTTATATGGGGGCTATATATAATTATGAACCGATGTGAACCAATTTTTGCATGGTTATTAGAGACTACAAGTAGTTGTTATCGATGTAGGTCGGATGGTATTGAAAATGGGCCATATCGGTGCACTTTTACGTATAGCCCCCATATAAAGGGACCCTCAGATTTGGTTTGTGGAGCCTCTAACAGAAGCATATTTCATCCGATCCGGCTGAAATTTGGTATATGGTGTTGGTATATGGTCTCTAACAACTATGCAAAAAGTGGTCCACATCGGTCCATAATTATATATATATCCCCCATATAAACCCATCCCCAGATTTGGCTTGCGGAGCCTCAAGGAGAAACAAATTTCATCCGATCCGGTTGAAATTTGGTACATGGTGTTAGTATATGGTCTCCAACAACTATGCAAAAAGTGGTCCACATCGGTCCATAATTATATATAGCCCCCATATAAACCGATCCCCAGATTTGGCTTGCGGAGCCTCTAAGAGAAGAAAGTTTCGTCCGATCCGGCTGAAATTTGGTACATGGTGTTAGTATATGGTCTCTAACAACTATGCAAAAAGTGGTCCACATCGGTCCATAATTATATATAGCCCCGACATAAACCGATCCACCGATTTGGCTTTCGGAGCCTCTAAGAGAAGCAAATTTCATCCGATCCGGTTGAAATTTGGTACGTGGTGTTAATATATGGCCTCAAACACCCATGCAAAAATTGGTCCACATCGGTCCATAATTATATATAGCCCCCATATAAACCGATCCCCTGATTTGGCTTGCGGAGCCTCTAAGAGAAGCAAATTTCATCCGATCCGGCTGAAATTTGGTACATGGTGTTAGTATATGGTCTCTAATGACCATGCAAAAATTGGTTCACATCGGTCCATAATTATATATAGCCCTCATATAAACCGATCCCCAGATTTGGCTTGCGGAGCCTCTAAGAGAAACAAATTTCATCCGATCCGGCTGAAATTTGGTACATGGTGTTAATATATGGTCTTTAATGACCACGCAAAAATTGGTCCACATCGGTCCATAATTATATATAGCCCCCTTATAAACCGATCACCAGATTTGGCTTGCGGAGCCTCTTGGAGGAGCAAATTTCATACGAATCAGTTGAAATTTGGTACATTGTGCTAGTATATGGCCGTTAACAACCATGCCTAACTAGGTCTATATCGGTCTATAGTTATATATAGCCATCAGATAAATCTATCCCCAATCACACAAAAATTGGTCCATATAAGTTCATAATTGTATACAGCCACACACAAAAAAATAAAATATGAATTTGTACATAAATTTGTACATTTTTATAAATTTATGGAATTTTTCATAAAAAATGTGTACACTTACATAATATATTGTTTTCATAAATACTTGTTATGAAATTATGAATTTTTTAATAATATGTACAGACGGTTTCATAAAATTAATGAAATTTTACTTAATATATCAAAAATACTGGTTTTCTCTTAGCGTGAGAGAGCCACAACATAGAGTTACTCTCATATGTATACAATACAATCATATAATTCGAGACAAAAACCGAAACGTAACGTTTTGAAGGCAACGCGTGATTTTATTGTGTTTGAGTTTTTCAGTACAGTTTTAGTCGCCGTCGCGATTCGAAGATTTTTTATTGCTTTAGATAACATTGACAAAAAAACAATATTAACTGGAGGCGTTGGTGCTCATGTTTATTAATAATATAAAATATTATAAAACTATGTTCTTTGCTGGCTGGATTTTAATGCGGGTTTTAATAAATTGCATCATACATTTTGACCAATTATGCAGGCATTAACAATCAGGGGAAAAAATTTAAGAGAAAAGTTACATATAATGCATGACGTTTTTAGTATATATTATGTAAAATTACATAATTTTCAATGACAAAAATATGTATACTTCGTTTATAATATTAAAAATTACATTCATATTATGTACACATTCATAGTCAATGAAAACCTGTATTTTTTATTTAATGAATTGTTTTCATATAATTTATGAATCCCGTGTTTGGAAAATTTTTGTGAACACTATTCATAAAATAAATGTATTATTTTTTTGTGTGCACCACATTAGCGACCCCCATATTTCAATTCTGGCTCTCTACGTATTGTATAATACATACCACGTATGGACTAGCTCACAATTTAGAAAACGATGTTAAGAAGTTTTAAGATACCACAACCCAAGTAATTCGATTGTCGATGACAGTCTTTCGTAGAAGTTTCTACGCCATCCATGGTGGAGGGTACATAAGATTCGGCCTGGCCGAACTTACGGCCGTATATACTTGTTTTAATTGAAATGTCTTCAATCACAGAATTCAATAAAAAAATTTATTGATCCAATTAAACAATTTATTGATATAATTATTTTTTTTTTTGATAAATTTTTGTTTTAATTAAAAACTTTGTTGAATCAATTAAATTTTTAATTGAATATTTTTAAAACTCAATTAAAATTTTAATTGGAAAAATTTTTGTAAATTTTTTTTCTGTGTACAGATATTCTCGTACAAACAAATCCTAGTTTAAGAATTCATATTATATATACTTCAGAGTAAAACATGTTTTCTTAATTCAAAAAAAAAAAAAAACTTTAAACCAAAGATGCTAAATCCTCAAAATAAGTCTTAGCCTATATTTGAAGCGTTTTTATCTTAAATCTAAAGATTAAATATTTCAGTTAATTTACTTTCTTTCAATTAAAAAAATGTGTTTCTTTATTTTAATTAAAATTTCATTATTTAACGAAGTACTTTTTTCAGTGCATTACCATAGAGTTCTGGTGGGACAATCGAAGGTGTACATTTTCAGCTGATCTCTTTATCAATTAAACCCGGAGAGAGAATCAAATACGCTAACTTTGTACTTTCGTGCAAGCGAACCTTGGCTCCTTCCAGTCAAAATTACTGATCATTTCTGTTTTTCGATCGCTTTTTGGGCGCATTGCAATATTGCCATTGTCTAGGTAACGAGCAACAGTAAGCGTAAAAGTAACGGAAGAAGCTCTAACGATGGCAATTTGTGGGTTTCCAG
This sequence comes from Haematobia irritans, assembly GCF_050003625.1. Lineage (NCBI taxonomy): Eukaryota > Metazoa > Arthropoda > Insecta > Diptera > Muscidae > Haematobia > Haematobia irritans. The sequence goes on along the minus strand of NC_134398.1, from coordinate 219,749,826 downwards.
CAAAGTATAAAGCAATAACACTATCACCCAACAATTTCATCACGAATAACTTTATTTCTGAATGCGATAGACCAAAATGCTGATATAAGCTTGTAAACAATAAAATGGACTGTAACTGGAATAAATCTGTCAGCTGCCAGATGAGCGGTTTGCAAAATGGTAGAAACTTGAAGTTGGTTGCAATATATATCAGTCACACTATATTGGAAAAATAATTGATTCCGTTTTACTACATTCATTTAAGTGTGAGAGATTTTTGGTTTAATTATTGAATCATTTTTATACCCTCCACCATAGGATGGGGGTATATTAACTTTGTCATTCCGTTATTTGTCATTTGTCTCTAACAACTGTGCAGAAATTGGTCCATATCGGTCCACTTTTACGTATAGCCCCCATATAAACGGACCCCCAAATTTGGCTTGCGATCAATCTAATAGAAGCAAAATTCATCCGATCCGGCTGAAATTTGGTACATGGTGTTAGTATATGGTCTCTAACAACCATGCAAAAATTGGTCCACATCGGTCCATAATTATATATAGCCCTCATATAAACCGATCACCCGATTTGGCTTGCGAGGCCTCTAAGAGAAGCACATTTCATCCGATCCGGCTGAAATTTGGTACATGGTGTTAGGATATGGTCTCTAACAACCACGCAAAAATTGGTCCACATCGGTCCATAATTATATATAGCTCCCATATAAACCGATCCCCCGATTTGGCTTGCGAGGCCTCTAAGAGAAGCAAATTTCATCCGATCCGGCTGAAATTTGGTACATGGTGTTAGTATATGGTCTCTAACAACCATGCAAAAATTGGTCCACATCGGTCCATAATTATATATAGCCCCCATATAAAGCGATCACCAGATTTTACCTCCGGAGCCTCTTGGAAGACCAAAATTCATCTGATTCAGTTGAAATTTGGTACGTGGTGTTAATATATGTCCTCAAACTCCCATGCAAAAATTGGTCGAAATTGGTGCATAATTATATATAGGCCCCATATAAACCGATCCCCAGATTTGACCTCCAGAGCTCCTTGGAAGAGCAAAATTCTTCCCATTCGGTTGAAATTTGGTGATGTTAGTATATGGTATCCAACAACCATGCAGGAATTGGTTCCTATCAGCCCATAATTATATATAGCTCCCACATGTTAAGAAGTTTTAAGATACCACAACCCAAGTATTTCGTTGAAGTTTCTACGCAATCCATGGTGAAGGGTACATAAGATTCGGCCTGGCCGAACTTACGGCCGTATATACTTGTTTTTAATTTTTTTTACCCTAAACCACATAGTGGTCAGGGTATAATAAGTTTGATCGGCCAAAAAATGTGCCTACCAGAAATATTGATTTTAGACCCCATAAAATATATACCGATCGACTAAGAATCACCTCCTGAGTCGATCTAGCGCTTGGTGTCCGTCCGTCCGTCCGTCTGTCCATGTATTTGTTGTTCACAGGATTCCGTTCGCAATTATTAACCGATTTTGATGAAATTTGGTACAGGGAGTTTTTTGGGCACAAGGAAGAACGCTATTGAATTTGGAAATCGGATCAAATTTAGATATAGCTCCCATATATATGTATCGCCCGATTTCGACAAATGGGGTCACGTTGCGCTCTTTTTCAAACGGATCGTCACCAAATTTGGCAAAAGCTAATCGCCCTTCAAGTCTGCAAAGTTTCATCCAAATCGGTTCAGATTTAGACATAGCTCTCATATATATGTATCGCCCCATTTTTCTAAATTTGGCCATAAAACCCTTATTTATCAACCGATCTTACTCAAATTTGGCTAAATGTAGTCTTCTATAGCACTAACTATATGTGCAAAAAATCATCGAAATCGGTTCAGATTTAGATATAGCTCCCATATATATGTATAGCCCGATTTTCCCAAATTTGGCCATAGAACCCTTATTTATTAACCGATCTTACTAAAAGTTGGCTAGATCCAGTCCTCTATAGTACTAACTGTATGTGCAAAATTTCATCGAAATCGGTTCAGATGTAGATATAGCTCTCATATATGTATCACCCGATTTTGAAAAATTCGCCCCTAATAACCTTATGTTTGACCATGCAGGCCTCATTTCTTAACTGATCTTACTCAAATCTTGCACAAGGTAACCTTTTGTGGTATTAATCAAACCAGCAAAATATTATGCAAATTGGTTCAGATTTAGATATAGCTTCCATATATATGCATCGCTCGATTTTCCCAAATTTGGCCATAGTACTCTTATTTATTAACCAATGTTACTCAACACACAGCCAGTGTTGCTAGAAATTCCCTATATGTAGGGTTTTTCTAATATTTAGCGTCTTGTAGGGACGTAGAGCCACAATGTAGGACATTTTCACTCAACACAATTTGTAATAATTTTTACATTTTGGTGGCTCTAGAGGAGGAAATTAGAAGCCGGCAAGGCTTGATCTTTAACAATGCGTGGTAAACTTTATTCCTGTAGAAAATGTTGTCAATATTTTATTTCTATAGAACATTTTGTCAAAATTGTATTTCTATAGAATTTTTTTTTTCAAAATATTATTTCTATAAAAAATTTTCTCAAAATTTTATTTCGGTGGAATTTTGTCTCAAAATTTTATTTCTATAGAAAATTTTCTCACAAAAATTTGTTTATAGAAACTTTTTCCAAAATTTTATTTTTATAAAGCCTTAACAAAAAAGATTACTAATTTGGGTAGAATTCTACCAACTGTGGCAACCGTGGTCGTAATACAAATTTATATTCTAAGTTATATACGTTGCATATTCATGTTTTAAGATAATAAAGTACTTAGAACCATTTTTGTTTTGTAAAATTTTTTAAATTTAACGAAAAATATAGTAGGGAAAATTATTTGGGAATGTATAGGAAAGTAGGGAACTTTTTTTGTCCTAGTAGGGTAAACCGAACATTTTCCCTGGCAACATTGACTATGAGCTATAGTCAGATTGACACAAAGCACCCATAGACATGTACCCCTTAATTTTCTTAAATATGCAACTGCGGTTTATCTCCCAGACCTATATGTTACCCCACAAATGCTTATGATTACTAATTCTGTAATGGTGGTTTAGGGTATGATATAGTCGGCCCCGCCCGACTTTCTACTTTACTTACTTGTTTTAATTGAAAATTATTGGAAATATTCTAAGGCGATAGTTTTTAGTTGCTAGTGCTTATGTTTTTATTTATTGTAATTTTTAATTGTTAAAAATATATAAATAAAATGAAATAAAAAATATTTTTGATATATTTTTCTATATAGATCGCAATTTGTAATCTGGCACGTTTTTGTGCCGAAATACTTTGTTGCAATTAAAACATTTTTTCATTTTACCTACAGTATCCTGACCAAAACATTGACATGAATCTCTTAGAGAAAAATGTCTTTTTTGGAATGCCATTAATGGAGAATTTTAACAGATTTTTTTTGTTACGAATTCGGTATCTGTGGACTAATCTTTTGTTCGTTTGACTCCATCGATTATGGATCCATTAACTTTTGAAACAAGCAAATTCTAAAGAGATTAGTCAGCAGCTAGGCAGGCAATTCTGAGGATGTTATGGCAAGAAAAGGCGGTTTTGTTGATGGTTGTGGGGGGACATTGGGACCCTTATTAATGATTATGGTTTTATTAACACTTGTTTATGTCACTCGCTTATCCATTTTAGCCGTTCGTTCATTGTCATTGTCAACTTTGTGGATTTTTGTTTTCCTCTGAGCTTCTAGTTAAAAATTTAGGTTAAATTAAGCAGTTAACACTCTATTTGTTGTACAGTATTAAAGGCAGATTGTCATCGTCCACATAAATGGCTAACAATGTAGCGAGCGCGGGAGTACCATCTCATATACTGACCACAATATCCTGTAATTTCGATGAAACTGTTTCTAGAGAAGTGTGAAACACACGAGCTTGTTATTCATGCATTTTATTATAGGAGTTTTTAATGGCCCATTCTTCCCTCGAATATATTACTAAATTATTTTGTTAAGCTAACAATGGCATTAACATTTTTAATGATATTGCATATAAATTTACATCGTAACAAGATTAAAAGCAGCCACAGACAATATCTACCGAACCCCAGATTCTTTCAATTGCTTCCCTTGAATGACATTGGTTAAGTAAAAATGACTACGGAATGTGACCACGGTTGCCATTCGTGCCAAATATAATCTACCAAAATTTGACGAAAATTTCACCACCACTTCACCAAATTGAAAAAAAAAAAAAAAAATACTCACAATGGATCGTTCAATTAAATAAAATTAAAAATTTCAAATTGAAATTTGTCAAACATTCCTTTTTTTAGAAAATTTTGTAAAAATTTTATTTCTATGGAAAATTCTGTCAAAATTTTATTTCCATAGAAAATTTTAAAATTTTTTTTTTCTACGGACAATTTTGTCAAAATTTTATTCCTATTGAAAATTTTGTCAAAATTTTATTTCTATACGAAACGTTGTCCGATTTTTATTTTTATAGATTTTTTTCAAAATTTATTTTTATAGAAAATGTTGTTAAAATTTTATTTTTATAGAATTTTTTTCTATAGAAAATTTTGTCAAAATTTTATTTCTATAGAATATTTTATCAAAATTTTATTTCTATTGGAAATTTTGCCATCATATTAATTCTACAAAACAAATTGTCAATATTTTATTTCCAAAGAAAAGTTTGTCAAAATTTTATTTTGTAGAAAATTTTCTCAAAAAATTTTATTCCTATAGAAAATTTTGTCAACATTATGGTCCTATTAAAAATTTTGTCAAAATATTATTTCTATTGAAAATTTTGTCAAAATTTTATTTCCATAGAAAATTTTGTCAATATGTTATTTCTATAAAAAAATTTGTTAAAATTTTATTTCTATAGAAAATTTTGTCAAAATTTTATTTTTATAAAAAATTTTTGCAAAATTTTGTCAAAATTTTATTTCTATACAAAATTTTGTCGAAATATTATTTCTGAAAAAAAAAAAAATAAAATTGTATTTATATTCAAAATTTTGTCACAATTTTATTTCTATAGAAAATTTTTTCAAATTGTTATTTCTATATAAAATTTAGTCAAAATTTTATTTCTATAGAAAATTTTGTCAAAATGTTATTACTATAGAAAATTTTGTCTGAATTTTATTTCTATAGAAAATTTTATCGAAATATTATTTATATAGAAAATTTTGTCAAAATTTTATATCTATAGAAAATTTTGTCAAAATTTTATTTCTATAGAAAATTTTTCAAAAATTTTATTTCTATAGAAAATTTTGCAAAATTTTAGTTCCATTAAAAATTTTGTCAATATATTATTTCTATTGAAAATATTGTTAAAACTTTTATTTATATAGAAAATTTTGTCAAATTTTTATTTCTATAGTAAATTATGTCTAAATTTTATTTCTATAGAAAATTTTGTCAAAATTTTATTTTTATAAAAAAATTTGCAAAATTTTGTCAAAATTTTATTTCTATACAAAATTTTGTCGAAATATTATTTCTGAAAAAAAAATTAAAATTTTATTTATATTCAAAATTTTGTCACAATTTTATTTCTATAGAAAATTTTTTCAAATTGTTATTTCTATATAAAATTTAGTCAAAATTTTATTTCTATAAAAAATTTTGTCAAAATGTTATTACTATAGGAAATTTTTCAAAAATTTTATTTGTATAGAAAATTTTGCAAAATTTTAGTTCTATTAAAAATTTTGTCAAAATATTATTTCTATTGAAAATTTTTTCAATATGTTGTTTCTATAAAAAATTTGTTAAAATTTAATTTCTATAGAAAATTTTGTCAAAATTTTATTTTTATAAAAATTTTTTGCAATATTTTGTCAAAATTTTTTTTCTATACAAAATTTTGTCGAAATATTATTTCTGAAAAAAATATTTTTAAATTGTATTTATATTCAAAATTTTGTCAAAATTTTATTTCTATAGAAAATTTTGACTAAATTTTATTTCTATAAAAAATTTTGTCAACATTTTATTTCTGTAGTAAATTTTGTCAAAATTTTATTTCTATAGAAAATTTTATCAAAATATTATTTCTATAGAAAATTTTGTCAAAATTTTATATATATAGAAGATTTTGTGAAAATTGTATTTCTTTAGAAAATGCTATCATAATTATATTTCTATAGTAAACTTCGTCAAAATTTTATTTCTATAGAAAATTTTGTCAAAATTTTATTTCTATAGAAAATTTCGTCAAAATTTTATTTCTATACAAAATTTTTCAAAAATTTTATTTCTATAGAAAATTTTGCAAAATTTTAGTTCTATTAAAAATGTTGTCAAAATATTATTTTTATTGAAAAATTTTCAAAATTTTATTTCCATAGAAAATTTTGGTAATATGTAAGTTCTAAACAAAAATTTGTCAAAATTTTATTTCTCTTGAAAATTTTGTCAAACTTTTATTTCCATAGCAAATTTTTGAAAATTTTATTTCTATTGAAAATTTTGTCAAAATATTATTTCTGAAAAAAATTTTGTTAAAATTTTATTTATATTAAACATTTTGTCAAAATTTTATTTCAATAGAAGATTTTGTCAAAATTTGATTTCTATAGAAAATTTTGTCAAAATTTTATTTCTATAGAAAATTTTGTCAAAATTTATTTTTATAGAAAATTTTCTCAAAAATTTAATTTCTATAGAAAATTTTGTCAAAATTTTATTTTTATAAAAAATCTTTGCAATATTTTGTCAAAATTTTATTTCTATACAAAATTTTGTCGAAATATTATTTCTGAAAAAAAATTTTAATTGTATTTCTATTCAAAATTTTGTCAAAATTTTATTTCTATAGAAAATTTTGTCACAATTTTATTTCTATAGAAAATTTTGTCAAAATTTTATTTCTATAGAAAATTTTGTCAAAATTTTATTTCTATAGAAAATTTTGTCAAAATTTTATTTCTATAGTAAATTTTGTCAAAATTTGATTTCTGTAGTAAATTTTGTCGAAATCTTATTTCTATAGAAAATTTTGTAAAAATTCTATTTCTATAGAAAATTTTGTCAAAATTCTATTTCTATAAAAAATTTTGTCAAAATTTATTTTTATAGAAAATTTTCTCAAAAATTTTATTTCTAAAGAAAATTTTTCTCAAAAAATTTATTTCTATAGAAAATTTTGCAAAATTTTACTTCTATTAAAAATTTTGTCAAAATATCATTTTTATTGAGAAATTTTCAAAATTTTATTTCCATAGAAAATTTTGGTAATATGTAATTTCTAAACAAAAATTTGTCAAAATTTTATTTCTATAGAAAATTTTGTCAAACTTTTATTTCCATAGAAAATTTTTGAAAAATTTTTTTTTATTGAAAATTTTGTCAAAATATTATTTCTGAAAAAAATTTTGTTAAAATTTTATTTATATTAAACATTTTGTCACAATTTTATTTCTATATAAGATTTTGTCAAAATTTGATTTCTATAGAAAATTTTGTCAAAATTTTATTTCTATAGAAAATTTTGTCAAAATTTTTTTTATAGAAAATTTTCTCAAAAATTTAATTTCTATAGAAAATTTTGTCAAAATTTTATTTTTATAAAAAATTTTTTCAATATTTTGTCAAAATTTTATTTCTATACAAAATTTTGTCGAAATATTATTTCTGAAAAAAAAATTTAAATTGTATTTATATTCAAAATTTTGTCAAAATTTTATTTCTATAGAAAATTTTGTCAAAATATTATTTCTATAGAAAATTTTGTCAAAATTTTATATCTATAGAAAATTTGGTGAAAATTGTATTTCTTTAGAAAATGCTATCATAATTTTATTTCTATAGTAAATTTCGTCAAAATTTTATTTCTATAGAAAATTTTGTCAAAATTTTATTTCTATAGAAAATTTCGTCAAAATTTTATTTCTATAGAAAAATTTTCAAAAATTTAATTTCTATAGAAAATTTTGCAAAATTTTAGTTCTATTAAAAATTTTGTCAAAATATTATTTCTATTGAAAATTTTGTCAAAATTTTATTTCTATAGAAAATTTTGTCAAAATTTTATTTTTATAGAAAATTCTTGCAAAATTTTGTCAAAATCTTATTTCTATAGAAAATTTTGTCGAAATATTATTTCTGAAAAAAATTTTTTTAATTGTATTTATATTCAAAATCTTTTTCAAATTGTTATTTCTATAAAAAATTTTGTAAAAATTTTATTTCTATAGAAAATTTTGTCTAAATTTTATTTCTAAAGAAAATTTTGCCTATATTTTATTTCTATAGTATATTTTTCAAAAATTGTATTTCTATAGAAAATTTTGCAAAATATTAGTTCTATTAAAAATTTTGTCAAAGTATTATTTCTATTGAAAATTTTGTCAAAATTTTACTTCTATAGAAAATTTTGTCAAAATTTTATTTCTGTAGAAAATTTTGTCAAAATATTATTTTTATAGACAATTTTTGCAAAATTTTGTCAAAATTTTATTTCTATAGAAAATTTTGTCGAAATATTATTTCTGGAAAAAAATTTAAATTGTATTTATATTCAAAATTTTTTCAAATTGTTATTTCTATAAAAAATGTTGTCAAATTTTTTTTCTATAGTAAATTTTGTCAAAATTTGATTTTTATAGAAAATTTTGTCAAAATTTTATTTCTATAGAAAATTTTGTCAAAATTTTATTTCTATAGAAAATTTTGTTAAAATTTTATTTCTATAGAAAATTTTGTCAAAATTTTATTTCTGTAGAAAATTTTGTCAAAATATTATTTTTATAGACAATTTTTGCAAAATTTTGTCAAAATTTTATTTCTATAGAAAATTTTGTCGAAATATTATTTCTGGAAAAAAATTTAAATTGTATTTATATTCAAAATTTTTTCAAATTGTTATTTCTATAAAAAATGTTGTCAAATTTTTTTTCTATAGTAAATTTTGTCAAAATTTGATTTTTATAGAAAATTTTGTCAAAATTTTATTTCTATAGAAAATTTTGTCAAAATTTTATTTCTATAGAAAATTTTGTTAAAATTTTATATCTATAGTAAATTTTGTCAAAATTTGATTTCTATTTAAAATTTTGTCAAAATTTTATTTCTATAGAAAATTTTGTCAAAATTTTATTTCTATAGTAAATTTTGTCGAAATCTTATTTCTATAGAAAATTTTGTAAAAATTCTATTTCTATAGAAAATTTTGTCAAAATTCTATTTCTATAGAAAATTTTGTCAAAATTTTATTTCTATAGAAAATATTGTCAAAATTTATTTTTATAGAAAATTGTCTCAAAAATTTTATTTCTATAGAAAATTTTCTCAAAAATTTTATTTCTATAGAAAATTTTGCAAAATTTTACTTCTATTAAAAATTTTGTCAAAATATCATTTTTATTGAAAATTTTTCAAAATTTTATTTCCATAGAAAATATTGTTAATATGTAATTTCTATATAAAAATTTGTCAAAATTTTAGTTCTATAGAAAATTTTGTCAAACTTTTATTTCCATAGAAAATTTTTGAAAATTTTATTTCTATTGAAAATTTTGTCAAAATATTATTTCTGAAAAAAATTTTGTTAAAATTTTATTTATATTAAACATTTGGTCAACATTTTATTTCAATAGAAGATTTTGTCAAAATTTATATCTATAAGAAATTTTGTCAAATTTTTTATCTATAATTTTAAATTATAGATAAAAATTAAATTTTATCAATATTTTACATCTACAGAATATTTTTGTCAAACTTCTATTTCTATAGAAAATTTTGTCATATATTTTTCCTATAGAAAATTGAAGTACCTATTAGTGGGAGAGGAATACAAAATCTACCAAAATTTAACCAATCTACACAACAGTTAAAAATCTAAAAATTTTGGTAGTATTCTGCCAAATGTGGCAACTGTGAATGTGATACAGGACAGTATGCGTTAAGCATACAAATCATGAAGTTGAGGAGAACACTACAAAAAAATTTGGTATGGGATATGAGACCATCCAATAATGGTTATAGCCATTAGCCTTTGAAACAAATTAAGCATTTATATATTTTATGTCCCCATTCTACCAATAGATGGCAATAGTTGCAGCTATCACGGTCCGCTAGATAGTTCTAAAAAATTATTAAGTCCGATTTATGTGACGATATCTATTGGAATAATAATGAATTTATTTTTACTACGTCTAATATATAAAAAAAATTATTTCAAAAAATGTATGTTTTCGATTTCCATTCCATTTTAAATAAAAACATATGCACTAACTTATAATACCCTGTTCCACAGTGTGGCGCAGGGTATAAAAATAATTTACATGTCGACGACATTAAAAACAGTAACATTTGCCGGCTCTTTAAACCAAGCAAAAAAGAATAACCGCATTCAGAGATCCTCCAATTTGATGGCATTGGTATTCCATGACAACGACAGAAGGTGACACATGCCAATATGCGTTAAGAATACAAATCATGGGGCCAAGTGAAACATCAGAAAGAAAAACGAACGGCTTATTCCAATGGTATCTCCACCATTGGAGTTATGTTTATGGCAAATATTTCGAATTTCTGATATTTTCGTTTTTTTTTTTTTTTTTGAATATTTTTATTTTTGCTTCCTGCCCGATGTCGTATGGTCGCGTGTCATATAAATATCAGGCACACTCTTAGGATATTGCCAAGCACCAAGTGCCCCTCGTCACTTTGCCATCGTCATCATGACCAATATTTGACCATCATTGTTGTACATAAAGGTTGGCATGACAGTTTGTTGGTTTATTTTTTAGCCCCCTTGTTAACTAAAATCACTTTGGGAGGAGTGAGTAAAAATGCTAATGGGAATAATATGTAAACGCAACGCGTTTCCATGTTTGCCTTTTAGAGCGTGTATGAAAGTCAAATACATCAATGAAACCCAGTCCAAGTGACTCCCTCTTTTGTCCACAAAAAAAATTTTTTTGTTCGTTTTTTTTTTTTTTGCAACAAACGTTTAAACTTGTTACGTGCAACATATTCACGAAATCACCTCAACCGATAAAGAAAAAGTCCATGGCTAACATGAAAAATATTCGATATACAAATTGCCAACGACTTTAACCCATGGATGTTTCGGGATATTTGTTATTTTTTTGCCTGTCCTAACAAAATTGTTTTACGATATTCGAAAGCAGCGAAATTTACGACAGACTAATATCAAGCTAACCTGGAGCACATATTGTCTTCGTATTGTAAGGTGAAATAATCTAGGAGATAGTATAACACTAGGAAACATTCATATTCGTATTCGTAAAATTCATATTTTCGGATTGATATTTTTCTTATTTGAGATCTACATAAAAAAAAAAACCTGCAAATATTAACAAATTTTGGATATCCATAAAGCGATGGATGTCCGTCCGTGCATAGCTACATAGAGTTTTCCAGAAAAGAAACAAGCTTCCAAAAAAAACTAATTTGGATCCCTAATTGGTGATCCAGAAAGAGGGAAAGTTTTGATCATCTTTGATGAATTTTATATGGATTTATCATAAGACTGAAATATCTCCTTTTTTGGGTCCGACAAAATAAAGCGCTATAATATTTAAATTTTTGTTTTATTTTTATACCCTGCTCCACACTGTGGAACAGGGTATTATAAGTTAGTGCATATGTTTGCAACACCCAGAAGGAGACGAGATAGACACATGGTGTCTTTGGCAAAAATGCTCAGGGTGGGCTCCTGAGTCGATATAGCGATGTCCGTCTGTCCGTCTGTCCGTCTGTCCGTGAACACATTTTTGTAATCAAAGTCTAGGTCGCAGTTTTAGTCCAATCGACTTCAAATTTGGCACAAGTATGTGCTTTGGCTCAGAATAGATCCCTATTGATTTTGGAAGAAATCGGTTCAGATTTAGATATAGCTCCCATATATATATTTCGCCCGATATGGACTTCTATGGCCCCAGAAGCCAGAGTTTTATCCTAATTTGCTTAAAATTTTGTACAAGAATAACAATTAGTATTATAGCCAAGTATGCCAAATTTTATCGAAATCGGTTCAGATTTAGATATAGCTCCCATATATATCTTTCGCCCGATATGGACTAATACGGTCCCAGAAGCCAGAGTTTTACCCCAATTTGGTTGAAATTTTGCACAGGGAGTAGAATTAGCATTGTAGCTATGCGTGCCAAATTTGGTTGAAATCGGTTCAGATTTAGATATAGCTACCATATATAGCTTTCACCCGATTTACACTCATATGACCACAGAGGCCAATTTTTTGCTCCGATTTAGTTGAAATTTTGCACAGGGAGTAGAATTAGCATTGTAGCTATGCGTGCCAAATTTGGTTGAAATCGGTTCAGATTTAGATATAGCTCCAATATATAGCTTTCGGCCGATGTACACTCATATGACCACAGAGGCCAATTTTTAGCTCCGATTTAGTTAAAATTTTGCACAGGGGGTAGAATTAACATTGTAGCTATGCGTGCCAAATTTGGTTGAAATCGGTTCAGATTTAGGTATATCTCCCATATATAGCTTTCGCCCGGTTTACACTCATATGACCACAGAGGCCAATTTTTAACTCCGATTTAGTTGAAATTTTGCACAGGGAGTAGAATTACCATTGTTGCTATGCGTGCCAAATTTGGTTGAAATCGGTTCAGATTTAGATATAGCTCCCATATATAGCTTTCGCCCGATTTACACTCATATGACCACAGAGGCCAATTTTTAACTCTGATTTAGTTGAAATTTTGCACAGGGAGTAATTTTCCTATACTTCTAATACATATAAATCATAAATAAACTTTTTCGAAGTTTCCTTATAATTGCTTCAGATTTAAACGTTTCCTATATTTATACCCTGCTCCACACTGTGGAGCACCCTAGTGCATTAGCCTACTTAAATTTTGAGTCTATAGATTTTGTAGAAGTCTATCAAATTCTTCCAGATCGAGTGATATTTAAATGTATATATTTGGGATAAACCTTTATACATAGCCTCCAACACATTTGACGGATGTGATATGGTATCGAAAATTTAGATCTACAAAGTGGTGCAGGGTATAATATAGTCGGCACCGCCCGACTTTAGACTTTCTTACTTGTTTTTTTTAATTTATTGTTTAAAGGCAAAAAAAGCAAATCAGTTAAAATTTGCTCGCATTGGCATAGCACCTTCTTGAGATGATCGACTTTATTTACACTGACTTAGGCTCACTTAGACTAATCAGCCCTTTTTGGTATCATAGGTGGTTAACTTCTCTCTTACCAATGAGTGCTGCCAGATTCTATGTTTAGCTCAATGACAAAGGTCCTCCTTTTTTGTAGCCGAATCCGATCCATGGTTGCCACTGTTGGTAGAATGGTCGATTTTTTTATTGTATGGTAGTTTGGTAGAATTTTTGATGTTTTGGTAGATTTTGCAAAATATTCCTCTCTAATTGAGAGATTTCACAAATTTTCTATTAAAATAAAATTTTGAAAAAATTTTCTCTAGGAATAAAATTTTGACAAAATTCTCTCTAGAAATAAAATTTTGACAAAAATTTCCATAGAAAAAACAATCGACGAAATTTTTTCTAGAAAAATATTTTGAACAAATTTCCAAAAAAATATCGACGAAATTTTCTATAGAAAAAAATTTTCTATAGAAAAAAATACTCATCAAATGTTCTATCGAAACCAAATTTTGACAAAAATTTTCTACCGAAATAAAATTTTGACAAAAATTTTCTCTAGTAATAAAATTTTGACAAAATTTTCTATAGGATACAATTTTGATAAAAGTTTCTATAAAAAATGACAATTTTTTCTATAGAAAACAAGTAAGGAAAGTCTAAAGTCGGGCGGGGCCGACTATATTATACCCTGCACCACTTTGTAGATCTAAATGTTCGATACCATATCACATCCGTTAAATGTGTTGGGGGCTATATATAAAGGTTTGTCCATAATACATACATTTAAATATCACTCGATCTGGACAGAATTTGATAGACTTCTACAAAATCTATAGACTCAAAATTTAAGTCGGCTAATGCACTAGGGTGGAACACAATGTTAGTAAAAAAATATGGGAAACGTTTAAATCTGAAGCAATTTTAAGGAAACTTCGAAAAAGTTTATTTATGATTTATCGCTCGATATATATGTATTAGAAGTTTAGGAAAATTAGAGTCATTTTTACAACTTTTCGACTAAGCAGCGGCGATTTTACATGGAAAATTTTGGTATTTTGACCATTTTTGTCGAAATCAGAAAAACATATATATGGGAGCTATATCTAAATCTGAACCGATTTCAACCAAATTTGTCACGCATAGCACCAATGCTAATTACTCCCTGTGCAAAATTTCAACTAAATCAGAGTTAAAAATTGGCCTCTGTGGTCATATGAGTGTAAATCGGGCGAAAGCTATATATGGGAGCTATATCTAAATCTGAACCGATTTCAACCAAAGTTGGCACGCATAGCAACAATGGTAATTCTACTCCCTGTGCAAAATTTCAACTAAATCGGAGTTAAAAATTGGCCTCTGTGGTCATATGAGTGTAAACCGGGCGAAAGCTATATATGGGAGATATACCTAAATCTGAACCGATTTCAACCAAATTTGGCACGCATAGCTACAATGTTAATTCTACCCCCTGTGCAAAATTTTAACTAAATCGGAGCAAAAAATTGGCCTCTGTGGTCATATGAGTGTACATCGGCCGAAAGCTATATATTGGAGCTATATCTAAATCTGAACCGATTTCAACCAAATTTGGCACGCATAGCTACAATGCTAATTCTACTCCCTGTGCAAAATTTCAACTAAATCGGAGCAAAAAATTGGCCTCTGTGGTCATATGAGTGTAAATCGGGTGAAAGCTATATATGGTAGCTATATCTAAATCTGAACCGATTTCAACCAAATTTGGCACGCATAGCTACAATGCTAATTCTACTCCCTGTGCAAAATTTCAACCAAATTGGGGTAAAACTCTGGCTTCTGGGACCGTATTAGTCCATATCGGGCGAAAGATATATATGGGAGCTATATCTAAATCTGAACCGATTTCGATAAAATTTGGCATACTTGGCTATAATACTAATTGTTATTCTTGTACAAAATTTTAAGCAAATTAGGATAAAACTCTGGCTTCTGGGGCCATAGAAGTCCATATCGGGCGAAATATATATATGGGAGCTATATCTAAATCTGAACCGATTTCTTCCAAAATCAATAGGGATCTATTCTGAGCCAAAGCACATACTTGTGCCAAATTTGAAGTCGATTGGACTAAAACTGCGACCTAGACTTTGATTACAAAAATGTGTTCACGGACAGACGGACAGACGGACAGACGGACAGACGGACATCGCTATATCGACTCAGGAGCCCACCCTGAGCATTTTTGCCAAAGACACCATGTGTCTATCTCGTCTCCTTCTGGGTGTTGCAAACATATGCACTAACTTATAATACCCTGTTCCACAGTGTGGAGCAGGGTATAAAAAGTTGAGAAAACTTTCTATAGAAATAAATCTTGACCATAATTTCTATAGAAAATTTTCTAGAAATAAAATTTTGACAAAATTTGCTATAGAAAAAGATATTGACTATATTTTCCATAGAAATAACAAAACTTTAACAAACTTTTCTGTTGAAAAAAATTTTTTTAATTTTTCTATAAAAATAAATCTTTACAAAATTTTCTATCGAAAAAAATCTTTGGACACAAATTTTCATCCAAATAAAATTTTGAAAAAATTTTCTATGGAACTAAAATTTTGAAAAAATTTTCTATAAGAATAAAATTTTAATATTTTGTTTGTTCATAAACTGAACAATTCGGAATAGTTTTTTGTTGGGGAAAACAAAATTCGGTAGCTGGCCACATTCATGCTAGAGAAGCAACTCCCAGACCCTTTCCAATCTACCTTTGTTTGTTAGTCGATAAGCTCTTGCACTTTGTGGAACTGCAATGGGTTTAGCCCAAGCTCATTTTTCAGCACACGAACAAATGTTCTAATATTGCGGCATGGGATTTGATCAAATCAGGCCTATGCTTTTTATATCATTTCCAGTGGTTTTAGGGGTTACGTTTATGAGCAAAACAGAAGAGTTATTGACATTTAAATGTTTGGAGGGCTCTAACCATAGCCACTTGCACTGAAAAAAATATTTACGTGATATTAAAGATTATTAAAGATTACAACCTCAATTTTAGGATGCGCAATTTACATACTATTAAGGACAATTTTCTTTAAAATAATGAAATTTTAATTAAAAGAAAGTTTATAATCTTTGCTTAAAAATGTTTTTCATTAAATTGAGGACACATATTTTGGAAATTTATGTCCCTTCGTTAAAGTTGCATGTCTTTAAACTAAGGCAAATTTTCCTTAAAGTAAAAAAAAACATTTTTGATCTAAAAAAATCGTCCTTAAATTAACTGAAATATTGAATTTTTAGATTTAAGATAAAAACGGATGGCTAAGACCTATTTTGAGGATTTAGCATCTTTGGTGTAAAGTTTTTTTGGAATCAAGAAAAAAATTTTTACTTCGAAGATCCGTTCTAATTTGGATTTTTAAATTGGCATTTATTTGTACGTGAATATCTTTATTAATATACCGGAAAAATAGAATGAAAATTCGATAAATGAGATCGATATCCTAATTTTAATTTTATAGATCCTAGATTTAAAGCCACAAAAAATTTCCTTATTTTAAGGAACCTGCATCTTTGGCTCGGAATCAATACCAAAATCCTTAAAGGAAGGTCAAAATCTTTGGATCCAAGTAAACTTTTGTTTGAGTGTGTGGTCTTCAAGCCATACATAAAACAATCACACTATCACTCCTGAATTCCATCACGTTTAAATTTATTCTGAATGCAATAGATCAAAATGCTTTTGTAAGCTTGGAAACAATAGATTGAACTGTAATTGGAATAAAAATATCTTTGATGTCAAAACACCGGTTTAGAAATGGTAGCAACTGAAAGGAATTCGTTGCAATACGTACCAGCCACTCTATCCACAAAATTCCAAAACTCCCCAAAATCAACCAAATCCATTATTTGTCTCTTTATTCCTTGTATTTTGAATGTTACAAATTTTCATATAACTCCTTCAGTTTATCTCCCATACATTGCCACTACAGTAAATAATTCACACTTTATTTTTTATTGGTGATAATTAATGGATCTACCTAAAGCAACCAGCAAGCGAGCAAGCAAATCTCAAACCCAATTGAGCCTGACAACACTCAATGGTAAATGGTTTCTTGTTTGGATCCTTTTGATCTTTACAATTCATCAGCGGCAGAAATGGACTTGGACTCATAAAATAGAAATGCTCAACTCACACGCTATACTCGTACCTCTAGCACCATAATAATGATTGGCCAAGAATAAGAAAAAGGATCGGACTTGTTGTGCGACTTTATGTGGGGTAATAGATTCACCACCTCCTTCTGCTCAAGGTGCTAGTCATCGAGATGTAAACAAGAGGACTATGCTATTTGATTGTGGATGGCGTATGCTCGAGGAGTACTCGTATTGTAAACGCTTGGACAATCGGAATGACTAAATAAAATTTACAGCCTGCCGCCTTTCAAATACAAATACGAAGGAGTCTATAGGGAAACTCTCAGTCCAATGGATATGGAGTAGTTCAGTTCAGTTGAGTTGAGTGGAGTTGATTGCAATTAAATTATTGCTTAGATTGACACGCGCTTTATCCACCACCTCTCAGCCATTATGGAAAAAATATTTGGTGTGGATGTGCGCGCATGGTCATTTGGATATGAACATGGATTCATGAACTAGCCATGAATACTATGTGGCATTATTTTAATTTATCCAGCCAACTTATCGAGACTCCATAGCTGAAGTTATAGGTGTATCGAATGCGAGAGAAGTTACTGTGTTTTCGAAGCCATAATTAAATTAAATTTAATTTAAAGGTTTTATTCAATTACATATATGAGACTGTTGACTCTCTCACGTCAAGAGAAAATCCGTATTTACCGTTATTGTATGTATAGTTTCATGAATTTTATGAAAGATACCATGTATATTATTAAAATGTTCATAATTTAAGTATTTACGAAATTTTATATGTAGGTTCATCTGCTTTTCGGAAAAATTAACAAGTTTATGAACAAATTCGTATTTTATTTTTTTTTACAAAAGAATTTTGATCTATTGCATTGAGAAAAAAAAAGTTATTTATGATGAATTCAAGCGTGATATTATGATGCCTTTATATTTAGCTAAAAAGTGACTCTCGTTAGAGCCCTTCTGCATTTAAATGCATGTGCGCCTGAGGCATTTTGGAGAGTAAGATATGGAGTCGATCATCTCAAGACCGAGCTTTGACGGTAATGGGGAAAATACCGTAAATAAAATGTTGAAAAATTTTTTATATAAATAAAATTGTTACAAAATTTTCTTTAGAAATAAAATTTTGACAAAATTTTCTATAGAAATAAAATTTGACAAAATTTTCTATAAAAATTACATTTTGACATAATTTCTATAGAAATAAAATTTTGACAAAATTTTCTATTAAAAAAAAAATTGACAAAATTTTCTATAGAAATAAAATTTTGAAAAAAAATTATAGAAAAAAAATTAACAAAATTTTGTAAGAAATAAAATTTTCTATAAAAATGAAATTTTCTATAGTAATAAAATTTTGACAAAATTTTCTATAAAAATGAAATTTTCTATAGTAATAAAATTTTGACAAAATTTTCATAGAAATAAAACTTTTACAAAAATTTTCTATAGAAATAAAATTTTGAAAAAATTTTTTATTTTCTAAAATGAATTTTTCTATAGAAATAAAATTTTCTATAAAAATGAATTTTTCTATAGAAATAGAATTTTATCAAAATGTTCTATAGAAATAAAACGTTGACAACATTTTCTATTAAAATAAAATTTTGACAAAATTTTCTATAAAAATAAAATTTTGACAAAAATTTTTTTAGAAATAATATTTTGACAAAATTTTCTATAGAAAAAAAAATTTTGACAAAAGTTTCTATAGAAAAAAATTTGACAAAATTTTCTATAGAAATAAAATTTTGACAAAATTTTCTATAGAAAGGAATTTTTTTAAAAAATTTTCTATAGAAAGAAAATTTTGACAAAATTTTCTATAGGAAAATTTTGGCAAAATATTCTATAGAAATAAAATTTTAACAAAAGTTTCTATAAAAATGAAATTTTTACAAAATTTTCTATGGAAAGGAAATTTTAACAAACATTTTAAAGAAATAAAAATTTGACAAAATTTTCTATAGAAATAAAATTTTGACAAAATTTTCTATAGAAAGGAATTTTTAACAAAATTTCCTATAGAAAGAAAATTTTGACAAAATTTCCTATAAACATAAAATTTTGGCAAAATTTTCTATAGAAATAAAATTTTGACAAAATGTTCTATAGAAATAAAATTTTGACAAAATTTTTTAAATGTGTCTATAGAAATAAAATTTTTTCAATAGAAATAAAATTTTGACAAAATCTTCTATAAATCAAAATTTTGGCAAAATTTTCTATAAAAATAAAATTTTGACAAACTTTTTTAAAACAACAAAAAACTTTCTGTAGAAATAAATTTTTGAGAAAATTTTCTATAGAAATATAATTTTGAAAAATTTTCAATGGAAATAACATTTTAACATAATATCTATAGAAATAAAATGTTGACAAAAATTTTCTACAAAATTAAATTTTGACAAAATTTTCTATAGAAAAAAAATTTACAAAATTTTCTAAAGAAATAAAATGTTAGCAAAGTTTTCTCTATAAATAAATTTCAGACAAAATTTTCTATACAAATAACATTTTCACAAAGTTTTCTATAACAACAAAACTTTGACAAAATTTTCTATATAAATAAAATGTTGACAAAATTTTCTATAGAAAAAAAATTTTGACAAAATGTTCTATAGAATTAAAATGTTGACAAAATTTTCTATAGAAATAAAATTTTTGAAAAAATTTTCTATACAAATAAAATTTTGACAAAATTTTTTATAGAAATAAAATTTTGACAAAATTTTCTATAAAAACCAAAATTTTGACAAAATTTTCTATAAAAATAATATTTTGAAAAATTTTTCAATAAAAATGAAATTTTTTATAAAAATAAAATTTTGACAAAATTTTTTAAAACTATATTTGCTTAGTTCGGCTTGAGGTCATGTGAATAAAAGCAGATGTTGTTGTTTTTTGAGTTGTATTTTTATATTTAAAATTTTCCAATATTTCGAGACATCTCCGATGATCGTCTTCAGGGAAATTACTTTAAACAAAAAGAAAAAACATTTAACACATTAACAAAAAAATATATCATTACATGAAAAACACAGATAATTACATTTAAATTTAAAGAACAGTGAACTTCTTTACAAGGGAGTATATTTACAACTAAAAGCTAATCTGTCTTTCTATATTTTTGTACAATATTTCTATAAATATGTGCACAATGGTCCGTATCAGTCTTAAAATTCATTCGTCTTTCTGCAGGTACATTTATAATATGTAGCATCTCCAGAGTAAATCTCCTTTTATAATTGGTTTCTTGCGTCAAAATATCTACGTCCTTAAAGTTTGGTTTGTGTCCTGTTAAAGTGCAATGTGCTGCAAGTGCCGTCTTTTGCTCCAAGGGCTTATCAGTGGCTTTCTGATCAGATTTATGCCCTGAGAGTCTAGTTTTTAATTTGGTTTTCGTTGTACCAATATATAATTTTTGGCAAGTATCAGAGTCATTTCCATTGCATTTGATCTTATATACTACGTTTGACTTGTCTTCTTTCTTAATTTTGGATTTTGTCTTGCTGAAGAATTGATTTACTGTATTATGAGTCCTTTGTGCAATTTGAAATTTGTCCTTATTTAGCATGTTAGATGATTTGAATCTTTCCGAGAATTGGGGGACATATGTCAAGGGTTTATAAATTTTGGGTTCAATTTCGTCATGTTTGATATGTTGTTGTTCTTTTACATGTTGTATTAGGTCGTCAATCGTCTTATTCGGGAAATCATTTAATCGCAATATGGTCCTTATCTTATCTTCGTTGTCCTTATGAAATATTTTGTCGCTGATATCGTGTACTCTTCTTATAAAATTTGTAGCCGTATTCATTATAACTCGTCTAGGATGTTTGGAGTTGAAATTTATCAATCGTCCTGTGGCTGTTGGCTGTTGGCTTTTGATACCAGTTAATTTTTATTCCATTTCTGTGCCTTAGAATTATGGTATCTAAGTATGGTAACTTGTTGTCCTCTTCTGTTTCCATCGTAAATTGAATTTGTCTATCAAAGGCATTTAAAGCTGATAAAGTGGCCTGAACGTCATTTTTATTCAAAATACAGAACAGATCATCTACATATTTTGTCATTATTTTTGGTTTAATAGTCAATTTTTCCAATACTGAGTCCAAGAGTACTTCCATTACAATATCGGCGATAATAGGTGAAGCTGGTGATCCCATTGGCATTCCTTTACGTTGCTCATACACCTTGTTATCATATACAAAATATCTTGAGTCCTTTATACAAAAAGTTAACATTTCTATAAAAATATCCATCGGTATCTTCGTATAGTCCTTTATTTCGTCCCATTTTTCTTTTATAATCTTAATCGCCAAATTTACTGGAATGCTTGGAAAAAGAGATACTACGTCAAACGAGATCATTGTTTCATTGTCCTCAATCTTAATATTACTGGTTTTATTCTTAAATTCAATTGCGTCCTTTACATTATATTTGGAATCTTTCGTCAAATTTTCAAAATATTTACAATATTTTTTGATAGTTCATAAGAGGGGGAATTTATTGAAGAACATATCGGTCTTACAGGGACTCCTTCCTTATGTATCTTCGGAAGTCCATAAATTCGAGGGGCGTTAGCAGTTTTACATATCAATTTTAATTTTTCGTTGGTGTCAATGATGTTCATTCTGAATAATTTTTCCACCAGTTTGTTATTTTTGGTTTGTAGTGTTGATGTCGGATCTCTTTTTAAGCGTCTATATGTACAAATATCTCTTAAAATATTTTTCATCTTTATTTCATAATCGTCTTTATAGGGGGAAAAACCGTAGCGATGTATAAAGACGATTATGAAATAAAGATGAAAAATATTTTAAGAGATATTTGTACATATAGACGCTTAAAAAGATTTATAAACCCTTGACATATGTCCCCCAATTCTCGGAAAGATTCAAATCATCTAACATGCTAAATAAGGACAAATTTCAAATTGCACAAAGGACGCATAATACAGTAAATCAATTCTTCAGCAAGACAAAATCCAAAATTAAGAAAGAAGACAAGTCAAACGTAGTATATAAGATCAAATGCAATGGAAATGACTCTGATACTTGCCAAAAATTATATATTGGTACAACGAAAACCAAATTAAAAACTAGACTCTCAGGGCATAAATCTGATCAGAAAGCCACTGATAAGCCCTTGGAGCAAAAGACGGCACTTGCAGCACATTGCACTTTAACAGGACACAAACCAAACTTTAAGGACGTAGATATTTTGACGCAAGAAACCAATTATAAAAGGAGATTTACTCTGGAGATGCTACATATTATAAATGTACCTGCAGAAAGACGAATGAATTTTAAGACTGATACGGACCATTGTGCACATATTTATAGAAATATTGTACAAAAATATAGAAAGACAGATTAGCTTTTAGTTGTAAATATACTCCCTTGTAAAGAAGTTCACTGTTCTTTAAATTTAAATGTAATTATCTGTGTTTTTCATGTAATGATATATTTTTTTGTTAATGTGTTAAATGTTTTTTCTTTTTGTTTAAAGTAATTTCCCTGAAGACGAGCATCGGAGATGTCTCGAAATATTGGAAAATTTTAAATATAAAAATACAACTCAAAAAACAACAACATCTGTTTTTATTCACATGACCTCAAGCCGAACTAAGCAAATATAATTAAAAGTTTAAAGGTTAACTAATTAAAACTACAATTTTTTAAAACAACAAAAAGTTTTCTGTAGAAACAAATTTTTGAGAAAATTTTCTATAGAATATAATTTTGAAACATTTTCTATGGAAATAACATTTTAACATTTTAAATTTTCTAACATTTTTAATTTTCTAGAGAAATGAAATTTTCTATAGAAATAAAATTTTAATAAAATTTTCTATAGAAATAAAATGTTGACAAAAATTTTCTACAAAATTAAATTTTGACAAAATTTTCTGAAGAAAAAAAATTTTACAAAATTTTGTATAGAAAACAATTTTACAAAATTTTCTAAAGAAATACAATTTTATCAAAGTTTTCTATATAAATAAATTTGAGACAAAATTTTCTATACAAATGAAATTTTCACAAAATTTTCTATAACAACAAAATTTTGAAAAAATTTTCTATAGAAATAAAATTTTGACGAAATTTTCTATAGAAATAAAATTTTGACAAAATTTTCTATAGAAATAAAATTTTGACAAAATTAAAAAATTAAAAAAATTTGAATTAAAATGATAACAATATTTTCTAAAGAAATAAAATTTTGACAAAATTTTCTATAGAAGTAAAATTTTGACAAAATTTTCTATAAAAATAAAATTTTGACCAAATTTTCAATAAAAATGAAATTTTGACAAAATTTTCAATAAAAATGAAATTTTCTATAGAAATAAAATTTTGACAAAATTTTTTAAAACAACAAAAAGTTTTCTGTAGAAATAAATTTTTGAGAAAATTTTGTATAGAAATATAATTTTGAAAAATTTTCTATGGAAATAACATTTTAACATAATTTCTATAGAAATAAAATGTTGACAACATTTTCTATGGAAATAAATTTTTAATAAAATTTTCTATAGAAATACAATTTTAATAAAATAAAAAAATAGAAATTAAATGTTGACAAAAATTTTCTACAAAATTAAATTTTAATAATACAATTATTTTTCGAGCTTTATGAACAGATATAGATTAAGGAACATGGTTAATAGAGCCATTGAAAAGAAAACGCCAGATACAAATCTATACACGCCTGGACTGTACATGTTTCGGTTCGGGCGAATGAACCTTTCCACAGCCTTTAGTATAGATCTGGCTGGGAGAGATAACTCAATTTTGGGCCCTTTATGCTAACTCCTTATGGAGAAAACATTTGGGAATTTTCCTCTTACAAATTGAATCATCTTTTCTCCCACTGTACATCATCTTTTCATATAACTTACAAGTCCCTTAATCTTATTTTTATTTCGTTTTGTTACATAGTAATGCAACAACACGAAGTAACATTTTGACAAAATTTTCTATAGAAAAAATTTTTTTCAAAATTTTCTAAAGAAATACTATTTTAGCAAAGTTTCGTATATAAATAAATTTTAGACAAAATTTTCTATACAAATAAAATTTTTACAAAATTTTCTATAACAAAAAAAGAATTTTGACAAGTTTTCAATAGAAATAAAATTTTGACAAAATTTTCTATAGAAATAAAATGTTGGCAAAATTTTCTATAGAAATAAAATTTTGGCAAAATTTTCTATAGAAATAAAATTTTGAAAAAAAATTCCATAGAAATAAAATTTTGACAAAATTATCTATAGAAATAAAATTTTGACAAAATTTTCTATAGAAATAAAATTTTGACAAAATTTTCTATAGAAATAAAATTTTGAGAAAATTTTCCATAGAAATAATATTTTGACAAAATTTTCTCTATGGACAATGTTGACGAAATTTTCTATAGAAATAACATAAAATTTTGATAAAATGTTCTATAGAAATAAAATTTTGACAAAAATTTTTATAGAAATAAAATTGTTACAAAATTTTCTATAGAAATAAAATTTTTACAAAATTTTCTATAGACAAAATAAGATTTTTTTATTGGGTAGTTTTTGGGTAAAAGTTTCCCAATATTTTGATAGAACCCCTGTTCGGGTTCTAGCATTTCCCTCTTGGTTTCGCTTCCTATTTTTCCTTCCGTTATAATCGTGAAATAAATTCGGAACTTCGATGCCATCGTTAAACGCTTTTAAGACCACTGTCTGCGCTTTGATATCGATAGCAGGATCAGCAGTTTGGACACAGTGGTTGGTCGACTGGTCAAGTCA
The DNA here is from genome assembly GCF_050003625.1 of Haematobia irritans. NCBI lineage: Eukaryota > Metazoa > Arthropoda > Insecta > Diptera > Muscidae > Haematobia > Haematobia irritans. The sequence continues at coordinate 219,724,716 of NC_134398.1, read as the reverse complement.
AATTATTTGCTCATAGTTGGAGCATTTTATCGTTTCATAGAATTCCCAAATGGAATGATCTCGGTGTCGTAAAGGTGTTGGCGAGACAATGCAAATCGAAGTGCAGTTGGAGAGCCATCGTTGATTGTGGTGGCAGTGTGATAGGGTTGGGTGCGAAATGCACTAAATCGAAAGTGTGATTTAAATAAATTATATAAGTTGTGGTGGTGGTCAGCAAGCCAGTAAAGGCCTATATGGAGTCCAACAAAAAAAAAAAAACGACTCCCATTCGCCATTCATCCAGGGTCTGGCACAGCAGTCACACACAGCGTTGGAATTTATGCAGGAACTAATGGTGGTTAAATTGCAACAACACCAAGTCATAATAATGCCAAGCTTCCATACAACAACAACAAAGGCAAAAAGGTGCCACAGTGCAACATATGTTGGAGCATATGTTCATCGCTTGATCAACAACAAAGGATTGCCAGGTTGGAGAGCGGCAGCAAAAATCAATAATTAATACGCGGTCGAATTGGCCAGTTGAACTTGTTGTTGTAGATCACAACTACTACTGCTGGGCTCACGCTGTTGCATGCCACAACATGTTGCATTTCGATTGGTAATAAAATTGTGTCCGTCCATCCGTATGGGGTCTTTTGGGATTTGCTATTTGGTAAAACCGTGTTCTGTTTTTTTGTTATCCCTGTGGCTTTGCTGATAATGATGGAGGTGTTATGGCCATGATTCACCCACCGTATCAACTTTAAATTCGCGTAATTTAATTTCTTTTAAGCGATACTTTTAGATGCCATTATTTTTGTGGTTGTCGGAGAAGGTTTGCTGTTGTTGTTGGTGGTGGTGTGGTATTGTCGACATTAAGGATTCCAACAACCAACATGAACTTAAGATTTGACAAAAGGACAGTTTTTATTTTTGAAATAGTCATACGTGGGGTGATGGAAGCAACGGAGTTCTTAACAACACTGAAAAGGCCTTATACATATGCAAAAGGGCCCTTGGGATGGGCTTGACCATAAGTAAATCTCAGAAAAAGGTGAAGAACATTAAATCAGGTATTCTATGAGTATGTTTAGTAATTGATATGGACGTTAATGATGATGAACGGATAGGATGTTAGTATGATGTTACCTATTGTGATATGTATCTATGCCATGGGAATTAGGTACTAAAATGTATCCCCTATATATTCCGATCTAGGGGAGCAACAAAAATGAATTGTGGGAAATCATTTTTTATACCCTCCATACACAACGAAATATTGGTTCCAGACCCCATACATAATATATATTCTGGCACGTGGAGAAATACTGGATCGATCTAGCGATGTCCGTCTGTCTGTTGAATTCAAGTTAACTTCCCAACGAAACAAGCTATCGACTTGAAACTTTACACAAGTTCTTGACGTAGGTAGAAAACTTTTATTTCTATAGAACATTTTGTCAAAATTTTATTTCTATAGAAAATTTTGTCAAAATTTTATATCTATAGAAAATTTTGTCAAAACTTTATTTCTATAGAACATTTTGTCAAAATTTTATTTCTATAGAAAATTTTGTCAAAATGTTATTTTTTTAGAAAATTTTGTCAAAATTTTAGTTCTATAGAAAGTTTGCTCAAAATTTAATTTCTAAAGAATATTTTGCCAAAATTTTATTTCTATAGAAAATTTTGGCAAAATTTTATTTCTATAGAAAATTTTGGCAAAATTTTATTTCTATAGAAAATTTTGTCAAAATTTTATTTCTATAGAATTTTTTGTCAAAATTGTATTTCTATAGAAAATTTTGTCAAAATTTTATTTTTTTAGAAAATTTTGTCAAAATTTTATTTCTATAGAAAATTTTATCAATATTTTAGTTCTATAGAAAATTTGCTCAAATTTTTATTTCTATAAAAAATTTATCAAAACTTTATTTCTATAGAATATTTTGTCAAAATTTTATTTCTATAGAAAATTTTGTCAACATTTTATTTCTTTAGAAAATTTTGTCAAAATTTTATTTCTATAGACAATTTGCTCAAAATTTTATTTCTATAGAAAATTTTAACAAAATTTTAGTTCTATAGACAATTTGCTCAAATTTTTATTTCTATAGAAAATTTTGTCAAAATTTTATTTCTATAGAAAAATTTATCAAAATTTTATTTCTATAGAAAATTTGGTCACACTTTTTTCTTTGCATTTTTGTTTTAAACTTTCTTTCTATAGAAAATTTGCTCAAAATTTTGTTTCTTTAGAAAATTTCGTCAAAACTTTATTTCTATAGAAAATGTTGTCAAATTTTATTTCTATAGAAGATTTTGTCAACATTTTATTTCTTTAGAAAATTTTTTCAAAATTTTATTTCTATAGACAATTTGCTCAAAATTTAAATTCTATAGAAAATTTGCTCAAAATTTTATTTCTATAGAAAAGTTGCTAAAAATTTTATTTCTATAGAAAATTTTGTCAAAACTTTATTTCTATAGAATATTTTGTCAAAATTTTATTTCTGTAGAAAATTTTGTCAACATTTTATTTCTTTAGAAAATTTTGTCAAAAATTTTTTTCTATAGAAAATTTTGTCAATATGTTAGTTCTGTAGAAAATTTGTTCATAATTTTATTTCTATAGAATTTTTTGTCAAAATTTTATTTCTATAGAAAATTTGATCAAAACTTTATTTCTATAGAATATTTTGTCAAAATTTTATTTCTATAAAAAATTTTGTCAAAATTTTATTTCTATAAAAAAATTTATCAAAATTTTATTTCTATAGAAAATTTTGTCACACTTTTTTCTTTGAATTTTTGTTTTAAATTTTCCTTCTATAGAAAATTTGGTCAAAATTTCATTAGAAAATTTTGTCAAAGTTTTATTTATATAAAAAATTTGCTCAACATTTTATTTCTTTAGAAAATTTCGTCAAAACTTTAGTTCTATGGAAAATATTGTCAAATTTTATTTCTATAGAAGATTTTGTCAAAATTTTATTTCTATAGAAAAATTTGTCAAAATTTTATTTCTATAGAAAATTTTGGCAAAATTTTAGTTCCATAGAAAATTTGCTCAAAATTTTATTTCTATAGAAAATTTTGTCAAAACTTTATTTCTATAGCAAATGTTTTCAAGATTTTATTTCTATAGAAAATTTTGTCAAAATTTTATTCCTATATAAAAAATTTGTCAAACATTTATTTTTATAGATTTACTTGTTTATAGAAAAATTAATCAATTTTTTCATAGATAATTTTGTCAAAATTGTATTTCTTCAGAAAATTTGTAGAAGTACTATATAAAAATTTTGTCACAATTTTATTTCTATAAAAAAATTTTGTCAAAGTTTTATTTCTGTATTAAAATGTTGTCAAAATTTTATTTCTATATACAAAATTTTCCAAAATTTTATTTCTATAAAAAATGTTGTCAAAATTTAATTTGTATACAAAATTTTATTTCTATATAAAAATTTTATCAAACTTTTATTTCTATATAAAATTTTTGTCAAAATTTTATTCTGTACAAAAATTTTGTCAACATTTTGTTTTGTACCAAAAATTTGTCAACAGTTTATTCCAATAGAAAATTTTGCCTAAATTTTATTTCTATAGAAAATTGTGTCAAAAATTTATTTCTATAGAAAATTGTGTCAAAATTTTATTTTTATATAAAAATTTAGTCAAAATTTTATTTCTATATAAAAATTTTGTCAAAATTTCATTTCTATATACAAACTTTGTCAACATTTATTTCTATAGAAAATTTTGTCAAAATTCTATTTCTATATAAAATTTTTTCGCAATCACACTAAGAGAGAAAAATACAAAAGGAACAATACTTGAGTACAGAGAGTGAGAGAGAGAAAAAGTGAGCAAAAAATTGTTTACAAGAAGGTATTGCATTAAATGCAACGAGGTCGACGAATGGCAAACATACAGAAAAGGTGTCAGAAAACATCTTGTCGGAATGCATCTAACAAGAAATTCGTATTTTTAGCAGCAGCTAATGGACTACGACATGTTTTACCATGCTTGATGACATGAATGGGCGCGGGCTAACCTTCTTCTTCTTTCTTCCCCAACCACTTGGATTAGCGATATATAATTTTGTTTCCTCTCTGTCGTAGCTTTTATTGTTAATGTCTTTTTCTTTGTTTTTTTTTACATTATCTCCTTGTGGTGGAGAGTTAGTGAGTGTTTGTTTTCGTGTTTTGTGATACTGTTATTGTTGTTATTATTGTTTTCGTTTGTTGTTTTTGTGATTTCTCCTTGTATTCCTTAAAGGGTTGACTATCGAAGATTGTGTGTTATTGCTGCTGATTGTTTTACCTTGTAGTTGAGTTGTTGCCCGTTGGCTTTTGGATGTTGTTGGCCAACATGTTGTCTATAGCTGTTAACTGATGTTGCTGTTATAACAAACATTGTTTATGTGCTGCATTTTGTGGGGTGTTTGTTTGTTTTTTCAATGGCCACTACTTGCGCATTTGTGATGAATTAAAATTCTTTATTGGATCTTGGCTTTTAGTGATTAAAAGCAAAAAAAAAAAAAAATAACAAAACAAAAAACTGGAAAAAAAATATTTTTACTTATTTTACGTTAAATAAGTTAGAAATTATTTCGCATAATTATTTATTACTAGCGTAACCCGGCCCGCTTCGCTGCGCATTCCGAAGCATATTTGTAGGAACAATTTGCGTTAACTTAGTCAACCATATCCTTCGTGCTGAAAACAAATTCGAAAATACGGAGGATATTCATATGTAAAACGGTTCGTCTTAATAAATGTCTGGGAGAGGGTGTACCCTTTCCTCCAAATTTTTTAAATAATGTTCTGTATTCAAGTAGTTGGACAATCTTCTATATTTCTTGAGAATTTTAAGTGTGGTTTGTCAAGGAAAGGTATCCTTCTCCTCAAAATTAAGCACTATATTATAATAACATACTAAGAATTACTGTTTCCAATCCAATAAATCGGAAAAAGCAAAAGTAGTAAAAAAGTTTACCACATTAACCCTCTATGTTGGCTGCCAATTTCATGTAAATTTAAGTTCGTTACTAAAAAGAAGTCTGGCAGAAGCCTGTGCAAAAATCATAAAATTATGTACCGAGTTCCCATTTATGGACAACCCTCTACTTTCAATTTAAGAAAAAAAAAAACGGACAAAAGGGAACCCTCTCCCCACCTTCACTCCACACCGACCTGATATCGGAATTATAAGCCTAAAGGGGCGGCCTCTCTTCCGTCCAAATATCACAAAGTCAGGTATCAACTATTAATATCGTAACCTCTCCCCAGTCCTCTGTAAATTTCAAGTAACTCGGTAAAGTTTAATTGTTTCTCTGTATGTACTTAAGAGAACCCGATGTCTCCCTATGCCCCTTTGTTTTTATTAAAAAATCAGGAACCTGATATAAATTTCATTTTTGATTTTTGTCTAGATGCCAACCCCAACATTCAATGAAAATTTCAAGCAAATCGCATAATTTTGTTCCAAGTTTAAAAAAGTAGGGCAAGGGCGAGGTCCCTCTCCCCGTCGACATATGAAATCATCAGGTATCCGATATTAAGTAAATAACCTCACCGCATGTTCTCTGTAAATCTCAGATAATTTTGAGAATTTTAGTTTTTTTCACTGTACTTTAAAAAATGTCGAACAAAGGGGAGGTCCCCCTCCGCCACCAAATATCGAAATATAAAGTAGCGGATCTTTGTCTAGATGCCAACCCCAACCTTCAATGAAAATTTCAAGCAAATCGGTCAACTTTGGTCCAAATTTCAAAAAGTCCGACAAAGGGGAGGTCCCCCTCCGCGACCAGGTGTCAAAAAATGAGGTTCCCTATTTTCACTACATGAACGCCCCCTACGATCTCTGGAAGTTTCAAGTAAATCGGTTCAGCCGTTTCGTAGCCAACTCGGACCATACAAACAAACAAAAAGTCGTTTAAGGGGAGGTACCCCCTCCCGATCAAATTTCGAAAAAAAAATGTTTGCCGTAGTTTAAACATATATATTTTAATTGTTTTCTTAATTATTGTTATGGTGAAAACTTAATTTTTTTTTCACTGACAAAAAAGGAAATTTTCATGGCGATAATGAAAATGGTCATTTTTAGTACGATTTTTCAATTTATAAATAATAAATCATTGCAATAACGAAAATGTGCACTGTATTTACGAAATTATTTCTTTGGCTCAATTTTAATGAAAAATTTTGTTAATATTATCGGGCTGGTATTAGTCGGCCCATGCAATATAAAACAACAAGTAAGGAAAGTCTAAAGTCGGGCGGGGCCGACTATATTATACCCTGCACCACTTTGTAGGTCTAAATTTTCGATACCATATGACATCCGTCAAATGTGTTGGCGGCTATATAAAGGTTTGTCCCAAATACATACATTTAAATATCACTCGATTTGGACAGAATTTGATAGACTTCTACAAAATCTATAGACTCAAAATTTAAGTCGGCTAGGGTGGAACACAATGTTAGTAAAAAATGTGGGAAACATTTAAATATGAAGTAATTTTAAGGAAACTTCGCAAAAGTTTATTTATGATTTATCGCTCGATATGTATGCATTAGAAGTTAAGGAAAATTAGAGTCATTTTTACAACTTTTCGACTAAGCAGTGGCGATTTTACAAGGAAAATGTTGGCATTTTGACCATTTTTGTCCAAATCAGAAAAACATATATATGGGAGCTATATCTAAATCTAAACCGATTTCAACCAAATTTGGCACGCATAGCTACAATGCTAATTCTACTCCTTGTGCTAAATTTCAAATTAATCGGAGCAAAAAATTGGCCTCTGTTGTCATATGAGTGTAAATCGGGCGAAAGCTAATTATGGGAGCTATATCTACATCTGAACCGATGTTGACCATATTTGGCACATACAATAGTATCGTGAAATGTACTGCTTGTGCAATATTTGAAGTAAGTTAGGGCAAAACTCTGGCTTTTGAGACCATATAAGTCCAAATCGGGCGAAAGAAATATATGTGAGCTATATCTAAATCTGAACCCATTTTAACAAAATTTGACACGCTTAACGATACTATTAAACGTACCCCTTGTGCAAAATTTGAAGCAAATCACGGCAAAACTCTGGCTTTTGTGGCCATATAAGTTCAAATCGGACGAAAGATATATATGGGAGCTATATCTAAATTTGAACCGATTTCAATCAAATTTACCAAGCATTGGTAGAATGTCAATTCTACCCTCTGTGCAAAATTTCACGAAGATCGGTAGTAAACTTTGGCCTCTGTGGTCATATGAGTCTAAAGCGGACGAAAGATATATATGGGAGCTATATCTAAATCTGAACCGATTTGGCTGTTATTTTGCAAGATTTTCGAGATTCATAAAACATTTGGATGTACGGTATTTCAAGAAAATCGGTTGATAAACACGCTAACTATGACCACATCGGTGATAAATATATATGGCAGCTATATCTAAATCTGAACCGATTTTTTCCATAACCAATAGCGATTATCTCTGTCCCAAGAAACGGCCCTATGCTAAATGTGAGAACGATCGGACTAAAATTGCGAGCTGTACTTTGTGCACAAAATTACATATACAGACAGACGGACGGACAGACAGACAGACAGACAGACAGACGGACATCGCTAAATCGACTCAGAATTTAATTCTAAGCCGATCGGTATACTAAAAGATGGGTCTATGACCACTATTTCTTGGCGTTACATACAAATGCACAAACTTATTATACCCTGTACCACAGTAGTGGTGAAGGGTATAATTATTATAATCACGGTTGTCACAGTTGGTAGAATTCTAATAAAAATGGTAGATTGAAGCTTTGGTAAATTTTGCAAATATAGAAAAATATTTCTAAATATTTTATCTATAGAAATATTTTTCTATAGAATTAAAATTTTGAATAAAAAATTGTACAGAAATAAAATTTTTATAAACATTTCTATAGATATAAAATTTTGACAAAGTTTTTATAGAAATAAAATTTTTATGGAACTAAAATTACGACAAATATTTTATATAGAAATAAAGTTTGATAACATTTTTATATAAACACAATTTGTATATAGAAAATTTTTTTGACAAAATTTTTGAAAAAAAAAATTCTATAGAAATAAATTGTTGACAAAATTTTTGAAAAAAATTTCTACAGAAATAAATTGTTGACAAAATTTTCTATAGAAATAATATTTTGACAATTTTTTTCCATTGAAAAGAAAAAAAAATCTTCACAACATTTTTTATATAAATAAAATTTTGACAAAATTTCCTATAGAAATGAAATTTTGACAAAATTTTCTATAGAAATAAAATTTTGACAAAATTTCTTATAGAAATAAAATTTTGACAAAATTTTTTATAGAAATAAAATTTTGACAAAATTTTTTATAGAAATAAAATTTTGACAAAATGTTCTATAGAAAGGAAATGTTGACAAAATTTTCTATAGAAATAAAATTTTGAAAAAATCTATATATATAAAATTCAATCTATTGTTTGTATGTACCGAGTTGGCTCCGAAACGGCTGAACCGATTTACTTGAAACTTTCAGAGATCGTAGGGGGCGTTCATGTGGTGAAAATAGGGTACCTCATTGTTTGACTCCTGGTCGCGGAGGGGGACCTCCCCTTTGTCGGATTTTTTGAAAATTGGACCAAAGTTGACCGATTTGCTTGAAATTTTCATTGAAGATTGGGGTTGGCATCTAGACAAAGATCCGCTACTTTTTATTTCGATATTTGGTGGCGGAGGGGGGCCTCCCCTTTGTTCGACTTTTTTTTAAGTACAGTGAAAAAACTAAAATTCTCCAAAATATCTGAGATTTACAGAGAACATGCGGTGAGGTTATGGAATTAATATGGGGTACCTGATGGTTTCATATGTGGACGGGGAGGGGGACCTCCCCCTTGCCCTACTTTTTTAAACTTGGAACAAAATTATGCGATTTGCTTGAAATTTTCATTGAATGTTGGGGTTGGCATCTAGACAAAAATCAGGTACATTATTTTTCGATATTTGGTCGGGGAGGGAGACCACCCCTTTGCCCGAATTTTTTTGTTTGAAAGTACAAACAAAACTAAGCTCCCCCGACTGAAATTTTATGGTTTTTTAATAAAAATAAAAGGGCATAGGGAGACATCCGCTTCTCTTGAGTACATACAGAGAAACAATTAAACTTTTACCGAGTTACTTGAAATTTACAGAGGACTGGGGAGAGGTTACGATATTAATAGTTGATACCTGATTTTGTGATATTTGTACGGAAGAGAGGCCGCCCTTTTAGGCTTATAATTTGCTTGACATATTCTGGGACGTTTACAAAAGGTACGCTACATCTCTTTTCGATATTTAGTCGGGGAGGAGGTCCTCCTCTATAACTGCAAAAAACAAAAACAATAATTCTTAAGTTTTCTTGAAATTTACATAGGCAGTGGGGGAAGGTTATGAACGAAGAGGCAACCTTCCTTGCCCCACACTTGAAGGAAAGTTTCAAGAATTTTCAGGGAAGGTTAGGGGTGCTATTCACTACGGTGTTTGTCGAAAGTGACGTCTTTTTAAAACAATAGAGCAAAATTTAACATCGCCGATCTACTTGAAATTTACAGGGAACGTGGGAGGAGGTGATTAAATTTAGACATGATTTTTAAATTAGTATATGATTTTTCGATATCTGGTTGGGGAAGGGCAACATTTAAATAAACTTTGTCGATTTACTTCGATAGAATTTATAGGGACCATTGAGTAGTTGCGAAATTAATATAGGGTACGTGATAGTCCGATATCAGGTCGGAGTGGAGCGATGGTGGGGGGAGGGTTCCCTTCTGTCCGTTTTTTTTTTTTCTTAAATTGAAAGTAGAGGGTTGTCCGTAAATGGGAACTCGGAACATAATTTTATGATTTTTGCACAGGCTTCTGCCAGACTTTTTTTAGTAAAGAACTTAAATTTACATGAAATTGGCAGCCAACGTAGAGGGTGCATCATTTTCCAACATTTTGGCAAATGTTAATGTGGTAAAATTTTTTACTATTTGTGCTTTTTCCGATTTATTGGATGGGAAACAGTAATTCTTTGTATGTTATTATAATATAGTGCTTAATTTTCAGATATGTTGAGGAGAAGGATACCTTTCCTTGACAAACCACAAATAGAAATAAAATTTTGACAAAATTTTCTATCAAAGTAAAATGTTGACAACATTTTCTATATAAATAAAATTTTGAAAAAAATATTCTATAGAAATAAAATTTTCTATAGAAATATAATGTTAACAAAATTTCCTATAGAAGTAAAATGTTGACAAAATTTCCTATAGAAATAAAGTTTTGACAAAATTTGCTATAGAAATAAAATTTTGACAACATTTTCTATAGAAATAAAATTTTGACAAAATTTCCTATAGAAATAAAATTTTGACAAAATTTCCTATAGAAATAAAATTTTGACAAAATTTCCTATAGAAATAAAATTTTGACAAAATTTCCTATAGAAATAAAATTTTGACAAAATTTTCTATAGAAATAAAATTTAGACAAAATTTTCTATAGAAATAAAATTTTGACAACATTTCCTATAGAAATAAAATTGTGACAAAATTTTCTATAGAAATAAAATTTAGACAAAATTTTTTATAGAAATAAAATTTAACAAAATTTTCTATAAAAATAAAATGTTGACAAAATTTTCAATAGAAATAAAATTTTGACAAAATTGTCTATAAAAATAAAATTTTGACAAATTTTTCTATAGAAGTAAAATTTTGACAAAATTTTCTTTAAAAATAAAATTTTGACAAAATTTCCTTTAAAAATAAAATTTTGACAAAATTTCCTATAGAAATAAAATCTTGACAACATTTGCTATAGAAATAAAATTTTGACAAAATTTTCTATAGAAATAAAATTTTAAAAAAAATTTCTATAGAAATAAAATGTTGACAAAATTTTCTATATAAATAAAATTTTGACAAAATTTCTTATAGAAATAAAATTTTGACAAAATTTCCTATAGAAATAAAATTTTAACAAAATTTCCTATAGAAATAAAATTTTGACAAAATTCCCTATAGAATTAAAATTTTGACAAAATTTTCTATAGAAATAAAATTTAGACAAAATTTTCTATAGAAATAAAATTTTGACAAAATTTCCTATAGAAATAAAATTGTGACAAAATTTTCTATAGAAATAAAACTTTAACAAAATTTTCTATAGAAATACAATTTTGACAAATTTTTCTATAGAAAGGAAATGTTGACAAAATTTTCTATAGAAATAAAATTTTGAAAAAAAAAATTCTATACAAATAAAATAGAAATATATAGAAATAATAAAATTTTGACAAAATTTTCTATAGAAATAAAATTTTGAAAAAAATTTCTATACAAATAAAATTTTCACAAAATTTTCTATAGAAATGAAATGTTGACAAAATTTTCTATAGAAATGAAATGTTGACAAAATTTTCTATAGAAATAAATTTTTGACGAAATTCTCTATAGAAATAAAATGTTGACAAATTTTTTTATTGAAAAAAACTGTTTACGAAATTTTTGTATAAAAATAAAATGATAACAAAATTTTCTATAGAAATAAAATTATGACAAAATATTCTATCGAAATAAAATATTTACAAAATTGTCAATAGAAATAAAATTGTGACAAAATTTCCAATAGAATAAAAATTTTAATAAAATCTCCTATAGAAATAAAATTTTGACAAAACTTCCTAAAAAACTAAAATTTTGACAAAACGTAAAATTTGAAATACATATGACAAAATTTTCTAAGGAAATAAAATTTCATGCGTTTTGTTTTGTTACTGTTGGTTTTGTTCTTTAAGCATTGTTGTTGTTTTTTGATTTCAGCTTAACAACAACAATGCTTAAAGAACAAAACCAATAATAACAAGACAAATCGAATGAAAAAAGAGGACGCACGCTCAAAATAAACCCAGCCAACCGCACTCAAATCGATGATTTGACAGTGGCATAGGAAAAGAGATATGTTTGTACGAATTTATTTCGCCATAAGCCGGCTATCATGCAAAACCTTTTTTCGGAAGGTTCAAGTGTGGTTCATTGTTTGGTTTAATGAACTACTTGAATTTATTTTGATAATTGGTTGATAGTTTTGCTGCAAGTAGAGGATGCTGACGAGGAATGTGGTAATTTCGAAACGTGCGTCCATCCAACCATCTTGCAGTCTATAGGGCTTTGCCCAAATAAATTTGACAAACATTATTTTCCTCTATTGGTTAAGCTACACTTGTAGTTTAGTCAATGCATGTTTGCAATGCAAGCTGAAATAAAAAACAATAGAAATACAATTTTGACAAAATTTTCTATAGAAATTTTCACAAAATTTTCTATAGAAATAAAACTTTGTCAAAATGTTTTAAAGAAGTTAAATTTTGACAACATTTGCTATAGTAATAAGATTTTGTCAAAATTTTCTATAAATTCTATTCTATTTTTTCATCGAGTTGCAAGGTAACATCCTTATAACAGTTAAAATTCCACACATTTACCATTAAAGCGATATTTATACACCGAAGAAATAAATAAACTTTTAAAATAAATTTATAAAACATTTTTTTTTAAGAAAGAATTTTTCGTTTTCATACCAACCACAAAAATTTTATCAAAAACTTCAAAATAAGATTTTTTAAATATTTGTTACATTTTTGGTACAATTTTCTCGAAATTCTGGTAGATTATCTTTGGCGCGAGTGGCAACCGTGAACATAATGCTCTCAGAACATGCTTGAGGTGATCATATTCGTCCCTTCTAAAAATTCAATTCAAAGAAATTTCATAAATTTTATTTCTTAGATATAAGGATTACCCCTGGAGGACATTTTTTCACCACTGATTATTTCTTTTCCCCTCATTTGGAATGCAAACTTCTGATTCATCATCACCATGACATCATTTTTTTCTCTCCTTTGACAAATCATCGACAGTATCACCTATAATATGTCATCACAATCACACCAAAATGGTTGATATCTAAAAATCTATCAGACTTTATACGAAATGGTATGCACGAATCATTAATTAAATTGTTACCTTCATTTGTATCCTTGGATGATCCTCTTCATTTCGATACAAGACAAAGGTGTAAGAACACAGATAGTCTACCACAAAATTGTGAATAACAAAGAATGTCAGAGATTTAAATTTTTATTTCGGAAATAAATGTGTTTCACGATTTGTTCTGCATTTGGGCAAAGAGCCACAAATAAAAAAAAAAAATTGGGAACCTTAGGTATTTGGTATGGGCCTTAAAATATTCCCAAAAATAAAATAAATATAAAAAAGAAAGAAACATTAACTCACACATGCCTGGTCATATAAGCTAACCTTCTAGACATCGTTTCCATCTCGCTCTCTAAGAGGACATAAGACGATAAGGTAACTGATTGATGGCTAACAGATGAAATTTCTTTGTTTCAATAAATTTTCTTAAATTTATTACAAATTGTGTGTGTGTGGCACGGAAGAGGTTGAGGTGACAACAATCCCCCGGAATGACCCTTCCGCTGACCGTCGACTCTATAAAAAATGAATGGTAGGGGGTGATAGGAGGGCTATGGTCTTTATGGAGTCTAGTTGATGAAACTTATCCGTATGTGCTACTTTACGGATGAGCTTTACTTTGTATCTGACTGATAGTTAATGTCACAGTTCCATTCATGTCAATGATTTTAAGATTCCCAAATGGGTCTGTAAACAAACCACATCGCAAACAATCACAGAAAATATGGAATTGAAAATGGATGACGCCAGAGATCCACAGATCAACATCCATATGAAATGAAACGACAGACGACTAAGATGTGTTGATGATGGTGATTAGTTTGGTCATTCTTCCGGTAAACAGAAGTGTCAGTTGGCCAATAAATAAAAAGATAATTCCTCCATGGTATCAAGTCTAAGTGGATGGCCAAGTGATTTCTAGCATTGCCTGAATGGAAAAAGACTTGGAGTAAATGGCAAATTAGAAGAACTCAAAATTGACCCAAAGTCACAATTATTGTCTGCCATAAACAAAATCATATTCTCAATATAAACAAAAATTTAAAAAAATTAAATTTTTTGGACCAACGAGGGTGGTGTGTATGGTTTGGGAATCAAGGAAAATAGTCAGATGATAAAGTTTTCTCGATTTCCTAATTCAACTGATATTAGTACTCAGCAAGGGACTTTTTAAAATTAGGAATAAGGTTCTTAGGGTCAAAGAAAAAATCCATGGTACTCCAATTGTACCTTGGCAAGCTGGGAATTGCGATCAGATGAATGCCCTTTTTTTAATTAATTAGCCCTTAAATGTGCACTGTGTCTTTTAAGATACAATCAGAAAAAATTCTTACGTCTTAAAATTTTGATCGAATACTATGAAATCAAGTTTGTTGTATCATGGCCCTATTTTTAAAAATATGTTTTTCCCAAAAATTTTTAGTACTTTTGAGTAATCTGCAGTCAAAATTTGAAATCAAATTTTGACCAAAAATTCAAATAACTACAAATTTTAAGTTAAATAATATTTACCAGATTTGAAAGTAATGTTGGTAAAAGAAAACTTTGTAATGTAAAAATATCTCTATTCTCCACATAAATCAAATCGTTTATTTATAAATATAAACTTTACAGTGTGCATGTATTTTTTAAGATACAACCATTATTATTATTATAATTTTTTTTTTTTCAAAAAACACATAATTTTGCAGATGTTCTTTTCTACCATTTTGCATATTATATATTTGTTCGGAAAAATCCGTAATCTTGTATTTAGGGGTTAAGGACAATTTTCCTCAGTTCAAAGACATACGACTTTAACAGAGAGACTCAAATTTCCAAAATGTGTGTCCTAAATTTAATAAAAAACAAGTATATACAGCAGTAAGTTCGGCCGGGCCGAACCTTAAATACCCACCACCATGAACCAAATATTAGGGTTTCCTTTGAAATTTCAGGAGGGCTTGAGGACTTGGGGATACTTCCCGAAGATAAATTTAAAGATTTCACTTATGAGGACTATATCAGATTCTGGATTTATAAGAACCATTTTTGTTTGAGTTTTAGAGGAATCATTAACAAGAAAATAAGTGTGCAAGAAAATTATAAAATAACGTCTTGATTTGAAATCTTAAATCTGTAGAAGTAAAATCTGGAAATTTTACATAGAGTTTCAAGCAATTTTCATGATCAGTGCGCCTTCTACATCCTCAAGAAGTGAAGTCGGTTTATATGGAGGCATTACCAAATGGACCGATAGAAACTTAATCCGATACACGTTTTTGTGAGTCTAAAATACCAGAATATTTACAATTTCAGGCAAATCGGATAAAAACTACGGTTTCTACAAACCCAAAGAGTTAATCGGGAGATCTTTCTTATGGGGGCTATACTAAAATATGGACCGATACTCACCGTTTTCGGCACACTTCTTTATGGCCCGAAAATACCTCTAGATTTCCAATTTCAGGAAAATTGGATAAAAACTTCAGATTCTAGAAGCCCAAGAAGTAAAATCGGGATTTCGGTCTATATGGGGGTTATACCAAAACATGGACCGATACTCACCATTTGTGGCACACCTCTTTATAGTCCTAAAATACCTATAAATTTCCAATTTCAGGCAAATTGTATATAAACTACGTATTCTAGAAGCCCAAGAAGTAAAATCGGGAAATCGGTCTATATGGGGGCTATACCAAAATATGGACCGATACTCACCATTTTCGGCACACCTCTTTATGGACCTAAAATACCTCTAGATTTCTAATTTTGGACAAATTGGATAAAAACTACGATTTCTATAATCCCAAGACCCCAAATCGGGAGGTCGTTTTATATGGGGACCATACCAAAACATAGGCCGATACTCACAATTTTTGGCACACGTATTTGTGGTCCTACAATACCTCTAGATTTCCAATTTCAGGTAAATTGAATAAAAACTGCGGTTTCTATAAGCCCAAGAAGTAAAATCGGGAGATCGGTCTATATGGGGGCTATACCAAAATATGGACCGATACTCACTATTTTTGGCACACGTATTTGTGGTCCTACAATACCTCTAGATTTCCAATTTCAGACAAATTGGATAAAAACTACGGTTTCTATAAGCCCAAGACCCCAAATCGGGAGGTCGTTTTATATGGGGACCATACCAAAACATGGACCGATACTCACAATTTTTGGCACACGTATTTGTGGTCCTACAATACTTCTAGATTTCCAATTTCAGGTAAATTGAATAAAAACTGCGGTTTCTATAAGCCCAAGAAGTAAAATCGGGAAATCGGTCTATATGGGGGCTATACCAAAATGTGGACCGATACTCACCATTTTCGGCACACCTCTTTATGGTCCTAAAGTACCTCTAGATTTCTAATTTTGGACAAATTGGATAAAAACTACGATTTCTATAAGCCCAAGACCCCAAATCGGGAGGTCGTTTTATATGGGGACCATACCAAAACATAGGCCGATACTCACAATTTTTGGCACACGTATTTGTGGTCCTACAATACCTCTAGATTTCCAATTTCAGGTAAATTGAATAAAAACTGCGGTTTCTATAAGCCCAAGAAGTAAAATCGGGAGATCGGTCTATATGGGGGCTATACCAAAATATGGACCGATACTCACAATTTTTGGCAGACGTATTTGTGGTCCTACAGTACCTCTAAATTTCCAATTTCAAGTAAATTGAATAAAAACTGCGGTTTCTATAAGCCCAAGAAGTAAAATCGGGAGATCGGTCTATATGGGGGCTATACCAAAACATGGACCGATACTCACCATTTTTGGCACACCTCTTTATGGTCATAAAATACCTCTAGATTTCAAATTTCAGGCAAATTGGATAAAAACTACGATTTCTATAAGCCCAAGACCCCAAATCGGGAGGTCGGTTTATATGGGGACTATATCAAAACCTGGACCGATGTAGCCCATCTTCGAACTTAACCTGCCTGCAGACAAAAGACGAGTTTGTGCAAAATTTCAGCACGATTGCTTCATTATTGAAGACTGTAGCGTGATTACAACAGACAGACAGACAGACGGACAGACGGACATCGTTATATCGTCTTAGAATTTCTCCCTGATCAAGAATATATATACTTTATATAGTCGGAAATCGATATTTCGATGTGTTACAAACGGAATGACAAACTTATTATACCCCCATCACCATTCTATGGTGGTGGGTATAACAAGTATGTACGGCCGTAAGTTCGGCCAGGCCGAAGCTTCCCAGCAAAAACTAGGTAACCACATCTCATTACAATTGACATTACCAGGAGTAAAGCTGTCATTACACGTTGCATTACATTGCGGCGAGTTATAATGACTAACTTGTAATGACAAAAATAAATACTTCTCGGTAATTTTCGAATTGTTATTCTCAAATTTTTAGGCAGTTGTAGTTAATATAATTATTCACATAATCGAGCACTTACATAAAAAATCATAAAGAATATGTAATGTAACGGTAATTCTGAAGATTTTTCCGTTAGGAATTTTTTATCACAAATATTTCATAATAATTGTGTTTAATGACATTATCATATTATGCTTTAAATAAATGCTTTCTTATACCTCATTCACATTACACTTCCAAAATGCGTTTAAACTAAATTTCAAATGTCATGAACCTTATGTGAATTGGCTATTAGATATATTGTATCGTAATTCACGAATCCAACTACCTTAAACAACCTACATTTATTTCTATTTTAAGTGTGAAATTAATTTGAGTGTAATCTTATTTAGATTATTTATTAGAATTTTTGTTTATTTATACAATATTCGTTTCTATTCAAGTAGTTCTCCTATTACAGCACCACTCGCCATATTTTGATCCATTGTAATCGGCGATAGAAATCAATATTTTCGAGATTTGGTTGCCTGAGACAATAAGTGGCTATTTTGCAAGTTTTGGTGTATCTACGAATAAGTCATTACATATTAGGTGATTATATGCTTTAAATGCACTACTTATTTTATGGCCGATAGTATGCCTGGGAAGAAGTACTTCCCTCCTAGGACATACGTATGTAAATGTAATCCGAAGCGATGCCAATTAATAAGTGGTTATTAATTTTTAAATAGGCTTACCTACAAGATTACCGGGTAATGAGAGTTTTTGCTGGGTTATGTACCCTCCACCATGGATTGCGTAGAAACTTCTTCTAAACACTGCCATCCACAATCGAATTACTTAAGTTGCGGTAACGCTTGCCGATGGCAAGGTATCTTAAAACCTCCTAACACCGTCTTCTAAATTGTATGTAAGTCCATACGTGCTTATATTAAATCAAAAAAGATCGATCAAATACGTATATAATTCAGTTTGACAAAATTTTCTATAGACATAAAAAAATTTTAACAAAATTTTCTATAGAAACAAAATTTTCACAAAATTTTCTATAGAACGAAAATTTTGATAAAATTTTCTACAGAAATAAAATTTTAACAAACTTTTCTACAGAAATAAAATTTTAAGAAAAATTTTCTATAGAAATAAAATTTTGACAACATTTTCTATTGAAGTAAAATTTGGAACAAAAAAATCTATAGAAATAAAATTTGAAAAACATTTTCTATAGAAATAAAATTTTGACATAATTTTCTATAGAAATAAAATTTTAACTAAAATTTTCTATAGAAATAAAATTTTAACAAAATTTTCTATAGAAATAAAATTTTGGTAAATTATTTTTGGCTCGAGTGGCAACCATTATGAACCGATATCATATGCTGACACCACGTACCAAATTTCAACCGGATCGGATGAAATTTGCTTCTCTTAGAGGCTCCGAAAGCCAAATCTGGGGATCGATTTATATGGGGGCTATATATAATTATGGACCGATATGGACCAATTCCTGCATGGTTATTGGATACCATATACTAACACCACGTACCAAATTTCAACCGGATCGGATGAATTTTGCTCCTCTAAGAGGCTCCGAAAGCCAAATCTGGGGATCGGCTTTATATGGGGGCTATATATAATTATGGGCCGATGTGGACCAATTTTTGCATGGTCATTAGAGAACATATACCAACACCATGTACCAAATTTCAGCCGGATCGGGTGAAATTTGCTTCTCTTAGAGCAATCGCAAGCCAAATTTGGGGGTCCGTTTATATGGGGGCTATACGTAAAAGTGGACCGATATGGACCAATTTTTGCATGGTTGTTAGAGACCATATACTAACACCATGTACCAAATTTCAGCCGGATCGGATGAAATTTGCTGCTCTTAGAGCAATCGCAAACCAAATTTGGGGATCCGTTTATATGGGGGCTATACGTAAAAGCAGGGCTGTGGAGTCGGAGTCGGAGTCGGAGTCTTGGAGTCGGAGTCTGAAGATTTGGCTGGAGTCGGAGTCGGAGTCGTAAAAATTTTGCTCGACTCCGACTCCGGCTAAACCAAATTTTTTAAAACACTTCACATTTTTGTAACTAAAAAAGTTTTTACGCAAATTAGTTTCCAATGCGTTATGCATTCGATCAATGTACACCACGATTGGAAATAAAAATCAACTTCCAATTACGGCTATCATTTTATGTTTCCTAGAATGTTAGACTAGCAAATGGGCTGGATCGATCCATTTTAAACCCCATATCAATTTATTTGAAATAATTCGAACAATAATTCGAATTTATTGTTTTTAATTTTATTTTAAGGCTATATACCTACACACATATGACAGAAAAAATTGTCAAAGCTGTTTTTTATAGAAAATTTTGTCACTATTGTATTTATATGGAATGTTTTGTCAAAATTTAATTTCTATAAAAAAATTATTCGAAATATTATTACTATAGAAAATTTTTTTCCTATAGAAAATTAAGTCAACATTTATTTCTATAGAAAATAAAAAATAAAACAAGTATATACAGCAGTATGTTCGTCCGGGCCAAATCATAAATACCCACCACCATGAATCAAATATACTAATTTCCTTAGAAAATTTCATGGGGGTTTGATGACAGATCAGTTTAACCAGTTCGCATCCCGAAAATAAATGCAAAGATTTTACCTATCAGATTCCGGATTTATAAGAACTATTTTTGTTTGAGTTTTAAAGGAATCATAAACATATCCTGTAAATGTGCAAGAAAATTAAGAAAAAATACCTTGATTTGAAATCTAAAATCTATAGTACACCAACTGTTTTATGATTACGAGAAGTAATATCTGGCAAATTTACATTTATGGTAAATGCACCTTCTGTACCCTCAATATCTGAAATCGGTCTATATGGAGGCCTTACCAGCGTTGCAACAACGAATTTTTATTTTGGACCAAATTTTTCCAAAATTCGTACCAGGGGACCAGTTTTCTAATTTAAATTAAAATAATTTAAAAGTTACAATTTTTCTAAAATTTTTCTTCGAAAGAAAATTTTTTCAAAATTTTATTTCTATATAAAATGTTGACCTCATTCTATTTCTATCGAAAATTTTGTCCATGTTTTATTGCTATAGAAAATTTGGGCCAAATTTTATTTCAATAGATTTCATTTTAGCCAAAATTTCAATTTAGCCAAAATTTCAATTTAGCCAAAATTTAATTTCTATAGAAAATGTAGCCAAAGTTTAATTCTATTGAAAATTTAGCCAAAATTTAATTTCTGTAAAAAATTTAGCCAAAATTTTATTTCTATTACATATTTAGCAGAAATTTGTACAAAATTTTTGCATAATATTGTATCCCAAAATTTTTTAAGAAGCTTATTTCTATACAAAATGTTGTTAAAATTTTATTTCTATGAAAAATTTGTTAAAATTTTATTTCTATGAAAATTTTGTTAAAATTTTATTTCTATAGAAATTGTTGTCCAAATGTTATTTCTGCATAAAAATTCCATTTGGTCTGACCATCGGACCAACTTCAATAATTTTTTGGGTCTATTTTGGTCAATCGGACTAATGGGGCTACGCCAAAAACATGGAAGGATACGTACAGTATTCAGCACATCTATTGTAGTTCTAGAATATAGATCCCAAAACGGAGGGCCGGTTTATAAGGGGACTATATCAAAAACTGGACCGATGCACAATATATTCGGCACACCTCTTAATGGTCCTAGAATACCTCCAGATTTCAAATTTCAGGCAAATTGGATAAAAACTACGGATTGTAGAAGTCCAAGAAGTAAACTCGTAACATCGGTCTATAAGGGGGCTATATCAAAACTTCGTCCGATAGTGACCATCTTCGGCACGCCTTGTAATGGTCCTATAATACCTCTAGATTTCCAACTTCAGACAAATTTGATAAAAACTACGGATTCTAGAAGCTCAAGAAATAAAATCGGGAGTTCTGTCTATATGGGAGCTATATTAAAACATGGTCCGATAATCACCATTTTCAGCACTCCTCCTTATAGCCCTAGAATACCTCTAGGTTTCCAATTTCTGGCAAATTGGATAAAAACTACGGTTTTTATAAGCCCAAGACCCCAAATCGGGCGATCGGTTGATATGGGAGCTATATCAAAACCTGGACCGATCTAGCTCATCTTCGACATGACAAATTTATTATACCCTTGCCACCATTCTATGGTGGTGGGTATAAAAATATTTTTATGTAGAAAATTTTGTCAAAAATTTATTTCTATAGAAAATTTAGCCAAAATTTTGCTTCTATAGAAAATTGTGCAAAATTTTATTTACACAAAAAATTTTCCAAAATTTCTATTAATAATTTTTTCAAATTTTTTTCCATAGAAATTTGTGCCAAAATTTTGTTACTATAGATTTTTTTATACAAAATATATACAACATTTTATGTCGATAGAAAATTTAGTCAACATTTTATTTTTATAGAAAATGTAGTCTAAATTTTCTTTCTATAGAAAAATTTGCAGCATTTTATTTCTTTAGAAAATTTTGCAAAATTTTATTTACTACACAAAAAATTTTCCAAAAATTTCTATTGATATTTTTTTCAAAATTTTATTTCTATAGAAAATTTTGTCAAAATTTGTTTACTATAGTCTTTTTATAGAAAATTTGGTAAAAATTTATTTATATAGAAAATTTTCTCAAACATTTATTTATATAGAGAATTTAGTTCAAATTTTGTTTCTATAGAAAATTTTGCAAACTTTTATTTACTACACAAAAATTTTTCCAAAATTTCTATATATTTTTTTTTTAAATTTTATTTCTATAAAACAATTTGTCAAAATTTTATTTATGTATCAAATTTTCTAAAATTTTTTTCTTACTGATACTCACTGCTAAGTCGAAAAATGGTAAAAGTGACTCAAATTTTGCTATATAAAAAATTATGAATGTTTCCCAAATATTGCACGAGATTTTGTAGAAGTCTGATTTCAGATTTTATCAAAATGTAGATCTAAATACAAAGTTGTGCAGAGTATGTTACAATCGGCCCGCCCGACTTTAGACTTTGTTTGCATTTTTAATTTTTTGTATAATTGTGTTACGTCCCATAACGTTAGATTTAAATTTTAGGTACAGAGATTTTCTAGAAGTATATACAATTTTGTCTAAATCGATTCAGATTCAAATTCATGCATATGGGAATATAACCCTTTATAATAATTTTCGTCCACAAATACATATACTGTCGGTATCTTCTCATATTATGATGGGTATTTATATCATTATTTTATTTATTAAACATTGCCCTAAATTTGAAATAAAGAGTTTAATTGGTATAAATGCGAAATTAAGACCTTTCTTGCACACATAAATAAATACGATACTTTATATCGATCCATATATATACCCCATATATATCCCCTCAATAGAACTACAAATTAGTGGTACTAAAATGAGATTTAGTTATATTACCCGGAGTCGACTCCGGAGTCGGAGTCGAGCTGATGAAAAATGCTGGAGTCGGAGTCGGAGTCGGAGTCGAGCAAAATTGGCTCGACTCCACAGCCCTGCGTAAAAGTGGACCGATATGGCCCATTTGCAATACCATCCGACCTACATCAATAACAACTATGTACTTGTGCCAAGTTTCAAGTCGATAGCTTGTTTCAAATTCAAATTTTGACAAAATTTTGTTTAGAAATAAATTTTTGACAAAATTTTGTTTAGAAATAAATTTTTGACAAAAATTTCTTTAGAAATAAATTTTTGACAAAATTTTCTTTAGAAATAAATTTTTGACAAAATTTTCTTTAGAAATAAAATTTTGACAAAATTTTCTATAGAAATAGAACTTTGTCACAATTTTCTAAAGAAGTTGAATTTTGACAACATTTTCTATTCTATTTTAGCTTGCAAATATTCGCTTGTCGGAGAGATCAAGTATACAGTAAACAAACTTGTGAATTAAAATAATAAAACATTTCTTTCGAAGATACCCTTTTTTCATACTAACGAAAATTTAAATTCGACCCATCCACTAAAGCCCAGACCTTGTAATTTTTCACACTCACCTCGTTGCACCATAGGAATGCATTTTCATGGTTTGTTTTAGTCAAAATTATGCCTGTAAGTCTGTAGACCTATTCAATGGATGAAGATTGTGATAACATGGCTCTGGCAATGCTATGGTGGTTACGTTTCATCGTTGGTAAATTTATGGAATTTTCATTCATTCATACTTAAAATTGTCTCTTGATGAGCACTCTGGCTCTATGCATGGGGTGGCTCATATAAGCTTAGCATGCTGTAGCATGTTTTAGTTGTTGTCGTCTTGTTGTTGATTCTTAGCCTGCATGGCAACTTGGCAGGCAGACTGCTGTATCTGTTCTGTGTGTGTGTGTGTGCTTGTTTTAGTGCTGATAACAAAATTGAAACAATAAACATTTCCTCTTAAAAAACATACAAATCCACTTAACAGACCACCATCACCACCATCGCCACCATCTTCACCATCATCATCATCGGCAACAGCAGCAGCAGCATCATCATCATTGTCATCAGTGAATGTTTCCAAATATAAATATCTACATATAGTCTATAGAAGATACAATATTTACTCTCCTGTCTCTTGGGCAGCCCTTTTGAGAGATCCTACTCACAATTATGAATGTGTGAGTTATTCCTTGTTTGGGTGAAGAAATGCAATCTCTGGATTTTGGTTTACACCAGAGGCAACAGCAGCTAACAATTGCAACAGCAATAACAGCAATCATCACAGAGACAAAATCAATGTTGTCGACATCGACAACATTTTCAATATCATTGCAATGATGACAATATCGCCAAACAAAAACAAAATCAACCTAGCTAATAGGAGTCTATAACCCATTAGCCTCCTTTGGGTCTTGTCTTTGTCACCATCATTACCAACAAAATTGCTTGTGGTTGCGTTGGTGTTACCAGGATTTAATTTTCCATTACCATAAATTGGGAGAGTATATTTATTTTTTCAATCATTTTCTAACACTTCACAAATGTCTACTTAAACATAAGTCATGAAGTCGAGTTGAGGTAACTTTGATGTACTATAGTCGGTAAGTTCTCAATGTTTCGAAAGCAGTATGGTGATGTAGAGTCCAGGTTTAGAAAAAAATTGGAGACAATTTTACCAAAATAAAATCTTATTTTGCTAACATTTTTTCCTATAGGAAATGTTGTCAAAAATGATATTTAAGCTGAGATCAAAACAACAAATATGATTGAAATACAAACCAAGTGCCCATATGTAATAGGTACTTTTAGATAAATGTGGTATCACAATGGACTGAAAGTCTAAGTGAGCCTGAAACTTAATATGGCTGCCACTTTAACCTAACCTAAGTACAAACCAACAATAACAAAACGAATGAAGTAAGAGAAAGCACGCTCAAAATAAACCCAGCCAACTGCACTCAAATCGATGATTTGAAATTGGCAAAGGAAAACGGAAATGTTTGTACAGATTTATTTCGGCAAAAGCCGACTATCATAAACCTTTTTTTCGGAAGGTTCAAGCGTGGTACACTTTGGGTTTGATGAGCTACCAGAATTTGTTCTGATAATTGGTTGATAGTTTTGCTGCAAGTAGAGGATGCTAATGAGGAATGTGGTAATTCCGAAACGTGCGTCCATCCAACCATCTTGCTATCTATAGGGCTATGCCCAAATAAATTTGACAAACATTCTGTTCCTCTGTTTCTTAAGCTACTCTTGTAGTTTAGTCAACGCAATGGTTTTTAAGCTGAGATCAAAGCAGCAAATATGATTGAAGTACAAACCAACAATAACAAAAAAAAAATATTTTTATAATAGATTTTGTCAAAATTTATTTTTATAAAAAATTTTGTCAATATTTTATTTCTATAGAAAATTCACGAAAATTTAATTTCTATAGAAAATATTGTCAAATTTTATATCTATAGAAAATTTTGTCAAAATTTTATTTCTATAGAAAGTTATGTCAACATTTTATTTCTATAGAAAATTTTGTCAAAATTTTATATCTATAGAAAATATTGTCAAAATTTCTTTCCAAGGAAATTTTTTCAAAATTTTATTATAAAGAAAATTTTAACAAAAATTTGTTTCTGTAGAAAGTTATGTCACCATTTAATTTCTATAGAAAATTTTGTCAAAATTTTATTTCTATAGAAAATTTTCTCAAAATTTCATTTCTATGGAAAATTTTGTCAAAATTTAATTTATAAAGAAGATTTTAACAAAAATGTATTTCTATAACAAATTTTGTCAAAATTTTATTTCAATAGATAATTTTGCTAAAATTTTTATTTCTATGAAAATGTTTGTCAAAATTGTATTTCTATAGAAAAATTGTCAAAATGTTATTTCTGTAGAAAAATTTTGAAGTACCTCTTAGTTGAAGAGCAATATTTTGCAAAATGTACACACAGAAAACAAATTTGTTGTGCCAACCAATTTTTTTGCCAACCGATTTATTTTGTCCCATCTACCATCAGAATATAACCGACAATATTTGTTAGAGCAACCAATTCTTGTCTGGCACAACAATACATAAATTGTTTGGATAACTAAAATTTGAGCACATTAACACTCTAATTGGTAATCCCAACCAATAAAATTTCATTCGTTTGTTAAAATAACTAATTATTTTTTCGGACAACCTTATGAAATTAAGAAACCATCCTTTGAAGTAAGTTTAATTTATATTTAATTTTATTACATATTAATATTTTTTGTATTGATTATTGAGCTAATAAAAATCGTCATCTGTAGAACATTTTTGAACTGGAAAAGAAACTTACTTCACAAAATAGCTAGTTGCGATGTTTGCAAACCAATCTGCATAATTTTCAGGCCCAAGGAGGTCCTCGGCCTATAAGAATTCCTCTAAACCTGTTATCTCCAATTTCATAAATCTTATTGGTGGAGAGTTCTCAAAATATTTTGCTTTTAAAGCCTGAAAGAAAAAAATACCTAACGAAATTTTTTCGTTAATATCCAATTTGGCATGATCGTGGTCTGATGGCAAAATTTGTCTAAAAGTACGCGCCTTACATGATTACATATACCATTCGGTTTGAGTCGCAGAAGTAAAGCCAATGTATCCGAAACACCTACAGAGCTTAGAACGGAATGAAAATGTTTCAGTTGCGGTACTTATAATTACCGGATCGATTTTCAGCGTGACTCTGAACTCAGGCATGGATCATGAAATGTTGTCGTTACATCGGAAGTCGTCACATTTGTTGAGATATCCCTAGAGGGAAGAAGGTAAAGAGTGAGGAGTATTAATTTAATTTGATGTTTAAGTTACTTACCACTTAAGAATTCAGCTACCCAATTTAATAATATACAAAAAATCTCTCAGGCTTGGCCACTCTGAAAACCGGCACCTACCAAACGTGGACGGTTTTCTAACTGGACACCTGCCAAATGTGGACAAAAGTTAGACGACCGTTTGTGTCTTCCATTCACTGTATATGTATAACTCACAGCAATCCTTTATGGACAGAATGTTCTCTAAATTTGTGTAAACGTCATCAAAATATTGAATTGAAATTTAAAGAATTTAAAGTTGATAATTAATTAGGCAAAACACAATATATTTGTTGTTATATATGCATATGTAGCCCATAGCAACCAATTCCCTTTATAACTATCAAATCTGTTAACACAACCAACTTAGTTGTTAAACAGACCTTCAGTTGGGCATGGAAGTATATTGGCAAAAGAAGTCAGTTAGCACAACGGGGTGCAATAAATTGAAATGGTTGCTTACTTCAATATATAAATAACGACCAATACTTGGTCGTGTGTACCAACTTTCGGTCACACCGCTATTATATTGGTTATATAAACTATCTAACAAAAGAAATAACTAACAATTATTCCACACAATTAAAAATTGTGAGTCTCCACTATCAAATTGTTGTCGTAATCGAATTCCAACCAATCAACTGTGGGTGTACCAATGATTCTACCAATATACCAAACAGTAAAAGAATCTACTATTTAAGGTTAATATATAAAGAAAGGTTTTGCTTAGAATATGTTCTTCACTTCCGGTGAAGTTCTTTTTCTTCCAAGTCATAAATTCTAATGCAATGCACAGGATTCGTAAAGCGAGTACTTCCATTCTATGGGAAGCCCTTTTAAAATTCCTTGGATATGATCAAAATTTGCTTTGTATCTGCATCACAAGTACGGTTGCAATTCGAACCAAAAATAATCTACCAAAATTTGAAGAAAATTCTATCCAAAGAACTACCATATAAAAAATCTTATTTTGCAGTTTTTGAACACATCTTTGTGGTTTTAAGTATTTTTAACTTGCACTAACAAGCGAAAATTGCGACTTCTATAAATTGGGAAAATTTATCCACAATAGACTTTGATAGTATGACTTTGTAGAAAATTTTCTCAAAAATGTATATCTATAGAAAATTTTTTCGAATTTTATTTCTATAGAAAATTATGTCAACATCTTATTTCCATAGAAAATTTTGTCAAAAATTTATATCGATTGATAAGTTTGTAAAAACTTTTTTTCTATAGAAAATTTTGTTAAAATTTTATTTCTATAAAAAATTTTATCATAATTTTTAATTCTATAGAAAATTTTATCAAAATTTTATTTCCATAATTTATTATCAAAATTTTATGTCCATATTTGTCACAATTTTATTTCTATAGAAATTTTTGTCAACATTTTTTTTCTTTAGAAAAATTTATCAAAATTTTATTCTATAGAAAATTTTGTAAATTTTTTTTTTCTGTAGAAATATTTGTCAAAATTGTATTTCTATAGAAAAGTTTGTCAAAATTCTATGTCTATTGAAAATTTTATCAAAAATATATAGAAAATTTTATCAAAAATTTTTTCTATAGAAAATTTTGTCAAAATTTTATGTTCAAAGAAAATTTTATCAAATTTTATTTCTAAAAAAACTTTTGTCAAAATTTTTTCTTTAGAAAATTTTGTTAAAATTTCATTTCTATAAAAAATTTTGTCAACAATTTATTTCTATAGAAAATTTGGTAAAAGTTTTATTTTTATAGATAATGTTTGCAAAATTGTGTTTCTATAGAAAATTTTTGTCAACAAAGTATTTCTATAGAAAATTTGGTCAAAATTGTAGTTCCATAGAAAATTCTGTCAAAATTTTATTTCTACCAAAAATTTTATCAAAATTTTATTACTATAAAAAATTTTGTCAAAATTTTATTTCAACAGAAAATTTTTCAAATTTGTATTCGCCACATTTTGTTAAAATGTTATTTCTTTAGAAAATTTTATCAAAATTTTTATTTATATAGAAAATTTTGTCAAAATTTTTTTTCTAAAGAAAATTTTGTGAAGTTTTTTTTAGAAAAATTTTTCAAAGTTTTATTTCTATAAAAAATTTGGTAAAAATTTTATTAATATAAAAAATTTTGTCACAATTTTGTGTCTATTGAAAATTTTGTCAAAATTTTGTTTCTATAGAAAATTTTTGTCAACAAAGTATTTCTATAGAAAATTTGGTCAAAATTGTAGTTCTATAGAAAATTCTGTCAAAATTTTATTTCTATACAAAATTTTATCAAAATTTTATTTCTATGGAAAATTTTGTCAAAATTTTATTACTATAAAAAAATTTTATCAAAATTTTAGAAAATTTTTCAAAATTGTATTCGCCAAATTTTGTTAAAATTTTATTTCTATAAAAAATTTTATCACAATTTTTATTCCTATAGAAAATTTTGTCAACATTTTTTTCTAAAGACAATGTTGTCAAAGTTTTTTTAAAAAATTTTGTCAAAATTTTATATCTACAGAAAATTTTGTCAAAATTTTATTTCAATGGAAAATTTTTTCAAAATTTTATTTCTATAGAAAATTTTGTCAAAATTTTATTTCTGTAGAAAATGTTGTTAAAAAATTTTTGTCAAAATTTTGTTTCTATAGAAAATTTTTGTCAACAATTTATTTCTCTAAAAAATTTTGTAAAAATTTTATTTATATAAAAAATTTTGTCACAATTTTGTTTCTATTGAAAATTTTGTCAAAATTTTGTTTCTATAGAAAATTTTTGTCAACAAAGTATTTCTATAGAAAATTTGGTCAAAATTGTAGTTCTGTAGAAAATTCTGTCAAAATTTTATTTCTAAAAAAAAATTTTATCAAAATTTTATTTCTATGGAAAATTTTGTCAAAATTTTATTACTATGAAAAAATTTTATCAAAATTTTAGAAAATTTTTCAAAATTGTATTCGCCAAATTTTGTTAACATTTTATTTCTATAAAAAATTTTATCACAATTTTTATTTCTATAGAAAATTTTGTCAAAATTTTTTTCTAAAGAAAATGTTGTGAAAGTTTTTTTAAAAAATTTTGTCAAAATTTTATTTCTGCAGAAAATTTTGTCAAAATTTTATTTCAATGGAAAATTTTTTCAAAATTTTATTTCTATAGAAAATTTTGTCAAAATTTTATTTCTGTAGAAAATGTTGTTAAAAAAAATTTTTGTCAAAATTTTGTTTCTATAGAAAATTTTTGTCAACAATTTATTTCTATAAAAAATTTTGTCAAAATTTTGTTTCTATTGAAAATTTTGTCAAAATTTTGTTTCTATAGAAAATTTTTGTCAACAAAGTATTTCTATAGAAAAGTTGGTCAAAATTGTAGTTCTATAGAAAATTCTGTCAATATTTTATTTCTATAAAAAATTTTATCAAAATTTTATTTCTATGGAAAATTTTTCAAAATTATATTCGCCAAATTTTGTCAAAATTTTAGAAAATTTTTCAAAATTGTATTCGCCAACTTTTGTTAAATTTTTTTTCTATAAAAAATTTTATCAAAATTTTTATTTCTATAGAAAATTTTGTCAAATTTTTTTTTAAAGAAAATGTTGTGAAATTTTTTTTGGAAAATTTTGTCAAAATTTTATTTCTGTAGAAAATGTTTTTAAAAAAATTTTTGTCAAAATTTTGTTTCTATAGAATATTTTTGTCAACAATTTATTTCTATACAAAATTTGGTAAACATTTTATTTTTATAGAAAATTTTGTTAAAATGTTATTTCTATAGAAAATTTTGTCAAAATTTTATTTCTGTAAAAAATTTTGTTAAAATTTTATTTGCATAAAAATTTTGTCAAAATTTTTTCTATAGAAAATTGTTGTCAACAATTTATTTCTATAGAAAATTTTGTCAAAATTTTATTTTTATAGAAAATTTTGTCAAAATTTTATTTCTATAAAAAATTTTGTCGAAATTTTATTTCTAAATAAAATATTTAAAAATTTTATTTTATAGAAAAATTTGTCAAAATTTTATTTCTGTAGAAAGTTTTGCCTAATTTTTGGTCTATGTCGGTGGAAATCTAAGATATGGTATGGGTGTAATGGTCCTTTGAAATTGTTGAAATTTCTTTTTATAATTTTCGAAAATGAGAAGAGGCTATTTCAAATTCTACCACTACAAAAAACAGCAGTCATGCCGTTGATTTTTGTTTGTTTATTTGCTTTTTATTACAAGTTGTTGTTTGTGTTGTATATTTGTAGACAATTTATTGATGAGTTTATTGCGCATGCGCGACGCTTGTATTTGTTTTTTTGTTTAACGACTGGCATGGCAGCTAACTGACTTTGGCATCACATCATATGACATCTCATTGAATATGGATGCTATACTCCCTCCACCTCCCTTTGTATATTCATTAAACGGCACACTTCCATACACCCTAAGGATGGAAGGGCTCATTTTCACTTTAGCGCATGATCATCAGCGGCCAGCTCAGTTGCCTTTGGCGTGCGATATTTTTTGAAGGAATTGATTTTGCCTTTTGGGCATCGGTATCTTGTATCTGAATGTTGTTATTAACGTTGTATTATTAAGGTTGTCATTGTCAACATCATCTTTTGGTGGTATCACATCGTTGTTGCTTGCTCTCGGACTCGGTTGTCGTCTTCAGCGTCTTCTGAGCTCCTCATCTTTATTCACTTTCATGGTGGTACATTCTGTTTACCAATGATTATGATGACAATGCTGACTATGATGATTGGGGATACTGGTGGCATGGGTTGTACTAAGTGGAAATTATGTAGAGGACGAAACGAAGGATGAACATCTTTGTTTGTATATTAATGATAATAATGGTTTCTTTGTTTTGTTTCAGAGGATAATTTGGGAGAACATTTTGATAAGTTGTTATCTTGTCCGCATTCCCGCATTGCACACAAAGGGTTATGGGTTCAATTCCAGTTTTCAACCAAACATATAATCGAGCAGCACTCATTAGTAAATTTCACCACCAATGGACTGAGTAGTCTAAGGCTATGGTCACACTAGGCAAATATTTGACCAAAATGAGCGTCAAACAATTTTCCAGAACCATTTTCCAAATATCTGGATATGACTTTTGGAAAATAATCATGCCATGATGTTATATATTCAATATGAGCTAAAAATGTTTGCTGGCTTGTGTGTGGCGGCGGATTCTTTTTTGATTTCTGTCAAATATTTGCCTAATGTGACCATAGCATAAGGCTTTGATCACACCAGGCACATATTTGACCAAAATGAGTTTCAAACTTTTTTTCTGACCATTTTCGAAATATCTGGAAATCCTGTTGCGAATATAATCTGGCCCTGATGTTATATATTCGATATCAGCTAACAATGTTTGCTGATGTGACTGTGGCGACGAATTCTCTCTTTATTTCTGTCAAATATTTTCCCTGAAAAAAAAATATATATATATTGTCATGTGGAACAGAGTATTATAAGTTAGTGCATACGTTTGCAACACCCAGAAGGAGACGATATAGACACATGGTGTCTTTGGCAATATTGCTCTGGCCATGTCCGTCTGCTTGTTAACATATTTTTGTAATCAAAGTCTAGGCCGTAATTTTAGTCCAATGGACACTTGACGATACATCAGCTTAGTACTATCGTCAAGTGAGCTAAATTTTATTGAAATCGGTTCAGATTTCGACATAGCTTCCATATATATGTTTTTCCGATTTGGGCCAAAATTCCCAGATTTTCCTTGAAAAATTTACCACTGCTAAGTCGAAAACATGTAGAAATGAGTCCAATTTTCCTATACTTCTACTACTTATCTATCGACCGATAAATCATAAATACACTTTTGCGAAGTTGTCTCAAAATTTGTCCAGATTTAAATGTTTTCCATATTTTTATACCCTCCACCATAGGATGGGGGGTATATTAACTTTGTCATTCCGTTTGTAACACATAGAAATATTGCTCTAAGACCCCATAAATTATATATATTCTGGGTCGTGGTGGAATTCTGAGTCGATTTAAGCATGCCCGTCAGTCTGTTGAAATCACGCTAATTTCCGAACGAAAAAAGCTATCGACTGAAACTTGGCATAAGTAGTTGATATTAATGTAGGTCGGATGGTATTGTAAATGGGCCATATCGGACCATTTTTACGTATAGCCCCCATATAAGCCGCCCCCAGATTTGGGGTACCTATAGCCAATGGCCAATCACACGAAAATTGGTCCATATCGCCAAAAATAATCTACCAAAATTTTATTTCTATAGAAAATTTTATCAAAATTTTATTTCTATAGAAAATTTTGCCAAATTTTATTTCTATAGAAAATTTTGTCAAAACGTTATTTCTATAGAAAATTTGGTCAACATTTTATTACTATTACTATGTCTATATTTTAATCTATATAGAAAATTTTGTCAAGATTTTATTTCTATAGAAAATTTTGTCAAAATTTTATTTCTATAGAAAATTTTGTCAGAATTGTTTTTCTATAGAAAAGTTTGTCTAAATTTTATTTCTATAGAAAATTTTGCCAAAATTTTATTTCTATAGAAAATTTTGTCAAAATTTTATCTCTATAGAACATTTTGTCTAAATTTTAATCCATATACAAAATTTTGACAAAATTTTATTTCTATAGAAAATTTTGCCAAAATTTCATTTCTATAGAAAGTTTTGTCAAAATTTTATTACTATAGAAAGTTTTGTTTTTCTATAGAAAATTTTGTCAAAATTTTATTTCTATAAAAAATTTTGTCAAAATTTTATTTCTATAGAAAATTTTGTCAAAAATTTATTTCTATAGAAAATTTTGTAAAAATTTTATTTCTATAGAAAATTTTGTTTAAATTTTAATCTATATAGAAAATTTTATCAAAATTTTATTTCTATAGAAAATTTTGTCAAAATTTTATTTCTATAAAAAATTTTGTCAAAATTTTATCTATAGAAAATTTTATCAAAATTTTATTTCTATAGAAAATTTTGTCAAAATTTTATTTCTATAGAAAATTTTGTCAAAATTTTATTTCTATAGAAAATTTTGTCAAAATTTTATTTCTATAGAAAATTTTGTCAAAATTTTATTTCTATAGAAAATTTTGTCAAAATATAATTTCTATAGAAAATTTTGTCAAAATTTTATTTCTATAGAAAATTTTGTCACAATTTTATTTCTATAGAAAATTTTGTCAAAATTTTATTTCTATAGAAAATTTTGTCAAAATTTTATTTCTATAGAAAATTTTGTCAAAATTTTATTTCTATAGAAAATTTTGTCAAAATTTTATTTCTATAGAAAATTTTGTCAAAATTTTCTTTCTATAGAGAATTTTATCAAAATTTTATTTTTATAGAGAATTTTATCAAAATTTTATTTCTATAGAAAATTTTGTCAAAATTTTATTTCTATAGAAAATTTTGTCAAAATTTTCTTTCTATAGAAAATTTTATCAAAATTTTATTTCTATGGAAAATTTTTTCAACATTTTATTTCTATAGAAAATTTGTCAAAATTTTATTTCTATAGAAAGTTTTGTCAAAATTTTATGTCTATACAAATTTTTATCAAAATTTTATTTCTATAGAAAATTTGGTCAAAATTTTATTACTAGAGAAAGTTTTGTCTAAATTTTAATCAATATAGAAAATTTTATCAAAATTTTATTTATATAGAAAATTTTGTCAAAATTTTATTTCTATGGAAAATGTTGTCAAAATTTTATTTCTATAGGAAATTTTGTCAAAATTTTATTTCTATAGAAAATTTTGTTAAAATTTTCGATTGTGAATGACAGTCTTTAGTAGAAGTTTCTACGCAATCCATGGTGGAGGGTACATAAGATTCGGCCTGGTCGAACTTACGGCGGTATATACTTGTTTTACTAAAATTGTGTTCCTCACCAGGGCATTAGCCGACTTAAATTTTAAATCTATAGACTTTGTAGAAATCTAATAAATTTTGTCCAAATCGAGTAAGATTTAAATATATGTATATAGGAACAAATACCTTTATATATATCACCCAACATATTTGACGGATGTGATATGGAATCGAAAATGTGGATCCTCAAAGTGGTGAAGAGTATAATAAAGTCGGCCCCGCCCGACTTTAGACTTTCCTTACTTGCTTTTTACTAACATTGTATTTCGTTCCAGGATGTTAGCCAATTTAAATTGTATGTCTTTAGATTTTTTAGAAGAAATTTGAAGGGATCGAAAAATGTGGGTCTATAAAGTGGAGAAGGGAAAGATATAGTCGGCCCCGGCCGACTTTAGACTTTCCTTACTTGTTTTATATATTCAATTTCAGTTATTTTTTATAACCTCCACCATAGGATAGGGGGTATATTAACTTTGTCATTCCGTTTGTAACACATTGAAATATTGATCTAAGACCCCGTAAAGTGTACATATTCTGGGTCGTGGTGAAATTCTGAGTCGATCTGAGCATGTCCGTCCGTCCGTCCGTCCATCCGTCCATCCGTCTGTTGAAATCACGCTAACTTCCGAACGAAACAAGCTATCGACTTGAAACTTGGCACAAGTAGTTGTTATTGATGTAGGTCGGATGGTATTGCAAATGGGCCATATCGGTCCACTTTTACGTATAGCCCCCATATAAACGGACCCCCACATTTGGCTTGTGAGGCCTCTAAGAGAAGCAAATTTCATCCGATCCAGCTGAAATTTAGTACATGGTGTTAGTATATGGTCTCTAATAACTATGCAAAAATTGGTCCACATCGGTCCATAATTATATATAGCCCCCATATAAACCGATCCCCCAATTTGGCTTGCAGAGCCTCTAAAACCAACAATTTTCATCTGATCTGGCTGAAAGTAGGTACATAGTGTTAGTATATGGTATCTAACAACCATGCAAAAATTGGTCCATATCGGTTCATAATTATATATAGCCCCCATATAAACCGATCCCCCGATTTGGCTTGCGAAGCCTCTAAGAGAAGCAAATTTCATCCGATCCGGCTGAAATTGGTACATGGTGTTAATATATGGTCTCTAACAACCATGCAAAAATTGGTTCACATCGGTCAATAATTATATTAAGCCCCCATATAAACCGATCCCCCGATTTGGCTTGCGGAGCACCTAAGAGAAGCAAATTTCATCCGATCCGGCTGAAATTTGGTACTTGGTGTTAGTATATGGTCTCTAACAACTATGCAAAAATTGGTCCATATCGGTCCATAATTATATATAGCCCCCATATAAACCGATCACCAGATTTGACCTCCGGAGCACCTTGGAAGAGCAAAATTCTTCCCATTCGGTTGAAATTTGGTACGTGATGTTAGTATAGGGTATCCAACAACTATGCAGGAATTGGTTCCTATCAGTCCATAATAATATATAGCTCCCATATAAACCGATCCCCAGATTTGACCTCCGGTGCCTTTTGCAGAACCAAAATTCATCCGATCTGGTTGAAATTTGGTACATGGTGGTAGTATATGATATTTAACAACCATGTGAGTTGAAATTTGTGGATGACAGTCTTTCGTAGAAGTTTCTACGCAATCCATGGTGGAGGGTACATAAAATTCGGCGTGGCCGAACTTACGGCCGTATGTACTTGTTAATTCTTAAACTCCAATTTAAAATATACTTAAAAAAAATTCTTCATTCAAACTCAGAAAAATAAGTCAAAAAAACCGAATACTATTAATTGACAAACAATTAAACTTATAAACTCCCATCAATCTTTACAAAGAAAATAGTCTCGGATCTTCGCAAATAATAGAGGAATTGAGAAGAGCAAGATCCACATCGGAAAGAAAATAATCACAAGAAGAAAATCTTCTTGTAGAAATTACATCTTCAGCATTTTATTTGGGTTCCTTATCAATAATCCTCGATTTTTTTTCTTTTTAGAATAAATCTGGTAATTGTATAAATTAATTCAATATATTCGTCATTTGAGGCTGTGGTATAGCGAGAGCAAAATTGCCTTGACACAATGCATTAGCATCACTTCCCGACTTCTTCAATTGTTTTTTTTTTTTTTAATTTGTTTTATTCTCTATTTCCATATAGCAAACCCATCTGAGCTATGGCCGATGATGGGAAAAAGAAGGAGAAAGTGGACGAACGTTTGGAATTTCTATGGAACTACATAATGAAGACCATGAGACTGAAGCAGGAAAAATGGAATAAAATGATAGCCACCAATGAATATAAGGTAAGTAATGGACCTGTATGAAATATATAAGGTTGGGAAACAACAAATGGCAGAAGGTATTTTAGTAGCATGAAAAATCGAACTCTAAGGATATTTTTGGAATTACAGAAACTGCCCTCTTCCATTTTAAATAAGAAACTTAATTTTTATTGTAAATTCTATTTGTTGCAACTCTTTCTTCCCACCTCATCCCTTACCCTCTCTTATGTAAATAGGAAATCATTACTGGATTCCTTAATGAGCCCTATGAGGAACGTATTATATTTACTCTTAATGCGGCCTCATTGTTGGTACCTTCATATCAATTTCCCGATAAACCTTTAAGTAAAATGGTTTATTTTGTTCGAAGTGAAATGCCAACTACCTTGACCATGGAAAATATGAGAAGTGTAAGTTTAAATTGTGATAGGACTAAAGGGAATTAGCTCACTCATTGGATTCCTATTTCCTCTACTAAAGGCTCTGATGATAGGCGATCTATTGCCAAATGTTTTGGAAAATCTTTCAGCGATATGCGATGATGTAATTTTTCCCCTACTTAATAACCCGGTCAATCAAACCGGTTGGACGTCAGTTATTGTGAATGATATGAAGACCGAATCACAGGATCTATGCAATGGTATTGCTCAGATGAAGGGATTGTCTATAAATCGTACTATACTGCCATTGCCAATATGTATCGAAGAGGTTATGGATGCTGCACCAGCTATAGCCAGGGGGTGAGTTAAGTTTATTGGTCGAAATTTCAAGAGAAAAATATTGTCAAATGGAAAATTTTTTTATTCAAATTTTTATAGAAACTTTTCTGTTTAAAACTACAATGGAAAATTTTTGTTTAGTTGAAATTTTTCAAAATTTCTATAGAAAATTTTATTTTTTTAAATTTTCGAGAATTTTTTTTTCTTAAAATATTTGATAATTTATTTTTCAATTTTCTTTTGAAAATAATTTATCCACATTTTTTTATAGAGAATTACTTATTCCTATATTCTATAGAAACTTTTATATAAGTTTTGTGCAGAAGAATTTTCATTTATATTATTAAAAAAAATTCTTTAAGAAAAACCAAAAATATCAGATTTTGTATGGAAAATATTTTTTCAAAACTGTTTCTATTCAAAATTTCGTTCAATGGATTTATTCATTTAAACTTTTTATTGGAAAATGGTTTTCAAATTTTCTATGGTAAAAAAAAATTTAAATTATATATAGAAACATTTTTGTTAAGATTTTTTATAAAAAAAAATTTTGTTTAGTTTTCTATACATTTTTTTGTTTAATTTGTACAGAAATTTTTTTTTGTTTAAATAGAAATTGTTGTTTAAATAAAAATTATAAATTAATTTTTTGTTTAAGTTGTCTACAGAAATAGTTTTTTTTTTAATTTTTATAGAAATAGAATTTGTTGTTTAAGTTTTCTAAAAATTTTTTTTTAGATTTTCTATAATTAATTTTCTATACAAATTCTTTGTTTAAGTTTTCTCAAAAAAATTGTTGTTTAAATTTTCAATAAACAATTTTTTTCTATAAATATAGAAAAAAAATTGGGTAAATTTGATAATTTATTTTTCAATTTTCTTTTGAAAATAATATATCCACATTTTTTATAGAGAATTACTTATTCCTATATTCTATAGAAAGTTTTATATAAGTTTTGTGCAGAAGAATTTTCATTTATATTCTTAAAAAAAACAAAAAAAAAATTGTTTAAGAAAAACCAAAAAAATCAGATTTTGTATGGAAAATATTTTTTCAAAACTGCTTCTATTCACAATTTGGTTCAAAGGATTTTTTCATTTAAACTTTTTATTGGAAAATTGTTTTCAAATTTTCCATAGTAAAAAAAAATTAAATTATATATAGAAACATTTTTGTTAAGATTTTTTATAAAAAAAAAAAATTTGTTTAGTTTTCTATAAATTTTTTGTTTAATTTGTACAGAAAACTTTTTTTTTTGTTTAAATAGAAATTGTTGTTTAAATAAAAATTATATATTAATTTTTTGTTTAAGTTGTCTACAGAAATAGTTTTTTTTTAGAAATAGACATTTGTTAAAATTTAAATTTAAAAAAATTGCTGTTTAAATTTTCGATAAGAAATTTATTTGCTCCGATTTTGTTTCAATTTTCTTCCAAAAATAATTTATTAAAATTTTTTATTCCAATATTCTATAAAAACTTTGTTATTTAAATTATATTATTTAAATTATATATAGAAAAAATTTGTTAAGATTTTTTATAAAACATTTTTGTTTAATTTTCTATGCATTCTTGTTTTTTGTTTAATTTGTACAGAGAATTTTTGTTTAATTTGAAATTGTTGTTTAAATAAAAATTATAAATATATTTTTTTGTTTAAGTTGTCTATAGAAATAGTTTTTTTATTTTTAATTTTTTATAGAAATAAAATTTTTTGTTTAAGTTTCTAAAAAAAATTTTGTTTAAATTTTCAAAAAGCAATTTTTTCTATAAAAAATTTTTATTTAATTTTTATGGAAATTTATTTAATTAGAATTTCGAAATAGCATTTTTTGTTTATGTTGTCTATAAAAAGAGATTTTGTTTTAAATTTTTTTAGAAATAGAAATTTTTGTTTAAATTTAAAAAAAAAAGCTGTTTAAATTTTCGATAAGAAATGTATTTTCTCCGATTTTGTTTCAATTTTCTTCCAAAAATAATTTTTTAAATTTTTTATTCGAATATTCTATAAAAAGTTTGTTATTTAAATTATATTATTTAAATTATATAGAAAAAAATTTGTTACGATTTTTTATAAAAATGTTTTGTTTTATTTTCTATGCATTTTTTTTTAATTTTTACAGAAAATTTGTTTGTTTTTGTTTAAATAAAAATTATAAATATAATTTTTTGTTTAAGTTTCTAAAAAAAAATTTTGTTTAAATTTTCAAAAAACAATTTTTTCTATAAAAATTTTTTATTTAATTTTATGGAAATTTTTTATTTAATTACAAATTCGAAATAGCATTTTTTGTTTAAGTTGTCTATAAAATGAGATTTTATTTTAATTTTTTATAGAAATAGAAATTTTTGTTTAAATTAAAAAAAAAATTGCTGTTTAAATTTTCGATAAGAAATTTATTTTCTCCGATTTTGTTTCAATTTTCTTCCAAAAATAATTTATTAAAATTTTTTATTCCAATATTCTATAAAAAGTTTGTTATTTAAATTATATTATTTAAATTATATAGAAAAAAATGTTAAGATTTTTTATAAAAATTTTTATTTAATTTTCTATGCATTTTTTTGTTTAATTTGTACAGGGAATTTTTTTGTTTAAATAGAAATTGTTGTTTAAATAAAAATTATAAATATAATTTTTTGTTTAAGTTGTCTATAGAAATAGTTTTTTTTTTATTTTTAATTTTTTATAGAAATATAATTTTTTGTTTAATTTCTCTAAAAAATATTGTTTAAGTTTTCTATAAATAATTTTTTGTTTAAGTTTAAAAAAAATGTTGTTTACATTTTCAATAAAAAAAATTTTTCTATAGAAATTTTAAATAAAAAATTTTTATAGAAAAATTTTTTTTTATTGAAAATTTAAACAACATTTTTTTTTTTTGTTTAATTTTTATGGAAACTTGTTTATTTAATTAGAAATTCAAAATAGCATTTTTTGTTTAAGTTGTCTATAAAAAGAGATTTAGTTGAAAATTTTTTTTATAGAAATAGACATTTTTGTTTAAATTTAAAAATAATATTGCTTTAATTTTCGATAAGAAATTTATTTTCTCCGATTTTGTTTTTAAATTTTATTCCAAAAATAATTTACTAAAATTTTTATTCCAATATTCTATACAAAGTTTGAAAAAGAATTTTTATTTAAATTATCTATAAAATTTTTTCTTCGAGAAAAATAAAAAATATAAGTCAAATTTGGTATAGAAAATATTTTTGCAATATTGTTTCTATTCAAAATTTTTGCAATAGGTTTATTTCATTCAAACTTTTTATAGAAAAATTTGTTTCCATAGATTAACTACTTTTTATAGAAAAATTGTTTTCAAAGTTTTTCTACAAAAAAAAAATTGTTTACAATTTCTATAGAAAACATTTTTTTTCTACAAAAAAAAATGTTTACAATTTCTATAGTAAACATTTTCTTTAAATTTCTATAAAAAATGTTTAATTTTCTACATAATCTTTTTTAGAATTTTTTGTTTATATTTTCTAAAAAAAGCTTGCTGTTCTATAGAAAATTTATTGTTTAAATTTTGTATAGATTTTTTTTGTTTTTTCTATTTAATTTTTTTATAGAAATTATTTTTTGTTTATTTAAATAGAAATAGATTTTTTTTAAGTTTAAGTTAGTCTATAGAAATAGATTTTTTTAGTTTTCTGTGGGAAATTTGTTGTATAGATTTTCAATAGGAAATTTGTTATTTGAATTTTCCATATACAATTTGTTATTTCAATTTTCTATACTTTGTTTTTTTTGTTTTAAATTTTCTATAAAATTTTTATTTTTTAAATTTTTTTGTAGAAAATTTTCATTACAAATTTTCTATAGAAATGTTTGTATGCAAATTTTTAGTTAGTGATAAAATAAACTACCACCGACAAGGATCTGATTTTTGTCCATACTATTAATGACGTCTTGAATATGTCGAAATAAGTAGAAATATGGACAAATCTATGCAAATTTTTATAGAAATTTTTATCTTGTCGAAATTTTTTATTCACATCTTTCTATAGAATTTTGTAAAAAAAAATATTTTTTAAAGCTTTCTACAGAAAATTATTTCTTGAAAATTTCTAAAATAAAAATTATTAAAATTTTCTATAAAAAATGACAATTTTTTATTCAACTTTTTGACAAAATTTTTTTTCTATAGAAAATATTTTTTTTCAAATTTCTCTAGAAAATTGTATTTATTTTTATTTATTTTTTTTAATTTAAAAATTGTCTATAGAAAATTTTTTAATACGTTTATTTTATATTTGTTTATTATTTTAATAAAAAAAAAATTTGATAAAATGATTTTTTTATGAAAATTAATGTTGGAACCTTTTTTCTTCAAATTTTTCTCTTTATGTTTTGTTCAAATTTAATTAAATAGAAATTTACTATTATTTTTATTTTATATTTGTATTCAAAGTTCTTTATAGAGAATACAACTTTGTTATACAAACTTTCTATAAATAAAAACTTAAGAGATTTGTTTTTAAATTTTCGATTAAAATATTAAACAATTTTTATTCAAAATTTGAATAAAAAAAAAATATTTTCTAATTTGCTATAGAAAGTTTTTTATGTTTCTGTCTAACATTTATGATTCGAATTTTCTATAGAAAATTTAATTATTTTTTTTTAATTTTTACGTTTGTTCAAAATTTTGGATAGAAAATTTTTTGGAACATTTTTGTTTAAATTTTCTTTAAAAAAACAAATTGTCCTAGTTTTTCAAAGAAAATTTTTATGTAAAAAAATTCTCCGAGTTTTCAAAAAAAAAAAATCTTTTATGTAAAATCGAGTTTTTGTACATAAAAGATTTTTTTTTTGAAAAGTTTTCTTTGAAAAACTAAGACAATTTGTTTTTTAAAGAAAATTTAAACAAAAATGTTCCAAAAAATTTTCTATCGAGAATTTTGAACAAACGTAAAAATTAAAAAAAAAAAAAAATAATTAAATGTTCTATAGAAAATTCCAATCACAAATGTTAGGCAGAAACATAAAAAACTTTCTATAGCAAATTAGAAAGAGAGTTTTTCAAAAAAAAAAAAAATCTTTTATGTAAAAAAAAACTCGAGTGTTTTTCAAAAAAAAAAAAATCTTTTATGTTTTTTTGTTTTATTTTTTGTTTAGATATTTTTTTTATAGAAAATTTTTGTT
The DNA here is from genome assembly GCF_050003625.1 of Haematobia irritans. Taxonomy (NCBI): domain Eukaryota; kingdom Metazoa; phylum Arthropoda; class Insecta; order Diptera; family Muscidae; genus Haematobia; species Haematobia irritans. The sequence continues at coordinate 219,681,963 of NC_134398.1, read as the reverse complement.
CAAATCGTTTATAGAAAATATTTGGCCCTATTGTTTATAAAAAATTGTTTCTTTCCAATTAAAACAAATATTATGTGTTCTTTTCTCATTAGCGATCTTAGCAAAATCAATCACCTGATGAAACATTCTTTAGAATTTATGGTTGTAAAATGGTTAGATTCAGTAGAGAATCTTGTTCATATTAAATCACGAAATGAAATTTTCTCTAAGGAGCCTTTTCCACGGCCAGAACATTTGATCAATTTTTGGGAGACACGTTTGGAAAATCTGGAAAATTTGGCCGATCAGCTAGGAGATAAACGAATAAAAACTATAGGCTTTGTCCTGGAGAAGATACGCTCCATTTTTGAAAGTAGCTATAGGAAAATTGTGGAATTGGTATTGGAAGCTTTGTGTGAAGCCAGAGATATAACCAAATATCTAACACCTTTGGTAGGAGAACGTCTTTTAATTTTTACGCCACTTGACAAAAACCTCATCTAAATATTTCAGAAAAAAATGGTGGACAAATTTGAAACAGCTGACATGGATGAAAATCGCTCGAGTATAAGACCTCTTCTCCTAACCGTAGGCTTGGTTTGGGGTCATTCCAAGTATTTCCATACATTGGAGAATATGGTTTTGCTATTTCAACTTCTCCATAATACCCTAATCGAATGTGCTATGCGAACCATAGAAGCTGATTCAATATTTCAGGGTGATGTGGGTGAGGCTTTCAAGAGAGTACAAACCAATATAGGTCACTTGGAATATTACCGCACGACTTATAAGGAGACACGAGCATCGTTGAAAAAATTCAAAATTGGCACGACATTCAATTCTCAAGACTGGACATGGCATCCGGAGGATATATTTGGACGTTTTGATAAATTCATAGCTCGCTTAGAGATTTTGAAAACACTTTTCCAAACTGGTCAGGATTTTATGAAATTGGAAAAGGTTGTAGTTGGTGGCTTGAAAGGTCGTCAAATAACTCACAACATCGAAAAGATATTGGAAGAGTACAATGGCTACTATCGTGAATGGTCAAATATTCAATACAATCCTCTGGATCCTGATGCTCCAAATTCAACTTTTGATCGAGATCGTGCAGCATTTGAGGAGAAGACGGATGTGTTAGAGGGAAAGTTGGCCTATCAGTTTCAAAAAGCTTTGGAAGATTCCCATGATCTTATGTTGTGTGGAACCCTACTGCTGAGACCCATTATAAAAGCTCATTTGGATCCATTTATGCATATATTGGTCGATGATTTTTTGGAGGAAATTGAAGCTGTTAAAATCGCCTTCAATGCTTTCGAGAAAACCTACAATGAAAAAGGAATTTATGTGAGTAAATTTGATTTTTTGAAGAATATTAGAACTCAATTATCAGATTTCATGTGACATGAGGTGCTAATGTCAATTTGTTTTGGGGAGTGCAAATTAAAAGTCAGGGATTTTTTCAAATGTTTGAAATTTGTAACAGAATCGAAAATCGAAGCACTGTCCTTCGTTATCCGTTTCTTTTTGCCATCCAAATACTGTTCTTCAACAACCTCTGTTAGGTTTTCTGATCGTTATATAATCTAGGGTTTGGCTTTCCTTATTCGATTTTAAGACCTACGGTTTTGACTGATTGTTATACCATCCACGATAGGATGGGGATACATTAACTTTGTCATTCCGTTCGTAACACATCGAAATATTCTTCTAAGACCCCATAAACTTTATATATTCTGGATCGTGGTGAAATTCTAAGTTGATCTAATTCTGAGTCGATGCAAAAATTTATCCATATCGGTCCATAATTATGTATAGCCCCCATATAAATCGATCCCCAGATTTGATTTCCGGAACCTCTTGGAGCAGAAAAATTCATCCGACCATGTCAAAATTTGTCCATATCGGCCTATAGTTATATATAGCCGATCCCCAATTAAACAAAAATTGGTCCATATCGCCAAAATAAACCAAAATTTTGTCAAAATTTTATTGCTATAGAAAATTTTGTCAAAATTTTATTTCTATAGAAATATTTGTCATGATTTTATTTCTATAGGAAATTTTGTAAAAATTTTATTTCTATAGAAAATTTTGTCAAAATTTTATTTCTATAGAAAATTTTGTCAACACTTTGTTTCTGTAGGGAATTTTGTCAACATTTTATTTCTATAGAAAATTTTGTCAACATTTTATTTCTATAGCAAATTTTGTCAACATTTTATTTCTATAGAAAATTTTGTGAAAATTTTATTTCTATAGAAAATTTTGTCAACACTTTATTTCTGTAGGAAATTTTGTCAAAATTTTGTATGTTTTCTATAGAAAAAAAATTTGTTCAATCTATAGTGGTGGGTACATAAGATTGTCAAAAATTTATTTCTATAGAAAATTTTGCCAAAACTTTATTTCTAGTGGAAATTTATATTAAAATTTTATCTCTATAGAAAATTTTGTCAACATTTTATTTCTATAGAAAATTTAGTCAAAATTTTATTTCTATAGAAATATTTGTCAACATTTCATTTCTAGAGGAAATTTTTATTAAAATTGTATTTCTATAAAAAAATTTTGTCAAAATTTTATTTCTATAGAAAGTTTTGTTAAAATTTTATTTCTGTAGAAAATTTTGTTTCTATAGAAATATTTTTCAAGATTTTATTTATATAGGAAATTTTGTCAACATTTTATTTCTGTAGGAAATTTTGTCAGAATTTTATTTCTATAGAAAATTTTGTCAAAATTTTATTTCTATAGAAATATTTGTCAAGATTTTATTTTTACGGAAATGTTGTAAAAATTTTATTTCTATAGAAAATTTCGTCGACATTTTATTTCTATAGACAATTTGGTCAATATTTTACTTCTATAGAAAATTTTGTCAATATTTTTTATACCCTCCACCATAGGATGGGGGTATATTAACTTTGTCATTCCGTTTGTAACACATCGAAATATTGCTCTAAGACCCCATAAAGTATATATATTCTGGGTGGTGGTGAAATTCTGAGTCGATCTAAGCATGTCCGTCCGTCCGTCTGTTGAAATCACTCTATCTTCCGAACGAAACAAGCTATCGACTTGAAACTTGGCACAAGTAGTTGTTATTGATGTAGGTCGGATGGTATTGCAAATGTGCCATATCGGTCCACTTTTACGTATAGCCCCCATATAAACGGACCCCCAAATTTGGCTTGCAATTGCTCTAAGAGAAGCAAATTTCATCCGATCCGGCTGAAATTTGCTACGTGGTGTTGGTATATGGTCTCTAACAATCATGCAAATATTGGTCCATATCGTTCCACTTTTTCGTATAGCCCCCATATAAACGGACCCCCAAATTTGGCTTGCGATCGCTCTAAGAGAAGCAAATTTCATCCGATCCGGCTGAAATTTGGTACATGGTCTCTAACAACCATGCAAAAATTGGTCAACATCGGTCCATAATTATATATAGCCCCCATATAAACCGATCCCCCGATTTGGATTGTGGAGCCTCTAAGAGAAGCAAATTTCATCCGATTCGGCTGAAATTTGGTACATGGTATTGGTATATGTTCTCTAGTGACCATGCAAAAATTGGTCCACATCGGTCCATAATTATATATAGCCCCCATATAAACCGATCCCCCGATTTGGCTTGCGGAGCCTCTAAGAAACGAAAATGTCATCCGATCCGGCTGAAATTTGGTACATGGTGTTGGTATATGTTCTCTAATGACCATGCAAAAATTGGTCCATATCGGTCCATAATTATATATAGCCCCCATATAAATCGATTCCCAGATTTGTCCTCCGGAGCCTCTTGGAGGAGCAAAATTCATCCGATACGGTTGAAATTTGGAACATGATGTTAGAATGTGGTCTATAACAAACACGCAAGAATTGGTCCATATCGGTCCATAATTATATATAGCCCCCATATAAACCGTTCCTCAGATTTGATCTCCGGAGCCTCTTGGAGGAGCAAAATTCATCCGATCCGGTTGAAATTTGCAACGTGGTGTTAGTATAAGGCCGCTAATATCCATGCCAAAATTGGTCCATAACGGTTTATAGTTATATATAGCCGATCCCCAATCACACAAAAATTGGTCCATATCGGTTCATATTCATGGTTGCCACTCGAGCAAAAATAATCTACCAAAATTTTAGTTTTATGGAAAACATTGTCAAAATGTTATTTCTATAGAAAATGTTGTCAAAATTTTATTTCTATAGAAAATTTTGTCAAAATTTTATTTCTATAGAAAATTTTGTAAAAATTTTATTTCTATAGAAAATTTTGTTAAAATTTCTATGGAAATATTTGTCAAAATTTTATTTCTATAAAAAATTTTGTCAACATTTTATTTCGATAGGAACTTTTGTCAAAATTTCATTTCTGTAGAAAAGTTTGTCAAAATTTTATTTCCATCGAAAATTTTATTTCTATAGAAAATTTTGCCAAAATTTCATTTCTATAGAAAATTTTGTCAAAATTTTATTTCGATGGAAAATTTTGTTAAAATTTTACTTCTAAAGAAAATTTTGTAAAAATTTTATTTCTATAGAAAATTTTGTCAAAATTTTATTTCTATAGAAAATTTTGTTAAAATTTTATTTCGATAGGAAATTTTGTCAAAATTTTATTTCTATAGAAAATGTTGTCAACATTTCATTTCTATGGAAAATTTTGTTAAAATTTTATTTCTATTTATATATTTAAAATTTTTTATTTCTATTTAAATATTTGTCAAGATTTTATTTCTATAGGAAATTTGGTCAATATTTTATTTCTATAGAAAATTTGGTCAATATTATATTTGTATAGAAAATTTTGTCAATATTTTATTTCTATAAAGATATTTGTCAAGATTTTATTTCTATAGGAAATTTTGTCAGAATATTATTTCTATAGAACATTTTCTCAAAATTTTATTTCTATAGAAAATTTTGTTAAAATTTTATTTCTATAGAAATATTTGTCAAAATTTGATTTCTATAGGAAATTTTGTCAGAATTTTATTTAAATAGAAAATTTTGTCAAAATTTTATTTTTATAGGAAATTTTGTCAAAATTTCATTTCTATGGAAAATTTTGTCAAAATTTTATTTCTATAGAAAATTTTGTCAAAATTTTATTTCTATAGAAAATTTTGCTAAAATTTTATTTCTGTAGAAAATTTTGTCAAAATTTTGTTTTTATAGAAATATTTGTCGAGATTTTATTTCTAAAGGAAATTTTGTCAAAATTTTATTTCTATAGAAAATTTTGTCAGAATTTTCTATAGAAAATTTTGTCAAAATTTTATCTCTATAGAAAAATTTGTCAAAATTTTATCTCTATAGAAAATTTTGTCAAAATTTTATCTCTATAGAAAATTTTGTCAAAATTTTATGTCTTTAGAGATATTTGGCAAGATTTTATTTCTATAGGAAATTTTGTCAAAATTTTATTTCTATGGTAAATTTTGTCAGAATTTTATTTCTATAGAAAATTTTGTCAAAATTTTATTTCTATAGAAATATTTGTCAAAATTTTATTTCTATAGGAAATTTTGTCAGAAATAAAATTTCTATAGAAAATTTTCTCAAAATTTTATTTCTATAGACAATTTTGTCATGATTTGATTTTTATAGGAAATTTTGTCAAAATTTAATTTCTATAGAAAATTTTGTCAAAATTTTATTTCAATAGAAAATTTTGTCAACATTTTATTTCTATAGAAAATTGTGTCAAAATTTTATTTCTTTTCTATAGAAAAAAAAATTTCAAAATATTCTATATATCTATAGAAAACTTTGTCAAAATTTTGTTTCTATAGGACATTTTGTCAATGTGATAACAGTCTTTAGTAGTATTTTCTGTGCAATCTATGGTAGAGGGTACATAAGATTCGGCTTGGCCGATCTTACGGCCGTATATACTTGTTTTTATTTTTTTTTTCGTTAAATTTTTGAGAAAAGACTCATGATATTTTTCGCATAGTTAATTAGGCTCTTTCTTAGTCATAGAATCAGAGCATATTTTTATTCACCATGCACTTCAACAATTTTATTGTAATTTTATTTTTAGGCTTTACCATCTGATTTATGCCTTCCTCCAATGTCAGGAGCCATTGCCTATTTAAATAAACTAGAACATCGTATAGTATGGATGCATACCGATTATCAGCTCTATGAATATCCGTAAGATTATTATTAAAAAAAATCCACCTCAAAAATATTTCAATTGAAAAATATTTTGCATTCATCCTCAGCCTTTGGGAAGATGAACATGGACGTCATACCCTGTCGTTGTATAATCAAATGACTGGAGAAATTGATAAATTAAGACAAAAAATTCTTAAACATTGGATGGCCCAAATCAACAAGGACATAACCGAAAAAATGGAATTACATTTACTGACAAAGGATGAACAGGGTCGTCTATCGGTGAAATTTACTACAATTTTAAAAAATGCTTTGAAAGACACGAAGTACATGCAACTTATGAAATGTGAAATACCAGATAATGTTAAAGAATTCTATGCCAAAGAAGAGGATCTATGGGTAAGAAGTTTTTCAGCTATAGGGGTGAATGTTTGGTAGACACAGTCTTGCCTATGCCTATGCTCAGATTTTATTATGGAATTAAATCAGCCTGAAACTAGGCAATAATAACATTAGTTTACACTGAAAATGTACATTTGATGAGAGGTGACTTTTTTATGTATTTTGATCTCGAAAAAATATGAGCAATTCACCCACATAAAAATTTATTTTTGGGTGGCTGAGTGGCATTTTTGTGTGTGTGAGTTGCTCATATTTGCATGATTTGACATTGGATTCATTCATTCAATTACTTATAACTTTGACATTTTTCTCTCGATTTTTTTTATACCCTCCACCATAGGATGGGGGTATATTAACTTTGTCATTCCGTTTGTAACACATCGAAATATTGCTCTAAGACCCCATAAAGTATATATATTCTGGGTCGTGGTGAAATTCTGAGTCGATCTGAGCATGTCCGTCCGTCAGTCTGTTGAAATCACGCTAACTTCCGAACGAAACAAGCTATCGACTTGAAACTTGGCACAAGTAGTTGCTATTGATGTAGGTCAGATGGTATTGTAAATGGGCCATATCGGTCCACTTTTACGTATAGCCCCCATATAAACGGACCCCCAAATTGGGCTTGCGATTGCTCTAAGAGAAGCAAATTTCATCCGATCCGGCTGAAATTTGGTTCATGGTGTTAGTATATGGTCTCTAACAATCATGCAAAAATTGGTCCATATCGGTCCACTTTTACGTATAGCCCCCATATAAACGGGCCTCCAAATTAAGCTTGCGATTGCTCTAAGAGAAGCAAATTTCATCCGATCCGGCTGAAATTTGGAACATGGTGTTAGTATATGGTCCCTAACAATCATGCAAAAATTGGTCCACATCGGTCCATAATTATATATAACCCAAATATAAACCGATCCCCAGATTTGGCGTGCGGAGCCTCAAAGAGAAGCAAATTTCATCCGATCCGGCTGAAATTTGGAACATGGTGTTAGAATTTGGTCTCTAACAAACACGCAAAAATTGGTCGATATCGGTCCATAATTATATATAGCCCCCATATAAACCGTTCCCCAGATTTGATCTCCGGAGCCTCTTGGAGGAGCAAAATTCATCCGATCCGGTTGAAATTTGCAACGTGGTGTTAGTATAAGGCCGCTAATAACCATGCCAAAATTGGTCCATATCGGTCTATAGTTATATATAGCCGATCCCCAATCACACAAAAATTGGTCCATATCGGTTCATAATCATGGTTGCCACTCGAGTCAAAAATAATCTACCAAAATTTTATTTTTATAGAAAACATTGTCAAAATGTTATTTTTATAGAAAATTTTGTCAAAATTTTATTTCTATAGAACATTTTTTCCAAATTTTTTTTCTATAGAAATTTTTGTCAAAATTTTATTTGTATAGAAAATTTTGTCAAAATTTTATTTCTATAGAAAATTTTGCCAAAATTTTATTTCTATAGAAAATTTTATTTCAATAGAAAATTTATTTCTATAGAATTTTTTTTCCAAATTTTACTTCTATAGAAAATGTTGTCAACATTTTATGTTGTCAAAATTTTATTTCTATAGAAACTTTAAACTTAATTATATACGTATTTAATGGGCCTTTTCTAGTTTAATATATACACGTGTGGACTAAAGGGTGATACGGTCAAAATTTGGTCAATATAAACTTGACGTATTTCTTTCAATTTTGCATTTAAAAAACCTGAACACCCCTCATTATGAAGGTGTGTGTGTGTAGAATGTTGCTCTTATTTTGATTTTGGAATTCACTCTTCAGTTGTCAAAATGCCGTCCAAGCAAGAAGAGCAGCGTATCAAAATTTTGCTCGCGCATCGCGAAAATCCGAGCTACTCGCACGCAAAGCTAGCAAAATCACTAAAAGTTGCCAAATCAACCGTTACAAATATAATTAAAGTGTTTGGGGAACGTTTGTCGACAGCCAGGAAGTCTGGATCGGGGGGAAATCGAAAACCGGAAGCCGCTGAGACGACAAAGAGAGTTGCCGGTAGTTTCAAGCGAAACCCTAACCTCTCTCTCCGAGATGCCGCAAATAAGCTGGGTGTATCGTCTACAACCGTGCATCGAGCCAAAAAACGAGCCGGACTATCGACTTACAAGAAGGTAGTGACTCCAAATCGCGATGATAAAAAAAATACGACGGCCAAAGCTCGATCCCGGAGGCTGTACACGACGATGCTGACGAAGTTTAACTGCGTGGTAATGGACGACGACACCTACGTCAAAGGCGACTACAAGCAGCTTCCGGGACAGGAGTTTTATACGGCATAAGGAAGGGGACAAGTAGCAGATATTTTCAAGCACATTAAACTGTCAAAGTTCGCAAAGAAATATCTGGCTTGGCAAGCCATCTGTACCTGTGGCTTGAAAAGCAGCATTTTCATAGCTTCCGGGACTGTCAATCAAGAAATTTACGTGAAAGAGTGTTTGAATAAACGTCTGCTGCCTTTCCTGAAGAAACACGGTTGTTCCGTACTGTTTTGGCCGGATTTGGCATCTTGCCATTGCGGTAAAAAGGCCATGGAGTGGTACGCCGCCAACAACGTGCAGGTGGTTCCCAAGGACAAGAACCCTCCCAACACGCCAGAGCTCCGCCCAATTGAGAAATACTGGGCCATTGTCAAGCGGAACCTAAAGAAGACCAAAAAAACTGCTAAGGACGAGCAGCAGTTCAAGGCAAACTGGCTTTCTGCGGCGAAGAAGGTGGACAAGGTGGCTGTACAAAATCTGATGGCAGTTGTCAAGCGTGAGGCCCGGCAATTCGGATTTGGAAAAGCGAAAGCCTAACTGAATATTTTTTCTGAATTTTATACTAATTGAATTTGAAAAATAAATTTAATTTGATTTTTTAAATAAACGATTTCACCGATTTACACGCGTTTTCCGTTGACCAAATTTTGACCGTATCGCCCTTTATGTGGTATATATTACGGTATTAGGAAGTTTTAAGATACTTTGCCATCGGCTTCAGTGGAAGTTTCTACGCAATCCATGGTGGAAGGTACATAAGCTTCGGCCTGGCCGAACTTACGGCCGTATATACTTGTTTCTAGTTGGTCTTATTACTTAGGTTAGAGTATCATCTATACGACCATGAAGAGAGTAAAACATTATTTTTTTTTGAAAATTTGCCCGTTTTGCATCGATAAATGAATAAAATTTTTAATTGACTGTTGTTGAAAATTCAATTAAAATTTTTTTTTGGAAATTATTTGGTGAAATTTTTTTCTTTGTATATGTGTTCCTATAAAAGAATAAAATAAAATTATGTCCAAAATAACTTTAACCATATTTCATCTATTTCTGAATGGTATTTCATTTAATATCAAACTGATTTTCACTTCATTTGCTTAGGAGGCTCGTATCAAACTGGAGCGGATTGCCGAATGGTATAATGATATTAATAGCCGGGCAAAACCTTGCGAAAAGGCCTTAATACAAGCTGAACTTATGCTCTATGAATTATTTATGCAACCTTTGTTGGATACAGTAACATGGAATAATTTTGGTAAGATTTTCTCAACCAATCCCAACCTCAATTTCCATGCAAATTTTGCTTTTCCTCAATTTTCCACAGATCAAAACTTCATTGTGGACGTTTTTACCAAAATCGAATATCTTCACACACGTTTGCTCAAATGTCAATCGAATCTTGAAGACATTAAGAAAAGCATTAACTCTTGGGGTAAACAACCTTTGTATCAACGTAAAGATCGTAATCCCAAGGCTTTATTGGAAACGGAACCACGCATTGATATCCTTACGAATCGTGTAACTCAAGCTAATGATACGGCCGTACTCATCGATCGTTTGATGTATGAAAATGCCCAGCTTTTCTTTGATATACCCAGACGTTTTGAACTTGCCGAAGAAGAGGGTGAAGGTGAGGGAGAAGAAGAAGAAGGAGGAGGAGGAGAAATTAACGCTGACGCTAAACGACCTAAGGACTCAGAGAAAAAATCTAGAAAATCAACACAAGCAATTTCCTCGAAAACACCACGGCGAACTGTAGCCCCATTCCACTCAGAGGAATTTGAGGGAGAAGACGAGGAAGAGGAGGAAGAGATCATTACATCACTTCAACGCTATGAAATGCTTCAGGCTGTTACCGAAGTAGAAAGAGAACTTTTCCGTGACTATGAAAGATATGTGGATGAAGAAATTGCCAAGGAATTATTGGATGCTGTCATTACCAGTATTACCTATTTACGCATGGAAATTGAAAATCGCTATGAACACGATGCTCCAGTCTTCGAAATTCTAATGGAGCTACAGGAACCCCATGTCTGTTATTTTCCCAATTTGGATCCTACTTCGAAGGTGGGTTTTACTTTTCATGTGGAAACTTTATTGGAGGATATGTACCATATGATGGAGATACTACCAAGATGTGCCCAAGATCCACCCGAATTGACAGAGGAAACTAAAGATTTTGGTGGTAAGTGACGAAGATATGATTATGATAAAAGGATAGCTTGTAGTTAGGAAACGTTTAAGAGATGGCCAATAAATGGTCACAGTTTAATTAGGTGGTACTGACCTAATCTTGATTTCCGTTCATCTGGTCCTCTCTTTTTTGTCGCTGTGCCCCAGGTAATCTCTTCCGTCTCGTGGTCAGTCATGGTTGTAACGTCATCACTGATCCCATCTACCTTCGTATTGACCCCGTCGTAAGTTGAGATCGACCAGATTGTGATATTGACACCTTCATTTACATCACAGTCGAAATCAGATTATCTACCTCTTATCGGAGGGTGAAAAGATCCAAACCGCCCCTGAGCCTCTATCTTCTTCATACCGCTTGCCAACAAATATGTAGAGAGACTTTCTTGTCGCATTATCTTCGTCTGCAGGCATCATGTTGCCCATACCTGTAGAAGTTGTGCTTGTAACTGTTTTCTCCACAACAAGCGCCCCCACCTGCATGAAGTCTCGACGTTTCGTGACTAGTAGATGGATCACTGGCCACAGCCACGGGGAATGTCTCATATGGTCGATTCTTGATATTTTAGTAGATTTATATATAAATAAAATTTTGACAAAATTTTCTATAAAAATAGAATTTTAACAAAATTGTCTATAAAAGTAGAATTTTAACAAAATTGTCTATAAAAAAAGAATTTTGACAAAATTGTCTATGAAAATAAAATTTTGACAAAATTTTCTATAAAAATAAAATTTTTACAAAATTTTCTATAGAAATAGAATTTTGACAAAATTTTCTATAAAAATACATTTTTTACAAAATTTTCTATAGAAATAAAGTTTTAGTAAAATTTTCTATTGAAACAAAATTTTTGACAAAATTTCCTATAGAAATAAAATTTTGACAAAATTTTCTATAGAAATAAAATTTTGGGAAAATTTTCTATAGAAATAAAATTTTGGGAAAATTTTCTATAGAAATAAAACTTTGACAAAATTTTCTATAGCAAAAAAACTTTGACTAGCCTTTTTATGGAAATAAACATTTGACAATATTTTCTATAGAAATAAAGTTTTGACAAAATTTTCTATAGAAATAAAGTTTATACAAAATTTTCTATGGAAATAAAATTTTGACAAACTTTCTATGGAAATAAAATATGTCAAAATTTTCTATACAAATACAATGTTGGCAAGTTTTTCTACAGAAATAAAATTTTGACCAAATTTCCTATAGAAATAAACATTTTGACAAAATTTTCTATAGAACTACAAGTTTGAGAAAATATTCTATAGAAATAAAATTTTGACAAAATTTTCTATAGAAAAAAACTTTGACTAGCCTTTCTATGGAAATGACAAAATTTTCTATAGAAATAGAATTTTCACAAAATTTTTTATAAAAATAGAATTTTGACAAAATTTTCTATAAAAAAAATTTTTACAAAATTTTCTATAGAAATAAAGTTTTAGTAAAATTTTCTATTGAAATAAAATTTTTGACAAAATTTCCTATTTAAATAAAATTTTGACAAAATTTTCTATAGAAATAAAATTTGGGAAAATTTTCTACAGAAATAAAATTTTGGCAAAATTTTCTATAGAAATAAAATTTATACAAAATTTTCTATGGAAATAAAATTTTGACAAAATTTCTATGGAAATAAAATTTGGCAAAATTTTCTATACAAATAAAATTTTGGCAAACTTTTCTACAGAAATAAAATTTTGACAAAATATCCTCTAGAAATGAACATTTTGACAAAATTTTCTATAGAAATAAACATTTTGACAAAATTTTCTATAGAACTACAAGTTTGAGAAAATATTTTATAGAAATAAAATTTTGACAAAATTTTCTATAGAAAAAAAAAAGTTTGACTAGCCTTTCTATGGAAATGACAAAATTTTCTATAGAAATAAAATTTTTAAAAAATTTTCTATAAAAATAGAATTTTGACAAAATTTTCTATAGAAATAAAATTTTTACAAAACTTTCTATAGAAATAGAATTTTGACCAAATTTTTTATAAAAATACAATTTTTACAAAATTTTCTATAGAAATAAAGTTTTAGTAAAATTTTCTATTGAAATAAAATTTTTGACAAATTTTTCTTTAGAAATAAAATTTTGACATAATTTTCTATAGAAATAACATTTTTAAATCATTTTCTATAGAAATAGAATTTTGACAAAATTGTCTATAGAAATAAAATTTTTACTAAATTTTCTACAGAAATAGAATTTTGACAAAATTTTCTATAAAAATAAAATTTTTACAAAATTTTTTATAGAAATAAAGTTTTAACAAAATTTTCTTCTTTTCTTTTAAGTCTTATAAAATTTAAGGTACCTATTCATATTCTTAGATATGAGGAAACTTTTTATATCTCTACTCATACTACAAACTATTCCAGAAATGAGCCCATTACGCGTTCGCTTTTTGAATATAATGCTGTAAATGCTAAACTTAATTTAGACTTATCAATGTCTTTGAAAAAATTTAATGAAGTACTAGAATCTTACTACTTTTAGTTTACGAGCTAGTCTGTAAGGATTTTTGTATATCCATAGACTTAAATAAATAAATAAATAAATATTGAAAAAAAATTTTGACAAAATTTCCTATAGAAATAAAATTTTGACAAAATTTTCTTAGAAATAAAATTTGCCAACATTTTCTATAGAAATAAAATTTTGGCAAACTTTTCTATAGAAATAGAATTTATACAAAATTTTTTATGGAAATAAAATTTTGACAAAATTTCTATGGAAGTAAAATTTGGCAAAATTTTCTATACAAATAAAATTTGGGCAAACTTTTCTATAGAAATAAAATTTTGACAATAAAATTTTGGCAAACTTTTCTTCAGAAATAAAATTTTGAAAAAATGTCCTATAGAAATATACATTTTGACAAAATTTTCTATTGAACTACAAGTTTGAGAAAATATTCTATAGAAATAAAATTTTGACAAACTTTTCTCTAGAAAAAAAATTTGACTAGCCTTCCTATGGAAATGACAAAATTTTCTATAGAAATAAAATTTTTAAAAAATTTTCTATAGAAATAAAATTTTTAAAAAATTTTCTATAGAAATAAAATTTTTAAAAAATTTTCTATAGAAATAGAATTTTGACAAAATTGTCTATAGAAATAAAATTTTTACAAAATTTTCTATAGAAATAGAATTTTGACAAAATTTTCTATAAAAATAAAATTTTTACAAAATTTTCTATAGAAATGAAGTTTTAGTAAAATTTTCTATTGAAATAACATTTTTGACAAAATTTCCTATAGAAATAAAATTTTGACAAAATTTTCTATAGAAATAAAATTTGGGAAAATTTTCTATAGAAACAACATTTTGGCAAATTTTTCTATAGAAATAAAATTTTGGCAAAATTTTCTATAGAAATAAAATTTAGAAAAAATTTTCTATGGAAATAAAATATTGACAAAACTTTCTATAGAAATAAAATGTTGACATAATTTTCTGTATAAATAATATTTAGACAAAATTTTCAACAGAAATAAAATTTTGACAAAATTTTCTATGGAAATAAAATTGTTGACAAAATTTTCTATAGAAATAAAATTTTGACAAAATTTTTTCTACAGAAATAAAATGTTGACAAAATTTTTGATTGAAATACAATTTTGACAAAATTGTCTATGGAAATAAAATATTGACAAACTTTTCTATAGAAATAAACTTTAGCAAAATTTTCTATAGAAATAAAATTTTGACAAAATTTTCTATAGAAATAAAATTTTGACAAACATTTCTATAGATATAAAATTTTAACAAAATTTTCTATAGAATTGAAATTTTGACAAAATTTTCTATAAAAAACAAAATTTTTACTGACCTTTCTATAGAAATAAAATTTTGACAAATTATTCTGTGGATATAAAATTTTTGACAAAATTTTCTATAGAAATAAAATTTTGACAAAATTTTCTAAAGAATTGAAATGTTTACATAAATTTTTTATAGAAATAAAATTTTGTTATTTGAGCTTTTACTTTCTTCCTTTATTCTTCAGATGAGATAGCCGATAAAACTGAAATTCATAAACACCGTTCCGATATTTTGACCAAAGTTAAATATGGTTTACAATCAATACGTCAACATACGAAAGCCTTCAGTGAATTCTCCTATCTCTGGCTATGGGATAAGCAACAGTATTTGTCGGAAGTAAAGAAATATGGAAGACCTTTGACACCAAGCGAACGTGATGATGTACTGGATGGAACAAGTGAAATCAAACCCTTAAAGGATGAAAATAATCCTCCATTAAGTGTCTACAGAGAACAGGTAGGGGAGAGTTAAATTAATTATTAAAATTAGTTTGAAATAATTTGTTTGTCATATTTAGTTGGATAAATTTATAGCATTGGAACAACAAATTAAAACTTGGGAAACCTTTCAAGATTTCAATATTTGGTTACGTTTGAACAAGAAAGGCTTTGGGGCTGCTGTCCTCAATCAAGTGGGTAAATGGATAAGCCTCTTTAAATTGGATCTTATAAATCGTGTGAGAAATTCATTGATGGTAGGAATTTTTTTCTCTGTTTTAAGGAGAGAAGTTTATTATTAATTTTTGTTAAAAAAAATATATTTTAGGAACTAGCCCAATTTGTGGATGATGCCAATGTGGCCTTGAAAATGGAAATTACCAAAGATGATTTCGTTGGCCTTATTCAGATTATGTCAGTTCTCAATACCATTGAGGAAAAACAATTTATCTATGATTTTATGTTTGAGCCAATTAAGGAAATTGTGGATCTATTGAAAGTTTACAACTATGAGTTTAAAGATTATGAAATGCTTTTGGTTAGAATTTTCGTTATATTTTTTACATATATATGGAACTAAAGTGTTATCTTTTTAGATAACTGAATTACCAGAAAAATGGGTTAAAGTTAAAAAACTTGCTGTCTCTGTAAAACAAGTCATAGCCCCCATACAATCTTATCAAGTCGATATTATTGAGAAACGCATATTATTATGTGATAATTTGGCAAAAACGTATCGTAAAAAATTCCTTAAAAAGAAGGTAAGCTATACATATGAGATAGAAAAGGAAAATCTATAATATCGATAACACACAAAAATTCAATTTCTACTCCCAGACGAATTTTCTTTGTGGTTTTCTGAAGTTTTCTGAAGTAATTTGTATGTTGATCCGAATTTGTGTTTTTGGGTGAATACAAATACTTCTATAGAAAATTAAAAAAATTTTTTCTTTCTATAGAGAATTTTCACAAAATTTTACTTTATTCGGCAAAATTTTATTTCTATAGAAAATTTAGTCAAAATTTTATTTCTATAGAACATTTTGTCAAAATTAGATTTCTATAGCAAATTTTGTCAAAATTTTATTCTATAAAAAATTTTGTCAAAATTTTATTTCTATAGAAAATTTTGTCGAAATTTTGTTTCTATAGAAAAATTTGTAAAAATTTTATTTCTATAGAAAATTTTTTAAAATTTTTATATATGTAGAAAATTTTATTTCTATAGAAAATTTTCTCAAAATTTTATTTCTATAGAAAATTTTGTCGAAATTTTATTTCTGTAGAAAATTTTGCAAAATTTTATTCCTATAAAAAAATTTTGTCAAAATTTTATTTCTATAGGAAATTTTGTTAAAACTGTATTTCTATAGAAATTTTGTTTCTATAGAAAATTTTGTATCTATAGAAAAATTTGTAAAAAGAAAATTTTCCATAGAAAATTTTGTCAAATTTTATTTCCATAGAAAATTTTGCCAACATTTTATCTCTATAGAACATTTTGTTAAAATTGTATTTCTATAGAAAATTTTGGCAACATGTTATTTCTCTAGAAAATTGTATCAAAGTTTTATTTCTATAGAAAATTTTGTTAAAACTTTATTTCTATAGAAAATATTGTCAAAACTTTATTTCTATAGGAAATTTTGTCAAAATTTGATTTCTATAGAAATTTTTTTCAAAATTGTGTGTATAGAAAATTTTGTCAAAATTTTATTTCTATAGAAAATTTTGTCAAAATTTTATTTCTATAGAAAATTTTGTCAAAATTTTATTTCTATACAAAGTTTTGTCAAAATTTTATTTCTATAGATAATTTTGTCAAAATTTTATTTCTATAGAAAATTTTGTCAAAATTTCATTTCTATAGAAAATTTTGTCAAAATTTCATTTCTATAGAAAATTTTGTCAAAATTTTATTTCCATAGAAAATTTTGCCAAAATTTTATTTCTATAGGAAATTTTGTCAAAATTTCATTTCTATAGAAAATTTTGTCAAAATTTTATTTCTATAGAAATTTTTGACAAAATTTTATTTCTATAGAAAATTTTGCAAAAGTTTATTCCTATAGAATATTTTTACCAAAGGTTTATTATTATAGAAAATTTTGCAAAAATTTATTTCTATAGAAAATTTTGTCAAAATTTTATTTCTACAGAAAATTTTGTCAAAATTTTATTTCTTTGGAAAATTTTGTCAAAATTTTATGTCTATAGAAAATTTTGTCAAAATTTTATTTCTATAGAAAATTTTGTCAAAATTTTATTTCTATAGGAAATTTTGTCAAAATTTCATTTCTATAGAAAATTTTGTCAAAATTTGATTTCTATAGAAAATTTTGTCAAAATTTTATTTCTATAGAAATTTTTGACAAAATTTTATTTCTATAGAAAATTTTGCAAAAGTTTATTTCTATAGAAAATTTTGCAAAAGTTTATTTCTATAGAAAATTTTGTCAAAATTTTATTTCTACAGAAAATTTTGTCAAAATTTTATGTCTATAGAAAATTTTGTCAAAATTTTATTTCTATAGAAAATTTTGTCAAAATTTGATTTCTATAAAAAATTTTGTCAAAATTTTAGTTGTATAGAAAATTTTGTCAAAATTTCATTTCTATAGAAAATTTTTTTTCAAAATTTTATTTCCATAAAAAATTTTGCCAAAATTTTATTTCTATAGGAAATTTTGTCAAAATTTTATTTGTATAGAAAATTTTGTCAAAATTTCATTTCTATAGAAAATTTTGTCAAAATTTTATTTCCATAGAAAATTTTGCCAAAATTTTATTTCTATAGGAAATTTTGTCAAAATTTCATTTCTATAGAAAATTTTGTCAAAATTGTATTTCTGTAGAAAATTTTGTCAACATGATATTTCTCTAGAAAGTTTTATCAATGTTTTATTTCTATAGAAAATTTTGTCAAAATTTTATTTCTACAGAAAATTTTGTTATAATTTTATTTCTATAGAAAATTTTGCAAAAGTTTATTCCTATAGAAAATTTTTATCAAATTTTTGTTTCTATAGAAAATTTTTGTCAAAATTTTATTTCTAAAGAAAATTTTGTCAAAATGTTATTTCAATAGAAAATTTTGTCAAAATTTTAGTTCTATAGAAAATTTTATCAAAATTTCATTGCTATAGAAAATTTTGTCAAAATTTTATTTCCATAGAAAATTTTGCCAAAATTTTATTTCTATAGGAAATTTTGTCAAATTTTTATTTGTATAGAAAATTTTTGTCAAAATTTCATTTCTATAGAAAATTTTGTCACAATTTCATTTCTATAGAAAATTTTGTCAAAATTGTATTTCTGTAGAAAATTTTGTCAACTGTTATTTCTCTGGAAAATTTTATCAATGTTTTATTTCTATAGAAAAATTTGTCAAAACTTTAGTTCTATAGGAAATTTTGTCAAAATTTTATTTCTATAGAAAATTTTATTATAATTTTATTTCTATATAAATTTTTCTCAATTTTTTTTTGTATAGACAATTGTATCAAAATTTTATTTCTATTGAAAATGTTAGCAACTTTTCATGTCTATGGAAAATTTTGCTAAATTGTATTTTTATAGAAAATTTTGCTAAATTTTATTTTTATAGAAAATTTGCCCAAAATTTGATTTTTATAAAAAAATTTTCTCATAATTTATTATTATTATTATTTCTATAGAAAATTTTGTCAAAATTTTATTTCTATAGAAAATTTTCTCATAATTTATTTCTATAAAAAATTTTGTCAAAATTTTATGTCTATTGAAAATGTTCTCAAAATTTTATTTATTATTAATTTGCATGCATTGGTCAGACTAACACAAAAATTTATGGCGCTTTATTGTTTTTCATTACATATCACCCACTCTGTAAGTATATCATACATATAGGCCGATCCCTATATTTAAACATGTCTTCACCACGCTCAAGTAACCCTGAAAAGAAGTATTTAGAAGTTGGTACATGATGACGGTAGTCATCCTTAAGGAACTATACAAAAGTTGGTCGATATCGGTCCATAATAAGACGCCATACAGATTGATGTACATATTTCGTGAAATCTGAAATGTGTTGGTGGTATCACCTACAAGCAAACGCTACAAATTAATTTAATTTTTGAACCTGAATTAGAAAGTTTGCCCTTGTGCCTCGGGAGGTGTTCCCGAAGACACTTATATCTCAAGTTTTGTCCCATTTTGTCCCATTTCAAATTAATTTTTATTTTTCATTATTCTCCTCTCATCTTTTGTTTCAGTTCTTTCATTTCCCTTGCCCCAAGGTCTATGAGCTTATCGATGAAGCAGATTGTGAAATCTCCGAACTGGAAAACCGCCACGCATCTCTTTGTGATTCCGCCAAGTTGTTTGCATTACAAGGTCCTGATTCACAAAACATTGAAAAATGTCGCCGTGATTTGCAGTTAATTAAAATTATGTGGGATTTCAATATATCCATAGAATCCACTGTACAGGATTGGAAAAAAACTCCTTGGAAGAAAATCGATGTTGAAGTCATGGATCAGGAGTGTAAAAAGTTTGGCAGGGAATTAAGGGCCCTGGACAAGGGTATGCGTAATTGGGAACCCTATTTGTACGTAGAGAATTTATTGAAAAATCTAATGACCTCAATGAGGGCAGTAACTGAATTTCAAAATCCTGCCATACGCGAACGTCATTGGGTGGAGTTGGTGCAGACGACCAAAGTCAAATTCCGTATGGATGATTCGACTACACTCAAGGATTTGATCGATTTGAATCTGCACAATTTCGAGGAAGAAGTTAAAACGTTGGTGGACAAAGCTGTCAAAGAAATGGCCATGGAAAAGGTATTGCGTGATATAACGAACACCTGGGCCACAATGGAATTCCAAATGGAGGGACATGAACGAACGGGTACAAAGTTGCTAAAGGCCAGTGAGGAAATGATAGAGACTCTGGAGGAGAATCAAGTGCAGTTACAAAATATGGCCTCTTCGAAATTTGTGGGATACTTCCAGACGGAGGTGACCAATTGGCAACATAAACTCTCTAATGCTGATCAAATTATAGGCTCTTGGTTTGAGGTGCAACGCAAGTGGGTATATTTGGAGAGTATCTTCATAGGATCGGAGGATATACGATCGCAATTGCCAGAGGATTCGAAACGTTTCGATTTTATTGATAAGGAATTTAAGGCCTTGCTGCAACAAATGGGCACAGATCGTAATGTGGTCAGGTCCACAAATAGGGCTGGGAGTAAACTCTATGATCATTTGGAACATTTGCTGAAGTTGTTGCTGCTATGTGAGAAGGCCTTGAATGATTATCTGGAGACCAAACGTTTGGCCTATCCTCGTTTCTATTTTGTCTCCTCGGCTGATTTACTGGATATTCTCTCGAATGGTAACAATCCGAAAATGGTGTGCAAACATTTGACCAAGTTATATGACTCGATGGGCTCTTTGGCTCTTATACCCAACTCGAAAATGGCCCGTGGTATGATAGCCAAGGAACATGAGGAATATGTCCCTTTTCTGGAGAATTGTGATTGTTCGGGCAAAGTTGAGGTTTGGCTTAACCGAGTCACGGACAAAATGAGGGATACCCTAAGAGATCAATTTCGCAGAGCTGTTATCTCTTATGAGGGTAAGCCGCGGCATCAATGGATTTTCGATTGGCCTGCTCAACCGGCATTGGTGACCACTCAGATTTGGTGGACCACTGAAACCAATGAGGCCTTTGCCAAAGTTCAAAAACGCTATGAGAATGCCCTCAAGGATTATAATAAAAAACAAGTGATGCAATTGAATCATCTCATCAATCTATTACTGGGAGATCTAACAGCCGCTGATCGCCAAAAAATCTGTACCATTTGCACCATAGATGTCCATAGTCGTGATGTGGTGGCGAAAATCATCTCGGCCAAAGTGGAAGTGGTCACAGCATTCCAATGGCAATCACAACTACGTCATCGTTGGGATACCAAATACGATGATTGCTTTGCCAATATTTGTGATGCCCAATTCCAATATGATTACGAGTATTTGGGAAATACTCCTCGTTTGGTCATTACACCCCTAACAGATCGTTGCTATATAACTCTAACACAATCCTTGCATTTAATAATGGGTGGAGCTCCCGCTGGCCCAGCGGGAACAGGAAAAACAGAAACCACCAAAGATTTGGGAAGAGCTTTGGGTATGATGGTCTATGTTTTCAATTGTTCCGAACAAATGGACTACAAATCCATTGGCGACATACACAAGGGTCTAGCCCAGACAGGTGCCTGGGGTTGTTTTGATGAATTCAATCGCATTTCGGTTGAAGTTCTATCCGTTGTGGCTGTTCAAGTGAAATGTATCCAAGATGCCATTAAAGCCAAAAAGGTTATGTTCAATTTCTTGGGTGAAATTATTGTCCTGCGTCCCACGGTGGGTATGTTTATTACCATGAACCCCGGCTATGCGGGACGTGCTGAATTGCCGGAGAATCTAAAAGCCCTATATCGGCCTTGTGCCATGGTTGTTCCGGACTTTGCATTAATCAGTGAAATTATGTTGGTAGCTGAAGGTTTCCAGGAGGCCCGATTATTGGCTCGTAAATTTATTGCCTTGTATGAGCTGTGCCGTGAGCTTTTGTCCAAACAGGATCATTATGATTGGGGTTTGCGGGCCATCAAATCTGTTTTGGTAGTCGCTGGCGCTCTAAGGGTAAGTGAGTCATTCAACACATAGTGATAAGGAGAGAAATTGAGAGTGACAGAGAGAGAGAGAGAGAGAGTGAGAAGAAATTATTTCTCACCAACACCCACCAAATTATTATACACATATCATCCGCCGCTTGGACTCGGTTATAGGAAAAACTTCCCATAGCACTACGAAGCCCTTGTTCACATGAGAGAATTTCCCCTATGTGATTTTAGAAATTTCTCATCGACTGGGGATCATTTCCGTATTCCTTTGAATTGCTCGTAGTTTCGGGTTCTTTGGGATTGGGATCTACTATAATCCCGCGTGGTGTATCTATAACAGTTATCCTTCATTAGCAGGCGTCGATTTATCACAGATGTGCTTTCAAAGATTGACGCTAGCTCCGTGTCCCCTACTCTCCTTTCTGTTGTATTGTTTGTCGGAGTATTTATTCGCTATGCCATTTGGAGTGACTCCGAGGATCCCTATTCAAGCAGTGAAGTCTCTGCGATGGTTGATATAAAACCTTATGGGTACTTGTGATCGGACACAGGTCAGAACCTACAAAGCCTATATAATGGTTATGTGAAACAGATCGTTCTCGAAACACTGCCACGGATTCAACGGGACGGGGGTAGTTGTACAATTACCTAATGATGAGGTAACTCTACCAGACTCTCCTCCATTAACAGGTATCGCATTATCCTAGAGCTGCTTCTAAAGATTGGAATTAGCTCCCTATCGTTTACTCTCTTATCAGTTGTATTCTTTGTCGGAGTATTCATTCGGTATTGATCCCAACTTGGATCCGTTATCAATATCCGATAACTTAGTTGCCATTTGGAGTGACTCCAAGGGTCCCCATGCAAGCAGTGGGTACTTGTGGTAAGACCCAGGTTAGCCACTAATGTCAACTTAATGGTTATGTGACACAGAGTTCGTCAAGCCCTGCCATGGGTTTAACGGAACAGTTATGAAATTAGCCTGAAATTTCTTTCCATGAGATGTCAATCCCAGGTACACAGGTAACGGAATGCCACAATTGGGATTACTCTAATCCTACGTGTTGTATCTATACCAGCTTCAAATTCATTAGCTGGTATCGCATTATCCTAGAGCTGCTTCCAAAGATTGAAACTAGCTCCTTATCTGCTACTCTTCCGTCAGTTGTTTGTCGGAGTATTCATTCGGTATCGGTCCCAATTTGGAGCCGTTATCTGTGTCCGAGGGTCCCTATGCAAGCAGTGAGGTCCTCCCGTGAGGGTTGACATAAGACCTTATGGCGTGACCCCGAGGGTCCCAATGCAAGCAGTGAGGTCATCGCGAGGGCTGACACAAGTGTTTAAGGGTACTTGAGGGAGCCACCGTGGTGCAATGGTTAGCATGCCCGCCTTGCATACACAAGGCCGAGGGTTCCATTCCTGCTTCGACCGAACACGAAACAGTTTTTCAGCGGTGGATTATCCCACCTCAGTAATGCTGGTGACAATTCTGAGGGTTTTCAAAGCTTCTCTCAGTGGTTTCACTGCAATGTGGAACGCCGTTCGGACTCGGCTATAAAAAGGAGGTAGCTTGTCATTGAGCTTAACATGGAATCGGGCAGCACTAAAATAAGAGAGAAGTTCACCACAGTACTTGAGGGAGCCACCGTGGTGCAATGGTTAGCATGCCCGCCTTGCATACACAAAGTCGTGGGTTCGATTCCTGCTTCGACCGAATACCAAAAAGTTTTTCAGCGGTGGATTATCCCACCTCAGTAATGCTGGTGACATTTCTGAGGGTTTTCAAAGCGTCTCTCAGTGGTTTCACTGCAATGTGGAACGCCGTTCGGACTCGGCTATAAAAAGGAGGTCCCTTGTCATTGAGCTTAACATGGAATCGGGCAGCACACAGCGATAAGGGAGAAGTTCACCAATGTGGTATCACAATGGACTGAATAGTCGTAAGTAAGCCTGATACATCTAACTGCCACCTAACCTAACCTAAGGGTACTTGAAGTCAGACCCAGGTCAGACACTAATCTGGATGTCGTATCAACAGAACCTGCAATGCCAATTTAATAGTCATATGACACAGAGCGTTCTACAAGCCCTGCCAGAGCTTGAAAGCCATTAGCCTGAAAGCCATAACCATTTCACTCCCAGGTATTCAGGTAACAGAATGCCGCAACTGACGGCCCGTTGCTTCTATTCCGATCCATAGTTCAAATCATAGTCCGTATTCGTGATTCCTTGTCAATACTATTATACCGTGTTTGATTAGGGTGTCAACGGGGGCATCACTCCCCTTAGAGCGCCTATCTATAGGGTATCCTTGCGGGAGGATGCCTACGTAACTGAGCTCAGTCCCATTAAAATTTTCCTCTAGTCGCTTCAAGATTGCATGTACGTAAATTTCCTACACAGAGCTTCAACATCAGTCTCAATCCTCCACATGGCCAGGAACAGTACGGATGCCTCTCTCACCTCCCTTACTAAGGATTGACTTCACTAATCACTATTTGCCTTCCTTCCGTTCTTCTAGCGCGATGATCGTCATCGTCCTGAAGATCAAGTACTGATGAGAGCTTTACGTGATTTCAATATTCCCAAAATTGTCACCGATGATCTCCCTGTGTTTATGGGTCTTATTGGAGATCTCTTCCCAGCTTTGGATGTTCCACGAAAACGTAACCTAGAATTTGAAGCCATCATCAAGAAATCAGCTCTTGACCTAAAACTACAACCCGATGATGGTTTTGTTTTGAAAATTGTGCAACTTGAAGAATTGTTCGCTGTACGTCATTCAGTTTTTGTTATAGGATTTGCTGGGACCGGTAAATCGGAAGTATGGAAAACGTTGAATAGGACCTATGCCAATCAGAAACGAAAGCCTCACTATAATGACATAAATCCCAAGGCAGTTACAAATGATGAACTTTTCGGGGTGGTAAATCAAGCAACTCGTGAATGGAAGGATGGTCTATTCTCCATAACAATGCGTGATCAAGCCAATTTAGGGGGGACCGGGCCAAAATGGATTGTCCTGGATGGTGATATAGATCCCATGTGGATAGAAAGTTTGAATACTGTAATGGATGACAATAAGGTCTTGACTTTGGCCAGTAATGAACGCATTGCGTTGACCAAAGAAATGCGATTGCTATTCGAAATTGCCAACTTGAAATCGGCTACACCAGCCACAGTATCACGGGCTGGTATTCTCTACATTAATCCCCAGGATCTGGGATGGACTCCCTTCATATTGTCGTGGCTGAATACACGCTCCAATCAGTCGGAAGTGGCTACCCTTAATGTGCTCTTCGACAAATATGTTCCACCCATGTTGGATGCCTTCCGGGTGCGATTTAAACGTATTACGCCCATATCAGATATAGCCATGTTGCAAATGACCTGTTTCTTGTTGGGAAGCCTACTGACACCTCAGAATGTTCCAGCGGATTGTCCCAAAGATTGGTATGAAATTTATTTTGTATTCTGTGTGGTCTGGGGTTTCGGTTCCACGCTTTTCCAAGATCAAATCATCGATTGGCGAAACGAGTTCAGCAAATGGTTTATGAATGAATTCAAGGCGGTCAAGTTTCCAGATTCGGGCAATATTTTCTCATTTTATGTTGATCATGAAACGAAAAAATTTCGTCCTTGGACCGATTTGGTTCCCTCCTTTGAATTAGATCCCGATGTCCCGCTACAAGCCAACCTCGTACACACTTCAGAGACCACACGACTACGTTATTTCATGGATGTTCTCATACAAGATAATTATCCTATTATGCTAATTGGAGCTCCTGGTTCTGGAAAGACCATTATCATGAATTCCAAATTGAATAGCTTACCCACTGAGAAATATGCTGTGACCAATGTCCCGTTTAATTTTTACACAACTTCGGAAATGCTTCAGCGTATACTGGAGAAACCTTTGGAGAAAAAAGCCGGCCGCAATTATGGCCCTCAGGGTAATAAACGAATGTTGTATTTTGTTGATGACATGAATATGCCAGAGGTAGATAAATATGGTACGGTCCAACCCCACACATTGATACGTCAATTCATGGATTATCATCATTGGTATGACCGGGTAAAGATGACCTTGCGTGACATTCACAATTGTCAATTTGTCTCTTGTATGAATCCCTCGGCAGGTTCATTTACCATAAATCCAAGGCTACAGCGTCACTTTTGTTCATTTGCTGTCAAGTAAGTAAAAAGTATATAAATAATTGTTTTGGTCCAGGTTCTCCATAGATGTGGAATATATAAGCAAAATATATAAGCAAATATACTGAGTGTCACTTCGTCATATGATGCCCATGTATTCCTATAATCCATGTTCCAATAACTTTGTTGCTTGATCACATTTATTTTATTTGATAAAGTGCCGTTTTGGACCACAAAAACCACCACACTTTATAGGATGAGAGACAAGATTTCTCTACAGATGACGTACATCGCTACATATAGGACATGAGTACCATTTTTCGAGATACCATTGAGGAATCCTTACTCAGGGCCGTTGGGACTAGTCCTAACCCCACACCTAATTCGGGAACGAAGGCGATTCTACAAACGCCTTCCCAGAATCGTATGCGATTTAGCTTTGCAGTGGTTGTTGTTTCTTGAGACACCTTCGTGGTCTGTTGTTGACTCCGATTCTAAGCCCTTAGACAGACATGTTAGGAATTCCGTTGGGTCCTAATCCGACTCTTTATTCTGCAAACCGCTTCGCAGAATTGCAGATGTGGGAAGACATCCTTTGTTCGGATCGACATAGAAGTTCATGGGTACCATTTGTCGAGATACCATTGAGGAATCCTTACTCAGGGCCGTTGGGACTAGTCCTAACCCCACCCCTAATTCGGGAACGAAGGCGATTCTACAGATGCGTTTCCAGAATTGCATGCGATTTAGCTTTGATACTGGAAAAGCAGTGCTTGTTGTTTCTTGAGACACCTTCGTGGTCTGTTGTTGACTCCGATGCTAAGCCCTTAGAGAGACATGTTAGGAATTCCGTTGGGTCCTAATCCGACTCTTTATTATGCAAAACGCTTCGCAGAATTGCAGATGCGGGAAGACATCCGTTGTTCGGAGCGACATAGGAGTTCATGGGTACTGTTTTTCGAAATACAATTGAGGAATCCGTGCCCGAGTTTGTTGGAACAGGTCCTAACATCATTCTTGATTCGGGAACGAAGGTGATTCTCCAGATGCCTTAGCAGAATGGTATGCGATTTAGGTCTGATACTGGAAAAGCAGTGGTTGTTGTTTCTTGAGGCACCTTCGTGGTCTATTTTTGACTCCGATGCTAAGCCCTTAGAGAGACATGTTAGGAATTCCGTTGGGTCCTAATCCGACTCTTAATTCTGCAAAACGCTTCACAGAATTGCAGATCCAGGAAGACATCCATAGGAGTTCATGGATACCGTTTTTCGAGATACCATTGAGGAATTCGTACCCAGGGCCTTTGGAACAAGTCCTCACTCTTAATTCGGGAGCGAAGGTGATTCTGCAGATTCCTTCGGAGAACCGTATGCGAATTAGCATTGATATTGGAAAAGCAGATGTTTTTGCTGACCTTCTTGAGACCCTTCTTTGGTATGTTGTTGGCTCTGATGCTAAGCCCTTAGAGGGACATATTAGGAGTTCCGTTTGGGACAGGTCCTAACCCGACTCTTAAATCTGCAAAATGCTTCGCGGAATTGCAGATCCAGGAAGGCATCCCTAGTTCGGAGCGATTTAGGAGTTCCGTTGGGATAGGTCCCAATCTGACTATCACTTCGTCAACAAAGGCGATTCTGCAGAACCCTTCGCAGTACGCAGATCCGAGAAGACATAATATGAGCAACGGTTTCAGAGCTCGGTCGATTAATCAAACTTGCAATTTCACATTAGGGGCAGTCGTACGTTTTTTAGAGAGCATCAGAGTCAAACAGGTTAAAAGGGTCGCCGATTTGGCGTCAAGGAATCCTGTACGTTCCCATGGTTAGCGAAGTAGCTCTGATGCTGTAAAAGCCGAAACTGTTGCTGGCTGGTTTGCATCATCTCCTTGTGCTATTGTTGACTCTGATGATAAGACGTCTGAGGGACGTATTCGTAGTTCTCATTGCGGAGATTCATGTACGAGAAACTGCTGACACCTTTGGAGACGAATTCACGGCTAATAGAGATATGGAAAATTTTTTAAACTCCAGGGCAAACCAACCAATCAAGAAAAACCGTGGTGAAGTGGTTAGCATGCCCGTCTGTCAAACACAGTTCCGACCATACACACAAGTTTTTCTGCGGTGCATTATACCCTCTCAGTGATGCTGGTGACATTTTCGGAGTGTTTCAAAGCTTCTCTAAGTGGTTTCACAGCAATGTGGAACGCCGTTCGGACTCAGGTATAAAAAGTCGTTGAGCTTAACATCGAATCGGGCAGCACTCAGTATCACCACTGCGGTATCACAATGGACTGAATAGTCTAAGTGAGTGTGAAATATGGGGCTGCCCTATATCTAACCTAAGAAACCCTCAGATTTGTATGGTATACCTTACATTGGTGTGTACAAAATTCACCAGTTTTGTGCGATTCTATTCAATCACAGCATATATTTTGGATACATCCCCAAATTCTAAAAGATGACAATGGCTGCTCTGATTCCAAAGGCTGGTGCTTCTCCAGAGCAATGTTTTAGTTATGGACTGATTTACATTTTGTCTGCGCTTGTGTTAGAGAATAAACGAAGACCAAGCAATTTTAGGCGAAACCTCATTGGTCTTTTTTTGAATCGTCTCCTAAAGGGTGATACGATCAAAATTTGGTCAAGGGAAAACGCGTGTAAATCGGTGAAATCGTTTATTTAAAAAATCAAATTAAATTTCTTTTTCAAGTTCAATTAGTATAAAATTCAGGAAAAATATTCAGTTAGGCTTTCGCTTTTCCAAATCCGAATTGCCGGGCCTCACGCTTTACACCTGCCATCAGATTTTGTACAGCCACCTTGTCCACCTTTTTCGCCATACAAAGCCAGTTTGCTTTGAACTGCTGCTCGTCCTTAGCAGTTTTTTTGGTCTTCTTTAGTTTCCGCTTGACAATAGCCCAGTATTTCTCAATTGGGCGGAGCTCTGGCGTGTTGGGAGGGTTCTTGTTCTTGGGAACCACCTGCACGTTGTTGGCGGCATACCACTCCATGGCCTTTTTACCATAATGGCAAGATGCCAAATCCGGTCAAAACAGTACGGAACAACCGTGTTTCTTCAGGAAAGGCAGCAGACGTTTATTCAAACACTCTTTCACGTAAATTTCTTGGTTGACAGTCCCGGAAGCTATGAAATTTCAAGCCACAGGTACAGATGACTTGCCAAACCAGATATTTCTTTGCGAACTTTGACAGTTTTATGTGCTTGAAAATCTGCTACCTTTCCCCTTCCTTTTGCCGTATAAAACTCTTGTCCCGGAAGCTGCTTGTAGTCGGCTTTGACGTAGGTTTCGTCGTTCATTACCACGCAGTCAAACTTCGTCAGCATCGTCGTGTACAGACTCCGGGATCGCGATTTGGCCGTCGTATTTTGTTTATAATCGCGATTTGGAGTCACTACCTTCTTGTAAGTCGATAGTCCGGCTCGTTTTTTAGCTCGATGCACGGTTGTAGACTATACACCCAGCGTATTTGCGGCATCTCGGAGAGAGAGGTTAGGGTTTCGCTTGAAACTACCGGCAACTCTCGTTGTCGTCTCAGCGGTTTTCGATTTCCCCCCTATCCAGACATCCTGGCTGTCGACAAACGTTCCCCAAACACTTTGATTACATTTGTAACGGTTGATTTGGCAACTTTTAGCGATTTTGCCAGCTTTGTGTGCGAGTAGCTCGGATTTTCGCGATGCGCGAGCAAAATTTTGATACGCCGCTCTTCTTGCTTGGACGGCATTTTGACAACTGAAGAGTGAATTCCAAAATCAAAATAGGAGCAACATTCTACACACACACACCTTCAAAATGAGGGGTGTTCAGGATTTTTAAATGCAAAATTGAAAGAAATACGTCAAGTTTATATTTACCAAATTTTGACCGTATCACCCTTTAACCGCTTTGAGGGACGAATTAATAGTGCCGTTGCTGAGATTAATGTACGAAAGCCTTTTGTTGCCATTGGATCCGAATTCACGTCAAATATAAGCATCGGATTCTGTGGTTCAACTGAAAAAAATATTGAACCGCAGCGCATTGCCACCACACCGGCATTTTCACCACGCCGTCAAAAAGGCCATCAAAGAAATTCTCTGGTTTACCATTTCTGTGAAGAATATTGGTACCCCAGTTTCCGAAGGCCTGGAACATGACAGCCGATTCCAAAACCTGGTACTCCTTTAGAATAGTAATCGAATTCTATTTTGTCTGTGATTGGGAAACTTTGCGAAACATTAATTTTTTAGAGAGTTAGAGAATACGCAGAGGCCTGTCTATTTTGGATGACAACTCTTTGGCTTGTTGAGGAATCAGATGCTAACCATATTGTGGTACATGTTTGGCGTGACCTTTTTTATGAACGAAACCGCGACGGATGAAACAATGATCGTTCACTGTAGTTCGATAGAGACCATCCAAGAAATCCTCCGGTTTGGATGGCATACATGACATTCCTATGAAGAAAATTGATACTCGTACCCATGAGTTTTTGGGAATTTTTTTCAACCACTACTTGGAATTGAAATACTTCCAGACGGTTTGCACGATTACAGCGATTGCACCGATTCCAAAACCAGGTGCTCCTTTAAAGCAGTGATCGAGTTATATACCGAATTCGATTTTGTCTACGGTTAGGAGAAAGAGAATACACAGAAGACCAGTTTATTTTGGATAGGTTAGGCTAGGTTAGGGAGCCACCGTGGTGCAATGGTTAGCATGCCCGCCTTGCATACACAAGGTCGTGGGTTCGATTCCTGCTTCGACCGAACACCAAAAAGTTTTTCAGCGCTGGATTATCCCACCTCAGTAATGCTGGTGACATTTCTGAGGGTTTCAAAATGTCTCTAAGTGGTTTCACTGCAATTTGGAACGCCGTTCGGACTCGGCTATAAAAAGGAGGTCCCTTGTCATTGAGCTTAACACGGAATCGGGCAGCACTCAGTGATAAAGAGAGAAGTTCACCAATGTGGTATCACAATGAACTGAATAGTCTAAGTGAGCCTGATACATCGGGCTGCCACATAACCTAACCTACTGAGATGTATGAAAGAAGCCAATTTGTTGTGTTTGGATCCGGAATCACAACGGATGGTGCCATTGAATCCCAGCGCTTTATCAACGAAATGGCAAAGAGACCATCCAAGAATGCAACCACTCCCTGTATTTTGGATACTTCCCGAAGACCTAGAAGATGGCAGTGGTTGCACCGATTCCAAAACCTGCACCATTTTTTTTAGAGAGTTAGAGAATACACAGAAAACCAAGCAATTTTGGATAACACCTCCAAAATTTTGAAAACAAAATTGGACAAAATTTATATATACCCATAGCCATGTTTAACGAGTTTTCTACACACAGAAAACAAATTTGTTGTGGCAACCAATTTTTTTGCCAACCAAATTATTTGGTTCCGTCTACTATCAGAATTTAACCTACATTATTTGTTACTACAACCAATTGAAATTGGGTATCACATCCATTCCATTTTGTTGTTAGTTAGGACAACCAACAATTGTCTGGCATAGCAGTTTGTTAGATTTTTGGAACAACCAATATTTTACAATTTACTTTACACCAAAAATTAAATGCAATAAATTATTCGTTAATATATTTATTGTTTATTTGCAACTAATTATATAATTCTTGAAATAAATTTACCCACGGTTTGTACCCTGTACCACTCTTTGGTCAGACGATAATAATTTCAATTTGCGTGCCTACTTGAATTATTAGTTCTTGGTTCCAGGTTGTATTCACTCATCGGTTTTGATTCACATCCTGAGTTGATTGGCTTTAGCTGGCCGTATATTTGTTTCTCGTAAGACAGAAGTCGCATTTCTCCATCTATTCTAATGAAGTTCGGAACAAGGATCCAATTTTGGGGTTGTTCCTATAACTAAGAACCATGAACATTTTATAACAATTTCTCCCGTCGAACACTTACCTGTATTTTCATTTGCAAATATTTGTGTTTTCTAGAATAATTTGCTCCAACTAAAGAATGTGGTCTTGTTGACTGTTCCTATTATCAAATTTCGGTTTTTTACCGGCCATTACATGATGGGTGAACTGAAATTCAATAATTTGTTCATATTACAGACGTTTTGAATAATTCTTTTACCTTGCCTTTATTGGTGTCCGAACTTGAGGTACGAAAGCGTTAATCATCTTGGCGTTGCTTAAAAGTTGGACTCTCTCACAAAGTCAGAGTTAGGCTGTTTGGCTTTAACACTAACTTTTTGATGAGCATTACCTTTGGTATAGGAAGGACCATCTAACGAATTCACCTTCAATCCTTTTAATAAAGTTGGTCATAACTGTGCGCAAGCTCCTGGATTTTCCATAATTTCCCAACTTTCTCAAGCAATAAACTATTGGGAATTTTCCTTGCCTTCAATAAATATTCGAAACATGACACTTTTTCCAAATAAATGTTGCAGCAACATGTCCCACTAACAACTACCAAATTTGTTATCACAACCAATTTTTTATAGTACAAACTTTCTGTCGGTTTCCGAGACAATTTTAAAAAATAAATCTGGTAACACAACAGTACGGAACAGAATGAAAGTTGATTTTCATTAATAGATTTATAACGACCAATATTTGGTCGTGAGTACTAGGATTTGATTATATTGATATTTTATTGGTTATACCAAATATTAAATAAAAGAAATAACTGACATATGGTTCATACAACTAAAACTATTGGGCCTCAACTATCTTTTTATTGTCGTGATCGAATTTCAACCAAACCTTTCTCTGGGTGTAATAATATTCCCCCCTTTTTTAGTCAACCAAGTTCTGATGCCCTTTTCCATATTCTGAATTCAATTTTGTCGCAACATTTGGAGAATCCCATACACAAATTCAGTAGACCTGTAATCAGTCTTTGTGAGCCCTTAGTCAAAGCGGCCATATATTTACATCAGAAAGTGGCCTCGACCTTCTTACCCACGGCGGTAAAATTTCATTATAACTTCAATTTGAGAGACATTTCCAATATATTCACGGTAAGTAAGAAATTCAAAAGAACTTATAGAATGAAAAACTTCGCTGAAAAGGACTTAGATCTTATATCTTTAGTGGAAAATCCCATGTTTGCGAGGAATTCATTGGCATGAACTTCATTGAATTACGGATGTATTTTTTCTGAGCGTTATTCCAGTGATCATTACTCTGGCCCCTTCCAACTTTTAAGATAATCTCCGAAACCTCTTTCTTTCTCTTTATAGGGAATGCTGTATGCAAATTTCGAGACCTGTCCAAATCCAAATATGCTACTACGCCTCTGGGTCCATGAATGTAATCGAGTCTATAGTGACAAATTGGTGGATAAGAACGACATAAACACATTCAATAAAATCATGCAAGAGACCGTTCGCAAAGGAATCGAAGCATTCAGTGAAGATGTGGTCTTTGGTAAACCTCATATCTATTGTCATTTTGCCAAAGGATTGGCCGATAGCAAATATATGCCGGTGACGGATTGGCCTGGATTAAACAAACTCTTGGAAGAGGCTCAAGAACGCTATAATGATTTTGTGGGAGCCATGAACTTGGTACTCTTCGAAGATGCTATGGCCCATGTTTGTCGCATCAGTCGTATAATGGAATCTTCTAGAGGTTATGCTCTGCTAATTGGAGTTGGTGGTTCGGGTAAACAATCGTTGACACGATTGGCCGCTTTTATATCCTCATTGGATGTCTTCCAAATCCAATTGACCAAAGATTATGGCATCAATGATCTGAAGGCAAATATTGCGTCACTCTATATGAAATGTGGAGTGAAGAACTCTTCAAGTTGCTTCCTTATGACCGATGCTGAAGTGGCAAGAGAACAATTTTTGGTATTGGTCAATGATCTACTGGCCTCTGGAGATATTCATGAACTCTTCCCCGATGATGAGGTGGAGAATATTATCAATGCCGTACGCAACGAAGTGAAGCAATTGGGAATTATGGATAATAAAGAGAATTGCTGGAAATATTTCATAGAAAAGGTTCGTGGATCGTTGAAAGTGGTATTGTGTTTCTCTCCCGTGGGTACTACATTGAGGGTAAGGGCTCGTAATTTTCCTTCTCTGGTCAATTGTACAACCATCGATTGGTTCCATGAATGGCCTCAAGAGGCTTTGGAATCGGTGTCCTTTCGCTTTCTGGAGGAAATTGATGTTCTACCCAAGATTCTGGCCTCTCCGGTATCACGTTTCATGGCCTATGTCCATAAGACCGTCAACGATATCTCCAAGGTATATTTGCTCAATGATAAACGCTACAACTATACAACACCCAAATCCTTTTTGGAGCTCATAAGTCTCTATACCAAGTTACTGAAGGAGAAGGTCCAGGCCAATCAAGATCGTAGAATGCGTTTGCAAAATGGTCTCATCAAACTGGCCAGTTGTTCCAAAGAGGTGGATGGCCTACAAGAAGTTCTCAAAGTCCAGGAAGTTGAATTGAAAATCAAAAATGAAGAAGCCGATCATCTTATCAAAATTGTTAGCTCAGAGAACGAAAAGGTTTCCAAAGAAAGGACCTTTGCCTCGAAGGAAGAGAAAAATGTCCGACAAATCGAAGAGGATGTTACAGCCAAAGCTAAGCTCTGTGAAGAGGATTTCCTGAAGGCCCAACCAGCCCTATTGGCAGCCCAAGAAGCCTTGAATACTTTGAATAAAACCAATCTAACTGAATTGAAGTCCTTTGGATCTCCTCCCGATGCTGTGGTCAATGTCTGTGCAGCCGTATTGGTCCTCTTTGCCCCCAAGGGAAAACTACCAAAAGATCGTAGCTGGAAAGCCTCCCGTCAACTAATGGGCAATGTTGATAAATTCCTTGATAATCTGGTGAACTATGATAAAAAGCATATACATCCCGATATTATAAAAGCTTTACAACCTTATCTGGCCGATCCGGAATTTGATCCGGAAAAGATAAAAGCTAAATCTTTGGCAGCTGCTGGTCTCTGCTCTTGGGTTATAAACATCAATAAATTCTATGATGTTTACTTGGTGGTTGAACCCAAGGAGCGGGCTTTAATGGAGGCCGAGCAGGAATTAAACGATGCTCGAGATAAATTAACGGCCCTCAATAATCGTCTCAATGAATTGGAGGAACAGTTGAATGTATTGCAAATGGAATATGACCAGGCCTTGGCCAAGAAACAAAAATGTCAGGATGAAGCAGATAAGACCGCCTTTACCATTGATTTGGCCAATCGTTTAATTGGTGGTCTGGCTTCGGAAAAAATCCGTTGGACTGAGTCGGTTGAAAGGTGAGGAATTTTGATCAATATCTGGGGAAGGGGGATTTAGATAATTCAGTTGTACCAAGCAGCCTTGTGCGTATCTAATGAACGCTAAAGAACAACTTCTTCCAGACTTTATGGTTAGCTCATTAGTTTCTCCAAGATAGGTAAAAGGGGAGTTCAGATTTTCGCAAGTCCAAATTTCTGGTTCAATTTTTCTGCAGCTAAAACGTAGAACGAAGCAATACTGGTCATAGTATCACTAGTAGAACTGATTGCAGTCCTCATTTTGAACTGTTAACTGAAATATCAGTGGTTGAACTGATGATTCAAATCATCCGAGATTGAACTGATTAATTTATCTTGGCGTTGATGTCCTAAGTCTCAGGGATTTAATTTAGTATGGAGTGTTTGAGTTGTAGATCCAAGTAATAAATAATATATACTCATATAAAGTGTAGGTCGATGTTTTAATCCGTGAACTACATACTAAAATATAATTGGTTGAATTGAAACTGAAGTGTCAGTGATTGAACTGCGGAATCAAATCCGTCGTATTAAACTGTTGGCCTGATCTGCATGTTTGATCATCAATTCAATGTCTCAGTGGTAACGAAGGACGTCGTGGACCAAAGTGTCAGTGGAAGAATTTCATATCAAATCCAGAGTAGTTGAACTGCGTAACTAACTCCGTATGTGAACATCAGTTAAAAGTTTCAGTGATGACTAAGGACGTGACGCCCAAAAGTTTGTGTGGGAGAATTACATATCATAACCAGAGTTACTAACCGATCTTTGTGTAATGAGTACCATACCCGCTTGTCATTTAAAGAGTTATGCGTTCTAATATCAGATTCGACTGAACAGCAAAAAAAAAAAAATCTCCGGCAATTAAACTTCAGATTTTTTCTGTTGTAGCCCCGAGGATGTTTACCTTTGTAGAAATACAGGGAAGAGGAGAAAAGACAAAACAACTACATTAGGTTAGACATCTAATCATCTACATTCACTTCAAGGAAGCGATCTGCCTCTAAAGGATGAGGCCAGAATGAAGTAGATGTCAGGTCTGTTGGATTTTTAGGACACTCAAAACGATATCTCGCGAATGCCGAGAACTTGGCCAAATAATATTAAGTTGATGGGTTCTGAAGTAAGAGGTACCGGATAATAGCTAAGATAACTAGGATCTGGTCTTTTTTGGCAGTCATTTATGGTAGAACACCGTACCGTTAGGAAGACATTGCCTTGGCAACCGCTGCCGTGTGCACGGTTTCCAATAAAGCTCTTATTCCCTCATCACTGTCATCTCCGATCAGGTGATTAATCGATTACAGGTCTTTTCTGCAATCGTAGAGGACGGCCTTGGGTCAATAGTCTAGGAAGCAATCGGGCTGCCACTTTAACCTAGGATGAAGCCCTTCGGGATGTGGCATGGTTTGGTTGGTTTGTACCTATGCATTTTATCAGATGCTAGTGGGTAAGGAGGTGACGGAGTTGCCTCTGCCAGAGCATTTTGGGTTCATGTTTCAGATGGTGTCTTGGAGTGCTATCCGCAGTATTCTGCACCGTTTGAAGATTTCTCTATTGGGTCTCTCTAATGCTGGGAGTTTAAACGGAAGCCGCAGAAACGATAAGAGTACGACCAATTGACTCTTCGGTTTTTTTTAGTAGTTTTTAGGATCTCGTTTGTACTCCCAAATTTGTTAGTAATTCCGAAGGATTTTCAGAGAGGAGTAGACTGTCACATGTCACACCAAGAATCTTAGGTTAGGCAGCCCGATATTTCAGGATCACTTAGACCATTGTGATAACACAGTGCTTCTATTTTAAGCTCAATGACAACGGATTTCTTGTTTATAGCCGAGACCGAACTGCGTTGCAAATTGCAGTGAAACTACTTAGAGAGGTTTTGAAACACTCAGAAAGCGATGGACTATCGCCTCTCAGTAATGCTGCTGACTACTAAGAGGCGATAGTCCACCGCTGAAAAACTTATTGGTGCTTAGTCGAAACTGGGATTGAACTCCGTGGGTGTATGCATGGCGGGCATACTAACTGTTGCACCATGGTGGTTCCCAACCTGCAGTTCTTGCATGTGGAAATACTCTGGACGTGCATGGGGATATCAATTTCCTGAGTGCCGTCGAGTTTGCGTCACAAAGTTTCAGATTCCTGCTGGAGCAATGAAGTCCTTATGCGCAGGGAGCTGTCTCTACCTGATTCAACTATGGAACAATTGTCCGCATAGGTCATTAGATGAACATCCGTATGTAAAAGATGAGCTTCGGAGTCTTTGTCTAATTTGCCCCAAACTCCCTGACTTCATGTAAAGGGTGATACGGTCAAAATTTGGTCAAGGGAAAACGCGTGTAAATCGGTGAAATCGTTTATTTAAAAAATCAAATTAAATTTCTTTTTCAAGTTCAATTAGTATAAAATTCAGGAAAAATATTCAGTTAGGCTTTCGCTTTTCCAAATCCGAATTGCCGGGCCTCACGCTTGACACCTGCCATCAGATTTTGTACAGCCACTTTGTCCACCTTCTTCGCCGCAGAAAGCCAGTTTGCCTTGAACTGCTGCTCGTCCTTAGCAGTTTTTTTGGTCTTCTTTAGGTTCCGCTTGACACCTGCCATCAGATTTTGTACAGCCACCTTGTCCACCTTCTTCGCCGCAGAAAGCCAGTTTGCCTTGAACTGCTGCTCGTCCTTAGCAGTTTTTTTGGTCTTCTTTAGGTTCCGCTTGACAATAGCCCAGTATTTCTCAATTGGGCGGAGCTCTGGTGTGTTGGGAGAGTTCTTGTCCTTGGCAACCACCTGCACGTTGTTGGCGGCGTACCAATCCATGGCCTTTTTACCGTAATGGCAAGATGCCAAATCCGGCCAAAACAGTACGTAACAGCCGTGGTTCTTCAGGAAAGGCAGCAGACGTTTATTCAAACACTCTTTCACGTAAATTTCTTGGTTGACAGTCCCGGAAGCTATGAAGATGCTGCTTTTCAAGCCACAGGTACAGATGGCTTGCCAAACTAGATATTTCTTTGCGAACTTTGACAGTTTTATGTGCTTGAAAATATCTGCTACCTTTCCCCTTCCTTTTTGCCGTATAAAACTCCTGTCCCGGAAGCTGCTTGTAGTCGGCTTTGACGTAGGTTTCGTCGTCCATTACCACGCAGTCAAACTTCGTCAGCATCGTCGTGTACACCCTACGGGATCGCGCTTTGGCCGTCGTATTTTGTTTATCATCGCGATTTGGAGTCACTACCTTCTTGTAAGTCGATAGTCCGGCTCGTTTTTTGGCTCGATGCACGGTTGTAGACGATACACCCAGCTTATTTGCGGCATCTCGGAGAGAGAGGTTAGGGTTTCGCTTGAAACTACCGGCAACTCTTTTGGTCGTCTCAGCGGCTTCCGGTTTTCGATTTCCCCCCCGATCCAGACTTCCTGGCTGTCGACAAACGTTCCCCAAACACTTTAATTACATTTGTAACGCTTGATTTGGCAACTTTTAGCGATTTTGCCAGCTTTGCGTGCGAGTAGCTCGGATTTTCGCAATGCGCGAGCAAAATTTTGATACACTGCTCTTCTTGCTTTGACGGCATTTTGACAACTGAAGAGTGAATTCCAAAATCAAAATAGGAGCAACATTCTAAACACACACACCTTCAAAATGGGCGGTGTTCAGGTTTTTAAACGCAAAATTGAAAGAAATACGTCAAGTTTATATTGACCAAATTTTGACCGTATCACCCTTTAGGTGAAGATTCTCTACTCCAAGAAGATTATATCTGTATCGTGAGAAAGCAGAGTAGTGACATATGTAATAGCCACATTCCTTATATGGATTAAAAACAGTCGCTCATATTCGGCACAGGAGTATCCTCAACTATTGGTGCCCGAAATGCCACGTTCCGATTCATTCCAATTCCTTTTAGTCTTTCAAATTATTTGTGCTTGTTCATTTTTACTCTCAACAGTCAGCTCCATCTATTCAGAGAGTAATTCAAATACTTCGGTTTTGGTCTGAGGCTTCGTTCACTATAACCTCTAGGTTGGCGACCAACAGCAAATTAGATGAAGTGCTATCCGAAGTCATGAGTAAGTAGAACAGGATATTGAGAGCCATCGTACTGCTATGGTTATAATTGTCCTCTAACCACACAAAGGGTTACGGGCACCTATTCCAGTTGTGAATACCAATAAATAGAAAATTTTGTCAAAATTTTATTTCTATAGAAAATTTTGTCAAAATTTTATTTCTATAGAAAATTTTGTCAAAATTTTATATCTATAGAAAATTTTGTCAAAATTTTATTTCTATAGAAAATTGTGTCAAAATTTTATTTCTATAGAAAATTGCGTCAAAATTTAATTTCTATGAAAATTTTGTCAAAATTTTATTTCTATAGAAAATTTGTGAGGTATCTCTCAGAGAGGAGTATTCTGTGACATCCCTGATCTCACCTCAATACTTGATTTTTAATTTTTTCACCCATTCACTAATGATCAAATTTTTGTTTTATTTTACAGTTTACGCAATAGTCACGAAACCTTGCCTGGGGATATACTCCTCATAGCTTGCTTTATATCTTATGTGGGCTGCTTCACCCGAGTTTATCGCACTGAATTACAAACCAAAATGTGGCAGCCTGCCTTTAAGGCTATTGAGGTACTAGCAGAATAGCCCTAAATATCGTAGTAGCATAACAACTCTCTGCATTTCAGCCTCGTATTCCCTCAAGTGAGGGATCAGATCCATTCGAAATGATATGTGATGATGCCCAGATAGCTGAATGGAATAACCAGGGTCTACCCAGTGATCGTATGTCGGCAGAAAATGCAGCTATTCTAGTACATTCCGAACGTTATCCTTTAATGATAGATCCACAATTGTAAGGGAAATCGTAGTTCCTTTCGATCATTCAAATTTATTTCGATTTTCTTCTCCTCTATAGGCAAGGCATTAAATGGGTTAAGGAGAAATACAAAAATAACATTGTGGTATTACGTCTATCGCAAAAAGGCTATTTGGATAAAATCGAACAGGCTGTTAGTAATGGCAATGTTCTACTCTTGGAAAATATTGGAGAAAATATCGATGCGGTGT
The DNA here is from genome assembly GCF_050003625.1 of Haematobia irritans. Lineage (NCBI taxonomy): Eukaryota > Metazoa > Arthropoda > Insecta > Diptera > Muscidae > Haematobia > Haematobia irritans. Next base: position 219,641,499 of record NC_134398.1, on the reverse strand, counting down.
TGAATCCTCTTTTGGGACGTATGCTAATCAAAAAGGGAACCTGTTTGAAAATGGGCGATCGTGAAATTGATTTCAATCCCATGTTTCGTTTAATTTTACACACGAAATTGGCAAATCCTCATTACAAACCAGAAATGCAGGCTCAAACGACCTTAATCAATTTTACGGTTACGCGAGATGGTTTGGAAGATCAATTGTTGGCCGAGGTGGTAAAAGCAGAACGCCCTGATTTGGAAGTTTTGAGATCACGTCTTACTCAACAACAAAATCAATTTAAGATTACCTTGAAGTTCTTGGAGGATGATCTATTGCAGCGGTTGTCGTCGGCTGGAGAAAATGTCCTCGAAGATGTTTCTTTGGTTATGAATCTGGAAAAGACGAAAAAGACTGCCGATGAAATTGAAATCAAAGTGGCAGAGGCCAAAGTCACAGCCTTGCAAATAGATACGGCCCGCGAAGCTTATAGACCAGCCTCGGAGAGGGCTTCCATTATCTATTTCATACTAAATGAGCTATTCAAAATTAATCCCATTTATCAATTTTCCCTAAAAGCTTTCACTGTTGTCTTTGGCAATGCCATAGCAAAGGCCCCAACTGCCGAAAAGCTAAAGGAGAGAGTAGAAAATCTCATAGATTCGATTACCTACTGCAGTTTTATGTATACTTCGCGGGGCCTTTTCGAGGCTGATAAATTGATTTTCCTTACCCAATTGTGCATACAGATTCTGGTCAATGCTGGTGAGGTGGAACCAGCCGAATTGGATTTCTTATTGCGGTTCCCCTATATGGTCAATGTCAGTTCCAGTTTAGCTTTCCTCAATAATGTGGCCTGGGGTGGCATAAAGGCCTTGAGTAATTTACCTGCTTTCCGAAATCTCGATAAAGACATCGAGGGTACCCATAAACGTTGGAAAAAGTTCATTGACTCTGAATGCCCTGAAAGAGAAAAATTCCCTGGTGAATGGAGAAGCAAGTCGGCCATACAAAGACTTTGCATGATGCGTTGTATACGTCCCGATCGTATGTCCTATTCCATGAAGGTTTTCATAGAAGAGAAACTGGGCTCTAAGTACATTGATGCACGATCATTGGAATTTGCCCGGACCTTTGAGGAATCAAGTCCTGAGACCCATTTGTTTTTTGTCCTCTCCCCCGGAGTGGATCCTCTCAAGGATGTTGAAAAATTGGGCAAGATTTTGGGCTTTTGTGGAGACAATGAAAATTTCCATAGTGTCTCTTTGGGTCAGGGTCAGGAGATTGTTGCAGAAAATGCCATAGAAATAGCATCGCGTAAGGGTCATTGGGTGGTTTTACAAAACATCCATTTGGTGGCTCGTTGGTTACCTTCGTTGGAAAAGAAAATGGAAGCTTCTTTGGTTGAGGTTCATCCCAACTATCGATTATTCTTAAGTGCTGAACCCGCGGCCGATCCGGCTTATCACATTCTACCCCAAGGTATTCTGGAATCGGCCATAAAGATTACCAATGAACCACCCACCGGTATGCAGGCCAACATTCACAAGGCTTTGGACAATTTCAGTGATGAGACATTGGAAATGTGTTCCAAGGAGACGGAATTTAAGGCCATACTATTTTCCCTCTGCTATTTTCATGCTGTGGTGGCGGAACGAAGAAAGTTTGGGGCCCAGGGTTGGAATCGGGTGTATCCTTTCAATGTTGGCGATCTCACCATTAGCGTCTATGTCCTCTACAATTATCTCGAAGCCAATAGCCGTGTCCCCTGGGAAGATCTGCGTTATCTTTTCGGTGAAATTATGTACGGAGGCCACATCACCGATGATCGCGATCGTCGTCTGTGTCGCACTTATTTGGAGGAATTCATGCAACCCGAATTGATCGATGGAGAATTGCAATTTTGTCCTGGCTTCCCAGCCCCGGGCATTTTGAAATATGCCGGCTATCATGACTATATCGATGAAAAACTTCCCCCCGAAAGTCCCAATCTGTATGGCCTACATTCAAATGCGGAAATTGGATTTCTCACCACTGTCTCCGAACGTCTATTTCGTGTTGTCTTTGAGTTACAACCTCGTCTTGCGGGAGCCTCTGATGCTGCAGGTGGTGATGCTCTCTCACAGGATGATGTAGTCAAGGGTATGCTCGAGGATTTGATCGATAAAATCCCCTCACCTTTCAATATAGCCGAACTGATGGCTCGAGTAGAGGATCGTAATCCCTATATTTTGGTGGCATTCCAGGAATGTGAGCGCATGAATATTTTAATGGCTGAATTGAAACGATCGTTACATGAATTAGAATTGGGCCTCAAGGGTGAACTGACCATCTCCTCCATTATGGAAGATTTGATGACATCGCTTTTTATGGATCAAGTTCCTGAATCCTGGACCAAGTTGGCTTATCCCAGCACATTAGGTTTGCAATCTTGGTTTGCTGATTTACAATTACGTTTGCGTGAATTAGAAGGTTGGGTTGCCGATTTCCGATTACCTTCTTCGGCCTGGTTGGGTGGGTTCTTTAATCCACAAAGTTTTTTAACTGCCATTATGCAGCAAACGGCTCGTAAGAATGAATGGCCTTTGGATCGTATGTGTCTGAATACGGATGTGACGAAGAAATTCAAGGATGAAATATCGTAAGTGCGAATAGGTTTATGTTAATATTTTGGGGCGTCTTCATTTGAATATAAAATCTTTTGAGTCCGATGAGACCATTGTATCAATCAACTTCTCTCTCTCTCTTTGTATGTTCGATTTATGTTCCATGTTTCCTTTATATTTTTTCTGTAAATTGTGCTTCTACTCAGCACCTGTTTGAACTTATTGCTATGAGTCGTTTTTCTTTCTTCATGTAGCCCGACTCATTCCTATATTTTGTTTTACAGAATTTGTCCAAGGTTCAGTCCTATATCCCAGACCATTTCTGTGTTCTGATGTAATTTTGTATTCCCGATGTCTAACCAGCAATTCTATCTACGATAGCTTATCTCCCGGTGTATTATCCTGATTGAGGTTAAAGTGACAGCCCGGTTTATTTCAATCTCACTTACACTATTCAGACCATTGCGATACAGTCTCTATTCTATTCTTCCCTTCGCTTTGCCAGTAATTTTTCAGCATTTATGACCTTAAGTGCCCTACACTTCTTCAGATATGTTAACCCAATTTTCTCTGTCCCTCTCTCTCTCTCTGTAACAACTTCTCCGACACATCGCCTCTAATCATTAGCCCCTTCTGGACCCTCTGGCGGACAAGGTTCCATTTATATATTGTTCCGACCTGTTCCGGATACTCTAACCACTTTCGCATGTTTATTGTATCTCGTTGATGCTTCTAAATACTTTGCTTAACGTTTTACCAATTCCAACTGCCAATTTCTTCTCCTTACTGTATATCCTAGATTGTAAATTCATTCCCATGTCCAATGTCATTGCCCAGTTATTGAACTAATTTAATTTTATTCCAATTGGTCTGTTTCTCAACTTTTCTGTTATCAATGACTACTGGCCGATTCTACGTTTAGCTCAATGACAAGGGACCTCTTTTATGGCCGAGTTCGAAGGGCGTTTCACATTGCGGTGATGCGGCTACAAAAAGGAAGTCCATTGTCATTGAGGTAGACATCGAATCGGGCAGCACTCATTGATAGGAGAGAATTTTGCCACTTGTTCTATTACAATGGACTGACTACTCTAAGTGAGCCTGAAAAAGTGATATACCATTATACCTAACCTATGGAAAGGATATTGGAATATATCAACAACGTTGACAGAGACATAATGAGGAAAAACTGAAGGATAATAACAAGTCCCATGACTGACACTAATCAAATGTCTCTATTAAAATTCTGTAATCTAATAAGGATGTCGGTTGTCAGTTGGTACCAAAAATAGTAGATTTTTTTCTATTTAGTAGATAAATAAAATTTTGGAAAAAGTTGAAAAAAATTGAGACATTTTTCTATAGAAATAAAATTTTGAGCAAAAAATCGATAAAAATAAAATTTTAAAAAAATTTTCTGTAGAAATAAATTTTGACAAAATTTTCTATGAAAATAAAATTTTGACAATATTTTCTGTGAAAATTAAATTTTCACAAAATTTTCTATAGAAATAAATTTTGACAAAAGTTTCTATAAAAATTGAATTTTGAAAAAATTTTCTGAAGCAACCAAATTTGCACAAAAATTTTTTTATAGAAATAAAATTTTGACAAAATTTTCTATAGAAATAAAGTTTTAACAAAATTTTCTATAGAAATAAAATTTTGACAAAAACTTCTATAAAAATAACATTTTCTATAGAAATAAAATTTTGACAAATTTTTCTATAAAAATAAAATTTTGAGCAAATTTTCTATAGAAATAAAATTTGGACAAATTTTTCTATAGAAATACAATTTTGAGCAAAAAATTGTAAGCACTGCTGAAAAATAAACTTTGGAGATTAAAGAATTCAAATTTGAAATGAAAAGTAGAAAAGGAACCCTTTTGAAATATGTATGGGATAGAGAAAATAAAAATTTAATTTGTGTTAAGAAATTGAAAATAAAAGATAGTTTCTTTGAAAAGTCTTATAAAAATCGATAGAAATAAAATTTGGACAAATTTTCCTATAGAAATAAAATTTTGACCAAAAAACGATAGAAATAAAATTTTTACAAAATTTTCTATGAAAATAAAATTTTCACAAAATTCTCTATAGAAATAAAATTCTGACAAAATTTTCAATAGAAATAAAATGTTGAGCAAATTTTTATAGAAATAAAATTTTGAGCAAAAATCGATAGAAATAACATGTTGAGAAAATTTTGTATAGAAATAAAATGTTCACGAAATTTTCTAAGAAAATTAAGTTTTCACAAAATTCTCTATAGAAATAAAATTTTGACAAATTTTTCTATAGAAATAAAATTTTGAGCAAAATCGATAGAAAATAACATGTTGAGAAAATTTTCTATAGAAATAAAATTTTGACAAAATTTTCTATAAAAAAAAAAATTTTGGCAAAATTTTCTACAGAAATAAAATTTTGAGCAAATTTTCTACAGAAATAAAATTAAACAAATTTTTCTAAAGAAATAAAATTTTTATAATTTTTTACCTCATCATCTCGGCTATAGGTCTATAAATTAAACTTGAAATTGTTGGTTTCTTGATTTTTTATTTTCCGATATTTCGGTTGACTTCGTCAGAACCGTTTTCAAGGCTACAAATTACAAAATTGTACAAAAATTAATTACAAAATTCACAAAATAAAATCAAAATATTTATTTTACTTTAAATTTTCTCCGCTATCTTGTTACTTCGCTGTCTGTTTTTCTACTTTCTCTTGTGTTTTTGTATCGTATGCCGATATATTCTCGCGTAGACCTATAGCCGAGATTATGAGATAAAAATCATAAAAATTAAAATAAAAAGGTCAACAATATCAACAACAAATAAAATTTTGACAAAACTTTCTATCGAAATAAAAATTTTGAAAAAATTTTCTATAGAAAAAAATTTTAAGCAAATTTTCTATAGAAATAAAATGTTGACAAAATTTTCTATAGAACTAAAATTTTGACAAAATTTTCTATAGAAATAAAATTTTGAGTAAAAATCGATAGTTGAGAAAATTTTCTATAAAAATAAAATTTTGACAAAATTTTCTATAGAAATAAAATTCTGACAAAATTTTCTATAGAAATAAAATTTTGACAAGATTTGCTATAGTCATAAATTTTTGACAGAATTTTCTATAGAAATAAAAATTTGAAGCAAATTTTCTATAGAAATAAAATTTTCACAAAATTTTCTATAGAAATATATTTCTGACAAAATTTTCTATAGAAATAAAATTTTGACAAAATTTTCTATAGAAATAAAATTTTGGGAAAATTTTCTGTAGAAATGAAATTTTGACTAAATTTTCTATAGAAATAAAAATTTGGAAAAAATTTTTTATAGAAATAAAAAGTTAAGCAAATTTTCTATAGAAATAATATTAGACAAATTTTTCTATAGAAATAAAATTTTGACAAATTTTCTTTAGAAATAAAATTTTGACAAATTTTCTTTAGAAATAAAATTTTGGCAACATTTTCTATGGAAATAAAATTGTGGCAAAATTTTCTATAGAAATAAAATTTTGACAAAATGTTCTATAGAAATAAAAATTTTGAAAAAAATTTCTATAGAAATAAAATTTTAAGCAAATTTTCTATAGAAATAAAATTAGACTAATTTTTCTTTAGAAATAAAATTTTGACAAATTTTTCTATAGAAATTTTGAGCAAGTTTTCTACAGAAATAAAATCTTGACAAAGTTTTTTATAGGAATAAAGTTTTAACAAATTTTCTACGTGTATAAAATTTTGACAAAATTTGTTATAGACATAGTTTTTTCGTATATTGTTGTTTATTGTGGGTTTGATTTGATCTCAGCTTTAAAACCATTGTGTTGAGTAAACTACAAGAGTAGCTTATCCAACAGAGGAAAAAAATGTCAAATTTATTTGGCAAAGCCCTATAGACTGCAAGATGGTTGGATGGACGCACGTTTCTGAATTACCACATTCCTCATCAGCATCCTCTACTTGCAGCAAAACTATCAACCGATAATCAGAATAAATTCAGTTGCCTGGGTTTATTTTGAGCGTGCTTCCTCTTACTTCATTCGTGTTTTGTTTTTTATTGTGGGTTTGTATTTCAATCATATTTGTGGGTTGAAGTACAAACCCACAATAAAAACACTCAAAATAAACCCAGCCAACTGCACTCAAATCGATGATTTGATTGTGGCAAAGGAAAAAGAGAAATGTTTGTATGAATTTATTTCGGTATACGCCGGCTATCATAAACCTTTTTTCGGAAGGTTCAAGTGTGGTTCACCATGGGTTTAGTGAACTGCCTGAATTTATTCTGATAATTGGTTGATAGTTTTGCTGCAAGTAGAGGATGCTGATGAGGAATGTGGTAATTTCGAAACGAGCGTCCATCCAACCATCTTGCAGTCCAAATAAATTTGACAAACATTATTTTCTTCTGTTGGTTAAGCTACTCTTGTAGTTTAGTCAACACAATGGTTCTAAAGCTGAGATCAAAACAACATATTTTTTTGGTAGATTTGTAATAAGATTTTCTTCAAATTTCGGTAGTTTTTTTCTTGGCACGAGTGGTAACCGTGGTTACCATACATTGTTAAAGATCAAGCCTTGCCAGTTTCTATTTTTCTCCTCTATGTTAGGGCCACCAAAATGTAAACATTATTAAAAATTGAGTTGAGTGAAAAAGTCCCTACGTGGTGCCCTTACGTCCCTACAAGACACTAAATATTAGAAAAAAAACTACATGTAGGGAATTTCCCCTCCTTTCGGCAACGCTGTCTAAGATTTAATTTTTAATTTTACGCTTAACTCTTGTTCCCTTAATAAATGCGATATTCCAAAAACATTTATTTTCAGAGCTGCTCCCCGTGAAGGTGCCTACATTAATGGTCTTTTTATGGAGGGTGCCCGTTGGGATATGCAAATGAATTCCATAGCCGATGCATTTCACAAAGAATTATTCCCAGCAATGCCAGTGATTTTTGTCAAAGCTGTACAAAAGGATAAACAGGATACAAAAAGTATATATGAATGTCCTGTTTATAAAATTCGGTGGGTAAAAAATTCATCATTAATATAAGCTGATGGCCTCAGTTGTCAATGCTTTTTATATCTTTATACTAATATTATATTTACTATAAATTTAGTATCAACTATAAATATAAATAAATAATAATTTTGATAACACTTGCTAAAAGAGCAAAAATAAATTTTCAAATTTGTCTTTAAGGATATATGTCAAATACTTTATACTTTCTTCTTATTTTCCCTCTCTCATTGACAGACAACGTGGTCCCACTTTTGTTTGGACATTCAATTTGAAGACCAAGGAAAAGGCTGGCAAATGGACATTGGCGGGTGTTTGTCTGTTATTACAAATTTAAAACTCGTGTATTCAGTAGCTCTCAGTATGTCTCTTTATTTCTCACTCATAATGTAGTCTCTTACTCAAAAACAATAAACGTACATTCATATGCAGAGAGTCAAACACACAAATTTTTATATATACAATAACAACATTTAGAACCACCCACACTCCCACACTATTAATATGGAGCCATAGCCCATTATTTGTCAATAGTTAAATATGGTCCTTAGATACTCATGGCCTCTCTTGTTAATACTAAATACATGTATGTGTGTCTACGTGCATTAATAAAGAAGTCCATACAAATGTTCTTTAATTCTTACTTATTGTTAGTAGGGTAATTTTGTTTTTGTAAAATAAAATCTTAAAACAGCAAATAATTGATTGATTTATTGAATAAACTAAGCAATTATTCATGCCGGTGCAACACAAAAAAAACCCGAACCCGAAAATTAAATTATTTGTGAAAGTATTACATAAAAATTATGATGATATTAAATAGCAATCAATATGACATTATTTTCTGCAAAAATTGTAATCAATCATCTATGATGCACACCTTAAATTGGTTGGTGGTCTCTCTGCCTGCTGCCTTGTGTCAACAATCCCTTTTTTGTATCTTCTTCCATAATATAGTGGAATTTTAAAGACTTCATTCAAATTTTCTATGGCAACAAAGCCCACCCACAATTTAAGAAAAAAAAACGTCTTAGGTCATTGGGGTCAATTTTAGCTACTCATAATTATGATTGTAGATAAACTCTTGATGGTAACAAACAAAGGATCCCCCCAAATGACAAAGACCATATCAATGGAGCAGAAGAAGAAAAAAAACCTGCCATCTCAGTGTATTACTAAGATTTCTACGAACTATTTTGTTGTCTTTATAGGTGGGCATATGTACGCTTCGCTTATTCAAAATGCCGCCAAAGCAAAGACAACAACCATAAAAAAATATGGGCGGTTTAGAAGGCAAATTTGTTGATGGTGCTTTTGGGGTGGGGCTTTGGAGGGTAATAGGACAAAGCGCCGCATTTGAGCTGAGCAGTTGTTAAAAAGTTGTAAAAAAAACGGGGAACAAACCTAAAGGTTTGGGACAAAAAACAGCAAAATACGTTTGGACCTTCGTTGTGAGTTTTTATTGAAATTTTGCATCCCCCCGCAGTAGTCATCTTCATTTCTACAAAAACCTACAAAGTTTCGACAAAGCCTTCTTTTCGCCAGCATTTGGTAGTGCCATTGACAAACAAACGATCAGAAAGAAAAATAAAAACCCTATCAGTTATGCCCCCCGTTCCAGTTGGTTTTAGATCTTTGGCAGAATACTCGAAGTACTCTTCCAATGAATTATTACCTCGAGCACACCTTAAAGCGCACCAAAAGGTAACACATTCGGCATGACTCCTTACCCCTCTTCCGGAGCCATTCAATTCTCTCATAACAATATAATTCTTCTTTGATTTTATTTTCCTCCTCCCTTATTGGAGTTTGTTTTTTTTTCTTCATTGGCATTGTTTCCAGTGCCATGGATAGGTTACCAAGAGCGCCAACTGGAATATTCCGAGTTATAGATGGATATCTTTGCCATCATAGCCAAGGGTGCGTGAAGTGACACTAAATAATTTTGATATTTTAGTGTGAGGTAGAAATACAGTTGGTTGAAACTTGATTTTAACCTCACTTATACAGGGTAGCTGACATGTATTGCAACCAACTTGGGGTTGGCATCATTTCCAGCTGACTGATTAATTCCAGCACAAGACCTTTTATTGTCTTCGGTCGCTTCCCGCTCTTTATTAATCGATTGCTGGTTCAAAATAAATGGAAATTACATAATACTGTCCTAGAGGCAGTATTGAAATACTGGGTAGACAAACATTTCGAACGCAAACCAATGGGACTCACGATTGCTACTTGCGCTAAAAGTAATCTACCAAATTTGAAGCTATTTTAGCCAAAATCTACCAAATTTAAAAAAAAAAATCAAAATTGATTTCTATATAAAATTTTGTCAAAATATTATTTCCACAGAAAATTTTGTCAAAATTTTATTTCTATACAAAATTTTGTCCGAATTTTATTTCTATAGAAAACTTTATAAAAATATTGTTTATATATAAAATTTTGTCAAAATTTTATTTCTTTAGAAAATTTTATCACAATATTGTTAGTATATAAAATATTTTCAAACTTCAATTTCTATAGAAAATTTTGTCAAAATTTAAAATTTTCTCAAAATTTAAAATTTTCTAAAAATTTTCTTTCTATCGAAAATCTTGTAAAAAATTTAATTTCTATTTTTGTCAAAATTTAACTTCCATAGAAAATTTTGTCATAATTTTATTTCTTTCGAAAATATTGTCAACATTTTATTTCTATAGACAATTTTGCTAAAATTTTATTTCTATAGAAAATTTTGTCAAAATTTCATTTCTGTAGAAAATTTCTCAAAATTTTATTTCTATAGAAAACTTTGTCAAAATTTTATTTCTAAGAAAATATTGTGAAAATTTTATTTCTATAGAAAATTTTGTCAAAATTGTATTTTTCAGAAATTTTTGTCAAAATTGTTTTCTATAGAAATTTTAATAAAAATTTTATTTCTATAGAAACTTTTATTATTATTTTTTTTTTTCTATAAATTTTTTTTTCAAACTTTTATTGCCATAGAAAATTTTGTCAACTTTTACTTCTATAGAGTAATTTACACAAAGTGTATTTCTATCGAAAATTTCGTCAAAAATTTAACATCTATAGAAAATTTTGTCAAAATTTAATTTCTATAGAAAATATTGTGAAAATTTTATTTCGATAGAACATTTTGTCAAAATTTTATTTCGTCAGAAACTCTAGTCAAAATTTTCTTTCTGTAGAAAATTTTGTCAAAATTTTATTTCTATAGAAAATTTTGTCAAAATATTATATATGTTATAGAGGTTAGGTTTGGTGGCAGCCCGATGTGTCAGGCTCACTGAAACTATTCAATCCATTGTGATACCACAGTGGTGAACTTCTCTCTTATCACTGAGTGCTGCCCGATACCATGTTAAGAGTCCGAACGGCGTTCCACATTGCAGTGAAAGAGAAGTTTTGAAACACTCAGAAATGTTACCAACATTACTGAGGTGGGATAATCCACCGCTGAAAAATTTTTGGTGTTCGGTCGAAGGAGGAATCGAACCCACGACCTTGTTTATGCAAGGCGGGCATTTTATGTCCATAGAAAATTTTGTAAAATTTTTATTCTATCGAAAATTTTGTCAAAATTTTATTCTATCGAAAATTTTGTCAAATTTTTATTCTATCGAAAATTTTATTTCTAACGAAAATTTTGTCAAAATTTTATTTCTATAGAAAATTTTGTCAAAATTTTATTTCTATAGAAAATTTGTGTATGCAAGGCGGGCATTTTATCTCCATAGAAAATTTTGTTAAATTTTTATTCTATCGAAAATTTTGTCAAATTTTTATTCTATCGAAAATTTTGTCAAAATTTTATTTCTAAAGAAAATTTTGTCAAAATTTTATTTCTATAGAAAATTTTGTCAAAATTTTATTTCTATAGAAACTTTTATTAAAATTGTTTCTATAAAAACTGAGTCAAAATTATATATCTATAGAAAATTTTGTCAACATTTTACTTCTATAAAAAATTTTGTCAACATTTTATTTCTATAGAAAATTTTGTCAACATTGTATTTCTATAGAAATTTTAGCCAAAATATTCTTTATGTGGAAAATTTTGTCAAAATTTTATTTCTTTAGAAACTTAAGTCAAAATATTGTTTCTGTAGAAAATTTTGTCAAAATTTTATTTCTAAAGAAAATTTTCTCGAATTTTTTTTATCTATAGAAAATTTTATAAAAGTTTTTTTTTTTTTTTTATAAAAAAAATTGTGTCAAAATTTCTATTTCTGTAGAAAGTTTTTTTAAAATTTTATTTCTATAGAGTAATTTACCAAAATTTTTTTTCTTTATAAAATTTTGTCAAAAATTTAATTCTATAGAAAATTTTGTTAACATTTTATTTCTTTAGAAAATGTTGTCAACATTTTATTTCTTTAGAAAATTTTGTCAAAATGTTATTTCTTTAGAAAATTTTGTCAAAATTTTATTTCTTTAGAAAATTTTGTGAAAATTTTATTTCTATAGAATATTTTGTGAAAATTTTATTTCTTTAGAATATTTTGTCAAAATTTTATTTCTATCGAAAATTTTGTAAAAAATTTATTTCTATAGAAAATTTTGTCAACATTTTATGTTTATAGAAAATTTTGTCAAAATTTTGATTTTATAGAAAAGTTTATTCCAAAATATTACTTTTTTCGAACATTTTGTCAAAATTATATTTCTGTAAAAAATTGGTCAATATTTTATTTCTATAGAAAATTTTATCAAAATTTTATTTCTATAGAAAATTTTATCAACATTTTATTTCTATAGAAAATTTTGTCAAAATTTTATTTCTATAGAAACTTTTATTAAAATTGTTTCTATAAAAAATTGAGTCAAAATTGTATTTCTATAGAAAAATTTGTCAACATTTGACTTCCATAGAGAATTTTGTCAACATTTTATTTCTATAGAAAATTTTGTTAAAATTTTATTTCTATAGAAAATTTTGTCATTTTTTTTTTATAGAAAAGTTTTCAAAATTTTGTTTTTATAGAAAAGTTTATTCCAAAGTATTACTTTTTTCGAAAATTTTGCCAAAAATTATGTTTCTGTAAAAAACTTGGTCGATATTTTATTTTTATAGAAAATTTTATCAAAATTTTATTTCTATAGAAAATTTTGTAAAATTTTATTTCGATAGAAAATTTTGTCAAACTTTTATTTCATTCGTTTTGTTTTGTTATTGTTGGGTTTGTTCTTTAAGCATTGTTGTTGATTTTTGATTTCTGCTTAAAATCATACATTGATTAAACTACAAGTGTATCTTAACCAACAGAGGAAAAGAATGTTTGTGAAATTTATTTGGGCAAAGCCTTATAGACTGCAAGATGGTTGGATGTACAGCTGTTTCGGAATTACCACATTCCTCATCAGCATCCTCTACTTGCAGCAAAACTATCAACCAATTATCAGAATAAATTCGGGTAATTCACTCAACCCAACGTGAGCTACACTTGAACCTCCCGAAAAAGGGTTTGATAGTCGGCTACTGCCTAAACAAATTTGCCAGCATATCTCTTTTCCTTTGCCAAACTCAAATCATCGGTTTGTATGTATTTGGCTGGGTTTGTTTTTGAGCGTGCTTCCTCTATCTTCATTCGTTTTGTTTGTTATTGTTGGCTTCTCTTCAATCGTTATTGTTGTTTTTTTTTTTTTTGATCTCAGCTTAAAGCCATGCATTGACTAAACTACAAGTGTAGCTTAACCAAAAGAGGAAAAGAATGTTTGTCAAATTTATTTGGGCAAAGCCCAAATGGTTGGATGGACGCACGTTTCGGAATTACCACATTCCTCCTCAGCATCCTCTACTTGCAGCAAAACTATCAACCAATTATCAGAATAAATTCAGGCAGTTCACTAAACCCAAAAGTGAACCACACTCGAACCTTCCGAAAAAAGGTTTTACATGATAGCCGGCTTATGCCGAAATAAATTCGTGGCATGGGAAAAGAGATATGTTTGTACGAATTTATTTCGGCATAAGCTGGCTATCATACAAAACCTTTTTTCGGAAGGTTCTCTAAAGAAACTTAAGTCAAAATTTTCTTTCTGTAGAAAATTTTGTCAAAATTTTTTTTTTCTATAGAAAATTTTCTCGATTTTTTTTTCTATAAAAAAATTGTGTCAACATTTTTATTTCTGTAGAAAGTTTTTTCAAAATTTTATTTCTATATAATAATTTACCAAAATTTTATATCTATTGAAATTTTTGTCAAAAATTTAATTCTATAGAAAATTTTGTCAACATTGCAATAGAAAATTCTGTCAAAATTTTATTTCTATAAAAAATTTTGTCAAAATTTTATTTTTATAGAAAATTTTGTCAAAATTTTGATTTTATAGAATAGTTTATTCCAAAATCTTATGGTCAATATTTTATTTCTATAGAAAATTTTGTCAACATTTTATTTCTATAGAAACTTTTATTAAAATTGTTTCTATAAAAAATTGAGTCAAAATTATATTTTTATAGAAAGTTTTGTCAACATTTTACTTCCATAGAGAATTTTGTCAACATTTTATTTCTATAGAAAATTTTGTCAAAATTTTATTTCTATAGAAAATTTTGTCAAAATTTTATTTTTATAGAAAATTTTTCAAAATTTTGTTTTTATAGAAAAGTTTATTCCAAAATATTACTTTTTTCGAAAATTTAGTCAAAACTATATTTCTGTAAAAAATTGGATCGATATTTTATTTTTATAGAAAATTTTATCAAAATTTTATTTCTATTGAAACTTTTGTCAAAATTGTATTTCTATAGAAAATTTTGTCAAAATTTTTTCTTATAGAATAGTTTATTCCAAAATATTACTTAATTCGAAAATTTTGTCAAAATGTTATTTCTATAAAAAATTTGGTCAATATTTTATTTCTATAAAAAATTTGGTCAATATTTTATTTCTATAGAAAATTTTATCAAAATGTTATTTCTATAGAAAATTTTGTCAAAATTTTATTTCAAAAGTGTCGACTATCTTAAGGCCCCCGTTTTCTCTGGTAATGGGCCAAAATACCGCAGATCCACTTTCGTGCATCGCATGAACATTTGAAGGTCATAACACGTGCCAAATACTGCAACTCGAACAAAGGCATAGTCGTGATGAAAATTTGTCGTTATCTCAATGAAAAGATTGGATTGTCTACACACTACGCTGCAATGGTTAAAAAAAGTCGGCACCTTAGAATCTAACCACTCATCCTAATTTCTTTCCCTAAGGCTGTATTCACAAATTGATGACTGGGTGAATGCGCCTAAGTGCCAGAGGGCATTTGTTACAGCGCCAAAGTATTCCGGCTATATGATTTCTTTTGACTTTTCCCCAAATTCACATATTCCTCTTGTGCTTCTTTTTAGGTGGTTTTCTTTCCTCCAACTGAAACTGTTCTGTTCGTGGGTGGGTAGAATAAACGCCCAAGTGCCTTTTTTCTGGCTTCGCAAACACACAGCCAAACAGTAAGAAATTACCAAAAAGTCATCCCATAACGCTTAGCAACTCTCAAGTATTTCAATACTTTAAATATTTCGTAGTTCTAATATGATGTATGTCCGTCCATCAGTGAGTAGAAAAAAAACGCATATATTTTGTCAGACGAAAATCCATTTGTACATGCGGAGACACACCAAGGGACAAACGAATTTCCAAAAAAAAAAGAAAAAATTGGAAATATCGTCTAGTAAGATTCAATTGAATGGTGTGGTATGAAATTTTTCGTATGGGGATTGTTTTGTGCCGTTGTGTACTCTAAGGACGCTTAAATGTTTCGTCTTTAGCGATGTCGTTATACGTCCATCATTGTTTGCTCATAACTTGGAGTTCAATAGCGAAAGCCGCAGGCCATTTGCCAAACCTTATGTTCCGATGCACCTCCACTCCACTCCACGAAATCCAGCATATCGAGCCTCACTAAAGGAAGTCTTTTTGAATCGCCCACGTTTTGAACTTGCCTCTTGGGATATACAATATTCGTACTTATGTATGTTGACTAACACAAAATTGTAAATATCTTTGGAGATGAGATGAAATATTTTTTACTATGGATTTTTTCTATAACCGTGGGGTAGCTTTAAGAGTTTTCGAAATTATTTACTTATGGGACTACGTAGCCATAAAGTCTTAAATTTTCTTTGCCAAGATCCTTTTTTTATACATATACCGGTAGAACAATTATTTATTTAACTTATTGAACCGAATAACCGGTTACACGGTTACTTAAGCCACGTATGCTCTACCATTTATGAAGTGTTGTAAGAGATGTAGCTAAATTCGAGTTTAGCCTATTATTTTGAATGTCCCGAATGTTATGAACTTTTATCTATTTCCTAGGAGGTTTGTATTGATCCATAGCCCTTAGCACATCCTCCCAACTTAGCGCCACAATTCATTCATCTATCCATTAAATATAAAAATTGTGGTTTGATTCGTTTATGCGTTGTGGTTTTTCAATAAAAACAATGAACTAAACCGCAAAAACAATAAAAACTGAGTTTAGTCAAAGTATCAGGAACGTATCAGCACATTAATGTAGGAGGGGTTATTCAAGACATAGACCAATTTTAGCTAGGCTGACTACAGCCCCTCTATAATACAGTAACAATATGTAATGGAAAATCATATAACTATGTTTCCGAAATCTGGAGGGAGTCTAAAATAATCCCTGCACCCAGAGGTCTTTGTACGCTTATGACCCTAGATGCGAGAATTTCATTTCTTGGGGTGAAAAGGAAGCAAATGCTGATGTCTTTTATATAGCTGCTTTCCCGGTTATAGAACGAAATCGAAGGTGCATATGAATCCTAAATCTCTCATTATTCATTTTCGCCCACCACGAGCTTCAGTGTTGCCAGAAGTAGGGGAAATCATGTAGGCTTTTTTCTTGTAGGGACATAGGGTCACAATGTAGGAACTTTTTCACACAACACAATTTTCTAATAATTTTTAATTTGTGGGCTCTAGAGGAAAAAATTAGAAACCGGAGAGGCTTGATCTTTAACAATGTGTGGTAACCACGGTTACCACTCGTCCCAAAAAAATCTTCCAAAATTTGAAGAAAATCTTACCACAAATCCACCAAACAAATATTCCTATAGAAAATTTTTCAAAACTTATTTCTATAGAAAATTTTGTCAACATTTTATTCCTGTAGAAAATATTGTCAAAATTTTATTTCTATAGAAATTTTGTTAAAAATTTTATTCCTGTAGCAAATATTGTCAAAATTTATTCCTATAGAAAATTTTGTCAAAATCTTATTTCTATAGAAAATTTTGTCAAAATTTTATTTCCATAGAAAATTTTTTCAAAATTTTATTTCTATAGACATTTTTCTCAAAATTTTATTTCTTTAGATAATTTTGCCAAAATTTTATTCTTGTAGAAAATCTTCTAAAAAATGTATTTCTATATAAAATTTTGATAAAATGTAATTCCTGTAGAAAATTTTCTCAAAATTTTATTTTTATAGAAAATTTTGTAAAAATTTTATTCCTGTAGCAAATTTTGTCAAAATTTAATTCCTGTAGAAAATTTTCTCAAATTTTTATTTTTATAGAAAATTTTGTAAAATTTTTATACCTGTAGAAAATGTCAAAATTTTATTCCTGTAGAAAATTTTGTAAAAATGTTATTTCTATAGAAAATTTTGTCAAAATTTAATTTCTATAGAAAATTTTGTAAACATTTTATTTCTATAGAAAAATTTTTAAAAATTTTATTTCTGGAGAAAATTTTGTAAAATTTTTATTTTTATAAACAATTTTGTCAAAATTGTATTTCTATAAATAATTTTGTCAAAATTTTATTTCTATAGAAAATTTTTTGTCAAGATTTTCTTTTTATTGAAAATTTTGTCAAAATTTTATTTTTATAGAAAATTTTGTCAAAATTTTATTTTTATAGAAAATTTTGTCAACATCTTATTCCTGAAAAAAAAATTTATCAAAATTTTATTTCTATAGAAAATTTTGTCAAAATGTTATTCTTGTAGAAAATTTTCTTAAAAATTTATTTCTATAGAAAATTTTGTTAAAAATTTTATTTCTATAGAAAATTGTGTCAAAATTTTTTTTCTATAGAAAATTTTGTCAAAATTTTATTTTTATAGAAAATTTTTCTCAATATTTTTTTTCTTGTAGAAAATATTGTCAAATATTTTATGCCTCTAGAAAATTTTGTCAAAATTTTAGTCTTGTAGAAAATTTTGTTAAACATTTTATTTCTATAGAAAATTTTGTCAAAATTTTATTTCCATAGAAATTTTTTTTCAAAATTTTATTTCTATAAAACATTTTGTCAATATTTTATTTCTAGAGAAAATTTGACCAAATTTTTTTTCTTTATAAAAAATATTGTCAAATATTTTATATCTATAGAAAATTTTGTCAAAATTTTAGTCCTGTAGAAAATTTTGTCAAAATTTTATTCCTGTAGAAAATTTTGTCAAAATCTTATTTCTATAGAAAATTTGTCAACATTTTATTTCTATAGAAAATGTTGTCAAAATTTTTTTTTTAGAAAATTTTTTAAAATATTATCTCCATAGAAAATTTTGTTAAAAAATATGTTTCTATAGAAAATTTTATGAAAATTTTATTTCTATAAAAAATTTTTGCCAAAATTTTATTTATGTAGAAACTTTTGTCAAAGTTTTATATCTATAGTAAATTTTGTCAAAATTTTATTTCTATAGAAAATTTTGTCAAGATTTTATTCCTGTAGAAAATTTTGTCAAAATCTATTACTATAGAAAATTTTGTGAAAATTTTAGTCTTGTAGAAAATTTTATTTCTATTGAAAATTTCCTAAAAAAATTATTTCTATAGAAAATTTCCTAAAAAAATTATTTCTGTAGAAGATTTTGTAGAAATAGTTCTATAGAAAATTTTGTTAAAAATTTTATTTCTATAGAAAATTGTGTCAAAATTTTATTTTTATAGAAAATTTTGTCAAATTTTTATTTTTATAGAAAATTCTTTCAAAATTTTATTCCTGTAGAAAATATTGTCAAAATTTTATTACTGTAGAAAATTTTGTTAAAAATTTTATTCCTGTAGAAAATTTTGTCAAAATCTTATTTCTATAGAAAATTTTGTGATAATTTTAGTCTTGTAGAAAATTTTATCAAACTTTTATTTCTATAGAAAATTTTGTCAACATTTTATTCTTGTAGAAATTTTTTAAAAAATTTTTCTATAGAAAATTTTGTAGAAATAGTTCTATAGAAAATTTTGTTAAAAATTTTATTTCTATGGAAAATTGTGTCAAAATTTTATTTCTATAGAAAATTTTGTCAAAATTTAATTCTTGAAGAAAATTTTGTCAAAATTTAATTCCTGTAGAAAATTTTCTCAAAATTTTATTCCTGTAGGAAATATTGTCAAAAATGTTATGTCTATAGAAAATTTTGCCAAAATTTTAGTCTTGTAGAAAATTTTGTTAAAAATTTTATTTCTATAGAAAATTTTGTCAAAATTTTATTTCCATTTTTATTTTTCAAAATTATATTTCTATAAAACATTTTGTCGATATTTTATTTCTATAGAAAATTTGACAAAATTTTATTTCTATATAAAAAATCTTGTCCAAATTGAATATCTATAGAAAATGTTGTCAAAATTTTATATCCATAGAAAATTTTGTCAAAATTTTATATCTATAGAAAATTTTGTCAAAATTTTATATCTATAGAAAATTATATACCTATAGAAAATTTTGTCAAAATTTTAGTCCTGTAGAAAATTTTGTCAAAGTTTAATTCCTTTAGAATGTTTTGTCAAAATTTTATTCCTGTAGAAAATTTTGTCAAAATCTTATTTCTATAGAAAATTTTGTCAACAATTTATTTCTATAGAAAATTTTGTCAAAACTTTTTATTTTAGAAAATTTTTTAAAATATTATTTCCATAGAAAATTTTGTTAAAAAATATGTTTCTATAGAAAATTTTATGAAAATTATATTTCTATAAAAATTTTTTGCCAAAATTTTATTTATGTAGAAACTTTTGTCAAAGTTTTATATCTATAGTAAATTTTGTCAAAATTTTATTTCTATAGAAAATTTTGTCAAGATTTTATTCCTGTAGAAAATTTTGTCAAAATCTATTACTATAGAAAATTTTGTGAAAATTTTAGTCTTGTAGAAAATTTTATTTCTATAGAAAATTTCCTAAAAAAATTATTTCTATAGAAAATTTCCTAAAAAAATTATTTCTATAGAAGATTTTGTAGAAATAGTTCTATAGAAAATTTTGTTAAAAATTTTATTTCTATAGAAAATTGTGACAACATTTTATTTTTATAGAAAATGTTGTCAAATTTTTATTTTTATAGAAAATTCTTTCAAAATTTTATTCCTGTAGAAAATATTGTCAAAATTTTATTACTGTAGAAAATTTTGTTAAAAATTTTATTCCTGTAGAAAATTTTGTCAAAATCTTATTTCTATAGAAAATTTTGTGATAATTTTAGTCTTGTAGAAAATTTTATCAAACTTTTATTTCTATAGAAAATTTTGTCAAAATTTTATTCTTGTAGAAAATTTTTTAAAAAATTTTTCTATAGAAAATTTTGTAGAAATAGTTCTATAGAAAATTTTGTTAAAAATTTTATTTCTATGGAAAATTGTGTCAAAATTTTATTTCTATAGAAAATTTTGTCAAAATTTAATTCTTGAAGAAAATTTTGTCAAAATTTAATTCCTGTAGAAATTTTTCTCAAAATTTTATTCCTGTAGGAAATATTGTCAAAAATTTTATGTCTATAGAAAATTTTGCCAAAATTTTAGTCTTGTAGAAAATTTTGTTAAAAATTTTATTTCTATAGAAAATTTTGTCAAAATTTTATTTCCATTTTTATTTTTCAAAATTATATTTCTATAAAACATTTTGTCGATATTTTATTTCTATAGAAAATTTGACCAAATTTTATTTCTATATAAAAAATCTTGTCCAAATTGTATATCTATAGAAAATTTTGTTAAAATTTTATATCTATAGAAAATTTTGTCAAAATTTTATTCCGGTTGAAAATTTTGTCAAAATCTTATTTCTATAGAAAAATTTTCCAAAATTTTTTTTTATAAAATATTTTGTCAACATTTTATTTCTATAGAAAATTTTGTCAAAATTTTATTTCTATAGAAATTTTTTTCAAAATTTTTGTTTGTAGAAAATTTTGTTAAATTTTGTTAAAATTTTATTTCTATAAAAAATTTTGTCAAAATTTTAGTTCTGTAGAAACGTTTGTCAAAATTGTATTTCTATAGTAAATTTTGTCAAAATTTTATTTCTATAGAAAATTTTGTCAAAATTTTATTTCTTCGTATAGAAAATTTTTATTTCTATGGAGTTTTTTGCCAAAATTTTATTTAAACAATAATTTTTTTCAAAATTTCACTTCCATGGATTTTTTATAGAAACTTTTTCCAAAATTTTATTTCTTTATAAACTTTTTCCAAATTTTTATTTCTATAGAGATTTAATCTACATAACACAAACATAAAAAAATTTACTATTTTTGGTAGAAGTCTACCAACTGTAGCAACCGTTGTGGTAATAGAAATTTATTTGTACGTAATATATAATAATATAGCACATAGAACTATTTTTGTTTTGTACATTTTGTTTAAATTTAACGAAAAAATATTGTAGGAGAAATCCAAGGGAAATTTTTTTGGGAATGTAGGGATCTCTTTTTCTCCTCGTAGGGTAAACCGAATATTTTCCTTGGCAACACTGCAGATCTTGGCCTATGATCTATTTTACACTAACTGATGTCTTCCATGTCGCTGATTCCTCAGATATAAAACGGAATCGAAGGACCACATGAATCCCAAAACTCTTATTACTTATTTCCACTCCCTCTGAGCTACGCCTATGATCTATTATGCACTGAGTATAAGACATCACCGGTGGTGATAGTAAGTATACCATTCATATTCCTTAACCATTCATGGAGAATATTTGCGTGTTTTTTTACAATTTTTTCACAAAGCTTGGTGGGTTATCTGACTAAGGGCTCGGCTCTTCAGGATGACTAACTCATACTGTCAAAGTTCGACAATGAAGTTAAGCATCAACATCACAGTGTCGTCATCCTTAAGTTTGAGAGAGATTCGTTCTGACGATTTTCTGATGAAGAGTCCTATGGTTAAGCCCTCTCCTCGTCTTGTTTTTTTTGTTTGTGCTGCATGTGGCATGCACCACACGCGCGTTTCCTTATGCGCATGCGGTTAAGTCAAGTTTGCCCTTATACCACCTCCGCATTTTCGGTTTTTTTCATTCGCTTTTGCTGGCTGGAACGCCACATGCCTTTGGTGGGATCGATCTATGG
Source organism: Haematobia irritans (assembly GCF_050003625.1). Taxonomy (NCBI): domain Eukaryota; kingdom Metazoa; phylum Arthropoda; class Insecta; order Diptera; family Muscidae; genus Haematobia; species Haematobia irritans. The sequence continues at coordinate 219,619,558 of NC_134398.1, read as the reverse complement.
CCTTATGCATCATCCTATACATCCAGCGTCTTGGCAGTAAGAGATTTACAACCATAGACCACAAAAAGGGGCGAAGGCGTCAGCAATGACAGCTACAATGGAGACCGTTTGTTGACGTTATCTTTGGAAACTATTATGCTTTTTGTCTCAGCGATCATCCGAGACACCACCACCCGCCACATCATCATCACCAAAGACTCCACAAGGTTTTTTTTGCACTATAAAAAAAAGTCATCCTTTTCATCAAAGCTAAGGCTTGCTATAGGATTTTCTGCCTCCTCCTTTACCTCCATTGTTGAGCTAGTATTTGTCCTCCTTGGCTGCAGATTATCGACGCTTTGCAGTGTTCATTCCTAGTTCTCACTTCTTCTTTGACAAAACAAAAAGAAAAAAAAGAGACCTAAACCTATCTTTATAGCCAGTCAACGTGTCTAATGATCCGATTTGTTGGTATCAGGTTACCTACCAACACCAGAAAGAAAGCAAAATGACAACAAACCGAAAAAAAACTCCAACGGAGATTCTTGGCTACAAAAAAACTACGCCCACATCCGGCACTTAAACTTCAACTCGCTAATGTAGACAAGCGTGTATATCATTGGCATTTATGGCAAACGATTTAGAATCAAATTTCTTGGCTTTTATGCTGCGGGTTGGCAATGGGCATTATCACCATTGAGAGCTATACCATGTCAAACCCCATGTGATTGTCGCAACCACAAATCCACAAGAGTCTTGAAGAATGAGCCCGAATAAATGAATGAATGGAAAGCAAAACCAAGAACAAAAAACAAAAAACGAAAGATTTCCTTTGTTGGCACAACACATTTCATTAAATGTCAACCGCCGCCTTTTGATTAAAGACCCCTTTTTTCACGCATTTCCTATGACTTTGATGGTGATGTTTGGGCGGATAGCTTTGAGAAAGCACCTGAGAAATTATCAGAGAAATTCCATTGATGTTGTTTTTTTTTTTCATTTAATGTGGGAAGTGTTAATTTAGCTTAGAAGAGGAAAATTTAAACACAGATTGTGTTTTTTCTGCTGGGAAATTTTCCTTGACTGTAATGGAAGAGGAATTTTTGAAAAAATAAAAATTTCCACTTATTCTGAAAAAATATAAACATTAGGAAAACATGTACAAAAGCCGTTGCTCTTTTCGAAAAATTTATTGTATTTAGAGACTGGCTGATGTGTATTGCAAACAATTTCAGATTGTCATCATTTACAGACCTATCGTCTTATAACAGAGCCTACAAAAGCATTGTGTTCCATTGAATTCTGAATAAATGAAAAACCCCAAGTGGCTACCTTAAGAGCCCTGTAGCATTTTGGTTAGGTAGATTCAGGTTGCCCATTTTAATGTCGGTTGACATACACCCATACTGAAAACTATTATCGTGAGGCCAAAGATTTCATGTCCTTAAAATACGAATCCGAATTTTGCTTAGCAATTTCTTTGATATAAAGTTTTTCGATAAACTTTTCATGGAAGTCGTTTTCTCCTTATAGTTAAGTGATTCGACCTAAAGTTTGACTAAGGTCAATTTGGCTTTGGCTTGACTACAAAGAAAAAAATTTACAAATAGGAGATTTTTTTCAACACATTATTTTAAAGACTTTATTACTTGAAACATAGGATAATTTCTACTTGTAGTCGACTCTAATCACAATTGCCACAGTTTGTAAAATTCTACCAAAAATGGCAGATATTTCACTGTTTGGTAGATTGGTAGAATCTTTTATGTTTTGGTAGATTTTTCTATAGAAGTAAAAATTTGACAAAATTTTCTATAAAAATAAAATTTTATTTCTATAGAAAATAGAAATAACAAGTATATACGGCCGTAAGTTCGGCCAGGCCGAAGCTTATGTACCCTCCATCATGGATTGCGTAGAAACTTCTTCTAAACACTGCCATCCAGAATCGAATTACTTAAGTTGCGGTAACGCTTGCCGATGGCAAGGTATCTTAAAACCTCCTAACACCATCTTCTAAATTGTATGTAAGTCCATACGTGGTATATATTAAATCAAAAAAGATCGATCCAATACGTATATAATTCAGTTTGACAAAGTAGACATAAAATTTTGACAAAATTTTCTATAGAAATAAAATTTTCACAAAATTTTCTATAGAAATAAAAATTTTGACAAAATTTTCTATAGAAAGAAAATTTTGACAAAAAATTTCTACAGAAATAAAATTTTAACAAAATTTTCTATAGAAATAAAATTTTCTATAGAAATAAAATCTTGGTAGATTATTTTTGGCTCGAGTGGCAACCATGATTATGAACCGAATAAAATTTGAACAAAATTTTCTATAGAAATAAAATTTTGACAACATTTTCTATAGAAATAAAATTTTGACAATGATGAAAATTTTATTATGAACCGAATAAAATTTTAACAAAATTTTCTCTAGAAATAAAATTTTGACAACATTTTCTATAGAAATAAAATTTTGGTAGATTATTTTTGGCTCTAGTGGCAACCATGATTATGAACCGATATGGACCAATTTTTGTGTGATTGGACCAATTTTGGTATGGATGTTAGCGACCATATTCTAACACCACGTTCCTAATTTGCTCCTCCAAGAGGCTCCGGAGGTCAAATGTGGAGAACGTTTTATATGGGGGCTATATATAATTATGCACCGATATGGGCCAATTCTGGCGCGGTTGTTAAAGATCATATACTAACACCATGTTCCAAATTACAACCGGATTGGATGAAATTTGCTTCTCTTGGAGACTTCGCAAGCCAAATCTGGGGATCGGTTTATATAGGGGCTAAATATAATTATGAACCGATGTGGACCAATTTTTGGCATGGTTGTTAGAGACCATATACCAATATCATGTATCAAATTTCAGGCGGATCGGATGAAATTTGCTTCTCTTTGAGGCTCCGCAACCCAAATCTGGGATCGGTTTATATGGGGGCTATATATAATTATGGACCGATGTGGACCAATTTTTGCACGGTTGTTAGAGACCATATACCAACACCATGTACCAAATTTCAGCCGGATCGGATGAAATATGCTTCTCTTAGAGGCTCCACAAGCCAAATCTGGGGATCGGTTTATATGGGGGCTATATATAATTATGGACCGATGTGGACCAATTTTTGCATGGTTGTTAGAGACCATATACCAACACCATGTACCAAATTTCAGCCGGATCGGATGAAATATGCTTCTCTTAGAGGCTCCACAAGCCAAATCTGGGGATCGGTTTATATGGGGGCTATATATAATTATGGACCGATGTGGACCAATTTTTGCATGGTTGTTAGAGACCATATACCAACACCATATACCAAATTTCAGCCGGATCGGATGACCTATATCGATAACAACTACTTGTGCCAAGTTTCAAGTCGATAGCTTGTTTCGTTCGGAAGTTAGCGTGATTTCAACAGACGGACGGACGGACGGACATGCTTAGATCGACTCAGAATTTCACCACGACCCAGAATATATATACTTTATGGGGTCTTAGAGCAATATTTCGATGTGTTACAAACGGAATGACAAAGTTAATATACCCCCATCCTATGATGGAGGGTATAAAAATTTGACAAATTCAGGCTAACATAAAAATCTACTTTTTATGTTAGCTTGATATCAAAGTGTAATTTAACCCTGTCAATGACACACGCATTCTGAAGTGACCGGTCCTTGTCATAATTTTTGACCACAACTGGGGCCGGTCCATAAACATCAGGGATTGATCCATTTGTGCGTAGAGTATAGACTTTAATTCTTTTTATCCTATGGAAAATCGTGTCAAAATTTTATTTCGCTAAAAAACTTTGTCAAAATTTTATTTATATTGAAAAATTGTAAAAATTATATATATTTTGTCAAAATTTGATTTCTATAGAAAATTTTGTAAAATTTGTATTTGTATTGAAAATTTTGTCAAAATTTATTCCTATTTATTTCTATAGAAAATTTAGTCAAAAATTTATTTCTATAGAAAATTTGATCAAAATTTTATTTCTGTAGAATATTTTGTCAAAATTTAATATCTATAGAAAATTATGTCGAAATTTTATTTCTATAAAATCTTATTATTTATTTATTTCTATAAATTTGTTGTCAAAATTTTATTTCTGTAGAAAATTTTATTTCTATATAATATTTTGTCAAAATTTTATATCTATAGAACATTTTGCCAAAATTTTGGTTTGTCAAAATTTATTTCTATAGAAAATTTTGTCAACATTTTATTTAAATTGAAAATTTTGTCAACATTTGTTTCCTATAGAAAGTCTTGTCAAAATTTTATTACTCTAGAAAGTTTTGCCAAAATTTTATTTCTATAGAACATTTTATTTCTATAAAATTTTTTGTCAAAATTTCATTTCTATATTCAATTTGCCAAAATTTTGAATTCTATAGAAAATTTTGTCAACATTTTATTTCTATTAAAAATTTGTCAAAATTTTATATCTATAAAAATAATTGTCAAAATTTTATTTCTTGTGAAAATTTTGTCAAAATTTCCTTTCAATAGAAAAATTTGTCAACATTTTTTTTCTATTAAAAATATTCCCAAAATTTTATTTCTATAGAAAATTTTATAAAAGTTTTATTTCTATAGAAAAAATGGTCAAAATTTTATTTCTATAGAAAATTTTATCAATTTGAAATCAATTTAATTTGAAAATTTTGTAAAATTTTTTTCTATAGAAAATTTTGACAAAACTTTATTTTGTCAACATTTATTTCTATAGAAAATTTTGTCAACATTTTACTTAAATTGAAAATTTTGTCAAATTTTTTTTTCTTTAGAAAGTCTTGTCAAAATTTTATATCTCTAGAAAGTTTTGCCAAAATTTTATTTCTATAAAAAATTTTGTCAAAATTTCATTTCTATATCTCATTTGCCAAAATTTTAATTCTATTTGTCAAAATTTTATATCTATAAAAATAATTCATTCGTTTTGTTTGTTATTGTTGGCTTCTCTTCAATCGTTATTGTTGTTTTTTGATCTCAGCTTAATGGCATGCATTGACTAAACTACAAGTGTAGCTTAACCAACAGAGGAAAAGTATGCTTGTCAAATTTATTTGGGCAAAGCCCTATAGACTGCAAGATGGTTGGATGTACAGCTGTTTCGGAATTACCACATTCCTCATCAGCATCCTCTACTTGCAGCAAAACTATCAACCAATTATCAGAATAAATTCGGGTAATTCACTCAACCCAACGTGAACTACACTTGAACCTCCCGAAAAAGGGTTTGATAGTCGGCTACTGCCTAAACAAATTTGCCAGCATATTTGTATGTATTTGGCTGGGTTTGTTTTTGAGCGTGCTTCCTCTATCTTCATTCGTTTTGTTTGTTATTGTTGGCTTCTCTTCAATCGTTATTGTTGTTTTTTTGATCTCAGCTTAAAGCCATGCATTGACTAAACTACAAGTGTAGCTTAACCAACAGAGGAAAAGTATGCTTGTCAAATTTGTTTAGGCAGTAGCCGACTATCAAACCCTTTTTCGGGAGGTTCAAGTGTAGTTCACGTTGGGTTGAGTGAATTACCCGAATTTATTCTGATAATTGGTTGTTAGTTTTGCTGCAAGTAGAGGATGCTGATGAGGAATGTGGTAATTCCGAAACAGCTGTACATCCAACCATCTTGCAGTCTATAGGGCTTTGCCCAAATATATTTGACAAGCATACTTGTCCTCTGTTGGTTAAGCTACACTTGTAGTTTAGTCAATGCATGGCTTTAAGCTGAGATCAAAAAACAAAAAAAAAAAACAACTATAAAAATTATTGTCAAAATTTTATTTTTATAGAAAGTTTTGTCAAAATTTTATTTGTCAAAATTTTATTTCTTTTGAAAATTTTGTCAAAATTTCCTTTCAATAGAAAAATTTGTCAACATTTTATTCTATTAAAAATATAGAAAATTTGGTAAAAGTTTTATTTCTATAGAAAAATTTGTCAAAATTTTATTTCTATAGAAAATTTTATCAACATTTTATTTAAATTGAAAATTTTGTACAAATTTTTTTCTATAGAAAATTTTGACAAAACTTTATTTTGTCAAAATATAATATCTATAGAAAATTTTGCCAAAACTTTATTTTGTCAACATTTATTTCTATAGAAAATTTTGTCAACATTTTATATAAGTTGAAAATTTTGTCAAATTTTTCTTTTCTTTGGAAAGTCTTGTCAAAATTTTATTTCTCTAGAAAATTGTGCCAAAATTTAATGTCTACAGAATATTTTATTTCTATAAAAAATGTTGTCAAAATTTAATTTCTATAGAAAATTTTGCCAAAATTTTAATTTTATAGAAAATTTTGTCAACATTTTATTTCTATTAAAAATTTGTCAAAATTTTATTTCTATAAAAATATTTGTCAAAATTTTATTTTTATAGAAAGTTTTGTACAAATTTTATTTCTATAGAAAATTTTGTGATAATTTCATTTTGTAGAAATTTTTGTCAAAATTTTATTTCTATAGAAAAATTAGTCGAAATTTTATTTCTATAAAAAAATTGTATTTATTGCTATAGAAAATTAAGTCAAAAATTTATTTCTATAGAAAATTTTGTCAAAGTTTTATTTCTATAGAAAATTTTGTCACCAGTTTATTTCTATAGAAAAATTTGTCAAAATTTTATTTCTGTAGAAAGTGTTGTCAAAATTTGATTTTTCCAAAATTTTATTTCTAGAAAATTTTTTTAAAAGATTTAATTTCTATAGAAAACTTTGTCAAAATTTTATTTGTATAGAAAATATTGCCAGAGCTGCATTTCTATAGAAAATTTAGCAAAGTTTTATATCTATAAAAAATCTTGCCAAAATGTTATTTCTATAGAAAATCTTGTCAAAATTTTATTTTTATAGAAAGTTTTGTACAAATTTTATTTCTATAGAAAATTTTGTGATAATTTCATTTTGTAGAAATTTTTGTCAAAATTTTATTTCTATAGAAAAATTAGTCGAAATTTTATTTCTATAAAAAAATTGTATTTATTGCTATAGAAAATTAAGTCAAAAATTTATTTCTATAGAAAATTTTGTCAAAGTTTTATTTCTATAGAAAATTTTGTCACCAGTTTATTTCTATAGAAAAATTTGTCAAAATTTTATTTCTGTAGAAAGTGTTGTCAAAATTTGATTTTTCCAAAATTTTATTTCTAGAAAATTTTTTTAAAAGATTTAATTTCTATAGAAAACTTTGTCAAAATTTTATTTGTATAGAAAATATTGCCAGAGCTGCATTTCTATAGAAAATTTAGCAAAGTTTTATATCTATAAAAAATCTTGCCAAAATGTTATTTCTCTAGAAAATCTTGTCAAAATTTTATATCTATAGAAAATTTTGTCAAAATTTTACACCTATAGAAAACTTTGTCAAAATTTTATTTCTATAGAAAATTTTGGCAAAGTTTTTACTATAGGAAATTTGGTCAAAATTTTATTTCTAAAGAAAATTTGGTCAAAATTTTATTTCTATTGAAAATATTGTCAAAATTTTATTTCTATAGAAAAATTTGTCAAATTTTTATTTCTATAAGAAATTTTTGTCAACATTTTATTCCTATAGACATTTTTGTCAACATTGTATTTCTATAAAAAGCATTGTCAAAATGTTATTTCTAACAAAAATTGTGTCAAGATTTTACTACTATAAAAAATTTCGTCAAAATTTCATTTCTATCGAAAATTTTGTCAAAATTTTAATTCTATAGAAAAGTTTGTCAAAATATTAATTCTATAGAAAATTTTGTCAACATTTTATTTCTATTAAAAATTTGTCAAAATTTTATATCTATAGAAATATTTGTCCAAATTTTATTTCTATAGAAAGTGCTGTCCATATTTTATTTGTCAAAATTTTATTTTTATTGAAAAATTTGTCTAAATTTTCTTTCTATAGAAAAATTTGTCAAAATTTCATTTCTATAGAATATTTTCCCAAAATTTTATTTCTATAGGAAATTTTGTCAAAATTTTATTTCTGTTGAACATTTAGTCAACATTTTATTTCTTTTAAAATTTTTCCCAAAAATTTTATTTATATAGAAAATTTTGTCAACATTTTATTTCTATTAAAAATTTGTCAAAATTTTATATCTATAAAAATAATTGTCAAAATTTTATTTTTATAGAAAGTTTTGTCAAAATTTTAGTTGTCAAAATTTTATTTCTTTTGAAAATTTTGTCAAAATTTCCTTTCAATAGAAAAATTTGTCAACATTTTATTTCTATTAAAAATTTTCCCAAAATTTTATTTCTATAGAAAATTTTGTAAAAGTTTTATTTCTATAGAAAAATTTGTCAAAATTTTATTTCTATAGAAAATTTTATCAACATTTTATTTAAATTTAAAATTTTTAAAATTTTTTTTCTATAGAAAATTTTGCCAAAACTTCATTTTGTCAAAATTTATTTCTATAGAAAATTTTGCCAAAACTTTATTTTGTCAACATTTATTTCTATAGAAAATTTTGTCAACATTTTATTTAAATTGAAAATTTTGTCAAATTTTTTTTTTTTCTTTAGAAAGCCTTTTCAAAATTCTATTTCTCTAGGAAATTTTGCCAAAATTTTATTTATATAGAACATTTTATTTCTATAAAAAAATTTTGTCAAAATTTAATTTCTATAGAAAATTTTACCAAAATTTTAATTTTATAGAAAATTTTGTCAACATTTTATTTCTATTAAAAATTTGTCAAAATTTTATATCTATAAAAATATTTGTCAAAATTTTATTTTTATAGGAAGTTTTGTCCAAATTTTATTTCTATAGAAAATTTTGTGAAAATTTCATTTTGTAGAAATTTTTGTCAAAATTTTATTTCTATAGAAAAATTTTTCGAAATTTTATTTCTATAAAAAAAATTGTATTTATTGCTGTAGAAAATTTAGTCAGAAATTTATTTCTATAGAAAATTTTGTCAAAGTTTTATTTTATAGAAAATTTTTTCAATAGTTTATTTCTATAGAAAAATTTGTCAATATTTTATTTCTGTAGAAAGTGTTGTCAAAATTTGATTTTTTCAAAATTTTATTTCTAGAAAATTTTTTTAAAAGATTTAATTTCTATAGAAAACTTTGTCAAAATTTTAATTGTATAGAAAATATTGTCAGAAATGCATTTCTATAGAAAATTTAGCAAAGTTTTGTATCTATAAAAAATCTTGCCAAAATGTTATTTATCTAGAAAATCTTGTCAAAATTTTATTTCTATAAATAACTTTGTAAAAACTTTTTTTTTCTATAGAAAATTTGTATATTGTATATTGTATTTCTATAAAAAATATTGTCAAAATTGTGTTCCTATCAAAAATTGTGTCAAGATTTTATTTCTATAAAAAATTTCGTCAAAATTTCATTTCTATAGAAAATTTTTTCAAAATGTCATTTCTATCGAAAATTTTGTCAAAATTTTATTTCTATAGAAAATTTTGTCAAAATTTTATTTCTATAGAAAATTTTGTCAAAATTTTATTTCTATAGAAAATTATGTCAGAAATTTATTTCTATAGAAAATTTTGTCAACATTTTATTTCTATAGACAATTTTGTTAAAATTTTATTTCTATTTCTATAGAAAATTTTGTCTTATGTGGGAAGTGCTAATTAAGCTTAGAATAGGAAAATTGGAACACAGATTGTGTTTTTTCTTCTTTCATCCAACAAAAGCTGGGAAATTTTCCTTGACTTTAATGGAAGAGAAATTTTTGATAAAATCTAAATTTCCACATACACGGAAAATACATAAACATTGGGAAAACAGGAAAACCTGTCAATGTTGCAATTTCAGGTTATTATCACTTAAAAACTCATCTAACAGCTGACAGATTCATTCCAGTGATAGCTCAATTTATTATTTACACGCTTTAAAATGTATTGTGTTAAATTGAATTCAGAAATAAGGTTATTCATAACGCAATTCAAGCTAACTAAATTATATTTCTATACAAAATTTTGTCAAAAATTTTATTTATATTTAAACTTTTGTCAAATTTTTATTTCTCTAAAAAATTTTGTCAAAGTTTTATTTCTATAGAAACTTTTGTCAAAATTTTCTTTCTATGCAAACAAATTTTGTCAAAATTTTATATCTATAGAAAATTTGGTCAAAATTTTATTTCTATAGAGAATTTTGTGAAAGTTTTACATCTATAGAAAAATGTTGTCAAAATTTTATTTCTATTGAATTTTTTTTTTTTTTAATTTTATTTCTACAGAAAATTTTGTCAAAATTTGATATCTATAGAAAATTTTGTCAAAATTTTATTTCTATAGAAAATTTTGTCAAAGTTTTACATCTATTGAAAAATATTGTCAACATTTTATTTCTATTTGAATTTTTTTTTTAATTTTATTTCTATAGAAAATTTTGTAAAAATTTTATTTTTATAGAAAATTTGGTTAAAATTTTATTTTTATTCTATTAAAAACCTTTCCCATATGCATCACATACATTTCTGTTCTTTTCCTTACTTACATCTCAAATCAACATATTTAAATTTAAACCCATATTTCAAAGATTTTTTATCACTTAAATCATTCTGCCTTTAGCCACACCTCTCTACTCTAGTTTGCATCTGCCAACAATGACATCCATCTCACATGGAGGGCACAAGTGTAATATGTGACTGGATAATAATATTTACCAGATGAAAGTAATATTTGCATACAATTTAAACTTTTTTTGTTTTGGTTTCCACTACAATCCAAGCCAATCTACGAAAAAATCACTTTGTTGTCGCAATTCTTATTGCGACCTAATAGCAAAGTGGGCGCAATTTAGAGGAAGTTACTCAGAGATATGGTCTATACTGTTACTGATACAGAGATAACAAGGCAGAGATTAAACACCGCAGGATATTTGAATCGGATACAAACGCCAAAATAGCCTTTTTTGAGTTCACAGAACAAAACTCAACGTTCCACAATCAAAAATAACGAATTTAAAATCCAAACAAAAGGGAGTAAATCTCCCTTTTGTTTGGAATTGGAATGATACTCAAAATCAAAAAAGAGCGATAGAGAGAGAGAGAGAGAGAGAGCAGGTTTGATTATTTCCAGTTTGATGGTTGTTTTTCAACGAATTTTATTTAATTATCACAACTGGGTGGGATATCATGGTATGGACGGACAGACATTGATTCCACACATTTTGATTTTGATAACTCTGCAAAAATGGAAATCACTGTTAAGTGCTGATATCCGACATAAAGCAGCCACATAGGAAATGGGAACGCCCTTAAAATAACAAAAAAAAAAAAAAAAAAAAAAAACAACAAATTTACCCTTAACATCTGGGCAAATGCCTTGGCAAACAAAGAGGGATGAAAGGCAATTTATATGAAAAATAAAAAAAATAATAGGACAAACAAGATACTTAACTGGGATGTCAGGGGATGGGATATTTACTGGTGTTGAAGTATGACAATAATTTAAGCCCATCATCAACCAACCAACTGCCTTCTCTAGTTAATATCCCATAACAATTTGGAATGATGAAATAATTTTTCCTGTCATTACCAACAGAAATTGGCTGTTGATTATGTCCTTCATTGTTGCCGTCCTCCCCAGTAGGTCTTGTTTGAAATCGTCCAAGCATGAAATGTCCTTAAAATGATAGCCCAATACTGGTGATGTGATGTTTCTATGCTAGTCACATAATAGACAACTTTTTTCTCTCTTGCCCTTAATTAATATAAGAAGTTTCCCTTTTTTGGTGTGCTGATTAGAGGTCGTTTTTCAAGTTTGTGGTTAAAGGTAAAATGGCGGTAGACCCTTGTCTTATGTTCCGGTATGGGATTATCCTATACTGTGAACAAAGCTAGCTGTTATTTTACTCATAATTGAGTCTGTTTATTGGGGTGGTACGTATGATTAATTCTGGTATTCCCTATCATTCGGTTTGGACCTACCATTTATCCTCACTCGGTTTACAACCACATTTGCCACATTTCATAGGATTCCGACCGAAATAGTCAATTTTTTTTGTGTTTGGCGTTTTTATAGATTTGTATATTCCCTACCAGCTTTAACCCTTAAATGCACACGATCATCGATTCCTCCAAAAAAATATATATAATATGCAAAATGGTAAAGAAGAACATCCGTATACCACATTTTGTTGAAAAAAAAATTTATGTGTTTTTTTGAAAAAAAAAAAATATGTGGTTGTATCTTCAAAAATACAGTGCGCATTAAACTAAGTTTTTATTTACAAATAAACAATTTGATTTTAGTAGAGAATATAGACTTTTTTTACACTACTCAGTTTTTTACCAGCATTACTTTCATCTCTGGTAAATATTATTTAACTTCCAATTTGTAGTTTTTTGAATTTTTTGTCAGAAGTACGTCAAATTTTCCGGAAAGCATATTTTTTCAAATAGCAGTATAATGTACTAAAGTCAACAAACTTGACTTTACAGAATTAGCTGGGCCTATATATGGGTTATTTTTTTTTACTACAACATATATTTTGGACGAAAATTAGGATGATGTATATTATTTACGCTGCAATTTCCATAATAACAGGTTGGCCGATAAGCCCCCGGTCTGACACATAGATGGCGTCGCTAGTATTAAATGCATATTATACCCTGCGCCACACTGTGGAACAGGGTATTATAAGTTAGTACATATGTTTGTAACACCCAGAAGGAGACGAGATAGACACATGGTGTCCTTGGCAATAATGCTCAGGGTGGGTCCCTGAGTCGATATAACCATGTCCGTCTGTCCGTCCGTCTGTCTTTGAACACATTTTTGTGATCAAAGTCTAGGTCGAAATTTAAGTCCAATCGCCTTCAAATTTGGCACATGTTCCTAATTTGGGTCAGAATAGAACCCTATTGATTTTGGAAGAAATCGGTTCAGATTTAGATATAGCTCCCATATATATCTTTCGCCCGATAAGCACTAATATGGACCCAGCAGCCAGAGTTTTACACCGATTTGCTTGAAATTTTGTACAAACATAACACTTAGCCAAGTGTGCAAAATTTGATTGAGATCGGTTCAGATTTAGATATAGCTCCCATATATATCTTTCGCCCGATATGGACTTATATGGCCCCAGAAGCCAGATTTTTGGCCGAATTTGGTTGAAATTTTGCACTAGGAGTACAATTAGTAGTATAGTCAAGTGTGCAAAATTTGGTTGAAATCGTTTCAGATTTAGATATAGCTCCCATATATATCTTTCGCCCGATATGGACTAATATGGTCGTTAAAGCCAGAGTGTTGGCCCAATTTGGTTGAAATTTTGCACAGGGAGTAGATTTAGCATTATAGCTATGCGTGCCAAATTCGGTTGAAATCGATTTAGATTTAGATATAGCTCCCATATATATCTTTCGCCCGATATGCACTTATATGGCACCAGAAGCCAGAGTTTTGGCCCAATTTGGTTGAAATTTTGCACTAGGAGTACAATTAGTAATATAGTCATGTGTGCCACATTTGATTGAAATCGGTTCAGATTTAGATATAGCTCCCATATATATTTTTCGCCCGATATGCACTTATATGGACCCAGAAGCCAGAGTTTTATCCCGATTAGCTTCAAATTTTGCACAAGGAGTACAATTAGTAGTATAGTCATGTGTGCCAAATTTGATTGAAATCGGTTCAGATTTAGATATAGCTCCCATATATATGTTTCGCCCAATATGGACTATTATGGTCCTACATTCAAAAAAAAAAGTTTACTTAGATCCAAAGATTTCGACCTTCCTTTAAGGATTTTGGTATTGATTCCGAGCCAAAGATGCGGCTTCTTTAAAATAAACACATTTTTATGGACCTCCCTGGCTTTAAATCTAGGATCAATAAAATGAAAATTGGATACAGATCTCATCTAACGAATTTTTATACTCTGTTTGCGATATATTATTAAAGGTATTCATGTACAAACAAATTCCAGTTTCAAAATCCAAATTATGCCAAGTACCTCAAAGTAAAAACTGCTAAAAAAACTTTAAACCAAAGAGCCAATCCTTAAAATAAGTCTTACCCTATATTTGAAGCATTTTTATCTTAAATTTAAACATTCATTATGTCAGTTGAGTTAAAGTCGATTTCTTTAAATTAAAAATGGTTTTATTTATTTTAAGGAACATTTGCCTTACTTCGAAGATCTACAGCTTCAACAGAGGGACGCAAAATTTCAAGATTTGTGTCCTAAATTTAACGAAAAAAAATGTTGATGCAAGGAGAAAAAAAACTTTCTTTTAATTAAAATGTCATTATTTTAAAGAATTTTGTCCTTAGCATTGCGTAAATTTCGAGTCCTAAAATTTAAGTTGCATAATCTTCCATAGTAGGTCAATATTTTTTTCAGTGTAGAAGCCAGAGTTTTGGTGCAATTTGGTTTAAATTTTGCACACGAAGTACAATTCGTAGTATAGTTATGTGCGCCAAATTTTATTGAAATCGGTACAGATTTGGATATAGCTCCCATATATATCGTTCGCCCGATTTAAACTCGTATGACCACAGTGGCCAATCTTTTACTCCGATTTAATTGAAATTTTGCACAGACTTTAGAATTAGCATTGTAGCTATGCGTGCCAAATTTGGTTGAAATCGGTTCAGATTTAGATATAGCTCCCATATATATGTTTTTCTGATTTCGACAAAAATGGTCAAAATACCAACATTTTCCTTGTAAAATCGCCACTGCTTAGTCGAAAAGTTGTAAAAATGACTCTAATTTTCCTAAACTTATAATACATAAAGGGTGATACGGTCAAAATTTGGTCAATATAAACTTGACGTATTTCTTTCAATTTTGCATTTAAAAAACCTGAACATACCTCATTTTGAAGGTGTGTGTGTGTAGAATGTTGCTCCTATTTTGATTTTGGAATTCACTCTTCAGTTGTCAAAATGCCGTCCAAGCAAGAAGAGCAGCGTATCAAAATTTTGCTCGCGCATCGCGAAAATCCGAGCTACTCGCACGCAAAGCTGGCAAAATCGCTAAAAGTTGCCAAATCAACCGTTACAAATGTAATTAAAGTGTTTGGGGAACGTTTGTCGACAGCCAGGAAGTCTGGATCGGGGGGGAAATCGAAAACCGGAAGCCGCTGAGACGACAAAAAGAGTTGCCGGTAGTTTCAAGCGAAACCCTAACCTCTCTCTCCGAGATGCCGCAAATAAGCTGGGTGTATCGTCTACAACCGTGCATCGAGCCAAAAAACGAGCCGGACTATCGACTTACAAGAAGGTAGTGACTCCAAATCGCGATGATAAACAAAATACGACGGCCAAAGCGCGATCCCGGAGGCTGTACACGACGATGCTGACGAAGTTTGACTGCGTGGTAATGGACGATGAAACCTACGTCAAAGCCGACTACAAGCAGGAGTTATATACGGCAAAAGGAAGGGGAAAGGTAGCAGATATTTTCAAGCGCATAAAACTTTCAAAGTTCGCAAAGAAATATCTGGTTTGGCAAGCCATCTGTACCTGTGGCTTGAAAAGCAACATTTTCATAGCTTCCGGGACTGTCAACCAAGAAATTTACGTGAAAGAGTGTTTGTTGCTGCCTTTCCTGAAGAAACACGGTTGTTCCGTACTGTTTTGGCCGGATTTGGCATCTTTCCATTACGGTAAAAAGGCCATGGAGTGGTACGCCGCTAACAACGTGCAGGTGGTTCCCAAGGACAAGAACCCTCCCAACACGCCAGATCTCCGTCCAATTGAGAAATACTGGGCTATTGTCAAGCGGAACCTAAAGTAGACCAAAAAAACTGCTAAGGACAACCAGCAGTTCAAGGCAAACTGGCTTTCTGCGGCGAAGAAGGTGGACAAGGTGGCTGTACAAAATCTGATGGCAGGTGTCAAGCGTGAGGCCCGGCAATTCGGATTTGGAAAAGCGAAAGCCTAACTGAATATTTTTCCTGAATTTTATACTAATTGAACTTGAACAAGTATATACGGCCGTAAGTTCGGCCAGGCCGAAGCTTATGTACCCTCCATCATGGATTGCGTAGAAACTTCTTCTAAAAACTGCCAATCAGAATCGATTACTTAAGTTGCGGAAACGCTTGCCGATGGCAAGGTATCTTAAAACCTCCTAACACCATCTTCTAAATTGTATGTAAGTCCATACGTGGTATATATTAAATCAAAAAAGATCGATCCAATACGTATATAATTCAGTTTGACAAAGTAGACATAAAATTTTTACAAAATTTTCTTCAGAAATAAAATTTAAAAAAAAAATTTCTATAGAAATAAAATTTTGACAAAATTTTCTATAGAAATAAAAATTTTGACAAAATTTTCTATAGGAAGAAAATTTTCACAAAAATTTCTACAGAAATAAAATTTTAACAAAATTTTCAATAGAAATAAACTTTTGACAAAATTTTCTATAGAAATAAAATCTTGGTAGATTATTTTTGGCTCGAGTGGCAACCATGATTATGAACCGAATAAAATTTGAACAAAATTTTCTATAGAAATAAAATTTTGACAAAATTTTCTATAGAAATAAAATTTTGACAATGATGAAAATTTTATTATGAACCGAATAAAATTTTAACAAAATTTTCTCTAGAAATAAAATTTTGGTAGATTATTTTTGGCTCTAGTGGCAACCATGATTATGAACCGATATGGACCAATTTTTGTGTGATTGGACCAATTTTGGTATGGTTGTTAGCGACCATATACTAACACCACGTTCCTAATTTGAACCGGATCGGATGAATTTTGCTCCACCCATAGGCTCCGGAGGTCAAATCTGGAAAACGTTTTATATGGGGGCTATGTGTATATAATTATGGACCGATATGGACCAATTCTGCCACGGTTGTTAAAGATCATATACTAACACCATGTTCCAAATTACAACCGGATTGGATGAAATTTGCTTCTCTTGGAGACTTCGCAAGCCAAATCTGGGGATCGGTTTATATGGGGGCTATATATAATTATGAACCGATGTGGACCAATTTTTGCATGGTTGTTAGAGACCATATACCAATATCATGTACCAAATTTCAGGCGGATCGGATGAAATTTGGTTCTCTTTGAGGCTCCGCAACCCAAATCGGGGGATCGGTTTATATGGGCGCTATATATAATTATGGACCGATGTGGACCAATTTTTGCACGGTTGTTAGAGACCATATACCAACATCATGTAACAAATTTCAGCCGGATCGGATGAAATTTCTTCTCTTTGAGGCTCCGCAAGCCAAATCTGGGGATCGGTTTATATGGGCGCTATATATAATTATGGACCGATGTGGACCAATTTTTGCACGGTTGTTGGAGATAATATACCAATACCATGTACCAAATTTCAGCCGGATCGGATGCAATTTGCTTCTCTTTGAGGCTTCGCAAGCCAAATCTGGAGATCGGTTTATATGGGGTCTATATATAATTATGGACCGATGTGGACCAATTTTTGCATGGTTGTTAGAGACCATATACCAACATCATGTACCAAATTTCAGCCGGATCGGATGAAATTTCTTCTCTTTGAGGCTCCGCAAGCCAAATCTGGGGATCGGTTTATATGGGGTCTATATATAATTATGGACCGATGTGGACCAATTTTTGCATGATGGTTAGAGACCATATACCAACACCATGTACCAAATTTCAGCCGGATCGGATGAAATATGCTTATGTTAGAGGCTCCACAAGCCAAATCTGAGGGTCCCTTTATATGGGGGCTATACGTAAAAGTGGACCATTTTCAATACCATCCGACCGACATCGATAACAACTACTTGTGGCAAGTTTCAAGTCGATAGCTTGTTTTGTTCGGAAGTTAGCGTGATTTCAACAGACGGACGGACGGACGGACGGACATGCTTAGATCGACTCAGAATTTCACCACGACCCAGAATGTATATACTTTATGGGGTCTTAGAGCAATATTTCGATGTGTTACAAACGGAATGACAAAGTTAATATACCCCCATCCTATGATGGAGGGTATAAAAAGAAATTTAATTTGATTTTTTAAATAAACGATTTCACCGATTTACACGCGTTTTCCCTTGACCAAATTTTGACCGTATCACCCTTTATGACTGAGTGCTGCCCGATTCTATATTTTGTCCAATGACAATGGACTTCCCTTTTTTAGCCGAGTGCGAACGGCTACGTGGTGAAACCACGTAGGAAAGCATTGCAACACTAGGAAATGTCACCAGCATTACCGAGAAGATATAATAGACCGTTGAAATTTTTTTTTGGTGTTTGGTCGAAATCGGGGATTGAATCCATGATCCTCCATATGCAGGGCGGGCATGCTAACCATTGCATCACGTTGTTTTCCGATTGAACCCGTGACACATGGTGGTTTGTGTACCCGACTTGCACATCAAGAACACCCTCTTATGATTGGAGGTGTACTAGAAGGAAAGAGGAGTTTTTTTTTCTGAACAACGAAATGTTGTGTATGTACTACATTTCAATAAAATCGGTTTTTTTTATCGAGCCGACCACAGTTATTAGACCCTTACCCGTATTGGCCTAGTATAGAAAAATCGGATGGTCTTATATGTGTATCATTCATCGCAAAATAGAGTAATCCACCCTAAGCCTTAAATGTTATGAAATATGCATGCCGCAATGTTGGGCGCCAAATTGTTGACATTTATGTTTTGGACATAACTCATACATAATTGTTCGTTCGTTACCCAAAAGACATCTGTTCCTAAACAACACAAAAAGGTGGAAAGTATGTTAAAAAAAGATATTGTTGCTGTTGCCAACAACGCCGACAAAAAAAGGAATTGCTTCATATTAGTATTCGCTGAGAGACACTTAAGAAAAAATAAAAGCAATTCAGCTGAATAAAAAAAAGGTAGTCACTACAGAAAACTACAGATGTATAGAGCAACTGGCAAATGGTCTTACTCATATGGGTACGTGTCATTGAGTTTTTTTTTGATAATGTTGGTCTTATCAATGAGATGAGATCAGATTATCTTTTCGTTTACAGAAGAAAGAGCATAGCCAACAACAAAAACAACAACTTAAGATTGAGCCATTCATGTCTTCTCAGTCATATGCGTAAATGCAAAGGCCCCTTGTAATCCATAGATTTATTTGTATGTCTGTCTGTCTCTCTGTGGTTCTGTTGTGTCATAGGCTTGAGAATTAAAAAACAAAAATAAACTCACGTCAAATTAGCTCGTTCTAAGCATTGCGGCCTCTCTGTCTGTCCGTCCATCCGTCCGTTTGTCTTTTAATCTGGCATGAGGACACGATGTGATTGGCGTTGTAATTTGCCGAATTATCCATTGAAATGCCTGAAGTATTCATCATTAATCGCCCATTAACAGAGTGTTAATCCATGTTAGATTACACTCGCACCCTCTCAGCCATCGCTTGCATTGCGTTTGCATCGAAACCAAGCAACAAACGCTTGCCTAGGCAAAAAGAACAATCCATGGCTTTGTCTCCCATTCACTTTTATAACAATCGCTCATCCATCCGTCCTGGCATTTACCATTTGCCTCCATTGATCCCATGATTTGTGTCACATTTTGTTGTCAGCCTTGTTTAATTACAGGCAAATGATGTTTGATTTCCATTCTCTGTGACATTTTCAAAGAAGGAATAGCCAGAAATTAGTGGTGGTGGTGGTGGTTGGTGTGTTATATGTGCCGACAAAGAATCTTGGTTCTCCATATGACCCTGGTCCCTTTTTCTAAATTGGGTATTATTACGAAACGTTTATAGAATGATAATGCGACATTAACTCATAGTGAAAGTTTATTCAAGATGTTCATATTTTTGACGGGCGGCTGCTTGGATGGAAACGGAAATATTTTTTAAGGCGATTATTGTAGGCTCATAGTGAAAATTTCAAATGGAAAATCAATCACAGCTTATATTTGTATTACAAGTTTTAATAATATGGAACATGTCCCAATTACAGAATATGACAGAGATTTTTTTTATTTTTTACCAACAGAAGAAAGGAAGAATGGTAGTTCATGAAAATAATAACAGGCTATCATGATAAAAATTATCAAAAGAAAATCATAGCATCGCCCAATTCATGTTTTCAAGGATGGGAAATGCGTCCTCAAGATCTTAGTTGCCATCCATAATTCAGCAAACAAATTGGAAGTGCTTTCCAAGTCATATAGTTTAATATGTTTTTTCGGAGATAAGCTTATTTTGCACTTCGCAAAAAAGTTTGTATGAAATAGTCCAAAACTTACATTTTCTCATATTCCTTCTCTGGGTGAAAACTTGAGAAGTGGGCCGATACATTTCTTGGTAGATTCAAAATTTCGGACTACATGCAAGGGTTACAATTTATTTGGCAGGATTGGGCAACCCCAGTGTTCCAATCTGCCAACTGACAACTCTCCCGTAAGGCTTGACATTTTTGAGGTTATACGGCCTAGTAAAAAAAGCAGCGCTACAAAAGCAGTTAAATTTTTCTTTTTGGAAAGGAATGAATTAAAAAAAATTCGTTAGAAAAAAAATTGAGAAAATTACCTATGGAAATACAATTTTGAGAAAAATTTCCATAGAAACAAAAAAGGAGACAAGTTTTTTCTATAGAAATAAAATTTTGAGGAAAATTTCTATAGAAAAAAATATTAAGAACATTTTCATGGAAATTAAATTTTGACAAAATTTTCTATAGAAAAAAATTTTTTTAAATTTTCTATAGACAAAAAATTTTAACAAAATTATTTATAGAAATACAATTTTACGAAACTTTCTATTAAAATAAAAAAAGAAAATTTTTATAGAAATACAATTTTGACTAAATATTCTATTGGAATAAAATTTTCACAACATTTTCTATAGAAATAAAATTGTGACAAAAGTTTCTACAAAAATAAAATTGTGACAAAATTTTCAACAAAAATAAAACTTTGAAAAACAATTCAACAAAAATAAAATTCTATAGATATAAAATTTTGACAAAATTTTTCTATTTAAATAAAATTTTGACAAAAATTTTCTATTTAAATAAAATTTTGACAAAATTTTTCTATTTAAATGAAATTTTGAGAACATTTTCTATAAAAATTTTTGACAAGTAAAATTAAAATTTAGACTAAATTGTCTATAGAAATAAAGCTCTTGATAAAAATTTCTATAGAAATAAAATTGCGACAAATTTTTTGAAAAAAGGTTCTCAAGAAGTGAAATTTTGACACAATTTTCTATGGAAACATATTTTTTTACAAAATTTAGTATAGAAATAAACTTTTGACAAACTTTTCTATAGAAATAAAATTTTCCTATAGAAATAAATTTTGATGAAAATTTCTATAGAAAAAAAATATTAAGAAAATTTTCCATGGGAATAAAATTTTGAATAAATTTTCAATAGAAAAAAAGTTTTAACAAAATTATTTATAGAAATGCAATTTTGACAAAATTTTCTATTAAAATAAACAAAATAAAGAAAATTTTTATAGAAATAAAATGTTGACAAAATTTTCTACAAAAATAAAATTGTGACAAAATTTTCAAGAAAAATTAAACTTTGAAAAACAATTCAACAAAAATAAAATTCTAAAGATATAAAATTTTGGCAAAATTTCTCTATTTAAATAAAATTTTGACAAAATTTTTCTATTTAAATATAATTTTGACAAAATTTTTATATTTAAATGAAATTTGGCAATATTTCCTATAAAAATTTTTGACAAGTAAAATTAAAATTTAGACTAAATTATCTATAGAAATAAAGCTCTTGACAAAAATGTCTATAGAAATAAAATTGCGACAAAATTTTCTCTAGAAATTAAATTTTGAAAAAATGTTCTAAAGGAGTGAAATTTTGGCACAATTTTAGATGGAAATAAATTTTTTTACAAAATTTTGTATAGAAATTAACTTTTGACAAAATTTTCTATAGAAATTAAATTTTGACAAAATTTTCTGTAGAAAAAAATCTTGAGAAAATTTCCTATGGAAATAAAATTTTGAGAAAAATTTCTATAGAAAAAAAATATTAAGAAAATTTTCCATGGAAATACAATTTTCTATAGAAATAAAATTTTGACAAAATTTTCTATAGAAAAAAAGTTTTAACAAAATTATTTATAGAAATGCAATTTTGATAAAATTTTCTATTAAAATAAAAAAATAAAGAAAATTTTTATAGAAATACAATTTTGACAACGTTTTCTATAGAAATAAAATTGTGACAAATTTTTTAACAAAAATAAAACTTTGAAAAATAATTCAACAATAATAAATTTCTATAGATATAAAATTTTGACAAAAGTTTTCTATTTAAATAAAATTTTGACAAAATTGTTCTATGTAAAGAAAATTTTGACAAAACTTCTCTATTTAAATGAAATTTTTTTGAAATTTGGCACAACTTTCTATGGAAATAAATTTTTTTACAAAAATTTGTATAGAAATAAATTTTTAACAAAATTTTCTATAGAAATAAAAGTTTGACAAAATTTTCTGTAGAAAAAAATTTTGAGAAAATTTCCTATGGAAATAAAATTTTGAGAAAAATTTCTATAGAAAAAAATGAAAAAATTTTTTTCCATAGAAATAAAGTTTTGAGGAACATTTCTATAGAAAAAAATATTAAGACAATTTTTTATAGAAATAAAATTCTTACAGAATTTTCTATAGAAATAAAATTTTGACAAAATTTTCTATAGAAATAAAATTTTGACAAAATTTTCTATAGAAATAAAATTTTGACAAAATTTTCTATAGAAATAAAATTTTGACAAAATTTTCTATAGAAATAAAATTTTGTCAAAATTTTCCATAGAAATAAAATGTTGTCAAAATTTTCAATAGAAATAAAATTTTGACACAATTTTCAATAGAAATAAAATTTTGACAAAATTTTCTACAAAAATAAAATTTTGACACAATTTTCAATAGAAATAAAATTTTGACAAAATTTTCTACAAAAATAAAATTTTGACAAATTTTTCTACAAAAATAAAATTTTGTTTTGTTATTGTTGGTTTTGTTCTTTAAGCATTGTTGTCGTTTTTTTATTTCAGCTTAAAACCATACATTGACTAAACTACAAGAGTAGCTTAACCAACAGAGGAAAAGAATGTTTGTCAAATTTATTTGGGCAAAGCCCTATAGACTGCAAGATGGTTGGATGGACGCACGTTTCGGAATTACCACATTCCTCATCAGCATCCTCTACTTGCAGCAAAACTATCAACCAATTATCAGAATAAATTCAGGCAGTTTATTAAACCCAACAAAAACCACACTTGAACCCTCCGAAAAAAGGTTTTACATTGATAGCCGGCTTATGCCGAAATAAACTCGAAACGGAGGGTTCAAGTGTGGTTTTTGTTGGGTTTAATAAACTGCCTGAATTTATTCTGATAATTGGTTGATAGTTTTGCTGCAAGTAGAGGATGCTGATGAGGAATGTGGTAATTCCGAAACGTGCGTCCATCCAACCATCTTGCAGTCTATAGGGCTTTGCCCAAATAAATTTGACAAACATTCTTTTCCTCTGTTGGTTAAGCTACTCTTGTAGTTTAGTCAATGTATGGTTTTAAGCTGAAATAAAAAAACGACAACAATGCTTAAAGAACAAAACCAACAATAACAAAACAAAACAAATGGAAAAAGAAGAGGAGGCACGCTCAAAATAAACCCAGCCATGTGAATTCAAATCGATGATTTGACAGTGGCATAGGAAAAGAGATATGTTTGTTTCGAGTTTATTTCGGCATAAGCCGGCTATCAATGTAAAACCTTTTTTCGGAGGGTTCAAGTGTGGTTTTTGTTGGGTTTAATAAACTGCCTGAATTTATTCTGATAATTGGTTGATAGTTTTGCTGCAAGTAGAGGATGCTGATGAGGAATGTGGTAATTCCGAAACGTGCGTCCATCCAACCATCTTGCAGTCTATACACGCAAAAAAATAATTCTTTCCTCCCAAACGAAATTTTAGACAAACAAAGTTCGTTTCTTATTTGCTTTTCGCTGTAAGGAAGTGTATTTGGAAGAAAAGTATATACTTTTTGTGATAAACATTTATTCTTTTCCAGGATGTAACAACAATTTCATAAAGACTAACTAAAAAAAAAATTTTTTTCTTGCTAATTGCATTTTCCCACACATCTTTCTCACATCAACTAGTTTTTTTTAGTTCTTAACACCTTTTCCTGTAATACCAACAATGTAGAAGAAATTATACGAATTTATAAATTTTTAAAATTTTTTTACCTTTCGCCTGGACGGAGAATCGAACCGCGGACCATGCACTTTGTAAGCCAACACACTAACTACTGAGCTATGTACCTGTTATGGTCATCAATAGATAATTATCCATATAAGTTATATTTATATAGCATAGCTTGCGGCGCCCACGAACCGAATAAACAAAGTTTATTTAACAGAAACAAACATTTAGTTTGGCACCGTGGAGCAGTGGTTGCTACGTCTGACTCTCATGCCAAGGGTCGTGGGTTCGATCCCTGCTTCGACCAATGTTTTTGTTTTTGTTTTGTTTTTTTTTTTTTTACATACATTCTACATATGTTCGGAAGATTTCGAAAAAATGTTCAACATTACATTGTACTATATTAAATTTTGAACTGTAAAATGTGTTTTATTAAAGACCAAAAGTCAGAAAAGAACAGTGTTTGATATAAACGAAATGGACTCTGTTGTTGTTTCAAAAATAACTTTTTTTATTGAAAAAATAAAAACTTTGTAACAAACGAATTTTTTTGGTGATAAAAGTTTAAAATTTTCGAAGTAATTCAAAAAACTCTAACAAAAGAAAAACGTTTTCGGTACACGTTTTCCAAACGTTTTTTTTCTTTGCGTGTAGGGCTTTGCCCAAATAAATTTGACAAACATTCTTTTCCTCTGTTGGTTAAGCTACTCTTGTAGTTTAGTCAATGTATGGTTTTAAGCTGAAATAAAAAAACGACAAAAATAAAATTTCGACAAAATTTTGTACAAAAATAAAATTTTAAAAAATGTCTATAGATATAAAATTTTGACAAAATTTTTCTATTTAAATGAAATTTTGACAAAATTTTCTACAGAAATTATTGACAAGTAAAATTAAAAGTTGGACCAATTTTTCTATAGAAATAAACTCCTGACAAAAATTTCTATAGAAATAAAATTGCGACAAAACTTTCTATAGAAATGAAATTTTTAGCAAACATTCTAAAGAAATAAAATTTTGACACAATTTTCTATGGAAATAAATTTTTTTACAAAATTTTCTATAGAAATAAAATTTTGAGAAAAATTTCTATAGAAAAAAAAATTGAGACAATTTTTTCTATAGAAATATAAATTTTAAGGAAATTTTCTATAGAAAACAATATTAAGAATATTCTATAGAAATAAAATTTTGAGAAAAATTTCTATAGAAAAAAAAATTGAGACAATTTTTTCTATAGAAATATAAATTTTAAGGAAATTTTCTATAGAAAACAATATTAAGAATATTTTCTATAGAAATTTTATATAGACATAAAATGTTGACAAAATTTTCTGCAGAAATAAAATTTTGAAAAAATTTTCTGCAGAAATAAAATTGTTTTGTTTTGTTATTGTTGGTTTTGTTCTGTAAGCATTGTTGTTGTATTTTTATTTCAGCTTAAAACCATACATTGACTAAACTACAAGTGTAGCTTTATCAACAGAGACAAAATTTTCTATAGAAATAAAATTGTGACAAAAATAAAATTTTGACAAAATTTTCTACAAAAAAAAAATCTATAGATATAAAATTTTCGACAAATTTTTTCTATTTAAATGAAATTTTGACAAAATTTTCTGTAGAAATAAAATTTTCACAAAATTTTCTGTAAAAATAAAATTTTGACAAAAAGAGAAAAGAGAAAGAAGAGAAAAGAAAAATTTCTATAGAAAAAATATTGAGACAATTTTTCTATAGAAATAACATTTTGAGGAGAATTTCTATAAAAAATATTAAGAAAATTTTCTATAGAAATAAAATTTTGACAAAATTTTCTATAGAAATAAAATTGTGACAAAATTTTCTGTAGAAATAAAATTTTCACAAAAAGAGAAAAGAGAAAGAAGAGAAAAGAAAAATTTCTATAGAAAAAATATTGAGACAATTTTTCTATAGAAATAACATTTTCTATAGAAATAAAAAAAAAAAGTTTTTACAAAATTATTTAAAGAAATCAAATTTTGACAAAGAAATAAAATGTTGATAAAATTTTCTATAGAAATAAAATTTTGAAAAAAATGTGTATAGATATAAAATTTTGAAAAAAATTGTTCTATTTGAATAAAATTTGACAAAATTTTTCTACTTAAATGAAATTTTGACAAAATTTTCTATAGAAATAAAACTCTTGACAAAAATTTCTATAGAAATAAAATTGTGACAAAATTTTCTCTAGAAATGAAATTTTGAGAAAATGTTCGAAAAAATAAACTTTTGACACAATTTTCTATGGAAATAATTTTTTTACAAAATTTTCTATAGGAATAAAATTTTGCAAAATTTTCTATGGAAATAAAATTTTGACACAATTTTCTATAGAAATAAAATTTTGACAAAATTTTTTAAATAAATAACAAATTGATAAAACTTTCAAAAGAAATAAAATTGTGAAAAAATCTCTATAGACAATTTTGTCAACATTTTTTATAAAATTTTCTATAGGAAAAAAATTTGTCAAAATTTTCTATAGAAATATTTTTTTTTTACAAAATTTTCAATGTAAATAAAATTCTTGACAAAAATTTCTATAGAAATAAAATTGTGACAAAATTTTCTATATAAATAAAATTTCTTGACAAAAAATTCTATAGAAAGAAATTTTTGACAAATATAACTAAAATTTTGACTTACTTTTCTATAGGAATAAAATGTTGACACAATTTTGTATAGAAATAAAACTGTGACAAAAATTTCTATAGAAATAAAATGTTGACAAAATGTTCTAAAGAAATAAAATTTTGACAAATTTTTCTATAGAAATAATATCTTAAGAAAATTGTCTATAGTAATAAAATTTTGACAAAATTTTCTATGGAAATAAATTTTTGACAAAATAAAAAACAAAATAAAAAATGAGAAATATTTGGTAGTTTCTTGATAAATTTTTCTCATTTTCTTGGAAGATTGTGTTTGGCTCGAATAGCTCGACTAAAGGGGAAGAGGTTGATGTATTCAGAATTCATGTTTTTGGAGATACCTCAATCGGTTCAAGCGTATGCAAAATGGTATAGATCTTAATGGGCAATATTTCGAAAAACAATAAACCAATATTTCTTTTTATTCTCTTATCCCAACAATATAAAAAGCTCCCTCACATATATGCTTGCAGAAGTGTGTTGTAGTCCCTAGTATCGTGCTCCCACTTATCGTCCCTCTGATATCTATTCTGTTCAGAATTTCACCATCGGCAGTCATGTGGCCAATTTTTTCAACAAGAGGAATTTTGCGCAAAGTTTAAGTTTTACGATTTTATCCCACATTAGAAAATGATCAATGGCATTGCCGTTTCTCTCCATGTTTACTCCACTATCTCCTGACGGTTTGTCATGTTTCTACACGCAAAGAAAAAAAACGTTTGGAAAACGTGTACCGAAAACGTTTTTCTTTTGTTAGAGTTTTTTGAATTGCTTCGAAAAGTATACACTTTTATCACCAAAAAAATTCGTTTGTCACAAAATTTTTATTTTTTCAATAAAAAAAGTTATTTTTGAATCAACAACACAGTCCATTTCGTTTATATCAAACACTGTTCTTTTCTGACTTTAGGTCTTTAATAAGACACATTTTAAAGTTCATAGTAAAAATTTAATATAGTAGAATGTAATGTTGAACATTTTTTCGGAATCTTCCGACCATATCTGGAATATATGTAAAAAAAAACAAAAAAAAACTTTGGTCGAAGCAGGGATCGAACCCACGACCCTTGGCATGCAAGTCGGACGTAGCAACCACTGCTCCACGGTGCCCAACTAAATGTATTTTTCTGTTAAATAAACTTTGTTTATTCGGCTCGTGGGCGCCACAAGCTATGCTATATAAATATAACTTATATGGATATTTATCTATTGATTACCATAACAGGTACATAGCTCAGTGGTTAGTGTGTTGGCTTACAAAGTGCATGGTCCGCGGTTCGATTCTCCGTCCAGGCGAAAGGTAAAAAAAATTTTAAAATTTATAAAATCGTATAATTTCTTCTACATTGTTTGTATTACAGAAAAAGGTGCTAATAACTAAAAACTTCGTGGAAGTGAGAAAGATGTGAGGGAAAATGCAATTAGCTAGAAAAAATTTTTTTTGAGGTAGTCTTTATGAAATTGTTTTTACATCCTGGAAAAGAATAAACGTTTATCACAAAATGTATATACTTTTCTTCCAAATACACTTCCTTTCAACGAAAAGCAAATGAGAAACGAACTTTGTTTGTCTAAAATTTCGTTTGGGAGGAAAGAATTATTTTTTTGCGTGTATCCATTCACCAATCATCGTCAATATATTCGATGTCATCACAGCATTTGGTCCCTCCATTTTTTAAAGTCCAGTTCCCTTAATTTATGAATGATAAGGTGAATGAAAGGAGTAGCCCGATTCTATGTTCAGCTCAATGACAAGGAACCATTTTCTATAACCGAGTCCGAAAGACGTGCCACAGAATGTCTGAAGGCACTTAGACCAACGCTCACAATTTTATCCTCTCTATCATTTTTTGAAATTAAAAAGGTAAAAAGATGTATTTTATTTAGTCTTTATTTTATATAGATTTTATTAATTATACCCTGCGCCACACTGTGGAACAGGGTATTATAAGTTAGTGCATATGTTTGTAACACCCAGAAGGAGACAAGATAGACACATGGTGTCTTTGGCAATAATGCTCAGGGTGGGTCCAATAATGCTCAGGGTGGGTGAGTCGATATAACCATGTCCGTCTGTCCGTCCGTCCGTCCGTCTGTCTGTGAACACATTTTTGTGATCAAAGTCTAGGTCGCAATTTAAGTCCAATCGCCTTCAAATTTAGCACATGTTCCTAATTTGGGTCAGAATAGAACCCTATTTATTTTGGAAGAAATCGGTTCAGATTTAGATATAGCTCCCATATATATCTTTCGCCCGATATGGACTAATATGGTCCTAAAAGCCAGAGTTTTGGCCCAATTTGGTTGAAATTTTGCACAGGGAGTAGATTTAGCATTGTAGCTATGCGCGCCAAATTTGGTTGAAATCGATTCAGATTTAGATATAGATCCCATATATATCTTTTGCCCGATATGGACTAATATGGTCCTAGAAGCCAGAGTTTTGGCCCAATTTGTTTGAAATTTTGCACTCGGAGTACAATTAGTAGTGCAGTTAAGTGTGCAAAATTTGATTGAAATCGGTTCAGATTTAGATATAGCTCCC
Organism: Haematobia irritans; assembly: GCF_050003625.1. Taxonomy (NCBI): domain Eukaryota; kingdom Metazoa; phylum Arthropoda; class Insecta; order Diptera; family Muscidae; genus Haematobia; species Haematobia irritans. The sequence continues at coordinate 219,590,171 of NC_134398.1, read as the reverse complement.
AGAGTTTTATACCGATTTGCTTGAAATTTTGTGCAAACATAACACTTAGTCGTATAGTCAAGTATGCAAAATTTGATTGAAATCGGTTCAGATTTATATATAGCTCCCATATATATCTATCGCCCGATATGGACTTATATGGCCCCAGAAACCAGATTTTTCGCCAAATTTGGTTGAAATTTTGCATTAGGGGTACAATTAGTAGTATAGTCAAGTGTGCAAAATTTGATTGATATCGGTTCAGATTTAGATATAGCTCCCATATATATCTTTCGCCCGATATGGATTTATATGACCCCAGAAGTCAGATTTTTGGCCGAATTTCGTTGAAATTTTGCACTAGGAGTACAATTGGTAGTATAGTCAAGTGTGCCAAATTTGATTGAAATCGGTTCAGATTTACATATAGCTCCCATATATATCGTTCGCCCGATTTACACTCATATGACCACAGTGGCCAATCCTTTACTCCGATTTAATTGAAATTTTGAACAGGGAGTAGAATTAGCATTGTAGCTATGCGTGCCAAATTTGGTTGAAATCGGTCCAGTTTTAGATATAGCTCCCATATATATGTTTTTCTGATTTCGACAAAAATGGTCAAATTCCAACATTTTCCTTGTAAAATCGCCACTGCTTAGTCGAAAAGTTGTAAAAATGACTCTAATTTTCCTAAACTTCTAATACACATATATTGAGCGATAAATCACAAATAAACTTTTGAGAAGTTTCCTTAAAATTGCTTCAGATTTAAATGTTTCCCATATTTTTTTACTAACATTGTGTTTCACCCTAGTGCATTAGCCGACGTAAATTTTGAGTCTATAGATTTTGTAGAAGTCTATCAAATTCTGTCCACATCGAGTGATATCTAAATGTATGTATTTGGGATAAACCTTTATATATAGCCCCCAACACATTTGACGGATGTGATATGGCATTGAAAATTTAGATCTACAAAGTGGTGCAGGGTATAATATAGTCGGCACCGCCCGACTTTAGACTTTCCTTACTTGTTTTTTACTAACATTGTGCTCCACCCTAGTGCATTAGACGACTTAAATTTTGAGTCTATAGATTTTGTAGAAGTCTATGAAATTCTGTCCAGATCGAGTGATATTTAACATAAATGTATATATTTTGGATAAACCTTTATATATAGCCCCCAACACATTTGACGGATGTGATATGGTATCGGAAATTTAGATCTACAAAGTGGTGCAGGGTATAATATAGTCGGCCCCGCCCGACTTTAGACTTTCCTTACTTGTTTTTTTTTTTTAATATTTATTATTGGAGAATTAGTTTTTAAATTAAAATGATGAAATAAATAAACAAAGTGGTAAACGATCCCTTGAAATACTTAAAAAGTTTTCGTTTGCATAAACTTCCATATTTAATTTTTGATGGAATTGAGTACCCTTCATATGTTATAACGAATTTAACGGCTCATACTTGAAACCAAATCGCAAGGAATTTTGTGAAAAATTAGTTCTGCCATTAATTTTACGAAATGAATTTCCCTTGACACTACCCAAATGATTTAATGGTTCTCTTGTATTTTTTTAGCTAAAAGCTTTTATTTAACAACCCATTTTGTTGGAAGTTTACAAATTCTATGAAAAAATAATAAAACAAAAATCCATATCTCTCTTCAAGGGCTCGCTGTTTTTTTTTTTTTGTCAATGGAGGTTGTGTAACTCAAAATTTTCCCACCGCCCAGATTGACTTCCATACAAAAGAAGAATGTGACAGATTACACCAAATATTCATGGGAGTACAACAAAACCCAGCAAACCAAACCACCGATGACCTACCATTCACCCAAAGCATCCATCACCTCATAGATCCATTTGTCATAGTGGTTTGCTGTTATTGGCTATTACACCACCAGGTATTGTTGATGTTTTGTTTGGGACAGGAACTCAACTTGTCAAGATTATGATTGTTAACAGATATTTCAAAATAAAAGTCCAACATTGCGTTTCGTTTCGTTTGTCTGCTTTAATCATTGATGGCACTGATGGGTTGTGGAGGAGTCTTTGTCGTTGGACCTTCCCACGATTGTTGGTTGGCGTTTCTCTTGGAATTGATAACTTTTACATGTGTTCTTCGCCACACCATTGATTGATTTATGTGATGATACATTTCCGATTCTAGATCATAGTTAATGGGAACCTTAAATGTTTGTCTCTAAGGAACGGAAGAAGCCTTCTCGATTTCAAAGAATTTGACAAGGGAGCTACACATGTCTTTCTTATCAGTTTCTAGTACATACACTAAGTGAAGCAAGTAGGTACACTCCCATGTCAGAAGGCCTACAAAGATAAGTTACTAGAATTGGATTTGACCAAACATTGAAGGAATTTTCGATAAAACCACAATTCTATAGAAATTTGATTTTCTTCGAAATCTTCTAAAAAATTTTAATTATAAAAACATTTTCCTTAGAAACAAATTCGATAAAAATTTTTGCAAAATTTTCTATAGAAATAAAATTTGGACAAAATTTTCTATAGAAATAAAATTTGGACAAAATTTTCTATAGAAAATAAAGTTTTGAGGAAATTTTCAATGGAAAAAAATGTTGACAAAACTTTCTATAGAAATAAAATTTTGATAAAAATTTCCATAGAAAAAAGTTTTGGCAAAATTCTCTATAGAAATAAAATTTTGGCAAAATTCTCTATAGAAATAAAATGTTAATAAAATTTTCTTTAAAATAAAAAAATTCACAAAATTCTCTATAAACAAAAAATGTGAAAATTTTCTATAGAAAAAATGCAAAAAATTTGCTATTTTCTATTGAAATAAAATTTTGACAAAATTTTCTAAGAAATACAATTTTGCCAAAATTTTCTACAAATATAAAATTTTGCCAAAATTTTCTACAAATATAAAATTTTGATATAATTTTCTATAACAAAAAAAAAAAATGGACAAAAATTTCTATAAAAAGTAAATTTTAACTAAATTTTCCAAAGAATAGAAATTTTAACATTTTCGACAGATATAAAATCTTGACAACATTTTTTATAGAAAAAGTAAAATTTTTAAAAAATTTCCTACAAATATAATTTTTTTTGAGAATTTTGACAAAATTTTCTATTACATAAAACTATGGAAAAATTTTCTATAGCAATAAAATTTTAAAAAAGTTTCTTTAGAAATGAAATTTTGAAAAAAAAAATCCAGTAAAAATACAATCTTGACAAAATTTTCTACAGATATAAAATTTTCTATAGAAATAAAATTTTGACAACATATTCTAAAGAAAAAAAAAATTGACAAAATTCTCTATTTAAAAAATTGTGAAAATTTTCTTTAGAAAAAATGAAAAATTTGCTATTTTCTATTGAAATAAAATTTTGACAAAATTTTCTAAGAAATACAATTTTGCCGAAATTTTTTACAAATGTAAAATTTTAACATAATTTTCTATAAAAATTAAATTTTAACAAAATTTTCCAAAGAATTGAAATTTTAACATTTTCGACAGACATAAAATCTTGACAACATTTTCTATAGACCAAATAACATTTTTACAAAATTTCCTACAAATATAAATTTTTTGAGAATTTTCAATTTTCTATTACATAAAACTATGGAAAAATTTTCTATAGCAATAAAATTTTGAAAAAGTTTCTTTAGAAATGAAATTTTGACAAAATTTCCAGTAGAAATATAATCTTGACAAAATTTTCTGCAGATATAAAATTTTCTATAGAAATAAAATTTTAACAACATTTTCTATAGAAAAAAAAAATTGACAAAATTCTCTATAGAAAAAATTTTGTGAAAATTTTCTATAGAAATAAAATTTTGACAAAATTTTTTACAGAAATAATAGTTTGATAAAATTGTGTATAGAAATAAATATTTGAAAAAAATTTCTACAGAAATAAAATTTTGAAAAACTTTTCAAATGAAATAAAATACTGAGAAACTTTTCAATAAAAATAAAAATAAAGAAATAAAATTTTAACAACATTTTTTATAGAAATAAAATTTTGACAAAATTATCTACAGAAAAAACATTTTGTAAAAATTTCTATAGTAGAATATTGTTAGAAATTTCTATAGGAAAAAAATTGTATTAAACTTTGTTTGTATATTTGCTTTAGAGGTGTGCTCGTGACAAGAAATTGTCGTGAATCACGAAAAAATTTCGTGACTTACGCGTGAGTCACAGTGATGGCAATGGCGTGAGTGAGCGTGACTATCAAAACAAAAGTCGTGCATGAGCGTGAGTCACGAAAATAATCTCTTCGTGAGTGTGCGTGAGTAACGAAATTCCGAAAATATGCCCACGAAAAAAATCCCGCCCACGGACATAAAACACTTACGAGATGAATTCATTTACAATTTTAGTTACACCTGGGTTGTTAGGAGTTTAATAACGCTCTCGATTTTAATCGTGCTCATGTTTTCAAACACGTCTCTAAGGTAAATTATTCATAAAATTTTTCGTGAGTCACGACATTTTTCGTAAGTCACAATATTTTTCGTGAGTCACGGTATTTTTCATGAATCACGACATTTCGTGCGTGAGTGTTCGTGAGTACAAATTTTCTTTTCGTGAGTGTGCGTGAGCGTGATTCCTACCAAAAATTATCGTGCGTGAGTAGGATTTTTCCGTAGTGAGCGTGAGTAAAATATTACTCACGTGCACACAGTGTAGAAATAAAAATTTGAGAAAACTTTTTTTTAAATTGTACACTTTCCTGGCTTGGTCTTCTGAAAGTGGACTGTATTCGGTTTTATCGAAGCTCGGAAAATGTAAGGAGTGCCAAGTAAAAGAAAAGCAAAAGAAATAGAACAAAGACAGGTTTCAGATTCAGAATATGTGTAACAGTTTTTATTTAAGGATCGCTGCTGCTTACCAGGTTGAAGTGATAAATTGAAGTGAGTAATGAAAAAAGTGGTAAACTATGAACAACTATTACAATCAAAAAAAGAGTACAATTCAGTGAAAATGAGACAACTAGTCTTAGATATAAAAGCTTTTCTTGCTTGACGATTTAAAGTAGAGTTACCACTAATAGAATATAAAACTAGAGCAATTATTTTCAATGCAAGTTAAGATGATAAATTCAATAATTCAATTCATTTGAAAGTAATTCATGTTCTTAAAGATACATTTTAGGATGTAATTAGAAAATAGACGAAAACTGTTAAACTGGGTTTAACATGCCGCCCGCCTTGCAGGACTGCAACGTTGGTAGCGACATGCTCCGGAAATAAGCCAACCGAAAATGCTGCTTTGTAAAATGGGCATATTTGATGATGTTCTTATCATTCCAGCTCTAAGTATTCCAGGTAATAGATCGTTGGCAATTATAATTTCAATGTTAACTGGATTATAGAAATTCGGATCTGCCAGTTCATTTATATGGTTATAAATAGCCTTTAGAGAAGGCTCCGTTGTTGGTTTTGGCAAATTGTTGTGGAATCGAGGTTGTACCAGGGCGTTGATTTGTATTTTAACCTGAGGGTCGTAATATGACTCTAAGTTAATCGTACAATATTTCATATTTTCTCTGGTAGTAGTACGCAGCTTCAAACGATCGACCAACCCTTTCAATATTGTGGTTTGAGCTTCTCCAGTGCTCAACAGAAGTCGCACTTTCTCTGGGCCATTTGATGTAACTACTCGGGCGAGCGCTGTGGGTACGAAGACGTGAGTGTGAAGACGGCGGCTCAATCTTTCGTGAAGATGGGATTGTCGACTACGACGATTGGGAACACTTTGTATTTGACGACTCACATTAGAACTTCGGCGGTTTCGAGGAGTGGATGATTGGACAGAAGGAGGTTGTTGTTGTGGAGTGTCTACGTGGACCATTGTATGGTGATTTTTCTGGCAAACCATGCATTTGTTTCGGGATGGACAAAAGTTTCTCTGATGAGCGGTACAAAGGCAGTTGAAACAAAATCCTTTTTCTCGGATAACATCACGGCGTTGTATTGCTGTCATTCTTTGAAACTGAGGACAATGTTTAACAAAATGACGCTTCTTGCAAATGCGGCACGTTGGTATACTAGAGTTTGAGCTGAAATGGTAAGATTTATTAGGTATGTGAACGGTTGTGAAAGAAGCTAAGGTTGATCAATTGGAAGTATGCACAGTTTGATTAAAGGACGTGTCAGAATGCCGTTTTGAGTGCGTATTTCGGCAACGCGTACATTACAGTCTGATCCTTTGAAGACCTTTATCACTCTGCCTAAACACCATTCGTTAGGAGGAAGGTTGTCTTCTTTGATTACCACGAAGTCATTAGGCTTCAGATTCTGTTGAACAGATTTCCATTTGTATCTCCTTTGGAGCTCACAAATGTATTCAGTCTTCCAGCGCTTGGCAAATTGCATTTGTAATGCCTTCAATCTTTGCCATCGATTGAGTAATGTCAGATTCCCAGAATATTCTTCAGGGGCAGCGACTAAAGCAGCTCCTCTCAGTAAATGACCAGGAGTGATGGGCACTAAATCAGTTGGATTCTCACTCATTGGGGAAAGTGGACGAGAATTCAGAACACTTTCGATACGAACAAGAAGAGTGGAGAATTCTTCAAACGTAAACTTAAAGTTGGAGGCCACTTTGCGTAAATGAGTCTTCATGCTCTTTACTGCTGCTTCCCACAGGCCACCCATGTGTGGGGAATGCGGAGGAATGAATTGCCACGAGAAACCATGCAAATTATATTTATCAGAAACAGATTTCTGGACATTCTTCAAAAATATTTTGAACTCAGCGGTTAATGCCCGACTAGCACCCACAAAATTAGTTCCATTGTCGGAAAACACTTTATTTGGGAATCCTCTGCGGCCAACAAAACGACTAAAGGTGGATAAGAAAGCTTCAGTTGTCAAATCTGAGCAGGTCTCCAGGTGGACGGCTCGAGTGGAAAGACACACAAATATGGCAGCATACCCTTTTATCAGTTTAGCATTTCTAAGTTTTGAGGATTTCAACTCAAAAGGTCCTGCAAAATCTACGCCTGTGTGCGTAAAGGGCAAAGAAAATGTACATCTTTCAGTTGGGAGGGATGCCATTATTTGAGTTCTTATACGATGCTTATATATAGTACAGATACGGCATTGTCTTATACAACTCCTGATCGCATTTTTCAAACGTATAACGTAAAATTCCTGTCGAATTGTGCGCAACATAACCTGATGTTCAGCATGTAACAGCATCTTATGTGTAAATTCAATAAATAATTTACACAGACGTGATCTTTCAGGCAGTATGATCGGATGGCGTTCGTTATAACTAAGATCTGAGTTACTTAAACGACCATTTACTCGTAACAGTTTGTTGTCATCAAGTGTCGGATTCAATGTCAATAGACGACTTTTTGAACTTATGGGCAAGTTATTTTCTAGCGAATGGTATTCAGAAAAATAATATTTCTGCTGAGCCAAACGAATCAGCTTGTATTTAACAAACGATATTTCCTCATGAGTAATGAAATCAGTATTACAGGTTTGTCTTCGACATTTGTTCATGAACCGATAAATAAAACATAGTACTCGCAACGCTCTCGGAAAAGATGAGAAACGATCTAATACATCTTCCTGTTGTGTATCAGTGTGAAAGTTATCTATTTTTCGTTCTATGTCAGGTTCTTTGAAGGTAGTAGATTTTGGCCAGCAATCAGATGATCCTAACAACCATTTTGGCCCGTGCCACCAAAGCGAGTTAGAGTCAAGTTCCGAAGGTGTACATCCACGCGTACCGATATCGGCAGGATTTTCATGCGTTGGAACATGTCTCCAGGTAGCATTCCCCACGTTACTTAATATCTCAGATATTTTATTGGCCACAAAGGTTTTCCAATGGAAAGGTGGCTTATCGAGCCACGCCAATGTAATCGTGGAGTCAGACCAAAGATAAACGTCGGATACTTGGCAGTTCATATTTTGACGGACAGATTTTAATAATTTGGACAGTAATGCAGCCCCGCATAACTCCAGTCTGGGCAGACTTACAGTTTTTAAGGGTGCCACCTTGCTTTTCGATGCTAGCAAATTAGAAGTTTTACTATTTTCAGGTGAAACAGTGCATATGTATATGCAAGCACAGTATGCTTTTTCAGAAGCATCACAGAAACCGTGAATTTGAACCTGTTTATCAGGGGAGTAACTTAACCAGCGGGGAATCTTTATACGCTCAATATCCGGAAAATTTGCAATAAAATGATTCCATTTCTCAAGTGCGTGTGGCTTGACTTCCTCGTCCCAGTCGGTCCCATCAATCCACAGTTGTTGCAATAGGACTTTTGCAACAATTATAATGGGGGATAACCACCCAGCTGGATCGAAAATTTTCGCTATTATAGACAATATTTTTCTCTTTGTTAAAGGAGCAGATGGAACAGAAATGTTCGAAATCTTGTAATAAAACATGTCAGTCAGTGCATTCCAACGAATGCCTAATGTTTTGGTCTCACTTGTATTTTCCAGTTTTAAGAAATCTTCGTTTAGAAGATCCTCGGGGGGCATTTGGTTCAGTATTTCAGTATGGTTGGCTGTTAGCTTTTTTAGAGGAAAACCAGCAGAATCGAGCAAAGCAATTAATTGCAACAAGTAATATTTAGCCTCAGCAAGCGAGTGGCCACCAGAAAGAATATCATCTACATAGACTTGATGTTTTAGTATTCCTGAAGCATTGGGATGTGTAGCCACTCCATCTTCGCTCAATTGTTGTAGTGTTCGGATAGCCAAATATGGGGCACAGTTAACTCCGAACGTTACAGTCTTCAGACAGTAATCGTGAATGTGTTCAGTTTCAGAATTTCGAAATAAAACTCGCTGAAATTGTCTATCATCAGAGTGTACATAAATTTGACGGTACATTTTTTGTATGTCACCGTTAAACACATATTTGTAAAAACGCCAACGCAATATCACATTCATTAAATCATTTTGAAGAATGGGCCCAGTATGTAAAATGTCGTTTAGAGAAAGACCGGTAGACGTTTTCTTTGAGGCATTGAAAACGACCCTAACTTTAGTAGAAGTTCGTTCAGGTTTTACTATAGCATGATGCGGTAAGTAAAACGAATAGTATTTTTCATCTTTACAGATTTCAGAAGAAGTAGTTGGCTCCATATGATCTAATTCCAAGTATTCAGATAGTACAGCTTCATATTCAGAAGCTAACTCAGGCGATTTTTGTAAAGTCTTTTCCGTACGTAGGTATTGGCCCATAGCTGCTCGTCTCGAAGATCCGAGAACTAATTTAGATGGAAAATCTTGTCGAAATGGCAATCGTACCATATATCTTCCATTTGGTAGGCGACTGGTGGTTTCAGAATAAAACTTTTCACACCAACTATCGTCATCAGACAAGGGATTTACAACAGGGACTTCTTCAAGCTCCCAAAATTTCCGAATGTCATCGTTTAAAGTTTCATGTGATGCCACCCACGAGGCAAAAGTCGAAATAGTTCGAGGTTTTGGAGGGCCACTTATAAGCCAACCAAATTCGGTGTTCTGGGCCAAAAGGCCCCCAGCTACATTCCTCTCTACTCCCGATAATATGATAGAAGGCAAAACATCACTTCCCAGTAACATATCTATGGGACCAGGCTTGAAGAAATTCGGATCAGCTAGCTCAAGTCGATTCAAATCGCACCAGCTAGTAATGCGTGTGGGAGAGCTTGGCATTAAGTGTTTTAAATTAGAAACAACTATAGCAGAGGTATTTAATCTAAACTGAGATTTGCGAGATTTCAATGTTATGTGACACATTTTTGTAGAATTCTCCAGTGTAGTTCCTCCAAGACCAGAAATTCTTGTGAATGATCTCTTCGTAGGAATCGCGAATTTATTTACTAATTTGTTGGAAATAAATGACTCCTGTGAGCCTTGGTCAATGAATACTCTAATAGTGATAGCCTGCCCCAAATGTTCCAAGTCCACTAAAGCGGTGGGTAATATAGTTTCCTCCCCAGAATTAGCATAGTTAGCATGGACATTAACCGTAGGTTCGGAGTAAGCAGCGGCCGACGTAGTCGGTTGGGTTTCAAGCGCACTTTCAACATAAAAAGATCCAACATTGGATTGAGGATTGTGTTGCAGTCGCGGTTGGTCAGAATCTGAATGCAGAAGCGTGTGATGCTTCTCTTTACATATCTGGCAGACATTTTCACTTAGACAGTTTTGAGACGTATGTCCGTACGACAGACAATTTTGGCATACTTTATTTTCCATAACACATCTCATTTTCTGCGAAAATGGCCAAGATCGAAATTTGGAACAGATACGTAATGAGTGACCCTTTTTGCATGCTTTACATGCACGTTTATCATTGGGTTCAGACTTGGTATGATAGGATTGCGTCTTATTTTGAACAGGGGCAGGGTTGGATGGTTTTCTCATATCAGATATTGATTCAAGCATATCTAGCCGTTTTGATATGAACTCATCAAGTTGCTCCCAAGAAGGCATTTGTTTATGGTCAGTAAGCGAATTCTCCCAAGCAGTCAAAGTTTCTTCAGGTAATCTTGATGACACCCAATAGACCAAAATAGGATCCCAAGACGCGACCGAAATATTATAAGTCTTCAAAATTGAAGTACAGTTATTAATCGTGTATTGCAAATTGCGCAAAGCCTTTCCCTTTTCAGATGTTACACGTTCCATTTCAAAAATTTTCCTCAGTTGGTGGTTTATAAGGATTCTTTTATTCTCATAACGCTGACGGAGCGCTTCCCAGGCCAATCTGAAGTTATCGTCCGTAAGAGCGAATTGCTTGACAATTTGATTGGCTTCACCACGAGTTTTTGCTCTCAAATGGAAAAGCTTTTGTGCCGATGAAAGTTTTGGGTGTTTAATGTAAATGGCTGAGAACATGTCCCGAAAACTTGGCCATTTATCGTAACCCCCTGTAAACAGTTCAGTATCGCATGGTGGAAGTTTAACAGAAAATCCGCCTTCATCAGACTGTCTAGTCTCAGTTCTGTCAGGTGCCACAGAGGACATCTCCATCTTTCGTTTCTCAATACCCATCAAGTCCAACAGAGAAGTCTTACATATCTTATATGACTTGCAAGACTCGTTGAATTTTGAATGTAGCGATTCCTTTTCCGATTGGGTGAACTTTTCTTCAGAGGTCATATCAGCCTCATATACTTGAGTTAAAGTGTGCCAACGCCTTTCCAAATCGTCAAGATCGACTTGTAAACTCGACAGCGAATGTTCAGATATATCGATTTGAGCGAAGTTCGCACAGAATGTGACCAATTGGTCCGAGAAAAATATAAATTTTTGCGAAGACATATTCCCAATCGCGTTGAATGTCAATGGAACAACAATTTAAGTGTTAACAATAGTGCTTTTGAAATCTCAAAAAATCAAATGTTGTCGTGAAAATGGGAAATCTACAGTCAACAGTGAAATGGGTATAAGTATCAAAACTTCACTGATCAAAATCAAATATCTAATTCAACAGAACAGTTGTTGTAGATGTGAATCTACACGCAATTACGAATGGTAAAAATGCACTAGAAAATGTTAAAATAAATGTGTATCAACAACAGAATATTTCAAAGATAATTTCCAACAACAGCAAATAGCCCAAATTAAATGTGTAAAAATAACAGAATATTTCAATGTAAATGCGTAGCATCAACAGAATATCTCAAAGATAATTTTTAACAACAGCAAAATAGCCCAAATGTGTAACAATAACAGAATATTTCAAATGTAAATGCGTAGCATCAACAGAATATCGTAGTATGTAAGTAACAGTGAGCAACAGTTGCAAATGCCTTAATTTAAAAGTGTAGAAACAACAGAATATATCGGTGTAGATGTTTAAATACTAAAATAAATTTGTATCAACAATAGAGTCTTCTCAAAGTAAATGTGTAACAGAAATAGAGTATTCCAAATCAACTGTGTACACTGAAAAAACAGTGAACCTACAATTTTCGTTAATTTCAGCAAATAATAGATTAATTTTAGAAAATTTTAACTAAACTGAATTAGAAACGCAGATGTCACGCCGATTTCACAAAAATAAGTAAATAATTGTCGAAAACTTCAAGAAATTGTATCAGACAAAATTCTTATTTCCAATTTATTAAAGAAAATTGCGTAGTTTGAAGGAAAAATTGTAGTTCAAAATTGCAAAAGTGTCCTCAGTGCCATACGAAGTTTAAGATGGGCGGATTATTGGTATATTTACAAATATTAAGAAATCCTTAACTATTTTGTGGGAGACACGAATTCAGTTAATCTGTCTGCTTCATTTGTGCATAATTTTCCCTCTGTTTCAGTTAACTTAACTAACGTACGCAAAAAATTATTAAAGTCGTGGAAACTTTCCCAAAACGTAACAATTCCATGAACTAAAATAGACTTAAATCGGCTTCACTTTTTTCTCTTTTTCTTGAGTGTAGATACACTAGAATATCTCAATGTAAATGAGTAACAGAAACAGAATATGCCAAAGTAAAAGTTATTAGCATTCAATTAAACTTTTCGCATACTGACAGGAAAATGTTAAATGCACATACTGTAAATAACAGGGGTTATCACTTCTCCATATATGTGGTAGACAATAACATCAAATTAAAAAAATCTCAGATTCTAAATGAGTTATGTGATATATATGTAAATATGTAGTAAATCATATGGCTTTTGGAGCTTCAAAAGCCGTCAGTCCTAGTGCTGATGTTATGTGTAGCATAGAATCTTGCCTGGACAAAATATGTGGGCGATATTGTATTTCAATAAGCCGTAAATTCCAAATTCGTTTGTGTTGTATATGTTTAGTTAAAATTTGATTGAAAAATTAGAATCCCAAACATTTCATTCTCCAGGATTCTTTGGGTTGGCAGTTCTTGATTCCGTTAATATATTTTGCCAATGCAAAATATATTTAATCAAAACACTTTAAAAATCGGGTATATAACTTGATATAATTTCTTTCAATGTCTTAAATTCCATTAAGATTGAAACGATTTTGTTTTGTCAATTTACTTTCGTAAATTTACATATTTTCTAATTTGATTAATTTCCGTCCTTGAAAGAAAATAAATTTTATTCATCCAAGTATATCTCGAAAATCCCGCGAAAAATGTATGAGTAGGAATATTTCTAGGATGACTTCTAGAAAACCTTTTGTAGAAACCTCAGGTTAATTAGGTGAAATCCAAAGTTAGAATATTGGATTTTGCCACAAAATTTTTTTTTTTTTTTTCAACTTTTGCTCTTACCAAAAACATACATATATGGTTGAGAAAGAAAGGAAAAGCCGTCAGCAGCAATCAAAACAGTGTGATTGTCGTAAAATAAATTTAAATACAATTTAATTTATTTATGGACCCAATTTCCAGTTTTCAGACTTGAAAAATTCTATATGATAATAATTTAGATAATTCTCCGTAAAAGAATATATAAGCAGAATGATAAGCAGAACCAGAGAAAAAGTATTTTTGAATTTTGGTTATAGATGTTATTATCGGTACGATCTTTTGTGATAATCCCAGAAAAAATAGAAGTATCAGAACTCTACAACTCCATCTGAAATTGTTCGGATATGTATGGATCAAACATTCCTTCCATATGTTGGCACAGAGGAGTAACTACAATTGGTATTAAAAAATATATTGGTAGAGTTCACTGCACTCAATTTTCTCTTTTCGAAATATGTAATTTGAACTTTCAAGGGAGCAAGAATGGTTTCAATTTTGGCAAATGCACAATCTTCATATCAAACACAAATTATATTCTCAACAACTTTTCCGCGAAAAAAATGTGTAGGATCATAATAAAAAATATAAATATATGTGTTGTAAACAATCCAAATAAATGTATATATTATCTATAAATAACATGCAATATAATCTGAAAAAGAAATCTTTCATACATAAGCATTCATTTCAAGCATCAATTATCATACATCATCCATTCCAGTATTTTTCATAATATGAGATGCGGTAACTCTGACAAACTAGTAGTTACAAACATTCGTCGACTTACCATATGCATAGAGCCAAATGTGTTATACTCATATCTCTCTAATGGTATACTCCAATTTGTATGTACCAAAAAACCACATGAATCGCTATATACAATGCCATGTATGTCGACACCTTACTCTTGCCACAAATTTAATGCCACTGATATTTGCCTTCAACTCTGATTTTGCTTGTTTTGTTCTCCGGGAGGGAGGGGTGGGGAATACAATGTTAACCACAGATCCAACAAAACTCTTTCTTTGAAATATTTGCTTCGCCAAATTTGATTTAAAAATAACTGCACAGCTTTTCTCAATTTTCTTTTCTTTTCAATATAATAAAAATCACATTTATTTCAGTACTTTATAATTAATTTTCTTGAAAATTTTGATTGATTTCTCCGTTTAATTTTTTCTGTTATGCGTTCTCAATGCGTTCTCAATAATGAATGACTTTGATCAACTGTCTTTGATTTTCTTATGGCTCTCTGGGCTTTAGCTAATTATTTTGTAGGAAAGAGAATAGTGTTGCCTTATTTGCAGTGAGCCGTGGGATAGGAATCCACTTCTCGGGATGCATGCATATTGACTAAACTGCAAATAACAAAGTTTAAGGTTCATACGTATTCCAATGGGAATTCATGTCAATCAAATGGAGACTATTTATGAAAATTAATGTGTGGCAACGATGATTATGAAAATTAAACTCTTTCAACCTAATGAGAAGAAGAGTTACAGGCCCAATTCGTCCAGTTTAAATTTGGCGTATGCAAATAAATATTGTTCGTGTAATTGAAAGTATGTGATTAAATTGAAGCTGTGAGCTAAAAAACACATTGGCTGCAAACACTGAAGTTTGGACTGCACTGCCAAGACAAATTTTTAAATATATAACATATATTTCTTTTAAAATTTTGGTGTGTAGTTTAAAATTTGTGGGACGAAACTGTTGTTTCCTCAATGGTCACAGGCCATGGATGAAAGCATAACATTGAATCAAATTGAAATATGGTGGCAAATATTTTTTTTTATAACCCTTGATGAATATGTTGGAGCTATTTTAATTTGGTTGACGATTCAAGTAGTTGGAGAGAGGTATGTATGTAACAATCCGTTATTTGAGAATTTGAGTGTAGCTATGTATAAACACGTGTGCATAGGAGATTGCCAGTGCTAAGAGAATGGAGTTACATATAAACTTGATGGCTCTTTTAACAGTGCAACGATAACAAAAACAAAAAGCGAGGGTCTGTTTCTCGCATGTAAGCCGTATTATGTTATGTTAGCCGGGATGTTAAGAGTTTGTATGTATGTTCGCAAGTAAAATGATTGATGTTAAAGTGTTACTGATACAGTGTATAGATGAATGTTAATTGCTGACATTGAATATGGACATTCTTTGTTCAGGCAGTGCAATAAAAAATTTGATGCACAGAGAATTTACAAAAAATGTATTCCAATTGCTATTTAACAGGAAAAGAAAATTTTCTCCTCAGTATACAAAAAATGTATTCCAATTGCTATTTAACCGGAAAAGAAAATATTCTCCTCAGTATTACACGCCAACATATAATTTCCCTTATTAGTTTTCAGTTGATTTTTCTTTTCTGTCGCGGGGTAAGCTCAAGTAGCCAAGAGCTTTACCAAAGAGATATTCCTTAAAAATTTTATGTATAAGATGATGTGCATACATATAATTAGTGATATATTTATAAAGTGGTGAGTTGGTAACGCAATTTTTGTTTTTTCAGCCTAAACAAATAAGCAGAATATGTACATAGATCGGTACGACGAAAAAAAAAATATTTTACCCGTTAGGCAAAGAGATCAGATTAGAATTGCTTCTCTTTCACGTTTGTTCCTTTTGTGGTAAAATAGACCAACAAAAGGTTATTTTTGGACTTTGATCTTTTCAGATTCTTTTGCGGTCACCTTCAAAGTGGTGAAGAATGTATCCAAAAATTATGCTTTCTCAGAGAAAGTTTCAAGTTAGCTTTCGTAGAAAGCTCTTTTCAAGTTGAGATGTAATACAGACGGATTTAAAGAGTTAAATTTTTTTTTTTTTCGAGAAAATCATTGATTTTCCCAATCCAGTCTTAACAAAATATATTTTTCACTCGAACAGATCTCTTTTTTTTTCAACAGGAAGATATTCAATTTCACTTCTTTATGATTTCTTCACACAATCCTAATCCGTTCACATACATAAAAAATCTCACCTACCTTCGATTCATATTTCTCTTGCAAGCGGTTGCGATTTAATTATTTTAAGCGGTGGACGTGATCCAGTTAATTGCAATCTTTAACCCAGTTCCTTAATCCGGTTCAGCAAGGACCATGTACACTTTCCTGGCTTGGTCTTCTGAAAGTGGACTGTATTCGGTTTTATCGAAGCTCGGAAAATGTAAGGAGTGCCAAGTAAAAGAAAAGCAAAAGAAATAGAACAAAGACAGGTTTCAGATTCAGAATATGTGTAACAGTTTTTATTTAAGGATCGCTGCTGCTTACCAGGTTGAAGTGATAAATTGAAGTGAGTAATGAAAAAAGTGGTAAACTATGAACAACTATTACAATCAAAAAAAGAGTACAATTCAGTGAAAATGAGACAACTAGTCTTAGATATAAAAGCTTTTCTTGCTTGACGATTTAAAGTAGAGTTACCACTAATAGAATATAAAACTAGAGCAATTATTTTCAATGCAAGTTAAGATGATAAATTCAATAATTCAATTCATTTGAAAGTAATTCATGTTCTTAAAGATACATTTTAGGATGTAATTAGAAAATAGACGAAAACTGTTAAACTGGGTTTAACATAAATTTTCTATATAAATAAAGTTGTGATATTTTACAGATATAAATTGGTGATGGATTAATTAATACATTTTTTACATTTTTCTATTCATTAATTTATTTCCATTTTAATATAAACCTTAATGTATCCCTTGATTTACCAATTAATCAACAAATATTGTCACTTAATGGTTAAACAACAAATTAGATATGGCGCATAATATTTTTTACTTTTATCTGATATACTTGTTGTTAAACAAAATTTTGCCGTTTGCATTGTTGGTGTTTTTTTATTGGGTTGTTAGACGAGTTATTTTAACAAAAATAACCGGCTGCCGCACCCACATTTTGTCACGTCCAACAATCTTTGTATGTTCTTTGTGTAGCAGTTAAGAATTGTAACGACATGTTCACAACATTATATTCACAAAGTTCTACACAATTATTTCATCTTGCTTTCTATAGGTATACGTTAATTCAATACAAGCCTAAATCGATGCGAGGATGGCCTAAAGCAAAAATGGTAACAAAAATGTTTGTAATTCGAAAAGAAAATATTTTATCGCCTAACAGCACTTCGTTGATCGAATAGTAAAATAGGTAAAATGTTATAAGCAATTTTTGATCGAAGAGAAAATATTTTCACCTATAGTCTAATTTCTCCATACTTTTAAGGTGGCTTATATGAGTGTTTCAAACCAGTAAACATAAGTATAAGTGATATTCCTTAATGTGTGTGTGTGTCATACCCAGTTTTAAGTCAAATTCTCCATTTGGGTCATATGAGAGGTATTCACTTTCTCACTTTAAATCCTGACTTTTTCTACACCTATGACATTCTTATTCAACTCTAATCTCATTTCTGGAGAATACAGAAATTTACCACCATGCATAAAGAGATAGAATTTCCCCAATATGTTGAGTAGCTCTCTCCACCTCAATCAGCATGTTAATCGGTCTGTAAGGCGAGTGATATCAATTGCACGAAAACTCTATCACCATAGCCACCATCATCCATTTATCCATCCACTAGGCAAATGATTGCTCATTACTGCTTACCTCCACTATGTTGATGGTTTATCAACGCGTGTACAAAACAAAAAAAAATAAAAAGTTCCCATAGCTAATGGCAATCATGATAAGCCCAAATTATTATGTGAGGAGAATAGTAATTGACAAACCCCGTAGAGAACAAATGGAGAGAAAAGTCTATGGTGGGACACGAACAGAATCTGCTCATACAGCGATCAGAATGAGGTATGATTTGTGTTTCGTTTGAATTATGCAGCGGGTGTTTACACACTTACATGAGATACTAAGTGATAATAAAAAGTAAATCAGCACTGTGGTTTGAAAGGATCTGAGTTTCATTAAAATTAATTAAATGAAAACAGAATATATTCTCCAATATAATGAGAATTTTTTAATGTTATAGAAAATTTTGTCAAAATTTCATTTCTATAGAAAATTTTCTTAAAATTTTATGCTTATAATTTATCTGTAAAATTTTTGTCAAAATTTTATTTCTATAGACATTTTTGTATAAATTTTATTTCTATAGACATTTTTGTATAAATTTTATGTTTATCGAAAATTTGTCATAATTTTATGTTCATAGAAAACTGGTCAACATTTTATGTTCATAGAAAATTTGTCAAAATTTTATGTTTATAAAAAATTTAGTTAAAATTTTATTTTTAGAGAAAAATTTTCAAGCTCTTATGTTTATAGAAAATTTTATCTTTGTAGAAAAGTTTAAATTTTGTTTAAAATTTTATGTCCATAAAAAATGTTATTTTTATGGAAAATTTTACCAAAATTTTATTCTTAGAATAAATTCAGGCAGTTCATTAAACCCAACAATGCACCACACTTGAACCTTCCGAAAAAAGGTTTTGCATGATAGCCGACTTATGCCAAACTAAATTCGTACAGACATATCTCGTTTCCTATGCCACTGTCAAATCACCAATTTTGAGTGCAGTTGGCTGGGTTTATTTTGAGCGTGCTTCCTCTTTTTTTTCATTCGCAAGTAGAGGATGCTGATGAGGAATGTGGTAATTCCGAAACGTGCGTCCATCCAACCATCTTGCAGTCTATAGGGCTTTGTCCAAATAAATTTGACAAACATTCTTTTCCTCTGTTGGTTAACCCTCTAATGCCCCAATTTTTTTGCCAGCTGATTCAATTTTCAATGTTAACGACACAAAAGCAAGAGAACTAAGCAAGAAAAATTTATACGGTAAAATTCAGCATATGCTGCAAAGCCTCTTGAATAGTTTCAAATAAGTTTTCTTTTTATTTTGCTCATTTTTGTTGTCTTAAGGTGTATTTTACCAAAAGCTTCCTTATTAAATCAAGACCGCCTGAAGGCGGGCTTGGGCATTAGAGGGTTAAGCTACACTTGTAGTTTAGTCAATGTATGGTTTTAAGCTGAAATCAAACACAACAACAATGCTTAAAGAACAAAACCAACAATAACAAAACAAAACGAATGAAAAAAATTTATTTTTATAGAAAATTTTGTTTATTTTTATGGAAAATTTAACCAAAATTTTAGTTATAGAAAATGTCAAAATTTTATTCTTATAGAAACTTTTGTCAAAATTTTATTCTTATAGACAATTTTGTCAAAATATTATGCTTATAGGAAACTTTGTCAAAATTTTATTTTTATATAAAATTTTGTCAACATTTTATTTTTATAGAAAATTTTATCTCAATTTTATTTTTATAGAAAATATTGTCAAAATTTTATTTCTATAGAAAATTTTTCAACATTTTAGTTTTATAAAAAATTTTGTCAACATTGTAATTTTTTTTAGAAAGTGTTGTCAAAATTTTACTGCTATAGAAAGTATAATCAAAATTTTATGTTTACCATTTTTTTCCAAAATTTTATGCTTAAACAAAATATTTCAAACATTCAGGTCTGTCGAATATTTTGTAAAAATTTTATGTTTATAAAAAAATTAGTTAAAATTTTATTTTTATAGAAAAATTTTATGTGTATACAAAAGTTTAAATTTTGTTTAAAATTTTATTTCCATAAAAAATTTAACCAAAATTTTTTCTTTACAGAAAATTTTGTCAAAATTTTATTTTTATAGAAATTTTTGTCAAAATTTTTTTTTTATAAAATATTTTGGCAAAATTTTATTTTTATGTAAAATTTTTTCAACATTTTATTTTTGTAGAAAATGTTGTCAAAATTTTACTGTTATAGAAAATTACTGCTATTAAAATTTTATTTGTATAGAGAATTTTGTTAACGTTTTATGTTTAAAATTTTCTTTAAAATTCAGTCAAAATTATATTTCAATAGAAAGTTTTATCAATCCTTTATTTCTATAGAAAATTTTCTCAAAATTTTATTTTTTTAGAAAATTTTGTCCAAATTTTGTATCTATAGAAAATTTTGTCAAAATTTTATGTTTATAAAAACTTTTGTCAAAATATTATGTTTATAGAATTTTTTGTCCCAATTTTATTTCTATAGAAAATTTTGCCGCAATTTTAAGTTTATAGAAATTTTGTCAAGATTTTATTTCAATAGAAAATTTTGTCAAAATTTTATTTTAATAGAAAATTTTGTCAAAAATTCATTTCTGTAGAAAATTTTGTCAAAATTGTATGTTTCTAGAAAATTTTGCCAAAATGTTATTTCTGTAGAAAATTTTGTCAAACTTTTATTTCTATAGAAAATTTTGTCAAAATTTTATTTCTATAGAAAATGTTGTCCACATTTTATTTCTATTATTTTTCTATCGGCTATAGGTCTATAAATTAAACTTGAAATTGTTGTTTTTTATTATATATTTATTTTGTATAAATTTTATGTTTATCGAAAATTTGTCAAAAGTTTATGCTCATAGAAAATTTGTCAAAATGGTATATTTATAAAAAATTTAGTTAAAATTTTATTTTATAGAAAATTTTTTCAAGTTCATATATTTATAGAAAATTTAATGTTTATTGAAAAGTTTATATTATGTTTAAATTTAATTTCCATAAAAAATTTAACCAAAATTGTATCTTTATAGAAAATTTTGCCACAATTTTAAGTTTATAGAAAATGTTGTCAAAATTTTATGTTTAAAGAATTTTTGTCAAGATCTTATTTCAATAGAAAATTTTGTCAAAATTTTATTTCAATAGAAAATTTTGTAAAAAATTAATTTCTGTAGCAAATTTTGTCAAAATTTTATGTTTCTAGAAAATTTTGCCAAAATTTTATTTCTGTAGAAAATTTTGTTTAAATTTTATTTCTGTAGAAAATTTTGTCAAACTTTTATTTCTATAGAAAATTTTGTCAAAATTTTATTTTTCTAGAAATTTTTGCCAAAATTTTATTTCTATAGAAAATGTTGTCCACATTTTATTTCTATTATTTTTATCTCGGCTACAAGTCTATAAATTAAACTTGAAATTGTTGGCTTTTTTTATTATATATTTATTTTGTATAAATTTTATGTTTATCGAAAATTTGTCAAAATTTTATGCTCATAGAAAATTTGTCAAAATGGTAAATTTATAAAAATTTAGTTAACATTTTAATGGTATAGAAAAATTTTCAAACTCATATATTTATAGAAAATTTAATGTTTATTGAAAAGTTTAAATTTTGTTTAAAATTTTTTCTTTATAGAAAATTTTGCCAAAATTTTATTTCTATAGAAAATTTTGTCAACATTTTATTTTTTTAGAAAATGTTGTCAAAATTTTACTGCTCTCAGAATTTTATTTTTATAGAAATTTTTGTCAAAATTTTATGTTTATAGAAATTTTTTTCAAAATTTTATTTCTATAGCAAATTTTGTCACAATTTTAAGTTTAAAGAAAATGTTGTCAAAATTTTATGTTTAAAGAAAATTTTGTCAAGATTTTATTTCATAGTTTTTCATATTTTATTTCAATAGAAAAATTTGTCAAAATTCCATTTCTACAGAAAATTTTGTCAAAAATTCATTTTAGTAGAAAATTTTGTTAAAATTTTATGGTTCTAAAAAATTTTATGAAAATTTTATGTCTCTAGAAAATTTGTCTAAATTTTATTTCTACGATTTTTATTAAATTTATTAAACTAGAACCTGTTCGTTTTTTGTTTTTATTTTCCGATATTTTTACGGTAGAAAAAGGGACAGAGAAGCAGGAAGACAGCGGAGAAAATCCTTGAAAACCGTTCTGACGAAGACAACCGGAATATCGAAAAATGAAAACAAGAAACCAAATATTTCAAGTTTAATTTATAGACCTATAGCCGAGATTATAAGATAAAAATCATTAAAATTAAATTAAAAGGTCAACAATATCAACAAGCTAATTTTTTTTATATAGCAAAGTTTGTCAAAAATTTATTCCTATAGAAAATTTTATCAAAATTTTATGTTTAAAGAAAATTTTATCAAAATTTTACTTCAATAAAAATTTTTATCAAAATTTTACTGCTGTAGAAAATTTTGGAAAATTTTACTGCTATAAAATGTTGTGTTAAAACTTTATTTCTATATTTGTCAAAATTTTATTTCTCTAGAAATTTTTATCAAAATTTTACAGCTATAAAAATTTTTTGCCAAAATTTTACGGCTGTACAACCTTTTATTTGAATTTTATTTCTGTAGAAAATTTATTTTTTATAGAAATTTTTGTAGAAATTTTATGTTTAGAGAAAATTTTCCAAAAATGTCTATTATTTTGCCACAATTATATTTAAAATTTTCCTTTTATAGATATTTTTAAACTATTGTAATTGAATAGAAAATTTTGTGAAAATTTTACTGCTATAAAATATTGTGTTGAAATTTTATTTCTATATTTCTCAAAATTTTATTTCTCTAGAAATTTTTATCAAAATTTTACCGTTATAAAAAAGTTTGTAAAAATTTTACAGCTATAAAATTTTTGTGCCAAAATTTTACCGCTGTAAAAATTTTTATTAAAATTTTATTTCTGTAGACAATTTTCTGAAAATTTATTTTTTATAGAAATTTTTGTCAAAATTTTATATTTATAGAAAATTTTCAAAAAATGTATATTTTTTTGCCACAATTATATTTAAAATTTTGCTTTTATAGATATTTTTAAACTATTGTAATTCTATAGAAAATTTTATGAAAATTTTACTGCTATAAAATATTGTGTTAAAACTTTATTTCTATATTTGTCAAAATTTTATTTATCTAGAAATTTTTATCAAAAGTTTACCTTTATAAAAAAATTTTGTAAAAATTTTACAGCTACAAAAATTTTTTGACAAAATTTTACGGCTGTAAAAATTTTTATTAAAATTTTATTTCTGTAGAAAATTTTCTGAAAATTAAATTTTTATAGAAATTTTTTGTCAAAATTTTATGTTTATAGAAAATTTTATTTGTATAGAAAAGTTTCCAAATATTTCTATAGAAAATTATGCCAAAATTTTCGTACTATAGATTTTAGCCACAATTTATTTAAAATTTTGCTTTTATAGATATTTTTAATTCTATAGAAAATTTTGTGAAAATTTTTTTGCTATAAAATATTGTGTTAAAAATTTATTTCTATATTAGTCAAAATTTTATTTCTCTAGAAATTTTTATCAAAATTTAACTGTTATAAAAAAATTTTGTCAAAATTGTACAGCTATAAAAATTTTTTGGCACAATTTTACGACTGTAAAATTTTAAATTAAAATTTTATTTCTGTGGAAAATTTTCTGAAAATTTAATTTTTATAGAAATTTTTGTTAAAATTGTATGTTTGGAGAAAATTTTATTTGTATAGAAAATTTTCTCAAAATTTCAATTGTACAGAAAATGTTGGTAAAACATCGTAATGGTATGTTTATCACTGTGTTTAGGTGCTAATTACACGTTTAATGGCGGTAATGCAGTTCCATATTATAAAATTCAGAATTATTATGTTTGCCTTCCAACAATGGTCATAAAATGTCACCGTCGTCATCGTCGTTGCTGTTGGCATAGTCCTCTCACCGCTGTCATGTCGTCAGTGTTGTGAAGTTTGTTGGACATATTACAAAACTCCTGACAGAAAATGAAAAGAACCGCTTGCCGCCACATCAAACATTTGACACCAGAATGGGACAGACAAAGTGACTGCAGTTTAATTTACGTTTCGTTTGTGATTAACCGATATCGGGCAATTCACCTACTCCCGTTCACAGAGATAACTCAGTGTGGATTGTTTTGTTCTGTGGACAAGAAAAAAAAACGAGATGGGGGCTGGAATTTCAGAGGGGTAGAGGGTGTATTATAAAGAACCACTCCCACCCTCTTTCGTGTAATGGGTTAGTCACCTAACGATAATAGCCTTTGAGGTGTGCGACATTTTATTGGCCTTCTTTCGCAAGTGATAATGCATTTTTTTTGTTTATTTGGTTTACTTCACAAATCTCAATATAATTATAAGCGGTTATCTTATGGTGTAATCAATTGAAGTGCCTTTTAAGTAACTCCGAATTTGATACTGTTAGGAATTCCGAAATTCACAAAATTTCCCTTGAATAATTACAAATATAAGATGGCTAGAATACTATCATATATTGAAGTACAAATAAGGAAACCTCCTATTTCTTTACAAAAGGCGGATGGTAAATATAACAGATTAATACGTAGGATCTTAATTTCACTTCATTATGGAAGGGTTAGGATAGGTTCTACTTCTTCTTTCTGCCTTTCTAGCAGAGTACTTGAAAGCAGGGCTGTGGAGTCGAGCCAATTTTGCTCGACTCCGACTCCGACTCCGACTCCAGCATTTTTCATCAGCTCGACTCCGACTCCGACTCCGGAGTCGACTCCGGGTAATATAACTAAATCTCATTTTAATACCACTAATTTGTAGTTCTATTGTGGGGGTACCGTAAGTGGACGATATAAAGTATCGTGTTTATTTATGTGTGCCAAAAAAGATCTTAATTTCACATTAGATGCCAATTGAATTCTATATTTCAAATTTATGGCAATGTTTAAAAAATAAAACAATGATATAAATACCCATCATAATATGAGAATATACCAACAGTATATGTATTTGTGGACCAAAATTATTGATACTATTTCAAATCCTTTAAATTTGTTGCGAGCTATATAAAGGTTTATATTGCCATATGCATGAATTTGAATCTGAATCGATTTAGACAAAATTGTATATACTTCTACAAAATCTATGTACTTAAAATTTAAATCTAACGTTATGGGACGTAACACAATTTTAACGAAAAATAAAAATGCAAGGAAAGTCTAAAGTCAGGCGGGCAGATTATAATATACTCTGCACAACTTTGTATTTAGATCTACATTTTGATAAAATCTCAAATCAGACTTCTACAAAACTCGGACAATAATTGTTTAGACAATTTCGCAAAAATGCATTTATGATTCATTCATTGAAAAATTTGAAAATTTGAGTCATTTCTACAAGTTTTCGACTTAGCAGCAATTTTTCCAAAATTGTATGCTCACTGAATACAATTTTGGAAAAATTTTTGTCTAGTAAATAAAATTTTGCAAATTTTTATATAGAAATAAAATTTTGGAAATTTTCTACAGTAACAAAATTTTGACTAAATTTTCTATAGAAATAAAATTTTGGCAAAAGTTTCTATAGGAATCAAATTTTGACCAAATATATAGAAATACAATTTTGAATAAAATTTTTGTAGAAATAAAATTTGGCAAAATTTTTTATAGAAAAAAAGTTTAAAAAAATTATCAATAGAAATACAATTAAAAAAAATTATGTAGCAAACAAAATTTTGCAAAATTTTCTATAGAAATAAAATTGTGCAAAATATTCTATATAAACAACATTTTGACTAAATTTTCTATAGAAATAAAATTTTGACTAAATTTTATATAAAAAAATATTTCTATTTTAATAAAATTTTGAATACATTTTTTATAGCAGTGAGTATCAGTGAGCATCAGTAAGAAAAAAATTTAGAAAATTTGCTATAGAAATAAAATTTGACAATTTTTTCTTATAGAAATAAAATTTTGAAAAAATTATCAATAAAAATACAATTTTTGTGTAGTAAATAAAATTCTGCAAAATATTCTACAGAAACAAAATTTTGACTAAATTTTCTATAGAAATAAAATTTTGACAAAATTTCCTATAGAAATAAAATGTTGACCAAATTTTCTGTAGAAATAAAATTTTGACCAAATTTTCTAATAAAAAAATCTATTACTATAAAATTTTGGCAAAATTTTCTATAGAAATACAATTTTGACTCAAATTTTTATAGAAATAAAATTATCAACGGAAATAAAATTTAAAAAAAAATTTGTGTAACAAACAAAATTTTGCAAAATTTTCTATAGAAATAAAATTTTGCAAAATATTCTATAGAAACAAAATTTTGACTCAATTTGCTATAGAAATAAAATTTTGACTAAATTTTCTATAGAAAAAAATATTTCTATAGTAATAAAATTTTGAATAAAATTTTTATAGAATTAAAATTTTGACAAAATTTGTTATAGAAATAAAATTTTGACAAAACTTTTTATAGAAATAACATTTTGACAAATTTTTTTTTAAAAACAACTTTGAAAAAATTTTCTGCCAATATTCCACATATGTATATTGCCTTAAAATAAAATAAAAATAATATCGATTGTTCGAAAAATTTCAAATAAATTGATATGGGCATTAAAATGGATCGATCTAGCCCATCTGCTAGTCAAACATTCTAGGAAACATAAAAAGATAGCCGTAATTGGAAGTTGATTTTCATTTACAATCATGCTGTACATTGATCGAATGAATAACGCAATGGAAACTAATTTGCGTAAAAACTTGTTACAAAAGTTACAAAAATGTGAAGTGTTTTAAAAAATTTGGTTTAGCCGGAGTCGGAGTCGAGCAAAATTTTTACGACTCCGACTCCGACTCCAGCAAAATCTTCAGACTCCGACTCCAAGACTCCGACTCCGACTCCGGCTCCACAGCCCTGCTTGAAAGCGGGATTCATTTTTCTCCCCAGTATTGCAATGTTCTGCTTTATCGTAGATTTCATGATCAAATTTTTGTCAACCTTGTATTTCTATAGATAATTTTGTAAAAATTTTATTTCTATAAAAAAATATGGAAAATATTTTTTACTATAAATAAATTTGCCAAAATTGTATTCCTATATACGATTTTGTCAACATTTTGTTTCCATGGAGGATTTTGTCACAATTTTATGTTTGTAGAAAATGTATGTCAATATTTTACTTCATCAGAAATTTTGGCCAAAATTTTGTTTCTATATTAAATTTTGTCCAAATTTTATTTCTACATATTTTTTTCTTAAATTCAATTTTATAGAAAATTTTGAAAATATTTTAATTCTATAAAAAAATTTGTCAAAATTTTATTTCAATAGAAAATTATGCCAAATTGTATTACCATAGAAAATTTTGCCAACATTTTTTTCTATGGGATTTTTTTTTAAGATTTGTAAATTTTGTTAAAATTTTTGTAAATATAAATTTTTATAGAAAATTATGCCAAAATGTTCGTACTATAGAACATTTTGCAACACTTAAAAATTTTTAGTCCATAGAAAATTTTGTCCATTTTTTTTACTATGTTCTATAGTTGCCTAAATGTTATTACTATTACAAATTTTGCCAAAATTTTAATCCCATAGAGGATTTTCTCAAAATTGTATTTTTTCAAAATTTTTTCTATCAAAAATTAGGGTAAAATTTTGTTAATTTTTTTTTAAACAAAAATTGTGGCCAAAAGTTTGTTTTTATATAAAATGTTTTCCTAATTTTATTTCAATATAAAATTTTTGAATTTTTTTTTATATAGAAAATTTTGTTAAAATTTTACTGCTATACAATGTTCTCAAAATTTTATTTCTATAGAAAAGTATGCCAAATTATATTACCATAGAAAATTTGGTCGAAATTTTATTTCTATTGAAATTTTTTTTTTAAATTTGAAAATTTTGTTAAAATTTTAGTTCTATAGAAAATTATGCCAAAATTTTATTTCAATCGAAAATGTTCTAAAAATTTTAGTTTTATAGACAGTTATGCCAAATTTTATTACTATAGAAAATTTTGCCACATTTTTATTTAAAATTGTGATTCTATAGATCTTTTTAAACAGTTTTAATTCTATAGAACATTTTGTCAAAATTTTAATTCTATAGAAAATTGTGTCAAAATTTTAATTCTATAGAAAATTTTGTCAAAATTTTAATTCTATAGAAAATTTTGTAAAAATTTTAGTTTTATAGAGAATTTTGTCAAATTTTATTACTATAGAAAATTTTGGCAAATTTCATTTCTATAGAAGATTTTTTTTTGTAATTTTTAGTCAATAGAAAATTTTGTAAAATTTTTATTAATATGTTCTATAGTTGCCTAAATGTTATTACTATTACAAATTTTGTCAAAATTTTATTTTCTCAAAATTGTATTTCTATAGATAATTTTTTCAAAATTGTATTTCTATCAAAAATTATGGTTTTGCAATTTTTTTTTTACAGAAATTTTGGCCAAAAATATAAAAAAAATTTTTGTCCTAATTTTATTTCTATAAAAAATTTTTTCCCAATTTTATTTCTATAGAAAATTTTGTCCTAATTTTATTTCTATAAAAAAAAATATTTTTGAAAAATTTTATTTGTATAGAAAATATGTCAAATTATATTACCATAGAAAATTTGGTCGAAATTTTTTTTTTTTTAATTTGAAAATTTTGTTAAAATTTTAGTTCTACAGAAAATTTTGCCAAAATTTTATTTCAATCGAAAATGAAATTTTTAGTTTTATAGAAAGTTATACCAAATTTTATTACTATAGAAAATTTTGCCAAAATTTCATTTCTATAGAATATTTTGTAAAAATTTTTAGTCTATAGAAAATTTTATTACTATACACTAATAGAAAAATTGCGTTCCACAATCGTGAACGGACGGTGACAAAATGAAACCGAAACGTTCACAAAAAATCAAAACGAAATGTTCACGATTTTGTCCACGGGCGTTCACGATTTCATGAACGGCATTCGTTTTTCTTTTTCCATGAAAATTCTTCAAATAATCGTTAGACGTTGTTATGGCAACTCCGCCGGTGGTGCAATGAGCTAAAGCCACTGTTAACGCGTATGGTGCACACAACACAGGTTCGAGTCACGGTAGCGGAAATCTTTTTTTTTTTTTTTAATTTTGTTTCGTAACCATTACGTTTTCAGATCATGAACACTCGTTGTTGTTTTGACAACGGATGGTGTCATTTTAACGTTGTCAGATTGACCCCGTCTGTTCTCAGTTTGACAACACATGTGTGTTGATTCACTTTCATGAACGAAACGTTTTGAAATGACAACGCCGTTCATGATTTTTTCTATGGGTGTAGAGTTTTTTGTCCAAATTGTATTTCTATAGGTAATTTTTTCCTAAAAAAATTTTGTCAAAATTTTATTTCTATAGAAAATTTTGTCAATTTTTTTCCTATAGAAAATTTTGTAAACTTTTTCCCCTATAGAAATATTTGTTAAAATTTTATTTCTATAGAAAGTTTTGTCAACATTTTATTTCTATAGAAAATTTTGCCCATATTTTATTGCTATAGAACATTTTGTAAAAATTTGATTTCTATAGAAAATTTTGTCAAAATTTTATTTCTATAAAAAATTTTGTCAACATTTTATTTTATAGAAAATTTTGTCAAAATTTTATTTCTATAGAAAATTTTGTCAATATTTTATTTCTATAGAAAATTTTGTCAAAATTTTATTTCTATAGAAATTTTTTTCAAAATTTTATTTGTATAGCTTATTTTGTCTAAATTTTATTTCTATAGAAAATTTTGTCAAAATTTTATTTCTATAGAAAATGCTGTCCATACTTCATTTCGATAGAATATTTTGTCAAAATTTTATTTCTGTACAAAATATTGCCAATAATTTAATGCTATAGAAAATTTTGTAAAAATTTTATTTCTGTACAAAATTTTATTTCTATAAAAAAGTTTGTCAAAATTTTATTTCTGTAGAATATTTTGTCAAAATTTTATTTCTATAGAAAATTTTGTCAAAATTTTATTTCTATAGAAAATTTTGTCAAAATTTTATTTCTATAGAAAATTTTGTCAAAATTTTATTTCTATAAAAAAGTTTGTTAAAATTTTTTTTCTGTAGAAAATTTCGCCAAAATAATATTTCTATAAAAAATTTTGCAAACATTTTATTTCTATAGAAAACTATGCCAAATTTTATTACTATAGGAAATTTTGTAAACATTTGCCTTTTTTTTGCAAAATCTACCAAAACGTCAAGTATTCCATCGTCATCCTCAGATTACGTCAAATTTAACTACAGCTGTCATATATATATATATATACATATTTGGTATATGGTCTCTAACAAACATGTAAAAATTGGTCCACATCGGTCAATAATTATATATAGCCCCCATGTAAACCGATACCCCGATTTGCCTTGCGGAGCCTCTAAGAGAAGCAAATTTCATCCGATCCGGCTGAAATTTGGTACATGGTGTTAGTATATGGCCTCAATAATAATTTAATGCTATAGAAAATTTTGTAAAAATTTTATTTCTGTACAAAATTTTATTTCTATAAAAAAGTTTGTCAAAATTTTATTTCTGTAGAATATTTTGTCAAAATTTTATTTCTATAGAAAATTTTGTCAAAATTTTATTTCTATAGAAAATTTTGTCAATATTTTATTTCTATAAAAAATTTTGTCAAAATTTTATTTCTATAGAAATGTTTTTCAAAATTTTATTTGTATAGCTTATTTTGTCTAAATTTTATTTCTATAGAAATTTTTTTCAAAATTTTATTTGTATAGCTTATTTTGTCTAAATTTTATTTCTATAGAAAATTTTGTCAAAATTTTATTTCTATAGAAAATGCTGTCCATACTTCATTTCGATAGAATATTTTGTCAAAATTTTATTTCTGTACAAAATATTGCCAATAATTTAATGCTATAGAAAATTTTGTAAAAATTTTATTTCTGTACAAAATTTTATTTCTATAAAAAAGTTTGTCAAAATTTTATTTCTGTAGAATATTTTGTCAAAATTTTATTTCTATAGAAAATTTTGTCAAAATTTTATTTCTATAGAAAATTTTGTCAAAATTTTATTTCTATAGAAAATTTTGTCAAAATTTTATTTCTATAAAAAAGTTTGTTAAAATTTTTTTTCTGTAGAAAATTTCGCCAAAATAATATTTCTATAAAAAATTTTGCAAACATTTTATTTCTATAGAAAACTATGCCAAATTTTATTACTATAGGAAATTTTGTAAACATTTGCCTTTTTTTTGCAAAATCTACCAAAACGTCAAGTATTCCATCGTCATCCTCAGATTACGTCAAATTTAACTACAGCTGTCATATATATATATATATATATATATATATATATATATATATATATATATATATATATATATATATATATATATATATATATATATATATATATATATATATATATATATATATATATATATATATATACATATTTGGTATATGGTCTCTAACAAACATGTAAAAATTGGTCCACATCGGTCAATAATTATATATAGCCCCCATGTAAACCGATACCCCGATTTGCCTTGCGGAGCCTCTAAGAGAAGCAAATTTCATCCGATCCGGCTGAAATTTGGTACAAGGTGTTAGTATATGGCCTCAATAATAATTTAATGCTATAGAAAATTTTGTAAAAATTTTATTTCTGTACAAAATTTTATTTCTATAAAAAAGTTTGTCAAAATTTTATTTCTGTAGAATATTTTGTCAAAATTTTATTTCTATAGAAAATTTTGTCAAAATTTTATTTCTATAGAAAATTTTGTCAATATTTTATTTCTATAGAAAATTTTGTCAAAATTTTATTTCTATAGAAATTTTTTTCAAAATTTTATTTGTATAGCTTATTTTGTCTAAATTTTATTTCTATAGAAAATTTTGTCAAAATTTTATTTCTATAGAAAATGCTGTCCATACTTCATTTCGATAGAAAATTTTGTAAAAATTTTTTTTCTGTACAAAATTTTATTTCTATAAAAAAGTTTGTCAAAATTTTATTTCTGTAGAATATTTTGTCAAAATTTTATTTCTATAGAAAATTTTGTCAAAATTTTATTTCTATAGAAAATTTTGTCAAAATTTTATTTCTATAGAAAATTTTGTCAAAATTTTATTTCTATAAAAAAGTTTGTTAAAATTTTTTTTCTGTAGAAAATTTCGCCAAAATAATATTTCTATAAAAAATTTTTCAAACATTTTATTTCTATAGAAAATTATGCCAAATTTTATTACTATAGGAAATTTTGTAAACATTTGACTTTTTTTTGCAAAATCTACCAAAACGTCAAGTATTCCATCGTCATCCTCAGATTACGTCAAATTACGATACCCCGTTTTGGCTTGCGGAGCCTCTAAGAGAAGCAAATTTCATCCGATCCGGCTGAAATTTGGTACATGGTGTTAGTATATGGCCTCAAACTCCCATGCAAAAATTGGTCGATATCGGTCCATAATTATATATAGGCCCCATATAAACCGATCCCCAGATTTGACCTCCGGAGCACCTTGGAAGAGCAAAATTCTTCCCATTCGGTTGAAATTTGGTACGTGATGTTAGTATAGGGTATCCAACAACCATGCAGGAATTGGTTCCTATCAGTCCATAATAATATATAGCTCCCATATAAACCGATCCCCAGATTTGACCTCCGGTGCCTTTTGGAGAAGCAACATTCATCCGATCTGGTTGAAATTTGGTACGTGGTGGTAGTATATGATATTTAACAACCATGTGAGTTTAAATTTGTGGATGACAGACTTTCGTAGAAGTTTCTACGCAATCCATGGTGGAGGGTACATAAGATTCGGCCTGGCCGAACTTACGGCTGTATATACTTGTTTTTGTTAGTCTTGTAAAAATCCCTCGATTTATGCTTTCAAACTTGAAAGGGTCCCTAAAAAACAAAATTTTATGATTTCTTGACCAGTTTACATTTTAATATGAAATGTGTTGAGATCTTTTTAACCATGTCATCTTGTTCTTAACCATGTTCTTGTTGTCGTTGCTGTTTGCTGGATATTCGTTTGTCCCTCTGGTCGTTTTAAGGCTTTGCCGCAACGACTTTTTTTACGAGCTTTTGACACAAAATTGCTGCAATTTTACACTATTTGCCTTACTTAGTTAGACAGGCTTTATTGTTTGCCAGAAAAGTAAAAAAAAAATTGGTGAGGCTGGTCCAATACTTGAAAGGAGCAAAGATGTATGCTCAACCGAAATCAAAGAGCCAGCAAGCAAGCGAGGCTTAACCATTCTCGGCTAGCTCTAAGAGATCTAGGAGGCTTTTTAAGTTTATGATACATTTCGAAGATCTACAACAAAAGTCCATGGTCTAATTTGTGGCCGATGGTCTGTTAGACATTCACCTGATCGTTGGCCATGGTACTCGTGCTCATTGCGGATGTTTACCTTTTGTAGGATTTGAAGACCAATGTTGACAATGTTCATCACCACCATTATACGACAATCACCGACCAAAGAACTTAACCAAACGGCCAGCCAGCCCATATTCAAGTGATGGAGTGATGGGAAAATTATGAAATTTCTTTATTTGTGTGTAACTAACAATTATGACAGACCAAGAGATGGACAGACAGACGGACGGACGGACGGACATAGCTACAAGGATGGACGGACCTTAGCCGGTATAAAAGAAGAATGGGCGACTGGACAGATAGATAGCAAAGGATGGACGGACAGAGTCGGCAATGTGTTCGCATTTGTATGCAATGCAAATACAAGACATGGTTTGTCATTAAGCTTCGAGTAGTGACAGACAGCAACAACGAACGGATCTTCAATGTTCAAGTGGGAAAAACAAACAAAAACATCAAGCAGATGCCGTCGCATCTTTTGACGTTTGGCGTACGCTTTGAATGTTCCGCTTTCTTTACATTTGTATCGTTTTTTTTTTTTTTGTTTGGTGGAATGCCACCTATAATGAGGCCATAAACATGAGTGAATCGATCCATAAACACTTTTGTAGCCATCCTGTCTAGTTGTCCGCCCGCCACCCATTTGTCTGTCCGACCGACCACCGTCCGTCCCTCCGTCCCTGGGGGATTTATATAGTATGTGGGGCGTGGTTGTACAAACATCCATATCTATCAATTGGTTTTGTGGTCTGTTTACTCGGATAGCGGATAAGGTGTAAGTGTCGCTCACTTTACTTTGAACCTAAATGGAGGAAGTGCGCTTATGTCGTCATAAAATGTCACTGAATATGAATTCTCAGAATTTCGCAGTTATTGTGAATTTTACCCATAGCTTTGGAGTTTTTTTTTGGCTTGGGAATATGGCAAAAAGTCCCGCCAAATGCGTTTTTTCAAACATATGAATTGAGAGCAATGGGTTCTTGCAAAGTCTAGTAGGCTTTTATCTCCTCATCTTATCACTGGATACATGTCCGAGAGTTTCAAAGATTGTCTATGAAGATGTGACCGTGTAATCCACCTTCAAATCTTAAAAACCCTTGAAGCTCTCGAAACGAGAGAATGTTTAGTGGGTTAGAGCGATAAGGATAGTCATAGTCGAGGGAGAAAATAGGCCACAAAGAATGGACGTGTTGCACTATCCTGGACCTTCTTAAGAAGGAAATCACGATTGTTTCACTATTTCATCCACTCGACAAAACTAGAGCGCACATTAATGAGTTAGGTTAGGTTAGGTTGTAGAGGATGACCTCAATTTTGTGTTGAATTGATGTCCACTTAGACCAGTATAGGTCCATTGTGATTCCTCGATGTGATCTTTCCATCTTCTTCCTTCCGATGCGGTCCGCCTTGTCCCAGAACGTTTCCTTTAAAAGAAATCTCAGAATAACCAGCCAGAAGCCCTGATGAATGCAAGTAAAGGGTGATACGGTCAAAATTTGGTCAATATAAACTTGACGTATTTCTTTCAATTTTGCATTTAAAAAACACCCCTCACTTTGAAGGTGTGTGTGTGTAGAATGTTGCTCCTATTTTGATTTTGGAATTCACTCTTCAGTTGTCAAAATGCCGTCCAAGCAAGAAGAGAATCGTATCAAAATTTTGCTCGCGCATCGCGAAAATCCGAGCTACTCGCACGCAAAGCTGGCAAAATCGCTAAAAGTTGCCAAATCAACCGTTACAAATGTAATTAAAGTGTTTGGGGAACGTTTGTCGACAGCCAGGAAGTCTGAATCGAAAACCGCAAGCCGCTGAGACGACAAAGAGAGTTGCCCGTAGTTTCAAGCGAAACCCTAACCTCTCTCTCCGAGATGCTGGGTGTATCGTCTACAACCGTGCATCGAGCCAAAAAACGAGCCGGACTATCGACTTACAAGAAGGTAGTGACTCCAAATCGCGATGATAAACAAAATACGACGGCCAAAGCGCGATCCCGGAGGCTGTACACGACGATGCTGACGATGTTTGACTGCGTGGTAATGGACGACGAAACCTACATCAAAGCCGACTACAAGCAGCTTCCGGGACAGGAGTTTTATACGGCAAAAGGTAGGGGAAAAGTAGCAGATATTTACAAGCACATAAAACTGTCAAAGTTCGCAAAGAAATATCTGGTTTGGCAAGCCATCTGTACCTGTGGCTTGAAAAGCAGCATTTTCATAGCTTCCGGGACTGTCAACCAAGAAATTTACGTGAAAGAGTGTTTGAATAAACGTCTGCTGCCTTTCCTGAAGAAACACGGTTGTTCCGCACTGTTTTGGCCGGATTTGGCATCTTCCAATTACGGTAAAAAGGCCATGGAGTGGTACGCCGCCAACAACGTGCAGGTGGTTCCCAAGGACAAGAACCCTCCCAACACGCCAGAGCTCGGCCCAATTGAGAAATACTGGCCTATTGTCAAGCGGAACCTAAAGAAGACCAAAAAAACTGCTAAGGTCGAGCAGCAGTTCAAGGCAAACTGGCTTTCTGCGGCGAAGAAGGTGGACAAGGTGGCTGTACAAAATCTGATGGCAGGTGTCAAGCGTGAGGCCCGGCAATTCGGATTTGGAAAAGCTAAAGCCTAACGGAATGTTTTTCCTGAATTTTATACTAATTGAACTTGAAAAAGAAATTTAATTTGATTTTTTTAAATAAACGATTTCACCGATTTACACGCGTTTTCCCTTGACCAAATTTTGACCGTATCATCCTTTATAAACCTTCATAATAACTCCCAAAAAATTTAAAGGAGTTGAGATGGTAACACAAATTTTGGTCTACATAGTGGTGAATGGTATAATATAGTCGGGAGGGGCCGACTTTACTTATTAGTTTCATCTACATTTTTAAACGCCAAGCAATAAGTCTGAATTCGATCACGAATATCTTTAATCGTAAATGCAATAGATCGAAATGCTTTTGTAAGCTTGTAAGCAATAATATGAAGTGTTACTGGAATAAATTTGTCAGCTTTAAAGTGAGCGGTTTATAATGGGAAAATAGTTTCGTATCAATACTTCTGAGTTAAAATTGGATAAAGGTATTTGAATAACATATCGCAAATGTGACATACATGTCTCGAATTCCATAGACTTGGTATAGAGTAGCATTTTATTGATTCCGGCCCACTTTAAGCTTGGTCAATTGTTTAGAGTAAAGCCGTAACTGAACTGGAACCAATGAAATGACAATGATGAAAGAAATACCGACTTGAAATGAATGAATCCATGAACCAAATCGAAATGGTATAACTTTATCGCCACTGATAATATATATTTGTCTTTATTATTGTGAAGTTTATCCATAAAAAGTTTCAATAGTTTGACTTGTCCCCCTCTGAACGATTATAAATACTTTATGGTATCTGTAGCGTAACTCTCGTTATACGAAATACCCAAATGGAATATGCCCATACCAAGCAACTTTATAACATTTCCTTTCTTTTCTTCCATTAGCAAAAGGGTGCGAAGGATATATGTACGTTAGGTAAAATCCAAATTTCTTCAAACTTACAAATTTCTTCAAACAATTTTTAACCCTTAAATGTGCACTGTATCTTTAACGACACAACCAGAAAAAAATTATTACGTCTTCTAATTCTGACTGAATTCTACGAAATCAAATTAGTTGCATTTATAACATCATAATACAGTTTCACAAAATATAAGCATAAATCCGGCAAATCTATAGTACTTCTGTGTAATCTGAAACCAAAAATGAAAATCAAATTTTGCCCGAAAATTTAAAAACCTACAAATTGGAAGATAATTAATATTTACCAGAGATAAAAGTAATATTAAACAAGTATATACGACCGTAAGTTCGGCCAGGCCTAAGCTTATGTACCCTCCACCATGGATTGCGTAGAAACTTCTACTGAAGACTGCCATCCACAATCGAATTACTTGGGTTGCGGTAACACTTGCCGTTGGGAGCCACCGTGGTGCAATGGTTAGCATGCCCGCCTTGCATACACAAGGTCGTGGGTTCGATTCCTGCTACGACCGAACACCAAAAAGTTTTTCAGCGGTGGATTATCCCACCTCAGTAATGCTGGTGACATTTCGGAGGGTTTCAAAGCTTCTCTAAGTGGTTTCACTGGAATGTGGAACGCCGTTCGGACTCGGCTATAAAAAGGAGGTCCCTTGTCATTGAGCTTAACATGGAATCGGGTAGTACTCAGTGATAAGAGAGAAGTTCACCACTGTGGTATCACAATGGACTGAATGGTCTAAGTGAGCCTGATACATCGGGCTGCCACATAACCTAACCTAACACTTGCCGATGGCAAGGTATCTTAAAACTTCCTAACATCGTAATATATACCACATAGTCATAAGCGTAGGAAGGCCTCTGGGGAGGGGGCTTAGACCCCCCCAGAAAAATTTTAGCCCCCCCCCCAGAATTTGAAACTCTATTTATGATTTTCCATTTTTCAATAAATGTCAATAGTTTTTTTAATTTTTATAACAATTAAACAAGTATATACAATCGCACAAAGTTCCGCTAACGACTTTCATGAACAATCGAATTACTTGGGTTGTGGTAGCAGTTGCCGATGGCAATGTTTGAAGTCAGATATTTATGAAATAAAGCTGTGGTTGACCTTTTGATTGATTTAGTTTAGTCAATTTAATTAAAAAAATAGTAATTGATATTAAAACGCCAAAAAAGTAGTGAACATGTTCTTTTTGGGCCTAGAAGTGGTGCAAAATTGGCGGAGAAGCAATGAATGTAATATGAGCTTGTCATAGGACAAATGTCCACCGTTTCAACAGCCGTTGCAATGAACTTGCATCACTTCTTAAGGTGAGATCCGAATTCAGTTTTTTGAATGTGAATTAAAAAATTTTGTGATATTTTCCCAAATAAATAATTTTTTTATTGTTTTTATGATTTTTAATGCATTCTGACGCTTGTTTGAAACGTTTTTCCTCGAATAATTTCCAAAATTATAGATTTTTATTATATTAAAGAAAACCAAAAATTACACATTAAAATATGAAAAAATGAAGTAAAAAATCTTCCTGTGTAGTTAAACTAATTGAGGACATTTTTGGAAGTGCTTTTAAAGTTGTGCCTTTAGAACAACTCACAATTTTTTTGCTTGAAAAAGTGTGAAACTACTTTTAGTTGCTTTATCATAAATTAATTGACATTAATTGAACGTATAAGTTCAGTCTATAAATTTTTAGCTAGGGGGGCTATATCCCCCCTAGGAATATTGTCTAGCTACGCTAATGCACATAGTCCATACTTGGTATAATTAAACTAAAAAAGGCCGATTAAATACGTATATAATTAAGTTTAAAGTTTCTATAGAAATATAATTTTGACAAAATATAATTTTGACAACATTTTCTATAGAAATAAAATTTGGAAAAAAAAATTCTATAGAAATAAAATTTTGGCAAAATTTTCTATAGAAATAAAATTTTGACAAAATTTTCTAAAGAAATAAAATTTTGACAAAATTTTCTATAGAAAAAAATTTTGAAAAATGTCTCTATAGAAATAAAATTTTGACAAATTTTTCTATGGAAATAAAATTTTGACAATGTTTTCTATAAAAATAAAATTTTGGTAGATTATTTTTGGCTCGAGTGGCAACCATGATTATGAAACGATATCATATGCTGACACCAAGTACCAAATTTCAACCGGATCGGATGAAATTTGCTTCTCTTAGAGGCTCCGCAAGCCAAATCTGGGGATCGATTTATATGGGGGCTATATATAATTATGGACCGATATGGACCAATTCCTGCATGGTTGTTGGATACCATATACTAACACCACGTACCAAATTTCAACCGGATCGGATGAATTTTGCTCCTCTAAGAGGCTCCGGAGGTCAAATCTTGGTAATCGGCTTATATGGGGGATATATATAATTATGGACCGATATGGACGAATTTTGGCATGGTTGTTAGAGACCATATACTAATACCATGTACCAAATTTTAGCCGGATCGGATGAAATTTGGTTTTCTTAGAGGCTCCGAAAGCCAAATCGGGGGATCGGTTTATATGGGGGCTATATGTAATTATGGACCGATATGGACCAATTTCTGCATGGTTGTTAGAGACCATATACTAACACCATGTACCAAATTTCAGCCGAATCGGATGAAATTTGCTTCTCTTAGAACAATCGCAAGCCAAATTTCGGGGTCCGTTCATATGGGGGCTATACGTAAAAGTGGACCGATATGGACCAATTTTTGCATGGTTGTTAGAGACCATATACAAACATCATGTACCAAATTTCAGCCCGATCGGATGAATTTTGCTTCTCTTAGAGCAATCGCAAGCCAAATTTAGGGGTCCGTTTATATGGGGGCTATACGTAAAAGTGGACCGATATGGACCAATTTTTGCATGGTTGTTAGAGGCCATATACTAACACCACGTACCAAATTTCAACCGGATCGGATGAATTTTGCTCCTCTAAGAGGCTCCGGAGGTCAAATCTTGGTAATCGGCTTATATGGGGGATATATATAATTATGGACCGATATGGACGAATTTTGGCATGGTTGTTAGAGACAATATACTAACACCATGTACCAAATTTCAGCCCGATTGGATGAATTTTTCTTCTCTTAGAGCAATCGCAAGCCAAATTTAGGGGTCCGTTCATATGGGGGCTATACGTAAAAGTGGACCGATATGGACCAATTTTTGCATGGTTGTTAGAGACCATATACTTACATCATGTACCAAATTTCAGCCCGATCGGATGAATTTTGCTTCTCTTAGAGCAATCGCAAGCCAAATTTGGGGGTCCGTTTATATGGGGGCTATATGTAAAAGTGTACCGATATGGACCAATTTTTGCATGGTTGTTAGAGACCATATACTAACACCATGTACCAAATTTCAGCCCGATTGGATGAATTTTTCTTCTCTTAGAGCAATCGCAAGCCAAATTTAGGGGTCCGTTTATATGGGGGCTATACGTAAAAGTGGACCGATATGGCCCATTTGCAATACCATCCGACCTACATCAATAACAACCACTTGTGCCAAGCTTCAAGTCAATAGCTTGTTTCGTTCGGAAGTTAGCGTGATTTCAACAGACGGACGGACGGACGGACATGCTCAGATCGACTCAGAATTTCACCACGACCCAGAATATATATACTTTATGGGGTCTTAGAGCAATATTTCGATGTGTTACAAACGGAATGACAAAGTTGATATACCCCCATCCTATGGTGGAGGGTATAAAAATCTGTAAGCATCTCTATTTTTTTACTAAAATCAAATTGTTTATTTGTGAACGAAAACTTAGTTTAATGCGCATGATACCTTTAAAATACAACCACTTTTTGAAAAATGTGCTATGCAGATATTCTTTTCTACCTTTTTGCATATTATCAATTTTTTCAAAGGAATCGGTGTTTTTGTGCATTTAAGGGTTAAACGTGTTGTTTGTTTGCTTGTATTTGTCTTTGTCTCATTTATTTTGTACCGGTTCTTTACGGTAATAATCGGAAATGCGATTTATTTTTCATACTTAAACGTACACTCGCACACATTCATATACTCGTAAATAGCTCTAATGGCAATTAAATATAAAACTTCCAAGAACACATGTCTCATCGTATATTTCGTTCGTATTGACGTAGTTACATAAAATGCTTGCGCATTTTATACAATGAGATATGAAAGGCATTTTGGGTAGAATGAGCTACGTCAATTTGGAATATGCTCAAGGATAACAAATAGTATAATAGCGGTAGGGTGCAAAGAAAATTTCTCTTTTCGGATTCAATCATGTAATTAATTGATCTAGTTAATTTTTTAATTGAAAACTTCTTTAAACACGAAAATGACAGTATCAAACACAGAATTAATTAAAAACATTATCGATTAAAAATGTATTTGATTTCTTTGGCACTTTCACTGTGGTATCACAATGGACTGAATAGTCTAAGTGAGCCTAAAATAGCGGGCTGCCACTATAGCTAACCTAACTTACCCAGCAAAACAAATTGGAAGTTGTTCTAAAACAACTTCCAAAAATGTTTTCCCAAAGATTTTCTTTACACAATTAAAATTTGTTATAAGTCGTTTTTTTCATATTTTTAATGGATAATTATTTTTTTTTTTCAAATGGATTAAAACAGAGTTATAATTAATAAAATGGTATAAATAATTCAAATTGTGCGAATTTTTGACAATATTTGAGGTCGAATGTTTCAGACAAAGTTTGCAAATTTTAACAAAATTTTTTAATTCACATTCAAAACACTGAATTCGGATCACACCTTAAGAAATGATCCAATTAAAAGGCACAATTTTCTACAGAAATCAGATTTTGCAAAAGTTTTCAATAGACATAAAATTTTGACAAAATTTTCTATACACACAAAAAAAAATTTTCTGATTCAATCACGAAATTAATTGATCCAATTAATTTTTAATTGAAATGTCTTCAATCACAGAAATTATAGTATCAATTAAAAACTTAATTGAATGTCAATTAAAAATTTAATTGATCCAATTAAAAAATTAACTGATACTATTATTTTTGTGATTAATTTTTGTTTCAATTAAAAAATTTGTTGAATCAATTAAATTTTTAATTGAATATTTTTTAAAACTCAATTAAAATTTTAATTGGAGAAATGTTCGTGAAATTTTTTTGTGTGTAGAAATAAAATTTTGACAACATCTTCTATAGAAATACAATTTTGACAAAATTTTCAATAGAAATAAAATTTGGCAAACATTTTCTAAAAAATAAAATTTTGACAAAATTTTCTATAGAACTAAATTTTTGACAAATTTTCTATAAAAATAAAATGTTGACAAAATTTTCTATAGAACTAAATTTTTGACAAAATTTTCTATAGGAATAAAATTTTGACAAAATTTTCTATAGGAATAAAAAATTGACACAATTTTCTATAGGCAAAAAAAGTTGACAAAAATTTCAATAGAAATAAAATCTTGACAAAATTTTCTATAGAACTAAATTTTTACCAAAATTTTCTATAGAAATAAACTTTTGACAAAATTTTCTATAGAAATAAACTTTTGACAAAATTTTCTATAGAAATAAAATTTTGACAAAATTTTCTATAGAACTAAATTTTTGACAAAATTTTCTATAGGAATAAAATGTTTACATAATTTTCTATAGGAATAAAAATTTGACAAAAATTTCAATAGAAATAAAATTTTGACAAAAATCTATATAGAAATAAAATCTTGAAAAAATTTTCTACAGAACAAAATTTTTGACAAAATTTTCTAGAGAAATAAACTTTCGAAAAAATTTTCTGTAGAAATAAAATTTTGACAAAATTTTCTATAAGAATAAAAATTTGACAAAATTTTTTATAGAAATAAAATTTTCAACAAACTTTTCTATAGAAATACATTTTGAACAAAAATTTCTATAAAATTAAAATATTGACAAAATTTTCTATAGAAATTTTTGACAAAATTTTCTATAGAAATTAAATCTTGACAAAATTTTCTATAGGTATAAAATTTTGACCAAATTTTCTGTAGACATAAAATTTCGACAAAATTTCTTATAGAAATAAAATTTTGACAAAATTGTCTATAAGAATAAATATTTGACAAAATTTTCTATAGAAATAAAATTTAAAACAAAATTTTCTATAGAAATACATTTTAAACAAAAATTTCTACAG
Source organism: Haematobia irritans (assembly GCF_050003625.1). NCBI lineage: Eukaryota > Metazoa > Arthropoda > Insecta > Diptera > Muscidae > Haematobia > Haematobia irritans. Next base: position 219,547,253 of record NC_134398.1, on the reverse strand, counting down.
AAATAAAATTTTGACAAAATTTTCTATCGAAATTTTTGACAAAATTTCCTATAGAACTAAAATCTTGACAAAATTTTCTATAGGAATAAAATTTTGACAAAATTTTCTATAAAAATAAAATCTTGACAAAATTTTCTATAGGAATAAAATTTTGACCAAATTTTCTATAGACATAAAATTTTGACAAAATTTTCTATAGAAATAAAATTTTGACAACATCTGCTACAGAAATACAATTTTCACAAACAGTTTCAATAGAAATAAAATGCTGACAAAATTTTCTATAGAACTAAATTTTTGACAAAATTTTCTATAAGAATAACATTTTGACAAAATTTTCTATAGGAATAAAATTTTGACAAAATTTTGTATAAGAATAAAAATTTAACAAAATTTTCTATAGGAATAAAAAATTGACACAATTTTCTATAGGCAAAAAATGTTGACAAAAATTTCTATAGAAATAAAATCTTGACAAAATATTCTATAGAAATTGTTGACAAAATTTTCTATAGAAATAAAATCTTGACAAAATTTTCTATAGAACTAAATTTGACAAAATTTGTAACTAAATTTTTGACAAAATTTTCTATAAAAATAAAATGTTGACAAAATTTTCTATAGACATAAAATTTTAAAAAAATTTTCTATGCAAATAAAATTTTGACAAAATTTTCTATACACATAAAATTTTACAAAATTTTCTATAGAAATAAAATTTTGACAACATCTGCTATAGAAATACAATTTTGACAAACATTTTCAATAGAAATAAATTTTGGCAAACATTTTCTAAGAAATAAAATGTTGACCAAATTTTCTATAGAACTAAATTTTTGACAAAATTTTCTATAAAAATAAAATGTTGAAAAATTTTCTATAGGAATACAAAATTGACAAAATTTTCTATAGGAAAAAAATGTTGAGAAAAATTTCTATAGAAATAAAATCATGACAAAATTTTCTAAGAACTAAATTTTTGACACAATTTTCTATAGGAATAAAATTTTGACATAATTTTCTATAGGAATAAAAAATTAACAAAAATTTCAATAGAAATAAAATTTTGACAAAAATTTTCTATGGAAATAAAATCTTGACAAAATTTTCTTTAAAAATAAAATCTTGACAAAATTTTCTATAGAACTAAATTTTTTACAAAATTTTCTATAGAAATAAAATGTTGACAAAATTTTCTATAGAACCAAATTTATGACCAAATTTTCTATACAAATAAAATTTTGGCAAAATTTTCTATAGGAAAAAAATTTTGACCAAATTTTCTATAGGAAAACAATTTTGACCAAATTTTCTACAGAAATAAAATTTTGACAAAATGTTGTATAGAAATAAATTTTTTGACAAAATGTTCTATAGAAAAAAAATTTTGACAAAATTATCTATAAAAATATTTTTTTTTAATATAAAATTTTTACAAAATTTTCTTTACTGATAAAATGTTGACAAAATTTCTAAGAAATAAAATTTTGACCAAGTTTTCTATAGAAATTAAATTTTTAGAAAATTTTCTATAGGAATAAAATTTTGACCAAATTTTCTATAAAACTAAAATTTTAACAAAATTTGCTATAGAAATAATATGTTTAGAAAATTTTCTATAGAAATAAAATTTTGACAAAATTTTCTTTAGAAATAAAGTTTTGACAAAATTTTCTATAGAAATAATATTTTGACAAAATTTTCTATAAATTCAATGTAAAATATTTTTTTCGAATAAAAAAAAATTTGTTTAAAAAACGAAACTGGGCTCTTCGTCTAGTCGATTTTTTGCGAAAAAATGATAAGTATAAGTGGACATTTCAAAATCCTCAGACTGGTTAAAACGACTTTTGATATTTTTGCAAATTGACATAGAATGACTAATTGACTATTGATGTTTGCCAAAATCGACTAGTCGGCGGATGCGTTGCATGGTCCAATTATTACCAAAATGTCAGTTTTTTCATCATTCCTCTCAAAATGTCTAGATATCAACAATGCGAATATATAACCAATATATATCACGAAAATATCACCAAATCGGTAATGTAGATGACTAAATTTATTGTTTTATTGTAAAAGTGAAATATTGTCGTATTTGAGACATTCATTTATTTATAATAATTTCGCCATTAAAATTAATTAAATTATTTAACTAAAATTTCAATTAATTAAAAACCTTAGCTGAATTTATGTTGATTATTTTCAATTTCACTTTTCAAATTAATTTCTTGATAAAACTCAAACTGTGATGTATACATTTCTTAACTTGAACATATTAATAACTATTTGAAATTGGCTTCTTAATTAGAAATATTTTGGTGATATGGTCTCTATGATCAATTAAATGCGAATGAATTTGTGATTAGCGAGGCAAGGATTGTCTCTAATTTGTGTATTGCTTCCGCCTTCTAAAATTTCTCAGGAGAGAAAACTCTTCTTACAGTGTAATAATAAAACACAGTATTTTTTAAATTTATTTTTTTATAAATTTATTGATTTTTTATATTTTAATATTATACTTAAAACTTAAGTACTATTAACGATATGTATATAAACTACATAAAATATTTTCAAGTCTTTTGGGGACTTTGTAATGCTTCGAGCAACTCTTATAATAAAGAAAAATATCTTCCTTCGAAAAAAAAACTTATGGGACGTTTTCATGTGTAAAATAAAATTGAAAATATTAAAAAATAGAAACTAAACATTTATTAATATTTTATAACCAAAAAAAAAACGGGACCACAATTTGTATTTAACAACTACAAATTAAAACTAAATGTAAAAAAATGTCATTAAATTGGATTTTAATGGAAGACCAAATGGTTAGAATGTGTTTGGATGAAATGGAGGGAACGTCAAAGAGCTGTAAGAGAATATTATGTGGGAGAACAAGTTTGAAGAAATGTTTGTATTAACACCATCTCATTTATCTCTTAGTGTTATCATTAATCACAACTTGACATTAACATGATCTATACATGTCGTTTCCCCCCTTCCCACCACAATTATTTGCTGATGTATGCATGATTTTATAGGTGATTGCTGTGATAATTGAGATTAATAATTACTACAATTTGTACTTAAAAAAATCTAGTGAGAACCACAAAAATAGCTTAGGCAGAGATACTTAAGCAATATCAAATAGAGAGAGAAAATGCTAAGAGAATCATCATACACAAAAAGGGTTTTTTTTTGGAAAAGAGAGAACTTATTATCAAACAAAGCAAGAGATTTAGAAATAGAGAGGGAGAGAGAGTAGTGCTAAATGCTTACAACCAAGTCATAGACTATAGACTTTAGATAGATGATCCACTATTCTCTTTAAAAACAATGTGTCAGTTCCAAAAATTAATTTTCTGACATTTCGTTTTGATTTTTTCGTAAAGAGTCAGTCCCAAACATTAATTTTCGTGCATTTGCTTTTGTGTTGTTCGTAAAGAGCAATGCTGCTCAAAATTAAATTTCGTATTTTCGCGATTTTGGTCACAATTTTTTGTTCAAATATGAACTTTTAATATATTAATTTATTTATAAATCCTCTGTTGCATCATAAACGTTCTAATTTTGTGTAAAATTGGCAAACTACAAAAAGGAAAACGAAAGAGATTGTAAGCGTGCTCTTATTTTTCTCGTTTATTCTTAATCTTCGGAACTGTCACAAATAGTTTGACACTCATGGCTCATCTACCTAAAGTCTATAGTCTATGCAACCAAGTATTATATCTGTGTGTGTGTGTATTTTTTTTCTTCATCTTCCATTTTAATCATTGACAGCTATTAAATCCATATTCGCTGATTTTCTTGATGATGACGTACACACGGCCGATAACATGACACTACTTGCCGATGATGATGAAGACTGAGGACTCGGTGAACCTAATCCCATATCTTTTGATCCCGAACTATTGAGCAACTCATTAACTGTAGAACTCAGAGATATCAATGAGTCGGTCATAGCTGTACTGGCATTCGATGTTAGATTATGTGTCAGGCTATGTCGTCTTAAATCACAATTCCGTCGGAAGACCTTACCACAGGCATTACAATTGTATGGCTTAATGTCGGTATGGGTAAGCAGATGTGTCTTTAAGTTTGACCTCTGGTTAAATGAACGATTGCACACGGGGCATTTATGTGGTGATTCTTCCATATGGAGGATTTTATGCACAGCCAATGTTCGTGACTGACAAAAACCCTTACCACATTCGGCACATTTAAAAGGTTTCTCCTTGGAGTGTATGTACCTGTGGAGCAAATGAGATGAGGTAATAAGAAAGGGAAACAAAAACAAAGCGCAGCTATAAGTAAATGATGTATGCATGTTTATCTTATGTTCCACAAACAAAAGGAGAAGACATGGTCCATTAGATTGATTGCGGAATCGTGTCAATTAAAAATGCCTTACATATATAGTACACGAAAAAAATATTGACTCAATAACAAGGACTAATAAAAGTTAGATTTTTGGATACAAAATGTATTTACATTTTTTGTAATTTCGTAATACCTTGCCGATTGCAAGTTATCTTAAAACATCCTAACACCGTCTTCTAAATTGTAAGTTAGCCCATACGTCCTATATATTAAACCAACAAAAAGGACGCATATAATTCAGTTTGACAAAATTTTCTATAGAAATAAAATTTTGACAAAATTTTCTATATAGATATAAAATCTGAACAAAATTTTCCATAGAAATACAATTTTGACAAAATTTTACATAGAAATAAAATTTTGACAAAATTTTCCATAGAAATAAAATTTTGACAAAATTTTCTATAGAAATAAAATTTTAAAAAAATTTTCTATAGAAATAAATTTTTGACAAAATTTTCTATAAAGATATAAAATTTTGACAAAATTTTCCATAGAAATAAAATTTTGACAAAATTTTCCATAGAAATAACATTTTGACAAAATGTTCTATAGAAATAAAATTTTGACAAAATTTTCTATAGAAATAAAATTATGACAAAATTTTCTATAGAAATAAAATTTTGACAAAATTTTCTATAGAAATAAAATTTTGACAAAATTTTCTATAGATATAAAATTTTAACTAAATTTTCTATAGAAATAAAATGTTGGCAAAATTTTCTATAGAAATAAACAAAATTAACAAAATTTTCTATAGAAATAAATTTTTGACAAAATTTTCTATAGAAATAAAATTTTGACAAAATTTTCTACAGAAATAAAATTTTGACAAAATTTTCTATAGAAATAAAATTTTCTATAGAAATAAAATTTTCACAAAATTTTCTATAGAAATAAAATTTTAACCAAATTTTCCATATAAATAAAATTTTGACAAAATGTCCCATAGAAATAACATTTTAAGAAAATTTTCTATATAGATATAAAATTTTGAAAAAATTTTCTATAGAAATAAAATATTGACAAAATTTTCTATAGAAATAAAATTTTGACAAAATTTTCTATAGAAATAAAATTTTCACAAAATTTTCTATAGAAATAAAATTTTGACAAAATTTTCTACAGAAATAAAATTTTGACAAAATTTTCTATAGAAGTAAAATTTTATCAAAATTTTCTATAGAGGTGACAAATTTTCTATCGAAATAAAATGTTGACAAAAGTTTCAATAGAAATAAAATTTTGGCAGATTATTTTTGGCTCGAGTTGCAACCATGATTATGAACCGATATGGATCAATTTTTGTGTGATTGGGGATCGGCTATATATTATATGGGGACTATATATAATTATGGAAAGATATGGACCAATTTTTCCATAGTTTTTAGAGACCATATACTAACACCACGTACCAAATTTCAAGCGAATCTGACGAATTTTGCTCCTCCAACAGGCTCCGGAAATCAAATCTGGGAATCGGTTTATATGGCGACTATATATAATTATGGACCGATATGGACCCATTTTTGCATGGTTCTTAGAGACCATATACTAATACCACATACCAAATTTCACCCCAATCGGATGAATTTTTCTCCTCCAAAGGGTTCCGGAGATCAAATCTGGGGATCGGTTTATATGGGGGCTATATATAATTATGGACCTATATGAACCAATTTTGTCATGGTTGTTATAGACCATATCCTAACACCACATACCAAATTTCAAATTGATCGGGTGAATTTTGCTCTTCCAAGATGCTCCGGAGTTCAAATCTGGGGATTGGTTTATATGGAGGCTATATATATTTATGGACCTATATGAACCAATTTTTGCATGGTTATTAGAGACCATATACTTACACGACGTACCAAATTTCAACCAGATCAGATGAAGTTTGCTCCTCCAAGATGCTCCGGAGTTCAAATCTGGGGATCGGTTTATATGGGGGCTATATATTTATGGACGGATAAAGACCAATGTTTGCGTGGTTGTTAAATACCACATGTTTACACCTCGTACCAAATTTCAACCGGATCGGATGAATTTTGCTTCTCCAACAGGCTCCGGAGGTCAAATCTGGGGATCGGTTTATATGGGGGCTATCAGGGCTGTGGAGTCGGAGTCGGAGTCGGAGTCTTGGAGTCGGAGTCTGAAGATTTGGCTGGAGTCGGAGTCGGAGTCGGAGTCGTAAAAATTTTGCTCGACTCCGACTCCGGCTAAACCAAATATTTTAAAACACTACACATTTTTGTGACTAAAAAAGTTTTTACGCAAATTAGTTTCCAATGCGTTATGCATTCGATCAATGTACACCATGATTGGAAATGAAAATCAACTTCCAATTACGGCTATCATTTTATGTTTCCTAGAATGTTAGACTAGCAAATGGGCTGGATCGATCCATTTTAAACCCCATATCAATTTATTTGAAATAATTCGAACAATAATTCGAATTTATTGTTTTTAATTTTATTTTAAGGCTATATACCTACACACATATGACAGAAAAAATTGTCAAAGCTGTTTTTTATAGAAAATTTTGTCACTATTGTATTTATATAGAATGTTTTGTCAAAATTTAATTTCTATAAAAAAATTATTCGAGATATTATTACTATAGAAATATTTTTTTCTATAGAAAATTAAGTCAACATTTATTTCTATAGAAAATAAAAAATAAAACAAGTATATACAGCAGTAAGTTCGTCCGGGCCGAATCATAAATACCCACCACCATGAATAAAATATACTAATTTCCTTAGAAAATTTCATGGGGGTTTGATGACAGATCAGTTTAACCAGTTCGCATCCCGAAAATAAATGCAAAGATTTTACCTATCAGATTCCGGATTTATAAGAACTATTTTTGTTTGAGTTTTAAAGGAATCATAAACATATCCTGTAAATGTGCAAGAAAATTAAGAAAAAATACCTTGATTTGAAATCTAAAATCTATAGTACACCAACTGTTTTATGATTACGAGAAGAATTATCTGGCAAATTTACATTTATGGTAAATGCACCTTCTGTACCCTCAATATCTGAAATCGGTCTATATGGAGGCCTTACCAGCGTTGCAACAACGAATTTTTATTTTGGACCAAATTTTTCCAAAATTCGTACCAGGGGACCAGTTTTCTAATTTAAATTAATATAATTTAAAAGTTACAATTTTTCTAAAATTTTTCTTCGAAAGAAAATTTTTTCAAAATTTTATTTCTATATAAAATTTTGACCTCATTCTATTTCTATCGAAAATTTTGTCCATATTTTATTTCTATAGAAAATTTGGTCCAAATTTTATTTCAATAGATTTCATTTTAGCCAAAATTTCAATTTAGCCAAAATTTAATTTCTATAGAAAATGTAGCCAAAAATTAATTCTATTGAAAATTTAGCCAAAATTTAATTTCTGTAAAAAATTTAGCCAAAATGTTATTTCTATTACATATTTAGCAGAAATCTTTTTCTATAGAAAGTTATCGCAAAATTTTATTTTTTCTTAAAATTTGTACAAAATTTTTGCATAATATTGTATCCCAAAATTTTTTAAGAAGCTTATTTCTATACACAATTTTGTTAAAATTTTATTTCTATGAAAAATTTGTTAACATTTTATTTCTATGAAAATTTTGTTAAAATTTTATTTCTATAGAAATTTTTGTCCAAATGTTATTTCTGCAGAAAAATTCCATTTGGTCTGACCATCAGACCAACTTCAATAATTTTTTGGATCTATTTTGGTCCAATCGGACTAATGGGGTTACGCCAGAAACATGGAAGGATACGTACAGTATTCAGCACATCTATTGTAGTTCTAGAATATAGACCCCAAAACGGAGGGCCGGTTTGTAAGGAGACTATATCAAAAACTGGACCGATACACAATATATTCGGCACACCTCTTAATGGTCCTAGAATACCTCCAGATTTCAAATTTCAGGCAAATTGGATAAAAACTACGGATTGTAGAAGTCCAAGAAGTAAACTCGTAACATCGGTCTAAAAGGGGGCTATATCAAAACTTCGTCCAATAATGACCATCTTCGGCACGCCTTGTAATGGTCCTATAATACCTCTAGATTTCCAATTTCAGACAAATTGGATAAAAACTATGGATTCTAGAAGCTCAAGAAATAAAATCGGGAGTTCTGTCTATATGGGAGCTATATTAAAACATGGTCCGATAATCACCATTTTCAGCACTCCTCCTTATAGCCCTAGAATACCTCTAGGTTTCCAATTTCTGGCAAATTGGATAAAAACTACGGTTTTTATAAGCCCAAGACCCCAAATCGGGCGATCGGTTGATATGGGAGCTATATCAAAACCTGGACCGATCTAGCTCATCTTCGACATGACAAACTTATTATACCCCTGTCACCATTCTATGGTGGTGGGTATAAAAATATTTTTATGTAGAAAATTTTGTCAAAAATTTATTTCTATAGAAAATTTAGCCAAAATTTTGCTTCTATAGAAAATTGTGCAAAATTTTATTTACACAAAAAATTTTCCAAAATTTCTATTAATAATTTTTTCAAATTTTTTTTATAGAAAATTGTGCCAAAATTTTGTTACTATAGATTTTTTTTATACAAAATTTTATATTTTATTTTTATAGAAAATTTAGTCTAAATTTTCTTTCTATAGAACATTTTGCAGCATTTTATTTGTTTAGAAAATTTTGCAAAATTTTATTTACTACACAAAAAATTTTCCAAAAATTTCTATTGATATTTTTTTCAAAATTTTATTTCTATAGAAAATTTTGTCAAAATTTGTTTACTATAGTTTTTTTTATAGAAAATTTGGTAAAAATTTATTTATATAGAAAATTTTCTCAAACATTTATTTATATAGAGAATTTAGTTCAAATTTTGTTTCTATAGAAAATTTTGCAAACTTTTATTTACTACACAAAAATTTTTCCAAAATTTCTATTTATATTTTTTTTCAAAATTTTATTTCTATAAAACAATTTGTCAAAATTTTATTTATATAGCAAATTTTCTCAAATTTTTTTCTTACTGATACTCACTGATATGTCGAAAACTGGTAAAAGTGACTCAAATTTTGCTATATAAAAAATTATGAATGTTTCCCAAATACTGCACGAGATTTTGTAGAAGTCTGATTTCAGATTTTATCGAAATGTAGATCTAAATACAAAGTTGTGCAGAGTATGTTACAATCGGCCCGCCCGACTTTAGACTTTCTTTGCATTTTTATTTTTTGCTATAATTGTGTTACGTCCCATAACGTTAGATTTAAATTTTAGGTACAGAGATTTTCTAGAAGTATATACAATTTTGTCTAAATCGATTCAGATTCAAATTCATGCATATGGGAATATAACCCTTTATAATAATTTTCGTCCACAAATACATATACTGTCGGTATCTTCTCATATTATGATGGGTATTTATATCATTATTTTATTTATTAAACATTGCCCTAAATTTGAAATAAAGAGTTTAATTGGTATAAATGCGAAATTAAGACCTTTCTTGCACACATAAATAAATACGATAGTTTATATCGATCCATATATATACCCCATATATACCCCCTCAATAGAACTATAAAATAGTGGTACTAAAATGAGATTTAGTTATATTACCCGGAGTCGACTCCGGAGTCGGAGTCGGAGTCGAGCTGATGAAAAATGCTGGAGTCGGAGTCGGAGTCGGAGTCGAGCAAAATTGGCTCGACTCCACAGCCCTGGGGGCTATATATAATTATGGACCGATATAAACCAATTTTTGCATTGTTGGTGTTATACTAACACCACATTCCACATTTGAAGCAAATCTGACGAATTTTGCTGCTCCAAGATGCTCCGAAGTTAAAATCTGGGGATCGGTTTATATGGGGACTATATTTAATTATGGAAATTTCCGAAATTTTCCTTTTTAACTATATTTGTATACTTATTTACGAAACTCGCAAAGGCAACTTTTAGTTTTGGTATCATGGAAAAGTAAAAAAAACCTATAGGGGTAAATTTCCAATAAACTGAAGAAGAAATATTTGTATAATCAGAAATGATATGTGTATTTATAATTTTAAGCCGACTTTGAAAACTCCCCTAAAACAAATCAGCTTTATTTCCTGAACAATATACAACAATTTCAAGAGATTACCGTCGGCAATCGACCAATAATTTTAATACTGCAGTATTGGAATAACATTGGACTTGATGGATATCCCTCAATATCCAATTTTTAATATAGGACCCATATAAACCGATATGCATTTTGTATTTTTGAGAGCCAAGAATTACTCTGGAACCATAATGGAAAAATATTCCAATTATAGTCTATTTCGGTAAATGCCTAAAATACCTTCAAAACAAGTCTATACAGTAGTAAGTTCGACCGGGCCGAATCTTAAATACCCACCACCATGAATCAAATAGCAGGTTGGCTGATAAATTCCCGGTCTGACACAACCTTCAAATGACTCGTATCAAAATTTGACGTCTGTAAGCCAATTAGTTTGTGAGATAGAGCGTCTTTTGTGAAACAACTTTTGTTATTGTGAAAAAAATGGAAAAAAGGAATTTCGTGTTTTGATAAAATACTGTTTTCTGAAGGGAAAAAATACGGTGGAAGCAAAAACTTGGCTTGATAATGAGTTTCCGGACTCTACCCCAGGGAAATCAACAATAATTGATTGATATGCAAAATTCAAGCGTGAGCACGGAGGACGGTGAACGCAGTGGACGCCCGAAAGAGGTGGTTACCGACGAAAACATTAAAAAAATCCACAAAATGATTTTGAGATAGCGGAGGCCTTACAGATATCAAAGGAACGTGTTGATCATATCATTCATCAATATTTCGATATGCGAAAGCTCCGTGCAAAATGAGTGCCGCGCGAGCTCACATTTGACAAAAAACAACAACGTGTTGATGATTCTGAGCGGTGTTTGTAGCTGTTAACTCGTAATACACCCGAGTTTTTCCGTCGATATGCGACAATGGATGAAACATGGCTCCATCACTACACTCCTGAGTCCAATCGACAGTCGGCTGAGTGGACAGCGACCGGTGAACCGTCTCCGAAGCGTGGAAAGACTCAAAAGTCCGTTGGCAAAGTAATGGCCTCTGTTTTTTGGGATGCGCATGGAATAATTGTTATCGATTATCTTGAGAAGGGAAAAATCATCAACAGTGACTATTATATGGCGTTATTGGAGCGTTTGAAGTTCGAAATCGCGGCAAAACGGCCGCATATGAAGAAGAAACAAGTGTTGTTCCACCAAGACAACGCACCGTACCACAAGTCATTGAGAACGATGGCAAAAATTCATGAATTGGGCTTCGAATTGCTTCCCCACCCACCCACATTCTCCAGATCTGGCCCCCAGCGACATTTTTAAAAGGATGCTCGCAGGGAAAAATTTTGGCTGCAATGAAGAGGTGATCGCCGAAACTGAGGCCTATTTTCAGGCAAAACCGAAGGAGTACTACCAAAATGGTATCAAAAAATTGGAAGGTCGTTATAATCGTTGTATCGCTCTTGAAGGGAACTATGTTGAATAATAAAAACGAATTTTGACAAAAAAAATGTGTTTGATTGATTCTAGAAGCCCAAGAAGTAAAATCGGGAGATCGGTCTATATGGGGGCTATACCAAAACATGGACCGATATTCACAATTTTCGCCCCACCTCTTTATGGTCCTAGAATACCTCTAGATTTTAAATTTCAAGCAACTTGGATAAAAACTACGGATTCTAAAAGCCCAAGAAATAAAATCGGGAGATCGGTCTATATGGGGGCTATATTAAAACATTCTACGATAATGACAATTTTCGGCACACTTCTTTATGGTCCTAGAATACCTCTAGATTTCCAATTTCAGGCAAATTGGATAAAAACTACGATTTCTATAAACCCAAGACCCCAAATCGGCGGATCGGTTTATATGGGAGCTATATCAAACCCTGGACTGATATAGCTCATCTTCAACTTGGGCTGCATGCAAACAAAAGACGATTCTGTGCCAAATTTCAGGACGATGGCTCCTTTATTTAAGACTGTAGCGTGATTACAACAGACAGACAAACGGACATGCTTATATCGTCTTAGAATTTCTCCCTGATCAAGAATATATATACTTTATATAGTGGGAAATCGATGTGTTACAAACGGAATGACAAATTTATTATACCCCATTCTATGGTGATGGATATAAAAATTACGTTCCAAAATCGTGAACGGACGGTAACAAAAGTAAACGGAAGTTCACGAAAAATCAAAACGGCATGTTTACGGTTTCGTCAACGGGCGTTTACGATTTCATTATTGGCCATGATTTTTCATTTTTCGTTGGCCATGATTTTTATCTATAAGAATGTCTAAAATATTCGTTAGACATTTTTATGGCCACTCCGTCGGTGGTCGCGACTGTCACGTTAGCGATTTTTTTTATAAATTCGTAACCATTCCGTTTTCAAATCATGAATGCTGGTTGTTGTTTTGACAATGCATGGTGTCAGTCTATCGTTGTCAGATGGACACCGTCTGTTCTCTGTTTGACGCCATATGTGGGTTGATTCACTTTCATGAACGGATCGTTTTGAAATGAGCACGCCGTTCATGATTTTTTCTAAGTAATGCACACATTTGAACTCAAATATGCCTTCCTTTTGGAAATCAACATTCCGAAATCAATCTTATCTATGATGCTTCAAGTAATATAAATGTTTGGAAGAGGCGTAAAATTCAACTTAGAATGCAATGAGTAAAAAAAAAATGAAAAATTCTTCCAACGTTTTCCTCTCCCAATCTAACGAACCATATTCACCAGTTTTCTATATGAATGCAATTGTTCGATTTAATCAACTTACCTATGATCCCTTAAATGATCCTGGCGCCGGAAGGCTTTACCACAAATATCGCAAGAATAAGGTCTCTCATCGGTATGGGTTCTTTCGTGAATGAGCAAATTATAGGACTTGGTGAATTGGCGATTACAGAATTTGCATATGAATTGCTTTTTGGCCCTTTGGGCATTGGCCAAAACAGCGGCGGTAGTTTGGGTACCATTTCCACCACTCGAACATAGCGAAGATTCCGTGGCAGAATTAGAGGAAGTAGCATGAACGGAATGACATTCGGCCACAGCCAACGTGTTGAGTTTATCTTGAAACATCGAAGCCTGTAAGGCAGACATTTGATCCAAATCCTGGGAACAAGAAGTCTGATGAGGATGTTGCTGTTGATGCTGCTGCTGCTGATGTTGCTGAGCCCCCGATATGGAACTTAGAAGAGCTGAATTGAATAGAAAACTATTTTCCAATTCGCTAGAATCAAAATTGAGAGTATCATCACTGGTATTATTGAGTATGGGCAAAGGATCACAATCTCCCAGATCTGATGCAGAAGATGTTGCCGTAGCATTTGATGAGTGCAGCGAATGAAAAAGGCTATTTGCCGAAGGTAATTTTGTGGTCCTTTCCGTATAGGATGATGATGACGATGATGATGCAAGTGTTTCATGATCATTACAATTGCTTGAATCCTTGCCCTGGACATGCGATGATGTTAGGGTGACTGTTGATGAATTTTGTTTGTTATTATGACCGGAGTCATTTCTACGTTCATTGCCCAGCTCCAGAGTAGATGAGCCTCCACCTGCACTACCGCCGCCACTATTATTTCCCACGCTGCTATTAAAACGAAAAACATCTGATTTACCAGTGATTCGCTGCAAAGCCAGATATGATTCTAAGGCTTGCAAATTTAAGGCAGCAGCAGCTGGTGAATTTACGGGAAGTAAGGCTGCTTGTTGCAAACTTGTTACCATTGTACCTTGCAATGATAGAAAGACAGCAGCTGCAGCTGCTAAATCATTGGTACTGGTTGCGGTGCTGGTGGAGCTATTGTTGTTGTTGTTATTGTGGTTTGAAACGCTGGAGTTTTGCGAATTCATATTCATCGAATTGGAGGAGTTGTTAGCTTTGCTAGACAACGTTTGTTGAGTATTTGTTGATTTGCCAGAGGCATTTCCATCCTTGGAACAAGACGACGATGATGATGATGTTGCTGACGATTGTGAGGATGCCGATGAGGATGATGATGATGGTGCTGGTGGAAGTGGGGCCGTCGCATTGGGAACTGATGCTGATTGCTGTTGTAGCTGTTGCAGGGTTGAAGCATTGACCAAAACTTCCAACAATGCTGGATTATTAATGATTTCGCTAATGGCCTGTTGGGTTTGAACTGCACTGGCACTAGCATTAGTGGCGGTGGCCAAGGCGTTAGAGCAGGAAGTGGAAATACTAAGCATTTGATGGCGACTATGATTGACCTCGCTCCTATTCAAATAGGAATCATGGGAATGACCTTTTTTCGTCGATGCTGAAGAGGAGGAAGAGGATGTGTTGGAACAGGTTGAGGTATTTCCCATATTTGTTGATGAACCCGATGTTCCTGCAGCATTTCCATTATATTCCACCTCCAAAGAATCCATAATCAATGGAGATGCAGTGGAGATCTTAGCGATGCGTAAAGTGTTACTAACTATTCTTGTGGGGAGTTTAGTGTCTCCGTGATCTGACAAGACTTCAACAATCCGCTATTGAGTGATTGCTTTTCAAAAGACAGCAACGTTTAAGATTTTCGAAAAATTTTCGGTTACAAAAAATCTCAGGAAGAGTCTTATCACACGACACCATAAATCTTCTAGGAGTCACGCTTTTCCAAAGCCATAAAATACAAACTAGGCAGGTATGCTTCACTTTTCTTTGTTTTTTCCTTGAAAAATTTCCAACGATCAACTACGCCAATTATGGGTTTGGATCAGCTCGATAGTGGATGGATCCCCTTTCCAAAATAGGCCAATTAAACCATTACACGCACTTTCCTATTAACACTTTTACTTAGCACACATACACTCACAGAGGGGGGAGAGAGAAGACCCGAAACAGGGGATGAAATTTCCACCCCTGATCGAATTGTTTTAAAAGTCCGTTAAAAATTTGTTTTGTTTTTTATTTTATTGTATGGTTACTGGCTTTACACAAACTCTATACACTGGCATGGACGGAATGACCACTGCGTTTGACGTTTCCCTGAATACGAGTAGCGATAAGTGCGCCCAGTGTTGAGAAGTCCACGAACAAACTAAATGTCCATTGCCTAGTGTATTTCACGCGGACCACAAGAAGAGAAAAAACACACCAACAATCTTTGAGTAACCACTACCAAAAGCCACCAATACCATCAAGGCAATTACATACTCGCCACTTGCTCGTTTTTTGGCCGACAAACCAAAAAAGATCTCTTCGTTAAGACTTTGTCATGGTATTCGGAATAGGGAAGTGTTTCTTTCTTGTAGAAGAGTGAATGGGAGAGAAATACTCTTAACTGAGCTAATTTTCATAAGAGGAAAACAAATATTAACTCTCTCTCTCTCTCTGGGGGGAAGAATGAGAGTGATCATAACGGACAGGTGAGCAAAGGTGTCATACTACACAGGCTCACACATACACTAACTCATATGCGTACCTAAATTGACTCTCTGTGGTTTATATAGCTAAGGTGAGTAATATTATGTTGACTCTCAGAACAAGTTCCTTAGGGAACTAAGTATGCAGTGTATGAGATGGCACAGTGGTCTCAGTCGCAATATTATAACAAAGAATTTTTTTTATTGAATTTCGTAGGGCGTCAGAAACTTTATATTCATGCCTAAATGGACGGTAGGAGCGTTATTTATTTATTTAATGTTTACATGCACAACAAGACAAGGTCTTATAATTAAACTGCAGAATTCTCATAACATACAATTTTACGGTTATCTAGTCAATTCAATTGAAGAGTTCTGATATATGGGTCTCAGAAATCAGATTTTACAAATGATTTTCCAAAGAAAAACACATTTTTTTTGTTTCAAAACTCGTTTTTATTATTCAACATAGTTCCCTTCAAGAGCGATACAACGATTATAACGACCTTCTAATTTTTTGATAGCATTTTGGTAGTACTCCTTCGGTTTTGCCTCAAAATAGGCCTCAATTTCGGCGATCACCTCTTCATTGCAGCCAAATTTTTACCCTGCGAGCATCCTTTGAGGTCTGAGAACAAGAAAAAGTAGCTGGGGGCCAAATCTGGAGAATACGGTGGGTGGGGAAGCAATTCGAAGCCCATGAATTTTTTCCATTGTTCTCAATGACTTGTGGCACGGTGCGTTGTCTTGGTGGAACAACACTTTTTTCTTCTTCATATGGTGACGTTTTGCCGCGATTTCGACCTTCAAACGCTCCTATAACGCCATATAATAGTCACTGTTGATGGTTTTTCCCTTCTCAAGATAATCGATAAAAATTATACCATGCGCATCCCAAAAAACGGAGTGATGGAGCCATGTTTCATCCATTGTCACATATCGACGGAAAAACTCGGGTGTATTACGAGTTAACAGCTGCAAACACCGCTCAGAATCATCAACACGTTGTTGTTTTTGGTCAAATGTGAGCTCTGCGCGGCACAGAACTTCCGCATATCCAAATAGTGATTAATGATATGAGCAACACGTTCCTTTGATATCTTTAAGGCCTCTGCTATCTCGATCAACTTCATTTTACGGTTATTCAAAATGATTTTGTGGATGTTTTCGTCGGTAATCACCTCTTTCGGGCGTCTACTGCGTTCACAGTCCTCCGTGCTCATTTCACCACGCTTGAATTTTGCATACCAATCAAATATTGTTGATTTCCCTGGGGCAGAGTCCGGAAACTCATTATCAAGCCAAGTTTTTGCTTCCACTGTATTTTTTCCCTTCAGAAAACACTATTTTATCAAAACACGAAATTCCTTTTATCCATTTTCTCACAATAACAAAAGTTGCTTCACAAAAGACGCTCTATCTCACAAACTTATTGACTTACAGACGTCAAATTTTGACATGAATCATTTGAAGGTTGGTACTATATAAAATAATATGCATTTAACACTAACGACGCCATCTATGTGTCAGACCGGGGACTTATCAGCCACCCTGTTAAAGCTTTATTGAGTTCTCCTTAAAGACTAAAAAATATAAAAAGCGCTTAAAATAAAGAATGCTCCTAGCATATATATATGCACATAGATAAAAGCATACGTTAAGTTAAATGAATTCAGTAAAAGAAACAAAACGAAATGTATTCAAAATTAAACTTAAAATCAACATGGCGTCAAAGGGTACCTTTTTTAAACTTTTGCGGCTGATGAACATGGTTTCAACATACTGCCGGGCCTCGGATGGAGGCTACTCGGCAAATAATCTGTCATCATGACGAATGAGAGGACAAAATAACCGAAGGAACAGAATCGCAGTAAAGATCACAAAAGCCACTGATAACCAACTCAAATATCGTGTATTGTTGTAGGATGCTTGGATTCTTTTCCACTTTATTGAGGGGACCTAGAATAATTCTGCGTTAAAGGTGATGACTCCGTCAATTTTGAAATTCTGAGTTTCAGAATGATCAAGTTTGCGACAACCTGCGTATTTGGAAATGTCAGGACGATGGCATCGTTGTGGTACATAGCAGCAATCGCTTAGTAATAGCACCTACAGGCGCTGAAATCTCGCAGAGCCAGTATGCACCCTCAAATCATAAAGGACTCAGGTCAAAGGTAGATTTCACATTACCTCTCAATAGGCATGATTTATGAACTTGTGGATACAGAGCTCCAGTATATGGTTTTCTTTGACAAACCAATTCACATTTAATGCTGGCTCTTTGCGTCTTTCGGCATCTTGTGGAATCCAATCATATGGTCTTGCATTTTCAAATATTGTCTTGGGGGAAATAGCAACCGATCGTATAATTTCTCAACCATTCAATTTAAACATTTTGCTGTTGTTCCTTGGGGGAAGAATGTACGTTTTATATGCCTGATTCCGCCTCACTTTCTTCTCAATGCATCATTGTGTGATCAGGGCAGGTAGAACGGTTATGTCCGAAGCCAAAGCAATTGATACAGGCATCTTGGCCCACTATAGAGGCATGACTGTCTTTGTTTGATAAATTACGTTAGTTTTATCAATATTTCAATGGATTGTTCCATGTACACTCTCAGGCAGCACTCACCATTACAGCAAATTATAATGGTCTGAATAATCAAGATGAGAAGCATAAAATAATCGGCTTCTACAAGAGCTTAACCTAGGTTAGTTAGGTTAGGATAGGTTAGGTGGCAGCCCGATGTATCAGGCTCACTTAGACTATTCAGTCCATTGTGATACCACATTCTCAACTTCTCTCTTATCACTGAGTGCTGCCCGATTCCATGTTAAGCTCAATGACAAGGGACCTCCTTTTTATAGCCGAGTCCGAACGGCGTTCCACATTGCAGTGAAACCACTTAGAGAAGCTTTGAAACCCTCAGAAATGTCACCAGCATTACTGAGGTGGGATAATCCACCGCTGAAAAACTTTTTGGTGTTCGGTCGAAGCAGGAATCGAACCCACGACCTTGTGTATGCAAGGCGGGCATGCTAACCATTGCACCACGGTGGTTCCCCAAGTTAAACAAGTATATACGGCCGGATAGGATGAGTTTTGCTCCTACAAGAGGCTCCCGAGGTCAAATCTGGGGATCGGCTTATATAGGAGCTATATATAACAGGTTGTCTGACATATAGATGGCGTCGCTAGTTAAGTGCATATTATTTTTATATAGTACCAACCTTCAAATGATTCGTGTAAAAATTTGTCGTCTGTAGTCAATTAGTTTGTGAGATAGAGCGACTTTTGTGAAGCAACTTTTGTTATTGTGTGTTGGCTTGATAATGAGTTTTTCCCTGGGGACTCTGCCCCAGGGAAATCAACATTAATTGATTGGTATCCAAAATTCAAGCGTGGTGAAATGAGCACGGAGGACGGTGAACGCAGTGAACGCCCGAAAGAGGTAGTTACCGACGAAAACATAAAAAAAATCCATTGATCGAGACAGCATAGGCCTTAAAGATATCAAAGGAACGTGTTGGTGATATCATTCATCAATATTTGGATATGCGGAAGCTCTGTGCAAAATGGGTGCCGCGCGAGCTCACATTTGACCAAAAACAACAACGTGTTGATGAGCGGTGTTTGCAGCTGTTAACTCGTAATACACCCGAGTTTTTCCGTCGATATGTGACAATGGATGAAACATGGCTCCATCACTACACTTCTGAGTCCAATCGACAGTCGGCTGAGTGGACAGCGACCAATGAACCGTCTCCGAAGCGTGGAAAGACTCAAAAGTTCGCTGGCAAAGTAATGGCCTCTGTTTTTTTGGGATGCGCATGGAATAATTTTTATCGATTATCTTGAGAAGGGAAAAACCATCAACAGTGACTATTATATGGCGTTATTGGAGCGTTTGAAGGTCGAAATCGCGGCAAAACGGCCCCATATGAAGAAGAAAAAATGTTGTTCCACCAAGGCAAAAATTCATGAATTGCGCTTCGAATTGCTTCCCCACCCACCGTATTCTCCAGATTTGGCCCCCAGCGACTTTATCTTGTTCTCAGACTTCAAAAGGATGGTCGCAGAGAAAAAAATTTGGCTGCAATGAAGAAGTGATCGCTGAAACTGAGGCAAAACCGAAGGAGTACTACCAAAATGCTATCAAAAAATTGGAAGGTCGTTATAATCGCTCTTGAAGGGAAATATGTTGAATAATAAAAACGAATTTTGACAAAAAAATGATTTTTTTTTTGTTAGATCGGGGACTTATCAACCAACCTATTAATTATTGACCTATTTTTGCATGATTGTTAGATACCATATACTAAAACCACGTACCAAGTTTCAATCGGATCGGATGAAATTTGCTTCTGTAAGAGGCTCTGCAAGCCAAATATGGGGGTCGGTTTATATGGGGGCTATACGTAAACGTGGTCCACTATGGCCCATTTGCAATACCATCCGACCTTCATCAATAACAACTGCTTATGCCAAGTTTCAAGTCGATAGCTTGTCTCGTTCGGAAGTTAGCGTGATTGCAACAGACGGACGGACGGACATGATTAGATCGACTAAGAATTTCACCACGACCCAGATCTTAGAGCAATATTTCGATGTTTTATAAACGGAATGACAAAGCTAATATACCCCCATCCTATGATGGAAAGCCGTTCATGAAATCGTGAACGCCCGTGGACGAAACCGTGAACATTCCGTTTTGATTTTTCGTGAACGTTTCTGTTTCATTTTGTTACCGCCCGTTCACGATTACGGAATGTATTTCTTTTTTTTTTGTTAGTGAAAAACTAGTGTTAATCGATAATGATCTTTTTAGTTCCTGTAAACAACAAAAATAGCGCTCGTATGTCAAAACGTTATGAGTACGTATAACCTCAACAAGTATATACGGCCGTAAGTTCGGCCAGGCCGAAGCTTATGTACCCTCCATCATGGATTGCGTAGAAACTTCTTCTAAACACTGCCATCCACAATGGAATTACTTAAGTTGCGGTAACGCTTGCCGATGGCAAGGTATCTTAAAACCTCCTACCACCATCTTCTAAATTGTATGTAAGTCCATAAGTGGTATATATTAAATCAAAAAAGATCGATCCAATACGTATATAATTCAGTTTGACAAAGTAGACATAAAATTTTGACAAAATTTTCTACAGAAATAAAATTTTAACAAAATTTTCTATAGAAATAAAATTTTCACAAAATTTTCTATGGAAATAAAAATTTTGACAAAATATTCTATAGAAAGAAAATTTTGACAAAAATTACTACAGAAATAAAATTTTAACAAAATTTTCTATAGAAATAAACTTTTGACAAAATTTTCTATAGAAATAAAATCTTGATAGATTATTTGTGGCTCGAGTGGCAACCATGATTATGAACCGAATAAAATTTGAACAAAATGTTCTATAGAAATAAAATTTTGACAAAATTTTCAATAGAAATAAAATTTTGAAAATGATGAAAATTTTATTATGAACCGAATAAAATTTTAACAAGATTTTCTCTAGAAATAAAATGTTGACAACATTTTCTATAGAAATAAAATTTTGACAAAGTTTTCTATAGACATAAAATTTTGGTAGATTATTTTTGGCTCTAGTGGCAACCATGATTATGAACCGATATGGTACAATTTTTGTATGATTGGACCAATTTTGGTATGGTTGTTAGCGACCATATACTAACACCACGTTCCTAATTTGAACCGGATCGGATGAATTTTGCTCCTCCAAGAGGCTCCGGAGGTAAAATCTGGAGAACGTTTTATATGGGGGCTATATATAATTATGGACCGATATGGACCAATTCTGGCACGGTTGTTAAAGATCATATACTAACACCATGTTCCAAATTACAACCGGCTTGGATGAAATTTGCTTCTCTTGGAGACTTCGCAAGCCAAATCTGGGGATCGGTTTATATGGGGGCTATATATAATTATGAACCGATGTGGACCAATTTTTGCATGGTTGTTAGAGACCATATACCAACATCATGTACCAAATTTCAGCCGGATCGGATGAAATTTGCTTCTCTTTGAGGCTCCGCAAGCCAAATCTGGGGATCGGTTTATATGGGGGTTATATATAATTATGGACCGATATGGACCAATATTTGCATGGTTGTTAGAGACCATATACCAACATCATGTACCAAATTTCAGCCGGATCGGATGAAATATGCTTCTCTTAGAGGCTCCACAAGCCAAATCTGGGGATCGGTTTATATGGGGGCTATATATAATTAACGACCGATATCGACCAATTTTTGCATGGTTGTTAGAGACCATATACCAACATCATGTACCAAATTTCAGCCGGATCGGATGAAATTTTCTTCTCTTTGAAGCTCCGCAAGCCAAATCTTTGGATCGGTTTATATGGGGGCTATATATAATTATGGATCGATGTGGACCAATTTTTGCATGGTTATTAGAGACCATATACCAACACTATGTACCAAATTTCAGCCGGATCGGATGAAATTTGCTTCTCGTTTAGGCTCCGCAAGCCAAATCTGGGGATCGGTTTATATGGGGGCTATATATAATTATGGACCGATGTGGGCCAGTTTTTGCATGGTTGTTAGAGACCATAAACCAACACCATGTACCAAATTTCAGCCGGATCGGATGAAATATGCTTCTGTTAGGGGCTCTACAAGCCAAATCTGAGGGTCCCTTTATATGGGGGCTATACGTAAAAGTGGACCGATATGGCCCATTTTCAATACCATCCGACCTACATCGATAACAACTACTTGTGCCAAGTTTCAAGTCGATAGCTTGTTTCGTTCGGAAGTTAGCGTGATTTCAACAGACGGACGGACGGACGGACGGACCGACATGCTTAGATCGACTCAGAATTTCACCACGACCCAGAATATATATACTTTATGGGGCCTTAGAGCAATATTTCGATGTGTTACAAACGGAATGACAAAGTTAATATACCCCCATCCTATGATGGAGGGTATAAAAATGTTTAAAAAGTTTACAGTTGGCAGATTGCAACACAATGGTTGCCCAATTCCGGCATTTAAAAGGCAACACATGTACAAACATTTTTTTCGATATCGAACATTCATAGAAAATGTATGTACCCTTACAGCAATTCCTCTCTTCATTGGTTCGAAATTAATAATTTTAGGAGTATCAAAGTCATTAAAGTAAAGACAAAAGACACGTTAGGCTTTTATTCCATTTATCTTTCAGAAGCGATAAATGTTGAAAAAAAAAAAACTTTTTTTCCCAAAATAATTTCGCGATCTATAAGATCTGGGTTTTAATCAATTTGTTTTAGGTAAACACTTCTCAGCTGATTTGACACCACTGTGCATGTTTGTCATCAACATCATCATCGTCACCGTTGTTATTATTGCAGAGAAACTGGTTAGTCGGCTTTGTATTGTTCAATCATTTCGGTGATCTTTTGGTTATGATCGGCGTCATCGTCGTCGTCGTCGTTGATCGTGTCGTTGGGTTCTCGTATAAGCGCAGAGTTGTTGTTGTTGAACAGTTTCGATGGATGGATGGCTGGCTGGTTTGGTTTGGTTGGGTTTTGTTGGCAAGCCAACTCTGACTGTCTCTTTTAGCCGGCATGTGTGGGTGTCATGATTGTATGAACCCAAGAAGACCAAAAGAAAACGCAACAACAACAAAACCACCAACAACAAATGTAAATGATTGTTGTTTTATTGCTACGTTGGCCTTTGACGCAAAACAGCTCAACAACAGACCAAAACGAAAAAAAAATGCAAAGCTGAAAATGTTCATACATATCCATTTGTTTGCGTTTCCAAAAAGATTTCCAAAGGCCTGATGCGGATGGAGTCGATTGTGATGATGATGATGGTAAAACAGCAACAAACCCAAAGCCCAAAGCTACACACCCTAAAAACTTAACTAAATGTTTTACTTTATTTTATGGCTTCTCTGGTGGCTCTGGGTTAAAGCTCAATTTACAATCTGAAATAATGTTTTCGGCACAAATGTCGTTGTCGTCGTCGTTGAGACGTTTTGCGGGATGGCTGGAAGGCATAAACTGGCAGGCAAGGAGTCATACAACAAACTTCTATAATTGTCGCCAAATCACAGAAAATTACCCAACATAGCGGGGTATACGGAAAAGCCCAAGAGCCATGATCTTTGGAAGAAACTAAATAAAAATTACAGATCTCCCCAACGAGGGAAGAGTCGAGAGGGATGGGGGGTCTCTGTTATATTTTTGGTGATTTTGTTGGCAAGCAATTCACCTCTCAAAAACTCATCAAACAATTATGAGTGATAATCGCCCTTTTGTTCATGCCTCTTCCAATCCCAATGATCCTCTGACTTAGCATTGCTAACCTTGGATTTACCATCCACCTAAGATCGGTGGCCAGCTATGGCAGGGATGCAAAATGCAGGACTATAGTACTTTTTTAATACCTTTTCATTCTGGTCACTACCGTGGTACCCCCGCGGAAGATATAGTACCTTTTGGGTATACAGTTTTGAGCCGATATCAGATTTATGGCACAATATATTTAAATATTTTGAGAAAGTCTTTAACAAACATATTTACTAATGGTCCTCTACAAATTTGGCAAAACAGACAAGTTCATGCGGCAAGAAAATCTCGATTTGTAAAAGTCAGACTCAAAAAAATACGATTTTCTTGAATTTCAAGAATTTTTTGGTCGGAAAAACCATATGATTCTATATTACGCTTTCACACGAACACATTCTACTTAAGAAGTTTTCGATCGCGTACTAAAATAATGCGAACCATTATGCAAAAATTTATTTCTTTTGTCAAAACTTTTTTTTCTTTTGGAAAATTTGTCAATATAGAAAATTTTGCAAAATTTTATTTATGTAGAAAATTTTGTCAAAATTTTATTTCTATAGAAAATTTACTCAAAATTTTATTTTTATAGAAATTTTTTTTAAAAATTTTATTTTTATAGAAAATTTTTTAAAAATTTTATTTTTATAGAAAATTTCGTCAAAATATTATTTTTATTTCTATAGAAAATTTTTATTTGTATAGAAAATTTTGTCAAAAGTTCATTTCATTCGAAAATTTTGTCAAAATTTTATTTCTATAGAAAATTTTGTCAAAATTTTATTTCTATAGAAAATTTTGTCAAAATTTTATTTCTTTAGAAAATTTTCTCAAAATTTTAGTTCTTTAGAAAAATTTGTAAAATTTTTCTTTCTATAGAAAATTTTGTCAAAATTTTATTTCTATAGAAAATTTTGTCAAAATTTTATTTCTATAGAAAATTTTGTCAAAATTATATTTCTACAGAAAATTTTGTCAAAATTTTATTTCTCTAACAAATTTTGTCAACATTTTATTTGAATAGAATATTTTGTCAAAACTTTATTTCTATAGAAAATTTTGTCAAAATTTTATTTCTATAGAAAATTTTGTCAAAATTTTATTTCTATAGAAAATTTTGTCAAAATTTTATTTCTATAGAAAATTTTGTCAAAATTTTATATAGAAAATTTTGACAAAATTACATTTCTATAGAATATATTGACCAAAATTTATTTCTATAGATATTTTGTCAAAATTTTATTTCTATAGATAATTTTGTCAAAATTTTATTTTTATAGAAAAATTTTTCAAAATATGATTTTTATAGAAAATTTTTTCAAAATATTATTTGTATACAAAATTTTGTCAAAATTTTATTTCTATAGAAATTTTTATCAAATTTAATTTTTATAGAAAATTTTGTCAAAATTTTATTTTTCTAGAGAATTTTGTGAACAATTTATTTCTATAAAAAATGCTGTCAAAATTTTATTTCTATAGACGATTTTGTGTCAAAATTTTTTTTCTATAGAAGATTTTTTGTCAAAATTTTATTTCTGTAGAAAATTTTGTAAAAATTTTATTTCTATAGAAAATTTTGTCAAAATTTTATTTTTATAGAAACTTTTATCAAAATTTATTTTTATAGAAAATTGTGTCAAAATTTTATTTCTGTGGAAAATTTTATCAACATATTCTTCTATAGAAAATTTTGTCAGAATATTATTTCTATAGAAAATTTTGTCAAAATTTTATTTCTATAGAAAATTTTGTCAAATTTTTATTGCTTTAGAAAATTTTGTGAAAATTTTATTTCTGTATAAAATTTTGTAAATATTTTACTTCTATAGAAAATTTTGCAAAATTCTATTTTTATTGACATTTATATCAACCTTTAATTTTAAGGAAAATTTTGTAAAAATTTTATTTTCGTTTTGTTTGTTATTGTTGGCTTCTCTTCAATCGTTATTATTGTCTTCGATCTCAGCTTAAAGCCATGCATTGACTAAACTACAAGTGTAGCTTAACCAACAGAGGAAAAGTATGCTTGTCAAATTTATTTGGGCAAAGCCCTTTAGACTGCAAGATGGTTGGATGTACAGCTGTTTCGGAATTACCACATTCCCCATCAGCATCCTCTACTTGCAGCAAAACTATCAACCAATTATCAGAATGAATTCGGGTAATTCACTCAACCCAATGTGAACTACACTTGAAAATGTCAAATTTTTATTTCTAAGGAAAATTTTGTCAAAATTTTATTTGTATAGAAAATTTTGTCAAATATTTATTTCTATACAAAAGTTTGTAAAAATTTTATTTCTATAAAAAATTTTGGCAAAATTTTATTTCTATAGAAAACTTTTTCAAAATAAAAATTATAAAAAAAATTTGTCAAAATTTTATGTCTATAGAAAATTTTGTAGAAAATTTATTTCTAAAGAAACTTTTCTAAAAATTTAGTTTTTATAGAAAATTGTGTAAAAACGTTATTTCTCTAGAAAATTTTGTCAATATTTTCTTCTATAGAAAATTTTGTTAAAATTTTATTTCTATACAAAATTTTGTCAAAAGTTTATTTCTACAGAAAATTTTGTAAAATTTTATTTTTGTAGAAATTTTTATCAAAATTTTATTTCTTTAGAAAAGTTTGTAAAAATTTTATTTCTATAGAAAATTATGCCAACATTGTATTTCTATAGAAAATTTTGTAAAAATTTTATTTCTATAAAATATTTTATTTTATAGAAAATTTTTCCACAATTGTATTTCTATAGAAAACTTTTTCAAAATAGAAATTATAGAAAATTTTGACAAAATTTTATTTCTATAGAAAATTTTGACAAAATTTTTTTCTATAGAAATGTTTGTAAAATTTTTCTTTCTATAGAAAATTTTGTCAAAAATTTTTTTTATAGAAATTTTTATCAAAATTTTATTTTTATAGAAATTTTTATTTCTATAGAAAATTTTGTCAAAATTTTATGTGTGTAAAAAATTTGGTCAAAATTGTATTTCTATAGGAAATTTTGCCAAAATTGTATTTCCATAGAAAATTTTGTCAAAATAGAAATTATAGAAAATTTAGTCAAAATTTTATTTTTATATAAAAATTAAATTTTGAACAATTTTTCTGTTCAAAATTTAATTTTTATAGAAAATTTAATTTTTATAGAAAATTTAATATTTAGAGAAAATTTCGTCAAAATATTATTTCTATACAAAATTTTTTCAAAATGTTATATCTATAGAAAATTTTGCCAACATTGTATTTCTATAGAAAATTTTGTCAAAATAGAAATTATAGAAAATTTTGTTAAAATTGTGTTTCTATAGAAAATTTTGACAAAATTTTATTTCTATAGATAATTATGTCAAAAGTTTATTTCTATAAAAAAGTTTGTACAAATTTTCTTTCTATAGAAAATTTTGTCAAAATTTTACTTCTATAGAAAATATTGACAAAATTTTATTTCTATAGATAATTTTGTAAATTTTTTTATTTTGATAGAACAATTTTTTAAAAATGTTATTTCTATAGAAAATTTTGCCAAAATTGTATTTCTATAGAAAACTTTTCAAAATAGAAATTATTCAAAATAGAAATTTTGTCAAAATTTTATTTCTGTAGAAAATTTTGTCAAAATTTTATTTCTATAGAAAATTTTGTCAAAATTTTATTTCTTTAGAAAATTTTGTCAAAATTTTATTTCTTTAGAAAATTTTGTCAAAATTTTATTTTTTTTATCTATCAGATAAGAAAATTTATGAAGTACCAGATATAAAACTAAAACAAAATATTGAAAATTTAGGAATATACAAAAAATATTTTCTTTAAAATTCAGTCTAATGCTTAGTACTAAGTTCGTGTCTGCAAAAAACGAATATCTTCATTTATCTCCGTATATAGGGTCTCAAACCCAAGGATGTTACCTTATGTATGCAAAATAATATACCTGCCTATTTTCTTTCGTGCGAAAAATCCAGGGTTTTATATATATGCTCAAAACAAAGATTTCGCATTTATTCCGCGCTAACGTTTTTTGTATGGAGTATAACAGTTTTTCGTGCGAAAACGTGATCTTAGTACTAGGCTTAAAGGAGCTCATGACAATAATCTTCCAATGGAATTTTTGGTGAAGTTTAGTGAAAAGTACTTTTTCGCTCAAAAAAAAAAAATACCTTGTTTGTATTTTCTTAAAATTTGTATTTTCCATCCCTAAGCTATGGCATGAAATGATGAAGCCCAAAACTATCTGCAAATAAATACGCTTTCGCTGCTGCTGGACAATTTATTTTCACATCAAATTGTAATTTGGTGATTCGCGTAAGACACATCGCTTGCGACTTGGCCATGCATAGGTAACCGCCACTTTGGTACCACTTATCCAGATATTATGTTGATTAATGTCGCCCAAACATGTCATTCGCTCGTTGCACCAAATCATTAGTATTTTGTGACTGACAGTGATATCCTTACTGGGAGTTACGGTGAGGCGCTTCTTTTTTTTTTTTTTTTGTTGTATTCATTGGATAAAGTATGAAATGATCTTCAGCCTAATGATCAGTGGCGAGATGGTTTTGTGAACAGATTAATATGCCTGGGCATTTATTAGCTTCCTCCGGATAGTCTGAGAAAGAGAGAAAGGATCATAATAACCTATGGCCTGGAATTTGTATGACACGGTAGTAAAATTATTCGCAATTCCACTTTTTTTTTAATCTGTGATTAAGACTGAAGTTAATCAAGATGATGATGAGGTCAACGTTGATGTTCGTGTTTGCATGGGTCCATGGTACAAACCCATGAGGTAGGGTATTAGTGAAGGAGCATGAGATACTGTCTATTTGAACTCTCTATATTGAGAAATAAAAGTGCCTATAACGTGTCGTTGTAAGATGGAAGAGAGGATAAACTTAGAGGCAGAGGGAGGAAAACTATAGACCCCACCGATGAAAACATTACGTTGAAGTTTAACTAGATCCGAATCAGAAAACTACTAAGGGAAAGCAAAGCGACGTTTTGGTGCGTCGAATTTTAGGAAATGTAGGGCGTATAGCGCAAATGATCAGGATTTAGTATTTTACGCACACGGAGCACCCTATTATTCGGGTCACCTAGGGGCGACGGCGTCGTGGCTCAAACGGAAGATCCGATAACCTAGTGCTATAATCTGTGGGAAAAGATTCCAAGGACGATAGAGTAAACGAGGCTAGGTTAAAAGACTGCGAGTTATAAGCGAAGAAATCTGGTGGACACACTGAGGGCGGTCGGTGCGATGTCGGTAACCATAGAAGAGTGATATTTTAACAACAGTCAAAAGGTCATATAGCAAAGCGATAATCAAAGTTTGAGAATGTAGGGCATTAGGCCAGAACGGTAGGTGATTACTCTAAACACTGTAAGTATCGTACTATATATATTAGAAACGCATGTCACCATATCTAAACTACTCTGAGATATGCTGTCATTGTATTAAATATGGAATCGGGCAAAACTTAGTAATAAAAGAGAAGTTCAACATTTATAGTATCACAATGGACTGAATAGTCTAAATGAACCTGAAATATCAAATACTTGTCTCGAAAAAACCTCCAAGGCATTCTTACAAGTGGTATCGAAGGGAGGTTACTTTCATCACCCAACGTTTTTGAATTATACGTTGGTAATTCCCATTTAGTTTGTAATACTGCCGACTTAAGAATGAGGGTCTGTCGGGACGATGGCATGAATCAACCGAGGCTTGACGAATAGTAAAGCGAGTGGCAACGACCGCAGCCGAACTTCCGATCCTAACGCGATTCGTTCGTATTCCGATTGTAATTAACGGGATTCGTTCGCATCCAAACCTTGTAATTAACCAGCACTCCCCACTACCTTCTCCTATCCCCCCTTCCTCTCTAAGGGTACGCTAGCACCCCTCCTAACGCGGTTCATCTGCTTACGCGATTAGTTCGCTTACGCAGTTCGGCTGCTTACGCGATTCATTCGCTTATGCAGTTCGTCCGCTTACGGATTCGCCCGCTTACGCGATTCATTCGCAGTTTGGCTGCTTACGCGGTTCGTCCGCTTAAGCGTTCGGCTGCTTACGTGGTTCGTCCGCTTACGCGATTCGTCCGCTAACGCAGTTCGGCTGCTTACGCGGTTCGTCCGCTTACGCGATTCTTTCGCATCATTCAAGTTCTAGTATAGCCGAATCCTTTTACGCAGTTCGGCTGCTTACGCGATTCGTTCGCTTACGCAGTTCGGCTGCTTACGTGGTTCGTCCGCTTACGCGATTCGTCCGCTAACGCAGTTCGGCTGCTTACGCGGTTCGTCCGCTTACGCGATTCTTTCGCATCATTCAAGTTCTAGTATAGCCGAATCCTTTTACGCAGTTCGGCTGCTTACGCGATTCATTCGCTTATGCAGTTCGGCTGCTTACGCGGTTCGTCCGCTTACGCGATTCGTTCACTTATACGGTTCGTTCGCTTACGCGATTCGTTCGCTTACGCAGTTCGGCTGCTTACGTGGTTCGTCCGCTTACGCGATTCGTCCGCTTACGCAGTTCGGCTGCTTACGCGGTTCGTCCGCTTACGCGATTATTTCGCATCATTCAAGTTCTAGTATAGCCGAATCCTTTTACGCAGTTCGGCTGCTTACGCGATTCATTGGCTTATGCAGTTCGGCTGCTTACGCGGTTCGTCCGCTTACGCGATTCGTTCACTTACCCGGTTCGTCCGCTTATGCGATTCGTTCGCTTACGCAGTTCGGCTGCTTACGTGGTTCGTCCGCTTACGCGATTCGTCCGTTTACGCAGTTCCGCAGCTTACGCGGTTCGTCCGCTTACGCGATTCTTTCGCATCATTCAAGTTCCAGTATAGCCGAATCTTTTTCCCTGTCCCTCTTCTCGTTACAGAAACCGACACGAGCACCATCGGCCGACACCATCGTCATCTCCGCACACGAACACCATCGGTCCGATACCATCGTCATCCTCGCACAGAAAAAATTTCACGAACATTTTTCCAATTAAAATGTTAATTGAGTTTTAAAAAATATTCAATTAAAAATTTAATTGATTCAACGAATTTTTTAATTGAAACAAAAATCAATCACAAAAATTAATAGTATCAATTAATTTTTTAATTGGATCAATTAATTTTTTAATTGACCTTCAATTAATTTTTTAATTGATACTATCATTTCTGTGATTGAAGACATTTCAATTAAAAAGTTAATTGGATCAATTAATTTCGTGGTTGAACCAGAAAAAATTTTTTTTGTGTGCGTATACGAACACCGCCGGCCCGACACCATCATCATCTCCGTATACGAACACCACCGGCCCGACACCATAGCCATCTCCGTATACGAACACCACCGACCCGACGCCTTCGTCATCCCCGTTTCCCGAACACCAGTTGGCCCGGTACCATCGCTACCCCCGTACACGAGCATCGCTGACCGACACCATCAGCACCATACCGTCTCACCATCGTCACTAGTCAACGTCGCACAATTCTCTCGACACCACTACCACCGCACCGCTTCGTCACCGACACCAAACCAAGGTCTGTGTTAAGTGAAGAGAATTCGTGGATATAAAGGACATCCATCTATAGGAACTTTTAAATAATTTAAACAAATTGTAAAAAATAATATTTCCTACTGAGGCTTTACGCCAAAGGCTCTTTCACTAAATTAAACAAAAACGACACAAATATAATTCTTGATTTCATTTGTAAAACGAATAATTGTCCCAAACTCTTAAGAGGTCAGGGGAAATGCGAAAAATAAACTATATCGCATTATCATCGCCAACACGTTCACTTATTGCCAAAAAAATATCTAACATTCCTTCCCCACAAATATTAGACCCCAATTCCATTGCCCTGAAATCAAACTGGCAAAACAGTCTTTTGGAATTTGCGTCATTTAAGATATGGTCTTATTTTGCGTTTATTGACCATAACAGCAAATGGCTCAAATCACACCGCCACCATCATCAAATAGCAGGAGAATATCATCGTCAAACCAACGCTTCTATTTGCAACCAAAATTATACTCCATTGCGTTTCATTGTGCGTGCATCCAAATGCTCAAAATTGTGTGCGTCCGTCCATCTGTCTGTCAATTACTTATACCGTTTGTTATTCATGCGCTATTCATTGAATATAAAATTTCTCTTTAGTCCAGACGACGTATGCGTTTTGCCAAAAGAGTGGGCTAATATAATTTTCCATTTATTTGTTTAGCTGGAAAATTTCTTTCCCATAAGATTAACTTTCAATGAAACCAACCGATTTGACTTGCGCATACAGCCAGGCATCCACAGCTAGATCCGTTGTAGTGGCAACGACTACGAACGACTGTTCGATGAGGCATGCGTAAGCTTTGAAAACATTTGAAGTTATCTAGCTATTTGCATCCGTGCAGGGAAATTTTCATATAGGTCAGGAGTTCTTAAATAAAGTCCCCTTGGCATTGTAGATTGTAGACAAAAAAAATACCAAGATATTTTTTGTGGGGATTAAACTGCTCAGAAATACTGGAGACATATCTAAGTGGATCACACTGATCTCACCATTAGAGACCGAATCCTCTATGGAGACATATTGAGAACCCCTGAATTAATTTCAATTTCCTTATTACCTTATATGTGTACCTATCTATTTACTTGGAGTGATGATTATGACGATTTGGTAATACAATATTTCGTTCTCCCCCTCTCTCTACCACTCTCCAAATAAATGCGATGGTAAGTTTAGTTCAATCGTAAAAATTTTCAGCTGTCTGGCAAAGGGTGTGAAATTATCCCGAGGGGATTTACCACATTATTATATTTGCATGAAATGCATTTTTACTGTATTTATTAGAATTCCTCTAGAGCATCTTATGGCGTATGCTGATCGGAAAGAAGCGCCTTGGGAAATTTATAATTTTGTTTTGCATAATGTGTCTGATGATGGTTTTGATTCATAAATATGAAAATTCCTAGCAGGTTAATAAAAGGGGAAAGCTTCGATAGGAATGGCTTCAATTTTTATTGGTATACTGAAAAAATAATGTCGTGAAGATCAAAATTGTATTATTATAGAATAATATCTCAAAATTTTATTTCTGTCAATTTTGTCAAAATTTTAATTCTATAGAAAATTTTGTCATAATTTTATTTCAAAATTAAATCCTACAAAAAAATTTTGTAAAAATTTTATTTCTATAGAAAATGTTGTCCAAATTTTATTTCTATAGAAAATTTTGTCAAAATTGAATTTATATAGAAAATTTTGTCAAAATTTTGTTTCTATAGAAAATTTTGTCATAATTTTATTTCTATAGAAAATGTTGTCAAAATTTTATTTCTATAGCAAATGTTTTCAACATTTTATTTCTATAGAAAATTTTTGTCAAAGTTTTATTTCTATCGAAAATTTTGTCGAAAATATATTTCTATAGGAAGTTTTGTCAAAATTTTATTTCTATAGAAAATTTTGTCAACATTTTATGTCTATAAAAACCTTTGTCAACATTTTATTTCTATAGAAAATGTTGTCAAAATTTTATTTCTATAGAAAATTTTATCAATATTTTATTTCTATAAAAAATTTTGTCCAAATTTTATTTCTATAGAAAATTTTGTCAAAATAAATATAAATTCAATATAAATTCAATAAATTCAATATAGAAAATTTTGTCAAAATTTTGTTTCTATAGAAAATTTTGTCATAATTTTATTTCTATAGAAAATTTTGTCAAAATTTTATTCTATAGAAAATTTTGTCAAAATTGTATTCTATAGAAAATTTTGAAAACATTTTATTCTATAGAAAATTTTGTCAAAATTTTATTTCTATAGAAAATTTTGTCAATTTTTTTTTTTAAGAAAATTTTGTCATATTTTGATTTCTACAAAATTGTTTGTCAAAATTTTATTTCTATAGAAAATTTTGTCAAAATTTTATTTCTATAGAATATTTTGTCAAAATTGTATTTCTATAGAAAATTTTGTTAAAATGTTATTTCTATAAAAATGTTGTGAAAGTTTTATTCTATTGAAAATTTTGTCAAAATTTTATTTTTATAGAAAATTTTGTCAATTTCTACAAAAATTGTTATTAAAATTGTATTTCTACAAAAATTGTTGTTAAAATTTTATTTTTATTGAAAATTTTGTCTAAATTTTATTTCTATAGAAAGTTTTGTCAAACTTTTATTTCTATAGAAAATTTTGTCAAAATTTTATTTCTATAGAAAATTTTGTCAAAATTTTATTTTTAAAGAAAATTTTGTCATATTTTTATTTCTCCAAATTGTTTGTAAAATTTTATTTTTATAGAAAATTTTGTTTCTATAGAAAATTTTGTCATAATTTTATTTCTATAGAAAATTTTGTCAAAATTTTATTCTATAGAAAATTTTGTCAAAATTGTATTCTATAGGTTAGGTTAGGTTATGTAGCAGCCCGATGTATCACGCTCACTTAGACTATTCAGTCCATTGTGATACCACAGTGGTGAACTTCTCTCTTATCACTGAGTGCTGCCCGATTCCATGTTAAGCTCAATGACAAGGGACCTCCGAGTCCGAACGGCGTTCCACATTCCAGTGAAACCACTTAGAGAAGCTTTGAAACCCTCAGAAATGTCACCAGCATTACTGAAGTGGGATAATCCACCGCTGAAAAACTTTTTGGTGTTCGGTCGAAGCAGGAATCGAACCCACGACCTTGTGCATGCAAGGCGGGCATGCTAACCATTGCACCACGGTGGCTCCCATTGTATTCTATAGAAAATTTTGTAAACATTTTATTCTATAGAAAAATTTGTCAAAATTTTATTTCTATAGAAAATTTTGTCAAAATTTTATTTCTATAGAAAATTTTGTCAAAATTTTATTTTTAAAGAAAATTTTGTCATATTTTTATTTCTAAAAAATTGTTTGTCAAAATTTTATTTCTATAGAAAGTTTTGTCAAAATTTTATTTCTATAAAAATTTTGTCTAAATTTAATTTCTATAGAAAATTTTGTTAAAATTTTATTTTTATAAAAAATTTTGTCAAAATTTTATTTCTATAGAAAATGTTGTCCAAATTTTATTTCTATAGAAAATTTTGTCAAAATTTTATTTCTATAGAAAGTTTTGTCAAAATTTTATTTCTATAGAAAATTTTGTCAAAATTTTATTTCTATAGAAAATTTTGCCAAAATTTATTTTTATAAAAAATTTTGTCAAAATTTTATTTGTATAGAAAATGTTGTCCAAATTTTACTTCTATAGAAAATTTTGTCATAATTGTATTTCTATAGAAAATTTTGTCAAAATTTTATTCTATAGAAAATGTTGTCCAAATTTTATTTCTATAGAAAATGTTGCCAAAATGTTATTTTTTTAGAAAATATTGTCAAATTTTTATTTCTACAAAAATTTTTATCAAAATTTTATTTCCATAGAAAATATTGTCAAAATTTTATTGCTATAGAAAATTTTTTCATAATTTTATGTCTATAGAAAATTTTGTTAAATATTTATTTCTATAGAAAGTTTTGTCAAAATTTTATTTCTATAGAAAATTTTGTCAAAATTTTATTTTTATAAAAAATTTTGTCAAAATTTTATTTCTATAGAAAAAACTGTCAAAATTTTATTTCTATAGAAAATTTTGTCATAATTGTATTTCTACAGAAAATTTTGTCAAAATTTTATTCTATAGAAAATGTTGTCCAAATTTTATTTCTATAGAAAATGTTGTCTAAATTTTATTTCTATAGAAAATTTTGTCAAAATTTTATTTCTATAGAAAAAACTGTCAAAACTTTATTTCTATAGAAAATTTGGTCATAATTGTATTTCTATAGAAAATTTTGACAAATTTTTATTCTATAGAAAATGTTGTCCAAATTTTATTTCTATAGAAAATGTTGTCAAAATTTTATTTCAATAGAAAATTTTGTCAAAATTTTATTTCTATAGAAAAAACTGTCAAAATTTTATTTCTATAGAAAATTTGGTCATAATTGTATTTCTATAGAAAATTTTGACAAATTTTTATTCTATAGAAAATGTTGTCCAAATTTTATTTCTATAGAAAATGTTGTCAAAATTTTATTTCTATAGAAAATTTTGTCAAAATTTTATTTCTATAGAAAAAACTGTCAAAATTTTATTTCTATAGAAAATTTGGTCATAATTGTATTTCTATAGAAAATTTTGACAAATTTTTATTCTATAGAAAATTTTGTCAAAATTTTACTTCTATAGAAAATATTGTCAAAATTTTATTTCTATAGAAAATGTTGTCACAATTTTATTTCTATAGAAAATTTTGTTATAATTTTATTTCTATAGAAAATTTTGTCAAAATTTTATTTTTATAGAAAATTTTGTCACATCTTTATTTCTATAGAAAATTTTGTCAAATTGTATTTCTATAGAAAATTTTGTCAAAATTTTATTCTATAGAAAATGTTGTCCAAATTTTATTTCTATAGAAAATGTTGTCAAAATTTTATTTCTATAGAGAATTTTGTCAAAATTTTATTTCTATGGAAAAAACTGTCAAAATTTTATTTCTATAGAAAATTTGGTCATAATTGTATTTCTATAGAAAATTTTGTCAAAATTTTATTCAATACAAAATTTTGTCAAAATTTTACTTCTATAGAAAATATTGTCAAAATTTTATTTCTATAGAAAATTTTGTCAAAATTTTATTTCCATAGAAAATGTTGTCAAAATTTGATTTCTATAGAAAATTTTGTCAAAATTTTATTTCTATAGTAAATTTTGTCAAAATTTTATTTCTATAGAAAATTTTGTCACAATTTTATTTCTATAGAAAATTTTGTCATAATTTTGTTTCTATAGAAAATTTTGTCAAAATTTTATTTTTATAGAAAATTTTGTCACATTTTTATTTCTATAGAAAATTTTGTCAAGATTTTATTTCTATAGAAAATTTTGTCAAAATTTTATTTCGATAGAAAATGGTGTCAACATTTTATTTCTATAGAAAATTTGGTCATAATTGTATTTTTATAGAAAATTTTGTCATTATTTTATTTCTATAGAAAATTTTGTCACATTTTTATTTCTATAGAAAATTTTGTCAACATTTTATTTTTATAGAAAATTAGGTGAAAATTTAATGTCTATGCAGAATTTGGTCAAAATTTTATTTCTGTAGAAAATTTTGTCAAAATTTTCTATAGAAATAAAATTTTGACAAAATTTTCTATAGAAATAAAATTTTTAACAAAACTTTCTAGAGAAAAAATTTTTTAAAAAAATTTTTCTATAGAAATGAAATTTTGACAAAATTTCCCATAGAAATTTAATTTTGACCCAAATTTTCTATAGAAATTTTTTTTTTACCTAATTTTCTATAAAAATAAAATTTTGACAAAATTTTCTATGGAAATAAAATTTTGACAAAAAATGGGATGTGGATGTGGAAAAAATTCGAGATTTTGTAATTTGGTAGATTTGTGATAAAATTTTCTTAAAATCTTGATAAATTATTTTTGGCACGAGTGGCAACCATGCTTGAAACGTGGAAGGAGTAGTTGTTTTTGATGTAGATCGGATGATATTGCAAATGTACAATTTGGACCATTTTGGGTTTAGCTCCATATAAACCGACCCAAAAATTTGGCTTCCGTATTCTCCTGGAAAATAAAATGTCATCCGATCCGGTTGAAATTTGGTACGTGATGTCAGTCTAAAGCCTTTAGTAAATATGTACAAACTGGTCCAATTGGGTTCATAATTATATATAGCCCCATATAAACCGACCTCCAGATTTGATTTCTGGTTGTTTCCTTCTGGAGGGGAAACATTCATCCGATACTGTTAGGTTATGTATAGTGGCAGCCAAATATTCAGACAATTGTGATACAATAGGTGGTGAACTTATCTCTTATCAATGAGTGCTGACCGATTCTATGTTCAGCTCATTGACAAACGACCTCCTTCTTATAGCCGAGTCCGAACGGCGTTTCACATTACAGTGAAAACACTTAGAGAAGTATTGATACTAGGGTCTGCATCGAATAACTTTTCACTACATGTATGCAATTCGCTGTCGAATATAGTACATAATCTGTCTTTCTCTCAGAGCGCAAGTAGTGAAGTGAAGAGAACACTTGCTTGTCAAATACCACCAAGTACTTATCCGAAACAATATGTGTTCCGAAGAAAAGGAACAATAAAAATGTAAGTACTTGAGAAAAAGTACAACATGGATTCTCTTCACTTCACGTGGTACCACAAGTATTTCTCAGTTATGTGCGAAGCAAAACGTTCCATTATTATTAATCATAGATATGTATGTATATCACATATTTCATATATTTATGTATGTCACACACTTACCTTAACGTTTGCCGTTCTTTATAACAAACCAAAACATATATTATGGAGAGTAACTGTTTTTTTGTATTTCTGAAACTGCACATGGTACATGGAGTACTCTATGAAGTTTTGTTCTCGCAACATACTCGACGTGATCACTCTGATTACACTTCAATAAGAGAGAAAGAGGAATATGTGTTTGTTGGTAGTGAAGACATCAGAGTAGCAACAAGAAGTTACTCGTGGCTTTTGGTGTTCATTAAAATGTGTACCAATAGTTTTGCGACTCTCTCAAATAGATGTACTCATGTAGCAAGTACACGTGTACTCTGCATTTACAAATGGAATGGTGCAGACCTCTAATTAATACACTCTGATTTTTCACCAGCATTACTGAGAGGCATTAATCCACCGCTGCGAAAATTTTTGGTGTTCGATCGAAATTGGGGTTGAACCCACAACCTTATGTATGTAAGGTTGTCAATATAATATATGTGGTTTTCAGCTGAATACAATTGTCTATAGGCAATCCATAAGAAAGCATGAACACAGCATAGCTGAGTAAGGTTGCTCATAGAAAATTTTAAATTCAGCATGACAAAATAAGATTAGCTGCAGGGAAACTTAAATTCAGCCTGGCTGAATAAGGATATCTTAAGAAAGACTGTAATAAGCAAGCATGAATAAGCGTTTCTATAGTAAAACTTTATTTTAGATGGGGTGAGTAACGTTTTATGTAGAAAAACATAAAACCAACATTGTTGACTGAGGTTTTCTATAAGAAAACTTGAAATCAGCATGGCTGAATAAGGTTTCTTCTATGAGAACTGCCATTCAGAAAGGCTAAAGAGGATTTCCTATAGAAAAAATGGGTAAGGTTTACTAGAGGCAAAGTTTAATGCAACGCGATCGAACAAGGTTTGTTATAAGAAGACTTTATTTCATCAACGCCTTACATAGATTTCAACATAGCTGAATACGGTTCTATTATGGGAAATCTTCATATCAGTATAGCTGAATAAGGTTTCTTCTAGGAAAACTGCAATTCAGCAAGGCTGAATAAAGTTTCCTATAGAAAAACTGAAATTCAACATGATTGGATAAGAATTTCTATAGGGGAAAAATAGGCTGCATAAGTTTTATTATAAGAAAACTTTATTTTATCAACACCTTACATAAATTTCTTTATAGAACTCTTTTCATTTTAATTGTATTTGATTTCATGAAAACTTCGAAACGTCTCTAAAAATATGCGAATGAGATTTTTTTCTAATGAAATATTTCTACAACATTCTTTGCTTAAAAAGCCTTGCAAGTAAGCAGGATTAAAAATTCTTTTAAAATAAGTTCTTGGAAATTTGTAATTCCCAAAATATTTGACATCACATCTCATCAGACATCCATCAAGACATCAATGATCACTAGCCGAAATTAGAATTGAAATTTCTCCTATAAAAATTTCAGCTGCATAGGAAAATTGAGATATAGAGACCATAACAATCAGGCGGGGCAAAAAGGGGCACAAGATAAAATACCAGGAATGCCAAAAACATGACTTTTAAAAAATATTATGAGCACCTCCTTATACACCATAGAAATTCCTATGATCAATCATTGAAATAAAGATCAAATTACAACGGCATCAAAATACCAACCAATGGCACCACCATTCACCATCATCATCAGCAGCAAGCAAGCATATGGCCACATGGAACAAATTATGATCTGCCCAGATTAGAGCAGATATTCAGAGCAAATGTGAACAGAGCTCACAAAAAAATCAAACTCATAAAAATATGTCAAATTTAATCAGAGATAAGATCGACTACAAAACTGCCATGTCTCTTTTTTGTCTTGCAGGGATTTTCAAGGCAATAGAATGACAAGGCAGCAGTCAGCATCAGCAGCCAGTCTAATCCACTTTGAATTTCCTTTTCATGGCTTGGTCACAAGAATAGACCATAGAAAGTAGATGGATGGATGGATGGATGTGAATATTTAGTGGAATAGTTAACCTGTATATGATTTTGGCTAGGAGGAGACGATGAAGACGATGACTATGATAATATGGCTTGAAGAGTTCATAGAATCGACTTTTCGCTAATGAGTCTAAAATGGCCATTAATTCTATTTTCCTATGGACATACATAAAAGGAGACATGCCTTCAGAAAAGACACCGAAGACAAAGCCTTCTTTGACAATTATCCAAGAATAGATAGTTAAAGATCATCTAAATGGATGAGTGTATGAAAGGATGGACAGACATATGCCTTGCATGTGACAAGTATTAGAGGACTTTTAAAAGTGACTTTGAATTTCCTGAGTAAACCTCAAGACCGACCACTAGCCCCTAGGCTAACTGCCTGGCCCTGCTGTGCCTTTTGGGTTTTATTGGCAAACATGGAAATACTCAAGAAAAAAAAACGAGAGACAATTCTGCGAATGGATTTTTATCATCGCCTATTATGGCTCTAAGCTTGAATAGATCCTAGGGGCCGAAAACCTAATAGACAGACAGACAAACTAACAAACGCAGGTTTCCATAGATGAATGGCTGAATAGATGCCATGAATGACTTTTTAAATGTCTCTTATATCTGATGGATGGATCGACGATATGAATGTGAATGGCGAAAAACTGCATCTCAGGAGTCTGCCAAAACCAAAGAGGAAAAGCGTCGGCATATCACAAACCTTAGACCTGAGGAAAACCCCTTTTGTAGTTTTTAAATGTTAAAGTGTGACTTATTGTTCTTGGAACTTTTCCTTCTAAACAATCCCATCCCATCCCATCTACTCCTGAGAGATCTTTACAATGACCCTTTTTTTGTGTCTCTGTCCATTGTGATTGTGTGTTTTGTGTGTCAAATATCTTTTTTATATTGGCCCATAAATAGAAAGTCCCCAACAATGGATTTAAACGATGTCTATGCTAGAATTAATGGCTAATACAACTTAGACTTAAAGTCATTAACTCA
Source organism: Haematobia irritans (assembly GCF_050003625.1). Lineage (NCBI taxonomy): Eukaryota > Metazoa > Arthropoda > Insecta > Diptera > Muscidae > Haematobia > Haematobia irritans. Next base: position 219,505,766 of record NC_134398.1, on the reverse strand, counting down.
TTTTATTCATACGCATGCGTACTTGTGTTTGTTATTTAAGGAAAATGCCAAAGCAATTTTTTAAAAACATTTTAATTTCATTTGTTTTTGCTGTAAAGTTGGAACAGATATAGGGTCGCTAATATGGCATACAAGGAAATTTCCTGAAGATATTAGATCATAAAAACAGATTATGAACCCATGGTTTGGTTAAGTATAGTGGAAGCCGGATATTTCAGGCTCACATAGAGTACTCAGTCCCTTGTGATATCACAGTGGTGAACTTATGAACCCATTGAGCGTATGATATAAAATCGATTAGAATGGGACCTACAGTAGATTATGGACCATTTTTGAAGCCAAAAAACCTTTTACGATTTAACATAATAAATTAACATCAAATTTCTAAATTTTTACAAAAGAAGTCCATTGGTGTGTAAAAAGAAAACTATGCTGCTCGATATTCGAAAGTTTGCAAATGAAGCATTTGAACTAGAAACGAACACAGGATTTTATTTCGGGAGCCCAAGCTCTTTTTTTCTAATTATACTCAGTTTGGCTAAGATATTTTTCTACAATTGCCAAATCATTTTTGACTCGTTGCCCCCCATAATCAGTGTACATCTCTGATTTGGGAAACATATCCAATAAATACAGAAATGGTGAAGATAATTCAACTTAATATTGATCTACCACCACAGTTGTCACTCGATAATCTACCAAACAAAAAAATCATTTTATTTCTAAGAAAATTTTGTCAACATTTAATTTCTATATAGAAAATTTTGTCACATTTTATCACTATAGGAAATTTTGTAAATAGTTTTTTTTTTACAGAAATTTTTTTTCAAAATTTTAATTCTATAGAAAATTTTGTTAAAATTTTATTTCCATAAAAAATTTTGTAAAAATTTTATTTCTATAGAAAATTTTGTCAAAATTTTACTTCTATAGAAAATTTTCTAAAAATTATATTTCTATAGGAAATTTTCTAAAAATTTTATTTCTATAGAATTTTATTTCTATAGAAAATTTTGTCAAAATTTTATTTATATAGAAAAATTTGTCAAAATGTTATTTCTAAAGAAAATTTTGTTAAAATTTTATTTCTATAGAATATTTTGTCAAAATTGAATTTCTATAGAAAATAATGTCAAAATTTTATTTTTATAGAAAATTTTGTCAAAATTTTATTTCTATACCGCAGTTTATTTTATTCCTACAGAAAACTTTTTCAAAATTTTAATTCTATAGAAAATTTTGTTAAAATTTTATTTCTATTGAAAATTTTGTCAAAATCTTATTTCCATAAAAATTTTTGTCAAAATTTTATTTCTATAGAAAATTTTCTAAAAATCTTATTTCTATGGAAAATTCTGTCAAGATTTTATTTCTATAGAAAATTTTGTGAAAATTGTATTTCTATAGAAAATTTTGTCACAATTTTATTTATATAGAAAAATTTTTCAAATTGTTATTTCTAGTGAAAAATTTTGTTAAAATTTTATTTCTATAGAATATTTGTCAAAATTTTATTTCTATAGAAAATTATGTCAAAATGTTATTTCTATAGAAAAATTTGCCAAAATTTTATTTCTATAGAAAATTTTATCAAAATTTTATTTCTATACAGCAGTTGGTCGACATTTTATTTTTACAGATTTTTTTTTTTCAAAATTTTAATTCTATAGAAAATTTTGTTAAAATTTTATATCTATTGCAAATTTTGTCAAAATCTTATTTCCATAAAAAATTTTGTTAAAATTTTATTTCTCTAGAAAATTTTGTCAAAATTTTATTTCTATAGAAAATGTAGTCAAAATTTTATTTCTATAAAAAATTTTGTCAAAACTTCATTTCTACATTTTATTTCCATAGAAAACTTTGTCAAAATTTTATTTCTATATAGAAACTTTTGTCAAATTTTATTACTATAGGAAATTTTTTAAATATTTTTTTTTCTACAGCAAATTTTTTCAAAACTTTGATTCTATAGAAAATTTTTCAAAAATTTTATTTCTATTTCAAATTTTGTCAAAATTTTATTTTTATAGAAATTTTTGTAAAAATTTTATTTCCATAGAAAATTTTGTAAAAATTTTATTTCTATAGAAAATTTTGTCAAAATTTTATTTCTATAGAAAATTTTGTAAAAATTTTATTTCCATTGAAAATTTTGTCAAAATTTTATTTTTATAGAAAAGTTTGTCAAAATTTTATTTCTATAGAAAATTTTCTAAAAATCTTATTTCTATGGAAAATTTTGTCAAGATTTTATTTCCATTTCAAATTTTGTCAAAATCTTTTTTCCATAAAATATTTTGTCAACATTTTATTTCTATAGAAAATTTTCTAAAAATCTTATTTCTATAGAAAATTTTGTCAAGATTTTATTTCTATAGGAAATTTTGTGAAAATTTTATTTTTATAGAAAATTTTGTCAAAATTTTATTTCAACAGAAAATTTTCTAAAAAATCATATTTTTATGAAAAATTTTGTCAAGATTTTATTTCTATAGAAAATTTTATTTCTATTTAGAAAATTTTTATCAAAATTTTATTTCTATATAGAAAATTTTGTTAAAATTTTATTTTTATAGAAATTTTTGTCAAATTTTATTACTATAGGAAATTTTGTAAATATTTTATTTCTACAGCAAATTTTGTTAAAATTTTATTTCTATTGCAAATTTTGTCAAATATTTGTTTCAATAAAAAATTTTGTCACATTTGAAAATGTGGTTAAAATTGTATTTCTATATAGAAAATTTTTATCAAAATTTTATTTCTGTATAGAAAATTTTATAAAAATTTTATTTTTATATAGAATTTTTTGTCAAATTTTATTACTATAGGAAATTTTGTCAAAATTTTATTTTTATAGAAAATTTTGTCAAAATTTTATTTCCATAAAAAATTTTGTCAAAATTTTATATCTATAGAAAATTTTGTCTAAATTTTATTTCTATAGAAAATTTTCTAAAAATTTTATTTCTACAGAAAATTTTGTCAACATTTTATATATATAGAAAATGTTGTTAAAATTTTATTTCTATATAAAATTTTGTCAAAATTTTATTTCTGTATAAAATTTTCTAAAAATGTCATTGCTATAGCAAATTTTGTCAAAATTTTACTTCAACAGAGTAAGAGGAATATTTTGCAAAATCTACCAAACATCAAAAATTTTACCAACCTACCAAACAATAAAAAATTTCTGGTAGTATTATGAAAATTTTATTTCTATATAGAAAATTTTTATCAAAATTGTATTTCTATATAGAAAATTTTTATCAAAATTTTATTTCTATATAGAAAATTTTGTCAAAATTTTATTTCTATATAGACATTTTTGTCAAATTTTATTACTATAGGAAATTTTGTAAATATTTTATTTCTACAGCAAATTTTGTTAAAATTTTATTTCTATTGCAAATTTTGTCAAATGTTTGTTTCCATAAAAAATTTTGTCACATTTGAAAATGTGGTTTAAATTGTATTTCTATGTAGAAAATTTGTAAAAATTTTATTTCTATATAAATTTTTTTGTCAAATTTTATGACTATAGGAAATTTTGTCAAAATTTTATTTCTATAGAAAATTTTGTCAAAATTTTATTTCCATAAAAAATTTTGTCAAAATTTTATGTCTATAGAAAATTTTGTCAAAATTTTATTTCTATTTTCTGAAGAAATAAAATTTTGGCAAAATGTTGTCAAAATTTTATATCTATAGAAAATTTTGTCAAAATTTTATTTCTATAGAAAATTTTCTAAAAATTGTATTTCTACAGAAAATTTTGTCAAAATTTTATTGACATAGAAAATTGTGTCAAGATTTTATTTCTATGTAAATTTTATCAAAATTTTATTGCTATAGAAAATTTTGTCAAAATTTTACTTTAACAGAGGAAGAGGAATATTTTGCAAAATCTATCAAAACATCAAACATTTACCAATCTACCAAACAACAAAACATCTACCATTTCTGGTAAAATTATGCCAACTGTAACGACCGTGTCCACCACCCAATTTTACTACTTTAAAATGTAGAAGTAAACTTTCATTCATAAATACAAGGTGACCGAACTCCCATTTTCATATCTCCAGCATTTGGAAAGCGATCATCGTTCTTTTAGTGTTGTGATTTGAAATCTTGATCTTATTGCAGCTTACAAGCTGGTTTGATAAAATTTAATTTGTTTTTAATTTTTAATTAATAATGATTTTCTACAGCAGAGCCTTTTTCTATAATTATTATTATTTCTATTTTTTTTTTTTTCAAAAATATATTGAGGATTTTTCTGAGAAATTTAAATTTAAAATGGGAACTTTTGGGGACGAAAGCATCATAGTTTGGGGATAAGAGCCAGAAAAACTGGGAATATTGCAACACCCTGATGTCCTTGACCTTAACGGCATTTGATATACAAATATATGACAACTATTAAAATTTTAATTAATTTAATTAAAAAGCCGCACAACATGATGAAAAGATGGCACAAAAATTAATAATAGGCGACATTTATTGGTATTACAAGAAAGTGGCACCAAATTGATATCGCTTGAAATAAAATGAAAGTAAAGAGGCGCAACGGTAACACTTGTCTGAAAAAACAGGCTGCCATTACACTTAAGCTTCGTCTGGGAACTGATGTCCCATTACTGCAGTGATGACTACTTTTGGTTTCCAAATTTACAATAAAGCCACTCGCGTTTTACATGAAGAATAAACCGAAGCCGAAGAGATTTATTTTGCAAAATTGAGTTTATCAAACATTATATCAGACATTCTTTCCCCTTTCTTTTAAGTTATTCCTTAGGAATACGTATGTATTAAAGTTTCTTCTAATCTCATGGACTATCTTATTTTGACAAATTTAAATTTTAATTCAACCACTTCAACTCTTTAAACCAGTGACGAGCGATTAATTCATTCGTAGTTTATTGCTTGACGACATTTTGCTTGGAATTTTCGCTGGGCAAGTTCTAAGTCTTTGGTTTTGCGTACAATTCAAAAGATTTTACAAACCGCTACGCTCACAAGAAGACGAAGAAAAATACCAACTAAAAATAAAACCCAAAATATTTGTTGTTGTTGTTGGTATCATAAACTCTATCACTGATCGTGATCATGTAATGCCAACCCACGCACCACTCATTGCCGAACGAATGAGAATGAACAAACAACGAAAGCAACAACAACAACAAAAACAGAAAATTAACTCGATTTCTTTCTTACTGAGCTTGAATGTAAAACTCCCAAGAAAATCTATATGCCTCAGAGGCTTTTTCGTACATGCTCTCTGATATGACACATACACACACTCGCGCGCGCCCTGTATATTTAGATGTGGCCAACAAAGTTACATCCTAGTAAGGAAGAAGAAATGGGGGCATCATAACTACAACAACAACAAAACATAGGTATTCCCACAAAGAGCACAATGGGATGTAAACAAGTGCAGAGATATGAGAATTATATTGAAAATTTGAATAGAAATATGTGCGTATGTTAATTGAATGCTTGAAATGTAGAAATGCATCAATGCTTTCACTTCCCCATCTTTTGGAAGGTTTTCAAAAAGATAATAAATATCCCAAATCCAAATATTTTTGTTTTTTAATTTAAATTCATTTTATATTTTCCCTACATTTGTTCATTTTATACCAATATCACAAACATTTAGATTGACTTTTCGACGCTATGTGTGAAGTGGCGTTTGTGGCAGGTGCAACCCCCGGTCGGAGCGAAAAAGTTTTTCAAATTGTAAAAATTAGATAATAAGAAAATAAAAGTAAGAAAAAAACATTGATACAAATAAAAGGTAAAATTGGTGGAAAATAATGTTTTTTAGATTTCTTCATTCAGAAAAAGAACTGTCTCTCTAACATGTCTATTTGAACTGGTTAATTGATGGGTTAAAAACAACCGGTCAAAGGGCTGGTTTGTAGGTATCTATGTGGGGGTCAATTGACCCTTCCTATGACAACTCCATGTTAATTTCACCGGTCATCTAAACGATTATAAAGGACAAGTGAAACGACCGGTTTGGGACCAGTCCCACGAAATGAGGGGAATTTCTTCTTTTACGTAGAGAAAGAATAGGATCACCTCCCTTTGGGAAATGGATCAACCCCAGGACTGGTACAGGCCTAGTCCCTGGTGTGTACGGAATAGTCACAAAACTACACAACCTAGTAGGAGAGAGATGTCCGGTATTTATAGTGTCTCAGATTGAGAGACTTCATGGTGTATGAAAATCAAAAAAAAAAAATTAAAATTGTGGCAAACTGGACCACTGGCACCGTAAATACCGCAGGGCTCAAAGGTGTTTCAATTGCCTTTTTGGACATGGAACAAAGAACATTTTGGTGGCAAAAAAATGTGCTCTTGTCAAACATAAACATGTTTGCGAAATCATACCGAAAAAATTATATAATTGGGACAAACAAGTTACATGTTTGCTTTTTAAAGACCATAGGCGATTGTGCTCAGCTCTTTATTGGTTCTGCATTTAAAGAAGAAGAAACATTGCAAAGTTTTTAAGTCAATTTAACATTAAAACATATTATAAAACAGCATCTCAATGCCGCTCACAACACACAAAGTATGTGTGTTCAACGACGATGTTCAACAAGGAATCTTAGCCGGCCAGAGTGCAGAGACAGGAATCACAAGCAAGAATCACCATCCAGACAGCTGCACGGGCTTCATTTAGCATCCAAACCACCAAAGTATCAAACGAAACATATTTGGGCAACGCACATTCATAATCACACCATTTTGGATAGTTTGAAGCCAATAAGGACTAAAAGGGGAGAACACTTCACTATTGCAACTCCATTCCCAGAAGTTTAAGGGATCCAACGCAAGAAAAGTGGCCTCCAACTTCTATAAAAATTTCCTATAGAAATAAAATTTTGGCAAAATTTTTTATCGAAATAAAAGTTTTAAACAAAGATTTCTATAATTTCTATATTGATAAAATTTTTTATAAAGGGTGATTCTTTTGAGGTTAGGATTTTCATGCATTAGTATTTGACAGATCACGTGGGATTTCAGACATGGTGTCAAAGAGAAAGATGCTCAGTATGCTTTGACATTTCATCATGAATAGACGAACGATCTGCCACAACGTCGAATTTTCAGTGAATGGGCCCTAGAAAAGTTGGCAGAAAATCCGCTTTTTTATCGACAAATTTTGTTCAGCGATGAGGCTCATTTCTGGTTGAATGGCTACGTAAATAAGCAAAATTGCCGCATTTGGAGTGAAGAGCAACCAGAAGCAACAAGAACTGCCCATGCATCCCGAAAAATGCACTGTTTGGTGTGGTTTGTACGCTGGTGGAATCATTGGACCGTATTTTTTCAAAGATGCTGTTGGACGCAACGTTACGGTGAATGGCGATCGCTATCGTTCGATGCTAACAAACTTTTTGTTGCCAAAAATGGAAGAACTGAACTTGGTTGACATGTGGTTTCAACAAGATGGCGCTACATGCCACACAGCTCGCGATTCTATGGCCATTTTGAGGGAAAACTTCGGAGAACAATTCATCTCAAGAAATGGACCGGTAAGTTGGCCACCAAGATCATGCGATTTGACGCCTTTAGACTATTTTTTGTGGGGCTACGTCAAGTCTAAAGTCTACAGAAATAAGCCAGCAACTATTCCAGCTTTGGAAGACAACATTTCCGAAGAAATTCGGGCTATTCCGGCCGAAATGCTCGAAAAAGTTGCCCAAAATTGGACTTTCCGAATGGACCACCTAAGACGCAGCCGCGGTCAACATTTAAATGAAATTATCTTCAAAAAGTAAATGTCATGGACCAATCTAACGTTTCAAATAAAGAACCGATGAGATTTTGCAAATTTTATGCGTTTTAAAAAAAAAAAAAAGTTATCAAGCTCTTAACAAATCACCCTTTAGAAATAAAATTTTTACAAAAATTCCCATAGAAATTAAATTTTGAGAAATTTGAGAAAATTTTCTAGAGTTTCTATTTTGACAAAATTTTCTATAGAAATAAAATTGTGACAAAATTGTCTATAGAAATAAAATTGTGACAAAAAAAATAAAATGTTGACAAAATTTTCCATAGAAATAAAACTTTGACAAAATTTTCTATAGAAATAAAATGTTGACAAAAATTTCCTATAGAAATATAATTTAAAAAAATCCTACAGAAATGAAATTGTGACAAAATTTTTTTTAGAAATAAAATTTTGACAAAATTTTCTATAGAAATAAAATTTTGACAAAATTTTCTATAGAAATAAAATTGTGACAAAATTTTCTATAGAAATAAAATTTTGACAAAATTTTTTATAGAAATAAAATTTTGACCAAAGTTTCTATAGAAATTAAGTTTTGACAAAAGTTTCTATAGAAATAAAATTTTCACAAAACTTTCTATAAAAATAAAATTGAAAAAAAAATCTCTAGGAAATAAATTTTGACAAAATTTGCCATAGAAATAAAATTCTGACAAAATTTTATATACAAATAAAATTTTGACAAATTGTATACATAGACAAATTTTGACAAAATTATAAGTATAGAAAAAAAATTAGCAACAATTTCTATAGAAACAAACTTTGACAAATTTTTTTATAGAAATAAAATTTAGACAAAATTTTCTATAGAAATAAAATTTTGACAAAATTTCTTATAGAAATAGAATTTAAATAAAAAGATCCTGCAGAAATAAAAATTTGACAAAATTTCCTATAGAAATAAAATTTTGACAAAATTTCCTATAGAAATAAAATTTTGACAAAAATTTCAATAGAAATAAAATTGTGACAAAATTTTCTATAGAAATAAAATGTTGACAAAATTTTCTATAGAAATTAAGTGTTGACAAAATTTTCTAGAGAAATAAAATTTTGACAAAATTTTCTTAGAAATAAAATTTTCACAAAATTTTCTATAGAAATAAAATTTTGACAAAATTATCAGTAGAAATAAAATTTTCACAAAATTTTCGATAGAAATAAAATTTTCACAGAATTGTCTATAGAAGTAGAATTAAAACAAATCCTACCGAAATAAAATTGTGACAAAATTTTTTATAGAAATAAAAAGTTGTTGTTGAAATAAAATTTTGACAAAATTTTCCATGGAAATAAAATTTTGACAAAATTTGCTATAGAAATAAAATTTTGACAAATTTTTCTATAGAAATAAAATTTTGACAAAATTTCTTATAGAAATAGAATTTAAATAAAAAGATCCTACAGAAATAAAAATTTGACAAAATTTTCTATAGAAATAAAATTTTGACAAAATTTTCAGTAGAAATAAAATTGTGACAAAATTTTCTATAGAAATAAAATTTTGATAAAATTTTCTATAGAAATAAAATTTTGACAAAATTTTCTATAGAAATTAAGTGTTGACAAAATTTTCTAGAGAAATAAAATTTTCACAAAATTTTCTAGAGAAATAAAATTTTCACAAAATTTTCTAGAGAAATAAAATTTTCACAAAATTTTCTATAGAAATAAAATTTTGACAAAATTTTTTATAGAAATTAAGTTTTTAAGAATTATTTTTCATAGTTTCGGCTATAGGTCGATTAAAAAACATATATATGATTTTTTTCTTTTATCCAGAAATTAAGTTTTGACAAAATTTTCTATAGAAATAAAATGTTGACAAAATTTTCTTTAGAAATAAAATTTTCACAAAATTTTGAAAAAATCTTTAGGAAATAAATTTAGACAAAATTTTTCATAGAAATAAAATTCTGACAAAATTTTCTATAGAAATAAAATTTTGACAAATTGTATACATAAATAGATATAAATTTTGACAAAGTTATAAGTATAGAAAAAAATTGGCAAAATTTTATATGGAAATAAAATTTTGACAAAATTTTCCATGGAAATAAAATTTTGCAAAATTTTCCATGGAAATAAAATTTTGACAAAATTTTCTATAGAAATAAAATTTTGACAAAATTTCTTATAGAAATAGAAATTAAAAAAGAAACAAATAAGGAAAGTCTAAAGTCGGGCGGGGCCGACTATATTATACCCTGCACCACTTTGTACACCTAAATTTTCGATACCATCATATAACATCCGTCAAATATGTTGGGGGCTATATATAAATATTTGTCCCAAATACATACATTTAAATATCACTCGATCTAGACAGAATTTGATAGACTTCTACCAAATCTATAGACTCAAAATTTAAGTCGGCTAATGCCCTAAGGTGGAACACAATGTTAGTAAAAAACAAGTAAGGAAAGTCTAAAGTCGGGCGGGGCCGACTATATTATACCCTGCACCACTTTGTAGATCTAAATTTTCGATACCATATCATATCCGTCAAATGTGTTGGGTGCTATATATAAAGGTTTGTCCCAAATACATACATTTAAATATCACTCGATTTGGACAAAATTTGATAGACTTTTACAAAATCTATAGACTCAAAATTTAAGTTGGCTAATGCACTAGGGTGGAACACAATTTTAGTAAAAAAATATGGGAAACATTTAAATCTGAAGCGATTTTAAGGAATCTTCGCAAAAGTTTATTTATGATTTATCGCTCGATATATATGTATTAGAAGTTTAGGGAAATTAGAGTCATTTTTACAACTTTTCGACTAAGCAGTGTCGATTTAACAAGGAAAATGTTGGTATTTTGGCCATTTTTGTCGAAATCAGAAAAACATATATATATGGGAGCTATATCTAAATCTGAACCGATTTCAAATTTGGCACACATGGCTATATTACAAATTGTACCCCTAGTTCAAAATTTCAACCAAATTGGGCAAAAACTCTGGCTTCTGGGGCCATATAAGTCCATATCGGGCGAAAAATATATATGGAAGCTATATCTAAATCTGAACCGATTTCGATCAAATTTGGCACACATGACTATACTACCAATTGTACTCCTTGTGCAAAATTTGAAGCTAATCGGGATAAAACACTGGCTTCTGGGGCCATATAAGTCCATATCGGGCGAAATATATATATATGGGAGCTATATCTAAATCTGAACCGATTTCTTCCAAAATCAATAAGGATCTATTCTGAGCCAAAACACATACTTGTGCCAAATTTGAAGTCGATTGGACTAAAACTGCGACCTAGACTTTGATTACAAAAATGTGTTCACGGACAGACGGACATGGCTATATCGACTCAGGAGCCCACCCTGAGCATTTTTGCCTAAGACACCATGTGTCTATCTCGTCTCCTTTTGGGTGTTGCAAACATATGCACTAACTTATTATACCCTGTTCCACAGTGTGACGCAGGGTATAAAAATCCTACAGAAATAAAATTTTGACAAAATTTTCTATAGAAATAGAATTTTGACAAAAATTTTCTGTAGAAAATAATGTTCGTGATAGAATTCAAGCGTAATTGCTTTATAATTAAAGGGAAAACCACATGTGGCTATCGTTGTGACCCTCCAGGAAATTTTTCATTACTTCAAAGACATTCGACTTTAATCGAGGGACGACAATTTCCAAAATTTGTGTCCTAAATTTTATATTTTGTTTTAACCAAACCTAATTTTAATTTAAATTTCATTATTTCAAAGAAATTTGTCCTTAATATTGTTGCAGTGGAGCTCCTTAAAAATTGTCTTTGTTTTAACAAAAGCCGCAAGGTTGGGCTCAGAAGGAAAACCATAACCCTTAAGGGAAGTTCAAAATCTGTAGAGCCTTTTGATTAAAAGGCCCTTAATTACTTCCTTTTAACCCTTTTATCAACCTACTGGAAGTTTACATCATGTTGACAATGTATGTTTTCCAGTTTGACTGTTGATGCTGCCCAATGCAAAACAAAAAAAAATCGGCCGTATCAGAACAACAACCAGCCAAGCAGAAGAGTGTGTCAACATGATTGCGACATTAAAAACCAAGTGAACATTCTATTTGCCTACCCTGTACCCTGTAGGCCTTTTCCAAATCTTTAGATAGTCTTGGGTACTTGTTGCTGAATAATTTCAAAAGTTGGTCTAAGCGTTTTGGTAACAACCCAAAAAAAAATGTATAAAAGTTAAAAGCTTTTGATAGATGCCGCTTCAAAGTGAATCCAAAAGGAGAAATCAAAAACCAGAAAATCCTGCAATTGCAGGACAGACAGATGAAATGCATGGACGGACACACCCCAAGATATTCAATATACCGCGACTGAGGATATGTAATGGCAATTTCAAAATTGTCTTTCTTCTTCCTTCCTCGTTCTTGTCATCCTTCCTCGCTAGAACATCCCGCTCAAAACCATTGTCATAGTCTAGTTTGCTTTGCCAAGGCTAATGCTAACCTGGTGCTTGGAGACCATAATTCAATTTTCATGAAATATGATTTCAAATTTATTGAAAATTTTCATACTTTACATGGTTGTGTGGCAAATGTGTTTGTGCCATACTGCAATTTTTTTTTTTGGATGGACTATGAGCATAATTTCTTGGCATCCTAGGTAAATATTGGAGAGATAATCGTCATCCAATATCCAATTGGTTAGTTGCTTGGTTGGTTGGTTGGCAGTCAGTCGTTTAGCAAGTCTGAGGTCGAGGCAGAGGTTGCTATGAATGGCTCTATAATTGATACCATTCGAAATTTATGAAGATGGAGAGCAATAACAACAGATTTCACATTGGACCTTTTTTCTCTTTGGAATGGGACAGCAATGTAATCCACCGTGGAGATCTCGATTATGGCTTTGATTGGAAAGAATTTAACCCTCCGCCTCCCTGAGTGTTCAGTAAGCAAAACTATGTAGTCGGCTATAAATGACATTTTTAATAGGACATTTTGCACAATGTATTATGACTCTGGCCCTGATCAAGTGATCGGTAATGGTTTGATTTCAAACATTGTCGTTTGATGTTGCAGCCGATAAGGAACAATGCGGGGAAAACGAGGGGAAAATGTGATGTTGGATATCAAGATCGATTACGGCTTCTCAATATCCATTTATGAGTCTAGAGGATATCGCAGGATTCTTTTTCGAACGAAGGGCTTATATAGCCAGAGAAAGAATATGATCACCCAAGTATGTTTTTACAAAAAATGGTAGATGGTCTTTACATTGAAAAAAAATATTCGTGAAGTTTACGCAACCTAAATTTTTAAGATACGCAATTTACAAAATATTAAGGACAAATTTCTTTAAAATAATGAAATTTTTATTGAAATAAAGTTTGGAATATTTAGTTAATTTTTTTTTTCATTAAATTTGGAACACAAATTTTGTAAATTTGTGTTCCTCCTATAAGGTCACATGTCTTTGAACTAAGGCAAATTTTCCTTATTAGCTGAAATATTGCATCTTTGGATATAAGATAAAAACGCTTCAAAAATAGGCTAAGACTTATTTTGAGGATTTAGAATCTTTGGTTTAAAGTTTCTTTTTGGAATCAAGAAAACATTTTTTACTTTGAGGTATCCGTTATAATTTGGATTTTTAAACAGGTACTTCTTTGTACGTGAATAGCTTTATTAATATACCGTGAAAAGAGTAACAAAATTCGATAAATGAGATCTATATCGTACATTTTATATTTATCGAACCTAGATTTAAGGCCAGATAGGTCGCTAAGAAATGTTTTTATATTAAAGAAGCCACATCTTTGGCTCGGAATCAATACCAAAATCTTCATGGGAAAATAAAAAACTTTTCTATAGAAATAAAATTTTGATAAATTTATTAAAAAAATAAAATTTTGACAAAATTTTCCATAGAAATAAAATTTTGACAACATTTACTGTAGAAATAAAATTTTGACTAAATTTTCTATGGAAATGAAATTTGACAATGGATATAAAATGTTGACAAAATTTTATATAGAAATAAAATTTTGATTAAATTTTCTATAGAAATAAAATTTTGACAAAATTTTTTAAAGAAATAAAATGTTGACAAAATTTTCTATAGAAATAAAATTTTGACAAAATTTTATATAGAAATAAAATTTTAACAAAATTTTCTATAGAAATAAAATTTTGATTAAATTTTCTATAGAATTAAAATTTTGACAAAATTTTCTATAGAAATAAAATTTTGACAAAATTTTCTATAGGAATAAAATTTTGACAAAATTTTCTATAGAAATAAAATTTTGACAAAATTTTCTAAAGAAATAAAATTTTAACAAAATTTTCTATAGAAATAAAATTTTGATTAAATTTTCTATAGAATTAAAATTTTGACAAAATTTTCTATAGAAATAAAATTTTGACAAAATTATATATAGAAATAAAAATTTTATATAGAAATAAAATTTTGACAAAATTTTATATAGAAATAAAATTTTGATTAAATTTTTTATAGAAATAAAATTTTGACAAAATTATATATAGAAATAAAAATTTTATATAGAAATAAAATTTTGACAAAATTTTCTATAGAAATAAAATTTTGACAAAATTTTCTATAGAAATAAAATTTTGACAAAATTATATATAGAAATAAAAATTTTATATAGAAATAAAATTTTAACAAAATTTTCTATAGAAATAAAATTTTGATTAAATTTTTTATAGAATTAAAATTTTGACAAAATTTTCTTTAGAAATAAAATTTTGACAAAATTTTCTATAGGAATAAAATTTTGACAAAATTTTCTATGGAAATAAAATTTTGACAAATTTTCTATGGAAATACAATTTTTTTATGGCAATAAAAATTGAACAAAATTCTCTATAGATGATGTACAATTTTGACAAAATTTTCTATAGAAATAAAATTCTGATTAATTTTCTACAAAAATAAAATTTTGACAAAATTTTCTATAAAAAGTTTTCACAAAATTTTCTATAGAAATAGAATTTTGACAAAATTTTCTATAGAAATGAAACTGACAAAATTTTCTATAGAAATAAAATTTTGACAAAATTTTTTTATAAAAATAAAATTTTGACTAAATTTTCAATAGAAATAAAATTTTGACTAAATTTTCTATAGAAATAAAATGTTCACTAAATTTTCTATAAATGGTTTTGACAACATTTTCTATAGAAATAGAATTTTGACAAAACTCTCTATAGAAATTGAATGTTGACAAAATTTTTTTGAGAAATAAAATTTTGACAAAATTTTCTTGAGAAATAAAATTTTGACAAAATTTTCTATAGAAATACAATTTTGACAAAATGACAAACATACAAAATTTTGACAAAATTTCCTACAGAAATAAAGTGTTGACAAAATTTTCTATAGAAATAAAATTTTCACAAAATTTTCTATAGAAATAAAATGTTGCCAAACTTTTTATGGAAAAAAATTGAACAAAATTCTCTATAGATGTACAATTTTGACAAAATTTTCTATAGAAATAAAATGTTGACATAATTTTTCTATAGAAATAAAATTCTGACTAATTTTCTACAGAAATAAAATTTTGACTAAATTTTCTATAAAAAGTTTTCACAAAATTTTCTATAGGAATAGAATTTGGACAAATTTTCTATAGAATTAAGTTTTGACAAATTTTCTATGAAAACAAAAATTGGAAGACCAATTTTGGCAAAATTCTCTATAGAAATAAAATTTTAATTTTGAAATTTTGTAATTTTGTATAGAACTGAAATTTTGACAAATTTTTCTCAGGAAATAAAATCTTAATCAAATTTTCTATAAAAAATAAGATTTGACAAATTTTTCTGTAGAATAAAGTTCTTTGAATCGAAGTAAACTTTTTTTGAATGTGGGACGCATAGTTTAGGATATATGAGCAAATTTGTTTAATATTATACAAATATTAATTTGTATAAAATTTTGACAAAATTTTCTAGTGATGTAATAAACTTTTGACAAAATTTTCTATAGAAATAAAATTTTGACAACATTTTCTATAGAAATAAAATTTTGACAAAATTTTCTAAAGCAATAAAATTTTGACAAAATTCTCTATAGAAATTAAATTTTGACAAAATTTTCTATAGAAATAAAATTTCGACAAAATTTTCTAAAGGAATAAAATTTTGACATAATTTTCAATAGAAAAAAATTTTGACAAAATCCTCTACAGACATAAATTTTTTTACACAATTTTTTACAGAAATAAAATTTTGCTAAAATTTTCTAAGGAAGTAAAATTTTGACAAAATTTTGTATAGATATAAACTTTTCATAAAATTTTCTATAGAAATAAAATTTTGACACAATTTTCTATTGCAATAAAATGTTCACAAAATTTTTCATAAAAATAATACTTTGACAAAATTTCCCATAGAAATAAAACTTTAACAAAATTCTCTATAGAAATAAAATTTGGACAAAATTTTCGATAGAAATAAAATTTTGACAAAATTTTCTATAGAAATAAAAATTTGACAAAATTCTCTATAGAAATAAAATTTTGATAAAATTCTCTATAGAAATAAAATTGTGACTAAATTTTCCAAAGAAATAAAATTTTGACAAAATTTTCAATAGAAATAAAATTTTGACAAAATTTTCTATAGAAATAGCATTTTGAATTTTGCTTAAATTTTCTAAGGAAGTAAAATTTTGACAAAATTTTGTATAGATATAAACTTTTCATAAAAATTTCTATAGAATTAAAATTTTGACAAAATTTTCTATTGAAATAAACAAAATATTCTATAGAAATAAAATTTTGCCAAATTGTCTATGGAAATAAAAATTGGACAAAATTCTCTATAGAAATAAAATTTTGATTTTGAAATTAAAACTAAAATTTTGACAAAATTTTCTCGGGAAATAAAATCTAAATCAAATTTTCTATAAAAAATAAGTTTTGACAAAATTTTCTATAGAAATAAAATGTTGACAAAATTTTCTTTAGAACTAAAATTTTGACAAATTTTTCTATAGAAATAAAAACGCTTCAAATGTAGACTAAGACTTATTTTAAGGATTTAGCATCTTTGGTTTAAAGTTTTTTTCGAATTAACAACACCTGGTTTACTTTGAAGTATCCGTTGTAATTTGGATTTTTAAACTGGAATTTGCTTGTACGAGAATAGCTTTAGTGCGAAAAAAAAAACATTCGACACATTAGATATGTATCCCAATTTTAATGATCCTAGACTTAAAGCTACATAGGTCCCTAAAAACTTCTTTAATTTATGGAAACTGCATCTTTGGCTCGGAATCAATACCAAAATCCTTAACATTTGGATCCAAGTAAACTTTTTTTGAATGTGGGACGCATGAATTAGGATATATGAGAAAATTTGTTAATATTATACAAATGTTGATTTTTTCAAGATTAGAAGTGAATTTTTAATTTTTGGGGTTTGATAATGGTTAAGTTCCTTTTTTGCTTTAGGATGCATAATAAAAGAGATATGAACAAAATAATATTTTCGTATAATTTTTTTTTTTTTAGTTTTAGTGAGTTTGCTAGCTTTGTTTGTTTCTGAGTGATCACAAATTTCGGTCACAGTTTAGGAGATAGGAGCACAACAAAATGTACGCATATTAAAAAATAGATTTTTTTGTGATTTGATATTTCTATAGAAATAAAATTTTGACAAAATTCTCTATAGAAATAACATTTTGACAAAATTTTTTAAAGAAATAAAATTTTGACATATTTTCAATCGAAAAAAATTTTGACAAAATCCTCTACAGAAATAATTTTTTTTAAACAATTTTTTACAGAAATAAATTTTTGCTAAAATTTTTTAGAGAAATAAAATATTGACAAAATTTTCAATGGAAGTAAAATTTTTGACAAAATTTTCTATTGAAATAAATTTTTGACAAAATTTTCTATTGAAATAAAATGTTGACAAAATTTTCTATAGAAATAAAATTTTGCCAAATTTTCTAAAGAAATAAAATGTTGCCAAATTTCCTATAGAAATAAAATTTTAACAAAATTTTCTATAGAAATAAAATTTTGACAAAATTTTCTATAGAAATAAAACTTTGACAAAATTCTCTGTAGAACTAAAATTTTGACAAGATTGTCTAAAGAAAAAAAAATTGACAAAATTTTCAATAGAAATAAAATTTTGACAAAATCCTCTACAGAAATAAAGTTTTGAAAAAAATCTCTATAGAAATAAAATTTTGACAAAATTCTCTATAGAAATAAAAATTTGACAAAATTCTCTATAGAAATAAAATTTTGATAAACTTCTCTTAAGGATTAAAATTTTGACAAAATTTTCTAAAGAACTAAAATTTTGACAAAATTTTCTACAGGAAAAAAATTTTGACAAAATTTTCTATAGAAATAAAACGTTGACAAAATTCTCTGTAGAACTAAAATTTTGACAAAATTGTCTATATAAATAAAATGTTGACAAAATTGTTTAAAGAAATAAAATTTTAATAAAATTTGCAATAGAAAAAAAAATTGACAACATTTTCTATGGAAATAAAATTTTGACACAATTTTCTATAGAAATAAAATTTTGACAAAATTTCCCATAGAAATAAAAATTTAACGGAATTCTCTATAGAAATAAAATTTGGACAAATTTTTCTATAGAAATAAAATTTTGACAAAATTTTCTATAGAAATAAAAAGTTGACAAAATTCTCTATAGAAATAACATTGTGACTAAATTTTCGAAAGAAATAAAATTTTGACAAAATTTTCTAAAGAAATAAAATTTTGACAAAATTTTCAATAGAAATAAAATTTTGACAAAATTTTCTATAGAAATAGCATTTTGACAACATTTTTTACAGAAATAACATTTTGAAAAAATTTTCTATAGGAATAAAAATTTGAAAACATTTTCTATAGAAATAAAATTTTGAAAAAATTGTCTAAAGAAATGACATCTTAAATTTTTGCAAAATCCTCTACAGAAATAAAATTTTGAAAAATTCTGTATAGAATTAAAATTTTGATAAACTTCTCTATAGAATTAAAATTTTGGCAAAATTTTCTAAAGAAATAAAATTTTGACAAAATTTTCTAGAGGAATTAAATTATGACAAAATTTTCTACAGGAAAAAAAATTTGACAAAATTTTCTAGAGAAATTAAATTTTGACAAAATTCTCTATAGAAATAAAAATTTGACAAAATTCTCTATAGAAATAACATTTTTATAAACTTCTCTATAGAATTAAAATTTTGACAAAATTTTCTAAAGAAATAAAATTTTGACAAAATTTTCTAGACGAATTAAATTATGAGAAAATTTTCTACAGGAAAAAAATGTTTACAAAATTTTCAATAGAAATAAAATTTTGACAAAATTCTCTATAGAAATAAAACTTTGACAAAATTCGCTGTAGAACTAAAATTTTGACAAAATTGTCTATACAAATAAAGTTTTTACAAAATTGTCTAAAGAAATGAAATTTTGACAAAATTTTCAATAGATATAAAATTGTGGCAAAATCCTCTACAGAAATAAAATTTTGAAAAAATTCTCTAGAGAAATAAAATTTTGGTAAAATTTTCTATAAAAATAAAATTTTGACAACATTTTTTATAGATATAAACTTTTGACAAAATTTTCTATAGAAATAAAATTTTGATAAAATTCTCTATAGAAACCAAATTTTGATAAAATTCTCTATAGAAATAAAATTTTGACAACATTTTCTAAAGAAATACAATTTTGACAAAATTTTCAATAGAAATAAAAGTTTGATAAAATTCTTTGTAGAAATAAAATTTTGGTAAAATTTTCTATAGAAATAAAATTTTGACAAAATTTTCAATAAAAATAAATTTTTGAAAAAATTTTCTATAGAAGAATTAGCTTTTTTGTTCATGATTTTGGTTTGTGGGTGAGATTTTTGGGGGAGATCGATATTTATTGTAAATCCAAATATTGTCTTCTCTCAAAAAAGTTTTACTTTCCCACATTAAACTTTTACGCAAATGGATATTTAACCTTTCACGTTATTTAAATAAAAGTGATTTCAAAATTTCTTCTTCCCTGGTAGTAACTTACAAATTCAGTTCATTTCGTATATCAATGATGAAGAAATTGAACTTTCAATTTTATATTACGTGTGCGCATGCGTGAGTGACCCCTTTTGAAAAAAGAAATAAATTCTCATGGACCAGAAATATTTGGAACATAACAGACAAACATTCCAAAATCACTTGCTTACCGACTAAAATAAAGAAAGAATTGGGGGTTAATGCAAAATCAAAAAACCAAATGGAGAAAACCGAGGTCGAAAACGTCCCCAGAAGAATCTCCATTTTTTGCTGAGTAAAATGTAAAATTAAATTTAAAATGTTTTCATGCTAAATTTAAATGATTGTTTGGATTTTCGATGAAGTAACCTGTGATATAGCTAATGGCCAATGGAAAAAAGATTGCTCCCAATTGTTGTTAGTGGTGGTGGTGGTGATGGCGGTTGCGATGGTGTTGTTAGGTAGGAAACTCTCATCTTGCCTGTATCACTTGGATTGCGGATATGTTCACCTGGTGGTTGTTGAATTAGTCTTAATTTGTTTCGTTTTGGAATCGCAGTTTTTTCTTGCTTTTGCTTTTGTTATTACTTCACTAGCTCTACACTACATTACTATGTGAGCGAGCAATGAATGCGAAATTGAAATACTTTTGTTTCCCACGTCTGTCTGTCCCGAAAAAAAAAAAAATATCAGCCAAAAGCCTGCCATCCATTCAATTCATCCATCCATTGAATCAGTCATTCAGTCAGCTATCCATCCATCCATTTGTCCAAGAAGCATTCAAATGTCCGTCTGTCTGTCCATCTTTCGTCATTAGTTCAAAATCACAAATACGGGGGGTGTTGAGGCAAGAAAACAAAAACAAAACAGCATTTCAAGAAATCAACCAAAAATAGCAGCAACATTAAATTGCTGTCGCTGCTGTTGCTGCAGCATTCATTCAAGAGTCGTCAACTTCAATTCACCTCAAGAAAGAAGAAGAAAAAAAAATAAAATCAGTCAGCAAACAATTTCTTTGGCCATTTAAGTGGTTAAAATTGAATTGATGGCCAGTGATTGTGATGTTGCTATTATTGCTGTAGCTGCTGCTGCTGCTGACCATTTGTTGCTGATATCCCTGCCGCTGCTTTAGCTGTAGCTGGTGTTGGTGGTTAATGTCGGTCGGTTGATCTACCATCAAACCATCAAACCATTTGGTCATTTGCTTGATTCAGTTGTTATTGTTGTTCCTCATGTCAATAATTCGGCAGATGGACATATGCCCCCTTTTCAAAATCTCTCACCTCTCTCCCTGCTTCTTTTTTCAGAAATTGATATTAAAAACATTTATCTGTATAGCTTACCTTCCGCTTTCCATTTGCTTGATTGTCTGTCCAAGCGACCATCTTCATGGGTCTTTGTAATTTTTTTGTAGAGTTTCTTGGGAAGCCGATTGGCAATTTATTCTGTTTACGCTATTTGAAATTTTTACCCCTTAGCTTATTTCAACTTCTAGATGTTGTTTCGCTTAAATTTTAATTAAGCCCAATTTTTGGTGTTTTTTTTTTTTTTTTGCTTCATTTGCTTATTAAACTACCGATTGCTTCTTTGATTTTCCCACGATTTACATGGCGAGCGATGATATTTGGGTCACAGTTTAAAGGTTATGTGAAAAATACGAGGGTGCCATATTGAAGAATGTGAACTAATTTACCAACAAATAAGGAAAATCAATCATGAGGTTCTATAGTCTCAGGAGAGATTACTTGTAGAGGTTGTTTTTTGGGAAGAAAGCAAAAAAGCTCGGTTGAATTGATAGTATATGCGAAGATATGTCTCGTGATTTGAAAAGTCTGGCTATATTTGGGATATGCATGTATAATTGCAAGACTCAGGAGTGGAAGATAGCCGTTCAGCTGCAATAGAACCGATTTCGTGGCCCTAGCCTATTTTCCTCGTTGTCAATTTCTTGGCGGTGGTCTTGCACAGAGGGAAATCGACTGTTTTGATATGTCAGCATTGCCCACAGAACCGCTAATGTGTAAATCAGTCTTAGTCCTTAAAAAAAGCCTATTTCTCGAAGGTGTTGATACACAGTTAGTGGGAGTGGGGCAAGTTGATACCAGTGTCTGATAAACTAAAGTACTTAGGAGTAACCCCAGATAGGAAACTGAATTCGAAGAGCATCATCCAAAAAACGACCGAGAAAGACTATTTATGTCGAACACTGTGCGGAAGCGCGGTGGACTCTAAATGAGGCCTAAATCCGAAGCTGACACACTAGATATATGAGAGAGCGTAATAAGGCCAATCCTGACATACGCATTGCTTGTCTCGTGGACATCGGTGAAGAGGAAGTGCAAAATAGAAATTTTACAACGAGTCCAACGGACATGTTCTCCTGGCATAACTGGGGCAAAGACGACCACGTAATTAGAGACAATACTGGACCCAAGACCTATAAAAGTTCATATAAAAAGCGAAGTAGTAGTCTGCGATGAGATTGAAGATGTTGGTATAATGGACGGAAACGCGAGAGACGGTGGATGTAATGGTGGAGGTAGCCATAAAAAAAGATCATGGGACGCCAGAAATCCTATTCCGACTATCGGACCAGACCACAATTCAGAAGGCCGGAGAGCGTGGCATAACGGCATGTGTTAACTGGCTCGGAAATAATGCGATGCCACAAAACTTTAAATTTCCACACATTGCCGGAGGGCATTGGAGATAAATTCTGGAATAAAACAAGTATATACGGTCGTAAGTTCGGCCACCATGGATTGCGTAGAAACTTGCGTAGAAACCTCCACCATGGATTGCGTAGAAACTTCTACTAAAGACTGTCATCCACAATCGAATTACTTAGGTTGCGGTAACACTTGCCGATGGCAAGGTATCTTAAAACTTCTTAACACCGTCGTTTAAATTGTAAGATAGTCCATACGGGGTATATATTAAACAAAAAAAGGCCGATTAAATACGTAAATAATTCAGTTTGACAAAATTTTCTATAGAAATAATAGAATTGACAAAATTTTCGATAGAAATAAAATCCAATGAAGGACTGGGGAGAAGAAAGCAACTACAAGGATAGATGGCAACAACAACAACAATGATGTGAAGTCTGAGTAAAATTTTCTACTTCCACAAAAGTCTAAGATATCACCAGTAATCATAAGTTTTGTTGGGTATAGTAATAAAATGTATGTTGACAAAATTTTCTATAGTAAAAAAATTTTGACAAAATTTTTTATAGAAATAAGATTTTGGTAGATTATTTTTGGGGATCAGCTATGTATAACTATAGACCGATATGGACCAATTTTGACATGGTTGTTAGTGACCACATACTAGCGCAATATACTAAATTTCACCACGTACCAAATTTCAACCGGATCAGGTGAATTTTTCTCTTCCATCGGATGAAATTTGCTTCTCTTAGAGGCTCTGCAAACCAAATCTGGTGATCGGTTTATATGGGGGCTATATATAATTATGGACCGATGTGGACCAATTTTCGCATGGTTGTTAGAGACCATATACTAACACCACGTACCAAATTTCAGCCGGATCGGATAAAATTTGCTTCTCTTAGAGGCTCTGCAAGCCAAATCGGGGGATCGGTTTATATGGGGGCTATGTATAATTATGGACCGATGTGGACCAATTTTTGCATGGTTGTTAGATACCATATACTAACATCATGTACTAAATTTCAGCGGGATCGGATGAAATTTGTTTCTCTTAGAGGCTCTGCAAGCCAAATCGGGGGATCGGTTTATATGGGGGCTATATATAATTATGGACCGATGTGAACCAATTTTTGCATGGTTGTTAGAGACCATATACTAACACCATGTACCAAATTTCAGCCGGATCAGATAAAATTTGCTTCTCTTAGTGGCTCTGCAAGCCAAATCGGGGGATCGGTATATATAATTATGGACTGATGTGGACCAATTTTTGCATGGTTGTTAGAGACCATATACTAACACCATATACCAAATTTCAGCCGGATCAGATGAAATTTGCTTCTCTTAGAGACCTCGCAGGCCAAATTTGGGGGTCCGTTTATATGGGGGCTATACGTAAAAGTGGACCGATATGGCCCATTTGCAATACCATCCGACCTACATCAATAACAACTACTTGTGCCAAGTTTCAAGTCGATAGCTTGTTTCGTTCGGAAGTTAGCGTGATTTCAACAGACGGACAGACGGACGGACGGACATGCTTAGATCGACTCAGAATTTCACCACGACCCAGAATATATATACTTTATGGGGTCTTAGATCAATATTTCGATGTGTTACAAACGGAATGACAAAGTTAATATACCCCCCATCCTATGGTGGAGGGTATAAAAAGGCCGATTAAATACGTAAATAATTCAGTTTGACAAAATTTTCTATAGAAATAAAATTTTGACAAAATTTTCGATAGAAATAAAATCCAATGAAGGACTGGGGAATAGTTGCTTTCTTCTGGGGAAGAAAGCAACTATATATACTTTATGGGGTCTGAGAGTAATATTTCGATGTGTTACAAACGGAATGACAAAGTTAATATACCCCCATCCTATGGTGGAGGGTATAAAAATGTCATGAACATTTTTCCAATTAAAGTCTTAATTGAGTTTTAAACAGGGATCCGGAGCGGTCCATTTTTTTCGCTCCGCTCCCGCTCCGGAGAAAAAAAAACCGCTCCGCTCCACGCTCCGCTCCGAGAAAAAAAAAAATCGCTCCGCTCCGCTCCACGCTCCGCTCCGCTCCTCTTCGAGAAAATTATAGTACAAACATTGTATTATTTGTTCAATTGAGTTTTATTTTATTTAAAAAAATCGGGCGGTACATATATGGGAGCTATAGCTAAATCTGAACCGATTTCCATGATTTTTTGCACATATAGTTAGTGCTATAGAAGATTACATTTCGCCAACTTTGAGTAAGATCGGTTATAAGGGTTTTATGACCTCTTTTGACAAAATCGGGCGATACATATATATGGGACCTACATATATCTAAATCTGAACCGATTTCGATGAAATTTTCAGACTTAAAGGGTGATACAGAAGATTATTTTGTGCTAAATTTGACGACGATCGGTTAGTAAAAAAAGTGCAACGTGACCCCATTCGTCGAAATCAGGCAATACATATATATGGAAGCTATATCTAAATTTGATCCGATTTCTTCCAAATTCAATAACGTTCGTCCTTGTGCCCAAAAAAACTCCCTGTACCAAATTTCATCAAAATCGCTTAATAATTGCGACCGAAATCCTGTGAACAACAAATACATGGACAGACGGACGGATGGACGGACGGACGCCAAGCGCTAGATCGATTCAGGTATATATTTTATGGGGTCTAAAATCAATATTTCTTGTAGGCACATTTTTTGGCAGATCAAACTTATTATACCCTAACACCTATGTGGTTTAGGGTATAATGACTTTAAAACAATATGTTGAAATATTTTATTAATTTTGAAGATTTTTTCAGAAATATTAAATCCATTTTGACTTCATTAAAACGAAATTTGCATTCATGTTAGGATACACATTTTTATGTCGAATCACTTAGCTATAAGGACAAACAGACTTCATTGAAAAGTTTAGAGACTTTTAGACAAGGAAAAACTTTTTTTCAGAGAAATACGTCTTCTATTCTAAGCAAAATTCGTATTCGTATTTTAAGCATGTGAAATATTTGGCCTCCCGACAATATTCTTTGCGGTGCACCATCTACTATTTAATATGTGATAGAAACCAAATTTATGAAAATGGACCAAAATGGACCAAATTCTGTTTGGTCTGACCATCGGACCAAATTTAAAAATTAGAAATCTTTTGGACCAATTTTGGTCCGATCGGACCAAAAAGGCAACGCTGATTGGAATTGATACACAGAGTAGAAGTAACTACTCTCCGAAAGTTTTTTTTTTTTTTTTTGTTTTGCAACAGACGTAGAGAAGAGGTTTTGTTATATTTGTAATGTGTGTGTGTATGTTTATGTTTGCAACAACCTCCATCGACATCAGTCCGTGGTATACCTACGAATATTCTTACTCAAATCTAGTGTTACCTAATATCGCTTTTTCCCCTTTATTGTATAATAAATGTATATGCGCACATTTTTCAACCAAAATTGAAACTATCCATAATTTTAGTTAAATTTTCGAGAACTAATATCAGAAATAAGAGAATGCTAGGATATAGTACAATAGTAAAGCAAATATGAATGTCCTTACACTGAAAAAAAGCATGCCCGGTTCCAAAGATTTTGTCTTTACTTTAACAGTTTGGGTATTAATTCCGAGCCAAAGAAGCGGATAATACAAGTAAGGATACTTTAAAGACGTAATTCTCTTTTAGATTTGGGTGTTATGTACTTGCTTCTAGGAAGCAAATGTTAATTTTTCATTTTTTTAGATTTTTTTCGTCAGTTGTTATCAAAATCCTTTAAAAACGAGTTAACGAGTTATTTTTTTCCATATTAAGACTCGACTTCCAGTAGAAATTATGCTAAGTTTCAAGTAAAAAGCGTCTTTAAAATAAAGTGTTGAAAAACATGTCTTATTTTTTAACGATTTTTGAGATGCAAAAAGGAAACAAATTTAAAGACAATTTTATTAATTTTAAAGAATTTTTCTTAATTATTAAAGTCACGTTGACCTTACCTCAAAAATTTTATCTTTCATGTTATGATACACATTTTTAAGTAAAATCACTTAATTATAAGGACAGTACAACTTCATTCAAAAGTTTATTGCCTTTTGGACAAGAAAAAAACTTTATTTTAGAGAAATGCGTCTTTCATGTTAAGCAAAATTTGCATTCTTATTCTAAGGACATGGAATCTTTGACTTCACGACAATATTTTTTTCAGTGTAGAAAACTAAAAAATTAATTATAAATAAGATCGTTTAATTGCATTTATTTGACGTTCATTACAACCATCTTTGTAGTAATACGGGATAAAATTGATCGAAAGTACTGTTGTTACTTTTTCAACACATACTAGAGATATATTCTGACATTTGCCGTTTTTGAAAACAATTACTAAAAAAACACGTTGTGTTTTCCCCAATGTACGTACGTACAAAAATACATATCGTACATTTTAAACGTTTGCTCACACTACGCTAAGTACTAGCTAAATTTGAAATTACCTACACAGTGTAATTTCAAAGTTACACATTTCATTCAAGTAATATTTTATTCGGAGCGGAGCGGTTTTTCATTTGGAAACCGCTCCGCTCCCGCTCCGCTCCCGCTCCGCTCCGGATTTTAGAAATGCCGCTCCCGCTCCGCTCCCGCTCCGGCTAAAAAAGGGCTTGCTCCGCTCCGCTCCACGCTCCGCTCCGCTCCGCTCCGGATCCCTGGTTTTAAAAACTATTCTGTTAAAAATTTAATTGATTCAACAAATTTTTTAATTGAAACAAAAATCAATCACAAAAATTAATAGTATCAATTAATGGATCAATAAATTTTTTAATTGACTTTCAATAAACTTTTTATTTGATACTATCATTTCTACGATTGAAGACATTTCAATTAACAAATTAATTGGATCAATTATTTTCGTGATTGAATCAGAAAAAAAAAAATTTTGTATGCAAGGAATACTCAGAATACGAGAAGTTCGTAAGGAAACGTAAAGACAATTGAGCTGGCGCTTTAAGCTAGGACCCATAGGGAAGTGAAATTATAGAACACAACTCCAGTAGCTCCATTGCGGGCACTGGCGACACATAAAGCTGTGTGGACCAATGCAACGGTAGAAAGGGCAACCAAAATACCATGTACTCAAGGAGAGTAGTAGAGTAGGATGCAAACAGAAGGTCCGTGAGAATAATGACCAGGCACCAAGAATTGAGAGCCCCTCTGCGCCGAAAGGGAGCAGCAGAGGATGGTGCATGTAGGACGTGTCTTAAGAATAATGATACCTCAGAACACCACCTTTGGCCCACAGGGACTGGAAACAAATTGGGGAATCAATTTGGGGACACAGAGAGTCCAGAATAAAAAAAGGGTACGATAAAAACAAGAATTTAGAGGGCTTGTTTAGTTGGTCGCCATGAGACATGGCAACCTCAATCCACAGCTGAAAAATCTTTTTGGTGTTGGGGCATGCTAACCCCATGCACCACGATGGCTCTCTTTTTGTCCATTGTTTCATAGAGCCTGTAAAAAAATGGTTCCAAGAGTCGGTTCCAATATGATCATCCCAAACACGTAGACCAACTATTCCAACCTTCGTCCTAACGGTTGTAAGTCTTTTCTGTATTGACGCAGGATAGGATAGTAGTCTATATGTAAAGCATTGATGATTGGTCATAGACCACATGTCCCTAATCACAGTGGTATTGTGTCTTCACTTATATTCCTTTTTCTAATCGGTTAAAGGACAATAGGGCGATTAGGTCCTAAATATTCGTCTCGTGCAATGATGCCAGAATTGAGGATTTTCCCCAAATTGGAGATATTTTTTCGTGAATGGGGACGAAATTTCTGAGTTGGGAACATGGTGGGGAATTTCCATAAATTTGGGATTTTTTTTGAGAAATCGTTTTAATCTTTTTTAACAAAATTTTATATCTATAGGAAATTTTGCCAAAATTTTATTTCTATAGACAATTTTGCCAAAAATCTATTTCTATAGAAAATTTTGTGAAAATTTTATTTCTATAGAAAATTTTGCCAAAATTTTATTTCTATAGAAAATTTTGGCAAATTTTATTTCTATAAAAAATTTTGTCAAAATTTTATATCTATAGGAAATTTTGTCAAAATTCTATTTCTATAGACAATTTTGCCAAAATGTTATTTCTATAGAAAATTTTGTGAAAATTTTATTTCTATAGAAAATTTTGCCAAAATTTTATTTTTATAGAAAATTTTGTCAAAAATTTTTATACTCTGCGCCACACTGTGGAACAGGGTATTATAAGTTAGTGCATATGTTTGCAATACCCAGAAGGAGACGAGATATACACATGGTGTCTTTGGCAAAAATGCTCAGGGTGGGTTCCTTAGTCGATATAGCCATGTCCGTCTGTCCGTGAACACATTTTTGTAAACAAAGTCTAGGTCGCAGTTTTAGTCCAATTGACTTCACATTTGGCACAACTATGTGTTTTGACTCAGAATAGAACCCTATTGATTTTGGAAGAAATCGATTCAGATTTAGATATAGGTTAGGTTATGTGGCAGCCCGATATTTCAGGCTCACTTAGACTATTCAGTCCATTGTGATACTACTGGTGAACTACTCTCTTATCACTGAGTGCTGCCCGATTCTATGTTAAGCTCAATGACAAGGGACCTCCTTTTTATAGCCGAGTCCGAACGGCGTTCCACAGTGCAGTGAAACCACTTAGAGAAGCTTTGAAACACTCAGAAATGTCACCAGCATTACTGAGGTGGGATAATCCACCACTAACAACTTTTTGGTGTTTGGTTGAAACTGGGTTACCAATCTACCAAACAGTAAAAAATCTGTCATGTTTGGTAGACTCGTGTTAATAATTGTATATAGCCCCCCATAAAAAGCGATCCCCATATTTCAAATCTGGCTCTTTAATTACCGAACAAAAGTTCATATCGTTTCGTAATTATTTCTTCCCTATATATACCGGTCAAGAACTGAATATATACGTATTTAATCGACCTTTCTTTTGTCTACTATATATCCCGCATGGACTAACTTGCAATTTAGAAGATGATGTTAAGACCTTGCCATCGGCCGCAACCCAAGTAATTCAATTGTGGGTGACCGAACTTCTTCCAAAGTTTCTATGCAATCCCTGGTGGAGGGTCGCCGAACTTACGGCCGTATATACTTGTTTTTTTTTCAAATTTTTGGCGTCTTGTAGGGGCACAATGTAAGGACTTTTTCACTCAACACAATTTTTAATAATTTTTACATTTTGGTTGCTCTAGAGGAGGAAAGGCTTGTTTGGTAACCACGGTTACTACTGGTGCCAAAAACAAATCTACCAAAATTTGAAGAAAAACTTACCACAAATCTACCACACAAACATTTCTATAGGAAATTTTGTCAAAATTTTAATTCTAAACAACATTTTGTCAAAATTTAATTTTTATAGAAAATCTTGTCATAATTTTATTTCTATAGATTTTTTTTTTCAAAATTTTATTTCTATAGAAAATTTTCACAAAAAGTTATTGCTATAGAAAATGTTCTCAAAATTTTATTGCTATAGAAAATTTTCTCAAAAGTTTATTTCTATAGAATTTTTTTCTCAAAATTTCTATAGAAAAATTTTTCAAAAAAAATATTTTTTCAAAACTTTATTTCTATAAATCAAGAATTCTACCAATCTACCAAACAGAAAAAAAGCTACTATTTTTGGTAGAATTCTACCAACTGTGGCAACCGTGGTGGTAATGCAAATTTATGTTTACGTACACGCAAAAAAAAAAAAACGTTTGAAAAACGGGTACAGAAAACGTTTTTCTTTTGTTAGAGTTTTTTGAACTTCTTCGAAAATTTTATCACCAAAAAAATTCGTTTGTTACAA
Source organism: Haematobia irritans (assembly GCF_050003625.1). Taxonomy (NCBI): domain Eukaryota; kingdom Metazoa; phylum Arthropoda; class Insecta; order Diptera; family Muscidae; genus Haematobia; species Haematobia irritans. The sequence continues at coordinate 219,475,401 of NC_134398.1, read as the reverse complement.
AATTTTTATTTTTTCAATAAAAAAAATATATTTTCGAACCAACAACACCGTCCATTTCGGTTATATCAAGCAGTGTTCTTTTCTGACTTTAAGTCTTTAATAAGACACATTTTACAGTTCATAGTAAAAATTTAATATATTAGTATGTAAATTTGAACATCATTTCGGAATCTTTCGAACATATCTGGAATATATGCAAAAAAAAAAAAACAAAAAAACTTTTTGGGGTTCGGCCGAAGCCGGGCTCGAACCCACGATCCTTGGCATGCAAGGCGGACGTAGCAACCACTGCTCCAAGGTGCCCAACTAACTGTTTGTTTCTGTTAAATAAGTTTTGTTTAATCAGCTCGTGGGCGCCGCAAGCTATGCTATATTAATATAACTTATATGGATAGTTAGCTATTGATGCCAATAACAGCTACGTAGCTCAGTGGATAGTGTGCTGGCTTACAAATTGCATGGTTCGCGGTTCGATTCTCCGTCCGCGACGGTAAGGTAAGGTAAAATTTTAAAAATGTATAAAATCTTATAATTTCTTCTACATTGTTTATATTACAGAAAAAGGCGCTAATAACTAAAAAAACCTCGTGGAAGTGGAAAAGATTTGAGGGAAAATGCAATTAGCCAGAAAAGATTGTTTTTTGAGTTAGTCTTTATGAAATTGTTTTTACATCCTGGAAAAGAGTAAACGCTTATCACAAACAGTATATACTTTTCTTCCAAATAATCTTCCATACAGCGAAAAGCAAATTAGAAACGAACTTTGTGTGTCTACAATTTCGTTTGGGAGGAAAGAATTATTTTTTTGCGTGTAATATATGTTGCAGTTTCATATGTTTTAAGATAATAAAGCATATAGAACCATTTTTGTTTCGTATTTTAATTTAACGAAAAATATCGTAGGGGAAATTATAGGGATTTTTTTGGGAATGTAGGGAACATTTTTTGTCCATGTAGGGTAAACGGAAAATTTTCCCTGGCAACACTGTTATGAACAGCTTTGTGTTATACGAAGGTCAGTAGTAAGTTACACAAAGCGATTGACTTTCCTACCACAGCTCTATGTTTAAAATTATTGTAAAATTTTATATTAGCAGAAAATTCCTAATCTAAAAATTAAGGTCCTTGAAGATATTGAAATTATTCAATAATTCAGATGCACGTTCAGGAAGCATTTCGGAAACAATAGGCTGCCTTTGTATCCCCAAAAATCTCCCTTTAGACCAACTATTCCAACCGTGGTCCTAACGGTTGCAAGTCTTTTCTGCTGGAACTGTGGGCTATGAGGTCCAAAATATTCGTCCCGTGACAATGTTTAAATTCAAGTTCCAATGATCATATGACAGGACCAAAAATGGGACTTGTATTTTGAAATGTTGCTATAATAATAAAAATATATGTACTAAAGTATTTAATATTTCAGTCACTCATCGTACCATTACTCTCACCTGTTATTAACTCATTAAAGAAATCCAAAGAAAAACATCAAATCATTCATAAAATAAATTCCCTTCCAATACATTTTGACCTATTATTAATTAAAAAAGATTTCGGAGTGCAACTAATTTCTAGGTATCCGTTTTTTTTTCTAAATGAAGCGCAGACATATTTCCCATAAATAAAGGAGCAAAAAAGGAAGACAAAGGAAAAATAATAACTCCTTTATTATAAAATGATATGGTTGTTAATGCTCTTAAGGTGATCATTTAAATCATTTATTCGTATCCATGTTAATTTGAAAAGAAACTACAGCAAAAACACCTCACAAAATACAAAACCGAATATTCGAAAGAAGGATGGATAGGCGGACAAATAAAAATATTAAAATACAAAAGGAAATACACTTAAAGAAATGGAATAGACAAATAATTTTAAACTCTTATTTAACACAAAATTTAAAGTTTCCTTCGAAATGTGACCACCATCAGGCGGCGAACTTCTATCCTATCATGGAATGCTGCCGCCATCCCATATTTAACGTAATGAAAATGGCCATCCATTTATAGACAACTTCCGGCAGGGTGTAATTTTAACGTGTGCCATCTCTGCTTTTCTCAGTGTATCTAGATGATCAACGAATATCTCATGCTTAGGCTTTTTGTGGTACCACGTACCAAACAAGACCAAACCAAAAAAACTCTACGAAATATTCAGACAATAAAATGCAAATTAAATGCTGCAGATTGCGTTAAGAACACAACACACATTATTTACTTAGAACCTCCTGCTGTGCTTCCGAATTAAGTTTAAGTCCGGAGGCTAAAACTAAAATGAGTTTTACTAATTTCTCCCTTGTCTGTTGGGCTTGATGGACATGCTTTTCGTTTTCCTTTTTTCCCCGGTTTTTTTTTTTAGTTTTCTTGCATTGAGCTGTTGAAGTCGACGACGACGGACTGATGACCAATTTCTTGAACAGCGAATCTGCAACCAGTTAACCTACTCGCCACCATAGTCATGCTATCACCATTTGTGGTGAATATTTTAAAGCCATGGCAAGGTTACTTGGCGATTGAAGTGGCTTCAACTTCATTACCATATCCTTACTTGACCAAACAAAAAAAAAAAAAAAACAACCCAGAACTCTGTAAACACCTTAACTAGTATGGACCGTTTTATAATAAACCCCAATGACCAAGGCAAAAAAAACCATGCCAAAAAATGTTGATCGATTTTAAATGAGATTTTTTTTTGCTCCGTCCATATCCTTTTTTTGGTTAGCCCTTTTAGGTTTGATGGCCACCGATTCTCGATATCTTTAGTGTGGGCCAAAAACATGAATCAAAAATATTCAAATGAGATATTCATGCGGTTTTTATGAAATTATTATCCTTATCCTATGGCGTTGTCCAGCCGGTTGCTGATGGTAGCTCTTAATACGGATACACCCCCAAATATGCTGCCAAAAATACTACCAACTGCCAGATTCATTTTCCATATGGCCAACATATCCAAAAATGTGCTTCCAAAAAGGCCATGACCATTCCATGATCTTTTGAATATTTTATTTTGTTTTGTACACTAAAAGAAAAGTTTGAAAACTCCATGAAGGTTTGGCTAGATTAGTAATCCATTGTGATAAAAAAAATTTACCAAAATTTAAAAATTTGCCAAATTTAAAAAATCGTAAAAAAATCGTTTTTCTGCAAATAATTTTATTTCTACAGAAAAATGTTGTCAAAATTGTATTTCTTTAGAAAATTTTGTTAAAATTTTATTTCTAGAGGAAAATTTTGTCAAAATTTTATTTCTATAGAAAATTTTGTCAAAATTTTATTTCCATAGACAAGTTTGTCAAAATTTTATTTCTATGGACAATTTTGTCAAAATTTTATCGAAATTTGATTTTCATAGAAAATTTTGTCAGAACTTAATTTCCATTGAAAATTTTGTGAAAATTTTATTTCTACAGAAAATAATATCAAAATGTTACTTCTACAAAAAATTTTTGTCAACATTTTATTTATATAGAAAATTTATTCACATTTTATAGCTTTAGAAAATGTGGTTAAAATTTTATTAATATAGAATATTAATAAATTAGAATAAATTTTAAATCTGTAGAACGTTTTGTTTATATAGAAAATTTTGTGAAAGTTTTATTTCTATAGAAAATTTTCTCAAAATTATATTATATATTATATTATATTTCAAATATTTATTTCTGTAGAAAACTTTCTCGAAACTTTATTTCCACAGAAAAAAATTTGTTCAATTTATTCTATTGAAAATTTTATCAACATTTTATTTCAATAGAAAGTTTTGTCAAAATTTTATTTCTCTAGGAAAATTTGTCAAAATTTTATTTTTTTTTTTTTAATTTAGTCAAATTTTTGTTTCTTTAGAAAAGTTTGTCAATTTATTTCTATACAAAAGTTTGCCAAAATTTTATTTCTATAAAAATTTTAAGTTTTTTGAAATTTTTGTCTCCATAGCACATGTTAACGCTAAATGCAAAATCGCCTTAATTTGAATACGTTTTTATTTTATTTTACGTCTGGCAACACTGTATCGGATATTTAGATAAGAATTAGTTACTAATCGTCTAAATATATTTATTTGATGTCTTATTTTATTTATCGAAATTTTGCAAAGTAATTGTCAAGTAGCGTCCCTTGGTATTCGCCATTTTTACAGTGTCAGTCCATAGTTGTACGTTGGCCAATGCGCCGTGATCTGGAGATAGATTTATAGTCCGAATATTTGCAAAATACATCTAGTGGTTTCCATACCAAAAAGTAGGTTTATTTTACCATCACTTTTTCGAAAATTGTTAAATTTGGTTATTTTGATGTAGGAATTTTAATATATATAATACACTTTGCCGTAATAAATCAAGCCTTTTGTTAAGCTGGTGTGTTTTATTCAAAATCCCCGTGGAAGCTGCTAGACCTGGCCGATTGCCTTCTTAACATTTTAAAATTCTTTTTGTATAATATATCATCTCCACCTGACTCACCTATAGCGCCAAATAAATTGCCAACCTCACAGTAAGTACTATGGATTCATACATTTCAAAGGGTCAAAACAAAAATGGTAATATCTGCCCAGTGTGTGCTAATCCCCCTGACACAAACATGGTCTCATGTATAAAATGCAATAGACTTTGTCATAAAAATTGCCTTATAACTGCTGATAAAACGAGCCATACTTGCCGTCAGTGTTCATTAGTTAGGCCATCGTCCCCAGCTCCTAGTGGCAGAAGTCATAGTTCTACCCGATCTCATCAATCCCAGTCACGAAGTATACAACTACAGCTACAGAGGCTCGAAGAAGAGCGAAATCTCAATTTGGAGTTTATAAGTAAAAAGTATAGCCTCCTTGAAGAAGCTGAAACCCATAATGATAGCAATTCGATTCGGTCACAATCAGTTCAAAATTGGGTAAACAGATTACCTAACGATCAACAGTCTGAAATAGCGCAAGAACAAGAAACGGCCCAAGAACCTACTAACATTCAATCACATGACCAGATAACCTATTTGGCCGATGAAACTTCATATTTTGATGTACCTCTTCAAACATGTCAAAACACAGCAAGCCAAATCAACATGCCACCCTCAGATCAAAATACAACAACCAATGTTAGTGCAAACTCTGTATTACAATACTCCAGCAATAGCGCTCATTCACCCGTAGATAACAATGTGGATACGACTGTCGCAAATAACACCACGGGTAGTGGAACAACGCACCAATCTACTGCACCCCAAGTGCCAAATGCCGTAAATGAACAACAAAACCATTCTTACCAAAATAGTGTTCCTCCACCTCCAGTTGTCGGTACCACTGTACCTGTAATGCATTCACCAAATCCACAAACATTTATTTATCAAGCGCCTATTTCGTCAACAATGCACGTACCATCAAACCATTTTTACAATACATCACTAGAGCCTTATAACAACACTTATTATTTACAACAAAGCAGCGTAAATGCGCGACAATCGATTCCAAAGGAATTGCCGATATTTTCTGGTCATCCCGAAGACTGGCCTTTGTTTATTTCTACCTTCGAATGGTCCACAGCAACTTGCTGCTTTTCTGATGCTGAGAATTTGATTCGATTGCAAAAATCATTGAAAGGTGATGCACTACATAGTGTCCAACATTTGCTAATTCATCCTTCCAATGTACCCGGTGTCATAGACGTGCTAAGAATGTTGTATGGTCAACCTGAAAAAATATTAAATGCAATAAGAAATAGAATAAATTCGTCTCCAAAAGTAGAGGAGAATAATTTGCAAACACTTACCTCATTTGCTATCAATGTTCGTAGTCTTCTTGCCACCATTAAAGCAAGCAACTTACCAAATGAACTGAACAATTCTTTTTTACTTCGGCAATTATTGCACAAACTCCCACCGTCGTATCAAATGCAATGGGCGACTCTCAAGCAACAGCTAATTGCCCAAAACAAAAAACAAAATTTGGAAGAGTTTGACAGTTGGTTGTTTAGCATTGGAATGACTGCCAGCACATTATCACTGGAATCCACCACTGTGAAGCAGAGTAATGGAAAAAATAGCAGCAGCGCTGCCAACGACAAACCCACCACAAGCAAGAGAGCTTTTGTTTACTCTCATAGTGATGATCGCCAGTGTGTTGTATGTAGCAAGAACAATTGTAGAAGTTTAGGCAACTGCCCAAAATACCAATCGTTGAATCGTGGTGAAAAATGGAATGTTGTGAGAGCACATAAATTATGTAAATATTGTTTGGGTTTGCATAAAGGAGAATGTAGAAGAAAGAAAAAATGTGGTGAAGAGAATTGCGAGTATTATCACCATTCTTCCTTACATCGTTACTCAGAACAACCAACACAAAATACGAATAAAGAAACGTCAAACCATAATCAAAACAAAGTAAATATTGTAAGCGAAGAAGCAATGAATAACTCACATAATAGTTTTGTGGCAAATATTTTATTTAAAATAATACCTATTAAAATATACGGTAACAATAAGAGCATTGAAACATTTGCCTTTATTGACGAAGGCTCGTCCATTAGTTTATTGGATAAATCAGTGGCAAGTGAATTACAATTGAATGGTATGGCGAGTCCCCTTTGTCTGCGGTGGACAGGAGGTATGCAAAGAAAAGAAAATAATTCAAAGAAATTGACCATCGAAATTGCAGGTTCTAACAAGAGCCGTGTTACTTTGGATGTCAGTACAGTGGATTCATTGAATTTACCCAGGCAGTCGTTGGATTACAAATTTCTAAGCCAACGTTATCGACACCTAAGAAATCTACCTGTACCAAGCTACGTGAATGCTGAACCAAAGTTGCTTATTGGGCTCAATCATTTAAATTTGGGAATTTCTAAAAAGACACGAGAGGGAAATACCAATGAACCAGTGGCTGTACGCACAGAACTTGGATGGCTTATATATGGCGTAACAGATGGATCCGTGAACACAAGTAAGCATTTCAATTTCCATATTTGTGATTGTACTGCAAGAGACAGCAAATTAGATGAGCTTGTAAAAAGTTTCTATACACTTGAGAGCATTGGTATTTGTACACTGGATCCGCTCAAATCTGAAGATGAAAATCGAGCGCTAAGTTTGTTAAATAAATTTATAAAACATAAAGCGGATGGGCATTATGAGGTCCCATTATTGTGGAAATTTGAATCTTTTAATTTACCAGACAGTTTTGATATGGCATTAAGAAGGCTAAAATGCCTGGAAAATAAATTGTTGCAAAATTCTGAATTGCTTCAAATATTTCGAGATACGATTTCTAAATATATATCTAAAGGATACATTCGCAAATTAGATGTGGTAGATGGGCGACAGGTTGATTCTAGGATTTGGTATCTTCCCATTTTTGCTGTCTTTAACAAAAATAAGCCCGGCAAGTCGCGTGTAGTGTGGGATGCTGCCGCAAAAGTAGGAGAACATTCGCTAAATTCATTTCTATTAAAAGGCCCGGATATGTTGGCTTCATTGCCATCTATTCTTTTTAAGTTCCGGCAGAAAAAGGTAGCTGTGTGCGGGGATATCGAAGAGATGTTCCATCAAATACACATCAGGCCAGAGGATCGCAATGTGCAACGCTTCCTTTGGAGAGACTGCAATCGAGAAAAATCGCCTGATGTGTATGTGATGGACGTCATGATATTTGGAGCTTCATGTGCTCCAAGTATATCCCAGTTTGTAAAAAATTTCAATGCGGATAAGTTTGTGGAAAAATATCCAATAGCTGTAAAAGCAATTAAAGAAAATCATTACGTAGATGATTTATTGGATTCTGTGGCTACGGATGAAGAAGCGTTGCAATTAATAAACGACGTTACATATGTGCATAGTCAAGGTGGTTTCAATATTAGAAACTGGGTATCTAATAGCGAATTGGTTAGAAACACGTATTCGAATCATATTGCCCATAGCGCTAAATGCATCAATGACAAGGACGAAGATAATAAAGTAGAAAAGGTTCTTGGTGTATTCTGGGAGCAGTACGAGGACGTAATTACATTTAAAATTTCGCCATGGCTTATGAATAGCGAGTTATTTATGAATCAAAGAGTTCCAACAAAGCGTGAAGTTCTTAGACTGGTCATGTCCATCTACGACCCCCTTGGTCTAATAGGACATATAACAATGTACGTAAAGATTTTAATGCAAGAAGTCTGGCGTTCAAAAATTGGGTGGGATGAACCCATTCCTACGCCATTATTGATAAAATGGGCCCAGTGGTTGCAAATTTTGCCTAGTATACAAAACATTAAAATAGAAAGGTGTTATCTGAAATGTTTAAAGAATTATGATGGTGTTGAGCTCCAACTCCACACTTTCGTGGATGCCAGCAAAGATGCGTACGCAGCTGTATGTTATTTTCGATTAAAACAAAATGAACACATTATTTGCTCATTGATATCCGCTAAAAGCAGAGTTGCGCCCATGAAAATTACATCTGTTCCTAGACTAGAACTTATGGCAGCGTTGATAGGAGCACGATTATCCAAATTTATTTGTGATAATCATGAAATAGTTATTTCGAAGAAATATTTTTGGAGCGATTCCAAGACGGTGCTCAGCTGGATTAACTCTGATCATCGGAAGTATAACCAGTTTGTTGCATTCCGCATCACAGAAATTTTGGAAATTACATCAGCTAGCGATTGGAATTGGGTTTGCAGCAGTGACAACGTAGCCGATGATGCCACGAAATGGGCGAAGATTCCCACGTTTTTGAGTACTAGCCGATGGTTTAGTGGCCCGGAATTTATTCACAGACCTGAAGAACTGTGGCCCGTAGTTAAAAATATTTCTAGCGACACAGACGAAGAGCGTATACGTCATATACATCACATATCTAAACGGGAAGCTATCTACGATGAATTGCGGTTTTCCAAATGGAATCGTCTCTTGAGGGCTGTTGGATATGTGTATAAATTTATTGCAGTATGTCGCAACACTACATATCGATATGAAGGATTGTCTCATGACGATTTAGCTAAGGCTGAGATTCAAATATATAAACAGGTTCAATCAGAATATTACTCTACGGAAATTTCGGCATTGGGTTCAAGTTGTCCAGTTTCAAAATCAAGTGAGATATATGCAAAATCACCCTATTTGGATAATGGCGTATTGCGAGTCGAAGGTAGAATAGACTTGGCGAATGTTACAACAGAGCAAAAACGCCCGATAATATTACCGAGAAACAGCTATACTACTAAACTTATTATTATGCATTACCATGAACGCTACCATCATTTGAATAATGAAACTGTCGTAAACGAAATACGACAGAAGTACTCTATTTCAAAACTTCGTGCTACTGTTAAATCTGTTGTACGTTGTTGCCAATTATGTAAAATATCAAAGGTGATTCCTAAAAATCCTCAGATGGGAAGATTACCCCATGCTCGTGTAGCAGCTTACACTGCCCCATTTTCGTATACAGGGCTAGACTTTTTCGGACCCATTCTGGTAACCGTAAACAGACATAAAGAAAAACGCTATGGCTGTTTGTTTACGTGTCTTACGATAAGGGCAGTTCATATCGAAGTGGCACACTCTTTGACAACAAGTTCTTGTATTTTGGCGATTCGAAACTTTATGGCTCGGAGAGGAACACCTCGCGAATTTTACAGCGATAACGGCACTAATTTCATAGGAGCTGAAAGGGAGTTGCGTGAGGCTATTTCGGAAGTTGACAAGAACGAGTTGATCAAAGCATTTACAACTGCCAACACTAAATGGATTTTCAATCCTCCTGCTTCACCCCACATGGGAGGCGCTTGGGAGCGGTTAGTCCGCTCGGTAAAAGTGGTTTTATACAAAATTATGCCATTCCGATATCCTACAGATGAACTTCTTTTAAGCATGTTAATGGAAGTGGAGAATGTTATTAATTCGAGGCCGCTTACGTATGTTCCGGTAGATGAAGATACAGAAGAAGCTTTAACCCCGAATCATTTTCTCACTGGAAGTTCTAATGGGCTTAAACCTATGTCTACACTAGACGACAGCGGAGTTTTATTGAAGCGAAATTGGTTAATTTCTCAACAATATGGCAACATATTTTGGAAGAAATGGCTAGCTGAATATCTGCCGTCGCTAACGTGTAGAACGAAATGGCACGAAAAATCTAAACCTTTAGGTCAGGGGGACTTAGTAATCATTGTTGATCCTTCTTTACCTAGAAATGTATGGTTGCGCGGTAGGGTACTTGAGACGAGGTTGGCACAAGATGGTCAGGTCCGAAGCGCTACGGTCATGACAAAGAGAGGCATAATGGAGAGGCCTGTGACGAAGTTGGCAATTTTGGATGTGGCTGGTCGAAATAAGTCTGACAATGAAGAAACTTCTTGCCATACTCCGGGGGGAATGTTAACGCTAAATGCAAAATCGCCTTAATTTGAATACGTTTTTATTTTATTTTACGTCTGGCAACACTGTATCGGATATTTAGATAAGAATTAGTTACTAATCGTCTAAATATATTTATTTGATGTCTTATTTTATTTATCGAAATTTTGCAAAGTAATTGTCAAGTAGCGTCCCTTGGTATTCGCCATTTTTACAGTGTCAGTCCATAGTTGTACGTTGGCCAATGCGCCGTGATCTGGAGATAGATTTATAGTCCGAATATTTGCAAAATACATCTAGTGGTTTCCATACCAAAAAGTAGGTTTATTTTACCATCACTTTTTCGAAAATTGTTAAATTTGGTTATTTTGATGTAGGAATTTTAATATATATAATACACTTTGCCGTAATAAATCAAGCCTTTTGTTAAGCTGGTGTGTTTTATTCAAAATCCCCGTGGAAGCTGCTAGACCTGGCCGATTGCCTTCTTAACAGCACATATTATCAAAATTTTATTTCTACAGAATTATTTTTTTAAATTCTATTTCTACAGAAAAGTTTTTTTAAAATTTTATTTCTACAGAAAAAAATTGTCAAAATTTTATTTCTACAGAAAAAGTTTGTCAAAATTTTATTTTTATAGAAAATTGTATCAAAAATTTTATTTTTGTAGAAACTGTTATTCTATAGAAAAATTTGTCAAAATTTTATTTCCATAGAAAATTTTGTAAACATTTTATTTCTATAGAAAATTGTGTCAAAATTGCGTTTCTATAGAAAATTTTGTTCAGATATTATAGCTGTTGAAAATTTTGCTAACATTTTATTTCTATAGAAAATTTTGTCAAAAGTTAATTTCTATAGAGATTTGGTTTCAATAGAGGTTTGGCTAGATTAGTAATTAGTCCATTGTGCAAAAAAAAAAATTATCAAAATTTAAAAATTAAAATTTTACCAAAAATTTGCTAAATTTAAAAAATCGTAAAAAATTGTTTTTCTGCAAAAAAAAAATTATTTCTACCGAAAAATATTGTCTAAATTTTATTTCTCTGGAAAATTTTATTAAAATTTTATTTCTATAGAAAATTTTGTCAAAATTTTATTTCTATAGAAAATTTGGCCAACATTTTATTTCTATAGAAATTCTTTCAACATTTTATATCTATAGACAATTTTGTCAAAATTTTATTTCTATAGAAAATTTTGTCAAAATTTTATTTCTATAGGAAAATTTGTCAAAATTTTATTTTTATAAAAAATTTAGTCAACATTTTATTTCTGTAGAAAATTTTGTCAAAATTTAATTTCTATAGAAAAGTTTGTCAAAAATTTATTTCTGTAGAAATTTTAAGTTTCTTGAAATTTTATCAAAATTTTATTTCTGCAGAATTTTTTTTTTAAATTTTATTCCTACAGAAAAATTTTGTGAAAATTTTATTTTTATAAAAAATTGTATCAAAATGTTTATTTTTGTAGAAATTTTATTCCTACAGAAAAATTTTGTGAAAATTTTATTTTTATAGAAAATTGTATCAAAATGTTTATTTTTGTAGAAAATGTTATTTCCATAGAAAATTTTATCAAAATTTTATTTCTATAGAAAATTTTATTTTATTTCTATAGAAAATTTTGTCAACATTTTATTTCTTAAAAAATTTTGTCAAAATTTAATTTCTATAGAAAAGTTTGTCTTCAATTTATTTCTATAGAAATGTTAAGTTTTTGAAATTTTGGTCTCTATAGAAAATTTTATTTCTGCAGAAAAATTTTGTTAAAATTTTATTTCTACAGAAACATTTTGTGAAAATTTTATTTTTATTGCAAATTGTATCAAAATGTTTATTTTTGTAGAAAATATTATTTCCATATATTTTGAAATATTTTTCAAAATTTGATTTCCATAGAAAATTGTGTCAAAATTTTATTTCCATAGAAAATTTTATTTTATTTCTATAGAAAATTTTGTCAACATTTTATTTCTTTAGAAATTTTTGTCAAAATTTAATTTCTATAGAAAAGTTTGTCAAAAATTTTTTTGAAATTTTTGTCTCTATAGAAAATTTTATCAAAATTTTATTTCTGCAGAAAAATTTCGTTAAAATTTTATTTCAACAGAAAAATTTTATTTTTATAGAAAATTGCATCAACATTTTTATTTTTGTAGAAAATGTTATTTCCATAGAAAAATTTTTCAAAAATTTATTTCCATAGAAAATTTTGTCAAAATTTCAGTTCTATAGAAAATTTTGTCAAAAATTGCATTTCTGTAGAAAATTTTGTTCAGATGTTATAGCTGTAGAAAATTTTGTCGAAATTTTATTTCTATAGAAAATTTTGTCAAAAATTAGTTTCTATCGAAAATTTTGTCAAAATTTTATTTCTAAAAAATTTTTTGTCAAAATTTTATTTCCAAAGAAAATGTCAAATATTTTTGTATAGAAATTTCAAGTACCTCTTAGTTGGGGAGAATATTTTGGGAAAACTTTATTTCTTTAGAAAATTTTATCAAAATTTAATTTTATTTCTATATAAAATTTTTTTCTATGTAAAATTGTCTCAAAATTTTATTTCTATAGAAAATTTTCTTAAAATTTTATTTCTATAGAAAACTTTATTTCTATAGAAAATCTAGGTTTTTTGAAATTTTTGTCTCAATAGAAAATTTTATCAAAATTTTATTTCTGCAGAATTTTTTTTTTAATTTTATTTCTACAGAAAAAGTTTGTGAAAATTTTATTTTTATAGAAAATTGTATCAAAATTTTTATTTTTGTAAAAAATGTTATTTCCACAGAAAATTTTTTCATAATTTTATTTCCATAGAATTTTATTTCCATTTGAAAATTTGATTTCCATAGAAAATTTTGTCAAAATTTTATTTTTATAGAAAATTTTATTTTATTTCTATAGAAAATTTTGTCAACATTTTATTTCTTTAGAAATTTTTGTCAAAATTTAATTTCTATAGAAAAGTTTGTCATAAATTGTTTGAAATTTTTGTCTCTATAGAAAATTTTATTAAAATTTTATTTCTGCAGAAAAATTTTGTTAAAATTTTATTTCTACAGAAAAATTTTGTGAAAATTTCATTTTTATAGAAAATTATATAAAAATTTTTATTTTTGAAGAAAATGTTATTTCCATAGAAAAATTTTTCAAAATTTTATTTCCATAGAAAATTTTGTCAAAATTTTATTTCTATAGAAAATTTTGTCAAATTTTTTTTTTTCTATAGAACATTTTGTCAAAATTTCATTTCTGTAGAAAATTTTGCCAAAAATTGCATTTCTATAGAAAATTTTGTTCCGATATTATGGCTGTCAAATTTTTTTTTTTTCTATAGAACATTTTGTCAAAATTTCATTTCTGTAGAAAATTTTGTCAAAAATTGCATTTCTATAGAAAATTTTGTTCCGATATTATGGCTGTTGAAAATTTTGTCGAAATTTTATTTCTATAGAAAATTAATTTCTATCGAAAATTTTGTCAACATTTTATTTCTAAAAAATTTTTTTGTCAAAATTTTATTTCCAAAGAAAATGTCAAATATTTTTCTATAGAAATTTCAAGTACCTCTTAGTTGGGGAGAATATTTTGGGAAAATTTTATTTCTTTAGAAAATTTTATCAGAATTTAATTTTATTATTCATATAGATTTTTTTTCTATGTAAATTTGTCTCAAAATTTAATTTCTAAAGAAAATTTTCTTAAATTTTTTTTTTCAATAGAAAACTTTGTCATAATTTTATTTCTACAGAAAATTTTGTGAACATTTTTTTTTCTATAAAAACTTGTATACCTTTTTTGGTAGAATTGTACCATATATGGCAACCGTGAGTGTGATACTAAGTGGCAAACTTCTCTCTTATTAATGAGTGCTATTTTGATTCTATTTTTAGAGCAATGGCAAGGGACCTCCTTTTATTTTTTACAGCCGAGTCCAAATGGCTTCTCACATTACGGTGAAACTATCAGCATTACGGAGAGGGAATAATCCAACTGTGATTGAACTCATGACCCTTTGTATGCAAGGCAGTTATGCCCACGATGGCTCGCAGAATTTCCATTGAACGGCAAGTTCCCTACCACTGAAGCGCGGATTTCGATCAAACATGGCCTGACTGTATTTAATTTAATTAACATTATTGCTGTTCTCATCTCATGTTATTTTCTTTAAGTGTAAAATTCACTACAATTTCTGGCCATACATTCAACCAAAAAAACAAAAAAAAAACAAACTACAACCAAAAATATTCCCTTTTTGGGATTTTCGAACTATATTCAGGCCTAACATCTTTTTTTGCATATATCAGCTATTCAATAAAAGATTCCTCAAAGACAAAGAGAGAGAGGCAAAAAAAAAACGCGTTGAAAGTAGGGCGTTATCGCTTTGAGCAAACGCATTCCAAACGCAAGCATCCACCCATCATCCTTCCCTAACCCCATATACACATGGACTCCATTAGGGCTGGCAAATGTAGTTTCTGGTGCCTGTTTTTTGGACCCTAATATGCAAAGTATGCCTTGTTGTCGTGTCGAAAGAAAAGCTTCGCCTCCTCCCTCCAAATGAGTTATGAGCCACAGTCGCTTTGCATATTTTAAGCCACCGTTTAATTAAACGTTTTGTGGTTGCAGCAAAACTTCCTACATTTTTTCCATGCCTTTTGGCCTATTTGGTGATGGTGGCGATGATGATGGCCATCACATAAGAAATGAGTAGGCATTACCACAGCAAGCATTTAGTACAGGGCCCATGACATAACCACCAATTATTTTGGATTCATATGTAGAACCTCTAGGGGGAGGGCAGAAGTTTAACTTTGTAGTTAATTTGGACAGGTGTAAACATTTCTCGAAGGTGGTAATTAAGCGAGAGATGGAGGGAGACTCCAACACTCACACGGTTAACTAATAATCACCATTAGCATTTGTTGGACATTTGAATTTAGTGTAATTAGCGCCTTTCCTAACAGGGAGGGCTTTCTTTCAGCAGTGGTAAGGAGGTGGGATGTGTCACATTATGTGTGCCACCACTTAGAGAAGCTTTGAAGACATTCGAAATGTCTCCAGCATTACTAAGAGGACACAAAATAGCTTTTACACTTTTTTGTTGCTCACAGACCACGGGTCCCATGAACAAAGTGTATATAAGGTGTGTCTGGAGGCAACTATGCTATTTCATAGTTGCCTCAACATTCTCTTTGCTCTATAGAAATAAAAATTTGACAAAATTTTTTATAGAAATAAAATTTTGACAACATTTTCTATTGAAATAAAATTTTGACAAAATTTTCTATAAAAATAAAATTTTGAAAAAAAATTTTCTATAGAAATAAAACTTTGACAAAATTTTATGAAGCAGTAAAATTTTGACAAAATGTTCTATATGTTATTAATGAAATTTTGACAAAATGTTCGATAGGAATAAATGTTTGACAACATTTTCTAAAGAAATAAAATTTTGACAACATTTTCTAAAGAAATAAAATTTTGACAACATTTTCTAAAGAAATAAAATTTTGACAAAATTTTCTATCGAAATAAAATTTCGACAAAATTTTATATAGAAATAAAATGTTGACAAAATTTCCTATAGAAATAAAATTTTGATAAAACTTTCAATAGAAATAAAATTTAGACAAAATTTTCTATAGAAATAAAATTTTGCCAAAATTTTCTAAAAAAAGAAAATTTTGACCAAATTTTCTATTGAAATAAAATTTTGCCAAAATTATGTATAGAAACATATGTGACAAATTTTTCTATAAAAATAAAATGTTTGCAATATTTTCTAATGAAATAAAATTTTGACACAATTTTCTATAGAAATAAAATTTTGCCAAAATTATCTATACAAATCAAATTTTGCCAAAATTATCTATAGAAATCAAATTTTGCCAATTTTTTTTAAATTTTGACAAAATTTGCAATAGAAATAAAATTTTGATAAAATTTTGACAAAATTTTCTACAGAAATAAAAGTTTGACAAATTTTTCTGTAGAAATAAAATTTTGCCAAAATTTTCTAAAAAAATAAAATTTTGGCCAAATTTTCTATAGAAATAAAATTTTGACAAACTTTTCTATAGAAATGAAATTTTGCCAAAATTATGTATAGAAAGAAAATTTTGACAAAATTTTCTATAAAAATAAAATGTTTGCAATGTTTTCTAATGAAATAAAATTTTGACACAATTTTCTTATGAAATAAAATTTTGACACAATTTTCTAATGAAATAAAATATTGACAAAATTTTCTATAGAAATAAAATTTTGCCAAAATTATCTATAGAAATCAAATTTTACCAATTTTTTTTAGAAATAAGATTTTTACAATATTTTCTAACGAAATAAAATTTTGACAAAAGTTTCTATATAAATAAAATTTTGACAAAATTTTCTATTGAAATAAAATTTTAACAAAATTTTCTATAGAAATAAAATTTTGACAAAATTTTCTATAGAAATAAAATGTTGACAAAATTTGCTATAGAAATAAAATTTTGATAAAATTTTCAATAGAAATAAAATTTTGACAAAATTTTCTATAGAAATAAAAGTTTGACAAATTTTTCTGTAGAAATAAAATTTTGCCAAAATTTTCTAAAAAAATAAAATTTTGGCCAAATAAAATGTTGACAAACTTTTCTATAGAAATGAAATTTTGCCAAAATTATGTATAGAAAGAAAATTTTGACAAATTTTTCTATAAAAATAAAATGTTTGCAATGATTTCTAATGAAATAAAATTTTGACAACATTTTTTTTATAGAAATAAAGTTTTGCCTAAATTTTCTATAGAAATAAAATTTTGCCAAAATTATCAATAGAAATCAAATTTTGCCAATTTTTTTTAGAAATAAGATTTTTACAATATTTTCTAACAAAATAAAATTTTGACAAAATTTTCTATAGAAATAAAATTTTGGCAAAATTTTCTGTTGAAATAAAATTTTGACAAAATTTTCTATTGAAATAAAATTTTGACAAAATTTTCTATAGAAATAAAATTTTCACAAAATTTTCTATAGAAATAAAATTTTGGTAGATTATTTTTGGGGATCGGCTACACCCTCAAAAAAAAAATTGCTTCTCTAACATATGTTCCAAACATATTTTGCAGGAAGCACATATACTATTGGATACTGCCGTAACATTAATATGTTTGTTTTATGTGAACATATTATATGTTTGGAAGCATTTTGAGCCAAAAATATTATATGCTTGGAAGAATTTTCCCCAAAGAAGATTGTACTCATTCCCTAACATAATTTTCACTTCCACGAAGTTTTTAGTTCTTGGTACCTTTTTCTGTAATACAAATAATGTTGAAGAAATTATTAAATTTTATACATTTTTTAAATTTTACCTTTCGCCTGGACGGAGAACCGAGGACCATACAGTTTGTAAGCCAACACACTATCCACTGGGATACGTAGCAGTTATAGTCACCAGTAGACAATTATCGTTATAAGTTACATTTATATAGCATAGTTTGCAGCGCCCACGAGCCCATGCAAACATAACATTATTTAAAAGAAACATACATTTGTTGGCCACGTGGAGCAGTGGTTTGCCTTGCATGCAAAGGGTCGTTGGTTCAATTCCTGCTCCGACCGAACCAATTTCTTTTTGTAATTTAGGCATTTATACTATATTAAATTTTTATAATGAAACTTCGAAATGTGGGTTATTAAAGATTTGCAGTCAGAAACAGTGCTTGATATAGACGAAATGGCTTTTGAATCAAATATTATTATTTTTTTTTTGCAAAAATAACAATTTTATAACAAAAACTGTTTTTGGTATAAAAGTTTGAAATTTTGGAATAAAATCAAAAACTCTAACAAAAGAAGTGTATAAACATACATAAATAATTTTATAATGTACACATAAATTTATTTAGGCGTGAACCGTTTTTTACTAGCATTTAATACTATTTTAAATGCCTTTAAGACTTATCGTGTTTTGTATTTGATTTCATTTTTACCTTTAAGGCCGTTAAAAATGTGTTTCCATAATGCCAAAAAAACACTTGTCCACACATACATAAAATTCTCCTCTCAATGCGAAAACACATGCTGTTTTTCTATTCTCTTTACTCCGAATACTCATTCTAATATTCAAATTAAATAATATTTAGACTTAAGCATATCAAAATTTTGGCCTTATAAAGCAGTTTTCCGAAACAACATAAAGGGTGATTTGTTAAGAGCTTGATAACTTTTTTAAAAAAAAAAACGCATAAAATTTGCAAAATCTCATCGGTTCTTTATTTGAAACGTTAGATTGGTCCATGACATTTACTTTTTGAAGATAATTTCATTTAAATGTTGACCGCGGCTGCGTCTTAGGTGGTCCATTCGGAAAGTCCAATTTTGGGCAACTTTTTCGAGCATTTCGGCCGGAATAGCCCGAATTTCTTCGGAAATGTTGTCTTCCAAAGCTGGAATAGTTGCTGGCTTATTTCTGTAGACTTTAGACTTGACGTAGCCCCACAAAAAATAGTCTAAAGGCGTCAAATCGCATGATCTTGGTGGCCAACTTACCGGTCCATTTCTTGAGATGAATTGTTCTCCGAAGTTTTCCCTCAAAATGGCCATAGAATCGCGAGCTGTGTGGCATGTAGCGCCATCTTGTTGAAACCACATGTCAACCAAGTTCAGTTCTTCCATTTTTGGCAACAAAAAGTTTGTTAGCATCGAACGATAGCGATCGCCATTCACCGTAACGTTGCGTCCAACAGCATCTTTGAAAAAATACGGTCCAATGATTCCACCAGCGTACAAACCACACCAAACAGTGCATTTTTCGGGATGCATGGGCAGTTCTTGAACGGCTTCTGGTTGCTCTTCACTCCAAATGCGGCAATTTTGCTTATTTACGTAGCCATTCAACCAGAAATGAGCCTCATCGCTGAACAAAATTTGTCGATAAAAAAGCGGATTTTCTGCCAACTTTTCTAGGGCCCATTCACTGAAAATTCGACGTTGTGGCTCGTTAGTAAGTCTATTCATGATGAAATGTCAAAGCATACTGAGCATCTTTCTCTTTGACACCATGTCTGAAATCCCACGTGATCTGTCAAATACTAATGCATGAAAATCCTAACCTCAAAAGAATCACCCTTTACAACCGTTTCACAGAAAGTGTAAACATATATATGTTTACTCGAAATTTGTAAATTTATATATGTTTACATTCACACATATTATTTTTATGAAACATTCATGCCCCAAACATAATATATTTTAACATATTAACATATGTGTCCCAAACATTTAGTGTTAGTTTAGGAACATTACATGTTGGCACTTAAATATATTGTGTTTAAAAATTGTGCCCGAAACACATTTTGTTTATATCGGAACATATAAAAAACATATTTTTCTAACAGTGTATATAAAACTATAGACCGATATGGACCAATTTTGGCATGGTTACTAGAGGCCATATAATAGCGCAATGTACCAAATTTCACCACGTACCTAATTTCAAACAGATCGGATGAATTTTGCTCTTCCAAGAGCTCCGGATGTCAAATCTGGGGATCGGTTTAAATGGGGGTTATATATAATTAAGACCGGTATGGACCAATTTTTACATGGTTGTTAGAGACCATATACTAACACCACGTACCAAATTTCAACTGGATCGGGTGAATTTTGCTTGTTTTATTTACATCAATGCGCTAGGCCCCATTAGCTAAAGGAACATCATCCAAAAAATTATACGGCCGTACTCGTTTTTCATTTGACCTCTCAAACATTTCTGAAATTCGTGAGTTTTTAAATTTCTAAATTTCGGAATTTCCTTATATTTATTATATAATACTGGAAATTCCCTCATAATACTCCCATTCTCTTATGGACCATATACAAAAAATCAAGCTTCTATTATTATTAATATACCCATTGACATAAGTATGAAATATTGGCTAACTTTGTTATACAAATCGACAACTTTTAATAACACACCCAGCTTCTGAGTCTAGTTTAAAATGAAGAAAACAAATAAATAAATAAATAAAAAATAAAACTGATCATAAATAAATCTTGACCTACACACTTGTCGATTGGGACCACATTCTTTATGCCAAACAAATAAAATAAAATTAAAAAAAAAAATCTCAGCTCACATGAGATGATCATAAATATTTCCCAACACTTTCACCCACAACAATCGATCGTACGATCAATCGAAAACATCTTTGGAAGCTAGCCACACACAAAGGCCCAAAGCCATAAAGATTTATTTATTTATTCATGATAACAAACGGTGGAGGGGGGGAGGACCATTAATACCAGAGCTTAAGACTACTCTTAAAGATTTTCTAAATAGAAATTTTATGGCATTAAATGACTCAATTGTTACTTGGCCAAAAAAAAACACCATAAGCCTCAAATGCATAGGCTCTAAGATTATCTTCATTATGGTCAGCATCATGATCATGATCATCATCAGCATCAGCATTTTGTTGATCACCATTAAGAAGATAGATATACTGTGCGCCTAGAGGCGACATGGGACATGTTGTCAGGTATTATGTTTCCCGAGAAACAAAAAAAACACAAAGTTAACTTAAAAAGTCTATAACTGAAATTCTCTCTCTCTCTCTCTCTTAGCACAAACGTCAAATGGACAAAACGCACCGGAGATGAAGGTTTGGGTTTTAAATGCGTCCAAGTGCAACAAATCGTCACAATGGAAACGCGTTAAAAATTAAAACACAGCACGACAAGCGGCAATTAAATAATGCTGTAATATGGGATGATAAACCATTCAGTTGATTTTTCAATGGATCTCAAACGGACTTTGTGACCATACACTTCGAGAAATGGGTAGATAAACTATTCAGCTCATTTTTGAATGGATTTAAAATGTAATCCAATGTCAACGGCTAAGTTCCATAGCTTGAATAGCGAAAAGAGAATGAAAATTCGATAAATGAGATCTGTGTCCTAATTTAATAATTTTATTGATCCTAGATTTAAAGTCAGATAGGTCGTTAAGAAATCTCTTTACTTTAAAGAAGTCGCAGCTTTGGCTCGGAATCAATAACAAAATCCTTATGAGAAGGTCAAAATCTTTGGATCCAATTAAACTTTTTTTTTGAGTGTACTTGACTTCATTTATCCTAGGAGTGACTCATTATACCCGATGTCTGGAAATTGGTAGGGTGATTCCACTTCTAGAGCCAAGCAAAGATTCGAGCAAGAGTGATTCGTGCCGACCAATCTCCCTTCTCTCGCCAGTAGTCAAGACCATTGAGGACTACTCCACCCCAGCCTTGTGGATAATTTTCCAGCTGCTAACCATCAACATGGATTCCCTAAAATGTATAGCACAACAACAGCTTTGCACGCCATTACGGCATACATAAATTTAGGACTCAAACGGCCCGAGTCGTATCACAAAACGGTCCTCGTTGCACTTGACCTATCCAAGGCATTCGATAGGATCGACGATGTCGGACTGTTCGAGGATATAGGGAATCCGTCCGTACCGGCATGAATCACACGTCTCAAACATCTGCGCGGGCGCCACTCGTATGTGAAATTTAGGGATAGAAAGTTGAGATCCCGTAGAGTTGAACAAGGTGTTCCCAAGGGAGTGGTTGATTTCTCCGGCACTATTTAACCTATACCTATCCTCTATTCCACTTGGCGGCATTGAGATTATATCAAATGGCATCCAGAGTCCACTGTTGATGACATATGCGATCGATTGAAAATTTACTTTGCTGATCTTAGTTATTTCACTTCTACAAATTGGAGGATATCCGCCACAAAATCCTCATCCACACTATTCGCTATATGGACGGCAGTAGAAATCAGGCAGTTGAATATCAAAGAAGACGGTGAGATAACTGCAACTACAAACTAATAGCAAATTTTTTATGGCAAATTTTGTGAAAATTTTGTTTCTATACAAAATTTTATTAAAATTTATATGCTATAGAAAATTTTATTGAAATTTTATCAAAATTTTATATTTAATATTTATCTATAGAAAATTTTATCAAAATTTTATCTATAGAAAATTTTATCAAAATTTTATTTCTACATAATTTTGTCAAAATTTTATTTTCATAGAAAATGTTATTTCTACAGAAAATTTTGTCAACATTTTTTCTATAGAAATTTTTTTCAAAATTTTATCTCTATAGAAATTTTTGTCAAAATTTTATTTCTATAGAAATTTTTGTCAAATTAAATTTTAGTCAAAATGTTACTTCTATAAAAAATTGTATCACAATTTTATTTCTACATAATTTTGTCAAAATTTTATTTTCATAGAAAATTTTATTTCTACAGAAAATTTTGTCAACATTTTATTTCTATAGAAATTTTTGTCAAAATTTTATTTCTATAGAAATTTTAGTCAAAATTTTATTTCTATAGAAATTTTTGTCAAAATTTTATTTCTATAGAAATTTTTGTCAAAATTTTATTTCTATAGAAATTTTTGTCAAATGAAATTTTTGTCAAAATGTTACTTCCATAAAAAATTTTGACAAAATTTTAGTTCTATGAAAAATTTGCCAAAATTTTATTCTATAGAAAATTTCGTCAAAACTTTATTTCTATCGAAAATTTCGTCAAAACTTTATTTCTATAGAAAATTTTGTCAAATTTTTTTTTCTATTGAAAATTTTGTCAACATTTTATTACAATAGAAAATTTTGTCAAAATTTTATTTCTATAGAAAATTTTATCAAATTTGTTTTTCTATCCAAAATTTCGTCAAAACTTAATTTCTATAGAAAATTTCGTCAAATTTTTATTTCTATACAAAATTTTGACACAATTTTATTTCTGATGAAAATTTTGTCAAAATTGTATTTCTGTAGAAAATTTTGTCAAAATTTTATTTCTATAGAAAATTTTGTAAAGTTTTAATTTTATAGAAAATTTTATCAAAAATTTATTTTTATAGAAAATTTTGTCAAAATTTTATTTCTATTGAAAAATTTGCCAAAATTTTATTCTATAAACTATTGTGACAACATTTTATTTCTAAAGAATATTTCGTCAAATTTTTATTTTGTCATATTTTTTATTTGATTTCCATACAAAATTTTGTTTCTATGAAAATTTTGTCAAAATTTTATTTCTATAGAAAATTTTGTCAAAATTTTATTTTTATAGAAAATGTTATCAAAAATTTATTTTTAAGAAAATTTTGTCAAAATTTTATTTCTAAAGAATATTTTGTCAAATTTTATTTTGTCCTATTTTTATACCCTCCACCATAGGTACATCCCGTACATTAACTTTGTCATTCCGTTTGTAACACTACGAAATATTGCTCTAAGACCCCATAACCCCATGTCTGTTCGTCCGTCCGTCTGTTGAAATCACGCTAACTTCCGAACGAAACAAGCTATCGACTTGAAACTTGGCACTAGTAGTTGTTATTGATGTAGGTCGGATGGTATTGCAATGGGCCATATCGGTCTACTTTTACGTATAGCCCCCATATTAACCGATCGCCAAATTTGGCTTGCGGATCCTCTAAGAGAAGCATATTTCATCCGATCCGAAATTTGGTACATGGTGTTGGTATATGGTCTCTAACAACCATGCAAAAATTGGTCTACATCGGTCCATAATTATATATAGCCCCCATAGGTTAGGTTAGGTGGCAGCCCGATGTATCAGGCTCACTTAGACTATTCAGTCCATTGTGATACCACATTGGTGAACTCTTATTACTGAGTGCTGCCCGATTCTATGTTAAGCTCAATGACAAGGGACCTCCTTTTTATAGCCGAATCCGAACGGCGTTCCTTATTGCAGCGAAACCACTTAGAGAAGTTTTGAAACCCTCAGAAATGTCACCACCATTACTGAAGTGGGATAATCCACCGCTGAAAAACTTTTTGGTGTTCGGTCGAAGCAGGAATCGAACTCACGACCTTGTGTATGCAAGGCGGGCATGCTAACCATTGCACCACGGTGGCTCCCGTGGTGCAATTTTTGTCAAATGTTATTTTTATAGAAATTTTAGTCAAAATGTTATTTCTATAAAAAAAATTGCCAAAATTTTATTTATATAGAAAATTTTGTCAAAATTTTATTATATGGAAAATTTTGTCAAAATTTTATTATATAGAAAATTCTGTCAAAATTTTATTTCCATAGAAAATTTCGTCAAAATTTTATTTTATTAATATTTGGTTACCAAATTTTATCAAATTTGTATATTTTGGAAAAATTTTTTTAAACTTTTATTACTACAGAAAATGATGTCCAAATTTTATATCTAGAGAAAATTTTTACAACATTTTATTTCTATAGAAAATTTTGTCAAAATTTTATTTCTATAGAAATTTTTGTCAAAATTTTATTTCTAAAAAATTTTTTTGTCATAATGTTACTCCTTTTATTTTTTTCATAATTTTATTTCGTAGAAAATGTTGTCAAAATTGTATTTCAATAGAAAATTTTGTCAAAATTTTATTTTATTTTATTATTATTATTTTAAACTTTTTGGTGTTCAGTCGAAGCTCCCGTGGTGCAATTTTTGTCAAATGTCAACTGTTATTTTTATAGAAATTTTAGTCAAAATGTTATTTCTATAAAAAAAAAATTGCCAAAATTTTATTTATATAGAAAATTTCGTCAAAATTTTATTTTATCAATATTTGGTTACCAAATTTTATCAAAATTGTATTTCTTGGAAAAATTTTTTAAAAATTTTATTACTACAGAAAATGATGTCCAAATTTTATTTCTAGAGAAAATTTTTACAACATTTTATTTCTATAGAAAATTTTGTCAAAATTTTACTTCTACAGAAATTTTTGTCATAATTTTATTTCTATAGAAATTTTTGTCAAATGTTAGTTCTATAGAAATTTTTGTCAAATGTTATTTCTATAGAAATTTTAGTCAAAATGTGATTTCTATAAAAAAATTTGCCAAAATTTTATTCTATACAAAATTTTGAGAAAATTTTATTTATATAGAAAATTTTGTCAAAATTTTATTATATAGAAAATTTTGTCAAAATTTTATTATATAGAAAATTTCGTCAAAATTTTATTTTATCAATATTTGATTATCATATTTTTTCAAAATTGTATTTCTTAAAAAAAAATTTTACAATTTTATAACTACAGAAAATGATGTCCAAATTTTATTTCTAGAGACAATTTTAACAACATTTTATTTCTATTGAAAATTTTGTCAAAATTTTATTTCTATATAATTTTATTTCTAAAAAATTTGTTATCAAAATGTTACTTCTATAAAAAATGTGTCCAAAATTTTATTTCTGTAGAAAATGTTGTCAAAATTGTATTTCTATAGAAAATTATTTTAAAATTTTATTTATATACAAAATTTTGTCAAAACTTTTTTCCTATAGAAAATTTCATCACAAATTTATTTCGTCAAAATTTTATTTTATCCATATTTGATTATTAAAAATTTATTACTATTGAAAATTTTGTCAAAATTGTATTTCCATAGAAAATGTTGTTAAAATTTTATTACTATAGAAAATGTGGTCAAAATTTTATTTCTATATAAAACTTCATCAAAATGTTATTTATATAGAAAATTTTGTCAAAACTTTATTTCTATAGAAAATTTCATCTAAATTTTATTTTATCAATTATTTTTTTATCAACATTGACTTCTATAGAAAAATTTTTTTTTAATTTTATTACTACAGAAAATGATGTCCAAATTTTATTTCTAGAGATTTTTTTACCAAAATTGTGTTTCTATAGAAAATTTCGTCAAAACTTTATTTCTATAGAAAATTTCGTCAAAATTTTATTTCTATGAAAATTTTGCCAAAATTTTGTCAAAACTTTATTTCTATAGAAAATTTAGACTTAATTTTATTTCTATTGAAAATTTTGTCAAAATTGTATTTCTAGAAAAAATTCTATCACATTTTTATTTCAAAAAAAATTTCTTCAAAATTTTATTTCTATAGAAAATTTTGTTAAAATTTTATTTCTATAGAACATTTTGTCAAAACTTTATTCCAAAGAACATTTTGTCAAAATTTTAGTTCTATGAAAATTTTGTGAAAATTTTATTTCTATAGAAAATTTTGTGAAAATTTTATTTCTATAGAAAATTTTGTGAAAAATTTATTTCTATAGAAAATTTTGTGAAAATTTTATTTCTATAGAAAATTTTGTTAAAATTTTATTCTTGAGAAAAAAATACATAGAGCATTTTGGTTCTATTGAAAATTTTGTCAAAATTTTATTTCCATAGAAAATTTTGTTAACATTTTATTTCTATAGAAACTGTGGTCCAAATTTTATTTGTATATTACATTTGTGAAGTACCTTTTCGTTGGGGGGAATATTTTGCAAAATCTACCAAAACATTAAAAATTCTACCAATCTACCAAAAAGTAATAAATCTACCTTTTTTGGCAAAATTTTACCAACTTTGGCAGCCCATGCAATTTGTGATGGAGGAAACAAAGTTCTCAAGTCGTTTGCCGGCAGCTCTTGGGGTGCTGACAAAAAAACCTTGTTAACTACATATAAGAAAATTGGCCGGGCAGTGGTAAAATATATTGCGCCAGTATTGACACCTCAGATAAGTGAGACGCAGCGGAACAACATACAGAACGGTTCCCTTAGAACTACGATATAATGCCTCCGCCATACACCACTGGATAACCTTTATGTGGAGATTAAAATCATCCATGTGCGTAGACACAATTATATGTAGTCGAAGCAGTATCTCGAGTATTTTTATCGCAGTAATCATCCAAATCACCATCTTATGGATGGACAACCACCACCCAGGAATGTAAAGGTTGATTATCTATTATACTAGATCTTGATTATACTAGAGCGCGAGACCCAGCGCAACAAGATAGATAGAGAGAGATCTGATCTCGGTCTGCACAGGATTCATGGGGATACTGTAGCTGTGATCGGTTAACCCTCTAATGCCCAAGCCCGCCTTTAGGCGGTCTTCATTTAATAAGGAAGCTTTTAGTAAAACACACCTTAAGACAACAAAAATGTGTAAAATAAAAAGAAAACTTAGTTAAAACTGTTCAAGATGCTTTGCAGCATATACTGAATTTTACCGTATACATTTTTCTTGTTTATTTTTTTTTTGCTTTCGTGTCGTTAACATTGAAAATTTAATCAGCTGGCAAAAAAATTGAGGCATTAGAGGGTTAACCATGATCTCGGAACTCGACCAACGGCCATAGCTCCCCTTGTCCAGAGTTCCTTGATCTGAACATAGCCTTTGAGGCGTAGGTTTTCATTAAAACACTCTTCACTGTTTGGATGCGATGCAACATTGCCAGCATCACGATGGCGAGCAATGGTATGGGAAATACGTTTAAATGCTGGAGGGATTGGCGCTCGACCGAAGCGGGTTTTTTTTTCTGGCCGAAGCCGATGTACGATAAAAAATGTTTATTCAGTCGAGCTCTACTAGGAATCTGGCACTAGTCACATGGGGTTTTCTAGCCAAATGTAAAGTAATCCAACTTTCACACTTGAATTCCATCACGAATAATTTTATTTCTGAAAGCAATAGATCAAAATGCTTTTGTAAAGTTGTAAACAATAAAATGAACTGTCACTGGAATAAATCTGTCCGCTGTAAGACAATCGTTTTAGAAATTAGCGTAACCATGAAGTTGTCTACAATCCATATCAGCCACCCTTCATGGTGTCCAGACTTGGCACCAAATGATTTTCATCTGTTCCTGTTCATGGCGAACAATTTTACTGGCCTTTAAAAAAGAGGCTCGTGCAAATCGAATTCTCAAATTGTTTTCAATAGAAACGAAGACTTCTATATGCAGAGAAGGAATTTGGTCACCTCAAATGTGTTTCTAGAGCATAATTTTACATTTTTCACGGTGAACATAGGACACTTTTTTTCGCAAAAATATTGTTTTCTCGCCTACTTGCCTGGCTGCGACAAATATGTTAGGTTGATTAGGTTATGTGGCAGCCCGATGTATCAGGCTCACTTAGACTATTCAGTCCATTTTCTCTTATCACTGAGTGCTGCCCGATTCCATGTTAACCTCAATGACATGGGACCTCCTTTTTATAGCCGAGTCCGAAGGACGTTCCACATTCCAGTGAAACCACTTAGAGAAGCTTTGAAACCCTCAGAAATGTCACCAGCATAACTGAGGTGGGATAATCCACCGCTGAAAAACTTTTTGGTGTTCGGTCGTAGCAGGAATCGAACCCACGACCTTGTGTATGCAAGGCGGGCATGCTAACCATTGCACCACGGTGGCTCCCCAAGTATGTTACAAGTGTTTTATTTACTATTTAATTTTTCTATGTGTACGGTGCTTTACATCTCAAAAAAAAACAACACAGAATGAAAGTCAAACTTGGGTGGTTGGACGTGTCATTTTAACTGCTTTTATAGGCGACAACAACAATGGGAAAATAACTTTAGTATCTCCGCCATACACCGAGGTGAGATGTAAACCAGCAAAGATGCTGGTATCATTCATACATGCTTTCCAGGCTGATCACCTTCCTCAGGGGAAGGGCTAGCGGGTTAGGCACTAAAATGGCCAAACCATCTTACCATCATGTTCAACAACATGCTGTTGATGATGGCATGAAGGTTGGTTGCAACAGCGGCAGCAACATGGTGTGCGTTTTATTATCATCATCAGAAGACAACAACAACAACAAGAACAACAAAATATCGAAAGTCAAGAGCAATGGGTTTGTAATTTATACCACCACCAGCACTATCACCGTAATTCCACTATCACTAACACCTCCACCACCAACACCGCCACCAACAATATCACCTACCTCGAACAATGAAAATCCCATAAAGAAAACTCAATAAAAAAAATTGAGGGCCACCTTTTGAATTGATATCGTCCCGTCGTCCATTGACAACAACAGCAATAAATTTGACAGCAAAAACAATAAAGATCACAATTGCTACACAAATATCGAAGACATTTGGAAGACTGTGAGGAGCAGAAAACAAAAGCATCAAAATAAAAACTCAGGCGTTTATTTTCCAGAGATGAGCGGCCTGTTTATCAATAGCCATAGATCACTGGTTAAACTAAAACGGATAGAATGGACGGACGGATGGACGGACACAGATCATCGGCGATAGGCCATCCATAAATGTATGCGATGGTGCGTCCGGATATGATGGTGCTGCTGAAGTTCATTTCGTATAACTTTCATTTAAAACTTCAAAACTTCATCAAAAGAGCAGGGGAGAGATGGTTACAGCGGTGATGATTTTGCATCTTAAGCTAATTTTATTTTATTTTTATTAAAAGTTGTATATCTATAGAACACTTTTATTTATAGGAAATTTGGTGAAAATTTAAATTATTATTTCATTTATTTTATTAAAATATTTAAAATATTTTGAGAAAATTTTATTGTTTAGAAAATCAGAAAAAACAAGTAAGGAAAGTCTAACGTCGGGCGGGGCCGACTATATTATACCCTGCACCACTTTGTAGATCTAAATTTTCGATACCATATCACATCCGTCAAATGTGTTGGGTGCTATATATAAAGGTTTGTCCCAAATACATACATTTAAATAGCACTCGATTTGGACAGAATTTGATAGGCTTTTATAAAATCTATAGACTCAAATTTTAAGTTGGCTAATGCACTAGGGTGGAACACAATTTTAGTAAAAAAATATGGGAAACATTTAAATCTGAAGCAATTTTAAGCAAACTTCGCAAAAGTTTATTTATGATTTATCGCTCGATATATATGTATTAGAATTTTGGGAAAATTAGAGTCATTTTTACATCTTTCGACTAAGCAGTGGCGATTTTACAAGAAAAATGTTGGTATTTTGACCATTTTTGTCGAAATCAGAAAAACATATATATGGGAGCTATATCTAAATCTGAACCGATTTCAATCAAATTTGGCACACATGACTATACTACCAATTGTACTCCTTGTGCAAAATTTCTAGCTAATCGGGATAAAACTCTGGCTTCTGGGTCCATATAAGTGCATATCGGGCGAAAGATATATATGGGAGCTATATCTAAATCTGAATCGATTTCAATCAAATTTGGCACGCATAGCTACAATGCTAAATCTACTCTCTGTGCAAAATTTCAACCAAATTCGGCCAAAAATCTGGCTTCTGGGGCCATATAAGTCCACATCGGGCGAAAGATATATATGGGAGCTATATCTAAATCTTAACCGATTTCAATCAAATCTTGCACACTTAACTATACGACTAAGTGTTATGTTTGTACAAAATTTCAAGCAAATCGGTATAAAACTCTGGCTGCTGAGTCCATATTAGTGCATATCGGGCGAAAGATATATATGGGAGCTATATCTAAATCTGAACCGATTTCTTCCAAACTCAATAGGGTTCCAATCTGACCCAAACTAGGAACATGTGCCAAATTTGAAGGCGATTGGACTTAAATTGCGACCTAGACTTTGATCACAAAAATGTGTTCGCAGACAGACGGACGGACGGACGGACAGACGGACAGACGGACATGGTTATATCGACTCAGGGACCCACCCTGAGCATTATTGCCAAAGACACCATGTGTCTATACCGTCTCCTTCTGGGTGTTACAAACATATGCACTAACTTATAATACCCTGTTCCACAGTGTGGCGCAGGGTATAAAAACAAAAACAATTATATATATCAAATGAAACCTCCCCAAAGTGGACATCTAACGGTCGCCAAAATTTTGCCAATAATTGGAAGGTATCTACTGAAGATAAGTCAATTTTAATCTATGTACTCGTATATATAAAATTCAATCTATGTTTGTTTATTTGTTTGATTATTTGTTTGTATGTTCCGAGTTGGCTCCGAAACGGCTGAACCGATTTACTTTAAACTTTCAGAGATCGTAGAGGGCGTTCATGTGATGAAAATATGGTACCTCATTTTTTGACACCTGGTCGCGGAGGGGGACCTCCCCTTTGTCGGACTTTTTGAAAATTGGACTAAAGTTGACCGATTTGCTTGAAATGTTCATTGAAGGTTGGGGTTGGCATCTAGGCAAAGATCCGCAACTTTATATTTCGATATTTGGTGGCAGAGGGGGACCTCCCCTTTGTTCGACTTTTTTTTAAGTACAGTGAAAAAACTAAAATTCTCTAAATTATCTGACATTTACAGAGAACATGTGGTGAGGTTATGAAATTAATATAGGGTGCCTGATGATGATTTCATATGCGGGGAGAGGACCTCCCTCTTGCCCTACTTTTTGAAACTTGGAACAAAATTATGCGATTTGCTTGAAATTTTCATTGAATGTTGGGGTTGGCATCTAGACAAAAATCCGCTACATTATTTTTCGATATTTGGTCGGGGAGGGGAAACACCCCTTTGTCGGACTTTTTAAAAATTGGACTACAATAGACAAAGATCCCATACATTATTTTTCGATATTTGGTCGGGGTGGGGAAACACCCCTTTGTCGGACTTTTTGAAAATTGGACTAAAGTTGACCGAATTGCTTGAAATTTTCATTGAATGTTGGGGTTGGCATCTAGACAAAGATCCGCTACTTTATATTTCGATATTTAGTGGCGTGGGGGGGACCTCCCCTTTGTTCGACTTTTTTTAAAGTACAGTGAAAAAACTAAAATTCTCCAAATTATCTGAGATTTACAGAGAACATGCGGTGAGGTTATGGACTTAATATGGGGTGCCTGATGATTTCATATGTGGGCGGGGAGGGGGACCTCCCTCTTGCCCTACTTTTTGAAGCTTGGAACAAAATTATGCGATTTGCTTGAAATTTTCATTGAATGTTGGGGTTGGCATCTAAAGGGTGATTCTTTTGAGGTTAGGATTTTCATGCATTAGTATTTGACAGATCACGTGGGATTTCAGACATGGTGTCAAAGAGAAAGATGCTCAGTATGCTTTGACATTTCATCATGAATAGACTTACTAACGAGCAACGCTTGCAAATCATTGAATTTTATTACCTAGAAAAGTTGGCAGAAAATCCGCTTTTTTATCGACAAATTTTGTTCAGCGATGAGGCTCATTTCTGGTTGAATGGCTACGTAAATAAGCAAAATTGCCGCATTTGGAGTGAAGAGCAACCAGAAGCCGTTCAAGAACTGCCCATGCATCCCGAAAAATGCACTGTTTGGTGTGGTTTGTACGCTGGTGGAATCATTGGACCGTATTTTTTCAAAGATGCTGTTGGACGCAACGTTACGGTGAATGGCGATCGCTATCGTTCGATGCTAACAAACTTTTTGTTGCCAAAAATGGAAGAACTGAACTTGGTTGACATGTGGTTTCAACAAGATGGCGCTACATGCCACACAGCTCGCGATTCTATGGCCATTTTGAGGGAAAACTTCGGAGAACAATTCATCTCAAGAAATGGACCGGTAAGTTGGCCACCAAGATCATGCGATTTGACGCCTTTAGACTATTTTTTGTGGGGCTACGTCAAGTCTAAAGTCTACAGAAATAAGCCAGCAACTATTCCAGCTTTGGAAGACAACATTTCCGAAGAAATTCGGGCTATTCCCGCCGAAATGCTCGAAAAAGTTGCCCAAAATTGGACTTTCCGAATGGACCACCTAAGACGCAGCCGCGGTCAACATTTAAATGAAATTATCTTCAAAAAGTAAATGTCATGGACCAATCTAACGTTTCAAATAAAGAACCGATGAGATTTTGCAAATTTTAGGCGTTTTTTTAAAAAAAAAAGTTATCAAGCTCTTAACAAATCACCCTTTACACAAAAGACCCCTACATTATTTTTCGATATTTGGTCGGGGAGGGGAAACACCCCTTTGCCTGACTTTTTTCTTTTAAGTACAGTGAAAACAAAACTAAGCTCCCCCACCCGACTGAAATTTTACGGGAAAAATGGGTGATGTTATGAAATTTATATCAGGTTCCTGATTTTTTAATAAAAATAAAAGGGCATAGGGAGACATACGCTTTTCTTAAGTACACACAGAGAAACAATTAAACTTTACTGAGTTACTTGAAATTTACAAAGGACTGGGGAGAGGTTACGATATTAATAGTTGATACCTGATTTTGTGATATTTGGACGTTTATGCTTATAATTTGCTTGATATTTTCTGGGACGTTTACAAAAGATACGCTACATCACTTTTCGATATTTGGTCGGAGAGGAGGTCCTCCTCTAAAACTGCAAAAAAAAAACAAAAATTCTTAAGTTTTCTTGAAATTTACAACGGCAGTGGGGGTAGGTTATGAACGCAGAGACAACCTTCCTTGCCCCACACTTGAAGCAACGTTTCAAGAATTTTTAGGGGTGCCATTCACTACGGTGTTTGTCGATATTATAAAGGGTGATTTGTTAAGAGCTTGATAACTTTTTTTTTTAAAAAAACGCATAAAATTTGCAAAATCTCATCGGTTCTTTATTTGAAACGTTAGATTGGTCCATGACATTTACTTTTTGAAGATAATTTCATTTAAATGTTGACCGCGGCTGCGTCTTAGGTGGTCCATTCGGAAAGTCCAATTTTGGGCAACTTTTTCGAGCATTTCGGCCGGAATAGCCCGAATTTCTTCGGAAATGTTGTCTTCCAAAGCTGGAATAGTTGCTGGCTTATTTCTGTAGACTTTAGACTTGACGTAGCCCCACAAAAAATAGTCTAAAGGCGTCAAATCGCATGATCTTGGTGGCCAACTTACCGGTCCATTTCTTGAGATGAATTGTTCTCCGAAGTTTTCCCTCAAAATGGCCATAGAATCGCGAGCTGTGTGGCATGTAGCGCCATCTTGTTGAAACCACATGTCAACCAAGTTCAGTTCTTCCATTTTTGGCAACAAAAAGTTTGTTAGCATCGAACGATAGCGATCGCCATTCACCGTAACGTTGCGTCCAACAGCATCTTTGAAAAAATACGGTCCAATGATTCCACCAGCGTACAAACCACACCAAACAGTGCATTTTTCGGGATGCATGGGCAGTTCTTGAACGGTTTCTGGTTGCTCTTCACTCCAAATGCGGCAATTTTGCTTATTTACGTAGCCATTCAACCAGAAATGAGCCTCATCGCTGAACAAAATTTGTCGATAAAAAAGCGGATTTTCTGCCAACTTTTCTAGGGCCCATTCACTGAAAATTCGACGTTGTGGCTCGTTAGTAAGTCTATTCATGATGAAATGTCAAAGCATACTGAGCATCTTTCTCTTTGACACCATGTCTGAAATCCCACATGATCTGTCAAATACTAATGCATGAAAATCCTAACCTCAAAAGAATCACCCTTTATAACGGGGAAAGTGACGTCCCTTTAAAACAATAGAGCAAAATTTAAACATCTACGATCTACGTGAAATTTACAGGGAACATGGGAGGAGGTGATTAAATTTATACATGATTTTTAAATTAGTATATGATTTTTCGATATCTGGTTGGGGAAGGGGAAAATTGAAATAAACTTTGTCGATTTACTTCGATAGAATTTATAGGGACCATTGAATAGCTGTGAAATTAATATAGGGTAAGTGATAGTCCGATATCAGGTCGGAGTGAAGCGAAGGTGGGGAGAGGGTTCCCTTTTTTTTCTTAAATTGAAAGTAGAAGGTTGTCCGTAAATGGGAACTCGGTACATAATTTTATGATTTTTGCACAGGCTTCTGCCAGACTTCTTTTTAGTAAAGAACTTAAATTTACATGAAATTGGCAGCCAACGTAGAGGGTGCATCATTTTCCAACATTTTAGCAAATGTTAATGTGGTAAAATTTTTACTACTTTTGGTTTTTCCGATTTATTGGATGGGAAACAGTAATTCTTTGTATGCTATTATAATATAGTGCTTAATTATACCCTTCACCATAGGATGGGGGGTATATTAACATTGTCATTACGTTTGTAACACATCGAATAAAGTATATATATTCTGGGTCGTGGTGAAATTCTGAGTCGATCTGAGCATTTCCGTCCGTCCGTCCGTCTGTTGAAATCACGCTAACTTCCGAACGAAACAAGCTATCGACTTGAAACTTGGCACAAGTAGTTGTTATTGATGTAGGTCGGACGGTATTGCAAATGGGCCATATCGGTCCACTTTTACGTATAGCCCCCATATAAACGGACCCCCAAATTTGGCTTGCGATTGCTCTAAAAGTAGCAAATTTCATCCGATCAGGCTGAAATTTAGTACATGGTGTTAGTATATGGTCTCTAACAACCATGCAAAAATTGGTCCATATCGGTCCACTGTTACGTATAGCCCCAATATAAACGGACCCCCAAATTGGGCTTGCGATTGCTCTAAGAGAAGCAAATTTCATCCGATCCGGCTGAAATTTGGTACATGGTGTTAGTATATGGTCTCTAACAACCGTGCAAAAATTGGTCCATATCGGTCAATAATTATATATAGCCCCCATATAAAACGATCGCCAGATTTAAACTCCGGAGCCTCTTAGAGGAGTAAAATTCATCCGATCCGGTTGAAATTTGGTACGTGGTGTTAGTATATAGTACGTGGTGTTAGTATAATTATATATAGCCGCCATATAAACCGATTCCCAGATTTGGTTTGCGGATGCCCTAAGAGAAGCAAATTTCATCCGATCCGACTGAAATTTGGTACATGATATTAGTATATAGTCTCTAAGAACCATTCAAAAATGGACCATCATCAGTCCATAATTATATATAGCCCCTATATAAACCGATCCCCAGATTTGAACTCCGGAGCCACTTGGATGAGCAAAATTCATCCGATCCGGTTGAAATTTGCAACGTGGCGTTATTATATGGCCGCTAATAACCATGCCAAAATTGGTCCATATCGGTCTATAGTTATATATAGCCGATCCGCAATCACACAAAAATTGGTCCATATCGGTTCATAATCATGGTTGCCACTCGAGCAAAAATAATCTAGCAAAATTTGTCGAAATTTCATTCCTATAGAAAATTTTGTCAAATTTTATTTCTATAGAAAATTTTGGCAAAATTTTATTTCTGTAGAAAATGTTGTCAAAATTTTAATTCTAATTTTAAATCTTTTGAAAATTTAGTAAAAATTTTATTTCTATAGAAAATTTTGTCAAACTTAATTATATACGTATTTAATCGGCCATTTTAAGTTTAATATATACCACGTATGAACTACGTGGTATATATTACGGTATTAGGAAGTTTTAAGATACCTTGTCATCGGCAAAAGTTACCGCAATCCAAGTAAATCGATTGTGGATGACGGTCTTCAGTAGAAGTTTCTATGCAATCCATGCACGCAGAGAAGAAACATGATTGTCACAATCATATTCGAAGAGCAAAATAATATGATAGCAGCTATTTTTTCGGCGACCATGTAACATTTTAACCTGCAATCATGTTGGCTCAGTGAACATCCTCATCCTCCTCATCTAAAATGTTATTACATTGATAAAAAGAATTTTGTTTCCATTAAAAGACAATGGTCACGATCTAAAATGTTATGTTATTCGTCAAAAATGTTTTTCTTCTAGTTAAAAGGACATGGTCACAACCTAAAATGTTTTGATTTTTATGAAAAAACTTTTTTCGTCGTCGAAAAAAGGACGCCACTTGAGAAAAGAAAACACAAAATCAACTTTGTTTATTTGTTTTTATATATTTATAAACTAATTCATTGTTTATTTGTATTTATAATGTCGTGCACACAAACATCACATATTTTTACACACTCTAGTTTGGTTCAATTTCAACAAAAAGTAATCATTCCATATTTACTTCGTGCCCATCAAATGTACAAACGCAGACATCATGTAACTGCAAATAAAAATAAATTATACCATATATCAAAATGCAGAACAAAAACCAGGTACATTTTTTTCAATTACACTTTCCTTTTTTGTATTCACATAAAACCACGTGCCATTTCTGAATAAATAAATTAACACAAAACACAATAATTCCGTATTCTCCGTCCATTCCAAGAAACAATCAACACACGACTGACGCGCAAAATGAAAATCGTGTGTACCTGCTCAATGTTTTTATAAAATTCTTGTCGCTGCAAAAAAATTAAAAAATTAAATGGTCACGAAAACAATGTACATGGTCTTTATGGCCATGTAATGGTTGTAGACATGTCTATACGTAAACTATAAAAATACTTTTTTCTCTGCAAAAAAGTAAAAAAAAATTGAATGGTCAGGTACATGATTTTCCTGACCATATAATGGTCTCAAATTCTATCATTTAAATAATAGAACATGCTTGCGGCATTTGAGAACCATTTAAATGCTTATTGCCAACATATATTTTTCTCCGCTCGAAAATTATTTTTACAAAGACAAAATACATGGTTTTCGGGACAATTACATACTCTAAATAAGCATTAAGTGGATGCGGCAACCATGTCCAAGCATGTTTTTTCTGTGCGTGTGGTGGGGGTACATAAGCTTCGGCCTGGCCGAACTTACGGCCGTATATACTTGTTTGCAGATAACATATGTTGAGGAGAAGGATAAAGGTATCCTTCATAAACCACACAAACCACACTTAAAATTCACAAGAAATATAGAAGATTGTCCAACTACTTGAATACAGAATATTATTTAAAAAATTTGGAGGAAAGGGTACACCCTCTCCCCGACATTTTTTAAGACGAACCGTTTTACATATGCCGTATTTGTACCTATAAACGAAAAAGCAAGTAGTCCGATTTGTTTGAAAGAATTCAAATCTTTTTTTCAATTTGTTTTCAGCACGGTTGACTAAGTTAACGCAAAATGTTCCTACAAATACGCTTCGGAAGGCACAGTGAAGCGGGCCGGGTTACGTTAGTTTTCTATAAAACTAAAATTTTAACAACATTTTCTATAGAAATACATTTTTGACACAATTTTCTCGAAAATTAAAATTTTAGCAAAATTTTCTCTATAAATACATAATTTCTATATAAATAAAATTTTGACAAAATTTTCAATAGAAATAAAATTTTGGCAAAATTTTCCATAGAAATAAAATTTTGACAAAATTTTCTTTAGAAATTAAATTATTAAAAAAAATTTTTAATGATGTAAAATTTTGACAAATTTTTCTATAAAAATAAAGTTCTGACAAAATTTTCTTTAAAAATAATATTTTGACAAAATTATCTATATAAATAAATTTTGACAAAATTTTCAAAAAATAAAAATTAACAAACATTCTATAGTAGAAAATTGTTGACTACATTTTCTATAGAAAGTAGTAAACCATTATCACAGCCAACTATAGTGTATTAATTACTGTGCACTCCCCCCTTCGAATTAATTACATTCCGAAATGTAGATTTTTCTTTTCCAAATTGTATGGCTATTTCGAAACCACTGTGAAATTATTCCATTGTAGGGTATCGATCCAATTTAAAAGGAAATTTATGGCATTACCATAGAATACCATCTATAGGCACCTACACCAATAAAACCAACCAGCTGCTGTTGGTTACACCTTAATTTTTCTAAGCGATACCATACCTACCATACCATACCACTATCATCATCATCATCGTTGAAAAAAAGATAAATTCCTCAGTCAATAAAATCTACAAATCGAATCTTAACCTTTTTTTTAGGTGATATGCCTTCAAACTATAACATCTTTTTTGTCCAATTGTATGATGGAATGACTTGAACTTGGAGTGCGGGCTGTTGATATTATCCACCACCACCATCAGCCATTGTTGGAGGCCTTTGTTATGAGCTCAATAAATGTAAGTGGATATCAATAATAAATTTCACTAATTTCTGTCATTCTATAACTCAAGTGGTCCGAAACCGAACAATAATGGCCCAAACAATAGAATGGCCAAAGAAACACACCAAGAAACCATAACATTTTCATCCCATTATTGGAAGAATCAACGTCATCGTCACGCTCATCATCGTCATAGTCATTGCGCACGCATAGCACCATTATGGCTAACATTTTTGTCGGCGTCATAATTTTACTCTTCTTATGTTTTAAAAGCCACATAAAAACAGAGGACATTTGCATGGTAAAGACTTTGGGGGAAAAAGGCTTTTCTATGGATGTTAAAAACAAGGAAAATAAAATGCAATTTTTAACTAAAAAAATATATAAGAAATTAATTATTTTATTAAATAAAAAATACTAAGATAAAATTTTTCTTTAAATTAAAGAAATTTTTCCCCCAAAATTTAATGAAAATGAATTTAAAATCCAAGCTTGTTTAAATAAAATTAAAAAAAAAAACAAGTATATACGGCCGTAAGTTCGGCCAGGCCGAATCTTATGTACCCTCCACCATGGATTGCGTAGGAACTTCTACTAAAGGCTGTCATCCACAATCGAATTACTTGGGTTGCGATAACACTTGCCGATGGCAAGGTATCGTAAAACTTTTTAACACTGTCTTCTAAATTGTAAGTTAGCCCATACGGGGTATATATTAAACAAAAAAAGGCCGATTAAATACGTATATAATCTAGTTTGACAAAATTTTCTATAGAAATAAAATTTTGACAAAATTTTCTATAGACATAAAAATTTGACAAAATTTTCTATAGCAATACAATTTTGACAAAAATTTCTATAGAAATAAAATGTTGACAAAATTTTGTATAGAAATAAAATGTTGACAAAATTTTCTACAGAAATAAATTTTTTACAAAATTTTCTATAGAAATAAAATTTTGACAAACATTTCTATAGAAATAAACTTTGGACAAAACTTTCTATAGAAATGAAATTTTAACAAAACTTTCTATAGTAATAAAATTTGACAAAATTTTCTATGGAAATAAAGTTTTGGTCGATTACAAAATTTTCTATAGAAATAAAATTTTGACAAAATTTTCTATGGAAATAAAATTTTGACAAACATTTGTATAGAAATAAACTTTTGACAAAACTTTCTATAGAAATGAAATTTTGACAAAACTTTCTATAGTAATAAAATTTGACAAAATATTCTATGGAAATAAAGTTTTGGTACATTATTTTTGGCGATATGGACCAATTTTTGTGTAATAAGTCATCGGCTATATATAACTAAAGACCGATATGGACCAATTTTTACATGGCTGTTAGAGGCCATATATTGACAAAATGTACCAAATTTCAACCGTATCGGATGACTTTTGCTCCTCCAAGAGGTTCCGGCGTCAAATCTGGGGACGGTTTATATGGGAACTATATATAATTATGGACCGATATGGACCAATTTTTGCATGGTTATTAGAGGCCGTAAACTAACATCAGGTACCAAATTTCAACCGGATCGGATGAATTTTGCCCCTCCAAGAGGCTCCGGAGGTCAAATCTGGGGATCGGTTTATATGGGGGCTATATATAATTATGGACCGATATGGACCAATTTTTGCATGGTTGTTAGAGACCGTATACTAAGACCACGTACCAAATTTCAACCGGATCGGATGAATTTTGCTGCTCCGGGAGGCTCCCCAAGCCAAATTTGGGGATCGGTTTATATGGGGGCTATACGTAAACGTGGTCCGATATGGCCCATTTTCAATACCATCCGACCTACATCAATAACAACTACTTGTGCCAAGTTTCAAGTCGATAGCTTGTTTCGTTCGGAAGTTAGCGTGATTTCCACAGACGGACGGACAGCCGGACAGACGGACAGACGGACAGACGGACGGACGGACGGACATGCTTAGATCGACTCAAAATTTCACCACGACCCAGAATATATATACTTTATGGGGTCTTAGAGCAATATTTCGATGTGTTACAAACGGAATGACAAAGTTAATATACCCCCATCCTATGGTGGAGGGTATAAAAAAAAACTTTAAAAATTAAAAAAACTAACTAAAATGTATGTTTTCAAAGCTACATGAAAATAAATTTAAAAGCCTGGCTCGTTTAAATTAAATCAGAAAACAAGTATATACGGCCGTAAGTTCGGCCAGGCCGAATCTTATGTACCCTTCTCCATGGATTGCATAGAAACTTGTACTAAAGACTGTCATCCACAATCGAATTACTTGGGTTGCTACAACACTTGCCGATGGCAAGTTATCTTAAAACTTCTTAACACCGTCTTCTCAATTTTAAGTTAGTCCATACGGGGTATATATTAAACAAAAATAAAAAAAGGCCGATTAAATACGTAAAGAATTCAGATTGACAAAATTTTCTATAGAAATAAAATTTTGACAAAATTTTCTATAGAAATATAATTTTGACAAAATTTTCTATAGAAATAAAATTTCGACCAAATTTTCTATAGAAATAAAATTTTGACAAAATTTTCTATAGAAATAAAATTTTGACAAAATTTTCTATAGAAATAAAATTTTGACAAAATTTTCTATAGAAATAAAATCTTGACAAAATTTTCTATAGAAATAAAATTTTGACGAAATTTTCTATAGAAATAAAATTTTGACGAAATTTTCTATAGAAATAAAATTTTGACAAAATTTTCTATAGAAATAAAATTTTGATGAAATTTTCTATAGAAATAATTTTTTTTTGTTTTTTGTTGATATTGTTGACCATTTATTTTAATTTTTATGATTTTTATCTCATAATCTCGGCTGTAGGTCTATAAATTAAACTCGAAATTGTTGGTTTCTAGTTTTTTATTTTCCGATATTTCGGTTGACTTCGTCAGACCGTTTTCAAGGCTACAATTTACAAAATTAAACAAAAGTTAATTACAAAATTCACAAATTAAAGTTAAACTATTGTCATTTGCATTTTATCCGATGTCTTGTTACTTCGCTGTCTGGTTTTCTACT
This sequence comes from Haematobia irritans, assembly GCF_050003625.1. NCBI lineage: Eukaryota > Metazoa > Arthropoda > Insecta > Diptera > Muscidae > Haematobia > Haematobia irritans. The sequence goes on along the minus strand of NC_134398.1, from coordinate 219,433,364 downwards.
GGTGATCAATTTCTCCTGTGTTTTTGTATCGTATGTCGATATATTCTCGCGCAGTTCTCAATATCTTTTTTATAGTTTATTCTCTCGTTAATTGGAGTGTTAATGATGTGTAACATCTCCAGAGTAAATCTTCGTCTGTAGTTGTTTTCCTTGCATAGGATTTCTACGTTATTAAAGTTAGGTTTGTGACCAGTCAATGTACAGTGGGCCGCAAGTGCTGTTTTTTGTTCCATTGGTTTGTCTGTTGTTTTTATATCCGATTTATGTGAAGACAATCTTGTTTTTAATTTTGTCATTGTTGTACCAATATATGTCTTTTGGCATAAGTTGGATTTGTCACCGTTGCATTTTATCTTATATACTACGTTGTGTTGGTCTTCATTCTTAATTTTTGTTTTTGTTTTACTAAATAATCCGTTGACAGTGTTTGTAGTTTTTAACGCGAGTTGATATTTTTCTTTATTGTATATGTCAGACTTGGACAGTCTCTCGGAGAAGTTTGGTATATATGTCACTGGTTTGTATATTTTTGAATCCTTTTTCTTGGTCAATTCTCGGTTGTTGTGTAGGTTGGCTTTCACTTTCGATAAGAGTTGATATATCGTTCGTTGTGGGAAATTGTTGTCTTGGAGAATTCGTTTAATTTTATTTTCATTTTCAGAATGAAATTCTGGATCACTAATATTAAATATCCTTCGTATGAAATTTGTCGCTGTATTGATTATTATACGTTTACTGTGCTTAGAGTAAAAATTGAGCAGTCTCCCAGAAGCCGTTGGTTTTTGGTACCAATTTAGTCTCAGTTGGTTTCCTTGTCTATGTATTATTACGTCAAGATATGGTAGTTTATTGTCCTGTTCTAATTCCTTTGTAAATTGAATTTGTCTATTAAATGAGTTTAAGGCCTTTAGTGTTTCGTCGACTTCTGATGCCTTTATGATTGCGAAGATGTCATCTACGTATTTTGTTAATATCGGTGGTTTAGTAATATTTTTAAATACTTCGTCTAAAAGTTCCTCCATAATAATGTCTGCTACAATTGGTGAAATTTTGACAAAATTTTCTATAGAAATAAAATTTTGACAAAATTTTCTATAGTTATAACATTTTGACAAAATTTTCTATAGAAATAAAATTTGGACAAAATTTTCTATAGAAATAAAATTTTGACAAAATTTTCTATAGAAATAAAATTTTGACAAAATTTTCTATGGTTATAACATTTTGACAAAATTTTCTATAGAAATAAAATTTGACAAAATTTTCTATAGAAATAAAATTTTGACAAAATGTTCTATAGTTATAACATTTTGACAAAATTTTCTATAGAAAATAAAATTTTGACAAAATTTTCTATAGAAATAAAATTTTGACAAAATTTTCTATAGAAATAAAATTTTGACAAAATTTTCTATAGAAATAAAATTTTGACAAAATTTTCTATAGAAATAAAATTTTGACAAAATTTTCTATAGAAATAAAATTTTGACCAATTTTTCTGTAGAACTAAAATTTTGACAAAATTTTTTATAGAAATAAAATGTTGACAAATTTTTCTACAGAAAAAAAATTTTGACAAAATTTTCTATAGAGCTAAAATTTTGACAAAATTTTCTATGGAGCTAAAATTTTGACAAAATTTTCTATAGAAATAAAATTTTGACGAAACTTTCTATAGCACTAAATTTTGACAAAATTTTGTATAGTAATAAAATTTTAACAAAATTTTCTATAGAAATAAAATTTGGAAAAATTTTCTATAGAAATAAAATGTTAACAACATTTTGTATAGTTATAACATTTTGACAAAATTTTCTATAGAAATAAAATTTGGACAAAATTTTCTATAGAAATAGAATTTTGACAAAATTTTTTAGAGAAATAAAATTTTGACAAAATTTTCTATAGAAATAAAATTTTGACAAATTTTTCTATAGAACCAAAATTTTGACGAAACTTTCTATAGCACTAAATTTTGACAAAATTTTGTATAGAAATAAAATTTGCAAAAAATTTTCTATAGAAATAAAATGTTGACAAAATTTTGTATAGTTATAACATTTTGACAAAACTTTCTATAGTAAAAAAATTTTGACAAAATTTTGTATAGTAATAAAATTTCGACAAAATTTTCTATAGAAATAAAATTTGGAAAATTTTTCTATAGAAATAAACTGTTGACAGAATTTTGTATAGTTATAACATTTTGACAAAATTTTCTATAGTAAAAAAAATTTGACAAAATTTTCTATAATAATAAAATTTTGACAAAATTTACTATAGCAATAAAATTTTGGTAGATTATTTTTGGGGATCAGCTATATATAACTATAGACCGATATGGACCAATTTTGGCATGGTTGTTAGCGGCCATATACTAGCGCAATGTACCAAATTTCACCACGTACCAAATTTCAACCGAATCGGATGAATTTTGCTCCTACAAGGGCTCCGGAGTTAAAATCTGCGGATCGGTTTAAATAGGGGCTACATATAATTATGGACCGATATGGACCAATTTTTGCATGATTGTTAGACACCATATACTAACACCACGTACCAAATTACAACCGGATCGGGTGAATTTTGCTCTTCCAAGGGGCTACGGAGGTCAAATCTTGGGATCGGTTTATATGGGGGCTACATATAATTATGGACCGATATGGACCAATTCCTGCATGGTTGTTAGAGACCATATAATTACACCACATACCAAATTTCAACTGACTCGGATGAAATTTGCTTCTCTTAGAGGCTTCGCAAGCCAAATCTGGGGATCGATTTATATGGGGGCTATATATAATTTTGGACCGATGTGGACCAATTATTGCATGGGTGTTAGAGGCCATATATTATCATCATGTACCAAATTTCAGCCGGATCCGATGAAATTTGCTTCTCTTAGAGGCTCCGCAAGCCAAATCCGGGGATCGGTTTATATGGGGGCCATATATAATTATAGACCGATATGGACCAATGCATGGTTTTTAAAGACCATATACTAACACCATGTGCCAAATTTTAACCAGATCGGATGAATTGTGCTCCTCCAAGAGGCTCCGCAAGCCAATTCTGAGCGACGGTTTATATGGGAGCTATACGTAAAAGTGGTCCAATATGGCCCATTTGCAATACCATCCTACCTACATCAATAACAACTACTTGTGCCAAGATTAAAGTGGATAACTTGTTTCGTTCGGAAGTTAGCGTGATTTCAACAGACGGACGGACGGATCGACTCAGAATTTCACCCAGTATATATATACTTTAGAGCAATATTTCGATGTGTTACAAACGGAATGTCCTATGGTGGAAGATATAAAAATTTAAAAATTAAATAACATTTCATAAAAATAAATTTAAATTTAAAATTGCATGAAAATAAGTTTAAATTAAATTAAAAAACAAACTTAAAAAATTAAATAAATAAATATTTTATTTTACTGAGACATAACATACATTTTCAAATTCAATATTTATTAGATTTTATCCCAAACTAAAATTAAAAAAAAATCCATTTTTGAAAATTTTGAAGTTCATTACAGTCGTGTGGCCAAGATGTCTGGTCATTATGGTTAATGCATTTAGCCACTTGATTATTTCATTGTTGGTCATCAAAGCCTTAAGAGGCCATGAATGGATATGCAATAGGGGCGCTGACTTGGCAAACATCACACTTAACATTGTTATTTTTATTATAGGCATAATAGTGCATTCTTATTATGGCCACAACAATTGATCGGAGTAGAGAATCCAATGATTCAGCGGTATTTTATTTTATGGAAAAAACACCAATCATTACTTTACTTCTTGAGATGACTAATCGTCATTATACGATTTTGTAATAGACAGCATGTCTGGTAAAACTTCAAATAGGGGAAAAACTCAAAATTATAATTTTTCTTTTTTATCAAATTAAATTTAAAAAGTGCGAAACTATTAAAACAATTAAAATTTAATTAAAGACTATACATGTTAGAAAAATTATAAATAGTAGCAAAATTCGGAAAGGATTAATTTCAACTAATTTGAATTTTGGAAATTAATTTTCTTTGTTTTTTTTTTTGTTTTTATTTTATTTTCTAATCTTTTTTGCAATATTTAATTCAAAATTAAAATTTTCACTTTAAATAACCAAAAAAAAACTTAGAAAAACTTTGAATTTTACAATTTTTTCAAGGATCAAAGAAATCATTGATATTCAAGACGATCAATTGTTTTATTTGGCGGAAATATGAACTTTTTGGTATATAAAAAAAAAATATGGTTTCGACTTTCAAGGGCAGCTATATCATCTCCTCTGAAGCTTCCAAGAAATCGAATAAAAAGTGCGTTAAAATAATATTTATAGATGAAGGATTGTAATCAAAAATAAAAGTGGACTTTTGCGGACTTTTTGAAAATTTGGAAAAGTTGAATTTGTATACTCCCACCATAGGATGGGGGATTGTCATTCCTTTTGTAACACATCGAAATATTGCTCTAAGACGCCATAAGTATATGTATTCTGGGTCGTGGTGAAATTCTGAGTCGATCTAAGCATGTCCGTCCGCCCGTCCGTCGGTCCGTACGTCTGTTGAAACCACGCTTCCGAACGAAACAAGCTATCGACTTAAAACTTAGCATAAGTAGTTGCTATTGATGTAGGTCGGATGGTATTGCAAATGGGCCATATCGGTCCACTTTTACGTATAGCCCCCATATAAACCGACCCCCAGATTTGGCTTGCGGAGCCTCTTGGAGAAGCAAAATTCATCCGATTCGGTTGAAATTTGGTACATGGTGTAAGTATATGGTCTTTAAGAAATATGAAAAAATTGGTCCACATCGGTCCATAATAATATATAGCCACCAAATAAACCGATCCTCCGATTTGCTTGCGGAGCCTCTAAGAGAAGCAAATTTCATCTGATCCGGCTGAAATTTGGTACATGGTGTTAGTATACGGTATCTGACAACCAGTCAGGAATTGGTCTATATCGGTCCATAAGTATATGGAGCCCCCATATAAACCGATCCCCAGATTTGAACTCCGGAGCCCCTTGGAAGAGCAAAATTCACCCGATCCGGTTGACATTTGGTACGTGGTGTTAGTAAATGGTCCCTAACAACCATGCAAAAATTGGTTCATATCGGCCTATAGTTATATATAGCCGATCCCCAAAAATAATCTACCAAAATTTTATTTCTATAGAAAATTTTGTCAAAATTTTATTACTATTGTTGTTTTTGATCTCAGCTTAAAGCCATGCATTGACTATTTTATTACTATAGAAAATTTTAGAAAAATTTTATTACTATAGAAAATTTTAGAAAAATTTTATTACTATTGAAAATTTTGTCAAGATTTTATTTCTATAGAAAATTTTGTCAAGATTTTATTTCTATAGAAAATTTTGTGAAAATTTTATTTCTATAGAAAATTTTGTCAAAATTTTATTTCTATAGAAAATTTTGTCAAAATTGTATGTCTATAGAGAATTTTGTTAAAATTCAATTTCTATAGAAAATTTTGTGAAAATTTTATTTCTATAGAAAATTTTGTCAAAATTTTATTTCTATAGAAAATTTTGTCAAAATTCTATTTCTATAGAAAATTTTGTCCAAATTTTATTTCTATAGAAAATTTTGTCAAAATGTTATAACTATACAAAATGTTGTTAACATTTTATTTCTATAGAAAATTTTGTCAAAATTTTATTACTATAGAAAATTTTTGTCAAAATTTTATTAATATAGAGAATTTTGTCAAGATTTTATTTCTATAGAAAATTTTGTCAAAATTTTATTACTATAGAAAATGTTGTCAAGATTTTATTTCTTTAGAAAATTTTGTCAAAATTTTATTACTATAGAAAACTTTGTCAAAATTTTATTACTATAGAAAATTTTGTCAAAATTTTATTACTATAGAGAATTTTGTCAAGATTTTATTTCTATAGAAAATTTTGTCAAAATTTTATTACTATAGAAAACTTTGTCAAAATTTTATGTTGTCAAGATTTTATTTCTATAGAAAATTTTGTCAAAATTTTATTACTATAGAAAATTGTTGTCAAAATTTTATTACTATAGAAAGTTTTGTCAAGATTTTATTTCTATAGAAAATTTTGTCAAAATTATATTACTATAGAAAACGTTGTCGAAATTTTTTTACTATAGAAAATGTTGTCAAAATTTTATTACTATAGAAAATTTTGTCAAAAATTTATTTCTAAAGAAAATTTTGTCAAAATTTTAGTTCTATAGAAAATTTTGTCAAAATTTTATTTCTATAGAAAATTTTGTCAAAATTTTACTTCTATTGAAAATTTTGTCAAAATTTTATTTCTATAGAAAATTTTGTCAAAATATTATTTCTATAGAAAATTTTGTCAAAAATATAGTTCTATAGAAAATTTTGTCAAAAATTTATTTCTATAGAAAATTTTGTCAAAAATTTATTTCTATAGAAAATTTTGTCAAAATTTTATTTCTATAGAAAATTTTGTCAAAATTTTATTTCTATAGAAAATTTTGTCAAAATTTTATTTCTATAGAAAATTTTGTCAAAATTTTATTTCTATAGAAAATTTTGTCAAAATTTTATTTCTTTAGAAAATTTTGTCAAAATTTTATTTCTTTAGAAAATTTTGTCAAAATTTTATTTCTATAGAAAATTTTGTCAAAAATTTATTTCTATAGAAAATTTTGTCAAAATTTTATTTCTATAGAAAATTTTGTCAAAATTTTATTTCTATAGAAAATTTTGTCAAAATTTTATTTCTATAGAAAATTTTGTTTCTATAGAAAATTTTGTCAAACTGAATTATTTACGTATTTAATCGGCCTTTTTTGATTTTTGTTTAATATAAACCCCGTATTGACTAACTTACAATTGAGAAGACGGAGTTAAGAAGTTTTAAGATACCTTGCCGTCGGCAAGTGTTACCGCAACCCAAGTAATTCGATTGTGGATGACAGTTTTTAGTACAAGTTTCTATGCAATCCATGGTGGAGGGTACATAAGATTCGGCCTGAACTTACGGCCGTATATACTTGTTAAAGCTATCAAAGAGGCGAACTCAAAAAAATTGTATTACCAAATTTTCAAAAATGTTTATATGTCTAACATATCGTTTTTTTTTTGTTTGTTTAACTTGAAAAAGTCGAGTAGTCGAAGAACTACTGAAATTTGGTAGAAGCTAGATGCCTCCCCACCATCCAGTCTTTATATTTTTTGAGGAGTTACACCGGACCTTAATTGATCTATAAACCTGACACATAATATTTGTATATATTTTGTACCAAATTGAAGTTAAATAAATTTGTTTTCTTTCGGCAATCCATCATTGCTATAGAGTCGACCCAAATCAAGGCAACTTAATAATTTATTGAAATATATAGCAACCTTCTAAGAATATCTCAGACACGCAGGATACTAAAAAAGCAAATGAATCATCACGTAGATGAAAACACCTGTAATTTTATAACGATTTTGACAAAATTTATGAGTGGTTACAAATTATGAGTTCAGTTCCTAAGGTTTCTTTTCAAAACGACAACAACAAAATTAATTCATCCGCCTTAAACACACACACACACACGAAAGAAGCAATAGCTAATTTCTTATTAGGAAAATAGAGGCTACGGGTATCATCACTCGTGTATGTATGTCCATATGGGTATCTCTGTAGATTCTCTTAATCCTCTGAGAATCCATCACTTAACCCAAGCTTCAGTGTATGACTGATGGATTCCTGGAAAAGCATCAGCCATTAGTTTGGCAAATGGTTTTTAGGTGGGATCCTCTATACGAAATAATTTTGCCACCACTACCTCTACATTTACTGGCCAGCTACTTACAAACTCCCCAAAAACAAACTCCAAAAGGATCCATTCCAACACGTATACGACGAATTGGATTGCATGACGAACAGCATTTAGCGCAGCTTAATTTTTTTGGCCTAAATGACCATGCCGCCGAATGTGCTTGCATGAAAATAAACGGCGCAACAAAAACTTTAGAACACGCCACAAAAATTGAAGTAAATGATCTTAAGCGATGCTAAATGCCATGCCATAGAGGATAATGCTCCATGAGAATGGTCTCATAGATCGAAGTCAGTTGCTGCGTAAGGCTCCTCCGGAAGATGATGATATGATTGTGGTATATAAGGACAGAACATCAGCGATCATCTATGGGAACTTTTCTTAGGTTTATGGATATGCGAACAATTGTAAATGATATCATTGTACACTGTGGTATAGAGCTGTTAAAAAAATGTCCCTAATTGGGAAATATCTAAAATATAAAAAACTATATTCGATTTGACTTCCTAACAGAATGGAAATCGCTTGGCCACCAGAACTATATGGTTAAAATAAATGCGGTAGATTATCGGGAAGATGTCCTTACGCTAGTATTAAAGCTCTGGCATATAAACATTTCTATAGAAAATTTTCTATAGAAATAAAATTTTGACAAAATTTTCTATAGAAATAAAATTTTTACAAAATTTTCTTTAGAAATAAAATTTTGACAAAATTTTCTATAGAAATAAAATGTTGACAAAATTTTCTATAGAAATAAAATTATGACAACATTTTGTACAGAAATAAAAATTTGAGAAAATTGTCTATAGATATAAAATTTTGACAACATTTTGTACAGAAATAAAAATTTGAGAAAATTGTCTATAGATATAAAATTTTGACAAAATTTTCTACAGAAATAAAATGTTGACAAAATTTTCTATAGAAATAAAATTTTGAGAAAATTTTCTATAGAAATAACATTTTGACAAAATTTTCTATAGAAATAAAATTTTGACAAAATTTTCTATAGAAATAAAATTTTGACAAAATTTTCTATAGAAATAAAATTTTGACAAAATTTTCTATAGAAATAAAATTTTGACAAAATTTTCTATAGAAATAAAATTTTGACAAAATTTTCTATAGATATAAAATTTTGACAAAATTTTCTATAGAAATAAAATTTTGACAAAATTTTCTATAGAAATAAAATTTTGACAAAATTTTCTATAGAAATAAAATTTTGACAAAATTTTCTATAGAAGTAAAATTTTGACCAAATTTTCTTTAGAAATAAAACTTTGACAAAATTTTCTATAGAAATAAAATTTTGACTAAATTTTCTATAGAAATAAAATTTTGACAAAATTTTCTATAGTAATGAAATTTTGACAAATTTTCTATAGGAATAAAATTTTGACAAAATTTTCTATAGAAATAAAATTTTGACAAAATTTTCTATAGAAATAAAATTTTGACAACATTTTCTATAGGAATAAAATTCTGACAAAATTTTCTATAGAAATAAAATTTTGATAAATTTTCCTAGAAATAAAATTTTGAAAAAATTTTCTATAGAAACAAAATATTCTATAGAAATAAAGTTTTGAGAAAAGTTTCTATAGAAATAAAATTTTGAGAAAATTTTCTATAGAAATAAAATTTTGACAAAATTTTCTATATAAATAAAATTTTGGCACAATCTTCTATAGAAAAAAAAAAATTTTGGCACAATCTTATCTTACAATAAAATTTTGACAAAATTTTCTATAGTAATAACATTTTGACAAAAATTTCTATAGAAATAAAATATTGACAAAATTTTCTATAGAAATACAATTTTGACACAATATTCTATAGAAATTGAATTTTAACAAAATTCTCTATAGAAATAAAATTTTGACACAGTATTCTGTAGAAATTGAATTTTAACAAAATTCACTATAGAAATAAAATTTTGACAACATTTTCTATAGAAATAAAAATTTGACAAAATTTTCTGTAGAAATAAAATTTTGACAAAATTTTCTATAGAAATACAATTTTGACAAAATTTTCTATAGAAATAAAATTTATAAAAAATTTTCTATAAAAATAAAATGTTGACAAAATTTTCTATAGAAATAAAATCTTGATAAAATTTGCTATAGAAATAAAATTTTGGCGAAATTTTCTATTGAAATAAAATTTTGGCGAAATTTTCTATTGAAATACAATTTTGACAAACTTTACTATAGAAATAAAATTATGACAAACTGTTGTACAGAAATAAAATTTTGACAAAATTTTCTATAGAAATAAAATTTTGGCAAAATTTTCTATAGAAATAAAATTTTGACAAAATTTTCGATAGAAATAAAATTTTGACAAAATTTTCTATAGAAATAAAATTTTGACAAAATTTTCTTTAGAAATAAAATGTTGACAAAATTTTCTATAGAAAAAAAAATTTTCACGAAATTTTCTATAGAAATAAAATTATGACAAAATTTTAAAATTTTATGACACAATAATGAGATTTTAACAAAATTTTCTGTAGAAATAAAATTTTGACAAAATTTTCTATTGAAATAAAATTTTGACAAAATTTTCTATAGAAATAGCATTTTGACAAAATTTTCTATAGAAATAAAATTTTGATAAAATTTTCTGTAGTAATAAAATGTTGACAAAATTTTCTATAGAAATAAAATGTGGACAAAATTTTCTATAGAAATAAAATTTTGAAAAAAAAAATTATATAGAAATAAATTTTGACAAAATTTTCTATAGAAATAAAATTTTGATAAAATTTTCTGTAGTAATAAAATGTTGACAACATTTTCTATAGAAATAAAATATTGACAAAATTTTGTATATAAACAAAATTTTTTATAGAAATAAAATTTTGCCCAAATTTTCTATAGAAATAAAATTTTGTCCAAATTTTCTATAGAAATAAAATTTTTGCAAAATTTTCTATAGAAATAAAATTTTGATAAAACTTTCTACGGTAAGAAAATTTTCACAAAATTTTCTATAGAAATAAAATTTTGACAAAATTTTCGACATTAATAAAACTTTGACAAAATTTTCTTTACAAATAAAATGATGGTATATTATTTTTGGCAGTATGGACCAATATTTGTGTGATTGGCCATCGGCTATATATAACTATAGACCGAAATGGACCAATTTTCGCATGGCTGTTAGCGGCCACATACTAACGTAATGTATCAAATTTCAACCGAATCGGATGAATTTTGCGCCTCCAAGAGGTTCCGGAGTTCAAATATGGGGATCGATTTATATGGGGGCAACATATAATATGGACCGATATGGAGCAATTTTTGCACCGTTGTTGGAGACCATATACTAACAGCACGTACTAAATTTCAACCGGGTCGGATTAAATTTGCTCCTCCAAGAGGTTCCGGAGGTCAAATCTGGGGATCGGTTTATATGGGGGCTATATATATATATATTTATGTACCGATATGGACCAATTTTTGCATGGTTTTTAGAGACCATATACTAACACGACGTACCAAATTTCAACCGGATGGGATGAATTTTGCTGCTCCAAGGGGATCCGCAAGCCGGTCGGTTTATATAGGGGCAATAGATAAATGTGGTCCTATATGGCCCGTTTGCAATATCATCCGACCTACATCAATAACAACTACTTGTGCAAAGTTTCAAATCTATAGCTTGTTTCGTTCGGAATTCACGCAGAGAAGGAATACGATCACCTCAAACATATTTCAAGAGCAAAATGTTATTTTTGTATGGTGACCATGTAACATGTTTGTCACTAAAATGTTATTTTCTCGTCAAATATAAGCTGCTTGCCGAAATCAGATACATGATTTCCGAGAAAATAACATGGTTGCGAAAACCAAGTTACATAGTCACCACCCAAAAATAACATTTTGCTCTTAAAACATGTTTGAGGTGATCATATTCCTTCTCTGGGTGAAGTTAGCGTTATTTCAACAGACGGACGGACATGCTTAGAACGACTCAGAATTTCACCACCACTCATATATACTCATGGGGCCTTAGAGCACTGTTTCGATGTGTTACAAACGAAATGAAAAAGTTAATATAGTATTTTACTTTTTTTTATTTATTTTATATTTTTTTATTTTAGTTTATTTATTTTATTTTTTATTTATTTTTTATTTTATTTTTATTTTTTTTTTTTTTTTTTTGAAGTTCAAAACTATCTTTAGAGCCATAAGAAATTCAGGAGGGGGCGTTTGTGGTAAACTGGTACATTCGTATTTTCCCCAAAATAGTTCAAATTTCCTAAATGTTGTAAATTCCCGTATTTGGGAAAAAAATCCCAACACTGGCAACAATGATACCTAGAACGGTCAATCAACACTAGATGGCACAGATAATGATTCTGAAATATCGAACATTTCTGATAGACTTATGCCTATCACAAAAATCGTATTGACTTGGGTAAAAAAACTTAACAAATTTTCTCCTTAACTGAAGACCACAGTGCAACAATTAATTCAGCAATGTGAAGCAAAATACCCAAACGTTTTATTTGTTGGAAGCAGACAAAACGGTGCTATTAAGTAAAATAAAACCATAATCCCTACTAAATTCCAGAAAATCATTATAAATGGTCGTGGTGTTCTTCTGTTTTTGGATGATCCAAAGATGCTGACCATCCAAAAACCCAAACGCCACTCTCCTGGGATAACAATGAAAACAAACAGAACTTGACAAAAGGAAATTCTGGTTTTGATTATAAAGAAATTTTTGTGTTCAAATAATAATAATCCTCTTTGGCCATGGTAAGTTCGTCATGATGCTTGAAATAATTCCCAAAAAAAAAAAGAAAATCCTAAAAGTCAACAAAAAACCCAAAATGGACTAAATGTCTAATTTATTTGTTAAGACATTAAATAAACATTGTTATTTTTTCAATTTCTACGAACTATTAAAAGAAATCACAATCATCGATAGAGCCACCACCATAAAATTATTATTATTCGACAACGATAACAATTGAACGCAGTCATCCCCCCACCCCACCAAAATACAGAGCTAGAAGGCACGAAGGCGAAAAAGAAGGTCTTGAGTACAAAATCCAGCTTGTCTAGCCGAGGTTATAAAATGTAGTCTAATGGCCAAGATCCATTATCGTCCAAGTGGTTTTGTTGATATTTACGCAACAATTCAAAAAGAATTGACTTCTGTTATTTCAAATTGACACCCCTCTCAAAGAGAGAAAGAGAGAGAGAGGGAGTTAGTTGTAAAATATGTTATGAAGCAGTGATGGAAAATACGTTTCTTAAGAAAGTACAAAAAATGTTTTTTTTGAAAAAATGTTTTTTTTTTTTGAAAAAATTTAGAAATAACATTTTGAAAAAATTTTCTATTGAAATAAAATTTTGACAAAATTTTCTATAAAACCAAAAATTTTAACAAATTTTTCTATAAAAATAAAAATTTGGTTAAGTTTTATATATAAATAAAATTTTGAAAAAAATTTGTATAGAATAAAATGTTGACAAAAATTTTTATAGAAATAATATGTTGACAAAAATTTTCTATAGAAATAAAATTTTAACAAAATTTTCTATAGTAATCAAATTTTGAAAAAATTTTGTATAGAAACAAAATTATGACAAAATTTTTTTACAGAAATAAAATTTTGACAACATTTTCTTTAGAAATAAAATTTTGACAAAATTTTCTATAAAAATAAAATGTTGACAAAATTTTCTATAGAGATAAACTTTTGACAAAATTTTCTATAGAAACAAAATTTTTATAAAATTTTCTATAGACAAAATTGTGACAAGATTATCTACAGAAATAAAATTTTGACAAGATTTTCTAAAGAAATACAATTTTCTATAGAGATTAACTTTTGACAACATTTTCCATAGATATACAATTTTGAAAAAATTTTCTATAGTAATAAAATTTTGACAAAATTTTCTATAGACTAAATTCTGACAAGATTATCTACAGAAATAAAATTATGACAAAATTTTCTATAGACAAAATTGTGACAAAATTATCTACAGAAATAAAATTTTCTATAGAGATAAACTTTTGACAAAATTTTCCATAGATATACAACAGGACAACATTTTCTACAGAATTAAAATTTTGACAAAATTTTCTTTAGAAATAAAATTTTGACAAAATTTTCTATAGACAAAATTCTGACAAGATTATCTACAGAAATAATATTTTGATAAAATTTTCTATAGAGATAAACTTTTGACAAAATTTTCCATAGATATAAAATTTTACCAAAATTTTCTATAGAAATAAAATTTTAAAAAATGTTTCTATGGAAATAAAATTTTGACAAAATCTTCTATTGAAATAAACTGTTGACAAAATTTTCTATGGAAATAAAATTTTGACAAAATTTTCTATAGCAATAAAATTTTGACAAAATTTTCTATAAAAATAACATTTTGACAATATTTTCTATAAAAATAAAATTTTGACTAAATTTTCTATGGAAAAAAGATTTTGACAAAATTTTCTATAGAAATAAAATTTTTACAAATTTTTCTGTTGAATTAAAATTTTGACAAAATTTTCTTTAGTAATAAAATTTTGACAAAATTTTCTATAGAAATAAAATGTTGACAAGATTTTCTATAGAGATAAACTTTTGACAAAATTTTCAATAAAAATAAAATTTTGACAAAATTTTCTATAGAAATAAAATGTTGACAAAATTTTCTATAGAGATAAACTTTTGACAAAATTTTCTATAGAAACAAAATTTTTATAAAATTTTCTATAGAAACAAAATTTTGACAAAATTTTTTATAGAAATACAATTTTGACAAAATTTTTTAGAGAAACAAAATTTTGACAAATTTTTTTATAGAAATAAAATTTTGACAAAATTTTTTATAGGAATAAAATTTTATAGAAAAAAATTCTATAGACAAAATTGTGACAAGAAATAAAATTTTGACAAAATTTTCTATAGAAATACAATTTTCTATAGAGATAAACTTTTGACAACATTTTCCATAGATATAAAATTTTGACAAAATTTTCTATAGAAATAAAATTTTGACAAAATTTTCTATAGACTAAATTCTGACAAGATTACCTACAGAAATAAAATTATGACAAAATTTTCTATAGACAAAATTATCTACAGAAATAAAATTTTCTATAGAGATAAACTTTTGACAAAATTTTCCATAGATATACAACAGGACAACATTTTCTACAGAATTAAAATTTTAACAAAATTTTCTATAGAAATAAAATTTTGACAAAATTTTCTATAGACAAAATTCTGACAAGATTATCTACAGAAATAAAATTTTGACAAAATTTTCTATAGAGATAAACTTTTGACAAAATTTTCCATAGATATAAAATTTTGACAAAATTTTCTATAGAAGAAAAATTTGACAAAATTTTCTATAGTAATAAAATTTTGACAAAATTTTCTATAGAAATAAAAATTTTGACCAAATTTTCCATAGAAATAAAATTTTACCAAAATTTTGTATAGAAATAAAATTTTAAAAAATTTTTCTATGGAAATAAAATTTTGACAAAATCTTCTATAGAAATAAACTGTTGACAAAATTTTCTATAGAAATAAAATTTTGACTAAATTTTCCATAGAAATAAAATTTTAACAAAATTTTCTATAGAAACAAAATTTTAACAAATTTTTCTATAAAAATAAAATTTTGACAAAATTTTATATAGAAATAAAATTTTGACAAAATTTTCTATGGAAATAAAATTTTGACAAAAATTTCTTTAGAAATAAAATTTTGACAAAATTTTCTATAGCAATAAAATTTTGACAAAATTTTCTATAAAAATAACATTTTGACAATATTTTCTATAAAAATAAAATTTTGACTAAATTTTCTATGGAAAAAAAATTTTGACAAAATTTTCTATAGAAATAAAATTTTTACAAATTTTTCTGTTGAATTAAAATTTTGACAAAATTTTCTTTAGTAATAAAATTTTGACAAAATTTTCTATATAGTAATAAAATTTTGACAAAATTTTCTATAGAAATAAAATTTTGGCTAAATTTTCCATAGAAATAAAATTTTGACAACATTTTCTACAGAATTAAAATTTTGACAAAATTTTCTATAGAAATAAAGTTTTTATAAAATTTTCTATAGAAATAAAATTTTGACTAATTTTTCCATAGAAATAAAATTTTAACAAAATTTTCTATAGAAATAAAATTTTAACAAAATTTTCTATAGAAATAAATCTATAGAAATAAAGTTTTTATAAAATTTTCTATAGAAATAAAATTTTGACTAATTTTTCCATAGAAATAAAATTTTAACAAAATTTTCTATAGAAATAAAATTTTAACAAAATTTTCTATAGAAATAAAGTTTTGACAAAATTTTATATAGAAATAAAATTTTGACAAAATTTTCTATAGAAATAGAATTTTGACTAAATTTTCTATGGAAATAAAATTTTGACAAAATTTTCTATGGAAATAAAATTTTGACAAAAATTTCTATTGAAATAAAATTTTGATAAATTTTTCCAAACGAAAAAAAAATTGAAAAAATTTTCTGATATCGGCTCAAAAATGCCTACACAAAGTTACTACATCATTCGCAGTGGTACTACGGTACTGACCAGATTGAAAAAGTATTCAAAAAAGTACTATAGTACTGCATTTTCCACCCCTGTTATGAAGTCAGACGTTTATAACACACGTTCATCTGATAGTCACTAAAGGCATTGGCTATTCCGTTTTGTTGATATTGTTTTTCGAAAAAAAAAAAAACGAAATCCCAAAACTCTTCAGATTTGTCCTTTTGTGTGCATTGTGGTGGGTGAATGATCATATTTGGTCATTTCATTTATTGGACCGATCATTTGAACCATCCATGGAATCGATGGTCTCTGATGTTTTTTTTGAGAGTCTTCTATGAATTGACATGGATTCAAGAGCTCTCATTTGTTATAGTTAACCTGATAAATGTTGTTACAAAGTATTCACACAAAAAAATGTTGCTGTTTTGTTTTGTTCGAGTTTCTATACAAATCGACACAATGCAACACCCTAACAGCAAATTGACCAATGTTTTATGGGACTCCTCAACACATTGGGGGAAATTTCAGCAATTCTGGGACGACTTCTGGCAATACAGTAAATAAAACAACTAAATTTTATGATTACACAGAAAAAAAAAGTAAACTACAACATCAGGCAATGGCTGAAAGAATTATCCCCTGGTTGACGGTGATATATAAACAATGTGTAAACTTAGCATATATTCCAGAAAAGTGGAGGGAAACAAAAGTCGTCTTCATACCTAAAGCAGGAAAAGCCTCTCACTCGAGTGCGAAGGATTTCCGACCAATCAGCTTATCCTCATTCCTACTTAAGACCCTGGAGAGGATGATAGACATGTATCTTAGAACTAGCGTGGATTCAAGTTTGCTCTCGAAACGACAGCATGCATACTCGAAGGGCTGGTCTACTGAGACCGCATTGCATGAACTGGTCAGCTTTATTGAAAGCTCACTATCTGTCAAAGAATACACAATCGTGGCGTTTCTAGACATCGAAGGGGCGTTCAATAATGTCCATCTGGGCTCGATATTAAATGGACTGACAACTCTGAATGTTGATCCAGGTATACTTAGGCTGTTAGACGAACTTCTAATAAAGAGACGTATTTCAGCCACACTAGGGCAAGCAAACATACAAAGGTATGTGAACAGAGGCACTCCCCAAGGTGGAGTTCTATCACCTCTTCTTTGGAATGTTGCTATAAACAACCTTCTGGTTTCTCTAGAAAAAGAAAGGATAAAAGTGGTGGCATACGCAGATGATGTGGCGCTAGCAGTCAGGGGAAAATTCCCATCCACAATCAGAGATATTATACAGAGAGCTCTCCGGATGACTGAGAAATGGGCGAAAGATAATGGTCTTGGTGTAAATCCAGCAAAGACAGAAATAGTCATGTACTGCAAAGATCGCAAAACTCCCACGGTTAGGCCCATTTCCTTAGGGGGTACTGAAATTCCCTTTGGTGAGTGTGCAAAATACCTTGGCGTTATTTTGGACAGGAAGCTGAATTTTAGGCTTAATATTGAAGAGAGGGCGAGAAAAGCCACGGTAGCTTTGTACTCGTGCAAAAAGGCAATAGGGAAAAAGTGGGGACTAAGACCAAAAATTATGAATTGGCTATACACGGCAGTGGTTAGACCTATAATGCTATATGGTGTTGTAGTCTGGTGGCCGGCACTTCAGAAACCGACTTGTTTAGATAAAGTTCAGCGTATGGCGAGCTTATGTATCTCAGGCGCATTTAGTAAGACAGGAACAGACTCCCTTAATGTCATGCTACATCTATTGCCTTTAGACATTTTGGCCAAACAGTCAGCTACCACAACGGCTGTGCGGTTGCGCGAGCTATCGCTGTGGTCGGAAAAAAGTTACGGTCACAGTTCGGTCCTCAAAATAATGCCAGATGTGCCTAACGTAGTGGATTACACCCTGGCAAAACCACTTTTCGACAAAAAGTTTGAAACTCTAATTCCCAACAGTGAGGCGTGGTGTACACAGACCCCGGGGAATAAAAGATATATAGATTTCTATACTGATGGCTCCAAATTGAATGGACAAGTGGGGTTCGGAGTATATTCTAAAGATCTGGAAATTCGAATAGCAAAAAGATTACCTAATCACTGTAGTGTTTTTCAGGCTGAAATATTGGCAATAAGAGAGGTGGTGAATTGGCTGAGAAGTAATGTTCCAACAAATATTGGCATTATATATACTCAGACAGTCAACCTGCAATAAAATCCTTGGACTCTGTGTTCCTTAACTCAAAAACGGCCATAGACTGCCGCAAATCTCTCAACGAGATGGCTGAGCAGTACAATATTCACCTAATATGGGTGCCTGGTCATAGGAACATACCGGGGAACTGTGAAGCAGATGTGTTAGCAAGGCTAGGAACTACCTTACATATTCCAGGGGAACTAGAATCTGTTGGTATGCCTCTGGCCACCTGCAAGCTCTTACTGCGTGAGAAGGCTGTTATGATGGCCAATATTCGATGGGAAAATTGCAAGGGTTGTAACGACACCAAGCAAATATGGCCCCATTTAAACTTAAACCGCACACTAGATATGCTAGTGTTCTCAAGGCGTCAGATAGCACTCCTAATATCTGCTATAACGGGTCGCTGCCTGATAGGCGAATTTGCAAAAACTATAGGTGCGAAGTATAATGACTATTGTATAAGCTGTCATGAAGTGGAGAAAAAGGAATCAATTAAACACCTCTTGTGTGAGTGTCCTGCTTTTTGTGTAAGGCGTAAGCGAATTTTAGGAGCATATAGCTTTAGATTACTGGCTGACCTGGAAAACGTTAACTTAAGCAGTTTGTTAATGTTTTTGGAGCAATCTGGTTGGTTCCACAAAAGTAAATAATAGAGAAGGTTCAGTGGTTAAGACTAGAAGTGCCCATATGTAATAGGTACTTTTAGTTAAATGTGGTATCACAATGGACTGAATAGTCTAAGTGAGCCTGAAATTTAATCGGGCTGCCACTTTAACCTAACCTAACCTAACCTAAACTACATTATGGGAAAAATGAACTATCTCGTGCGAAAATTGATCTAAATTGTGTTCCAAATTATGAGATTCATTAAATATACTATATACGAAAGACATCTTTCTCGAAAAACCAAAATGAACTAAAAATAAAGAAAAAATCTTACGGCAAAAGGAAGGGGAAAGGTAGCAGATATTTTCAAGCACATAAAACTGTCAAAGTTCGCAAAGAAATATCTGGTTTGGCAAGCCATCTGTACCTGTGGCTTGAAAAGCATCATTTTCATAGCTTCCGGGTCTGTCAACCAAGAAACTTACGTGAAAGAGTGTTTGAATAAACGTCTGCTGCCTTTCCTGAAGAAACACGGTTGTTCCGTACTGTTTTGGCCGGATTTGGCATCTTGTCATTACGGTAAAAAGGCCATGGAGTGGTACGCCGCCAACAACGTGCAGGACAAGAACCCTCCCAACACGCCAGAGCTCCGCCCAATTGAGAAATACCGGGCTATTGTCAAGCGGAACCTAAAAAAGACCAAAAAAACTGCTAAGGTCGAGCAGCATTTCAAGGCAAACTGGCTTTCTGCGGCGAAGAAGGTGGACAAGGTGGCTGTACAAAATCTGATGGCAGGTGTCAAGCGTGAGGACCGGCAATTCGGATTTGGAAAAGCGAAAGCCTAACTGAATATTTTTCCTGAATTTTATACTAATTGAACTTGAAAAAGAAATTAAATTTGATTTTTTAAATAAACGATTTCACCGATTTACACGCGTTTTCCCTTGACCAAATTTTGACCGTATCACCCTTTACTCAGGTAAGTTATTATTTTTAAATCGCGGGTAATACTACAAGTAGTAAGTTTTTGATTACCGGTATTACTGGAAGAATCACTAGTGCTTACCCAGTTTTTGCTGGGTATTAGAGCTAAGATGTTCTTAGTCAAACTAAATTTTCTTTCATACACAGAAAAAACTGAAGCAAAATAAAAATCAATTATTGGCATAATCGAATGAAAAAATTATATCAAATACAATTTTTATTAAGTCAAACATGAAAATAATTGGTTGAATGAAAAACTGGCAAAAATATCAAAATTCACTGGTAATTGAATTCACAACACATCAATTACTATATTCAATTGGACCAAGTATAAAACTTATTGATTTAAGTATAATGCGTAATTGCGTGATAAAACTGTTTATGACGTTGCTACGTAACGAAAAATAAATTAATACAAACAATAAAATGACATTTATTGTTATTATTAAGAATCTTCTTAAGAACATGGCCGAATTTACCCGCAAATAAACCGTGGTATCGGTACACTGAAAAAAAAGCATACTCGGTTCCAAAGATTTTGTCTTTACTTTAAAAAAATTGGTATTGATTCCGAGCCAAAGAAGCGGAGAATACAAGTAAGGATAATTTTAAGACACAATTCTCTTTTGAATTTAGGTTTTGTGTACTTGCTTCTAGGAAGAAAATTTTAATTTTTCGCTTTCTCAGCTTTTTTTCTTCATATGCTATCAAAGTCCTTTAAAACGAGTTAACGGCAACTTTATTTTCCAAATTAGGACTCGACTTCCAGTAGAAATTATGTTTGAAGTAAAAAACTTCTTTAAAATAAAGTTTTGAAAAACATGTCCTATATTTGAACGATTTTTTGCTTTGTGGACAAGATGCAAAAAGACAACAAATTTAAAGACAATTTCATTAAATTTAAAGAATATTTCTGAATTATTAAAGTCAAGTTGACCTTAGACTATAAATTTTTTCTTTCATGTTAAGATACCCATTTTTATGTCAAATCACTTAATTATAAGGACAATACGACTTCATTGAAAAGTTTATCGACTTTTGGGCAAGGAAAATAACTTTATTTTAGAGAAATGCGTCTCCTCTGCTAAGCAAAATTTGTATTCGTATTTTAAAGACATGAAATCTTTGACCTCACGACAATATTTTTTTCAGTGTACCGCGATTCGAAATGTTAACATTTACAACATTTTTGGCGCACCATATTGTATTTTTATCGCAGGTAAGTACCTCTATCTAAATACCAGTTTTTTGGTCAAGCGCGTTTTTTTTGGAAACTACACTGAAAGAATTCTCTTCGTAAAAAGTAACATTTTCATTGTGAGTCTAACCTGTGACGTGTTGGTAGAATTCTTTCTCTCTCTCTCAAGCACATTCACGAAATACTCATGTACGTTCACGCAAACAGAACTTTTAAAGAAGATTAACGGTTCACAACAATTTTTAGACTCACGAGAATTCTCGTGACTTCGACTATTAGTCGGGATCACGACGAATCACGAAAGTATCACAGCACAAACTTTTTACTACGGAATGTTAATTTAATATATTTAGTACATATTTCTATGTTCGTAAAATTTTTAAAATTTGCTGAAAACTTTAATAAAATATGTCACTGAATTCTTTCGTTGTATAAACTTACACACATCCTGAATTGGGTCGTTCAAAAACTTGCGAATAAGCTTTGGAATATATATACAATTACATTCTTTCTATTTTGTTTTTACAATTAGTTCGTGTACACGTCAAATTGCCCTATTAATGGATATAAGCCGACTGTCAAAAATATGTGGCCTAGAGGAAACTGTGTTTACTTCGAAAACGGGGATTTCGTGCTTCAATTCTTCCCAGCAACAGAAGGTAAAATCATATAAAACTTTGAAATATTTTCGAAACTTTGAAATGAATAGATGTTTGTATTACAGAAGAGCAGGATGCCTAAACAAATCGCATATAAATGAGGAAGATTTGGGAAATTCCAGCAGGTGGTACAGATAATTCAAAAACTGTTTTTTATTTGTGAGTTAGCCTGTTAAATATGTCGTTTATAATGAATATTCTGTATTTTTCTACCAAACATGTACTTCGCTGTATTTTCAATTATACATATTTTCAGAATTTCTTTTTTATAATAAAAAGCATAAAACCTTTTTTCAGAGTGTATTTGTATAATTTTCTTAAATAATTATAGATTATATAGTACAAAGATTGTATTGATTAACATCGTAATAAACACAATTACGATAGTAATTGTATAGGTTACAAAATTCTATAAACATTGTACTCAGTTCAATTACGACTGTAATTGAAAACACTTTATATACCTTAAATACTAATGTATTTGGATTGAGTACTATTTATGTCATTTGAATATTTTGACAAATTCCAATTACATTTATACTCACCGCAAATATTACTTCATTTGAAAATAGTTTTATGACAACCTTACAATTTGGGTAATTGGATTAATGATTTTCGTAATAAGCTGAAAATCAAATACAACAAGTATATACGGCCGCAAGTTCGGCCAGGCCGAATCTTATGTACCCACCACCATGGATTGCGTAGAAACTTCTACGAAAGACTGTCATCCACAATCGAATTACTTGGGTTGTGGTATCTTAAAACTTCTTATTCCTGCATGGTTGTTGGATACCATATACTAACATCACGTACCAAATTTCAACCGAATGGGAAGAATTTTGCTCTTCCAAGGGGCTCTGGAGGTAAAATCTGGGGATCGGTTTATATGGGGCCTATATATAATTATGGACCGATATCGACCAATTTTTGCATGGGAGTTTGAGGCCATATATTAACACCACGTACCAAATTTCAACTGAATCAGATGAATTTTGGTCTTCCAAGAGGTTCCGGAGGTCAAATCTGGTGATCGGTTTATATGGGGGCTATATATAATTATGAACCGATGTGGACCAATTTTTGCATGATTGTTAGAGACCATATACTAACATCACGTACCTAATTTCAGCCGGATCGGATGAAATTTGCTTCTCTTAGAGGCCTCGCAAGCCAAATCCGGGGATCGGTTTATATGGGGGCTATATATAATTATGGACCGATGTGGACCAATTTTTGCATGGTTGTTCGAGACCATATACTGACACCATGTACCAAATTTCAGCCGGATCGGATGAAATTTGCTTCTCTTAGGGGCTTCGCAAGCAAAATCGGGGGATCGGTTTATATGGGGGCTATATATAATTATGGACCGATGTGGACCAATTTTTGCATGGTTCTTAGAGACCATATACTGACACCATGTACCAAATTTCAGCCGGATCGGATGAAATTTGCTTCTCTTAGGGGCCTCGCAAGCAAAATCGGGGGATCGGTTTATATGGGGGCTATATATAATTATGGACCGATGTGGACCAATTTTTGCATGGTTGTTAGAGACCATATACTAACACCATGTACCAAATTTCAGCCGGATCGGATGAAATTTGCTTCTCTTAGGGGCCTCGCAAGCCAAATCGGGGGATCGGTTTATATGGGGGCTATATATAATTATGGACCGATGTGGACCAATTTTTGCATGGTTGTTAGAGACCATATACTAACACCATGTACCAAATTTCAGCCGGATCGGATGAAATTTGCTTCTCTTATAGGCCTCGCAAGCCAAATTTTGGGGTCCGTTTATATGGGGGCTATACGTAAAAGTGGACCGATATGGCCCATTTGCAATACCATCCGACCTACATCAATAACAACTACTTGTGCCAAGTTTCAAGTCGATAGCTTGTTTCGTTCGGAAGTTAGCGTGATTTCAACAGACGGACGGACGGACATGCTCAGATCGACTCAGAATTTCACCACGACCCAGAATATATATACTTTATGGGGTCTTAGAGCAATATTTCGATGTGTTACAAACGGAATGACAAAGTTAATATACCCCCCATCCTATGGTGGTGGGTATAAAAATAATTGAAATCACAATTTTTGTATTTGATTCAAGTATTCACTTTTTTTCTGTGTATAACAATTGTATAAGGACAAAGCGACTTCATTGAAAAGGTTTATAGACTTTTGGACAAGGACAAACACTTTATATCAGAGAAATGAGTCTTCTATGCTAAGCAAATTAGCATTCATATTTTAAAGATACGAAATCTTTGGCTTCACGATAATATGTTTTTCAGTGTAAATTAATTGATACAACTAAAAAAATAGATCTGTTTATTTTTATACCCTCCATCATAGGATGGGGGTATATTAACTTTGTCATTCCGTTTGTAACACATCGAAATATTGCTTTAAGACCCCATAAAGTATATATATTCTGGGTCGTGGTGAAATTCTGAGTCGATCTAAGCATGTCCGTCCGTCCGTCCGTCTGTTGAAATCACGCTAACTTCCGAACGAAACAAGCTATTGACTTGAAAC
This sequence comes from Haematobia irritans, assembly GCF_050003625.1. NCBI lineage: Eukaryota > Metazoa > Arthropoda > Insecta > Diptera > Muscidae > Haematobia > Haematobia irritans. The sequence continues at coordinate 219,408,775 of NC_134398.1, read as the reverse complement.
TTGGCACAAGTAGTTGTTATCGATGTAGGTCGGTTGGTATTGAAAATGGGCCATATCGGTCCACTTTTACGTATAGCCCCCATATAAAGGGACCCTCAGATTTGGCTTGTGGAGCCTCCAACAGAAGCATATTTCATCCGATCCGGCTGAAATTTGGTATATGGTGTTAGTATATGGCCTCTAACAACCACGCAAAAATTGGTCCATATCGGCCCATAATTATATATAGCCCCCATATTAACCGATCCCCAGATTTGGCTTGCGGAGCCTAAAAGAGAAGCAAATTTCATCCGATCCGGCTGAAATTTGGTACATGGTGTTGGTATATGGTCTCTAACAACCGTGCAAAAATTGGTTCACATCGATCCATAATTATATATAGCCCCCATATAAACCGATCCCCAGATTTGGCTTGGGGAGCCTCAAAGAGAAGAAAATTTCATCCGACCCGGCTGAAATTTGGTACTTGATGTTGGTATATGGTCTCTAACAACCATGCAAAAATTGATCCATATCGGTCCTTAATTATATATAGCCCCCATATAAACCGATCCCCAGATTTGGCTTGTGGAGCCTCTAAGAGAAGCATATTTCATCCGATCCGGCTGAAATTTGGTATATGGTGTTGGTATAGGGTCTCTAACAACCATGCAAAAATTGGTCCACATCGGTCCATAATTATATATAGCCCCCATATAAACCGATCCCAAGATTTGGCTTGCGGAGCCCCAAGAGAAGCAAATTGCATCCGATCCGGCTGAAATTTGGTATATGATATTGGTATATGGTCTCTAACAACCATGCAAAAATTGGTCCTCATCGGTTCATAATTATGTATAGCCCCCATATAAACCGATCCCCAGATTTGGCTTGCGAAGTCTCCAAGAGAAGCAAATTTCATCCAATCCGGTTGTAATTTGGAACATGGTGTTAGTATATGATCTTTAACAACCGTGCCAGAATTGGTCCATATCGGTCCATAATTATATATAGCCCCCATATAAAACGTTCTCCAGATTTGACCTCCGGAGCCTCTTGGAGGATCAAAATTCATCCGATCCGGTTCAAATTAGGAACGTGGTGTTAGTATATGGTCGCTAATAACCATACCAAAATTGGTCCAATCACACAAAAATTGGTCCATATCGGTTCATAATCATGGTTGCCACTAGAGCCAAAAATAATCTACCAAAATTTTATTTCTATAGAAAATTTTGTCAAAATTTTATTTCTAGAGAAAATTTTGTTAAAATTTTATTCGGTTCATAATAAAATTTTCATCATTATCAAAATTTTATTTCTATAGAAAATTTTGTTCAAATTTTATTTCTGTAAAAATATGCGTCAAAATTTTCTTTCTATAGAAAATTTTGTCAAAATTTTTATTTCTATAGAAAATTTTGTGAAAATTTTAGTTCTATAGAAAATTTTGTTAAAATTGTATTTCTGTAGAAAATTTTGTCAAAATTGTATGTCTACTTTGTCAAACTGAATTATATACGTATTGGATCGATCTTTTTTGATTTAATATATACCACGTATGGACTTACATACAATTTAGAAGATGGTGTTAGGAGGTTTTAAGATACGTTGCCATCGGCAAGCGTTACCGCAACTTAAGTAATTCGATGGCAGTGTTTAGAAGAAGTTTCTACGCAATCCATGATGGAGGGTACATAAGCTTCGGCCTGGCCGAACTTACGGCCGTATATACTTGTTACCTTCTATGATAGTATTATTTTATAAAATAATTATGTCTAACATACAAAAGACTCGTTTGACTGCAATTTTTATTAAGAAAACAAAAAAATTATAATTTCGGAGTTTCGCGTAATAAAAAAATATTGTTTTTGAATTAAGTTGCAGTAATTGAAATTTTATAATATTTTTATCATTTTGCTTTTTCTTTCAATTTTATTTTTATTGTCTCCCACTGTACCCAAGCGAACTGCTATGGTAGTGAGGAATATTTTCTTTTCTGTCGACCAGAAGAATTTCAAGTACCCCGTATTCTGTTTGTCTCTAGCATTTCGGGGGATATGTTTTGGTTGCCATTGTTCGATCAATGTTACAAAAATACTGTTGTCCAAATCGTTTAAAATCAAAGAACAACACAATAGAGATATAGAGAAATATCACTGCTGGAAAGATCTCACTTAAAGTCAATAATGCCAAAAGCAAAAATAACATGACAAAAAAACAAGGATCATTTAATGGACACTCGATGGCAGTTTTTGTCTTTTTTAAAGTAATAAAAATAATAAAACAAAGAAAAAACAAAATACCCAGATCTTTTGGTTTGAATTGTGAAAAATTGATGGAATGACAGACAGACAGACAGACAGACGTAGAAACCCTCTAACCAATAGCATTGTTCTCCTTAATGTTGTTATGGTTGATGTCTTTAGGATTTACAAGTGTTTTTGAGGTAGTCTTACAATGGCTAAGCTCACATTGTGGAGTAGTGGTTAGATAATCCATTGTTTATTGGGTCACATGATAGATGGAGGGAGGGGGACTACTCGATTCATTTATGATTCCTGATTTCTGTTTAACGATCAATAAAAGAAAAATGTGTTTGGTCATTTTGTTAATAAAAAAATAGTATTTTCAAGGAGAAAATGATTACAAGAAAATTTGTTAATCCTTTTGAAAATAAACAAAAAAACATAAATGAACTACTGTTAGAGGATTTGAAGGATCTTTTTTGTATGGAATGATGAATTAAAGGACAGAAAAACAAAACAATACCATTCATTCGATTCAATTTATCAATGTCCATAAATTTGGAGTATTCATCATTCAATGTATGAAGGTTGCCTATTTCCAAACGCATTGTCTTTGCACTAATGATTTTGGTATTAATTTCGAATCTTAGAAACTAAACATTTAAGATGCATTTCTCTATTAAAGTTTACTACTTCATATTGCGAAATATTTTATTTTCACAGATTATTTTCACTGATTTTTTCACACTAAAAAAATAATGAGCTAATATGGAAAATTATGCAATTTAAATTTTAGGACTCGCTATAACCACTGTTGGTTGGAGTAGCAAATTTTTGGTCTTCTACTGGTTTTTCTATAGAAAATTTTGTCAAAATTTTATTCTATAGAATTTTTTTTTTTCAAAATTTTATTGCTATAGAAAATTTTGCAAAATTTTATTTCTATAGAAAATTTTGCAAAATTTTATTTCTATAGAAAATTTTGTCAAAATTGTATTTATATAGAAAATTTTGCAAAAAATTTATTTCTATAGAAATTTTTGCTGAAATTTTATTTCTATAGAACATTTTTTGCGAAATTCTATTTCTTAGCAAATTTTTGCAAAATTTTATTTTTATAGAAGATTTTGTCAAATTTTTATTTTAATATAAGATTTTCTCTAAATTTTATTTCTACAGAAAATTTTGTTAAAATTTTATTTCAATAAAAATTTTATTTCAATAAAAATTTCGTCCAAATTTTATTTCAATAGAAAATTAGGTCAAAATTTAATTTCAATAGAAAATTTTGTCAAAAATTTATTTTTTAGAAAGTTTTGTCAACATTTTATTTCTACAGAAAATTTTGTCTAAAAATTTTGCAAAAATTTTATTTCTATAGAAAATTTTGGTAAAATTTTATTTTTATAGAAAATTTTTGCAAAAAGATTTTGTCAAAATTTTGTTTTAATATAAGATTTTCTCAAAATTTTATTTCTACAGTAAATTTTGTCAACATTTTATTTCAATAAAATTTTTGTCAACATTTTATTTCAATAGAGAATTCAGTTAAAATTTTTTTAATGAAAAATTTTTCAACATTTTATTTCTACAGAAAATTTTGTCTAAATTTTATTTCTACAGAAAATTTTGTCTAAATTTTATTTTTATAGAAAATTTTGTCAAAATTTTTTTTCTATAGAAAATTTTGTGAAAATTTTATTTCTATAGAAAATTTTGTGAAAATTTTATTTCTACAGAAAATGTTGTCAATATTTTATTTTTATAGAAAACTTCGTCAAAATTATATTTGCATAGAAAATTTTGTCAAAATTTTATTTCTATAGAAATTTTTATCAAATTTTTATTTCTAAAGTAAATTTTGTCACAATTTTATTTACATAGAAAATTTTGTCAAAATTTTATTTCTATAGAAACTTTTATCAAATTTTTATTTCTATAGAAGATTTTGTCAAAATTTTATTACTATAGAAAATTTTGCAAAAAAATTATTTCTATAGAAATTTTTGCTAAAATTTTATTTCTATTGAAAATTTTGCCAACATTTTATTTCTATAGAAAATTTTGCAAAAAAATTATTTCTATAGAAATTTTTGCTAAAATTTTATTTCTATAGAAAATTGTGCCAACATTTTATTTCTATAGATTTTTTTTTTGCGAAACTCTATTTCTATAGCAAATTTTTGCAAAATTTTATTTTTATAGAAGATTTTGTCAAATTTTTATTTTAATATAGGATTTTTCTCTAAATTTTATTTCTACAGAAAATTTTTTCAAAATTTTATTTCAATAAACTTTTTGTCCAAATTTTATTTCATAGAAAATTTTGTCAAAATTTTATTTTTTAGAAAGTTTTGTCAACATTTTATTTCTACAGAAAATTTTGCCTAAAAATTTTGCAAATATTTTATTTCTATAGAAAATTTTGGTAAAATTTTATTTCTATAGAAAATTTTGGTAAAATTTTATTTTTATAGAAAATTTTTGCAAAATTCTATTTCTATATCAAATTTTTGCAAAATTTTATTTCTATAGAAGATTTTGTCAAAAATTTATTTTACTATAAGATTTTCTCAAAATTTTATTTCAATAAAAATGTTTTCAAAATTTTATTTCAATAAAAATGTTTTCAAAATTTAATTTTAATAGAAAATTTTGTCAAAATTTAATTTCAGTAGAAAATTTTGTCACAATTTTTTTTAATGAAAGATTTGTCAACATTTTATTTCTACAGAAAATTTTGTCTAACTTTTATTTTTATAGAAAATTTTGTCAAAATTTTATTTCTATAGAATATTTTATTTCTATAGAAAATTTTGTGAAAATTTTATTTCTATAGAAAATTTCGTCTAAATTTTATTTTTATGGAAAATTTTGTCAAAATTATATTTACATAGAAAATTTTGTGAAAATTTTATTTCTATAGAAAATGTTGTCAATATTTATTTTGTCAATTTATTACTATAGAAAATGTTGTCAAAATTTTGTTTCTAGAGAAAATTTTATTAAAATAGTATGTCTATAGGTAATTTCGTCAAAATTTTATTTATATAGAAAATTTTGTCAAAATTTTTATTTTCATAGAAAATATCGCAAAATTTTATTTCTATAGAAAGTTTTGTCAAAATTTTATTTCTATGGACAATTTTGTCAAAATTTTATTTTTATAGAATACTTCGTCAAACTTTTATTTAGTCATATTTTTTATTTGATTTCCATACAAGATGTTGTCAAAATTGTTTTTCTATTGAAAATTTTGTCAAAATTGTATTTCTATAGAAAATTTTGTCAAAATTTTATTACTAGAAAATGTTGTCAAAATTTTATTTCTAGAGAAATTTTTTATCAAAATTGTGTGCCTATAGAAAATTTCGTCAAAATTTTATTTCTATAGAAAATTTTGTCAACATTTTATTTCTACAGAAAATTTTGTCAAAATTTTATTTCTACAGAAAATTTTGTCAAAATTTTATTTCTACAGAAAATTTTGTCAAAATTTTTTTTCTTTAGAAATTTTTTATCAAAATTGTGTGCCTATAGAAAATTTCGTCAAAATTTTATTTCTATAGAAAATTTTGTCAAAATTTTATTTCTACAGAAAATTTTGTCAAAATTTTATTTCTAGAGAAATTTTTTATCAAAATTGTGTGCCTATAGAAAATTTCGTCAAAATTTTATTTCTATAGAAAATTTTGTCAAAATTTTATTTCTACAGAAAATTTTGTCAAAATTTTATTTCTACAGAAAATTTTGTCAAAATTTTTTTTCTTTAGAAAATTTTGTCAAAATTTTGTTTCTATTGAAAATTTTGTCAAAATTTTGACAAAATTTTATTACTATAGAAAATGTTGTCGCAATTTTGTTTATATAGATAGTTTTGTCAACATTTTATTTCTATAAGAAATTTTGTCAGAATTTTATTTCCATAGAAAATTTTGTCAAAATTATATTTCTATAAAAAATGTTGTCAAAATTTTATTTCTACAGAAAATTTTGTCAAAATTTTTTTCTTCAGAAAATTTTGTCAAAATTTTGTTTCTATTGAAAATTTTGTCAAATGTTTTTTTTTCTATAGAAAATTTTGTCAAAATTTTGGTTCTATTGAAAATTTTGTCAAAATTTTGACAAAATTTTATTGCTATAGAAAATGTTGTCGCAATTTTGTTTATATAGATAGTTTTGTCAACATTTTATTTCTATATGACATTTTGTCAGAATTTTATTTCCATAGAAAATTTTGTCAAAATTATATTTCTATAGAAAATGTTGGCAAAACTTCTATAGATATAGAAAATTTTGTCAAAATTTTATTGTTATAATTTTTTTTTCAAAAATTTGTTTTTATAGGAAATTTTTAACAACATTTAACAGGTTGGCTGATAAGACCCCGGTCTGATACATAGATGGCGTCGCTATTATTAAATGCATATTATTTTTATATAGTACCAACCTTCAAATGATTCGTGTCAAAATGTGACGTCTGTAAGTCAATTAGTTTTTGAGATAGAGCATCTTTTGTGAAGCAACTTTTGTTATTGTGAAAAAAATGGAAAAAAAGGAATTTCGTGTTTTGATAAAATACTGTTTTCTGAAGGGAAAAAATAAGGTGGAAGCAAAAACTTGGCTTGATAATGAGTTTCCGGACTCTGCCCCAGGGACATCAACATTAATTGATTGGTATGCAAAATTCAAGCGTGGTGAAATGAGTACGGAGGACGGTGAACGCAGTGGACGCCCGAAAGAGGTGGTTACCGAAGAAAACATCAAAAAAATCCACAAAATGATTTTAAATGACCGTAAAATGAAGTTGATCGAGATAACAGAGTCCTTAAAGATATCAAAGGAACGTGTTAGTCATATCATTCATCAATATTTGGATATGCGGAAGCTCTGTGCAAAATGGGTGCCGCGCGAGCTCACATTTGACCAAAAACAACAACGTGTTGATGATTCTGAGCGGTGTTTGCAGCTGTTAACTTGTAATACACCCGAGTTTTTCCGTCGATATGTGACAATGGATGAAACATGGTTCCATCACTACACTGCTGAGTCCAATCGACAGTCGACTGAGTGGACAGCGACCGGTGAATCGGTTCCGAAGCGTGGAAAGACTCAAAAGTCCGCTGGCAAAGTAATGGCCTCTGTTTTTTGGGATGCGCATGGAATAATTTTTATCGATTATCTTGAGAAGGGAAAAACCATCAACAGTGACTATTATATGGCGTTATTGGAACGTTTGAATTTTGAAATCGCGGCCAAATGGCCCCATATGAAGAAGAAAAAAGTGTTGTTCCACCAAGACAACGCACCGTGCCACAAGTCATTGAGAACGATGGCAAAAATTCATGAATTGGGCTTCGAATTGATTCCCCACCCACCGTATTGTCCAGATCTGGCCTCCAGTGACTTTTTCTTGTTCTCAGACTTCAAAAGGATGCTCGCCGGGAAAAAATTTGGCTGCAATGAAGAAGTGATCGCCGAAACTGAGGACTATTTTGAGGCAAAACCGAAGGAGTACTACCAAAATGGTATCAAAAAATTGAAAGGTCGTTATAATCGTTGTATCGCTCTTGAAGGGAACTATGTTGAATAATAAAAACGAATTTTGACAAACAAATGTGGTTTTCTTTGTTAGACCGGGGACTTATCAGATAACCTGTTAACTGCTAAAGAACAATTTGTCAGAATTTTATTCCTATAGAAAATTCTATCAATTTTTCATTTCTATAGAAAATTTTATCAAATTTCTATTTCTATAGAAAATTTTGTCAAATGTTGTATCTATAGAAAATTTTGTTCACAGTTTTATTTCTATAGACGTTGTCTTTAAATCAAAAATGTTTACCTTATGAAAAAAATTCCCTTGTTTGTTTATTATGCGTTGATTATTAAAAAAAAATATATATATTTCTCCAAATGAACTTAAAAAATAATGAACTTATAACTTTTCAAAAATCCCTAATTCTTCCAGTCAATAAAACAAAACTCCCTATTGCATATAAATTCGCCCAAAATTCAACATAGTTGGTGTACTAGACTGTGCTTTACAAGCGATCCATAAGAGAGGGGGTTTTCGCATTGGATTTCCAGTGAACGCTTTATAATGCAATCTCACTAATTTATGTTGGTGATGCATTCAAGGAGTGGGCAACATGCTGAGCGTCTGTCGACCGAAATATTCCAAAATACATTTAGCTTTTATGATTATCCCCAAGTGAAGACATGTGTATGTGTGATGCTGCTGCTGATGATGAAGAAGATGATGATGATGATCATCATCATCACCATCTTAGTTACGGTGATCTTAAAAAAACAGTTTGTTGAAGTTGTTGTTGCTATTGTCGTCGCCGCCTTCATCATCGTTTGTGCTGAACTTGAAGGGGGTCGACCGGCCGATATAGCAAATGTGAGCGCACCCTCAATTGAAAGCTACTCCTCTTGGTATCATATCATTTGAAGAGTCGTAGTCATCATACCTCGTTTTTTTTTTGTTCAATGATGAAATGAAGGAAATTTTCTTATGCCAAGAGATACGATCACTTCACAGTGGGGATAAATAGAATAAAATCGCCTTTAAACTTTGTAGTTAAGAAAGAAAGTTAACAAATTCCAAAAAGATTTAATTAATTTTGCAGTTTTTTTATGAACTATTAAAGCCAAGTTGACCACTTTATCAAAATAGACCCTACACGGATGAAAAAGACTGTTTTTCATATGTTTGGCTATAAACATTATATGTTTGGAAAACATATTTTTAAACACAATATTTTTGAGTGCAAGCATATAATGTTCATAAACTAGCATAACATGTTTGGGACATATATGTTAATATGTTAGAACATATTATGTTTGGGACATAAAATGTTTGTAAATATAATATGCTTGGATGCAAATATATATTAATTTAGAAATAGCCTATAAATATATATGTGTTTAGAAGCTGGATCGCTTTTTAACAGGGAGCGATATTGAATTAAGTTGGTGGTTGTTGCTTGTTATTACAAAATTAACATTTTATTTTTCCTTGGGCAATTGATCAGCTACTTCTTTGATCCTTACAAACTGTGTGGTCCGCTGTTCGAATCCCCGTCCGGCAAAAGGTAAAATTAAAATAAAAAAAATCATACAATTGAATAATTTCTAAGAACTAAAAAATCTCTTGGAAGTGAGAAAGATGTGGGGGAATATAAAGGGTGATTTGTTAAGAGCTTGATAACTTTTTTTTAAAAAAAAACGCATAAAATTTGCAAAATCTCATCGGTTCTTTATTTGAAACGTTAGATTGGTCCATGACATTTACTTTTTGAAGATAATTTCATTTAAATGTTGACCGCGGCTGCGTCTTAGGTGGTCCATTCGGAAAGTCCAATTTTGGGCAACTTTTTCGAGCATTTCGGCCGGAATAGCCCGAATTTCTTCGGAAATGTTGTCTTCCAAAGCTGGAATAGTTGCTGGCTTATTTCTGTAGACTTTAGACTTGACGTAGCCCCACAAAAAATAGTCTAAAGGCGTCAAATCGCATGATCTTGGTGGCCAACTTACCGGTCCATTTCTTGAGATGAATTGTTCTCCGAAGTTTTCCCTCAAAATGGCCATAGAATCGCGAGCTGTGTGGCATGTAGCGCCATCTTGTTGAAACCACATGTCAACCAAGTTCAGTTCTTCCATTTTTGGCAACAAAAAGTTTGTTAGCATCGAACGATAGCGATCGCCATTCACCGTAACGTTGCGTCCAACAGCATCTTTGAAAAAATACGGTCCAATGATTCCACCAGCGTACAAACCACACCAAACAGTGCATTTTTCGGGATGCATGGGCAGTTCTTGAACGGCTTCTGGTTGCTCTTCACTCCAAATGCGGCAATTTTGCTTATTTACGTAGCCATTCAACCAGAAATGAGCCTCATCGCTGAACAAAATTTGTGGATAAAAAAGCGGATTTTCTGCCAACTTTTCTAGGGCCCATTCACTGAAAATTCGACGTTGTGGCTCGTTAGTAAGTCTATTCATGATGAAATGTCAAAGCATACTGAGCATCTTTCTCTTTGACACCATGTCTGAAATCCCACGTGATCTGTCAAATACTAATGCATGAAAATCCTAACCTCAAAAGAATCACCCTTTACAATTGGGCAGAAACAAAATTTTGAGCATTCAGGTCGAAAACCTATGTTGTTAGCACCTATAATAGCTGCTTATTTTCATAATTCATTATGATTGTAAATATATAAATAAATAAATAAAATTTTGAGCACAATATTGTTTGGGAGAATTTTTTTTAAGCATATAATATTTTTGGGTGCAATTCCAAACATATTATATGTTCACATAATAACATATTGTTTTTTGGAAGACAACATTATTGAATTTGGATGCAAAAATACAAAATGTTTGGAACTTAGACTACCCAAACATATATTGTTTAGACCAATATGCTTTCAAACATATTATATATTGGAAGAGATCAAACATATAAATGTTTGGGCAATACCCAAAAATATATATGCTTGAAGTAAAATATGTTTGGGAGTATATGTTACAGAAGCGATTTTTTGTGAGCGTGTAGAAAAATTAGTTCCAAAATCCAAATGAAACAGGGCCGTGAGGGTGTGCCAACATTTCCAACAAAATGTAACTTTGGAAAAAATCTTAACAATATTTTCTATAGAAATTAAATTGTGACAAAAGTTTCTACACCCTCACAAAAAATCGCTTCTGTAGCATATACTCCCAAACATATTTTGCTTCAAGCATATACATTTTTGGGTATTGCCCAAACATTTATATGTTTGATCTCCACCAATATATAATATGTTTGAAAGCATATTGGTCTAAACAATATATGTTTGGGTAGTCTAAGTTCCAAACATTTTGTATTTTTGCATCCAAATTCAATAATGTTGTCTTCCAAAAAACAATATGTTATTATGTGAACATATAATATGTTTGGAAGCATTTTGCACCCAAAAATAGTATATGCTTAAAAAAATTCTCCCAAACAATATTGCGCTCAAAATTTTATTTATTTATTTATATATTTACAATCATAATGAATTATGAAACTAAACAGGTAATATAGGTGCTAACTACATAGGTTTTCGACCTGAATGCTCAAAATTTTGTTTCTGCCCAATTGTATATTCCCCGACATCTTTCTCACTTCCACGAGATTTTTTAGTTCTTAGCACCTTTTTCTGTAATACAAACAATGTAGAAGAAATAATTCAATTTTATGATTTTTTTTTATTTTAATTTTACCTTTTGCCGGACGGGGATTCGAACAGCGGACCACATAGTTTGTAAGGATCAAAGAAGTAGCTGATCAATTGCCCAAGGATAAATAAAATGTTAATTTTGTAATAACAAGCAACAACCACCAACTTAATTCAATATCGCTCCTTGTTAAATAGCGCTCCAAGCTACTAAACACATATATGTTTATAGGCTAATTCTAAATTAATATATGTTTGCATATTATGTTTACAAACATTTTATGTCCAAACATAATATGTTCTAACATATTAACATATATGTCCCAAATATGTTATGCTAGTTTATGAACATTATATGCTTGCACTCAAAAATATTGTGTTTAAAAATTTGTGTTCCAAACATATAATGTTTATAGCCAAACATATGAAAAACAGTCTTTTTCATCCGTGTATAGAAATTAAATTGGGACAAAATTTTTATACAAATAAAATTTTTACAAAATTTTCTATAGAAATAAAATTTTGACAAAATTTTCTATAGAAATACAATTTTGACAAAATTTTCTAAAAAAATAAAATTTTAACAAAATTTTCTATAGAAACAAAATTTTGACAAAATTTTTTAAAAAAATAAAATTTTGACAAAATTTTCTATAGTAATAAAATTTTCGCAAAATTTTCTGAACAAATAAAATTTTCACAAAATTAAGATTCGAACTTACGGCCAGGCCGAATCTTATGTACCCTCAACCATGGATTGCATAGAAACTTCTACGAAAGACTGTCACCCACAATCGAATTACTTGGGTTGTGGTATCTTAAAACTTCTTAACATCGTTTTCTAAATTGTGAGTTAGTCCATACGTGGTATATATTAGACAAAAAAGGTATGTATAGGTAAGTCTACAAATAATTACGAATCGATATGGACTTTTGCACGGTACGTAGAAAGCACGAATTGAAATATGGGGGTCGCTTATATGGGGCTTATATACAATTATGAACTTGATATGGACCAATTTTTGTGTGATTGAGGATCGATTTATCTGAGGGCTATATATAACTATAGACCGATATGGACCACATTTGGCATGGTTGTTAAATATCATATACTGCCACAACGTACCAAATTTCAAGCAGATCGGATGAATTTTGCTTCTCCATAAGGCTCCGGAAGTCAAATCTGGGGATCGGTTTATATGGGGGCTATATATAGTTATTGACCGATGTGGGCCAATTTTTGAGTAGTTGTTAGAGACCACATACTTACTACGTGGTGTCAACCGAATCGGAAGAATTTTGCTCATTCATGAGCAGAGATGGTCTCTATACAACTTTTTAAAGTTTGCGACTGTCGCAAAGTTGTAAACGTCACATACACGTCGTAAATGTAGAAAAAGTAGCAAACATCGCAAACTTCAAATACTTCAGACCCTTTAGATAGGCAGCGAATGACAATCCAAGATGATGATACGTGCGAAGAAGTTTCAATTCTCAGGAATGTTTGTAAAATGATTAAGGAGCATAAAAAACTTGAGAATATAGTTATTTCAATTGGAAACTCGAAGCCAAAATTACTATAAACTACTCGATGGTGCAGTAAATGTGACGGTCGGTACTCGTTCATGGTTAACCTTTCACAAATTACTGCAGAAACTGGAAGGAAGGAAAACATAAATACATTACATAAATGAATTGCTGTTAAGAGAGAATTTTATAAGATCACTTTTTGGCTTATTAGCTTAGATGGACATTATGGACGACGAAAACCAAGAATAGTTTGAAGTTGTGAATGGGAGACGTAAATCTAGTAGAGTTTTGAATAAATACAATATAAAGCATTTTTTGCTTACCTTTTATCGGGGAGCTTAATTAAATTAAATTAAAAAATATTCACAATTTCTTTAATTTCAAATTAGGTTTTCTACACTAGATTTACGACTTTTGCGACATACATATTATACCGTCGTAAACGTATGTCGCAAAAGTCACTGTTTGCGACAGGCCAACCCTGTCCATGAGGCTCCGGAGGTCAAAACTGGGGATCGGTTTATATGGGGCCTATATATAATTATCCACCGATTTCCACCAATTTTTTCATGGTTGTTAGAGACCATATACTAACACCATGTACCAAATTTCAGCCGGAGCGGATGAACTTTGCTTCTCTTAGAGGCTCCGCAAGCCACATCGGGGGATCAGTTTATATGGGGGCTATATATATTTATGGACCGATGTGGACCAATTTTTGCATGTTTTTTAGAGACCATATACCAACACCATGTACCAAATTTCAGCCGGATCGGATGAAATTTGCTTCTCTTAGAGGATTCGCAATCCAAATTTGGGAGTTCGTTTATATGGGGCCTATACGTAAAAGTTGACCGATATGGCCCATTTTCAATACCATCCGTTCGGAAGTTAGCGTGATTTCAACGGACGGACGTACATGCTCAGATCGACTCAGAATTTCACCACGACCCAGCATATATATATATATATATATATATATATATATATATATATATATATATATATATATATATATATATATATATATATATATATATATATATATATATATATATATATATATATATATATATATATATATATATATATATATATATATATTTTTTTTTTTTTTTTGGGGTCTTAGAGCAATATTTCGATGTGTTACAAACGGAATGACAAAGCTACTATGGGGGTATAGTAGCTTTGTCATTCCGTTTGTAACACATCTTATGGTGGAGGGTATAATAAAATTTTTTCAAAATTTTCTATTGAAATAAAATTTTGACAAAATATTCTATAGAAATAAAATTGTGAAAAAATTTTCTATATAAATAAAATTTTGACAACATTTTCTGTGGAAATAAAATTATGACAAAATTTTTTATAGAAATAAAATTTTGAGAAAATTTTCCATAGTAATAAATTTTTGACAAAATTTTCTATAAAAACAAAATTTTGACAAAATTTTCTATAAAAACAAAATTTTGACAAAATTTTGTGTGTAAATAAAATTTTGGCAAAATTTTTTTAAAGAAATAAAATTTTAACAAAATTTTCTATATAAATAAAATTTTGACAAAATTTTCTGTGGAAATAAAATTATGATAAATTTTTCTATAGAAAATTTGCTATAGAAAAATTTTGAAAAAATTATATACAGATATTAAATTTTGAGAAAATTTTCCATAGTAATAAAATTTTGACAAAATTTTCTATAAAAATAAAATTTTGACAAAATTTTCTGTGGAAATAAAATTATGACAAAATTTTCTATGGAAATAAAATTTTGACAAAAATTTTTTATAGAAATAAATTTTTAGCAAAATTTTTTTATAGAAATAAAATTGTAACAAAATTTTCTATATTAATGACATCTTTACAAAATTTTCCATAGGAATAAAGTTTTGACAAAATTTTCCATAAAAATAGAATTTTGATAAAACTTTCTTTATAAATAAAATTTTGACAAAATTTTCCATAGAAATAAAATTTTGACAAAATTTTTTATAGAAATAAAATTTTGAGAAAATTTTCTATAGAAATAAAATTTTGACAAAATTTTCTATAGAAAAATTTTGACAACATTTTTTATAGAAATAAAATTTTGATTAAATTTTCTATAAAAATAAAATTTTGACAACTTTTTTTATAGAAATAAAATTTTGATTAAATTTTCTATAGAAATAAAATTTTAACAAAATTTTCTATGGAAATAAAATTTTGAAAATTTTTTTTTATAGAAATAAAATTTTAACAAAATTTTCTACATAAATAAAATTTTGACAAAATTTTCTGTGGAAATAAAATTATGACAAAATTTTCTAAAAAAAAATTTTGACAAAATTTTCTATAAAAATAAAATTTTGACAAAATTTTCTGTGGAAATAAAATTATGACAAAATTTTCTATGGAAATAAAATATTGACAAAATTTTTTTATAGAAATAAAATTTTAACAAAATTTTCTATATTAATGAAATCTTTACAAAATTTTCCATAGAAATAAAATTTTGACAAAATTTTCTAAGAAATAAAATTTTGACAAAATTTTCTATATGAATAAAATTTTGACAAAATTTTCCATAGAAATAAACTTTTGACAAAATTTTCCATAGAAATAAAATTTTGACAAAATTTTCTATAGAAAAATTTTGACAAAATTTTCCATAGAAAAATTTTGACAAAATTTTCCATAGAAAAATTTTGACAAAATTTTTTATAGAAATAAGATTTTGAGAAAATTTTCCATAGTAATAAAATTTTGACAAAATTTTCTATAAAAATAAAATTTTGACAAAATTTTCTGTGGAAATAAAATTACGACAAAATTTTTTATGGAAATAAAATTTTGACAAAATTTTCTTTAAAAATAAAATTTTGACAAAATTTTCTGTGGAAATAAAATTATGACAAAATTTTCTATGGAAATAAAATTTTGACAAAATTTTCTATAGAAATGAAATTTTTACAAAATTTTTTAGAATAAAAATGAAATTTTGACAAAATTTTTTAGAATGGAAATAAAATTTTGAAAAAAATTTTAAGCAAATTAAAATTTGTTTTGTAATTTTTTGTTAAAATTTTCTGGAAATTTTGGTAGTTATTTTGGTCCGAGTGTCAACCGTGGTCCTACTTCATTCAGGTTTTGTGGCTCATAGTCATGTGCGCCCCTATTTATAGCGCCTTTTAAATGGAATCAATTAACTGTAAGGACAAAACCATTTTATTAAAAATTTTATCGGCTATGGCATAATTCGTATTTTAAGAACAAGGAGTCTTTGGCTTGACTGCAATATTTTTACAGTCTATAGAGCCTGGGATAAATAAGCTTTTTTCTATATTCGAAATAACTTTCAATGTGCCACTTTTGCTTCCCCACCGGAGGAGGGCCAATGGCAACCCTCAAGAATGTGCCACGTCATTATTTTTGTAACTTATTCACGAAAACGAAACTAAGCCGTACAAGAAGACGAAAATAAAAACTGCCAACTACATTTTTTTGTTGAGAAATTGAAGGAAATCATAATTTACCTTTTTAGTTTTGCTATCGAAGGCTTTGGATGTGTTGTCTCTTTCAAGCAGTGGCGGTGGTTCTTCATAATCGCATTTTGTGGAATGACTGACACTGACAATGAGATTTCAAAATAGAATAAAAGAGGAAAATCATATCTCTATAGAAATAAAAAAAACACACACAGAAATCCTAATCTGAATGGATATCGCTTCATGCGATCGCAGTATTCGGCATTGGCAACAAAACGTCAATACGTCATCGAAGTCTCTACGTCGCGTCATCTCCATATCCAAGACATGGCATTGCTGGTCGCATTCAAAATGCTATCGATTCCAAAACCAATCG
Organism: Haematobia irritans; assembly: GCF_050003625.1. Taxonomy (NCBI): domain Eukaryota; kingdom Metazoa; phylum Arthropoda; class Insecta; order Diptera; family Muscidae; genus Haematobia; species Haematobia irritans. Next base: position 219,391,962 of record NC_134398.1, on the reverse strand, counting down.
ATCGATTCCAATAACAATAAAAAGTGCGACCGGTAAGCATTGATTGATTGTTAAGACGCTGTTAAAACGTTTTCTGTTTTTTATCTCCATGTAATTTTTCAAAAAACCCGCAACATCCCCCACCAACCCTTAAACCTCATGTAGGTTTTTGCTTCTGCAGGCCTTAAGAGCTGATGGTTTGACGCATTTTTTGGAGTTATGTTTAACCATAGACGAGATAACAAATGGTTTCATATCAAATTGGAAACCCCTCCTCCTTAGGAAAAATTTTAACGCATCTTGCAATGCGCATGTGCACCCAACCCATCCCAATGTTATGAAATGACTTGGGCCCTAGAGAAAAAAAGGTAGGTGTTTTGTTTGGTTTTGTATGGCATCGGCATTATTCGCATCATCATCATCATTGTCGTCAACGTCATCGTCCTCATCCCGCCCCCCCCCCTTCCCCCTCCACGGATCATAAGGATAGAAGCATGGATGGGCGTCTTCATCAGCCATACAACCATGCATAATCTTTGGAGTACCAAGAATTATTAAGTGGAGATAATAGCATCGAATTGAATTAAGGATTTTGAGAAAGATAATAGCTGTAGAATTCTTTGAATTTCTTTCTCCTCACTCTCTCCAACTCTATTGTCGTCATTGTTCAACGATTTGTAAAGTGGAGTTTATTATTGAGTTATTGTCTAAACGAAGATGATGATGAACACTTGTAACTGTGGAGAGAATACCGTAAAGAATTTGCATGACTTGGCTATTTTGAGACGCTACATATGTCAGTTGGTTAGTTCTCATTAAAGGATTTTTTGAGGATATTAGGTAAAAGATCTTAACAGACATCTAGGCATTTGAAAGAGTTATATTGTCTAGAAATATTTTTTTTAATAACGTGGAAATGAAATGGAATAACAATCACGATTGCCATTCGATTCAAAAATAATCTATAAAAATTTAAGAAAAACCCTTTTACCAAAAAAATACCTAATAAAAAAATCTTAACATTTTATTTCTATAGAAATTTTTGTCAAAACTTAATTTACATAGAAAATTTTGTCAAATTTTATTTCTATAAAAAATTTTGTCAAAATGTTATTCCTATCGAAAATTTTATCAAAATTTTGTCAAATTTTATTTCTATAAAAAATTTTGTCAAAATGTTATTCCTATCGAAAATTTTATCAAAATTTTATTTCTAGATGTTGTCAAAATTTTATTTCTATAAAAAATTTGGTCAACATTTAATTTCTTTAGTCAAAATTTTATTTTTACAGACAAAGTTTTATTTTTAAGAAAATTTTGTCAAAATTTTATATCTAATGAAAATTTTGCCAAAATTTTATTTCTATAGAAAGTTCTGTCAAAATTTTGTCCAACTGTTACTTTCATAGAAAGTTTTGTAAAAATTTTATTTCTATAGAAAATTTTGCCAAATTTTATTTCTATAGAAAATCTTATCAAAATTTTTTCCTATAGAAAATTTTGTCAAAATTTTATATCTAAGGAAAATTTTGCCAAAACTTTATTTCGTGTTTGTTGTTGATATTGTTGACCTTTTTATTTTAATTGTTATGATTTTTTATCTCATAATCTCGGCTATAGGTCTATAAATTAAACTTGCTTCACCAATTGTAGCAGACATTATTATGGAGGAACTTTTAGATGACGTATTTAAAAATATCACAAAACCACCGATTTTAACTAAATACGTTGATGACATCTTCGCAATCATTAAGGCATCAGAAGTCGACGAAACATTAAAGGCCTTAAAGTCATATAATAGACAAATTCAATTCACGAAGGAATTAGAACAGGACAATAAACTACCATATCCTGACGTAATAATACATAGACGAGGAAACCAACTGAGACTAAATTGGTACCAAAAACCAACGGCTTCGGGGCGACTGCTTAATTTTTACTCTAAGCACAATAAACGTATAATAATCAATACCGCGACAAATTTCATACGAAGGATATTTAATATTAGTGATCCAGAATTTCATTCTGAAAATGAAGATAAAATTGAACGAATTCTCCAAGACAACAATTTCCCACAGCGAACGATATTTCAACTTTTATCGAAAGTAAAAGCCAACCAGCATAACAAACAAAACTTGACTAATGATAAGGATTCAAAATTATACAAACCAGTGACGTATATACCAAACTTCTCCGAGAGACTGTGCAAGTCTAATATATACAATAAAGAAAAATACCAACTCGCGTTAAACACCACTAATACAGTAAACGGATTATTTTGTAAAACCAAAACAAAAATTAAGAATGAAGACCAACACAACGTAGTATATAAGATAAAATGCAACGGTGACAAATCCAACTTATGCCAAAAGACATATATTGGTACAACAATGACAAAATTAAAAGCAAGATTGTCTTCACATAAATCGGATTTAAAAACAACAGACAAGCCAATGGAACAAAAAACAGCACTTGCGGCCCACTGTACTTTGACTGGTCACAAACCTAACTTAAACGACGTAGAAATCCTAAGCAAGGAAAACAACTACAGACGAAGATTTACTCTGGAGATGTTACACATCATTAACACTCCAATTAACGAGAGAATAAATTATAAGAAAGATATTGAGAACTGCGCGAGAATATATCGGCATACGATACAAAAACACAAGAGAAAGTAATCACCAGTAGAAAAACAGACAGCGAAGTAACAAGACAGCGGAGAAAATGTAAAGTACAATAGATAGTTTCATTTTATTTTGTGAATTTTGTAATTAATTTTTGTACAATTTTGTAATTTGTAGCCTTGAAAACGGTTCTGACGGAGTCAACCGAAATATCGGAAAATAAAAAAACAGGAAAGTTTAATTTATAAAGGGTGATTCTTTTGAGGTTAGGATTTTCATGCATTAGTATTTGACAGATCACGTGGGATTTCAGACATGGTGTCAAAGAGAAAGATGCTCAGTATGCTTTGACATTTCATCATGAATAGACTTACTAACGAGCCACAACGTCGAATTTTCAGTGAATGGGCCCTAGAAAAGTTGGCAGAAAATCCGCTTTTTTATCGACAAATTTTGTTCAGCGATGAGGCTCATTTCTGGTTGAATGGCTACGTAAATAAGCAAAATTGCCGCATTTGGAGTGAAGAGCAACCAGAAGCCGTTCAAGAACTGCCCATGCATCCCGAAAAATGCACTGTTTGGTGTGGTTTGTACGCTGGTGGAATCATTGGACCGTATTTTTTCAAAGATGCTGTTGGACGCAACGTTACGGTGAATGGCGATCGCTATCGTTCGATGCTAACAAACTTTTTGTTGCCAAAAATGGAAGAACTGAACTTGGTTGACATGTGGTTTCAACAAGATGGCGCTACATGCCACACAGCTCGCGATTCTATGGCCATTTTGAGGGAAAACTTCGGAGAACAATTCATCTCAAGAAATGGACCGGTAAGTTGGCCACCAAGATCATGCGATTTGACGCCTTTAGACTATTTTTTGTGGGGCTACGTCAAGTCTAAAGTCTACAGAAATAAGCCAGCAACTATTCCAGCTTTGGAAGACAACATTTCCGAAGAAATTCGGGCTATTCCGGCCGAAATGCTCGAAAAAGTTGCCCAAAATTGGACTTTCCGAATGGACCACCTAAGACGCAGCCGCGGTCAACATTTAAATGAAATTATCTTCAAAAAGTAAATGTCATGGACCAATCTAACGTTTCAAATAAAGAACCGATGAGATTTTGCATATTTTATGCGTTTTTTTTTAAAAAAAAGTTATCAAGCTCTTAACAAATCACCCTTTAGACCTATAGCCGAGATTATGAGATAAAAAATCATAAAATTTTATTTCTATAGAAAATTTTGGCAAATTTTTTTTCCTATAGACAATTTTGTTAAAATTTTATTTCTATATAAAATTTTGTCAAAATTTCATTCACTCATTCATAGAAAATTTTGTCAAAATTTTATTTTTATAGAAAATTTTGTCAAAATTTTATTTCTATAGAAAGTTTTGTCAAAATTTTATTTCTATTGAAAATTTTGTCAAAACTTTATTTTATAGAAAATCTCAAAATTTTAATTCTATAAAAATTTTTGTCAAAGTTTTATTTCAACAGAAATTTTTGTCAAAATTTTATTTCTATTAAGTTTGTCAAAATTTTATTTGAATAGAAAATCTCAAAATTGTATTTCTTTAGAATATTTTGTCAACATTTTATTGCTATAGAAAATATTGTCAAAATTTTATTTCTAAAGAATATTATGTCAAAATTTTGTTTCCATAGAAGATTTAGTCAAAATTTTAATTCTATAGAAAAGTTTGTCAAAATTTTATTTCTATAGAAAATTTTGTAAAAATTTTATATCTATAGAAAATTTTGTCAAAATTTTATTTCTATAGAAAATCTTGTAAAAATTTTATTTCTATAGAAAATTTTGTAAAATTTTTTTTCTATAGAAAATCTTGTCAAAATTTTTTTTCTATAGACGATTTTGTCAAAATTTTATTTCTATAGAAAATTGTGTCAATATTTTATTTCTATAGAAAATTTTATCAAAATTTTATTTCTCTGGACGATTTTGTCAAAATTTTATTCCTATAGGATTTTTATTTCTATATAAAATCTTGTCAAAACTTTATTTCCATAGCAAATTTTGTCAAGATTTTATTCCTATAAACGGTTTTGTCAAAATGTTATTCCTATAGAAACTTTTATCAAAATTTCACTTCTATAGAAGATGTTGTCAAAATTTTATTTCTGTAGAAAATTTTGTTAACATTTCATTTCTATAGAAACTTTTGTCGAAATTTTATTTTTACAGACAATTTTGTCAAAATTTTATATCTAATGAAAATTTTGCCAAAATTTTATTTCTATAGAAAGTTCTGTCAAAATGTTGTCCATTTGTTACTTCCATAGAAAATTTTGTAAAAATTTTATTTCTATAGAAAATTTTACCAAATTTTATTTCTATAGAAAATTTTTTCAAAATTTTATTTCTATGTCAAAATTTTATTCCTATAGAAAATTTTGTCTAAATTTTATTTCTATAGAAAATTTTGTCAAAATTTTATTTCTATAGAAAATTTTGTAAAAATTTTATTTCTACAAACGATTTTGTCAAAATCTTATTTCTATAGAAGATGTTGTCAAAATTTTATTTCTAAAGAAAATTTTGTCAAAATTTATATTACATATAAAACTTCGTCAAATTTTATTTCTATTGAAAATTTTGTCGTCAAATTTTATTTTTATAGAGAATTTTGTCAAAATTTTGGTTGTATAGAAAATTTTGTCAAAATTTTCTTTCTATAAACAATTTTGTTAAAATTTTATGTCTATGGGAAATTTTGTCAAAAGTTTATTTCTTTAGAAAGTTTTGTCAAAAATGTATTTCTATAGAGAATTTTGTCAACATTTGATTTCTATAGAAAATTTTGTCAAAATTTTATTTCTATAGACAATTTTGTTTTTAAAGAATTTTTTATTATTTTTATAGAAAATTTTGTCAACATTTTATTTCTATAGAAGATGTTGTCAAAATTTTATTTCTAAAGAAAATTTTGTCAAAATTTTATTTTTACAGACAATTTTGTCAAAGTTTTATTTGTACAGAAAATTTTATCAAAATTTTATATCTAATGAAAATTTTTCCAAAATTTTATTTCTATAGAAAGTTCTGTCAAAATTTTGTCCAACTGTTACTTCTATAGAAATTTTTGTAAAAATTTTATTTCTATAGAAAAATTTGCCAAATTTTATTTCTATAGAAAATTTTATCAAAATTTTATTTCTATGGACAATTTTGTTAAAATTTTATTTCTATAGAAAATTTTGTCAAAATTTTATTCCTATAGAAAATTTTGTCAAAATTTTATTTCAATAGAAAACTTTGTCAAAATTTCATTTCTATAAAAAATTTTGTCAAAATTTTGTTTCTATAGAAATTTTGTCAAAAATTTTTTTTCTATAGAAAATTTTGTCAACATTTTATTTCTATAGAAAATCCTGTCAAAATTTTATTTCTACAAACGATTTTGTCAAAATCTTATTTCTATAGAAAATTTTGTAAAAATTTTATTTCTACAAACGATTTTGTCAAAATCTTATTTCTATAGAAAATTTTGTAAAAATTTTATTTCTATAGAAAATTTTGTCAAAATTTATATTACATATAAAACTTCGTCAAATTTTATTTCTATTGAAAATTTTGTCAAATTTTATTTTTATAGAGAATTTTGTCAAAATTTTGGTTGTATAGAAAATTTTGTCAAAATTTTGTTTCTATAAACAATTTTGTTAACATTTTATGTCTATGGGAAATTTTGTCAAAAGTTTATTTCTTTAGAAAGTTTTGTCAAAAATGTATTTCTATAGAGAATTTTGTCAACATTTGATTTCTATAGAAAATTTTGTCAAAATTTTATTTCTATAGACAATTTTGTTTTTATAGAATTTTTTATTATTTTTATAGAAAATTTTGTCAACATTTTATTTCTGTAGAAGATGTTGTCAAAATTTTATTTCTAAAGAAAATTTTGTCAAAATTTTATTTTTACAGACAATTTTGTCAAAGTTTTATTTGTACAGAAAATTTTATCAAAATTTTATATCTAATGAAAATTTTGCCAAAATTTTATTTCTATAGAAAGTTCTGTCAAAATTTTGTCCAACTGTTACTTCTATATTTCTATAGAAAAATTTGCCAAATTTTATTTCTATAGAAAATTTTATCAAAATTTTATTTCTATGGACAATTTTGTTAAAATTTTATTTCTATAGAAAATTTTGTCAAAATTTTATTCCTATAGAAAATTTTGTCAAAATTTTATTTCAATAGAAAATTTTGTCAAAATTTTATTTCTATAGACAATTTTGTTTTTATAGAATTTTTTATTATTTTTATAGAAAATTTTGTCAACATTTTATTTCTGTAGAAGATGTTGTCAAAATTTTATTTCTAAAGAAAATTTTGTCAAAATTTTATTTTTACAGACAATTTTGTCAAAGTTTTATTTGTACAGAAAATTTTATCAAAATTTTATATCTAATGAAAATTTTGCCAAAATTTTATTTCTATAGAAAGTTCTGTCAAAATTTTGTCCAACTGTTACTTCTATATTTCTATAGAAAAATTTGCCAAATTTTATTTCTATAGAAAATTTTATCAAAATTTTATTTCTATGGACAATTTTGTTAAAATTTTATTTCTATAGAAAATTTTGTCAAAATTTTATTCCTATAGAAAATTTTGTCAAAATTTTATTTCAATAGAAAACTTAGTCAAAATTTTATTTCTATAAAAAATTTTGTCAAAATTTTATTTCTATAGAAAATTTTGTTAAAATTTTATTTTTATAGACGATTTTGTTTCTATAGAAATTTTGTCAAAAATTTTGTTTCTATAGAAAATTTTGTCAACATTTTATTTCTATAGAAAATCCTGTCAAAATTTTATTTCTACAAACGATTTTGTCAAAATCTTATTTCTATAGAAAATTTTGTAAAAATTTTATTTCTATAGAAAATTTTGTCAAAATTTTATTTCTATAGAAAATTTTGTCAAAATTTTATTTCTATAGAAAAGTTTGTCTAAATTTTATAGCAAATTATATACATTTATAGGAATTTTGTCAAAATTTTTTTCTATAGAAAATTTTGTCAAAATTTTAGTTTTATAGGAAATTTTGTCAAAATATTATTGAAATATAATATAATAATGTATAGGAATTTTGTCAAAATTTTTTTCTATAGAAAATTTTGTCAAAATTTTATTTATATAGAAAATTTTGTCAAAATTTTATTTATATAGAAAATTTTGTCAAAATTTTATTTCTATAGAAAATTTTGTCGAAATTTTATTTCTATATACAAGTCAACCATATCCTTCGCAGAATATCAGAAAAAAAATTAATTGGATCAATTAATTTCGTGGTTGAATCAAAAAAATATTTTTTGTGTAGATCGACTTATGAGCCTGCGCTGTGCATTATTGCCAAGGATACAATGTGTCTATTTCGGCTACTACCAGGTGACCAATATTTCCATACAAACGGAATACCAAAGTTAGTATGGAAACACGTCATTTTATTAAAATTCAATGTGGCAGTACTGGCGATATTTGAACACAAGCACAACGATATTCTGGATAGCTCTTGCAAATATTGTATTTAGTACTAAAAGAAAACAGCCTTTTATGCAGGCTTCGATAAATAATAAAATAAAAATAAAAACACTCTATTACGTCATAGCAAAGAAATCGATATTCCTCTCTCCCACCCAAAATTATCGACAAGTCCAAAACACTTTTTTTGTATCACTTTCCTCTACGAAACTCGATAATTGCCAGTTAATGGGAATGGGTTTTTATAACAGATCGTTAATCTAATTTGTGATTATGCAAATCGACTATCGACTATCAAATTTCCAACAAGAATTTGAAAGTCTCGATATCGATTCACACTCCAGGTCTTGTGATTCCATCCAAATGGACAATATCACACAGACATACACCCATCACTCATACATTCACGCAACCATCTATTGATGGAAGCTGTCAGTATAAGATTCGCTTCCATTTAATTAAATGTCAGCGTGATGAAGCAATGAAATAAATTTTATCATCATCAAAACATTGATGAAATTCCAAAATCATCAGAGTCCAATGAAGAAAATAAACTAGCAAAAAGCAAAAAAAAAAAAAACAAAACAATCACATGTCAAAAAAAATACATCCAATATTCATTATTTAAATTGAATAAAATACGACCTGAAAGCTTTGCTAGGAGATGATCACCAATTTGAAATAAAACAGCAAAAAAAAAAAAACAACAAAATGTCATAATGACATTCCACTTAGCCATAAACAACCAATGTTGTTAACTTCTTCAGTTTCCCAAGCCATTCGATAGAAAAGTCTATAAAGTATCATAAATGTCAGTGTGGCTTGTAAATTTCATGCATTGCGTTTACTCAGATTGCACTCACAAAATGCCTCTAGGAAATGCAAGAGAATATCTGAATTTTCTGGGGGTACTTGTATTAATAGTTGAGAATTTTACTACACTTCAAATCCAAGAACAATTGTTTTAAATGCAAAGGAGTCTTCGAGCAATCAAATACAAATCTTGTGAAGCTTCGTTAGTAGTTCCATTAAAAAATCATGTCTAAATCTGAAATTTATTGTCTTGGACATTTAAAGAAATTCAATACCTCCGATTGTTTGTTAATTTTTTTTTTTTTTTTTGATTTTTTCAATTTGTTACACTGTGTGCCGAAAAAATGGACTCATCACACAGCCTTACAATTAGGGATTCAATCAAGCTATGTAAAGAAACACTGTGGTGGTTGCATGCATCCTGCATAAACTCGAAAAAAAGTTTACTTGTATCCAATGATTTTGAATTAAGAATTTGGTAAAGACATGTTTTAGCGACATACATATCTGGCTATAAATAAAATTACGATCAAAATCCCTTTTATCGAATTTTCGTTCTCTATTCATTTACAAACAAATGGCAGTGTAAAAATTCAAATTACAACGGATACTTTAAAATAAAATAAAAATTTAATTGAAATACAAAAAATTAAACCGAATATGCTAAATCCTCAAAATAGTGCATAGCCTATAATTGAAACGTTTTTATCTTAAATCTAATGATTTTAGATTTCTGTTAATTTGAGGACGATTTCTTTAAATTAAAAATGTGTTTCTTTAATTTAAGGATATTTTGCCTTATTTCAAAGACATAAAAAAAATTAAGCAAAAATTTTATTTCTATTAAAATTTCATTATTTTAAAGAAATTTGTCCTTAATATATTTTAAATTTCGCATTCACGCAAATATTTTTTACAATGTAGACTAGAATTAAGCAAAAACCATAGCTTACTATATGATAGCAGTCATGAGGTGTTGTAGCCGAAACCGTCCGGTAAGTCATTATTCCCATGCATATGCACGCAAAGAAAAAAAAACTTTTGGAAAACGTGTACCGAAAACGTTTTTCTTTTGTTAGAGGTTTTTTAATTGCTTCGAAAATTTTAAACTTTTATCACCAAAAAAATTCGTTTGTTACAAAATTTTTATTTTTTCAATAAAAAAAGTTATTTTTGAAACAACAACACAGTCCATTTCGTTTATATCCAACACTGTTCTTTTCTGACTTTAGGTCTTTAATAAGACACATTTTACACTTCAAAATTTAATATAGAACAATGTAATGTTGAACATTTTTCGGAATCTTCAGAACATATGTGGAATATATGAAAAACAAAACAAGTATATACAGCAGTAAGTTCGGCCGGGCCGAATCTTAAATACCCACCACCATGAACCAAATATTAGGGTTTCCTATGAAAATTCTGGAGGGCTTGAGAACTTGAGGACACTTCCCGAAGATAAATTTAAAAATTTCACCTATAAGGACTATATCAGATTCTGGATTTATTAGAACCATTTTTGTTTGAGTTTTAGAGGAATCATTAACATCTCTTGTAAGTGTGCAAGAAAATTATAAAATAACGTCTTGATTTGAAATCTTAAATCTGTAGATTTTCACCCGAGAAGTAAAATCTGGAAATTTTACATTGAGTTTCAAGCAATTTTCATGATCAGGGCGCCTTCTATAGCCTCAAGAAGTGAAGTCGGTCTATATGGAGGCATTACCAAAAGTACCGATAAAAACTTAATCCGATACACGTTTTTGTGAGCCTAAAATACCAAAATATTTACAATTTCAAGCAAATTGGATAAAAACTACGGTTTCTAGAAACCCAAAGAGTTAAATCGGGAGATCGTTCTTATAGGGGCTATACTAAAATATGGACCGATAATAACCGTTTTCGGCACACCTCTTTATGACCCGAAAATACCTCTAGATTTCCAGTTTCAGGCAAATAGGATAAAAACTTCGCATTCTAGAAGCCCAAGAAGTAAAATCGGGATATCGGTCTATATGGGGGCTATATCAAAACATGGACCGATACTCACCATTTGTGGCAAACCTCTTTATGGTCCTAAAATACCTATAAATTTCCAATTTCAGGCAATTTGTATATAAATTGCGGATTCTATAAACCCAAGATGTAAAATCGGGAGATCGGTCTATATGGGGGCTATACCAAAACATGGAACGATACGGACCATTTTCGGCACACCTTTTGATGGTCCTCAAGTACCTCTAGATTTTCAATTTCAGGCAAATTATATAAAAACTACGGTTTCTATAAGCCCAAGACCCCAAATCGGGAGGTCGGTTTATATGGGAACCATACCAAAACATGGACCGATGCTCACCATTTTTGGCACACATCTTTACCGTTCTAAAGTACCTCTCGATATCCAATTTCAGGTAAATTGGATAAAAACTGCGGTTTCTATAAGCCCAAGAAGTAAAATCGGGAGATCGGTCTATATGGGGGCTATACCAAAATATGGACCGATACTCACAATTTTTGGCACACGTATTTGAGGTCCTACAATACCTCTAGATTTCCAATTTCAGGTAAATTGAGAAAAAACTGCGGTCTCTATAAGCCCAAGAAGTAAAATCGGGAGATCGGTCTATATGGGGGCTATACCAAAACATGAACCGATATTCACCATTTTTGGCACACCCCTTTATGGTCATAAAATACCTTTAGATTTAAAATTTCATGCAAATTGGATAAAAACTACGATTTCTATAAGCCCAAGACCCCAAATCGGGAGGTCGGTTTATATGGGGACTATATCAAAACCTGGACCGATATAGCCCATCTTCGAACTTGACCTGCCTGCAGACAAAAGACGAGCTTGTGCAAAATTTCAGCACGATTGCTTCATTATTGAAGACTGTAGCGTGATTACAACAGACAGACAGACAGACAGACAGACAGACAGACGGACAGACGGACATCGTTATATCGTCTTAGAATTTCTCCCTGATCAAGAATATATATACTTTATATAGTCGGAAATCGATATTTCGATGTGTTACAAACGGAATGACAAACTTATTATACCCCCGTCACCATTCTATGGTGGTGGGTATAAAAAAAACAAAAAAAAACTTTGGTCGAAGCAGGGATCGAACCCACGACCCTTGGCACGCAAGCCGGACGTAGCAACCACTGATCCACGGTGCCAAACTAAATGTTTGTTTCTGTTAAATATTTATTTTATTTATTCGGTTTATTCGGTTCGTGGGCGCCGCAAGCTATGCTATATAAATATAACTTATATGGATATTTATCTATTCATGACCATAACAGGTACATAGCTCAGTGGATAGTGTGTTGGCTTACAAAGTGCATGGTCCGAGGTTCGATTCTCCGTCCAGGCGAAAGATAAAAAAAAAAATTTTAAAATTTATAAAATCGTATAATTTCTTCTACATTGTTGGTACTACAGGAAAATGTGTTAAGAACTAAAAAACATCGTGGATGTGAGAAAGATGTGAGGGAAAATACAACTAGCAAGAAAACAATGTTTTTTTTTGAGTTTGTCCTTATGAAATAGTTTTTACATCCTGGAAAAGAATAAACGTTTATCACAAAAAGTATATACTTTTCTCCCCAAAAACACTTCCTTACAGCGAAAAGCAAATGAGAAACGAACTTTGTTTGTCTAACATTTCGTTTGGGAGGAAAGAATTATTTTTTATATATATATATATATATATATATATATATATATATATATATATATATATATATATATATATATATATATATATATATATATATATATATATATATATATATATATATATATATATATATATATATATATATATATATATATATATATATATATATATATATATATATATATCTGCGGGTTTGAATAACTATAAACTGCTTTGGACCAAGTTTGGCATGGATGTGAGCGAATATATACTAGCACTATATACCAAATTTCAAGAGGCTCCGAAGGTCAAATCTGGGAATCGGTTTATATGGGGCCCTATATATAATTATGGACCGATATAGACCAATTTTGACATGGTTGTTAGAGACTATATATTAACACCGCGTACCAAATTTCAACTCGATTGGATGAATTTTGCTCCTCCAAGAGGCTTTGGAGGTCAAATCTGGGTATGGATTTATATGGGGGCTATATATAATTATGGACCGATATAGACCAATTTTTGCACGGTTGTTAGAGACTATATATTAACACCGCGTACCAAATTTCAACTCGATTGGATGAATTTTGATCCTCCAAGAGGCTCCGGAGGTGAAATCTGGGTATCGGTTTATACGGGGGCTACATATAATTATGGACCTATATGGACCAATTCCTGCATGGTTGCTAGAGACCATATTCTAACACCACGTACCAAATTTCAACCCGATCGGATGAATTTTGCTCCTCCAAGAGGCTCCGAAGGTCAAATCTTGGTATGGGTTTATATGGGGACTATATATAATTATGGACCTATATGGACGAATTTTGGCATGGTTGTTAGAGACCCTATATTAACACCACGTACCAAATTTCAACCCGATCGGATGAATTTTGCTCCTCCAAGAGGCTCCGGAGGTCAAATCTAGGGATCGATTTATATGGGGGCTATATATAATTATAGACCGATATGGACCACTTTTTTCGTGATTGGTACAGACCATCTACTAACACCACGCACCAAATTTCAACCGGATCGGATGAAATTTGCTTCACTAAGAGGCTCCGCAAGCCAAATCTGGGGTTCGGTTTATATAGGGGCTATACGTAAAAATGATCCGATATGACCCATTTGCAATACCATCCGATCTACATCAGTAACAACTACTTGTGCCAAGTTCAAGTCGATAGCTCATTTCGTTCGGAAGTTAGCGTGATTTCCACAGACAGACGGACATAGCTAGATCGACTCAGAATTTAATCACTACCCAGAAAATATATATATATATATATATATATATATATATATATATATATATATATATATATATATATATATATATATATATATATATATATATATATATATATATACTTTATGGGGTCTTAGAGCAATATTTCGAATGACAAAGTTAATATATCCCCCTATCCTATGGTGGAGGATATAAAAACAAGTAAGTAAAGTAGAAAGTTGGGCCGAGCCGACTATATCATACCCTAAACTACCCCTACTGAATTAGTAAACATTGTTTGTGGGGTAGCAATGGTATGGGTTTGGACATAAACCGCATTTCAATATTTAAGGAAGCTATTGACTTAGTATGCCACTAATATTGAGTCCATTACAAAAAAGAGGAAATCGCTCAATTAGTGTGGGTAAAAAATACAAATTCGCAAAATTTACATGGAAGTCTAAATACGATCGGTTAACACTTCAAAATTTTATGTAAATCTGAACCGATTATATTTTGCAGATTTGGTTGATATTACGGGAGCTTACCTTGTGTTGAGTTTGACTAAGATCGGTTAATAAATGAGACGATTATGGTAAAAACTAAGGTTATTAAGGGCAAATTCTTCAAAATCGGGTGATACATACACATACAGCTGCGGTCAATATAATAGCACTATGCATTAATTTATACTTACTACGTTTCCATCGGGATAACTATTGGGCCAATTTGGCTCAAAAGAAGATAATAAATTAGTTACTGTTTATGGTTTAATATCATGAAAAATTATTTGATTTTTTAAATAATTTTTAATTCGCTAGTTGACATAAACAAAAAAAAAACGTACAAACTAGCCAAATAATAGCACTTTAGTTCATTTTGAACGAAAAATAGTGAATTTTTTAAACAAAACAAAAAAATTCAATCAAAATATCTTCTTATTAGTTAATTCAATACTATTACCGCGGCACAACGTCTACCCATGGAATCGACTAAATGTTGACATCTTTCCACTTTGATAGAACTCCAAATTTTCTGTACTGCCTCCTAGAAACATTCAACGCTTGTTGGTTTTATTATAGATACACTCTTCTTTAGGTCTGTCTACAGATTTTCGATCGGGTTCAAATCGGAAGACAGTGCAGACCACTCCATTCATTGACAGAATTGTCGTTGAACCACTTTTTTGCCATTTTACTGGTGTGTTTAGGATCATTGTCTTGCTTAAAGACTGTTCATTTCTAGAGAACCGTTAACTATGTTGAGAGAAAAAAAATCTCTTAAATAAAAAGCACAGAATTTATTTTTTATGGAATGAAAAATATGTTCGAAGTTGGTGCTATTTTATTGACCGGCACTGTATATGGGAGCTATATTTAAATCTGAACCGATTTCCATGATTTTTGGCGCATATATTAAGAACTATAGAAAATTAGGTTTGTCGAACTTTGAGTAAGATGGGTTGATAAATAAGGTTTTCATGACCAAATTTGACAAAATCTGGTGATACATATAAATGGGAGCTATAGCTAAATCTGAACCGATTTCGATGATTTTTTGCGCTACAGTACATAGAATATAAAATTAGATTTGGCCAACTTTGAGTATGGGACTTATGGTCAAATTTGAGAAAATCGGCTGTTATATATGGGAGCTATATCTAAATCGAAACCAATTTGATTTATAATTGGCATATTTGGTTGATATTTATTTTTTTAATTGAAAATTAAAAAAATGCAATTATTGACTTAATGTTTCTACTTTGATTAAAATGTTAATATTTGTGGCTGGGTATGCACTAACATGCACTCTCTTTTTGAATGCACTGTAACTCATCATGTATCAGTGTGAATACAAAATTAAAGTAAAAGTGTAGTAATGACAGCATTTTATAATAATTTCCTTATTATAAACATAAATATCGGGAAAAAAGCCTTTGCCATACGCTCACACAACATTTGCAACATCAACAATCATGTAGCAAAACAACAAAAAAACAAAACTATCAAATTCAACAAGACGATGCAATGGAGAAGAATTCAACTCATCCATTGCTTTCTAAATAGCGAGAGAGATATTCCCCTAGAATTTTATGTTTAGGCTTTTTCCTTCCAACCAACCAACCAACCGACAATGCAATCTACCATTGCAGCTAGCAACAATTGCTTCCATAGCAGTAACACTAAATGTGAAATATGCAATTTTATCTGCCTAACGACACAAGTCATGCTGGGAATTCGATTCGATTTCATATCCGACAAACTGTGGTACTACCTACACTCAGAGTAGAAGATTTTCATATTTGCATTTGCAAAATTGTGCTCACCTAGTACGATAGTTTGGAGCATTTGGTTGTTTTCTATTCGACCAGCAGAACACCATTTCGCAGATCACAGAGTAGATTGAAAAAAGGATTCAGGTTGCCTTGTCTAATGTCGAGTGACATACACCTATGCCAGTATTCGGTGTGTTGCGCTCTCAAACTTCTTCTATCTGTCGAACCCTCATTTTATTCCAGGAACTCTATGTCTCTAACGAATTTCATAATTTGTTTCCAGTCCCTGTTTCCAAGCTGGATCATGTCACGAATAACCTCTTCACCGATATGTGTTGCTCTTTGCCTAGTGAAGGTAGGACAGTGACAAATGTTCCAAGGTCTCATCGTCCTCGAAATACGTCCTACATGTACCATGCTCTGATGGTCCTATTTGGCACAGATTCGTTATTCACACGGCCCTCCTGACCATTGTCCTACTCTCCAGACTTTTTCTTATCTTATTCTTATTTTTCACCCTGTCGTCCTATTATCCTTCAGTAATTCTCCATCATAGTCCCCATTCCTACCATTGCAATCCAACTCGACGTGTTCTAGCTCATTCGCCTTTAAGTTTCCTTTTATTTCGATATGTCCTGGCCACCATAGCATGCGGAACCGGCTGTATCCAAACAATCCTTGATTATGCTTTTGCATTCCAATACTGTTCGCTATCGAAACGTAATATCTGTTATTGCCTTCATTGCCCTCTGACAATCTGTCTTCACGTTCTGTGGACTCTTATTATTTCCGAGCAATTTAACGCACTCCGTTATGGCACGCACTTCTGACTGCAGGATTGTGCTGTGGTCCGGTAATCGGAATAGTATCTCGTTGCCTGGGTCCTCCACATATACGTACAGTCCTGTCCTCTTACACATCCGCGACCTATCACTGTAATAGCTATTATCCCTATGTCCTGGAATCCCATTCTCCCAGGACTATCATACTGGCTTCAGAATGTCACACTCGACAGCTATAGCCACCCCAGCTATACGATCATGGATTGTTGCGACATCCGTCATTTAACCAACCATCTTCCCTAATATTTCTCACAATTATTTCGTCCTTTCTCCTCACATCTTCAATCTCATCGCAGCCATGGAGCTTTTTTTCTATAAAAATAAAATGTTGACAATATTTTCCATAGAAATTAAATTTTGACAAAATTTTCTATAGAAATAAAATTTTGGCCAAGTTTCGTATAAAAATAAAATTTTAACAAAATTTTCTATAGAAATAAAATTTTTACAAAATTTTCTATAGAAGTAAAATTTTGACAATATTTTCTATAGAAATAAAATGTTAAAAAAAAAATTCTAAAGAAATAAAATTTTGACAAAATTTTCTACAGAAATAAAGTCTTTACAAAATTTTCTACAGAACGAAATTTAGACAAAATTTTTTATAGAAATAAAAATTTGACAAAAATTTCTATAGAAATAAAATCTTGACAAAATTATTAATAGAAATAAAAATTCTATAGAAATAAAATTTTGACAAAATTTTCCATGGAAGTAAAATGTTGACGAAAGTTCCTATAGAAGTAAAACTTAGACACAATTCTTTATAGAAATAAAATTTTGACCACAAGTTCTATAGAAATAAAATTTTGACAAAATTATCTATAGAAATAAAATTTTGACGACAAATACTAAGAAATAACATTTTGATAAAATTATTTATAGAAATAAAATTTTGACAAAATTTTCTATAGAAATAACATATTGACAAAATTTTCTAGAGAAATAAAATTTTGACAAAATTTTCTAAAAAAATAGAATGTTTACAAAAATTTCTACAGAACAAAATTTAGACAAAATTTTCTAGAGAAATAAAATTTTGACAAAATTTTCTATAGAAATAAAAATTATGACAAAATTTTCTACAGAAATAAAATTTTGACAAAATTTACTATAGAAATAAAATTTTGACAAAATTTTCTATAAAAATAAAATTTTGACAAAATTTTCTATAAAAATAAAATTTTGACAAAATTATCTTAAGAAATAAAATTTTGACAAAATTTTCTATAGAAATAAAATTTTGACAAAATTTTCTATAGAAATAAAAATTATGAAAAATTTTCTATAGAAATAAAATTTTGACAAAATTTACTATAGAAATAAAATTTTGACAAAATTTTCTATAGAAATAAAATTTTGACAAAATTTTCTATAGAAATAAAAATTATGAAAAATTTTCTATAGAAATAAAATTTTGACAAAATTTTCTATAAAAATAAAATTTTGACAAAATTATCTTAAGAAATAAAATTTTGACAAAATTATCTTAAGAAATAAAATTTTGACCACAATTTCTAAGAACTAAAATTTTGACAAAATTATCTATAGAAATAAAATTTGGACAAAATTTTCTATAGAAATAAAATTTGTACAAAATTTTCTATAGAACTAAAATTTTGACAAAGTTTTCTCTGGAGATCAAATTTTGAGAAAATTTTGTATAGAAATAAATATTTGACAAAATTTGCTATAGAATTAAAAATTTGACAACATTTTCTATGGAAATCAAATTTTTACAAAATTTTTCTATAGAAATAAAATTTTTAAAAAAAATTCTATTTAAATAAAAATTTGACAAAATTTTCTATAGAAATAAAATCTTGACAAAATTATCTATAGAAATAAAAATTCTATAGAAATAAAATTTTGACAAAATTTTCTATGGAAATAAAATGTTGACGAAAGTTCTTATAGAAGTAAAACGTTGACACAATTTTCTAAAGAAATAAAATTTTGACAAAATTTTCTACAGAACGAAATTAAGACAAAATTTTCTTTAGAAATAGAATTTTGACCACAATTTCAATAGAAATAATATTTTGACAAAATTATCTATAGAAATAAAATTTTGACAAAATTTTCTATAGAAATACAATTTTGATAAAAGTTTCTATAGAAATAAAATTTTGACAAAATTTCCTATAGGAATAACATTTTGACAAAATTCTCTATAAAAATAAAATTTTGACAAAATTTTCTATAGAAGCAAAATGTTGACAATTTTTTTTAGTTGGGTTCCGATATCCTGTCTTCGTTTTCAAAATTCTTCTCACTTCAATTTTCGAAATTTTTAGAAATGGTGTAATTGTCGCAACTAGAAAATAAAATCAAACTAAGCTCAAAAGCTTAACCTTAAACTCTTAACAATTTGAAGCTTAATAAACTCGCCTATCATAGCTAATGTTTGGACATACTTAATGTCCAAGATATGGACGGATATCAATGCAGTGAACATTCTGCTGCTGCTGCTGCTGCAAGGTGAGGATGACGATGATGGGAATGGGAATGCTGTTAAAATTTTAAGGACTTGTGAGTCGACTAGACTATGAATGGTGTTGACTGGTGGTTGTGTTCGTGTGTACGAATATGGAGCGTAGCAGAACTGCTCCTTAATGTTGACTTTTTTAGTTTGTTGTGAAAAAAACCCAAAATCCATTAGCCCCAAGTGTTGTTTAGCAGACTTATTGAATAGTAATGTCGTCTGCTATGTGATTTTGGGATGATCTCTTCCACCAGCCAGCCGCCAAAACTAAAATCCCAGTATGCCAACCTACCCATATAGAAGGGACCTGAGAGGAGAAATTCTAAATATCTATCCCATGTTGCGCTGCAATACTCTGGTTGACGCTTTGAAATTGGCAAACCCACGCATTTTATGCATTTAATTGGCTTGTCGAGTATTGTGTCGTCTGTCGATCGTTGGATGGATCCATTCCCCCAAAACAAAATTCAATGAATCCCAAAGAAGTGATGGTGTGTGTGTAGAACTTGCTTTGCTTTTTTGTGGATTGGGGATTATGTGACTTGAAACATGTGTTTCCTCATCCTCATTGTCGTCCCATAGTAGGGTCCAGGGGGGCGAAAAGGAAGGAAGAGTCGGAGAACTGAGTGCGTGTTAAACAGCAACTTCAGTCTGTTCTGTTAAGCCACTCGTTCATATTCCAGCTTCAAAGATAAACACGAATCGAATGTGTAAAACAATGTGATGCTATCAATGATGATGATGATGGTGCGTGTTCTCTGATGTTGTTCTGTTTTTGGCCATTTGGTGTTGGCTGGTGGGGTCGATGCGACGTTCGGTCCCTCCATTTGGTTGTTGGTATCTTTGTATCGTTGCCTGGGTGATTCTTGTTGTATTTATACAACGTTAAAACGATAATCAAAATAACACATGTACTTAATATACACCATGTAGTTTAGCACCCAAAAGCTCTCCATTTATCCATGAAAAAAAAAATAACAGAAATCTCAGAAACTTTTTTCAAGCACCGTGGAACAAGATGGTTTTCTTTGCTAAACTTATAGATAAGGTAAGGTTCGATATAGTAACAGCAACTCGCCACAAAAATAATCTACCAACATTTGAAGAACACTTTACCAAAAATCTACTAAATATCCAAGTAAAAATTGTCAAAATTTTATTTCTATAGACAATTTTGTCAAAATTTTATTTCTTTAGAAAATTTTGCCACAATTTTATTTCTATAGAAAATTTTGTCAACATTTTATTTCCAGACAAAATTTTATTTCTATAGAAAATTTTGTCAAAATTTTATTCCTATAGAAAATTTTGTCAAAATGTAATTTCTATTAAAAAATTTTGTCAAAATTTTATTTCAATGGAAAATTTTTTCAAAATTTTATTTTTACAGAAAATTTTGTCAAAATTTTAATTCCAGAGAAAATTTTGTCAAAATTTTAATTCCAGAGAAAATTTTGTCAAAATTTTATTTCTATAGAAAATTTTGTCAAAATTTTAATTCCATAGAAAATTTTTTCAAAATTTTAATTCCATAGAAAATTTTGTCAAAATTTTATCCCTATAGAAAATTTTGTCAAAATTTTATTTCTATATAAAATTTTTTCAAAACCTTTTTTCTATAGAATATGTTGTCAAAATTTTATTTCTATAGAAAATTTTGACAAAATTTTATTTCTATAGAAAATTTGTCAAATTTTTATAGAAAATTTATCAAAATTTTCGCAAAATTTTTTTTCTATAGAAATTTGTGTGGTAACTTTATTTCTAAAACATATATTGTCTAAGCTTTATTTATATAGAATATATATTTTTTTATAGATTTATATATTTTTTCAAAATTTTACTTCTAAAGAAAATTTTGTCAACATTTTAATTCCAGAGAAAATTTTGTCAAAATATAATTTCTATACATATTTTTTCAAAATTTAATTTCTATAGAAAATTTTGTCAAAATTTTATTTCTATTGAAAATTTTGTCAAAACTTTATTCTATAGAAAATGTTGTAAAAATTTTATTTCCATAGAAAATTTGTCAAAATTTTAATTCCAGGGAAAATATTGTCAAAATTTTATTCCTATAGAAAATTGTGTCAAAATTTTAATTCCAGAGAAAATTTTGTCAAAATTTTATTCCTATAGGAAATTTTGTCAAAATTTTTTTTCTATATAAAATTTTTTCAAAACTTTATTTCTATAGAAAACGTTGTCAAAATTTTATTTCTATAGAAAATTTTGTCAACATTTTATTTCTATAGAAAATTTGTCAAACTTTTATAGAAAATTTATCCAAATTTTCGCAAATTTTTTTTTCTATAGAAATTTTTGTCGTAACTTTATTTCTATAAAAGTATTGTATAAGTTTTATTTATATAGACAATTTTTTCAAAATTTTATTTCTAAAGAAAATTTTGTCAAAATTTAATTTCTATAGCAAATTTTGTCAAAATTTAATTTCTTTAGAAAACTTTGTCAAAATTTTATTTTTATTGCAAATTTTGTCAAAACTTTATTTCTATAGAGTTAAAATTTTGGCAAAATTTTCGATAGAAAAAAAATTACAAAATTTTTTGTAGAAAAAAAATTTAACAAGATTTTCTATAGAAATAAAATTTTGACAAAATTTTCTATAGAAATAAAATTTTGACAAAATTTTCTATAGAAACACAATTTTGACAAAATTTTCTATAGAAATAAAATTTTGACAAAATTTTCTATAGAAATAAAATTTTGACAAAATTTTCTATAGAAATAAAATTTTGACAAAATTTTCTATAGAAATAAAATTTTGACAAAATTTTCTATAGAAATAAAATTTTGACAACATTTTCTATAGAAATAAAATTTTGACAAAATTTTCTACAGACATAAAATTTTGACAAAATTTTCTATAGAAACATAATTTTGACAAAATTTTCTATAGAAATAAAATTTTGACAAAATTTTCTCTAGAGATCAAATTTTGACAAAATTTTCTATAAGAATAAAATTTTGACAAAATGTGCTATAGACAACATTTTGACAAAATTTTTTATAGAAATAAAATTTTGATAAAATTTTCTATAGTATTAAAATTTTCTACAGAATTGACAAAATTAAAAAAATGTTGACAAAATTTTCTATAGAAATAAAAATTTGACAAAATTTTCTATAGAAATAAAATTTTGACAAAAATTTTCTATAGAAATAAAATTTTGACAAAATTTTTTATAGAAATAAAATTTTGACAAAATTTTCTATAGAAATAAAATTTTGACAAAATTTTCTATAGAAATAAACTTTGTTGTTGTTTTTTTTTCGATTTCAGCTTAAAACCATGCATTGACTAAACTATAAGTGTAGCTTAACCAAGAGAGGAAACGAATGTTTGTCAAATTTATTTGGCCAAAGCCCTATAGACTGCAAGATGGTTGGATGGACGCTCGGAATTACCACATTCCTGATCAGCATCCTCTACTTGCAGCAAAACTATCAACCAATTATCAGAATAAATTCAGGTGAACTGCCTGAATTTAAACCCAAAAGTAAACCACACTTGAACCTTCCGAAAAAAAGGTTTTACATGATAGCCGGCTTATGCCGAAATAAATTCGTACAAACATATCTCTTTTCCTTTGCCAATACACGGCTTTAAGCTGAAATAAAAAAAAAAACAACAATGATTAAGGACAAAAAACCAACAATAACAAAACAAAACGACCCAAAAAAAGCGTCGCCAAAAAAGTAATGAAAATGTTCCTTTTAGATCCGGAAGTGGTGCAAAATTGACGCAGAAGCGATGAATTTAACATGGGCTTGTCATAGGACGGAAGTCCTCCATTTCAACAGCCGTTGCACTGAGTTTGCATCACTTCTTTAGGTGTGATCCGAATTCAATGTTTTGGATGTAAATTAAACAAGTAAGGAAAGTCTAAAATCGGGCGGGGCCGACTATATTATACCCTGCACCACTTTGTAGATCTAAATTTTCGATACCATATCACATCCGCCAAATGTGTTGGGTGCTATATATAAAGGTTTGTCCCAAATACATACATTTAAATATCACTCGATTTGGACAGAATTTGATAGACTTCTACAAAATCTATAGACTCAAAATTTAAGTTGGCTAATGCACTAGGGTTGAACACAATTTTAGTAAAAAATATGGGAAACATTTAAATCTGAAGCAATTTTAAAGAAACTTCGCAAAAGTTTATTTATGATTTATCGCTCGGTATATATGTATTAGAAGTTTAGGAAAATTAGAGTAATTTTTACAACTTTTCGACTAAGCAGTGGCGATTTAACTAGGAAAATGTTGGTATTTTGACCATTTTTGTCGAAATCAGAAAAACATATATATGGGAGCTATATGTAAATCTGAACCGCTTTCAATCAAATTTTGCACACTTGACTATACGACTAAGTGTTATATTTGTACAAAATTTCAAGCAAATCGGTATAAAACTCTGGCTGCTGGGTCCATATTAGTGCATATCAGGCGAAAGATATATTTGGGAGCTATATCTAAATCTGAACCGATTTCTTCCAAAATCAATAGGGTTCTATTCTGACCCATATTAGGAACATGTGCCAAATTTGAAGGCGATTGGACTTAAATTGCCACCTAGACTTTGATCACAAAAATGTGTTCACAGACAGACGGACAGACGGACGGATGGACAGACGGACATGGTTATATCGACTCAGGGACCCACCCTGAGCATTATTGCCAAAGACACCATGTGTCTATTTTGTCTCCTTCTGGGTGTTACAAACATATGTACTAACTTATAATACCCTGTTCCACAGTGTGGCGCAGGGTATAAAAATTCTGTGATATTTTGTCAAATAAATAATTTTTATAATTTTTAATGGTTTCCGACTAGCGTTAGATTGTCGGAAACGTTTGGCCTCAAATATTTTCAAAAATTCACAATTTTTTCAGATTGGATTTAGCACTTTTTTCGACAAACTTTAAATGATTTGTACCATTTTATGAATTCTTACTCTGTTTTTAACCTATTTGAAACAAAAAAAAGTTAAAATTACCCATTAAAAGTATGAAAAAACTAAGTTATAAAAAATTGAATTAATAGAACATCTTGGGTAGTTAAAATAAAGAACATCATTGTGAGTGCATCTTCTGGACGTGCTTTTAAAGTTGTGCCTTTGGAAGAACTTCCAAATTTTTTTGCTGGGGAATGAAATAAATTTTTGACAAAATTTTCTACGGACATAAAATTTTGACAAAATTTTCTATAGAAATTTTTGGAATTTTGAATTTCTATTTCTGTAGAAAATTTTATTTCTATAAAAAATTTTGTTAAAATTTTATTTCTATAGAAAATGTTGTCAAAATGTTATTTCTATAGAAAATTTTGTCAAAATTTTATTTCTATAGAAAATTTTGTCAAATTTTTGTCAAAATTTTATTTGTTGTTGTTTTTTATTGCAGCTTATTTCTATAGAAAATTTTGTAAAAATTTTATTTCTACAGACAATTTTGTCAAAATTATATTTCTATAGAAAATTTTCTCAAAATCTTATTTCAATAGAAAATTTTGTCAAAATTTTATTTCTATAGAAAATTTTTTCAAATTTTTTTATAAAAATTTTTTCAAATTTTTTTTCTATAGAAAATTTTGTCAATTTTTTTTTTTTTATAGAAAATTTTGTTAAAATTTTATTTCTATAGAAAATTTTATCAAAATTTTATTTCTATAGAAAATTTTGTCAAAATTTTATTCTATAGACAATTTTGTAAAAATTCAATTTCTATAGAAAATTTTGTCAAAATTCACTTTTTGTAGAAAATTTTTTAAAAATTCATTTCTAAAGAAAGTTTAGTCAAAATTTTATTTTGACAAACTTTTCTAAAGAAATAGAATTTTGTCAAAATTTTATAGAAACAAAATTTTGATAATATTTTGTCAAAATTTTATTTCTATTGAAAATTTTTTCAAAATTCTATTTCTTTAGAAAATTTTGTCAAAATTTTATTTTGATAGACGGACAGACGGACATGGTTATATCGACTCAGGGACCGACCCTGAGCATTATTGCCAAAGACACCATGTGTCTATTTTGTTTCCTTCTGGGTGTTACAAACATATGTACTAACTTATAATACCCTGTTCCACAGTGTGGCGCAGGGTATAAAAATTCTGTGATATTTTGTCAAATAAATAATTTTTATAATTTTTTTATAATTTTTAATGGATTCTAACGCTTGTCGGAAACGTTTGGCCTCAAATATTTTCAAAAATTCACAATTTTTTCAGATTGGATTTAGCACTTTTTTCGACAAAATTTAAATTATTTGTACCATTTTATGAATTCTTACTATATTTTTAACCTATTTGAAACAAAAAAAGTTAAAATTACCCATTAAAAGTATGAAAAAACTAAGTTATAAAAAATTGAATTAATAGAACATCTTGGGAAGTTAAAATAAAGAACATCATTGTGAGTGCATCTTCTGGAAGTGCTTTTAAAGTTGTGCCTTTGGAAGAACTTCCAATTTTTTTTGCTGGGGAATGAAATAAATTTTTGACAAAATTTTCTACGGACATAAAATTTTGACAAAATTTTCTATGGAAATTTTTGGAATTTTGAATTTCTATTTCTTTAGAAAATTTTATTTCTATAAAAATTTTTGTTAAAATTTTATTTCTATAGAAAATTTTGTCAAAATTTTATTTCTATAGAAAATTTTGTCAAAATTTTATTTCTATAGAAAATTTTGTCAAAATTTTATTTCCATAGAAAATGTTGTCAAAATTATATTTCAATAGAAAGTTTTGTCAAAATTTTATTTCTATAGAAAATTTTGTCAAATTTTTTTTTCTATAGAAAATTTTGTTAAAATTTTATTTCTATAGAAAATTTTATAAAAATTCAATTTCTATAGAAAATTTTGTCAAAATTTTATTCTATAGACAATTTTATAAAAATTCAATTTCTATAGAAAATTTTGTCAAAATTCAATTTTTGTAGAAAATTTTTTAAAAATTCATTTCTAAAGAAAATTTTATTTTGACAAACTTTTCTAAAGAAATAGAATTTTGTCAAAATTTTATAGAAACAAAATTGTGATAATATTTTGTCAAAATTTTATTTCTATAGAAAATTTTGTCAAAATTCTATTTCTTTAGAAAATTTTGTCAACATTCTATTTCTATAGAAAATTTTGTCAAAATTTTATTTCTATAGAAAATTTTGTCAAAAAAGAATTTCTATAGACAATTTTGTCAAAATTCAATTTTTATAGAAAATTTTGTAAAAATTCAATTTCTATAGAAAGTTTTGTCAAAATTTTATTTCTATAGAAAATTTTGTCAAAATTCAATTTCTATAGAAAAATTTGTCAAAATTTTATATCTTTAGACATATTTGTCCATATTTTATTTATATAAATATACCCTAAACTATACGGAAGTTTTAGTTATCTATAGAAAATTTTGCCCAAATTTTATTTCTGTGGAAAATGTTGTCAAAATTTTATTTCTATGGAAAATTTTGTCAAAATTGTATGTCGATAGAGAATTGTGACAAAATTGTAATGAAATTAGTTGTACAACAATTTTATTACTAAAAACTTTAATTTTCACTTAAAATTGCTTAATTGCGTACTTTCTAATATTTGTCCGAATGGACTGCATCGGGAGTGTTAGAAAAAATCGATGGATGGTTCCGGGGTGCGCTTTAAAAGATATGTTTGTGGAAAAATTTCCAATTTTTTGTGCTGGGTAAATATGCAAATTCCT
The DNA here is from genome assembly GCF_050003625.1 of Haematobia irritans. Classification (NCBI taxonomy): domain Eukaryota; kingdom Metazoa; phylum Arthropoda; class Insecta; order Diptera; family Muscidae; genus Haematobia; species Haematobia irritans. The sequence continues at coordinate 219,364,781 of NC_134398.1, read as the reverse complement.
CCAAATAGTTCTTAGCCTTCGCAATCCTTCATATTAGGTCAATATTTGTATGGCGGTATTAACCACTGTTCTTATTACCAAAAAAAAAATCCATCTTCCCATAGTGTGATGCGTCTGCTTACCTCAATTATCCCTCGCTCCACTCATAAAAACAAATTCAAGAACTTGCTGTTGGGTCTATTTTAGATGCCATGTGAATGCTAACGATGAAATTTGGTTTCTTTCAGTTAAATGTTATTTTTTTGTTTTTGTCGCTGGACTCTATCAAACTGTCCCTAGGTATCTGCGGACGGTGCTCTAAGTTTAACATAAACTTCGAGTATATTAAAATGACCAACATGGTGGTCGTGCTAAAGATGCTGGTGCTAGAGACTATACTAAGGGAATTGTTGTTGCTATTTTTTTTTTCGTTTTGGTTTTTTGCTTCCAATAGAAATAATGTCGATAGCTTTTAAACAAGAGATCCATTTCAATTTGTTTGGATTATTCAATTTAAAAGGTGATAATTTTCTACTTTATATGAGGTTTGACATGTGGGCCACCCATAAAAAAAAAAAAACTCCAATTTTTTTTTTGGTGTCTTGATATCCGAGTAGGTTGTAACAACAACGTCAAGCACAACAAGAACAAGAACAACAACATCATCATCATCACCATTGTCATCATCATGGATAAGGAGATTTTTTCACAGCCTTATAAAGTGGTTGGGTGTATGGTCATCATCCCAATACCCATACCCATACCCCATAACCAAAGACCCATATTAACATCAACATCTTCCGCATTTCTGAAGTTCTGCTCTTGCTCTCTTCATTGTTGTTGGTGGTGATGGTTTTATTATTATTGTTGTTGTTGCAGAACCAGTTGTAAAAACCTATGTCTTAATGGACTGCTTTGGTTTTGATTTCATCTGCTGTTTTTGATTTTTTTTTGAACTCCTAGCCAGTTAAGCCAACCTGATGATGATGATGATGGTGGTCATTGCTTTACTTAGGATTTTAGTTTGTGTGACTTAAGTGGTTTGGTGCTTGGCTTTAGCCCAAGTTACTAGGGATGCGTGTTTTTTTTTTTTTTTTTGGTATAAGCATGCGTGCGTTTAGGTTTTCACCAAGCATTAGGAACCCAAAGTGCATGCGTAGCTGTGTGATTTTGTTCGTGTGTGTGTGTTTTTTTTTTGACATAATGGAAGAGATCTTAAGCTAAATTTAATGTCATTATCTGCTTTGTAATTTAGTTAATTTTTGTAAGGCGATGATTTTCACACATTTAAAAATATTTTGACTTTAAAGGCCACATTTTGTTGTTAACGCTTGCATGAGTGAGTGACTGACTGACTTGTCGGGGTTAAGGCGTTGTTGCTATTATTTCAGTTGCGGTTGAAGAAGGTGTCCAACCCGATTATTGATTATTTACCGCCAACGTTGTCGTTTTGGTTTTAATCCCCTCATAAACATGGCCATAATTACCACACACTCTGTATATCCAGTAAAAAAAACATGAACAACTGAATTATGCATATCGACCATTATTAGGTGATTTAATGACCTTTAAAAAATATTTATGAATGGTGTTTTTATTTTTTCACTTCTCACATATGTTTTTCCTATAGGGCGTGAGAAAAGTATTTAGAAATTCTAGAATTCATATATTTTTGATTTTGATATATGTATAATTTTTAAGTTTTTTGTCTGTAAGGAATTCTTGTAATCCAAAGACAATGAATAAATAAATAAATAAAAGAATTATGACAAAAATAAAGTTATACTTGTTGAAAATTTCGGATACCCATGGTCATTGGTTCAGCTTCAGGCCATACTTAGCAAAAAATTGGTAACCATACGAGATTCTTTTAGTATTACCAAAAATCATCTCCAAACAATTTTACATGGGTTTGTCATGGGATGAAAGCACTCCGTTTCTGTATCCTTTGCATTGATATAGAAGTTGTACCTTGGCAGTTCATTTGAACGTATAAATTTAAAAAACAAGTGAGTAAAGCAGAAAGTCGGGCGGGCCGACTATATCATATAGTAAACATTATTTGGGCAATGGTATAGGTTTGGGGAAAACCGCATTTCCACATTTAAGAACATTAAGGGGTGCAATCTGAACACAAATGTGTGATATTAGGAGCTATAGTTGATTCTGAACCTACAGAGTTTGTATGCCACTAATATTGAGTCCATTATTAACAAAAAGATGAAATAGTGTGCGTAATAAAGCCAAATTTCAGAAAATAACATAAGACAATAGATTTATGTAAGAGCTACATGTAAGTCTAAATAAGATCAGCTCATACATTTGAAATTTGAGCAAAATTGGTTAATAAATAAGAGTATTATGGTCAAATTTTTGTATTATGGTGAAATTTGGAAAAATCGATCGATGCATATATATGGGAGCTATATCTAAATCTGAACCGATTTCGATAATATTTTCCAGATTTGGTTGATACCACAGAAGGTTAACTTGTGCTACACTAGAGTAAGATCGGGTATTAAATAAGGCTATTATGGTCAGAAATAAAGTTAAATTTTTCAAAAACGGGCGATACGTATATGGGAGCTAGATTTTTCCCAAATTCAATAGCGTTCGTCCTTGGTCCAGAAACACGCCATATACCGAATTTCATAAAAATCGGTTAATAATTGCGACCGGAATCCTGCGAACAACAAAGACATGGACGAACGGACAAATACATCCCAGCAAAAACTCTCATTACCCGGTAATCTTGTAGGTAAGCCTATTTAAAAATTAATAACCACTTATTAATTGGCATCGCTTCGGATTACATTTACATACGCATGTCCTAGAAGGAAAGTTCTTCTCCCCAGGCATACTTTCGGCCAGTGTAGTGCATTTAAGCATATAATCACCTATTATGTAATGACTTATTCGTAGATACACCAAAGCTTGCAAAATAGCCACTTATTGTCTCAGGCAACCAAATCTCGAAAATATTGATTTCTATCGCCGATTACAATGGATCAAAATATGGCGAGTAATAGGAGAACTACTTGAATAGAAACGAATATTGTATAAATAAACAAAAAATCTAATAAATAATCTAAATAAGATGCAAATTAATTTCACACTTAAAATAGAAATTAATGTAGGTTGTTTAAGGGAGTTGTATTCGTGAATTACGTTATAATTTTCCAATAGCCAATTCACATAAGGTTCAAAATCTACTAAAAGTGGATTTTAAGTCTCTTTTTTATAAGGCTAATGGCATTTGAAATTTAGTTTAAGCACATTTTGGAAGTGTAATGTGAATGAGGTATAAGAAAACATTTATTTAAAACATAATATGACAATGTCATTAAACACAATTTTTATGAAATATTTGTGATAAAAATTTTTTAACGGAAAAATTTTCAGAATAACCGTTACATTACATATTATTTTTAATTTTTTATGTAAGTGCTCGATTATGCGAATAATTATACCTTATGGTACCATCATTTATTCTATTTTATTAATTCGTTAACTACAACTGCCTAAAAATTTGAGAATAACAATTCGAAAATTACCGAGAAGTATTTATTTTTGTCATTACTAGTTAGTCATTATATCTCGCCGCAATGTAATACAACGTGTAATGACAGCTTTACTCCTGGTAATGTCAATTGTAATGAGATGTGGTTACCTAGTTTTTGCTGGGATGGTCAAGATTTTGCCTATACAAAAATTTCTATAGAAAATTTTCTCACAATTTTAATTTCTGTAGAAAATTTTGTCAAAATTTTATTACTATAGAAAATTTGGCCCAAAATTTTATTTTCGTGGAACAATTTTTCAAAACTTTACTTCTTTAGAAAATTTTGTCAAAATTTAATTTCTAGAAAATGTTATCAAAATTTAATTTCTAGAAAATGTTATCAAAATTTTATTTCTATAGAAAATATTGTCAAAATTTTATTTCTATCGAAAATTTTGTAAAAAAAATTTGTAAAAAAAATATTCCTAAAGAGAATTTTGACAAGATTGTATTCCAAACGAGAATTTTGTCAAAATTTTATTGCTATGAAATATTTGTTAAAATTTTATTTCTATAGAAAACTTTGTCAACATTTCATTTCTTTTACACAAAATTTTGTCAAAAATGTATTCCTGTAAAAAATTTTCTCCAAATTTAATTGCTATAGGACATTTTGTCAACAGTTTATTTCTATAGAAAATTTTGTCAATATTTTATTTTTTAGAAAATTTTCTCAAAATTTAATTGCTACAGAAAAATTTGTCAAAATTTTATTTCTGTAGAAAATTTTGTCAAAATTCTATTTCTATAGAAAATTTTGTCAAAAATTTATTTCTATAAAAAATTTTGTCAAAATATTATTTCTATAGAAAATTTTGTCAAAATTTTACTTCTATAGAAAATTTTGTTAAAATTTTATTTCTATAGAGATTTTTGTAAAAATTTAATTCCTATAGAAAATTTTTTATATTATTATTTTATTTCTATTTTGTCAATATTTTATTAAAAATTTTGTCTATAGAAAATTTTGTAAAAATTTAATTTCTACAGAAAATTTTTTTCAAAATTTTATTTCTATGAAAAATTTTGTCAAAATTTTATTTCTGTAGAAAATTTTGTCAAAATTTTATTTCTATAGAAAATTTTGTGAAAAATTTATTCCTGCAGAAAATTTTCTCAAAATTTAATTGCGATAGAATAATTTGTCAAAATTTTATTTCTGAGGAAAATTTTGTCAAAATTTTATTTCTATAGAAAATTTTGTCAACATTTTATTTTTATACAAAATTTTGTCAAAAATTTATTTCTGCAGAAAATTCTCTCAAAATTTAATTGCTATAGAAAAATTTGTCAAAATTTATTTCTAAAAAAAATGTCAAAATTTTATTTCTATAGAAAATTGTGTCAAAATTTTATCTCTAGAAAAAAATATTGTCAAATTTTTTTTCTATAGAAAATTTTGTCAAAATTTTATTTCTATAGAACATTTTGTTAAAATTCCATTGAGCGATGTTGAGTCTTCGGCTGACGTTGATAAAGGAGGAAGTTACTTTTTGTATTTTAATTAAGAAACTTCGCATTGTTCGCAAAATTGAAAGATAAAAATACTACCAAATTTATATTACATTTTTAGTATTTAAGAGCTTAAACTAAATACAACTTGTCACATATATTATTGTTAAACAAGGTTTAACATATAGAAAATTTTGTAAAAATTTAATTTCTATAGAAAATTCTGTTAAAATTTAATTTCTATAGAAAATTTTGTCAAAATTTTGTTTTTTAGAAAATTTTGTTAAAATTGTATTTCTATTAGGTTTTCTTTTTTCCGAACTTTCCCATTCCCGGGAAAGCGGGAATTTTTTCTAATTTCCCGGGATTCCGGTCAAAGGGAAACTTGCTTCGATGTGGCATATATTTAGACTTTTGAAATCGTATTTCTATAGAAAAGTTTCTCAAAATTTTATTTTTATAAAAAATGTTGTCAACATTTTATTTTTATAGAAAATTTTGTCCAAATGTTATTTCCAAAAAAAAAATGTTAAAATTTTATTTCAAAAAAAAAAAATGTCAAAATTTAATTTCTATAGAAAATTTTGCCAAATTTTTTTCTACAGAATATTTTGTCAACATTTTATTTCTGTTTTGTCAATATTTTATTAAAAATTTGGCTATAGAAAATTTTTTTAAAGTTTAATTTCTATAGAAGATTTTGAAAAAAGTTTCTCAAAATTTTATTTTTATAAAAAAAATTTTCAAATTTTTGATCCTATTTTGTCAACATTTTATTTCTATAGAAAAATTAAAAAAAAATAATTTCTGTAGAAAATTTTGTCAATATTTTATTTCTATAGAAAATTTTCTCAAAATTTAATTGCTATAGAAAAATTTGTCAAAATTTTATTTCTGTAGAAAATTTTGTCAAAATTTTATTTCTATTGAAAATTTTGTCAAAAATTTATTTCTATAGAAAATTTTTAAAAATTTTATTTCTATAGAAAATGTTGTTAAAATTTTACTTCTATAGAAAATTTTGTTAAAATTTTATTTCTATAGAAATTTTTGTAAAAATTTAATTTCAATAGAAAATGTATTATATTATTATATTATTTCTATTTTGTCAATATTTTATTAAAGATTTTGTCCATAGAAAATTTTTTAAAAATTTAATTTCTATAGAAAATTTTTTCAAAATTTTATTTCTATAAAAAATTTTGTCAAAATTTTATTTCCGTAGAAAATTTTGTCAAAATTTTATTTCTGTAGAAAATGTTCTCAATTTTTTCATAATTTTATTTCTAATTAATAATTTGTCAAGATTTTATTTCTATAGAAAATTGAAGTTCCTCTTTGTTTTCAAAAGCAATATTTTGAAAATACTATCAAAACATTCTTCTACAAATCTACCAAATAGTAAAAATCTACCATTTTATACTATTTGGAACATTAAAATGAGAGCATCCTTAAGTTGATTGCAAAACCTATCATCAACCCTGTATAACATGCTTCTCGTTAATGAAACCCTCGTAATTTACAAAATTTCTCACATGATGATTCAGATTTTAATATAGCTCCCTTATACATGTGTCGCCCGTTTTTTAAAAGTTTTCCACATTACCTTCATTTATAACTAGATGCCATTCCCAATTGGCTTTTTGTAATATTTCCTGGATATCCAAATATCCGCAAGTAGGTTCTTTGTTATTTTTCTGGTCTTCATGTAAATTATTTACAACATTTAAATTTCACTATGGTCTTTCATGAACTTCTCACCAAAGAAAACCAAATGACCAAGGACCATCTGCCGGTCGGTGTCGCATACGATTATGAATATGGAAAATTATGGTAAAGCAGTTTGATGGCAATTTCATAGAACATACCGCGCTGAAAGATAGCCGTGAAAATTAATACAATGTCACATGGCGTTCTTCTTTTGTAATGGTCATTAAAATGCAACTCATTTTACCATGTGAGACCATTATACGCTGGGACTGGGGGAAAATTACCTAAAGTCTCTCTTTGGGAGTTCTACCAATCAAATTTGATTATCCCTTATCTAATGGACGAGATCTAGGATTTTTCATTAATTGACACTTCCAATAGCTATGGGTCGTAAACGCCAACGCCATAAAATAAAACACCTTGTGAGTCTTTTTTTTTTTATTTCCAGAAAAAACGCCACCAAAATGATGGTGGCTCATTCTTTTCTTGGTGGCAGCAGAAGCAGTCTCTGGCTTTTTATTTAAGGGGGAAATTCATCCATGTAAAACCATAATGGCTATGAAAATCATATGTGTGGTATTGTTTGTCCCTTGGAATGCATTGTCCAGAAACCAAGATGTTTCCCTAGAGTATGACATTTATTTTGTTGTTGTTGTTGTTGTTTAGGTGATGTTCTTTTGTTGTTTTGCTGATATCACATTTGTTTTATGGCATTTTTCAGTGATCTCCCGCCACCTATGGCAACAAATTACTCCTTTCTCCTTTGGACCATGGTTGTAAAAAAGATATTGATTTGCTGATAACCACCATAAAAATGACTTCGTTATGGGACTAAAAGCTTATTCAATAAGAAATTCTGAAATTTGAAAATGGTCTCACAATGGGATGGCGTAGAGGAAAATTCCCAAATAATTTCACGAAACTGAAAAAAAAACTTCGTAGAAAATTGTCACTTTGAAGAGACGCATTTTTGGAAATTTCTCTTATCAAAAAGTGTTGCCGTTTCCAATGTTTTGACCCAAAAACAAGGGTCCTAGTTCAAAAAACCTTGTCCACGAATGATTTTTGAATTTAGACAAAATTTTCTAAAGCAATAAAATTTTCACAAGCTGTTCTAAAGAAATAAAATTTTTAAAAAAATTTTCTATAGAAATAAAATTTTTAAAAAATTTTCTATAGAAAAAAAAATTTCGACAAAATTTTCTATAGAAATTAAATGTTTGCAAAATTTTCTATAGAAATAAAATTTTGAGAAAATTTTCTATAGAAATAAAATTTTGACAAAATTTTCTATAGAAATAAAATTTTGACAAAATTTTCTATAGAAATAAAATTTTGACAAAATTTTCTATAGAAATAAAATTTTGAAAAAATTTTCTATAGAAATAAAATTTTGGCAAAATATTCTACAGAAATAAAATGTTGACAAAATTTTCTATGGAAGCAAAATGTTGACAAAGTTTTCTATGGAAGCAAAATGTTGACAAAATTTTCTATAGAAAAAAAAATTTAACAAAATTTTCTAAAAAAAATAAAAGCTTTAAAAAACTTTCTATTGAAATAAAATTTTGACTAAGTTTTCCGTTTAATAAAATTTTTACAAAATTTTTTGTAGAAATAAAATTTTGGCAAAATTTTCTATGGAAGCAAAATAATGACAGAAATGTCTATAGAAATAAAATTTTAACAAAATGCTCTAAAGAAATAAAAGCTTTAAAAAACTTGCTATAGAAATATTATTAAAATAAAATTAAAATTCCATATTAATAAAATTAGAAATAAAATTTTTTAAAAATTTTCTATAGAAATAAAATTTTTAAAAAAATTTTTGTAGAAATAAACTTTTGACAAAATTTTCTATAGAGACAAAATTTTAACAACATTTTCTAAAGAAATAAAAGCTTTAAAAAACTTTCTATAGAAATAAAATTTTTACAAAATTTTTTGTAGAAATAAAATTTTGACAAAATTTTTTATAGAAATAAAATGTTGACAAAATTTTCTATGGAAGCAAAATAATGACAGAATTTTCTATAGAAATAAAATTTTAACAAACATTTCTAAAGAAATAAAAGCTTTAAAAAACTTGCTATAGAAATAAAATTTTGACAAAATTTTCCATATTAATAAAATTTTTACAAAATTTTTTGTAGAAATAAAATTTTGAAAAAATTTTCCATAAAAATAGAACTCTGACAAAATTTTCTATAGAAATAAAATTTTGGCAAAATTGTCTATAGAAATAAAATGTTGACAAAATTTTCAAGAATTAAAATCTTGACAAAATTTGTTATAGAATTAAAATCTTGACAAAATTTTATATAGAAATAAAATATTGGCAAAATTATCTATAGAAATAAAATGTTGACAAAATTTTCAAGAATTAAAATCTTGACAAAATTTTTTATAGAATTAAAATCTTGACAAAATTTTCTATAGAAATAAAATTTTGACAAAATTTTTTATAGAAACAAAATTTTTACATTTTCATTGAAATTTTCTATCGAAATAAAATTTTGAAAAATTTTTCTATGAATATAAAATTTTGCTCCAAATTTTGATAGATTATTACTACGATTATGGAAAGTCGACATTTAATGTTGCAACCAACAAATTTTTGATGAGTTTGCCAGTTTAAAAAATCTCCATGATGCTCTCCTTTCATTTCAAATATATCGATCCAATATATAGCCTCAATATATACCGACTCTCCAATTTGCTATCTTGAGTATCTGGCAACGAAATTTTTTTACACACGGTTGCCACAGTTGTTAGAATTCTGGATGTTTTGGTAGATTTTACACAATATTCCTCTTTAATTAAAAGGTACTCATAAATTTTCTATAGAAAATGTATGATGTGGTGCAATGGTTAGCATGCCCGCCTTGCATACATAAGGTCGTGGGTTCGATTCCCGCTTCGAACGAACACCAAAAAAGTTGTTCAGCGGTGGATTATCCCACCTCAGTAAGGCTGGCGACATTTCTGAAAGTTTCAAAGCTTATCTAAGTGGTTTCACTGCAATGTGGAACGCCTTTCGGATTCGGCTATAAAAAGGAGGTCCCTTGTCATTGAGCTTAACATGGAATCAAGCAGAAATCAGTGATAACAGAGAAGTTCACCACTGTGGTATCACAATTGATTGAGTTAGTCTAAGTGAGCCTGAAATATCGGGCTGCCACCTAACCTAACCCAACCTAACCTTCTATAGATATAAAATATTGACAAAATTTTCTATAACAATACAATTTTGATAAAATTTTCCATAAATAAAATTTTGACAAATTTTTCTATAAAAATAATATTTTTAGAAAATTATCTATAGAAATGAAATTTGACAAACTTTTCTATAGAAATAAACTTGTGAAAAAATTTTCTAAAAAAAAAAATGTTGACAAATTTTTCTTCAGAAATAAAATATTGACAAAATTTTTAAGAAATAAAATTTTGACAAAATTTTCAAGAAATAAAATTTTGACAAAATTTTCTAAAGAAATAAAATTTTTACAAAATTTTCAAGAAATACGATGTTGAATAAATTTTCAAAAACTTTTCAAGCAATAAAATTTCCATAGAAATAAAATTTTTACACAATTTTCTATATATATAAAATTTTGACAAAATTTTCTATTGAAATGAACTTGTGACAAATTTTCTGCAGGAATAAATTTTTGACAAAATTTTGTATGAAAATAAAGTTTTGTACAAAATTGTCTTTTGGAATAAAATTTTGACAAAATTTTCTATAGATATAAAATTTTGACAAAATTTTCTATAGATATAAAATTTTGACAAAATTTTCTATAGATATAAAATTTTGACAAAATTTTCTATAGAATTAAACTTGTGACAAAATTTTCTATAGAAATAAATTTGTGACAAAATTTTCTATAGAAATAAAATTTTGACAAAATGTTCAAGAATTAAAACTTTGACAAATTTTTCTTCAGAAATAAATTATTGACAAAATTTTCAAAAATTAAAATTTTGACAAGATTTTCTAAAGAAATAACAATTTTAAAAAATTTCCAAGAAATAAAATTTTGACGAAATTTTCAAAAAAAAAATCAAGCAATAAAATTTGGCAAAAATTTCCATAGAAAAAAAATTTTACAAAATTTTCTATAGATATACAATTTTGACAAAATGTTCTATAGAAATGAACTTGTGACAAATTTTCTGCAGGAATAAATTTTTGACAAAATTTTGTATGAAAATAAAATTTGACAAAATTTTCTATAGAAATAAAATTTTAACAAAATATTTCATAGTTATAAAATGTTGACAAAATTCTCTTTTGGAATAAAATTTTGACAAAATTTTCTTTTAGGAATAAAATTTAGACAAAATATTCTATAGATATAAAATTTTGACAAAATTTTGTACAGAAATAAACTTGTGACAAAATTTTCTATAGAAATAAACTTGTGCAAAATTTTCTATAGAAATAAACTTGTGACAAAATTTTCTATAGAAATAAAATTTGTGACAAAATGTTCGATTTAAAACTTTGACAAATTTTTCTTCAGAAATAAAATATTGACAAAATTTTCAAGAATTAAAATTTTGACAAGATTTTCTAAAGAAATGAAATTTTGACGAAATTTAAAAAAAAAATTCAAGGAATAAAATTTGGCAAAAATTTCCATAAAAAAATGTACAAAATTTTCTATAGAAATGAACTTGTGACAAATTTTCTGCAGGAATAAATTTTTGACAAAATTTTGTATGAAAATAAAGTTTTGACAAAATTTTCTATAGAAATAAAATGTTAACAAAATATTTCATAGATATAAAATTTTGACAAAATTCTCTTTTGGAATAAACTTTTGACAAAATTTTCTATAGATATAAAATTTTGAAAAAATTTTCTATAGAAATAAACTTGTGACAAAATTTTCTATAGAAATAAAATTTTGTAAAATGTTCAAGAATTAAAACTTTGACAATTTTTTCTTCAGAAATAAAATATTGACAACATTTTCAAGAATTAAAATTTTGACAAAATTTTGTAATGAAATAAAATTTTTACAAAATTTCCAAGAAATGAAATTTTGACGAAATTTTGAAAAAAAAATTCAAGCAATAAAATTTTGCAAAAATTTCAATTGAAATAACATTTTTACAAAATTTTCTATAGATATAAAATTTTGACAAAATTTTCTATAGAAATGAACTTGTGACAAATTTTCTGCAGGAATAAAATTTTGACAAAATTTTGTATGAAAATAAAGTTTTGACAAAATTTTCTATAGGAATAACATTTTAACAAAATATTTCATAGAAATAAAATTTTGACAAAATTCTCTTTTGAAATACAATTTTGACAAAATTCTCTTTTAGGAATAAAATTTTGACAACATTTTCTTTAGAAATAAAATTTTGACAAAATTTTCTATAGAAATAAACTTGTGACAACATTTTCTACAAAAATAAACTTGTGACAAATATTGCTATAGAAATAAAGTTTTGACAAAATGTTCAAGAATTAAAACTTTGACAAATTCTTCTTCAGAAATAAAATATTGACAATATTTTCAAGAATTAAAATTTTGACAAAATTTCCAAAGAAATAAAATTTTTACAAAATTTTCTATAGATATAAAATTTTGACAAAATTTTCTATAGATATAAAATTTTGACAAAATTTTCTATAGAAATGAACTTGTGCCAAATTTTCTACAGGAATAAATTTTTGACAAAATTTTGTATGAAAATAAAGTTTTGAAAATTTTTTCTATAGGAATAAAATTTTAACAAAATATTTCATAGATATAAAATGTTGACAAAATTCTCATTTGGAATAAAATTTTGACAAAATTTTCTATAGATATAAAACTTTGACAAAATTTTCTAAAGATATAAAATTTTGACAAAATTTTCTATAGATATAAAAATTTGACAAAATGTTCAAGAATTAAAATTTTGACAAAATTTTCTAAAGAAATAAAATTTTTACAAAATTTCTAAGAAATAAAATTTTGACGAAATTTTCAAAATTTCCATAGAAAAAAATTTTACAAAATTTTTTTATAGATATTAAATTTTGGCAAAATTTTCTATAGAAATGAACGTGTGACAAATTTTCTGCAGTAATAAATTTTTGACAAAATTTTGTATGAAAATAAAATTTTGACAAAATTTCCTATAGAAATAAAATTTTAACAAAATATTTCATAGATATAAAATTTTTACAAAATTCTCTTTTGGAATAAAATTTTGACAAAATTTTCTGTAGCAATCAAATTTCGACAAAATTTTCTATAGAAATAAAATTTTGACAAAATTTTCTATAGAAATAAAATTTTGACAAAATTTTCTATAGAAATAAACTTGTGACAAAATTTTCTATAGAAATAAAATTTTTACAAAATTATTTATTATATCATATATTTGAAAATATTATTACTGCGATTATGGAAAAATCAACATTTAATGCCGCGACCTACAATTTTTTGATGAGTTACCAGTTTATAAAGATCTCCATGATGGTCTCATTTCTGTTCAAATATATCAGTCCAAGTTTGGCAGTGTATTTAGCAAATAATTTTTCTTGTTTTCCTTCCAAAATATATCGTTGAGTATTTGTCATCCACGATTACAATTAAACTCTTGGTTATTCTGAAGTAATTATTCTTAAATTTTAAAAAAAGGCCCGAAGGATTATTTGATTATGGTATGGATGGTATAAAATAAATAAAATAAATTTGTCCATTTTTTTTATTCTCTAAACAGAGCTTATCTCTCGGTCAACATTATTTACCTTTTCAAAATATCCAAACAAAAAAAAATTATCCAAATTCGTTAATTAAATCCCACTATGCAATAGCCAGCCAGCCAGACAGACATAGCAACGTATATTAATGTCTTTACTAGAGAACTATTGGCCGAAAGGATGGCATACAGGAATAGGCTACGGAGTCACCACTTTCAGAATCAATGTAATAGAGTACCCCATAGCTCTTTATCAGATTACATGATCAGGTGAAATTTGTAGCAGTTAGGTGTTACTTAAACACCACCATAACCATCACCGACTCTCTAAGCTGGCCACGTTGGTGGTCGAGCTATAAATATTGGCTGTATTGAGAGTGAGAAGAAAAAGGGGTTCCTCCTCAGTGGTGATATTGCGCGATAGTATCATCATATTTCCATGTGGTAAAAAAATTAAGAGAATTGTGTTTAGTGTTTATGCCACAGTGGTTTGATACAAAAATTTTATGGTTTAATTTGTTTTCCCAAAAAACAAAAACAAAACAACACCAGCAACAAACAACAACAAAACGTGATAACCGCATCAATTGTGAAATGAAAGTAGACACCATAGCCGACATTAACAACGACAACAACAACACCATCCCATTGCATTGTGTCCCAAAAGATAATGGAATCAATTGGACGACATAATGTTTGTATAAAGTTGTCACTTTGGGGTGGCCTCTCTCTCTCTCTCTTTCTAAGCAACATTGATGATGATGTCGTCTGACGACAGTGAAATTGACGATGGCCATGCTGAATGGTAATAAATTTTGAGGTGATTGCGATAAACGAAATAAAGATGTTTTTTTGGTCGTCGTTGTTTCCTTCGAAGAGCCTCTTTTAATTTAGTGTTTTCGAGGGTTTTTTTCCCCCAAAATGTTTTCATACATTTGAGATAGAGTGCTGATAGTATAATTGAGGAAATTGGTAAATGCTTCTGAGATCCATTCAAATTGATTACATTGAAATATTACAACAATCACTGGGCTAATGATTGGTATGTGAGAAGAATTCTTTCCCATGGAAATTGGAAACCCTATATCAATCCTTAGCCATATTTGTCTTTAGGTCAAAGGGTGAGGTAGGTAGACTTCTACTAAAAATAGTAGATTTTTTACTTTTTGGTAGATTGATAGAATTTTTAATGTTTTGATAGATTTTACAAAATATTCCTTTCCGCCTAAGAGGCAACAAATTTTCTATTGAAATAAAAATTTGACAATATTTACTAAAGAAATAAAATTTAGACAACATTTTCTAAAGAAATAAAATTTAGAAAAAATTTTCTATAGAAATAAAGTTTTTGACAAAGTTTTCTATAAACAAATAAAAATTTTGACAACAATTTTGTCAAAATTTTCTATGGAAATAAAAATTTGATTAAATTTTCTAAAGAAATAAAATTTTGATTAAATTTTCTAAAGACATAAAATTTTGACAACATTTTTATAGAAGTAAAATTTTGACAAAATTTTTTATAGAAATAAAATTTTGCCAAAATTTTCTATAAAAATAAAATTTTGACAAAATTTTCTATAGAAATAAAATTTTGACAAAATATTCTAAAGAAAAACAAGTATATACGGCCGTAAGTTAGGCCAGGCCGAATCTTATGTACCCTCCACCATGGATTGCGTAGAAACTTCTACGAAAGACTGTCATCCACAAATTTCAATTCACTCGGATGAAATTTGCTCCTCCAAGAGGCTCCAAAACCAAATCTCGGAATCGGTTTATATGGGGGCTATTAATGATTATGGACTGATATGGACCACTTTTGGCATGGTTGTTAAATATCATATACTACCACCAAATTCAAGATCGGATGAATTTTGCTTCTCCAAAAGGCACCGGAGGTCAAATCTGGCGATCGGTTTATATGGGAGCTATATATAATTATGGACTGATAGGAACCAATTCCTGCATGGTTGTTGGATACCATATACTAACATCACGTACCAAATTTCAACCGAATGGGAAGAATTTTGCTCTTCCAAGGTGCTCCGGAGGTCAAATCTGGGGATCGGTTTATATGGGGCCTATATATAATTATGGACCGATATCGACCAATTTTTGCATGGGTGTTTAAGACCATATAATAACATCACGTACCAAATTTCAACTGAATTAGATGAATTTTGTTCTTCCAAGAGACTCCGGAGTTTAAATCTGGTGATCGGTTTATATGGGGGCTATATATATATATATGGACCGATATGGACCAATTTTTGCATGGTTGTTAGAGACCATATACTAACACCATGTACCGAATTTCAGCCGAATCGGATGAAATTTGTTTCTCTTAGAGGCTCTGCAAGCCAAATCGGGGGATCGGTTTATATGGGGGCTATATATATATATGGACCGATATGGACCAATTTTTGCATGGTCATTAGAGATCATATACTAACATCATGTACCAAATTTCAGCCGGATCGTATGAAATTTGTGTCTCTTAGAGGCTCTGCACGCCAAATCGGGGGATCGGTTTATATGGGGGCTATATATAATTATGAACCGATATGGACCAATTTTTGCATGGTCCTTAGAGATCATATACTAACATCATGTACCAATTTTTAACCGGATCGGATGAAATTTGTGTCTCTTAGAGGCTCTGCACGCCAATCCGGGGGATCGGTTTATATGGGGGCTATATATAATTATACACCGATATACACCAATTTGTGCATGATTGTTAGAGACTATATACTAACACCATGTACCAAATTTCAGCCGGATCGGATGAAATTTGCTTCTCTTAGAGGCCTCGCAAGCCAAATTTGGGGGTCCGTTTATATGGGGGCTATACGTAAACGTGGACCGATATGACCCATTGGCAATACCATCCGACCTACATCAATAACAACTACTTGTGCCAAGTTTCAAGTCGATAGCTTATTTCGTTCGGAAGTTAGCGTGATTTCAACAGACGGACGGACGGACATGATGACGGACTCAGATCGACTCAGAATTTCACCACGATCCAGAATATATATACTTTATGGGGTCTTAGAGCAGTATTTCGATGTGTTACAAACGGAATGACAAAGTTAATATCCTATGGTGGAGGGTATAAAAATATTGACAAAATTTTCAATAGAAATAAAATTTTTACCAAACTTCCGATAGAAATAAAACCTTGACAACATTTTCGACAGAAATAAAACTTTGACAAAATTTTCATAGAAATACAATTTTAACAAAATTTTCCATGGAAATAAAATAAAAAAATTAAAATTTTGACAAAATTTTTTATAGAAGTAAAGTTTTGACAAAATATTTTATAGAAATAAAATAATAGAAATACAATTTTGACAAAATTTTCTATAGAAATAAAATTTTGACAAAATTTTCTATAGAAATAAAATTTTGACAAAATTTTCTATAGAAATAAAATTTTGACAAATTTTCTATAAAAACAAAATTTTTACAGAATGTTCTAAAGAAAAAAAACACTTTGACATAATTTTCCATGGAAATAACATTTTGACAAAATTTTATAAACAAATAAAATTTTGACAAAATATTTTATAGAAATAAAATTTTGAAAAAATTTTCTACAGAAATACAACATTGACAAAATTTTCTATACAAGAAAAATATTGACAAACTTTTCTATAGAAATAAAATTTTGACAAAATTTTCTCTAGAAATAAAATTTTGACAATATTTACTAAAGAAATAAAATTTAGATACAATTTTCTAAAGAAATAAAAGTTAGACAAAATTTTCTATATAAATAAAGTATTTGACAAAGTTTTCTATATGAATAAAAATTCTGACAATAGTGTCTATACAAATAAAATTTTGGGAAAATTTTCTATGGTAATAAAATTTTGATTAAATTTTCTAAAGAAATAAAACTTAAATTAAATTTTCTAAAGAAATAAAATCTGACAAAATATTTTATAGAAATACAATTTTGACAAAATTTTGTATAAAAATTAAATTTTGACAAAATTTTCTATCAAAATAAAATATTGACAAAATTTTCTATAGAAATAAAATTTTGACAAAATTTTCGATAGAAATACAAATTTGACAACATTTTTATAGAAATAAAATTTTAATAAAATTTTCCATGAAAAGAAAATTTAGACAAAATTTTCTATAGAAATAAAAGTTTTTGACAAAGTTTTCTATACAAATAAAAATTTTGACAAACTATTTTATAGAAATAAAATGTTGATAAAATTTTCTATAGAAAAAAAACTTTGCCTCAATTTTTTTAGAAATAAAATTTTGACAAAATTTTCTATAGAAATAAAATTTTGACAAAATTTTCTATAGAAATAAAATTTTGACAAAATCTTCTATAGAAATAAAATTTTGACAAAATTTTCTATACAAATAAAATGTTGACAAAATTGTCTATACAAATAACAATTTTGACAATAGTTGCTATAGAAATAAAATCTTGATTAAATTTTCTAACGAGAAAAACTTTTGATTAAATTTTCTAAAAAAAATAAAAATTCGACAACATTTTGATAGAAATAAAATTTGGACAATATAGAAATTTGAAATAGAAATTTGACAACATTTTTATAAAAATAAAATTTAGCCAATATCTTATAAAATTTTGACAAAATTTTCAATAGAAAACGAATTTTGAAAAACTTTTCTAAAAAAAAAATTGAGAACATTTTTATAGAAATAAAATTTTGACAAATTTTTCTATGGACATAAAAATTTGACAAAATTTTCTATCGCAAAAAAGTTCTCTATACAAAAAAAAGTTTCTATAGAAATATTTTTTTTTTAATTTTAGAAAAATTAGATTAATTTCCCATAATTTTAAATAAACTGTACTAGAAACGCAGATGTCACGCAAAAATAAGTAAATAATTTTCGACAAATTCACGAACATTTATTATACAAAATTATTATATTTCACATATAAAGGAAATTTTGATAGCTTGAAGCAAAACTTTGGAGTTCAAAATTTGCAAGAATATCTTTAGTGTCATACAAAGTTCAAGGTGGGAGTATTATTGGTAAAATTTATAAATTTTAAGAAATTCTGAACTATTTTGTGGGAGACACGAATTTAGTTAATCTTCATATTTTATTTGTGTATAATTGTTGTTTAGAGAAAGCAGCCATTTAACATTAGTTGGTATGGTTTTATTTGTGAGGTTCTCAAACCAACTTGTTTTGTTGTTCATGCCAAGCTCTACTTGTTGTTGTTGTTTTAATGCGTTTAGTTTTTTAATGTGAGTAGTTTTAATTTTATAGTTGTGTGATATTCTGAGAGTATTTTCACTCTCAATGAATTTGTTGTAGTCATCCGTGCTCATGACTTTGCTTAGTTTATCTTTAGCATTAGAAATCATTATTGTATTTTTGTGTATTTGCATGTGTTTGTATTGTATGATGAGATTCAATATTTTAGTGTGAAAGTTATAGTTATGCTTTTCTAATTCTCGTTTGAATTTTGGCGGCAAGTTGTTAGTATTGAAGATGTTATAAGTATGTGTTGTTGTATTAGTGATGAATTTTGGTATAATACCTGCTTGTTTGCATTTTATTAGAAAAGTGGTTGATGCCTTTAGGGATGCTGCTTGCCTGTTACTTTTGTTCTATAGAAATAAAATTTATACAAAATTGTTTATAGAAATAAAATTTTGACAAAATTTTCCATAGAAATAAAATTTTGATTAAATTTCCTATAGAAACTAAATTTTGACAAAATTTTCTATAGAAATAAAATTTTGGCAAAATTTTCTATAGCAATAAAAAAATTTCTATAGAAATAAAATTTTGACAAAAGTTCCTATAAAAATAAAATTTTGACAACATTTTCAATAGAAATAAAATTTTAACAAAATGTTCGATAGAAATAAAATTTTGAGAAAAATTTAGTTAAAACACCGAAATAATATTTGTTTAAATTTGGTAGATTTTGGTAAAATTTTCTTCAAATTTTGGTAGATTTTTTTTGGCATACATTTCTTCTAATCTAAATTTCTATATAATACAATAATCAAATATCTTAAGTGTGATACCCAAAAAAAGAAGAAAATACAAGGCAATTGTAACAAGTTTCTACAGAAATAAAATTTTGCCAAAATTTTCTATAGAAATAAAATTTTGAAAAAATTTCCTATAGAAATAAAATGTTGACAAAATTTTCTATAGAAATACAATTTTGATAAAAATTTCTATAGAAATAAAATTTTGACAAAATTTTCTATAGAAATAAAAGTTTGACAAAAATTTCTATAGAAATAAAAGTTTGACAAAAATTTCTATAGAAATAAAATTTTACTAAAATTTTCTATAGAAATAAAATTTTGACAAAATCTCCTATAGAAATAAAATTTTAACAAAATTTTCTATAGAAATAACACGTTGACCAAATTATCTATAGAAACAAAAAATTGACAAAATTTTCTATATAAATAAAATTGTGACAAAATTTCCTATAGAAATAAAATGTTGACAAAATTTTCTATAGAAATAAAATTTTGACAAAATTTCCTGTAGAAATAAAATGTTGACAAAATTTTCTGTAGAAATAAAATTTTGATAAAAATGTCTATAGAAATAAAATTTTGCCAAAATTTTCTATAGAAGTAAAAGTTTGACAAAATTTCTATAGAAATAAAATTTTGACAAAATTTTCTATAGAAATAAAAGTTTGACAAAATTTTCTATAGAAATAAAATTTTAACAAAATTGTCTATAGAAATACAATTCTGACAAAAGTTTCTATAGAAATAAAATTTTTACAAAATTTTCTATAGAAATAAAAATTTGACAAAATTTTCTATAGAAATGAAATTTTGACAAAAACTTCAATAGAAATAAAATTTTGAAAAAAATGTTTGTAGAAATAAAATTGTGGCAAAATTTTCTATAGAATTAAAGTTTCGACCAAAAATTTTTTTTTTTAAGTTTTGACAAAATTTTCTAATGAAATTAAATTTTGACAAAATTATCTACACACAAAAAATTATCACCAACATTTTTTTAATTAAACACTTAATTGAATTTGGAAACGGATTCAATTAATATGTTAATTGATTCAATTAATTATTTAATCAAATCCGAATAAAAACCAATTAAAAAAATGATTGATATTTGTTACGTTTCCAATTAAAATATTAATTGATTCAATCAATTTGTTAATCAATTCGGAAATAATTTTCAATTACAAACGTGATTGAAATTTTTTCCGTTCCCAATTACACATGTGATTGATCCAATCACCTTTGTGATTGAAACTGAATAATTTTAAGCAATGGAAAGAGCGAAAAGAGAACAAGAGAATGGGTATTTATTCAATAATGTATGATGGAGAGATCAGTCTGTGGAAGTAACTCGTAACGAACGGATGGGTTTTTGTTTTTCGCGTAAATTGAAAAACATGATTGGCGACATTCTGTCTGCTGCATTCAAAATGTGTGCATAAATATATTGAACGCAACAACAAATCATAGCAAAGGGTTGAAATAAATAAAGTGTGCAACAACAAACGGCCACGTGGTAAAGGTTTGAAAAAATATATGACAGAACGCATTTGAAATTACCTGTGTTTGTGTTTTGTGGTATTGCAAAAATGGAAAACAATCTACGGTTATTGGAGGTAAGAAATTGTGAAATGTGAATATCGTTTTCCATTGAAGCCTGTTTACATTAAACGGACTAAAATAATATATTTTTTATTCATTTCTTTTAGTGACCAATTTTATTTCGTGAAATTGACCAATCAATCCCATCAACTCCATCATTTTATCAAATATATAATAATATGTTTGCAATAAAAAAGTGGGTACCGTATTGATCTTTTAAAATTATAAATTTTTTTCACTCCTAGTTTTCTTAAAACCAAGAGTGGTATGGGGTTGTTGGAAGATTCACCTTGAAGTTGCGAAGTAGCGTTGGCATTAAATTGCATTTTTGTTTTACCTGCCTTTTTCAGTTTGAACCCAAGTAGAGAGCAGTATATCTGGTATATAAACTAATGAGCTGAATTATGTAATGGTAAAAAAGTTCTTTCTTTTGGATTTAAAAATATGAAAAATATCCGAAAATAATAAAAATATGTATTTTCCATTTATATTTTTTCTATTTCCAGAATTTGCAAAGTATCATCAATATAATACCAATTATTACATTGCTTTCCCATTATTTTTGTTTTTGATTTGTTCAAATTTTAATAGACGATTTTAGTGTGTGGAAATTTTGGAAAGGAATTGTTACTAAAATTAAATTACCGAGCTCTTAATACACCTTTTTATGCTAAAAGACTACAACTGCAAAAGAAGATTATAAATCTGCAAACTGGAACTAAGAATTGAACTTGATATTCTATGCAGGTAATGTTTAACAAAATTAACTTTTAATTGAACAAAATTAAATTCGAATTATTCTGTTTACTTTCAGAAAAACTAATTTAGCTTACAGGCTGCTGATTTATTGAAATCTAGGCACATCTACATATTAGAAGGAACATGCTAACATGGTTATTATTATAAGGAAGATAATGATTTATATAATTTATTTTTTTCACCCTATAGTTGTTATTGATAGTAGTTGTATTTATAAGTTATGTTAGAACAAAACACAAATGACAAGAACCAAATTTATTTGTCTATTGCATAATTCAAAAAATAATAAAATATTAAATATATTTTATAAGAAACACATATTTTCTTTTATTTCAAAAGAAAAAAAAAATAAATACGATTTTGCGGTCGCAATATATACATTTTTTAATCGAAATTTATAGCCAATTTCAATTAATTATTTAATTGAATGAATCAAATAGTTGATTGATTTTTGTCGCGAAATTAATTAAAATTTTAATTGATTCAATTAAAACTGTGATTGAATTTTATGTTAAAAATCAATCACGTTTTTAATTGATTCAATCACACAATTCATTGATTCCGTGACAAAAGTCAATTAAATTTTTAATTAAAAATCGTGTTGGTTTTCAATCAAAATGGGTGATTGATACTATCATTTTCGTGATTGAAGACATTTCAATTAAAAAAATGATTGAATCCGCGATTTTCGTGATTGAAATCAAAAATTTTTTTTTGTGTGTATAGAAATAAAATTTTGAAAAAAAAAATGTTTATAGAAATAAAATTGTGGCAAAATTTTCTATAGAAATAAAATTTTAGCAAAATTTTCTATAGAAATAAAATTTTGACAAAATTATCTAATGAAATAAAACTTTGAAAAAAAAATTCTATTGAAATGTTTGGAAAAATTTAGTTAAAACTTCGAAATAAGATATGTTTAAATTTGTTAGATTTTAGTAAAATTTTCTTCAAGTTTTGGTGGATTATTTTTTGGCATATATTTTGGATTATTTTTGGTAACCGTGGTGAAGAGTCAGGAAAAACATTTGATTTCTTCTAATCTAAATTTCTATATAATACAATCATCAAATATCTTAAGTGTGATACCCATAAAAAAGAAGAAAATACAAGGCAATTCTAAATTTGGCAAAATGACATTTAATTTGAAATAAAAATTTTTTTAAATGAATTCATTGGGGCTGATGGCTCTAATCAAAAGCTTTGACATTGTTAATGAGGTTGTTAATTTTATGATTTAGAGATTTGCTTTTTATGGGCCATTTAGACACCTGTTTTTTTTACAATAAAATACAAAATTGAAAGTTTCTTAAAATGTTTATAAATAGGTGTGTGTGTTTATATAGAAGTAGGTGGGTGGCCACAAAATGTCACTCACTAATGGTAACAAATCGTAAACTAAAAATATTAAAAAAAAATAAAACTTGATCGTCTATTCTCCCATAAGATCGATTTAACATTAAATTTTAGCTCATTATTATTAGCATTAATGGTATTTGAAAAAACCAAAAAAAAAAGAAAAAACAAATCATTAAAGTTAAGCTTTAATAGGTTCACTGATGGAGGTGCCAGTTGTGGTGGTGGTGGTGGTCATACTGAGATTTATAAATTAATTAATGAATCGAGTTGAATTGTTGGCATCTTTGTTTTTGCCTAAATTTCTTTGAAATCCCTAAACCAAAAACAAACAAAAAAATGAAATGAGCTCCTCTTATCCTATGGAGTTATGACTAAAGAGATGGGAACCCTGTATAATGATCCATGATGAAAATGGAAATGAAAGAAGAAGAAGAAGATCACAAGGAGTTCATTGAAAAATCAAACAATATTTGAACTCTAACACCGACTGTGTGGCCCACCTATGTGGCCAATAACCAAAAAACCCCAACAAAAAAGCAACAAAATTAACAACAATACAGGCGTAAGCAAATGAAAAACGTAAAACAATGCCAATGACTGGAGATACATGACGAACAACACCAGCCACACAGTATCAGCACAAAATTTTAGGAAGATCACCACAGTCTGGCAAGTGATGATTCAGGTGGACCTACAACATTGACTGACAAACCTCAAATCCCAAATCGACAAATAAACCAAAGCAAGCAACCATCGAACCATCGAAAACAAACGAATCATCCGCAGACTTGGGCTTACAATGGTTTAATGAAACAATGCCAATTGATTACATTGATCGATGGTTTCAATCGATTATTGTCCAGCAACTCAACAGTCAGACACAAGTCTGACAGTCAGATTCCCAGTAAGCATAGGGCCAATAACTTTTCACCAAAAAAAAAAAAAATCCGTAAAAAAATCTAAAACAGATTCAGATCATTGGTATCATCAGCATCAGACTCGGCATCGGCATCATCATCGTCATCGTCAGGTCCAACAGATCACTCTGCTTGAGTTCATGTCTTTTTGTAAGTGAGCACACATTTGCGCATGCGCTCTCATCCACCCACATGTTGTGGTCCCTGATTGAAAGTGAGTATGTGCATGTTTGTTGGCCAAGTATTTTTGGGACTCCATTCATCATATTTTAGGTTACGGGAAGGTTTGTTGTTTTTTAGTGGGATTTGAACCAGAGCACAAAGCCACACACACACACACATGCACATTGTTTGCCATTTCAATTGTTGAAATCTAACAAATTACCAACAATTGATTAAATTTCACCTTCACAGTCAGTGAAGATTGGCTGTGGTAAGAATTCGTTTGTGACTTTATGGTATATTGAGATCATTACACTGAAGCAAATTTGTTTAGGTAAAGGGATAAACTAAAGGCTATAAGATCTTTTTGGGGCCAGACATTTGGGAGCAGAATTGATTTAATTTTTTGTCTAAAAAATCCCCACCTTCGGGTACGACGTATATATCTCTGGAACGGGAGGGGACATTGGCTCGGAAGGCAAATTTGTAGGATGTTTCAAGCACCAAGCACCAAACCAAGAAAATCGAAATAAAAATTTCCAAAGAAAGGAAATTTTTCACAAGGCTGAAGTGACCATCTTTAGGAGTCTGCTATAGACTTCCGGATCACCTACACACAAAGCAAACAAAAAATACGTCTGAGAAACGTTTTTCTTTTTTGAATTACCTCGAAAATTTCAAACTTTTATCACAAAAAAAATGTTTTTTTACAAAATTTTTATTTTTGCAATAAAATATATATTTTTTATACCCTGCGCCACCATGTGGAACAGGGTATTATAAGTTAGTGCATATGTTTGCAACACCCAGAAGGAGACGAGATAGACACATGGTGCCTTTGGCAAAAATGCTCAGGGTGGGCTCCTGAGTCGATATAGCCATGTCCGTCTGTCCGTGAACACATTTTTGTAATCAAAGTCTAGGTCGCAGTTTTAGTCCAATCGACTTCAAATTTGGCACAAGTATGTGTTTTGGCTCAGAATAGATACCTATTGATTTTGGAAGAAATCGGTTCAGATTTAGATATAGCTCCCATATATATCTTTCGCCCGATATGGACTAATACGGTCCCAGAAGCCAGAGTTTTACCCCAATTTAGTTGAAATTTTGCACAGGGAGTAGAATTAGCATTGTAGCTATGCGTGCGAAATTTGGTTGAAATCGGTTCAGATTTAGATATAGCTCCCATATATAGCTTTCGCCCGATTTACACTCATATGACCACAGAGGCCAATTTTTTGCTCCGATTTAGTTGAAATTTTGCACAGGGAGTAGAATTAGCATTGTAGCTATGCGTGCCAAATTTGGTTGAAATCGGTTCAGATTTAGATATATCTCCCATATATAGCTTTCGCCCGATTTACACTCATATGACCACAGAGGCCAATTTTTTGCTCCGATTTAGTTGAAATTTTGCACAGGGAGTAGAATTAGCATTGTAGCTATGCGTGCGAAATTTGGTTGAAATCGGTTCAGATTTAGATATAGCTCCCATATATATGTTTTTCTGATTTCGACAAAAATGGTCAAAATACCAACATTTCCCTTGTAAAATCGCCATTGCTTAGTCGAAAAGCTGTAAAAATGGCTCTAATTTTGCTAAACTTCTATTACATATACATTGAGCGATAAATCATAAATAAATTTTTGCGAAGTTTCCTTTAAATTGCTTCAGATTTAAATTTTTCCCATATTTATACCCTGCGCCACACTGTGGAACAGGGTATTATAAGTTAGTGCATATGTTTGTAACACCTAGAAGGAGACGAGATCGACACATGGTGTCTTTGGCAATAATACTCAGGGTGGGTCCCTGAGTCGATATAACCATGTCCGTCTGTCCGTCCGTCCGTCCGTCCGTCCATCCGGTCATCCGTCTGTCTGTGAACACATTTTTGTGATCAAAGTCTAGGTTGCAATTTAAGTTCAATCGCCTTCAAATTTGGCACATGTTCCTAATTTGGGTCAGAATAGGACTCTATTGAATTTGGAAGAAATCGGTTCAGATTTAGATATAGCTCTCATATATATCTTTCGCCCGATATGCACTAATATGGACCCAGCAGCCAGAGTTTTATACCGATTTGCTTGAAATTTTGTACAAGCATAACACTTAGTCGTATAGTCACGTGTACAAAATTTGATTGAAATCGGTTAAGATTTAGATATAGCTCCCATATATATCTTTCGCCCGATATGGACTTATATGGCCCCAGAAGCCAGACTTTTGGGCGAATTTGGTTGAAATTTTGCACTAGGAGTACAATTGGTAGTATAGTCAAGTGTGTAAAATTTGATTGAAATCGGTTCAGATTTAGATATAGCTCCCATATATATCTTTCGCCCGATATGGACTAATATGGTCCTAAAAGCCAGAGTTCTGGCCCAATTTGGTTGAAATTTTGCACAGGGAGTAGATTTAGCATTGCAGCTATGCGTGCTAAATTTGGTTGAACTCGATTCAGATTTAGATATAGCTCCCATATATATCTTTCGCCCGATATGGACTAATATGGTCCTAAAAGCCAGAGTTTTGGCCCAATTTGGTTGAAATTTTGCACTAGGAGTACAATTGGTAGTATAGTTAATTGTGCAAAATTTGATTGAAATCGGTTCAGATTTAGATATAGCTTCCATATATATTTTTCGCCCGATATGGACTTATATGGCCCCAGAAGCCAGAGTTTTTGCCCAATTTGGTTGAAATTTACACTAGGGGTACACTTTGTAATATAGTCATGTGTGCCAAATTTGAAATCGGTTCAGATTTAGATATAGCTCCCATATATATGTTTTTCTGATTTCGACAAAAATGGCCAAAATACCAACATTTTCCTTGTTAAATCGCCACTGCTTAGTCGAAAAGTTGTAAAAATGACTCTAATTTCCCTAAACTTCTAATACATATATATCGAGCGATAAATCATAAATAAACTTTTGCGAAGATTCCTTAAAATCGCTTCAGATTTAAATGTTTCCCATATTTTTTTACTAAAATTGTGTTCCACCCTAGTGCATTAGCCAACTTAAATTTTGAGTCTATAGATTTTGTAAAAGTCTATCAAATTCTGTCCAAATCGAGTGATATTTAAATGTATGTATTTGGGACAAACCTTTATATATAGCACCCAACACATTTGACGGATGTGATATGGTATCGAAAATTTAGATCTACAAAGTGGTGCAGGGTATAATATAGTTGGCCCCGCCCGACTTTAGACTTTCCTTACTTGTTTTTTACTAACATTGTGTTCCACCTTAGGGCATTAGCCGACTTAAATTTTGAGTCTATAGATTTGGTAGAAGTCTATCAAATTCTGTCCAGATCGAGTGATATTTAAATGTATGTATTTGGGACAAATATTTATATATAGCCCCCAACATATTTGACGGATGTTATATGATGGTATCGAAAATTTAGGTGTACAAAGTGGTGCAGGGTATAATATAGTCGGCCCCGCCCGACTTTAGACTTTCCTTACTTGTTTTCTTTTTGCAATAAAAAATAAATAACACAGTCCATTTCATTTATATCAAGCACTGTTGTTTTCCGGCTTTAAGTAAAGGGTGATTCTTTTGAGGTTAGGATTTTCATGCATTAGTATTTGACAGATCACGTGGGATTTCAGACATGGTGTCAAAGAGAAAGATGCTCAGTATGCTTTGACATTTCATCATGAATAGACTTACTAACGAGCAACGCTTGCAAATCATTGAATTTTATTACCAAAATTAGTGGCAGAAAATCCGCTTTTTTATCGACAAATTTTGTTCAGCGATGAGGCTCATTTCTGGTTGAATGGCTACGTAAATAAGCAAAATTGCCGCATTTGGAGTGAAGAGCAACCAGAAGCCGTTCAAGAACTGCCCATGCATCCCGAAAAATGCACTGTTTGGTGTGGTTTGTACGCTGGTGGAATCATTGGACCGTATTTTTTCAAAGATGCTGTTGGACGCAACGTTACGGTGAATGGCGATCGCTATCGTTCGATGCTAACAAACTTTTTGTTGCCAAAAATGGAAGAACTGAACTTGGTTGACATGTGGTTTCAACAAGATGGCGCTACATGCCACACAGCTCGCGATTCTATGGCCATTTTGAGGGAAAACTTCGGAGAACAATTCATCTCAAGAAATGGACCGGTAAGTTGGCCACCAAGATCATGCGATTTGACGCCTTTAGACTATTTTTTGTGGGGCTACGTCAAGTCTAAAGTCTACAGAAATAAGCCAGCAACTATTCCAGCTTTGGAAGACAACATTTCCGAAGAAATTCGGGCTATTCCGGCCGAAATGCTCGAAAAAGTTGCCCAAAATTGGACTTTCCGAATGGACCACCTAAGACGCAGCCGCGGTCAACATTTAAATGAAATTATCTTCAAAAAGTAAATGTCATGGACCAATCTAACGTTTCAAATAAAGAACCGATGAGATTTTGCAAATTTTATGCGTTTTTTTTTTTTTTTAAAGTTATCAAGCTCTTAACAAATCACCCTTTATTTAATAAGACACATTTTGCAATCTTCCGAACAATTTCGGAATATATGTAAAATTTTATTATATACGTTTCAAAAAAAACTTTTTGGTGTTGGGTCGAAGCAGGGATTGAACTTGCGCCCCTTTTTGGGTAAAGCGGGCATGCTAACCATAGCTCCACGGTTGGCAATTAATGGATTGTTTGTGTTAAATAAAAATTCTTTACATCGGATCGGTGGGCGCCGAGAACTATGCTTTATAAATTCAACTGCTTGACTGTTTGCGTTGCTTGTGCGTTGATGGCTATATATTGTCTGTTGATGACAATACCAGCTACGAATCCCGGTGTGTTGGCTTACAAACTGTATAATCGCGGTTCGATTCTCCGTACAGACGAACCGCGTACCATACAGTTTGTAAGCCAACACACAATCCACTGGACTACTTAGCTGGTATTGTCATCAACAGACCATTATCACTATAGCCACCAACGCACAAACAGTCAAACAGTTATATTTATATAGCATAGTTTTCGGCGCCCAAGAACCGACTAAACCAATTTTATTTAACGGAAACATACATTTAATTGGGCACCGTGGATCATGGTTAGTACGTTTGCCTTGCATACCAAGGGTCGTGGGTTCGTTCCCCGCTTCGACCGAACACCAATTTTTTTTTGTTTTTATACATATATTCCAGATATGTTCGGAAGATTTGGAAAAGATATTCAACATTCTATACTACCATATTAAATTTTAACTAGGAAAATTTTTAAAAATTTTATTTCTATAGAAAATTTTGTCAAAAATTAATTTCTATTGAAAATTTTTTCAAAATCTTGTTTCTATAAACAATTTTGACAAAATTTTATTTCTATAGAAAATTTTGCCAAAATTTTATTTCTATAGAATAGTTTGTCAAAATGTAATTTCTACAGAAAGTATTGTCAAAATGTTATTTCTATAGAAAATTTTGTTAAAATTTTATTTCTATAGAAAATTTTGTTAAATTTTATTTCTATAGAAAATTTTGTCAAAATGTTATTTTTATAGAAAACTTTGTCAAAATTTTATTTCAATAGAAAATTTTCTCAAAATTTTATTTCTATAGAAAATTTTCTCAAAATTTTAAGTCTGTAGATTTTTTTTCAAAATTTTATTTCTATAGAAAATTTTCTCAAAATTTTAAGTTTGTAGATGTTTTTTTCAAAATTTTATTTCTAAGGACAATTTTCTGAAATTTTTATTTCTAACGAAAATTTTCTCAAAATTTTATTTCTATAGAAAATGTTCTCAAAATTCAGATACGATACGAAACCGGTTAGATATGATCATTGTCGTATTTGTGGCTTCGGGAATATTTTGTATAATTTTTACATTTTTCTAAGAAATTTCGTTATATGCGAAAAACGTGAAGATGATGCCTTCCAATACATATAATATACAAACTCATCACCAATGACCCAAAGTGTGTCCTTATCACCACAAAACATATGCGTGTATTACAACCATTTATAAGGCAGAATGAGGTATGTGTGGAGGCAATGGTGGCTAGTGTCTGCACTGATTAACCCCTCAGTGGGAATATTTAATGTGTAATAATGTTTTTGTAGCTACATACTATCTAAAGAAATTCCCTCTCTACACGCAAAGAAAAAAAACGTTTGGAAAACGTGTACCGAAAACGTTTTTCTTTTGTTAGAGTTTTTTGAATTGCTTCGAAAATTTTAAACTTTTATCACCAAAAAAATTCGTTTGTTACAAAATTTTTATTTTTTCAATAAAAAAAAGTTATTTTTGAAATAACAACACAGTCCATTTCGTTTATATCAAACACTGTTCTTTTCTGACTTTAGGTCTTTAATAAGACACATTTTACAGTTCAAAATTTAATATAGTACAATGTAATGTTGAATATTTTTTCGGAATCTTCCGAATATATCTCGAATATATGTAAAAAAAAAACAAAAGCAAAAAAAAAAAACTTTGGCCGAAGCAGGGATCGAACCCACGACCCTTGGCATGAGAGTCGGACGTAGCTACCACTGCTCCACGGTGCCAAACTAAATGTTTGTTTCTGTTAAATAAACTTTGTTTATTCGGTTCGTGGGCGCCGCAAGCTATGCTATATAAACATAACTTATATGGATATTTATCTATTGATGACCATAATAGGTACATAGCTCAGTGGTTAGTGTGTTGGCTTACAATGTGCATGGTCCGCGGTTCGATTCTCCGTCCAGGCGAAAGGTAAAAAAAATTTTAAAAATGTATAAAATCGTATAATTTCTTCTACATTGTTGGTATTACAGGAAAAGGTGTTAAGAACTAAAAATCCTCGTGGATGTGAGAAAGATGTGAGGGACAATGCAATTAGCAAGAAAATAATGTTTTTTTTGAGCTAGTCTTTATGAAATTGTTTTTACATCCTGGAAAAGAATAAACGTTTATTACAAAAAGTATATACTTTTCTTCCAAATACACTTCCTTACAGCGAAAAGCAAATGAGAAACGAACTTTGTTTGTCTAAAATTTCGTTTGGGAGGAAAGAATTATTTTTTTGCGTGTACCCAACTGACCACAATCAATAGGTTTTAAAATAACCTGCCTTAAGTTTAGATCTCCTCCCTCCTGGTGGTGATTACTCCTAGTATTCATTCAAAAATATCCTAAGCTTTGTAGCACTCAAACAAGGTATGGAACATGAGGAAAATTCTCCGTATTGAAAACCATCAATCATTGAAGAGTGAGCATTTTTAGTAGGATGAATAAGCTGTAGTGCTTAATGCCTGCTGATCGAATAGATGTACATTTTGAAAAAAATGAAATTTTCTGAATTGAAGTCGATTACGGATAATGTTTTAGTTTGGATGAAAAAATGTATTATCTATATTATACTCTGCACCATTTTGTAGACCAATATGTTCGATACCATCTGAAGTCCTTCAAGTATGTTGAGAGCTATATATAAAGGTTTATATTCCTAAATATTTAAATTTGAACCGATTTAGGCAAACATTTTTACACTTGCGCAAAAGCTTTAGCCTTAAAATTCACATCGTATAATTTCCTGAGATGGATGGAAAGTGATATTAAAAAAAATGGGAAATATTTACGTCTAAAGCTATTTCTGAACCGATTTTTGCCAAATATAATATGCATAGTTATAATGTTAATTATACTACCTGTGAAAATGTTCACTTAAATCGTAATAAAAATATGGCCTCTTAAGTTAAGTTTGTTATTTTCGGCGTATATTCTTGTATACATATATTTTTCCATTTAAACTCAATAAAACAATTAAATGTATAGTAATTACCAAAAACTTCACAAAATTTTTCTTAAATTTTCTATTCTTTTTTGCGACATTCAACTATCCAAAATTTAAATTTTGGCTTTAGACCACGGTTGCCATAGTTGGTAGAATTCTTAATGTTATGGTAGATTGGTAAAATTCTTAATGTTTAGGTAGATATTGCAAAATATTCCTCGCCAACTAAGAGGAACAGAATTTTTATATAGAAATAAAATTTTGAAAAAATTTTCTATAGAAATAAAACTTTGACAAAATTTTCTATAAAAATTAAATTTTGACAAAATTGTCTATCGAAATAAAACGAAAATTTTCAACAAAAATTAAATTTAGACAAAATTGTTTAAGAAAAAAAATTTGATAACATTTTCGATAGAAATAAAATTTTGACAAAATTTTCTATAGAAATTAAATTTTGACAAAATTGTTTACAGCAATAAAATTTTTAAAAAATTTTCTATAAAAATAAATGTTTGAAAAAAAATTTCGATAGAAATTAAATTTTGACAAAATTTTCTATAGAAATAAAATCTTGAAAAAATTTTCTATAGAAATAAAATTTTGACAAAATTTTCTATAGAAATAAAATTTTGAAAAAATTTTCTATAGAAATAAAATTTTGACACAATTTTCTATAGAAATAAAATTTTGACAAAATTTTCTATAAATATAAAATTTTGACAAAAATTGTTTATCTAAATAAAACTTTGAAAAAAATTTTTGCAAAAATAAAATTTTGACAAAATTGTTTATCGAAATAAAATTTTGAAAAAAGTTTTTGTAGAAATAAAATTTTGACAAAATTTTCTATAGAAATAAAATTTTGAAAAAAATTTCTATAGAAATAAAATTTTGACAAAATTTTCTATAGAAATAAAATTTTGACAAAATTTTCTATAAAAATTAAATTTAGACAAAATTGTTTAAGAAA
The DNA here is from genome assembly GCF_050003625.1 of Haematobia irritans. Lineage (NCBI taxonomy): Eukaryota > Metazoa > Arthropoda > Insecta > Diptera > Muscidae > Haematobia > Haematobia irritans. The sequence goes on along the minus strand of NC_134398.1, from coordinate 219,331,823 downwards.
AACAATTTTGATAAAATTTTCGATAGAAATAAAATTTTGACAAAATTTTCGATAGAAATAAAATTTTGACAAAATTTTCTATAAAAAATAAAATGACTTTGAAAAAAATTTTTGTAGAAATAAAATTTTGACGAAATTTTCCATAGAAATAAAATCTTGACAAAATTTTCCATAGAAATAAAATTTTGACAAAATTTTCTATAAAAATAAAATTTTGACAAAATTGTTCATAGAAATTAAATTTTGACAAAATTTTCTGTAGAAATAAAATTTTGAAAAAAATTTTTTTAGAAATAAAATTTTGACAAAATTTTCTATAGAAATAAAATTTTGACAAAATTTTCTCTAAATATAAAATTTTGACAAAATTGTTTATCGAAATAAAACTTTGAAAAAATTTTTTGTAGAAATAAAATTTTGACAAAATTTTCCATAGAAATAAAATTTTGACAAAATTTTCGATAGAAATAAAATTTTGACAAAATTTTCGATAGAAATAAAATTTTGACAAAATTTTCTATAAAAAATAAAATTTTGTCAAAATTGTTTATAGAAATAAAAGTTTAAAAATAATTTTCGATAGAAATAAAATTTTGAAAAAATTTTCTATAGAAATAAAATTTTGACAAAATTTTCTATAGAAATAAAATTTTGCAAAATTTTCTATAGAAATAAAATTTTAAAAAATTTTCTATAGAAATAAAATTTTGAAAAAATCTTCTATAGAAATAAAATTTTGACAAAATTTTCTATAAAAATTAAATTTTGACAAAATTTTTTTATAGAAATAAAATTTTAACAAAATTTTCTATAAAAATTAAATGTTGTCCAAATTGTTTATAGAAATAAAATTTTGACAAATTTTCTATAGAAATTAAATTTTGATAAAATTTTCTATAGAAATAAAATTTTGACAAAATTGTTTATCGAAATAAAACTTTGAAAAAATTTTCTATAGAAATAAAATTTTGATAAAATTTTCTATAGAAATAAAATTTTGACAAAATTTTCCATAGAAATAAAATTTTGACAAAATCTTCTATAGAAAAAAATTTTCTATAGAATTAAATTTTGACAAATTTTTCCATAGTAAAAAAATTTCGACAAAATTTTTTATAGAAATATTTTTTAATTTTTTTTTTGTGGTTGGTAAGTTTGTGGTAAAATGTTCACCAAATTATGGTAGATTGGTTTTGACTTGAGTGGCAACCGTGCATTAGATCTCCTAATAGCGTATAATCCAAGACGTATTTTCAAAAGAATTTCATCGGAAGTGGAGAAAAAATTGATGAAGGATCCAAAGATTAAGATATGTTTGTGGAACAACTTCCAATTTTTTGGCTTTTGGATATTGAACCACCTGCTCCACAGTGTGGTGCAGGTATAAATAAAAGAGATACTCCCAGCTAACACAATATCGTAGCCTTAACCATAATTAAATTGTAAGCAAATTCGCCCAACCTTTATTTCATGGAGCCATATTAGAAACACACAAGTTTTCTCAGTGTATTTGTATCAGAATCGGTTGGAACATCTTCCATGCGTGGTGCTGAGTGAGAGGAAACTTTTTTTCTAGGTTTTTGAATAACCACAAGAAAGCCATCAACATACTTTTGTTCGATTGCATGTTTTGGGCTTCATATGCAATGAAGTTTATGTTGCTCCATTTGGTGTAGGATGTTGGGTGAACTCTTTTTTGTTTTGAAACTACTGACAAAACATCATATTTCATTGCCTCAATTTGTTTACATGCGTAGTTTAGATACCCATCCATTCATCCATAATAACAACAATGTTATGGATTTATTTGAATACTACATGATTCCCCCATCCATAGTAAAACAGACATGTGTGGCCATCAGTCATTGAGAGAGTTCCTCTTGTTGTCAATCAGTTGGTTTGGTCATAGTCATATTATCGCCTTTCGATCAATTAAATAACAGACATTTGCTACGAATAAGCCTGGGAATTTTTTGAAAACCTCAACTTTCACAGAAAAAATATATATTTTTGTATTCAATCAATGAGATGAAATGATCGAATTAAATTTTAATTGAAACTTCTTCAATCACAGAAATGATAGTATCAATCCAAAAAACTACCAAATAACAAAAAATATTTTCCAGCTTTTGCTCAAATTTTTGTGATTATTATAAAAACATGTTTCTTCAAAAGAAATGATTTATTATTGAATAAAACCCGTGAATTAAATTTTGATATCTGACACTAGTAAGGGAAATTTTCTACTTCTACAAAAAGGGAACTTGACAGTATGACCTAAAACGAGAATTAAAATTTTTAAAGATTTTATAGAAAAATTTAAGAAAAATTTTATTTATTTAGAAAAATTTTATTTTGTCAAAATTTTATTTGTTTAGAAAATTTTGTCAAATTTTTATTTCTATATACAATTTTGTGAAAATTTTATTTAAAAAAAAAAAATTGTCAAATTTTTATTTCTTAAAAAATTTTTGTCAATTTTTTTTGTTATGTTATTGTTGGTTTTTTTTCTTTAATCATTGTTGTTGTTTTTGATTTCAGCTTAAAACCATAGATTGACTAAACTACAAGTGTAGTTTAACCAACAGAGGAAAACAATGTTTGTCAAATTTATTTAGGTAAAACCCTATAGACTGCAAGATGATTGGATGGACGCACGTTTCGGAATTACCACATTCCTCATCAGCATCCTCTACTATCTACTATCAACCAATTATCAGAAGAAATTCAGGCAATTTACTAAACCCAAAAGTGAACCACACTTGAACCTTCCGAAAAAAGGTTTACACGATAGCCGGCTTATGCCGAAATAAATTCGTACACGCATGTCTCCTTTCCTATGCCACCGTCAAATCATCGATTTTTTTTCTATAGAAAAATTTGCCACATTTTTGTTAAACTTTTATTTCCAGAGAAAATTTCGTCAAAATTTTATTTCTAGAGAATATTTTGTCAAAATGTTATTTCTATAAACAATTTTGATAAAATTTTATTTCTTTAGAAAATTTTTTCAAACTTTTTTTCCTATAGAAAATGTTGTCAACATTTTATTTCTATAAAAAATTTTGTTAAAATTTTATTTCTATAGACATTTTTGTCCAAATTTTACTTCAATAGAAAATTTTGTCAAAATTTTATTTCCATAGATAATTGTGTCAACCTTTTATTTTATATAAAAATTCTGATAACTGGTTGAAACTTTAATTCTATAGAAAATTTTCCAACAAATTTATTTCTATAAACATTTTTTTTTTCAATTTTATTTCTATAGAAAATTTTGTCAATTTGATTTCTATACTTTTTGTCAAAATTTTATTTCTATAGAAACTTTTGTCAAAACTTTATTTCTATAGAAACTTTTGTCAACATTTTTTTTCTATAGACATTTTTGTCAAATTTTTATTTCTATAGAAAATTTTGTCAAAATTTTATTTCTATAGAAATTATTGTCAAAATTTTATTTCTATTGAAAATTTTGTCAACATTTAATTTTTATAGGAAAATTTGTCAAAAGTTTATTTCTACAGAAAACTTTGTCAAAATTTTATTTCCATAGATAATAGTGTCAACCTTTTATTTTATATAAATTTTTTTCAAAATTTTATTTCCATAGAAAATTTTGTCAAAATTTTATTTCTATAGAAAATTTTGTCAAAATTTTATTTCTATAGAAATTTTTGTCAAAATTTTATTTCTATAGAATCTTTTGTCAAAATTTTATTTCTATAGAAATTTTAGTCAAAATTTTATTTCTATAGAAAATTTTGTCAAAATTTTATTTCTATAGAAAATTTTGTCAAAATTTTATTTCCATAGATAATTGTGTTAACCTATTATTTTATATAATTTTTTTTCAAAATTTTATTTCCATAGAAAATTTTGTCAAAATTTTATTTCTATAGAAAACGTCAAATTTTCATTTCTGTAGAGAATGTTGTCACAATTTTATTTCTATAGAAAATTTTGTTAAAATTTTATTTCTATAGAAAATTTTGGCAAAATTTTATTTCTGTAGAAAGTTTTGTCAACATTTTATTTCATTAGAAAATGTTTGTCAAATTTCTATTTCTATAGAAAATTTTGTCAACATTTTATTTCTATAGGAAAATTTGTCAAAGTTTTATATCTATAGAAAATTTTGTTAAAATTTTATTTCTATAGAAAAATTTGTCAAAATTTTATTTCTATAGAAACTTTTGTCTAAATTTTATTTCTATAGAAATTTTTGTCAAAATGTTATATCTATAGGAAAATTTGTCAAAATTTTATTTCTATAGAAAATTTTGCCAAAATTTTATTTCTATAGAAAATTTTGTCAAAATTTTATTTCTATAGAAAATATTGTCAAAATTTTATTTCTATCGAAAATTTTCTCAAAATTTTATTTCCATGGATAATAGTGTCAACCTTTTATTTTATATAAATTTTTTTCAAAATTTTATTTCTATAGAAAATTTTGTCAAGTTTTTATTTCTATAGAAAATTTTGTCAACATTTTATTTCTATAGAGAATGTTGTCACAATTTTATTTCCATAGAAAATTTTGTTAAAATTTTATTTCTATAGAAAATTTTCGCAAAATTTTATTTCTATAGAAAATTTTGTCAAAATTTTATTTCATTAGGAAATTTTTGTCAAAATTTTATTTCTATAGAAAATTTTGTCAACATTTTATTTGTATAGGAAAATTTGTCAAAATTTTATTTCTATAGAAAATTTTATCAAAATTTTATTTCTATAGGAAAATTTGTCAAAATTTTATTCCTATAGAAAATCTTGTCAAAATTTTATTTCATTAGAAAATTTTTGTCAAATTTTTATTTCTATAGAAAATTTTGTCAACATTTTATTTCTATAGGAAAATTTGTCAAAATTTTATTTGTATAGAAAATTTTGTCAAAACTTTATTTCTATAGGAAAATTTGTCAAAGTTTTATTTCTATAGAAAATTTTGTCAACATTTTATTTCTATGGGAAAATTTGTCAAAATTTTATTTCTATAGAAAATTTTATTTCCATAGATAATTGTGTCAACCTTTTATTTTATATAATTTTTTTCAAAATTTTATTTCCATAGAAAATTTTTTTTCAACATTTTATTTCCATAGATAATTGTGTCAACCTTTTTATACCCTGCGCCACACTGTGGAACAGGGAAAAAGTTAGTGCATATGTTTGTAACACCCAGAAGGAGACGAGATAGACACATGGTGTCTTTGGCAATAATGCTCACGGTGGGTTCTTGAGTCGATATAACCATGTCCGTCTGTCCGTCCGTCCCTCCGTCCGTCTGCCTGTGAACACATTTTTGTGATCAAAGTCGCAATTTAAGTCCAATCGCCTTCAAATTTGGCACATGTTCCTAATTTGGGTCAGAATAGAACCCTATTGATTTTGGAAGAAATCGGTTCAGATTTAGATATAGCTCCCATATATATCTTTCGCCCGATATGGACTTATATGGCCAAAGAAGCCCGACTATTGGCCGAATTTGGTTGAAATTTTGCACTAGGAGTACAATTAGTAGTATAATCAAGTATGCAAAATTTGATTGAAATCGGTTCAGATTTAGATATAGCTCCCATATATATCTTTCGCCCGATATGGATTAATATGGTCCTACAAGCCAGAGTTTTGGCCCAATTTGGTTGAAATTTTGCACAGGGAGTAGATTTAGCATTGTAGCTATGCGTGCCAAATTTGGTTGAAATCGATTCAGATTTAGCTCCCATATATATCTTTCGCCCGATATACACTTATATGGACCCAGAAGCCAGAGTTTTATCCCGATTAGCTTGAAATTGTGCACAAGGAGTACAATTGGTAGTATAGTCATATGTTCCAAATTTGATTGAAATCGGTTCAGATTTAGATATAGCTTCCATATATATTTTTCGCCCGATATGGACTTATATGACCCCAGAAGCCAGAGTTTTGGCCCAATTTGGTTGAAATTTTGCACTAGGAGTACAATTGGTAACATAGTCATGTGTGCCAAATTTGATTGAAATCGGTTCAGATTTAGATATAGCTCCCATATATATGTTTTTCTGATTTCGACAAAAATGGTCAAAATACCAAATTTATTTAAATGTATGTATTTGGGACAAACGTTTATGTATAGCACCCAACACATTTGACGGATGTGATATGGTATCGAAAATTTAGATATACAAAGTGGTGCAGGGTCTAATATAGTCGGCCCGACTTTAGACTTTCCTTACATGTTTTTATATAAATTTTTTTCAAAATTTTATTTCCATAGACAATTATTTCAAAATTTTATTTCCATAGAAAATTTTTCTCAAAATTTTATTTCATTAGAAAATTTTTTTTAATTTTATTTCATTAGAAAATTTTGTAAAAATTGTATTTCCTAGATAATTTTGTCAAAATTTTATTTCTATAGAAAATTTTGTCAAATTTTATTTCTATAAAAAAAATGATAATACTCTTAAGATTTTTCCCATCAACAAAAAACTGTTCTTAGTTTAATTTTGTAGCCTGATTCCTCATAGAATTTTGGAATTTCTTTTTCTTAGTCTTATGATGCCATTATAAAAATAAAAAACGAAAAAACTTCTGCATTTGTTAAATAGGCTTCCTTGTTTTCTGTTTTTCTAAACGAGAAGAGATGTAATTGTAATTTTGTGATTGCTATGCTGGCAATGGATGGATGAAATATTTGGTTGAAATGGGCTTCCACGATCACCAATGGAAGCAAATTTCGCTAAGCTTCTGCTGCTGATGCTAAGGTTCCATTCGTTCGTTGTTTTATGGACCATGTATTAAGAAGCTTGTCTACCAACTTGACCATTTATGGTGGCAGTAGGGAGGAGGAAAATCTCAAAAGAAACCACCGAAACGCCAAAAAAAGTGGTTCCCATGCCAGTGAGTATGTCTACAAATTTCGTTGTTTTTCATTTTTTCTTTTTTTTTGTGAATTATTACCATCGTTGCTAAATGGTGACTACGATGATTTTCGCGGGGGGCGTTTAGTGGGGGGTGTAATGGACTACAAAGACGGACTGCATACCTTCCTTATATCACCCATTTATGTGTGAGTGTTAAAAAGTTTTGGACTTTTACATATATGAATAGCCTACATAGTGCTGTTGTTACTCTGGGATCGATCCCGAAGAACTGAGATCAGCAAGAAGCATTTAAGTTGCCAGCGAAAATAAAATTAAACAAAAAAAGAACAACAACGACAAGAGTCAAATTGGTCGGCACACGCTCGAGGGCACACGCCATTTCCCACGGAGTAACATTTTGTTTTTCTGCTCTGTTCATCAGTCCGTCCACCATTGAGTCACTACAGATGCCTGTTTACCTGTCCAAGTCTCTGTCTGTCTGTCCGTCTTTTCTGTGCTGATCAATGCCAGAAATAAGAAAAACCACATCCAACTCCTCCAACTTCAGTGGAAAAAAAATCGGCAACAAAATGCCTTGAATTTGATCAACACGCTTCCTTAAAGTGCCCAAGCAAATCAACAACACCCTCCTCTGGTATGGAATCCTCTTATAGCCAATATTATCACTGGAGATGTTGCTCATGCGAACGAACCTCTAGTGAAATGTGGTATTTGTGGCTGCCATAGAGCAGTGTTACAAAGTGGCTGTATTTCTTAGCTTAGCTTACTCCTCGACCGGCCATTGTCCATCCAAAAGTTGTAGCTGCTGTGGCATCATCCTGCACGGCTCTGACCATGGAAGATCACACTAGGCTATGTGTCGTTGATGTTATTACACTTTTCGAAATTTGTTCCTTACATACTCATGATGGACTTTAGGGATAACTAAATAAATTCCCCTCTCTCCTCACCGCAACTATCTCTGACTATGATTCTCGTTAGAGGAGGTGTTTGAGAAATGAACATGAAACATTTGGAAGTTAGTCGTCGCCTATTTGGTGTTTGGGTAGTTGTTGGTCTTTTATAGAATTAACATTTTATTTATATGGAGTCCTTGAGGCAGACACCATGTTTATGCTTTGCTGTCCTGTGAAACATCTCAGTTCATAAATTATTGGGTCAACTCCAACGAAGTTGTATTATAATCAATTGGGGCCTCTTATATATGTGGTCTTTAAAAAAGGCATAACTTTGGAACAAGAAAGATATGATATTGGGGTCACACTATATAGGTGGATATATGACAATTATATAGGGTCACTGATATGTATAGCAACCATCATAAGAAATGATGACAACATTTCTAGGTCGCTCGTCCAACAGATTATTATCATTCATGCCCTCCATTACCGTGATAGGGACAAATGAACGAAAATATACGATAACAATACCACAAATGATCCGAAAAGTGAAAGCCAGATTTGATCTTTGCTAATGAACTGGACATAACGCGATAACGCGTGCTATACATATTGAAAAATCAGCTTGGACTTAAGCCATTGCAGTTCCAACAAGTACATCCGGCCGTAAGTTTGGCCAGGCCGAATCTTACGTGCCCTTCAACAAGGATTGCGTAGAAAGTTCTACTAAAGACTATAATCCACAATCGAATTACTCAGTGTTGCCAGAAGTAGGAGCAATTCCCTACATATAGGGTTTTTTGTCAAATATTTTGCGTCTTGTAGGGCACAATGTAGGGACTTTTTCACTCAACACAACTTTTAATAATTTTTATATTTTGGTGGCTCTAGAGGAGGAAATTAGAAGCTGTCAAAACTTTATTTCTGTAGCAAATTTTGTCAAAATTTTATTTCTATAGAAAATGTTGTTAAAAATTTAACTTTATAGAAATTTTTGTCAAAATTTTATTTCTATAGAAAATTTGGTCAACAGTGTATTTCTATGGAAAATTTTGTCAAAATTTTATTTCTATAGAAAATTTTGGCAAAATTTTATTTCTATAGAAAATTTTGTGAAAATTTTATTTCTATAAAAAATTGTCAAACTTTTATGTCTATAGAAAATTTTATCAAAATTTTATTTATATAGAAAATTCTATCAAAATTTTATTTCTATAAAAAATTTTGTCAAAATTTTATTTCTATAGAAAATTTTGTCAAAATTTTAATTTTATAGAAAATTTTGTCAAAATTTTATTTCTATAGAAAATTTTGTCAAAATTTTATTTCTATAAAAACTTTTGTCAAAATTTTATTTCTATAGAAAATTTTGGCAAAATTTTATTTCTATAGAAAATTTTGTCAAAATTTTATTTCTATAAAAAACAAATTTCAAAAATTTATTTCTATAGAAAATTTGGCCAAAATTTTATTTCTATAGAAAATTTTGTCAAAATTTTATTTCTATAGAAAATTTTGTCAAAATTTTATTTCTATAGAAAATTTTGTCAAAATTTTATTTCTATAGAAAATTTTGTCAAAATTTTATTTCTATAGAAAATTTTGTCAAAATTTTATTTCTATAGAAAATTTTGTCAAAAATTTTATTTCTATAAAAAAATTTTGTCAAAATTTTATTTCTATAGAAAATTTTATCAAAATTTTATTTCTATACAAAATGTTGCCAAATTTTTTTTCTATAGAAAATTTTGTCAAAATTTTATTTCTATAGAAAATTTTGTCAAAATTTTATTTCTATAGAAAATTTTGTCAAAATTTTATTTCTATAGAAAATTTTGTCAAAATTTTATTTCTATAGAAAATTTTGTCAAAATTTTATTTCTATAGAAACTTTTGTCAAAATTTTATTTCTATAGAAAATTTGGTCAACATTGTATTTCTATGGAAAATTTTGTCAAAATATTATTTCTATAGAAAATTTTGGCAAAATTTTATTTCTATAGAAAATTTTGGCAAAATTTTATTTCTATAGAAAATTTTGTGAAAATGTTATTTCTATAGAAATTTTATCAAAATTTTATTCCTGTAGAAAATGTTGTCAAAATTTTATTTCTGTAGAAAATTTTGTCAAAATGTTATTTCTATAGAATATGTTGTAAAAAATTTATTTCTATAGAAAATGTTGTCAAAATTTTTTTTTCTATAAAAAATTTTGTCAAAATTTTATTTCTAACGAAAATTTTGTTAAAATTTTATTCCTGTAGAAAATTTTGTCAAAATTTTATTTTTATAGAAAATTTTGTCAAAATTTTAATTTTATAGAAAATTTGGTCAAAATTTTATTTCTATAGAAAATTTTGTCAAAAATTTTATTTCTATAGAAAATTTTGTCAAAATTTTATTTCTATAGAAAATTTTGTCAAAATTTTATTTCGATAAAAAAATTTTGTCAAAATTTTATTTCTATAGAAAATTTTATCAAAATTTGATTTCTATAGAAAATGTTGCCAAAATTTTTTTTCTATAGAAAATTTTGTCAAAATTTTATTTCTATAGAAAATTTTGTCAAAATTTTATTTCTATAGAAAATTTTGTCAAAATTTTATTTCTATAGAAAATTTTGTCAAAATTTTATTTCTATAGAAACTTTTGTCAAAATTTTATTTCTATAGAAAATTTTGTCAAAATTTTATTTCTATAGAAAATGTTTCTGTAGAAAATTTTGTCAAATTTTTATTTCTATAAAAAATGTTGTGGAAATTTTATGTCGATAGAAAATTTTGTCAAAATGTTATTTCTATAGAAATTTTATCAAAATTTTATTCCTGTAGAAAATTTTGTCAAAATTTTATTTCTGTAGAAAATTTTGTCAAAATGTTATTTCTACAGAATATGTTGTAAAAAATTTATTTCTATAGAAAATGTTGTCAAAATTTTTTTTCTATAAAAAATTTTGTCAAAATTTTATTTCTAAAGAAAATTTTGTTAAAATTTTATTCCTGTAGAAAATTTTGTTAAAATTTTATTTTTATAGAAAATTTTATCAAAATTTTATTCCTGTACAAAATTTTGTCAAAATTTTATTTCTATAGAAAATTTTGTCAAAATTTTATTTCTATAGAAAATTTTGTCAAGATATTATTTCTATAGAAAATGTTGTCAACATTTTGTTTCTATAGAAAATGTTGTCAAAATTTTATTTCTATAAAAAATTTTGTCAAAATTGTATTTCTATAGAAAATTTTGTCAAAATTTTATTTCTATAGAAAATTTTGTCAAGATATTATTTCTATAGAAAATGTTATCAACATTTTGTTTCTATAGAAAATGTTGTCAAAATTTTATTTCTATAAAAAATTTTGTCAAAATTTTATTTCTATTAAAATGTATAAATTTTATCAAAATTTTATTTCTATAGAAAATTTTGTCAAAATTTTATTTCTATAGAAAATTTTGTCAAAATTTTATTTCTATAGAAAATTTTGTCAAAATTTTTTTCTATAGAAAATGTAAAAAATTGAGTCAAAATTTGAGTCTTTCTATAGAAAATTTTGTCAAAATCTAATTTCTATAGAAAATGTTGTCAACATTTTATTTCTATAGAAAATTTTGTAAAAACTTTATTTCTATAGAAAATGTTGTTAAAAAAAACTGTGGCGACCGTGGTTGTAATACAAATGTATTTTTACGTAATATACGTTGCATTTTTATATGTTTTAAGATAATAAAGCACATAGTACCATTTGTGTTTTTTAAATTTTGTTTAATTTTAACGAAAAATATTGTAGGGAAAGTTTTTTTGGAATGTAGGAGAAATTAGGAGACTTTTTTTGTCTTTGTAGGGCAACCGTAAATGTTCCCTGGGAACACTGGAATTACTTGGGTTATAGTAAAACTTGCCTTTGGCAAGGTATCTGAAAACTCCTTCACATCGTTTTTTAAATTGGAAATTAGTCCATACGCGATATATATTAAAGGCAGACTAAATACCTATAAAATTCAGTTCTTGGCCGGTATTAATTTTTGCATTGTAAAAGAGAGGCAGAAATGAAATATGGTGGTCGGTTTATATGGGGCCTATATACAATTATGAACCTATATGGTCCAATTTTTGTGTGATTAGTACCAAATTTTAGCAAGATCAAATGTAATTTGCTTATGTAGGAAGAAGCAAAATCTGGGGGGCGACATATAACTATGGACCGATATGGACTACTTTTGGCAGTCTTGTAAGCGACCGTACACTAACACAAAGTACCAAATTTCAGCCGAATCGGATGAAATTTGCTCCTCCAAGAAGCTCCGGAACTCAAATCTGGGGATCGGTTTATGTGATATATATATATATATATGTGTATATATAATTATGAACCGATATGGATCAATTTCTGCATGGTTGTTAGAGACCATATACTAACACAATGTTCCAAATTTCAACCGGATCGCATGAAATTTGCTCCTCCAAGAGGCTCCGAAAATCAAATCTGGGGATGGTTTAATATGGAGGCTGTATATTATTATGGACCTATATGGACCAATTTTATCACGAATGACTACACTAACACCACGTACCAAATTTCAACCGGATCGGATAATATTTGTTCCTCCAAGAGGATCCGCAAGCAAAATTTGGGGATCGGTTTATATGAGGGCTATACGTAAAAGTGATCCGATATAGCCCACTTGCAATACCATCCGACCTACATCAATAACAACTTGTGCCAAGGTTCAAGTCGATAGCTTGTTTCGTTCGGAGGATAGCGTGAAGGACGGACATTCAGACTGACGGACGGACATCTCTAGGTCGACTCTGTGGTTACCCAGCAAAAAAATTTGGATGTTCTTCTCAAGGCACAACTTTAAAAGAACTTGCAAAAATGCTCTCCCAAGGATGCTCTTTATTTTAACTGCACAGGAAGTTCATTTGAGTCAATTTCTTTATAACTTGCTTTTTATATTTTTAATGGGAAATTTATTTTTTGTGTTTCAAATAAGTTAAAAACAAATTAAGAATTAATAAAATTAACAAATTATTTAAATTTTGCCGAAAAAAATGTTAAATCCTTTGTAGAAAAATTTCGAATTTTTGCAAATATTTGATTACAAAAGCGTTATAATGCATTAAACATCATAAAAAATTTTAAAAATTATTTATTTGTCAAAATATCACAAAATTTCTTAATTCATATCCACAACACTGAATTCGCCTCACACCTTAAGAAGTGATGCAAATTCAGTGCAGCGGCTGTTGAAATGGTGGACATCCGTCCTATGACAAGCCCATGTTAAATTCATCGCTTCTGCGTCAATTTGGCACCACTTCCCGATCCAAAAAGAACAGTTTCACTACTTTTTTGGCGACGCTCGGGAAAACGGTCAATATGGGGGCTATACCAAAACATGGACTGAAAGACACCAATTTCGGTACATTTTCGGTGGTCCTAAAATACCTCTAGATTTCCAATTTCACGCAACTTGGATAAAAATTCAGTTTTTATAAGCACAAGACCCCAAATCGGGAGGTCGGTTTATATGAGGACTTGGACCGATATAGCCCAGTTTCGAACTTGACCTGCCTGCAAACAAAAGACAAAGAGTGCCAAATTTCAGGACGATAGTGCCATTATTGAAGGCTGTACCGTGAGTGACAAACTTATTATACCCCCGTCACCATTCTATGGTGGTGGGTATAATAGAAAACAAAAGTTGTATACAAATATAGTGCACAATTTTACTAAAAAAATAAAATAATTCATATTTTTCTGAAGTGGGAGAAGTTTGCTTATTTTGCTTATATCTCCCAAACTAAGCGTCCTAGAATGAAAAGGAGGTTTATTCGTGACCACCTCCAAAAATTCCACCCAAATCCTAAAAAAAATCAAATTTTTATATGAAAAACTTCTTTTGCTCATATCTCCTAAACTAAGCGTCCTAGAGCGAAAAGGAGGTTACTTCGTGACCACCCCCAAAAAATCAAAAATTTCATCGAAATCCTAAAAAAATAAAAAATTTTATATGAAAAGCTTATTTTGCACATATCTTCTAAACTAAGTGTCCTAGAGCGAAAAGGAGGTTTATTCGTGACCACCCCCAAAAAATTCCACCCAAATCCTAAAAAATAAAATGAAATTTTTATATGCACAATTGCTTTTGCTCATATCTCCTAAACTAAGGGCCCTAGAGCGAAAAGAAGGTTAATTCGTTACCACCCCCAAAAAATTCCACCCAAATCCTAAAAAAAATAAAATTTTTATATGAAAAATTGCTTATGCTCACATTTCCTAAACTAAGGGTCCTACAGCGAAAAGGAGGCTAATTCGTGACCACCCCCAAAAAAATCAAAAATTTAATCGAAATCCTAAAAAAATGAAATTTTTATATGAAAAATTGCTTGCTAAGCTAAGGGCCCTAGAGCGAAAAGAAGGTTAATTTGTGACCACCCCCAAAAAATCAACAATTTCATCGAAATCTTAAAAAAATGATATTTTTATATGAAAAACTTCTTGTGCTCATATCTCCTAAACTAAGGGTCCTAGAGCGAAAAGGAGGTTAATTCGTGACCACCCCCAAAAAACCAAAAATTTCATCGAAATCCTACCAGAAAAATAAAAATTTTTATATGAAAAACTTCTTTTGCTCATATCTCCTAAACTAAGCGTCCTAGAGGGAAAATGAGATTTATTTGTGAGCAACCCCAAAAAATTCAAAAATTCCATCCATATCCCAAAAAAAAATCAAATTTTTATATGAAAAACTTCTTTTGCTCATATCATAAGCGTCTTAGAGCGAAAAGGAGGTTAATTAAATATTTAAAAAATTCATAAGTCTCTAAAATGTGTAAATTTTACTACAATTGTAACTGTCTTGAAATTTGTTTAAACAACAACAAAAAAATATTATTTTTAATAAATTTTCTTCAATTTGACAAAAAGTATTAACTTATTTGGAACATTTTGCAATTAGGAAACTATTCTAGTTAAAATTTTGTAAAATAAACCTATAATTTCTATCATGGTGCGTTAACTTTTTGTTGGCTTTGGCGTGATTACTTTTTTGAATTATTTCATTTCAAAACAGGCGGTGCCGACTATATAATACCCTGCACCAGTTTGTAGATCTAAATTTTCGAAACCATATCACATCCGTCAAATGTGTTGGGTGCTAAATATAAAGGTTTGTCCCAAATACATACATTTAAATATCACTCGATTTGGACAGAATTTGATAGACTTTTACAAAATCTATAGACTCAAAATTTAAGTTGGCTAATGCACTAGGGTGGAACACAATTTTATTAAAAAAATATGGGAAACATTTAAATCTGAAGCAATTTTAAGGAAACTTCGCAAAAGTTTATTTTTGAATTATCGCTCGATATATATGTGTTAAAAGTTTAGGAAAATTAGAGTCATTTTTACAACTTTTCGACTAAGCAGTGGCGATTTAACAGGGAAAATGTTGGTATTTTTACCATTTTTGTCGAAATCAGAAAAACAGATATATGGGAGCTATATCTAAATCTGAACCGATTTCAATCAAATTTGGCACACATGACTATATTACTAATTGTACTCCTAGTGCAAAATTTCAACCAAATTGGGCAAAAACTCTGGCTTCTGGGGCCATATAAGTCCATATCGGGCGAAAAATATATATGGCAGATATATCTAAATCTGAACCGATTTCAATCAAATTTGGCACACGTGACTATACCACCAATTTTACTCCTTGTGCCAAATTTCAAGCTAATCGGGATAAAACTGTGGCTTCTGGGTCCATATAAGTGCATATCGAGCGAAAGATATATATATGGGAGCTATATCTAAATCTGAATCGATTTCAATCAAATATTGCACACTTGACTATACTACTAATAGTACTCCTAGTGCAATATTTCAACCAAATTCGGCCAAAACTCTGGCTTCTGGGACCGTATTAGTCCATATCGGGCGAAAGATATATATGGGAGCTATATCTAAATCTGAACCGATTTCAATCAAATTTTGCACACTTGACTGTACAACTAAGTGTTATGTTTGTACAAAATTTCAAGCAAATCGGTATAAAACTCTGGCTACTGGGTCCATATTAGTGCATATAGGGCGAAAGATATATATGGGAGCTATATCTAAATCTGAACCGATTTCTTCCAAAATCAATAGGGTTCTATTCTGACCCAAATTAGGAACATGTGCCAAATTTGAAGTCGATTGGACTTAAATTGCGACCTAGACTTTGATCACAAAAATGTATTCACAGACAGACGGACGGTCGGACGGACAGACGGACAGACGGACATGGTTATATCGACTCAGGGACCCACCCTCAGCATTATTGCCAAAGACACCATGTGTCTATCTCGTCTCCTTCTGGGTGTAACAAACATATGCACTAACTTATAATACCCTGTTCCACAGTGTGGCGCAGGGTATAAAAATTAAATTGTACGGAATGAAATCTTTTCCATCCAATTTTTTGGATGAATATAATTGTCATATATATTTTCACACTTCTAATTTAGAGTTTTGGTGAAAAAAAAAAAAAAACTGAACATAGTACCCACCTTATATGCGAACATTTTTTATCAATCGAACTCAGCACTTAAATACCCATAAAATTATACATTCTCTACTGACCACTGTTTCGGACAATAGCACTTAATCAGTAGTTAATATTAAAATTTTTGTTTTCATCTAAAAAAAAAACTCTAATTAAATAGATTTAGGTGGCAAAAATAAAATTTTGTGGAAAATTTCTAAACATTAGTCACTCGCATTAATTGCATTTATAAAAAAAACCCCACACACACACACCCAACCTCACCAGCCGAAACTCAGAAGTGCTGATGGTTATCGGGAACCTGATTTCGAGACAATAAAAAAAGGTGCTAAAATTAAAAATTTTATCTGATAACCTGGTTAGCTGATATCACACAGACAAATCTATTTTAGGTGAAATTCAGCAAAATTAGGTCTTGTCAACAGCAAGACATAATTTGGAGATTTTTTTTTTTTTTTTTGATTATGTTGAATTACATTAAAAGCTCTAATCGCCTGATAGATCTTCATCAGTCAGTTAGTCAAATGTTCACATCAGTGGTCAGACCATATCATAATAATGATCCATAAACCTTGGAGGAAGTTTATGAAAGTGTAAGTGGAGATGAAGTAGGATGATGGCAAAGATGTTGATGATGATGACGATGTGAAAAAATCCTACAAGCACGCAAACAAATTTCTCAAAAACTGTACCGACAGACACCAGATTTGGAGGGGCGGTGTAGACCGAAAATTTTTAACAAATGGACAGGCGGTCAGACCTCGTGTGGGACAGCCCAGGACGTTGATGTGGCGGCAAAGTGATGGCCAAATGTAGACGAAATTATGCTGCTGCACATTTGGCTGCTTCAGATGCCTTTCACGAGAGTAGGTGGAACTTGAACATTTTTTGGTTACTAACTGCGTGGCCAGCCTCTTTGACTGGCTGGTTGGCTTAGTGGGACCGGCATAAAGCGTTTATCGAGTTAATATCAAATTGTAACTCACTACAAGCTTCCATTGCCATTGCCATCATCGTCATCATCATCAGCTGTAGTTTTTATTTGCAAATATTCTCATAATCTAAGTACAGTGGCTCAAAGTAGCAAAATTTCCCAACACGCAAAAAAAATAAATTCTTTTCTGAAAAAAAAAAAATTTCGAAAAAAACAAAATTTTACTATTTTTGTTAACGTTGTTTCTGTCAGGCTAAAAAATTTATTCTTGACCTAAAATTTCGTTTTGGAGGTATGTAAAAATATAACGAATAGATGAGAGCTTAAGTTAATATTTCACAAAACTTAAGATGGGGAATTAGCCTTTTTTGAACTTCTTTTCTGACTTTAAGTCTTTAATAAGGCACATTTTGAAGTTTCATAGTAAAAATTTAATCTTCCCAGCATTTTTCGGTTAAACAAAGTTAATTTTCATCGGCTCATGGGCGCCTCAAACTATGTCATATAAACTGTTTTGCGATGCTTGTGCGTTTATGGCTATAGGGATACTTGTCTGTTGATGACAATAACAGCTACTTAGCCCAGCGGAGACTATGTTCGCTTACAAACTGTATGGTCCCCTGTCACGGTTGCAACTCGAGCCAAAACTAATCTATAAAATTTTGACAAAAGTTTACCATAAAACTACTAAACAATTTTGAAAAAGTTTATTTCTATCGAAAATTTTGTCGAATTTTTATTTCTATAGCGAAGTTTATCAAAATTTTATTTCTAAAGAAAATTTTGTCAAAATTTTATTTCTTTAGAAAAGATTGTCAAGATTTTATTCCTATAGAAAATTTTGTCAAAACTTTATTTCTATTGAAAATTTTGTCAAAATTTTATTTCTCTAGAAAATTTTGTCAAAATTTTATTTCTTTAGAGAATTTTGTCAAAATGTTATTTCTATAGAAAATTTTATGAAAATTTTATTTCCAAAGAAAATTTTGTCAAAAATTTATTTCTATAGAAAATTTTGTAAAAAATTGAATTTCTATAGAAAATTTTGAACAAAAATTTAATTTCTACAGAAAATTTTGTCAAAATTTTGTTTGAGTAGAAAATTTTGTCAACATTTTATTTCTATAGAAAACTTTGTCAAAATTTTATTTCTATAGAAAAATTTGTAAAAAATTTAATTTCTATAGAAAATTTTGAACAAAAATTTAATTTCTACAGAAAATTATGTTAAAATTTTGTTTGAGTAGAAAATTTTGTCAACATTTTATTTCTATAGAAAATTTTGTCAAAATTTTATTTCTTTAGAAAAGATTGTCAAGATTTTATTCCTATAGAAAATTTTGTCAAAATTTTATTTCTGTAGAAAACTTTGTCAAAATTTTATTTCTATAGAAAATTTTGTAAAAATTTAATTTCTATAGAAAATTTTGAACAAAAATTTAATTTCTACAGAAAATTTTGTCAAAATTTTGTTTGAGTAGAAAATTTTGTCAAAAATTTATTTCTATAGAAAACTTTGTCAAAATTTTAATTCTATAGAAAATTTTGTAAAAAATTGAATTTCTATAGAAAATTTTGAAAAAAATTTAATTTCTACAGAAAATTTTGTCAAAATTTTGTTTGAGTAGAAAATTTTGTCAAAATTTTATTTCTATAGAAAATTTTGTCAAAATTTTATTTCTATAGAAAATTTTATTTCCAAAGAAAATTTTGTCAAAATTTTATTTCTATAGAAAATTTTGTAAAAAATTGAATTTCTATAGAAAATTTTGAACAAAAATTTAATTTCTACAGAAAATTTTGTCAAAATTTTGTTTGAGTAGAAAATTTTGTCAAAATTTTATTTCTATAGAAAACTTTGTAAAAATTTTATTTCTATAGAAAAATTTTTAAAAAATTTAATTTCTATAGAAAATTTTGAACAAAAATTTAATTTCTACAGAAAATTTTGTCAAAATTTTGTTTGAGTAGAAAATTTTGTCAACATTTTATTTCTATAGAAAATTTTGTCAAAATTTTATTTCTTTAGAAAAGATTGTCAAGATTTTATTCCTATAGAAAATTTTGTCAAAACTTTATTTCTATTGAAAATTTTGTCAAAATGTTATTTCTATAGAGAATTTTGTAAAAAATTGAATTTCTATACACAATTTTATCAAAATTTTGTTTGAGTAGAAAATTTTATTTCTATAGAAAACTTTGTCAAAATTTTATTTCTATAGAAAATTTTAAGAAAATTTTATTTCTAAAGAAGATTTTGTCAAAATTTTTTTTCTATAGAAAATTTTGTAAAAAATTTAATTTCTATAGAAAATTTTCAACAAAAATTTAATTTCTACAGAAAATTTTGTCAAAATTTTGTTTGAGTAGAAAATTTTGTCAACATTTTATTTCTATAGACAATTTTGTCAAAATTTTATTTCTATAGAAAATTTAGTCAAAATTTTATTCCTATAGAAATTTTTATCAAAATTTTATTTCTATAGAAAATTTTGTCGAAATTTTATTTCTATAGAAAATATTGTCAAAATTTTATTTCTATCGAAATTATTGTAAAAATTTTATTTTTATAGAAAATTTTGTTAAAATTTTATTTCTATAGAAAATTTTGTTAAAATTTTATTTGTATAGAAAATTTTGTCAACATTTTATTTCTATAGAAAATTTTTCAAAATTTTATATTTATAGAAAATTTTGCCAAACTTTTATTTCTATAGAAAATTTTGTCAAAATTTTACGTCTATAGAAAATTTTGTCAAAACTTTATTTCTATAGAAAATTTTGTTGAAATTTTATTTCTTTAGAAAATCTTGTCGAAATTTAATTTCTGTCGAAAATATTGTCAAAATTTTATTTCTATAGAAAATTTTGTCAAAAATTTTTTTGAGTAGAAAATGTTGTCAACATTTGATTTCTATAGAACATTTTGTCAAAATTTTCTTTCTATAGACAATTTTTCAAAATGTTATTTCTATAGAAAATTTTGTCGAAATTTTATTTCTATAGAAAATATTGTCAAAGTTTTATTTCTATAGAAAATATTGTCAAAATTTTATTTTTATAGAAAATTTTGTTAAAATTTTATTTCTATAGTAAATTTTTGTAAAATTTTATTTATTTTGTCAAAATTTTTTGTCTATAAAAAATTTTGTCAAAATTTTATTTCCAAAGAAAATTTTGTCGAAAGTTTATTTCTATAGAAAATATTGTCAAAAGTTTACTTCTATAGAATTTTTTTTCAAAATTTAATGTTTAAAGAGCATTTTGAGCAATTTAATTTATGTAGAAAATTTTGTCAAAATTTCATTTTTATAGAAAATTTTGTCAGCATCTTATTTCTATAGAAAATTTTGTCAAAATTTTATTTCTATAGAAAATTTTGTCAAAATTTTATGTCTATAAACAATTTTGTCAAAATTTTATTTCCAAAGAAAATTTTGTCGAAAGTTTATTTCTATAGAAAATATTGTCAAAATCTTACTTCTATAGAAATTTTTTTCAAAATTTTATATTTATAGAAAATTTTGTCCAAATTTTGTTTCTATAGAAAATTTTGTCAAAATTTTATTTCTATAGAAAATATTGTCAAAATTTTATTTCCATAGAAAATTTTGTTAAAATTTTATTTCTATAGAAAATTTTTCAAATTTTTATTTTTATAGAAAATTTTGCCAAAATTCTACTTCTATAGAAAATTTTTTCAAAATTTTATGTCTACAGAAAATTTTGTCAAAGTTTTATTTCTATAGAAAATTTTGTCAAAATTTTATTTATATAGAAAATTTTTCAAAATTTTATATTTATAGAAAATTTTGCTAAAATTTTATTTCTACAGAAAATATTGTCAATATTTTATTTCTACAGAAAATTTCGTCAAAATTTTTATTTCTTTATACATAAATTTTTTTTTTTCTGATTCAATCACGAAATTAATTGACCCAATTAATTTTCTAATTGAAATGTCTTCAATCACAGAAATGAGAGTATCGATTAAAAACTTAATTGAAGGTCAACTAAAAATTAATTGATCCAATTACAAAATTAATTGATACTATTAATTTTTATGATTGATTTTTGTTTCAATTAAAAAATTTGTTGAATCGATTAAATTTTTAATTGAATATTTTTTAAAACTCATTTCAAATTTTAATTGGAAAAATTGAAAAAGTGAAATTTTTTTCTGTGTATAAAAGTTTATCAAAATTTTATTTCTATGGAAAATTTTGTCACAATTTTATTTCTACACAGTGTAAGTGAGCCTGAAATATCGGCTTGCCACCATACCACCACACCTAACAGAGCCGATCCTAGGGGTCTCAAAGATATAAAAGTCGAAAATCTTCTTTTCGACTATTCGATGATGAAGGCAACCGTGAAGCTTTATATGTTTTAGCGACTCTATAACATAGCTTTTAAACACAGTACATCATAATGTCATCCTCTCCCCATCCCCCAAACCCCAAATGATAGAAACACTTACTAGGGTAACCTGTAAATCAGTATTTTCCATATGATGAAGGTGAACTTTGCGAAAGCCACTGCTATAGTTCAAAAATAAAATCCCAACTTGTAAAGCACCACTCGGAGACAACAAGCTCAAGAGAATCATGATGTTCCTTTGCACCCAAAAGAATCACCGGCTGCAAAATATCTGATGAGTTGACCAGGCCAGTGCAGGCAACTGAACATTTGCCTGAATTTTTTTGGGATTATTATGATGCACCGTCCACCACTCACATCTATCCGTTCATCCATTCAATCCAAATGGTGATTGTGGTGATACATACACTGTCTCAACGGCAGGAGTAAATGTGGTCAAAAGCAAAACAACAACGACATCAGGGTAATATTGGTCAAGTCAGAACAACCAGCTAGCTAGGCAGCCTGCCAGCCAACCAACATCAGCATAAAACATTTGGCCGCCGGCGATTTTTGTCGCAAGTTGTATTATAGTCCAAGCGGGGGTAGGTATATTTTTGTTACCACCAGTTTTAGATTAGCGATCATCGTGCAACAAACATGTACAAGATTTTCTTTGGGGGTTCTTTTTAGTTGATTTTGTTATTATTTTTTTTTTTTACTCAAAACCATGAGAAAATTCTTTGGCGCTAATAGCAGCTAAATTCCTTTATTTGAGTATAAAATTTAGTACTGCAAGTCAAAGTTGTTGCATTGACTGCAACAGCAGCAGCAGCAACGGCAACAGCATAACATCGTCTCCACTATCAACAACATTTCCATTTTTCTTTGCTTGCCCACGTTGGCGGATTAGCGATTTGAATGTAATCATCATCATCAGATTCACATGTTGTTTTTCATTTGGAAGTCACTGGAATTGCATGCAATTCCCAGAGTCTGAAGAAATTTGGAGAAATTTGAGAATGATCTAAAGGTAGGAGAACCGATCTTATATACAAGACAAAGGAAAGCAAGCTTCTTTCCTAAATAAAATAGCGCTTTTCGTCTGAAATTTTCAAGTAAATTGCAAAACTTTCAAAAATGTGAAACATAATATGTTTGAACAATACAAACAATATTTTGTTTGGACCAATCTTCAAATTTCATTTCTTATTTGTATTATTTATTTTCTTATTATCTAATTTTAAGAAGTTTGAAAAAAATTTTCACTCCCACTGGCGGTTGAACCTGCACACAATAATTTTTTTCTGATTCAATCCACACAAAAGTTTTTTTTCTGATTCAATCACGAAATTAATTAATCCAATTATTTTTTTTTATTGAAATGTCTTCAATCATAGAAATGATAGTATCAATTACAAAATTAATTGAACGTCAATTAAAAAATTAATTGTAATTGGATCAATTAATTTTTTAATTGACGTTCAATTAATTTTGTAATTGATACTATCATTTCTATGATTGAAGACATTTCAATTAAAAAATAATTGGATCAATTAATTTCGTGATTGAATCAGAAAAAAAACTTTTGTGTGGATTGAATTAATTGACATTATTAATTTTAGTGATTAAATTTAGTGATTTAGTGGACGTCAATTGCCTGTTTCGGTATCAGGCTAACGTGAAATATAATGATTAATTTTTGTTTCAATTTAAACATTTGTTGAATCAATTAAATTTTTGAGTGAATATTTTCTAAAACTCAATTAAAATTTTAATTGGCAAAATGTTCGTGAATTTTTTTTCTGTGTCACGAAATTAATTCATTGAATTAATTTTTAAGTGAAATGTCTTCAATCACAGAAATGATAGTATCAATTACAAAATTAATTGAAGGTAAATTAAAAAATTAATTGATCAAATTAAAAAATTAATTAATACTATTAATTTTTGTGATTGATTTTTGTTTCAATTAAAAAATTTGTTTAATCAATTAAATGTTTAATTGAATATTTCTTAAAACTCAATTAAGACTTTAATTGGAAAAAATTTCGTGAACATTTTTTCTGTGTGGGTTTCTTGACACCTAAACAGAACGCCTTGGCAAACGCAGCCACGAAACGTCGAAACCTAAATGTTTGTGTTATGATCGTAATATCTAGATACCATAGCATTAGAACTACTTCTCGAGACGTTCTTTATTAGTGTGAATGAAAAAATAAAAAACACAGATTAAATCTCACCAGCGGTGAATTGTTTTATTTAAAAACAAGTAAGGAAAGTCTAAAGTCGGGCGGGGCCGACTATATTATACCCTGCACCACTTTGTAGATCTAAATTTTCGATACCATATCACATCCGTCAAATGTGTTGAGTGCTATATATAAAGGTTTGTCCCAAATACATACATTTAAATAAATTTGGTATTTTGACCATTTTTGTCGAAATCAGAAAAACATATATATGGGAGCTATATCTAAATCTGAACCGATTTCAATAAAATTTGGCACACATGACTATGTTACCAATTGTACTCTATACTATACTATACTAGTGCAAAATTCCAACCAAATTGGGCGAAAACTCTGGCTTCTGGGGCCATATAAGTCCATATCGGGCGAAAAATATATATGGAAGCTATATCTAAATCTGAACCGATTTCTTCCAAAATCAATAGGGTTCTATTCTGACCCAAATTAGGAACATTTGTCAAATTTGAAGGCGATTGGACTTAAATTGCGACCTAGACTTTGATCACAAAAATGTGTTCACAGACAGACGGACGGACGGACAGACGGACAGACGGACATGGTTATATCGACTCAGGGATACACCCTGAGCATTATTGCCAAAGACACCGTGTGTCTATCTCGTCTCCTTCTGGGTGATACAAACATATGCACTAACTTATAATTCCCTGTTCCACAGTGTGGCGCAGGGTATAAAAATATGGGAAACATTTAAATCTGAAGCAATTTTAAGGAAACTTTGCAAAAGTTTATTTATGATTTATCGCTCGATATATATGTATTAGAAGTTTAGGAAAATTAGATTCATTTTTAAAACTTTTCGACTAAGCAGTGGCGAGTTTACAAGGAAAATGTTGGTATTTTGACCATTTTTGTCGAAATCAGAAAAACATATATATGGGAGCTATATCTAACTCTGATCCGATTTCAACCAACTTTGGCACGCATAACTACAATGCTAATTCTACTCCCTGTGCAAAATTTCAACTAAATCGGAGTTAAAAATTGGCCTCTGTGGTCATATGAGTGTAAATCGGGCGAAAGCTATATGTGGGAGCTATATCTAACTCTGATCCGATTTCAACCAACTTTGGCACGCATAGCTACAATGCTAATTTTACTCCCTATGCAAAGTTTCAACTAAATCGGAGCAAAAAAATGGCCTCTGTGGTCATATGAGTGTAAATCGGGCGAAAGCTATATATGGGAGATATATCGAAATCTGAACCGATTTCAA
Organism: Haematobia irritans; assembly: GCF_050003625.1. Classification (NCBI taxonomy): domain Eukaryota; kingdom Metazoa; phylum Arthropoda; class Insecta; order Diptera; family Muscidae; genus Haematobia; species Haematobia irritans. The sequence continues at coordinate 219,306,711 of NC_134398.1, read as the reverse complement.
CCAAATTTGGCTGGCATAGCTACAATCCTAATTCTTCTCCCTGTGCAAAATTTCAACTAAATCGGAGCAAAAAAATGGCCTCTGTGGTCATATAAGTGTAAATCGGGTCAACGAAATATATGGGAGCTATATCTAGATCTGAACCGATTTCAACCAAATTTGGCACGCATAGCTACAATGCTAATTCTACTCCCTGTGCAAAATTTCAATTAAATCGGAGGAAAAAATTGGCCACTGTGATCATATGAGTGTAAATCGGGTCAACGATATATATGGGAGCTATATCTAAATCTGAACCGATTTCAATAAAATTTGGCACACTTGACTACACTACTAATTGTACTCCTAGTGCAATATTTCAACCAAATTGGGGTAAAACTCTGGCTTCTGGGACCGTATTAATCCATATCGGGCGAAAGATATATATGGGAGCTATATCCAAATCTGAACCGATTTCAATAAAATTTGGCACAACTTGACTATAGTACTAATTGTTCTTCTTGTGCAAAATTTTAAGCAAATTAGGGTAAAACTCTGGCTTCTGGGGCCATATAAGTCAACATCGGGCGAAATATATATGTGGGAGCTATATCTAAATCTGAACCGATTTCTTCCAAAATCAATAGGGTTCTATTCCGAGCCAAAACACATACTTTTGCCAAATTTGAAGTTGATTGGACTAAAACTGCGACCTAGACTTTGATTACAAAAATGTGTTCACGGACAGACGGACATGGCTATATCGACTCAGGGGCCCACCCTGAGCATTTTTGCCAAAGACACCATGTGTCTATCTCGTCTCCACAGTGTGGCGCAGGGTATAAATATGGGAAACATTTAAATCTCGTCTCCTTCTGGGTGTTGCAAACATATACACTAACTTATAATACCCTGTTCCACAGTGTGGCGCAGGGTATAAATATGGGAAACATTTAAATCTGAAGCAATTTAGCAATTTAGTGTGGCGCAGGGTATAAAAATCTACAATATTTATTTTACTAAACAAAAATTTTAAAATTATCGTAATTCGCAGAAACTTCTCAAAATAACTTGCATGGATGTTAAAAAGTCAGCAGGGGTAAACTTTTTATTTTATTATTTTTTATTGATTTTCCATTCATTTTTGTGAAATTTAATTGTCCAAAAATAAAATGTTGACTTTAAACGGCCAAATAACTTATTTTCTAAAACTGACTCAAAAGAACTTCATTGGCAGTGCAATAACATTGATGGAGGATCCCGGAATGCTCTTAAAAAGAAATGTTTCTGGAACAACTTCCAATTTTCTTTTGCTGGGAAATATTTGGACAGACGGACGGACACCAAGGACTATATCAGCTCGTGAGGCGATTCTGAGTTGATCGGTATATATTTTATGGGGTTCAAAATCAATATTTCTGATAGTCACATTTTCCTAGAGATCTATGCTATTAAACCCTGGGCACTATGTGCTTTACGATTTATGAAATGCAACCTCTTCATATTTCATTGCAATCCTATTAGGCAAGGGTATTTTGTCTAGCAGACAACAATCTGACATTGACATCCTAAGCCAATCGGCTAAAGTAACACCCAAAATAAGGATTACAAATGCCACAAGATTACACCCAATTTTACTACCATCTTCCCATCTTCAATCATAGAGTGAAAAAAATAGTTGCTATCTTCAAATTGCATGGTAAAATTAAGGCGTTATCTCTAACTACCCTAGAAATATCAAAAAAACAAAAAAACTAAGGTGATTTTGAAACCTCTGGAAACCACCAACCTTAGCAACTCCCCAAATGAAAGTCTACAACAATGGAATATTGAAGCAACAATTGTTGCCATTAGAATTTGACATAAACAAAAAAAACCAGACGAAGAAATTCCACTACTGATAATTCAATTCCTAGAAGGTGAAAATTGTCCTTAACCAAGTTATCGCTTTACCACCACCACCACCTACTGTTGTTGCCACACAAGCCAATATGCCATAGCATAGGGAGCGATGGTGATATCCCAGAGGTACCTAATTGCCAAAAAAAAAACACATAAATACAAATAGGCAGGGGGGAAAATCAACAGCAATTAGAATCAGGTTATGATAACAGAAGGCAAATAGCCCATTTGTCTGTCCATAGGGTCGTTCATTCTTGTACATTTGTGGCTGTCACACCCTGCCATCACCATAGATGGCTGGCCAATTCCTTAGATATTTATCGCAAATGTTTGGTTTGAAGAGACAACACCAACAGCAAACGGGCAGACAGACAGACAGATAAAGCCAACAAAATAAACAAGACTTAAGCAACACTTACCACTTTGGCACAAACGTTTGTTAGGTGGGCTTGGCCAATACCACACCACCACAATGGGAGACGAAACAATAAAACCAAAAAAAAAAAAAACAACAACACTCATAGAATAGTACACTGAGGTTTTCCTAGGAATTTTGTTAGCTCCATAACAACTTCTATGAATTTCATTCATTTCATTGGTTTATTTTGGCTTTTTTTTTTTGGTTTTTTGGTCTATCACCAAAATGGGACAGACGCAAATGGAACTGGTAAATCAATTGACTAACTTGGGTGGCCCATAAACCAAAAAAAAAAAGAAATTCTATCAACTGCACAGTGGGGAGACATCAAGGAAGGACAGACAGCCAGCCAGCCAGAAAATCGAAGGGTAGATGATGCTTGGGTATACCCACATTAAAAGGGCTCTTAATTGAATCATTGTTAATAGCGCGGGCAAAATAATGATACGCAATTACAAATTTCAAGAACTTGATGTATATCTCAACACTTGAGGAATACTTGTAATTGAGACGATCAACAAATTGTTATTCCGATCGAACTACTAAGAGGACAGTGGGAGAAATTTGTGTAAACAAAAATTAACAAATAATAGGAAGGTAGAAATATGTTAAATTGGAATTGATTTAAAAAATCGAGGAGTTAATATGAGTGAGATCCAAAAATTCAATGCACATTCACACAAAAAAAATCTGAATCAATCACGATCGCCATATCAGTTCGTGTTTTATTTCAGGAAATGTGAATGTGTAAATACTAACATTTTTTAAAAATATTAATTAAATTTTTCATAACTTCACAACGCCGACGCACACACAAAACTCTTTTACACTTTAGGAAGGATATTATAGAGTCAAGGTTCCCTATATACATGAGTTGGATATATCAATTCGTGTTTTATTTATGGAAATATAAATTTGTAAACTCTTCCATTATTGAATAAAATTATTAAGTTTTTAAAAACTTCATAACGCCGACGCACACAGAAAAATCTATTATATTTTATGATGGATCACATAGAGCCAATGCATCTTATATACATCAGATTGCCATATCAATTCGTGTTTTATTTCAGGAAATGTAAATGTGTAAATACTAACATTTTTGAAACAAAAATTATTAAGTTTTTGAAAACTTCGTAACGCCGACGCACACAGAAAAATCGATTACATTTTATGAAGGATAGCATAGAGCTAATGCATCGTATATACATCAGATTGCCATATCAATTTTTGTTTTATTTCAGGAAAAGTAAATGTGTAAATACTAACATTTTTGAAAAATGTTACTTAAATTTTTCAAAACTTCAAAAGCCGACGCACACAGAAAAACCTTTTACATTTTAAAGAGGATATTATAGAGCCTATATACATCAGATTGCCATATCAATTTGTGTTTTATTTCAGGAAAAGTAAATGTGTAAATACTAACATTTTTGAAAAATGTTGATTAAATTTTTCAAAACTTCAAAAGCCGACGCACACAGAAAAACCTTTTACATTTTAAGGAGGATATTATTGAGCCAAGGTTCCCTATATACATTAGCTGGCCATATCAATTCGTGTTTTATTTCAGGAAATGTAAATGTGTAAATACTAACATTTTTGAAAAAAATTATTAAGTTTTTAAAAACTTCGTAACGCCGACGCACACAGAAAAATCGATTACGTTTTATGAAGGATAGCACAGAGCAAAGGTACCGTGTATACATGAATGTGTCATATCAATTCGTGTTTTATTTCAGTAAATGTAAATGTATAAATACTTAATTAAGTGTTTCAAAACTACAAAACGCCGAGGCACACAGAAAACTCTTTTACATTTTAAGAAAGATATTATCTAGCCAATGATCGTTATATACATGAATTGGCCATATCAATTCGTGTTCTATACCAGGAAAAGTAAATGTGTAAATACTAACATTTTTGAAAAACGTTAATTAAGTGTTTCAAAACTTCAAAACGCCGAGGCACACAGAAAACTCTTTTACATTTTAAGGAAGATATTATAGAGCCAAGGTTCCCTATATACATGACTTGGCCATATCAATTCGTGTTTTTCCTGGCAAATGTAAATGTGTAAATTCTACCATTTTTGATTAAAATTATTAAAATCGGTTACGTATTATGAAGGATAGCATAGAGCCAATGCATCATATATACATCAGATCGCCATATCAATTCGTGTTCTATTTCTGGAAATGTAAATGATTAAATACTAACATTTTTGAAAAATTTTATTTAAATTTTTCAAAACTTCAAAGCGCCAACGCACACAGAAAAACCTTTTACATTTTAAGGAGGGTATTATAGAGCCAAGGTTCCCTATATACATTAGCTGGCAATATCAATTCGTGTTTTATTTCAGGAAATGTAAATGTGTAAATACTAACATTTTTGAAAAAAATTATTAACTTTTTAAAAACTTCAAAACGCCGACGCACACAGAAAAATCTATTATATTTTATGAAGGATAGCATAGAACCAAGGTACTATGTATACAGGAGTGTGTCATATCAATTCGTGTTTTATTTCAGGATAAGTAAATGTGTAAATACTAACATTTTTGAAAAACGTTAATTAAGTGTTTCAAAACTTCAAAACGCCGACGCACACAGAAAACTCTTTTACATTTTAAGGAAGATATTATAGAGCCAAGGTTCCCTATATACATGAGTTGGCCATATCAATTCGTGTTTTATTTCTGGAAATGTTAAAGTTTAAATTCTATCATGTTTGAATAAAATTATTAACTTTTTAAAAACTCTAAAACGCCGACGCACACAGAAAAATCTATTAAATTTTATCAAGGATAGCATAGAACCAAGGTACCATGTATACGGGAGGGTGTCATATCAATTCGTGTTTTATTTCAGGAAAAGTAAATGTGTAAATACTAACATTTTTGAAAAACGTTAATTAAGTGTTTCAAAACTTCAAAACGCCGACGCACACAGGAAACTCTTTTACATTTTAAGGAAGATATTATAGAGCCACTGTTCCTTATATACATGAGTTTGCCATATCAATTCGTGTTTAATTTATGGAAATGTAAATGTGTAAATTCTACCATTTTTGAATAAAATTATTAAGTTTTTAAAAACTTCGTAACGGCGACGCACACAGAAAAATCTATTACCATGTCTACATGAATGTGTTATATCAATTCGTGTTTTATTTCGGTAAATGTAAATGTATAAATACTAACATTTTTGAAAAACGTTAATTAAGTGTTTCAAAACTACAAAACGCCGACGCACACAGAAAACTCTTTTACATTTTAAGAAAGATATTATATAGCCAATGTTCCTTATATACATGAGTTGGCCATATCAATTCGTGTTCTATTCCAGGAAAAGTAAATGTGTAAATACTAACATTTTTGAAAAACGTTAATTAAGTGTTTCAAAACTTCAAAACCAAGACGCACACAGAAAAATCTTTTACATTTTAAAGAGCATATTATAGAGCCAATGTTCCCTATATATATGAGTTTGCCATATCAATTCGTGTTTTATTTTAGGAAATGTAAATGTGTAAATACTAACATTTTTCAAAAATATTAATTAAATTTTTTAAAACTTCACAACGCCGACGCACATAGAAATCTCTTTTACTCTTTTCTAAGAAGTTTATTATAGAGCCAAGGTTCCCTATATACATGAGTTGGCCATATCAAATCCTGTTTTATTTCTGGAAATGTAAATGTGTAAATTCTATCATTTTTGAATAACATTAAGTTTTTAAAAACTTCCAAACGCCGACGCACACAGAAAAATCTATTACATTTTATTAAGGATAGCACATAGCCATGGTACCATGTATACATGGGTGTGCCATATCAATTTTATTTCAGGAAAAGTAAATGTGTACTCCTATCATTTTTGAAAAAAAAATCATTTAAATTAATTGTTATGCAACATAAAAGCGTAGCTAAAATAACAATAAAACTGTTATTTTTTCCGCAAAATTGACTCAGAAACATTTAACAAAGACTTGTTCTAGGGTAGGGTCATATTTTTAAATATCCACTGCATTGACTTCACATTAGTTCTTCAGATGCGATAATTCTTCAGAATTTTTGACTATATTTAAAAAATAGGAAAAAAATGTTGTCTAATTTTTTCGACTTCTATCTCCACGTAAAGACGCTTTTTATAATACTTGCAAATATTTTATCGCTACACTATTCAAATGGAAATTGGAAATTTCCATTGTTTTATGCATGCATTTATTGAAATTTATTGTGAAACTACCTTTTTTAAATGTACAAATAAAATCAAGTATTTTACGTATGCATCGTAGCATTCAGAAAATTTTAACTTATTGTGAAACTACCATTTTTGAAATGTACAAATAAATTCAATTTCTCGAATAACATTTGTGGATATCCTTTAAAAGTAAGGACTTAGGAAGAACTTTCAAATTTTTTGCTGATTATCTTTTTCTCAAGCGTCATTTATATTAAATTACAACGTGAAGAATATAATAGGAATTGCACTAAATCTTATTTATCTTATATATAGGATCTCTAAAAATTGTTAATTCAGAAAATTTTTCCTATACTCCAACGAATGCCAAGCACCAGCACAAGGTGTAGAAAAAAAAAACGCTAATTTGTAATGGTGTCTTACTTTATTGACACCAGATGAAAACAGTAGTTCGTTGTTGTTTCCCCAACAATAAATATATCAGATATCACTCTGGTTTTATTGTTGGTATTTTCCATAGACATTTTTGTTGTTGTTTTTTAAATAAATAAAATATTATGCCGGCTAAAACAAAGGGATATTCCTTCGTCACAACACATTCATGGCGCAATAAAGTCAACAGAACCGCAAAATGCGCTGATAATTATGGCAAACATTCTTGCCCGGGTTTGGTTGGGTCTTAGAGTGCTATTGTCCCGGGATTTTATAGAAATTATCAAAAACCAACAAAATGACGGTGATGAACAACTTCAATACACGTGTTTCCATAGAATTTACAACATTCACCACCAGCGAACAACGATGACAAACAAATGCGACAACAATCGCTGCTTGATTCGCCCTGTTTTCCCGCAACATTGTTTATTGACTTCATAAGAACCTAAAGAGAACATCACTACCTACCAACAACATTTGCGATAAGATTGATTAAATAATTATTTTGTTTTTTTTTTTATTTTAATTTTTATCGTAGAACTTTTTTGTCATGGTATGGTTAGTTCTTCAAGTGGTAAGTGCATGCCAAGAAGCCATATCACCTCACCTCAAATATGTTTCAAGAGCAAAATGTTATTTTTGAACGGAGAACATGGACTATTTTAACTCAAAAATGTTGTTTTCGCTAAATATAAAATGTTTAGCGAAGTCACATTGGGAGTCACCGATAGATTTTTCAAACCATTTCTCTTCAACTAAGGAGTACTTCACAAATTTTCTATATAAATAAAATTTAAAAACAAATACAATTTTGACGAATTTCCTATAGAAATTAAATCTTGACACAATTTGTTATAGAAAAAAAATTTTGACAAAATAAATAAAATATTGATAACATTTTTTATAGAAATCAAACGTTGACAAAATTTTCTATAGAAATGAAATCTTGACAAAATTTTCTATAGAAATAAAATTTTGACTAAATTTTCTATAGAAATAAAATTTTGACAAAATTTTCTATAGAAATAAAATTTTGGAGGATTGTTTTTGGGGATCGGCTATATATAACTATAGACCGATATGAACCTATTTTGGCATGGTTGTTACCGGCCATATACTAGCGCAATGCAGCAAATTTCAACCGGATCGGATGAATTTTGCTCCTCTTAGAGCTCCGGAGGCCAAATCTAGGGATCGGTTTAAATGGGGTTTATATATAATTAAGACCAGTATGGACCAATTTTTACATGGTTGTTAGAGACCATATACCAACACCATCGATCGAGTGAATTTTGCTCTTCCAAGGGGCTCCGGAGGTCAAATCTGGGGATCGGTTTATATGTGGGCTACATACACGCAGAGAAGAAACATGATTGCCACAATCATATTCGAAGAGCAAAATAATATGATAGCAGCTATTTTTGCGGCGACCATGTAACATTTTAACCTGCAACCATGTTGGCTCAGTGAACATGGTTCTAAGAAAAATACAATTGTCCTCATCTAAAATGTTATTATATTGATAAAAAGAATTTTGTTTCCATTAAAAGACAATGGTCACGATCTAAAATGTTATGTTATTCGTCAAAAATGTTTTTCTTCTAGTTAAAAGAACATGGTCACAACCTAAAATGTTTTGATTTTTATGAAAAAACTTTTTTCGTCGTCGAAAAAAGGACGCCACTTGAGAAAAGAAAACACAAAATCAACTTTATTTATTTGTTTTTATTTATTTATAAACTAATTCATTGTTTATTTGTATTTATAATGTTGTGCAAGCAAACTTCACATATTTTTACACACTCTAGTTTGGTTCAATTTCAACAATAAGAAATCATTCCATATTTACTTCGTGCCCATCAAATGTACAAACACAGACATCATATAACTGCAAATAAAAATAAATTATACCATATGTCAAAATGCAGAACAAAAACCAGGTACATTTGTTTCAATTACACTTTCCTTTTTTGTATTCACATAAAACCACGTGCCATTTCTGAATAAATAAATTAACACAAAACACAATAATTCCGTATTCTCCGTCCATTCCAAGAAACAATCAACACACGACTGACGCGCAAAATGAAAATCGTGTGTACCTGCTCAATGTTTTTATAAAATTCTTGTCGCTGCAAAAAAATTAAAAAATTAAATGGTCACGAAAACAATGTACATGATTTTTATGGCCATGTAATGCTTGTAGACATATCTATACGTAAACTATAAAAATACTTTTTTCTTTGCGAAAAAGTAAAAAAAATTGAATGGTCAGGTACATGATTTTCCTGACCATATAATGGTCTCAAATTCTATCATTTAAATAATAGAACATGTTTGCGGCATTTGAGAACCATTTAAATGCTTATTGCCAACATATATTTTTCTCCGCTCGAAAATTATTTTTACAAAGACAAAATACATGGTTTTCGCGACAATTAAATACTCTAAATAAGCATTAAATGGATGCGGCAACCATGTCCAAACATGTTTTTTCTGTGCGTGTATAATTATGGGCCGATATGGACCAATTCCCGCATGGTTGTTAGAGACCATATACTAACACCATGTACCAAATTTCAGCCGCATTGGATACATATAATTCTAAAAATACAATTTGAAAAAATTTCCTATAGAAATAAAATTTTGACACAAATTTTGTCAAAATTTACAATAGAAATAAGATTTTCTACAGAAATAAAATTTTGTGAAATTTTTTTTGTAGAAATAAAATTTTGTGAAAAATTTTTTGTAGAAATAAAATTTTGTGAAAATTTCCTACAGAAATAAAATTTTGTGATAATTTTTTTGTAGAAATAAAATTTTGACAAAATTTTCCATAGAAATAAAATTTTGACAAAATTTTTGTAGAAATAACATTGCGACAAAATTTACTACACAAATAAAATTTTGTGAAATTTTTCTAAAGAAATAAAATTTTGACAAAATTTTACATAAATCTAAAATTAAAAATTTTCTATAAAAATAAAACTTTGACCAAATTTTCTATAGAAATAAAATGTTGACCAAATTTTCTATAGAAATAAAATTTTTACCAAATTTTCTATAGAAATAAAATTTTGACAAAATTTTTGTAGAAATAACATTGCGACAAAATTTTCTACACAAATAAAATTTTGTGAAAATTTTCTAAAGAAATAAAATTTTGACAAAATTTTACATAAATCGAAAATTAAAAAATTTCTATAAAAATAAAATTTTGACAAAACTGTCAATTGAAATAAAATTTTGTGAACATTATATTATAGAAGTAAAATTTTGACAACATTTTCTATAGAAATAAAATCTTGACAAAATTTTCTAAAAAATCAAAATTTTGAAAAAAAATTTCTATAAAAATAAAATTTTGACAAAACTTTCTATAGAAATAAAATTTTGTGAAAATTTTCTGTAGGAATTAAATTTTGATAAAATTTTCTATAGAAATGAAATATTGACAAAATTTTCTACAAAGATAAAATTTTGTCATAATTTCTATAGAAATACAATTTTATCAAAATTTTCAATTGTAATAAAATTTTATGGAAGTTTTCTATACGAATAAAATTTTGTGAACTTTTCTAGAGAATTAAAATTTCGTCAAAATTTCAATAGAAATACAATTTTGTCAAAATTTTCTATTGTAATAAAATTTTGTTGAAATTATCTATAGAAATGAAATATTGACAAAAATTTCTATAGAAATCAAATGTTATCAAAATTTTCTATATACATAAAATTTTGAGACAATTTGCAATATAAATAAAATTTTGACAAAATTTTCCATAGAAATCAAATTTTGACAAAATTTTCTATAAAAATCAAATTTTGACCAAATCTTCTATAGAAATAAAATTTTGACAAAATTTTCTATAGAAATAATATTTTGTCAAAATTTTCTATAGTAATAAAATTTTGACAAAATTTTCTGTAGAAATAAAATTTCGTGAAAATTTTCTATAGGAATAAAATTTTGTGAAAATTTTCAATAGGAATAAAATTTTGACAAAATTTTATGTACAAATACAATTTTGATAAAATTTTCTATAGAAATAAAATATTGACCAAATGGAAAAATGGATTAAGATTCGGAAATTTGGGTGGTTATTGTGCAGGAGGAACTGTCTTTTTTTAAGCCGTTCTTGGTTGAAGGTTTGCTGAGGGCAGTTGAAGGTGTTGAGTCCTGTCGGAATATCCATGGTCTGCGGTCAAAATATTTGTCTAACCAGGCCAGAAATACTGTCTTTAGCACATTCTCCTGCTAATAATCGGCATTTATTTTGGCCCCATGATCGACGAATATGAGGGGAGAAAAGGCATCTGGAATTCGTTGCCATTTGAAAATAAAAAATAATTTTATTTGTGCATCCATAAGTATTTCTTCTACCATTTTACTTATCGCCCATTATCACGGCAATTATTGCTGTCGTCAATTTTGGGATAGACTTCCCGACTCATTCTATGGAAAATGAGGGGGGATGAGTGTGGGAATAACAAAGTGTATAGAGGGAGTGGAACAATTGTCATAACAACATTTAGCAAATTTTGTGTGTGTCTCTTAACCAAGGGGAAACTCTTTAAATATCTAGCGATATAGACGACAATTTATTATTAATTTTTTTAAGTGTTAACAAAGATAAATGAACACTAAAAAAAATTCGATCTTCTTGACAAAATATTTTGTGGAAGCAATTTAGTGTGATATTCTTCCATCAAAAAAAAATATGAAATTTTTGTTAAGGGGATTTTTCTATAAAACTATTATGCATGTTTAAATGGTTATTTGCTCCACACTTGTAAAGAAGAACTCATAGGCAAATATTCAAATCATAGGAAAGGTAAACAGTTCCCGGAACTGAACTTTATCAACGTGGGAATCACCTCCTCTAGAATGGAATGTTAGTAACCAAAAAATAAAAAAAACTGCGAAATACAAAGGTGATTAAAAACTGCTACATACAGAAAAAAAAGTCCATTGTTAAAGTGATTCTAAAATAAACAAATTTGTATAGCAAAAAAAAATTGGTTTTATTTTGTTTTTTTTTTTTTTTTTGTTTTTTAATATTTAAAAATTTTTCAAGTCTAATAAAATTTTCTTTATCATAAAAATGTCTGAACAATTTCATGAAGTAAAGGTGGTTATATAATTTACAACAACAACAACAAAAACACTTTTCCATCATTTGAATCCCAAAGGTCTTAAAATGCCACACGCACACACACATTAAATATGCAATTCCTAAGAACAAAGTCTATTCATCCCTAAAGGTCTTGTGTCAAAAGTATGCCAATGGTGCTATGTAATACCAGCATATAATTTCTGCCAATTTTAAGGCTATTTAGAAAAAACAAATTCATGAAATCTTATGGTCATTTGCTATTTAACGGAATAGTGGAGCAGGTGATTGACTTTAAGTCTATGGTATTTGCTAATATCCTGGGGATTGTTGACATTTGTTGCTCATCCATCCTCAATATAAACCTCGTGGGGTGTGCCTACTTTTGAAATTATATAAGCATATGGTCGTTGCAAATATTTCACATTGAGTTCCATGCTGATTTGGTTTATTATGTTACAGGATATGTTTGTGGATTCTAAATAGAATTGCAATTCGAATGATGTTCCCATTTATAAGGAATTAATTTTTATGTTTGTAGTACTTTACAAATGACACAAATGATAATGTTTTACTATTTGACACGAACTGGACTCATTCTAATAGAAACTATAAGGCCAGATGGAGGGACAGCTGGCCATAAGCACTACAGAGAAAATTGAAGGTGTTCCGCCACAATCAATGTTTAAATACATCCAGCGATCTTCCATTCAATATTTTCTACTTCTAAATAAGCTATTTTACCAATTTAATTGACAAAGTACATTTTGGGCACTTGCGATGGGGTTGCAGCCACTCGCGCCAAATAAAAAGTATAACAAAATTTAAAGAAAATTTTACCAAAAATCTACTAAATTTAAAAAATATTATTTTTGCAAAATTTTTTTTCTATAGAAAATGTTTGAAAAATTTTGTTTCGATAGGACATTTTTGAAAAATTGTATCTTTATAGAAAACATTTGTAAAATTTTTTTTTTTATACAAAATTTTTGTAAAATTTTAATTCTATAGAAATATTTGCAAATTTTATTTCTCTAGAAATTTTTACTAACATGTTATTTCTATAGACAATTTTGCCAAAATTTTTATTTCTATAGAAATTTTTACTAAGGTTTTGTTTCTATAGACAATTTTGCCAAAATTTTATTTCTATAGAAAGTTTTATTTTTATAGAAAATTTTGTCAAAATTTTATTTCTAAGAAAATAATTTTGCAAAATTTTATTTCTGTAGAAAATGTTGTTAAAAATTTATTCCTATAGAAAATGTTGTAAAAATTTTATATCTATAGAAAATGTTGTCTAAAATTTTATTTCTATAAAAAATTTGTTCAAAATTTTATTTCTCTGTCATTTCATGACATTGTCAAAATGTTATTTCTATAAAATTTTTTGCAAAATTTTACTTCTATAGACAATATTTGCAACATTTTATTTCTATAGAACATTTTTCTTTAGCATTTTTTTTAATTTTTAGTTTTTCGCTAAAATTCTATTTTTTTAGTTATTAGCACCGTTTTCTGTAATACAAACAATGTAGAGGAAATTATACGATTTTATAAATTTAAAAAATTTTTTTTTACCTTTCGCCTGGACGGAGAATCGAACCGCGGACCATGCAATTTGTGAGCTAACACATTATCCATTGAGCTATGTAACCGTTATTGTCATCAATAGACAATTACCCATATAAGTTATATTTATATAGCATAGCTTGCGGCGCCTACGAGCCGATTAAACAAAGTTTATTTAATTGAAAAATACATTTAGTTGGGCACCGTGGAGCAGTGGTTGCTACGTCCGACTTGCATGCCAAGGGTCGTGGGTTCGATTCATGCTTCGACCAAAGTTTTTTTTTGTTTTTTTTTTTTACATATATTCCAGATATGTTCGGAAGATTCCGACAAAATTTACAACATTACTTTCTACTATATTAAATTTTTACTATGAACTGTAAAATGTGTCTTATTAAAGACGTAAAGTCAGAAAAGAACAGTGTTTAATATAAACGAAATGGACTGTGTTGTTGGTTCAAAAATAACTTGTTTTTATTGAAAAAAAAATAAGAATTTTGTAACAAACGAATTTTTTTGGTGATAAACGTGTTTACGTTTCGAAGCAATTCAAAAAACTCTAAGAAAAGAAAAACGTTTACGGTACACGTTTTCCAAACGTTTTTTTTTCTTTGCGTGTAATAAGTTTGTCATTCCGTGGGTAACACATCGAAATATCAATTTCCGACTATATAAAGTATATATATTTTTGATCAGACAGAAATTCTAAAACGATATAAGCATGTCCGTCTGTCCATCGACCCGTCAGTCTGTCTGTCTGTTGTAATCACGCTTCAATAATGGCGCTATCGTCCTGAAATTTGGCAAAGATTCGTTTTTTGTTTGCAGGCAGGTCAAGTTCGAAAATGAGCTATATCGGTCCAAGTTTTGATATAGTCCCCATATAAACCGATTTCCCGATTTGGGGTCTTGGGCTTATAAAAACCGTAGTTTTTATCCAACTTGCTTGAAATTTTAAATCTATAGACCGATTTCCCGATTTTGCTTCTTGGGGGTCTAGAAAGTGTGTTTTCTATCCGATTTGCCTGAAATTTGAAATCTAGAGGTATTCTAGGACCGTAAAGAGGTGTGCTGAAAATGGTGAGTATCGGTCTATAGTTTGCTACAGCTCCCATATAGCCCGATCTCCAGATTTTACTTCTTGGGCTTCTCGAATCCGTAATTTTTACCCAATTTGCCTCAAATCGGAAATGTAGAAGTTTTCTAGGACCATTAAGAGGTGTGCCGAAAATGGTGAGTATCGGTCCATGTTTTGGTATAGCCCACATATAGACCGATCTCCCGATTTTGCTTCTTGGGCGTCTAGAAAGTGTATTTTCTATCCGATATGTCTGAAATTTAAGACCACAAATTTGTGTGTCAAAAATGGTGAGTATCGGTCTATGTTTTGATATAGCCCCCATATAGACCGATCTCCCGAATTTAATTCTTGGGCTTCTAGAATCTGTAGTTTTTATCCAATTTGCTTGAAATTGGAAACCTAGAGATATTCTAGGACCATAAAGAGGTGTGCCAAAAATGGGGTGTATCGGTCCATGTTTTGATATAGCCCCCATATAGACCGATCTCCCGATTTTATTTCTTGGTCTTCTAGAATCCGTAGTTTTTATCCAATTTGTCTGAAATTTGAAATCTAAACGTATTCTAGGACCATAAGGACGTATGTCGAAAATGGTGAGTACCGGTCCATGTTTTGATATAGCCCCCATAAAGACCGATCTCCTGATTTTACTTCTTGGGCTTCTATAATCTGTAGTTTCTACCCAATTTGTGCCGAAAATGGTGATTAACGGACCATGATTTGATATAGCCCCTATATAAACCGATCTCCCGATTTTACTTCTTGGGCTTCTAGAATCCGTAGTTTTTAGTCAATTTGGCTGAAATTGGAAATGTAGCGATATTCTAGGAAAGTAAAGAGATATACCGAAAATGGTGATTATCGGTTCATGTCTTGTATATGATTTAGTTTTATCGGTCCATTTGGTAAGGCCTCAATATAGACCGATTTCACTTCTTGAGGGTATAGAAGGCGCACTGATCATGAAAATTGCTTTAAACTGAATTCAAATTTCCAGATTTTACTTCTCGTAGTCATTTAAATAATTGGGGTAAAAATCTACAGATTTCAAATCAAGGGATGTTTATGATTCCTCTAAAACTCAAACAAAAAATGGTTCTTATAAATGCAGAATCTGATCTAGTCTCCATAGGTAAAATCTAAAATAAAACTGATCTGCTTGGGAAAATATCTGTCTTATATTTGAATCGTGGTGGTGGGTATTTAAGATTCGGTCCGGCCGAACTTACTGCTGTATATACTTGCTGATATTATTTTTGTCAATATTTTATTTCTATAGAAAATTTTTGCAAAAATTTTTTTCTATAGAAAATGTTTTAAAAATTTTATTTCTATAAGAAATTTTTGAAAAATTTTATCTCTATTGAAAACTTTTGTAAAATTTTATTTCTATACAAAATTATTGTAAAATTTTAATTCTATAGAAATTTTTGCAAATTTTATTTCTCTAGAAATTTTTATCAAGGTTTTATTTCTATAGACAATTTTGCCAAAATTATATTTCTATAGAAAGTTTTATTTTTATAGAAAATTTTGTCAAAATTTTATTTCTAAGAAATTTGTGGCAAAATTTTATTTCTATAGAAAATTTTTATTTATTTTTTTATTTTTATTTTATTTAAATATCTCTTTTCCTATAGAAAATTTTAACAAAATTTTTATATCTATAGAAAATTTTGTAAAAAAAATTATTTCGCTATCGTTTTGTTTTTTGCAATATTTTATTTTTGTAGAAAATGTTGTAAAAATTTTATTCGAAAAATTTTATTTTGTCAAAAATTTTTGGGGATACAAACAACTTTCTTGGAAGCTCTTTTTATGCTGGGTACTGTTTGGATGTATTATTTTAGAAGTAAGCGTGTGTGGCATGATGATGGAATTCGTTCCAACAATTTCCTTTTACTATTGTCAATTGTTCTTCATATATATCTTCCAAAGATTCATATCATGTGGTTATCGAGTTTTCTTTTCTACCTTCAAAATCAACCGTATAATGTGGTTTAGATATGCGTAAATGACACATATAGATCGGAAACAATAAAGGACATTGTTTGCTTTAATAAATGGCAAATATTTTTGTTAAATATTTTGCAAACCAAGAGATGACTTTATTGTTTGTCTATATGAGGAAATAATAGAAATTTTTGGCAAAACTTAGTAGACTGTTTTCAAAATTATTACCGAAACAAAGAAGAAGCATCCATTCTTTCTTTCAGTCTATAGTTAGTCTCCGCTGCAGGATATGGACAAAATGGTTTCTACAGTGCTCAGCAGGTTAGAGTAAAATAGGAAGATATTTCACAAAACTATCTCTGTATCCTACTGTGGGCCTCTCTACAGGATATACATTTGGAAGAGATAGAAATGCTGGCCACACTTTGGCCAATAGTTGATGATCTATGGGTGTCCTCACTGTTTGATGTGTTATTTAGCAGGCCAAATTATTTTCGTTAGTTTTTGTTAGTTTTTGGGTGACATTATATGCTTGGTAGAATATTACTTGATGTCTCAAGGTGCAAGATAGCCACAGTGGTTCATAGATTTTTTTTTTTTTTTTTGAATTTTTATCGATTTAACTATGTATTGTGGAAATAGATACATCCAAAGTGGGTTTACGCGATCTCAAATCATAAGTGGAAGATCTTTGATGGGCTAATGGATTTCGAGGACATATAAGTGGCCAACCTTTGTCGAAAATTTGAGTTTTATTTCTTTTGACAGAATCCAGAGTGGCTTAACATGCCTCCAAAAAGATATAAGTGGAAAGTCTTCGGCCGGAATTTAGGTCTTTCTCATATTGAAAGTGGGCTAAACCGATTCTCAAGAGATTCGTGTCCAGTAACACATGTTTAAATTTTTTTCTCTAATTTTTTTATTTTTTCCATAATTTTCACATGCACAGAAAAAAAAAAATATTTCCAATTAAAAAGTTAATCGAAGTTGAAATAGTTTTTTCAATTAATAAATTAATTGATAGATTAACTTTTTAATCAAGATAGAAACATTAACTTGAATATTTTAAAATTTTTAGTTAAAAAATGAATTAATACAATTAACTGTTTTATCAAATTTGTCAGAATAACCCCCATTTTCATGAAGCTCCGTTAGTGCTCCGTTAGCTAACGAACTTTTAAACCATACTATGGACATATCTGTCATCTTGCCTATATATTCCACATGTCAGTTAGAAATTTAACCGCTGGAAAATGTTCAGTTAGAGTTAACCGGAAAAAAGATATTTGCAATTTACTTTCTGTTAACTGGCAGTTAAAGCCTAACGGAGCTACATGAAAATGGCCGTAAATCAGTTAAAAAAGTGATGAAATTTTTTTTTTTTAATTTTTAATTAAAAATGTATTTCTAACAATCAATTGTTAATCAAACTAAAAACTCTAACGGCCATTTTCATGTAGCTCCGTTAGGCTTTAACTGGCAGTTAACAGAAAGTAAATTGCAAATATCTTCTCTTCAGTTAACTTTAACTGAAAATTTTTCGTCAGTTAAGTTCCTAACTGGCATATGGAATATATATGCAAGATGACAGCTTCGTCCATAATACGGTACAAAAGTTGGTTAGTTAACGGAACACTAACGGAGCTTTATGAAAATGGGGGTAAGTCAATTCAGAAAGTAATTGAAAATAGCTTCCTTTATTTAATTAAAAAATTAATTGAGTTTTGCAATCAAGTTTTTAATTGAATCAATTAAAAAAATTGTTAGGTTAGGTTATGTGGCAGCCCGATGTATCAGGCTCACTTAGACTATTCAGTCCATTGTGATACCACAGTGGTGAACTTCTCTCTTATCACTGAGTGCTGCCCGATTCCATGTTAAGCTCAATGACAAAGGACCTCCTTTTGATAGACGAGTCCGAACGGCGTTCCACATTCCAGTGAAACCACTTAGATAAGCTTTGAAAACCTCAGAAATGTCACCAGCATTACTGATTATTTAATCAATAATTTTTTAATCAATAATTTTTTTCTATGTCCAATTAAAACTGTGATTGATACTATCATTTTAGTGATTGAAGACATTTCAATTAAAAAAATTAATTGGATCAATTAATTTCGTGTTTGATAAAAAATTTTGTTTGTGTGTGCGATATTCTACATAAAAAGTGACAATGCTTCAGTTGCATTTCTTGTTATTTCAAGTTTTTATAGAAATAACATTTTATCTATAGAAATAAAATTTGAACAAAACAAAAAGTATTTTCATAGAAATAAAGTTTTCCAAAAAATTCTATAGAAATAAAATTTTTTGCAACATTTTCTATAAAAATAAAATATTGCAAAACAAAAATTATAGCGAAATAAAATTTTGACAAAATTTCCATAGATATAAAAATTATAAATAAAATTTTCACAACATTTTCTATAAAATGTTTACAACATTTTCTATAAAAATAAAATATTGCAAAAAACAAAAATTAAAGTGAAATAAAATTTTCACAAAATTTTTTTTAGCTATAAAAATTTTGACAAAATTTTTATTTCTATTGAAAATTATGTGAAAATTTTATTTCTATGGACTGAATAGTCTAAGTGAGCCTAATACATCTAGCTGCCACATAACCTAACCTACACTGAAAAAAATATTTACGTGGTATTAAAATTTTAGGATACGCTTCTTTACACTACATTTAGGACAAATTTCTTTCAAATAATGAAATTTTAATTGAAAGAAAGTTTATAATCTTTTCTACAATAAATTTTATTTTATAAAATTTTGGAAATTTGTGTCTCGCCTTTATGTATGTATTTGATGTAAGGCCAAATTTCGTTAAAGTAAATTTCATATTTGAAGGACCTTGAAGCAGAAATATGTATATTGCTCGTTCGGATTACCATTTGTTTCGATCGAAGTCTCTTGGCTGGTCAGTATTTTCGTTTTTAAAAGGAAGCCAAAATTGGGTCGATTGGCAGATTGAGTCCAAAACAAATTTATACGGCCGTAAGTTCGGTCAGGCCGAATCTTATGTACCCTCCACCATGGATTGAATAAAAACTTCCCTCCGCCGTTGGCAAGGTATCTTAACACCTCTCAACACCGTATTTTAAATTGTAAGTTAGTCCATACGTTGACTAAATTTTCTGGAGAAATAAAATTTTTAAGCAATACTTACCATAGTTTCGGCTATAGGTCGATTAAAAAATATAGGATTGATGTTTTTATTTAAGTTTTATTTCCAATATTTCGGTTGACTTCGTCAAAACCGTTTTCAAGGATTTATTCTGGTGTGCACAGCTTCACACTCTGTTTTACTCCGAAACTATGATAAGTATTGCTTAAAAATAAAATAAAAAGGTCAACGATAATCAATCAGAAATAGAAATAAAATTTTGACAAAATTTTCTATAGAAATAAAATTTTGATTAAATTTTGTATAGAAATAAAATTTTGACAAAATGTTCTATAGGAATAAAATTTTGACAAAAATTTTATAGAAATAAATTTTTCACAAAATTTTCTTTAGTAATAAAATTTTGAAAAAATTTTCTATAGTAATAAAATTTTGGCAAAATTTTCTATAGTAATAAAATTTTGGCAAAATTTTCTATATTAATAAAATTTTGACAAAATTTTCTATAGAAATAAAATTTTGACAACATTTTCTATAGAAACAAAATTTTCTATAGAAATAAAACTTTGACAAAATTTTCTATAGAAATAAAAATTTTACAAAATTCTCTATAGAAATAAAAATTTTACAAAATTTTCTATAGAAATAAAATTTTGACTTAATTTTTTATAGAAATATAATTTTGACAAAATTTTTTATATAAAAATAAAATTTTGACAAAATTTTTATAGAAATAAAAGTTTGACAAAATTTAACTATAGAAATAAAATTTTTACAAAATTTTCTATAGAAATAAAAAATTTACAAAATTTTCTATAGAAATAAAAAATTTACAAAATTTTCTATAGAAATAAAAAATTTACAAAATTTTCTATAGAAAAAATTTTGACAAAATTGCCTATAGAAATTAAATTTTGTGAAAATTTTCTATAGAAATAAAATTTTGACTAAATTTTCTATAGTAATGAAATTTTGGTAGATTATTTTTGGCAATATGGACCAATTTTTGTGTGATTGGCGATCGGCTATATATAACTATTGACCGATATGGACCAATCTTGCCATGGTTGTTAGCGGCAATGTACTAGCGCAATGTACCAAATTTCAACCAAATTGGATGAATTTTGCTCCTCCAAGAGGCTCAAATCTGAGGATCGGTTTATATGGGGACTATATATAATTATGGACCGATATGGACCAGTTTTTGCATGGTTGTTAGAGACCATATACTAAAACCACGTACCAAATTTCAACCAAATCGGATGAATTTTGCCCCTCCAAGAGGTTCCGGATGTAAAATCTGGGCAATGTACAAATTTCAACCAAATCGGATGAATTTTGCTCCTCCATGAGGCTCAAATCGGGGGATCGGTTTTCCATGGTTGTTAGAGACCATATACTAAAACCACGTACCAAATTTCAACCTGATCGGATGAAATTTACGCCTTCTAAGAGGATGCGCAACCCAAATCTGTGCATCGGTTTATATGGGGGCTATATATAATTATGGACCGATATGAACCAATTTTGTCATGGTTGTTAGAGGCCATATATGAATACCACATACCAAATTTCAACCGGATCGGATGAAATTTGCTTCTCTGAGAGGCTCCACAAGCCAAATCTGAGTGTTGGTTTAGATGGAAGCTATACGTAAAATGGACCGATATGGCCCATTCGCAATAAAACTGACCTACATCAATAACAACTACTTATGCCAAGTTTAAAGTTGGTAGCTTGTTTCGTTCGGAAGTTAGCGTGATTCCAACAGACGGACGGACATGCATAGATAGACTCAGAATTTCACCACAACCCAGAATATATACTTTATGGGGTCTTAGTGCAATATTTGATGTTTTACAAACGGAATGACAAAGTTAATATACCCTTCATCCTATGGTGGAGGATATAAAAAAATGGAGTCGTTTTACTTCGCGGTATCCATAATATGGATTCCTTATGTTGCCAGAAGGTATGGCATAAAGAAGAACAAGTAAGGAAAGTCTAGAGTTGGGTGGGGCCGACTATATTATACCCTGCACCACTTTGTAGATCTAAATTTTCGATACCATATCACATCCGTCAAATGTGTTGTCGGCTATATATAAAGGTTTGTCCCAAATACATACATTTAAACATCACTCGATCTGGAAGAATTTGATAGACTTCTACAAAATCTATAGACTCAAAATTTAAGTCGGCTAATGCACTAGGGTGGAACACAATGTTAGTAATGTTCCACAGTGTGACGCAGGGTATAAATATGGGAAACATTTAAATCTGAAGCAATTTTAAGGAAACTTCGCAAAAGTTTATTTATGATTTATCGCTCGATATATATGTATTACAAGTTTAGGAAAATTAGAGTAATTTTTACAACTTTTCGACTAAGCAGTGGCGATTTTACAAGGAAAATGTAGGTATTTTTACCATTTTTGAGGAAATCAAAAAAACATATATATGGGAGCTATATCTAAATTTGAACCGATTTCAAATCGGAATTAAAAATTGGACTCTGTGGTCATATGAGTGTAAATCGGGCTAAAGCTATATATGGGAGCTATATCTAAATCTGAACCGATTTCAACCAAATTTGGCACGCATAGCTACAATGCTAATTCTACTCCTTGAGCAAAATTTCAATTAAATCGGAGTAAAAGATTGACCACTGTGGTCATATGAGTGTAAATCAGGCGAACGATAAATATGGGAGCTATATCTAAATCTGAACCGATTTCAATAAAATTTGGCACACTTAACTATACTACTAATTGTACTCCTAGTGCAAAATTTCAACCAAATTGGGGTAAAACTCTGGCTTCTGGGACCGTATTAGTCCATATCGGGCGAAAGATATATATGGGAGCTATATCTAAATCTGAACCGATTTCAGTAAAATTTGACACACTTGACTATAGTACTAATTGTTCTTCTTGTACAAATTTTTAAGCATTTTAGGGTAAAACTCTGGCTTCTGGGGCCATATAAGTCCATATCGGGCGAAATATATATATGGGAGCTATATCTAAATCTGAACCAAAATCAATAGGTTTCTATTCTGAACCAAAACACATACTTGTGCCAAATTTGAAGTCGATTGGACTGAAACTGCGACCTAGACTTTGATTACAAAAATGTGTTCACCGGCAGACGGACAGACGGCTATATTGACTCAGGAGCCCACCCTGAGCATTTTTGCCAAAGACACCATGTGTCTATCTCGTCTCCATCTGGGTGTTGCCAACATATGCACTAACTTATAATACCCTGTTCCACAGTGTGGCGCAGGTTATAAAAATGCTGACCTTATTTTTGGATTATACGCCTGCAATACGATAAAGAGCAAAGTACGCCAAAAATATCTTTCAATTTATTCCTTTCATATTTAATCAACATTTGTCTAAATCTAAGGGAACGTGTTGCTGAACATATGTCTTCTCTTGTGAATATCCTGCAGTGATAGTGACTTCCCAACAACAACGGCAAATGCGTGCCATTAAATAAAGGCAATGCGAAAAGTTACTAACCAACATAGACTTAACAAAGAGTACAAATAAGTCCATAAGGCTGACATTCGGTTTTCGAATTCAAAATGTATTTTCAAATTAGCAATATCCATATAACAAAATGTTCTAAAGACGTTGAGGTTTTTTGTTCTCTCAAAAAAATTTTTTTTGGAAAGTACTTAGTGGCAAATTCCAATATTCACAAAGTCAATCACCTGCTCCATATTTCATAAAACCAGACAAATGCCAAGATAATGGTGCAGGAAAATTTAAGGATAGAATAGGCTGTAATCTCAAAGGCATACTTTTGCCACAAGCATAGATGAATATTTCTTCTCTTCTCTTTGCTCTATTATATTGGCATAATAAGTTAGTGTGTGCGTGTATGTGTCATAGAACAACTTCTGTTGCAAATTTCATTTGTTTTATTTTTCTATGTGGTGTGATGTCCTGATCCAGGAATATTATCCTGTTTTTTTTTTTTTTTGTTTATTCCTTCAAAATCAACCATATAATGTGGGTTAGATAGGCATAAATGACACCTATGGACAAGACACAATAAAGGATATTGTTGACTTCTAATAAAAGGCAAATATTTTGAGTAAATATTTTGCAAACCCAGAGATGACTTCATCCGTACTGCCCAGTGTGGCAGACATTATATGGCTTTAAAAATCACTATAAGGGGCACAGCGAATTGTTTGTGTGTTCGTTTTTGCTTTGTTGGTCCACTGTGATTTACTCGACAGATTTGCAAATACAAAGCCCAGGACCTTTGTAATTTGTTATTTTAGCAGCAGGTTTTGTGTTAGTAGAAAGAAATATTTCTCTCATTGATTCCTACTGTGAACCTATCCATTGAATCCACTCTCGAACATTTAAGGACAAATGAAGAAATTGGCCAAACTTTGGCCAATAGTTGATGATCTATGGGATATATCCTCTATACAGGCTATACTTGATGTGTTATTTAGTGAGCCAAAATTATTATTTAGACAAGGCTATTCAGTCAAAGAATAAGGCATGGAAAATTAGATGCTGGTCTAGGACCTTTCAAATATATTTATTTTTGTATTTGCCATTACATGCTTGGTGGTATACAAAATTGATCCCTTATTTCAAAATTCAAGTTCAAATTCATTTTCTCTCCAATGTCAATTTTTGTACATTTTATGCTCTATGTCCTTCAAATTTCTTTTAATTAAGAGCCTTACAAGTCAAAAATGAAGACATCACCAGGTTGTAAAAATATTTATTTGAAACATTTTCCGTATTATAAGAAAACAATATCGCTTATAGTATTCAACTTCAGGGATATTATACGCATATTAGCAGCAGAAAGTGTATAGTTAATTCCATAAAATATATGACGACAATGTCATAAATCAAAATGTCAAAGATATTCGTTACTTTTCCAACAAAAATTTTTCAATTTCAAGAACATTTTCGTAGGATACCCCATGAATAAATTTTTCACAAAATTTCCTATAGAAATAACATTTTAGCAAAATTTTCTATAGAAACAAAAATTTTGACAAAATTTTCTATGAAAACAAAAATTTTGACAAAATCTTCTATAGAAATAAAATTTTAACTAAATTCTCTATAGAAATAAAATTTTTCACAAAATTTTCCATAAAAATAAAATTTTGACTTAATTCCCTATAGAAATACAATTTTAACAAAATTTTCTATAAAAATAAAAATTTTGACAAAATTTTCTATTGAAATCAAATTTTGACAAAATTTTCTATAAAAACAAAAATGTTGACAAAATCTTCTATAGAAATAAAAATTTTACCTAAATTCTCTATAGAAATAAAATTTTGACGAAATTTTCTATAGAAATAAAATTTTGACAAAATTTTCTATAGAAATAAAATTTTGACAAAATTTTCTAGAGAGATAAAATTTTGACAAAATTATCTATAGAAATAAAATTTTTACAAAATTTTCTATAGATTTTTTATAAAATAAAAACAAGTATATGGGATCTCAGCATGAAAAAATTTATATTAGACCATATGGCCACATATTCAAAAGGCTGGGCATACTCCTACAGAATCATTTTTAATAAAGCCATGATGGTCTCTCTTTTATCAATTTTTAATAAACCACATGAATGGTAAATATTGAAAGACCTAAAGACTATCACCTGCCACACATTCAATATTCTTTACTAATAAAATTTTGACAAAATTTTCTATAAAAATAAAATTTTGACAAAATTTTCTATAGAAATATAATTTTGACAAAAATTTCTATAGGAATAAAATTGTAACTAAAATTTCTACGGCAATAAAATTTTAACAAAATTTCCTACAGGAATAAAATTTTAGCAAAATTTTCTGTTGAAATAAAATGTTGACAAAATTTTCTATAGAAATAAAATTGTAACTAAAATTTCTATTGGAATAAAATATTAACAACATTTCCTACAGAAATAAAATTTTAGCAAAATTTTCTGTTGAAATAAAATTTTGACAAAATTTTCTATAGAAATAAAATTTTTACAAAATTTTCTATAGAAATAAAATTTTGACAAAATTTTCTATAAAAATAAAATTTTAGCGACATTTTCTATAGAAATAAAATTTTGACAAAATTTTCAATAGCAATAAAATGTTGGCTACATTTTCTATAGAAATAAAATATTAACAACATTTCCTACAGAAATAAAATTTTAGCAAAATTTTCTGTTGAAATAAAATTTTGACAAAATTTTTCTATAGAAATAAAATTTTGACAAATATTTTCTATAGAAATAAAATTTTGACAAAATTTTTTATACAAATTAAATTTTGATAAAATTTTCTACAGAAATAAAATCTTGACAAAATTTTCTATAGAAATAAAATTTTGACAAAATTTTCCGTAGAAATAAAATTTTGTAAAAATTTTCTATGGGAATAAAATTTTGACAAAATTTTCTATAGAAATAAAATTTTCACAGAATTTTCTATAGAAATAAAATTTTCACAGAATTTTCTATAGAAATAAATATTTTGACAAAATTTTCTATAAAATAAAAATTTTGACAAAATTTTCTATAGAAATACCTTTGACAAAATTTTCTATAGGAATAAAATTTTGACAACATTTTCTATAAAACAATTTTTTTTATAAAATAAGAATAAGGATCTTGGATCTCAGCATGAAAAAAATTATATTGGACCATATGGCCACACATTCAAAAGACTGGGCTTTAATGAATTAACTCCTTGGGCTTATGTAAACCGTAGTTTTTATTCGATTTGCCTGAAATTGCAACGGATTTAGTTTTTATCGCTTCATTTGGTAAGGCCTCCATATAGACTGATTTGACTTCTTGAGGGTATAGAAGGCGCACTGATCATGAAAATTGTTTGAAACTGAAAGTAAAATTTCCCGCTATATATTATCAAATAACACTATACGACGAAGAGTTTTCAAAGGTAATTGTTATATTTGATTCATGGTGGTTGATTCATGGGTATTTAAGATTCGCCCTGGCCGAACTTACTGCTGTATATACTTATAATTACAGCCATGATCGTGTTTCCTTTATTGATTTTTAATAACCCACATGATAGTGATAAATATTGAAAGACCTTAGACTATCACCTGCTTCACATTCAATATTCTATAGAAATGAAATTGTAGAAAAATTTTCTATAGAAATAATATTTTAACAAAATTCTCTATAGAAATAAAATTTTGAGAAAATGTTCTATAGAAATAAAATAAAAATTATCTATAGAAATAAAATGTTGACCGAATTTTCAATAGCAATAAAATTTTGTGAAAATGTTCTACAAAAATAAAATGTTGACAAAATTTTCTATAGAAATAAAATTTCGACAAAAATTTCTATAAAAATAAAATTTGGTGAAAATTTTCTATAAAACTAAAATTTTGACAAAATTTTCTATAAAAATAAAATTTTGACAAAATTTTCTATAGAAATAAAATTTCGACAAAAATTTCTATAAAAATAAAATTTTTGACAAAATTTCCTATCAAAATAAAATTTTGACAAAATTTTCTATAGAAATAAAATTTGGACAATTTTTCTATAGAAATAAAATTTTGACAAATGTTCCAATAGAAATAAAATTTCGACTAAATTCTCCATAGAAATAAAATTTTGACAAAAACTTCTATAGAAATAAAAATGTTGACAAAATGTTCTATAGAAATAAAATTTTGAGAAAACTTTCTTTAGAAATAAAATTTTGTTAAAATTTTCACTAAAAATAAAATTTTGACAAAATGTTGTATAAATATAAAAATGTTGAGAAAACTTTCTATAGAAATAAAATTTTGCCAAAATTTGTTACAGAAATAAAATTTTTTATAGAAATAAAATTTTGACAAAATTTTCTATAGAAATAAAATGTAGACGAAATTTTCTGTAGAAATAAAAATTTTGACAAAAATTTCCATAGAAATAAAATTTTGACAAAATTTTCTACAGAAATAAAATTTTGGCTAAATTTTCTATAGAAATAAAATTTTGGCTAAATTTTCTATAGAAATAAAATTTTGTGAAAACTTTCTATAGAAATAAAATTTTGACAAAATTTTGGCTGAATTTTCAATAGCAATAAAATATTGTGAAATTTTTTTATAAAAATAAAATTTTGCCAAATTTTCTATAATTATAAAATTTTAACAAAATTTTCTATAGAAATAAAATTTCGACAAAAATTTCTATAAAAATAAAATTTTTGACAAAATTTCCTATCAAAATAAAATTTTGACAAAATTTTCTATAGAAATAAAATTTGGACAAAAATTTCTATAAAAATAAAATTTTGTGAAAATTTTCTATAAAAATAAAATGTTGACAAAATTTTCTATAAAAATAAAATTTTGACAAAATTTTCTATAGAAATAAAATTTCGACAAAAATTTCTATAAAAATAACATTTTTGACAAATTTCCTATCAAAATAAAATTTTGACTAAATTTTCTATAGAAATAAAATTTGGACAAAAATTTTGACAATTTTTTCTATAGAAATAAAATTTTGACAAATGTTCCAATAGAAATAAAATTGTGACTAAATTCTCTATAGAAATAAAATTTTGACAAAAACTTCTATAGAAATAAAAATGTTAACAAAATGTTCTATAGAAAAAAATTTTGAGAAAACTTTCTATGGAAATAAAATTTTGTTAAAATTTTCACTAGAAATAAAATTTTGACAAAATGTATAAAAATAAAAATGTTGAGAAAACTTTCTATAGAAATAAAATTTTGACAAAATTTATTATAGAAATAAAATTTTGACAAAATTTTTTATAGAAATAATATTTTAACAAAATTTTCTGTAGAAATAAAAATTTTGACAAAAATTTCGATAGAAATAAAATTTTGACAAAAATTTCTATAGAAATAAAATTTTGGCTAAATTTTCTATAGAAATGAAATTTTGTGAAAACTTTCTATAGAAATAAAATTTTGACAAAATTTTTTATAGAAATAAAATTTCGAAAAAATTTTCTATAGAAATAAAATGTGGACAAAATTTTCTGTAGAAATAAAATTTTAACAAACTTTTCTGTAGAAATAAAATTTTGACAAAATTTTTTAAAGAAATAAAATTTTGACAAAACTCGCAGTACCAATAAAATTTTGGCTAAATTTTCAATAGCAATAAAATTTTGCCTAAATAGCAATAATTTTTTGGCAAAAATTTCGATAGAAATAAAATTTTTTGCTAAACATTTCAGACACAACATTTCTTGTATAAAATAAGAATAAGGATCTAGGATCTCAGCATGAAAAAATTTATATGAGACCATATGGCCACATATTCAAAAGACTTGGCATACTCCTACAGAATCCTTTTTAATAAAGCCATGATGGTCTTTTCTTTATTGATTTTTAATAACCCACATGATACTGGTAAATAATGAAAGACCTCAGAGTATCACCTGCCTCACATTCTCTCAACAAGAAGAATATGGAGAATGACCTTAAAATCGTTAGAACGCACATGCTGGTGTGATGTTCCAGTGACATACTTTTGGCACAACAACAGATATGGGAGGCTCTATAGAAAAATCCTAAATGTATTGGCGTGTATTGCGTGTGGCATTGTAAGTCTCGGGGGACCAAAAACAAATGCCAATTTATTTACAATGTCGTCTTTTGTCTATGAATCCCTGGCATGATTCATTTCATAGGGGCTGTTCATAGGATTGTTTTGCCTCTTGTGAAATCAACCATATAATGTGGCCAAGATATGCATAACTGACACCTTGAATTTAACCATAAAAGCGACTATTGTTTGAGTTTGATAATACGGAAAATATTTTGTGTAAATATTTTGCAAAACCAAAAGATGACTTTATTTGGGTTTTTGTAAAGGAAATTACCAACCACTGCTTAAAGGATACATCGAAAACCTTTTGCAGTTTATTTTTATTGTGAGCCATAATACAAAATTCCATTCCATAGATTATATGGATTTTTAGAGATATGAAAAATGGCCACAATTTTCATACTGTGTCCCTCAACAGGACATGCAAAGCCCTCTTATAAGGACCAGAGAAATATTGGCCAAACTCTGGCCATTTGTTGATGATACTTGCTGTTTTTTTCCATCCATCCATCCCATTATCCTGGTCTTCTCAGTTTGATGTGTTATTTAACAGGCCTCAATATTTTGGCCATTTCTACTGATGACCAAGTGACCATGTAATGGCCTTAAAGATTAGATAGCTTGCTGTTACACCCAGGAAGACCATCGTTTTTCTTCTAACCAAGATTGACAGATATTTTCCTTCACCTCTAAAACAAACCCATCCTGGGGTCCTGGCACAATTGTTGTCTCATTTTACATTACATGCTCAGCAGCACATCTAGTAGTTTTCAACTCCACAGGATATTCATCCTAACCATTCGCCAGGGCCGAGTTGAGAAGAACCCATAGCCCCCCCCTTCAGCAGGATGGACAATGTTTGTATGCAAGGAATTAGTTACACCCCTATCCGCAATTGTAATCATGGCATAAATCCTCATTGCAACTGGCCAAAATATTTTGTGAAAGTCACAGCAGGATAGCTGCCAAGTGAGTGAGGGACTGACTGACAGAGTGAGTGTTGAGAGTGCAAATCGTTTGCGGATGCGTACACCAACTAACAAGCAAGCAACTAAACGAAACACAGATAAAATCAATGCAGAGAGAAAGGGAGAGAGAGAGAAGGTGCTGGTAAAATGCAGAGCACTTTCTTTTCGTTTTGATTGAATCTCAAACAAGAGTCCTCTTGTGTCCTTTGACTGATTGCATTTCAACATTTTGTTGGTCAACAATTAAACGAATCTGTTCCGCAACTTGGGTGGCTTAGGCTCAGTATGAGATCTCTAGATTCCTACATCAAATCGTAAGACTAATTTTAGACAATATTTAGAGAGATAGATAGATGGATGTTTATCATGAATATATGAAAATATAAGATAAAGAGAACAACACCTTAGATATTCGATATAGGGATGCCAATTGGGACAATTTTATTTAAAATCTTTGAAAAGGGGAAAAACAAAATATTATTTGATATCAATGCAAGAAGATTTTTATACTATGCGTTACACTGCGGAATAGGGTATTATAAAAGTTAGTTCCTATGTTTGCAACACCCAGAGGAAGAGGAGATAGAAAAATAGTGTCTTTGGAAATAACGGTAGAGGCCGGCCCCTGAACACGGATACCACAGAGAGTAGAATTTTGCCAACAATTTTAGATTTTATACTGTTTACTAGATTGGTAGAATTCTTGACGTTTTAGCTGGTTTGCAAAACATTCCACTCCAATTGAAAGGTACCTCAATTTTCTATATAATAAAATTTTGACAAAATTTTCTAAAAAAAAATAAAGTTTCGACAAAATTTTCGATAGAAATAAGATTTTTTTGAAAATTTTCCATAAAAATAAAATTTTGACAATCATTTCTAAAGAAATAAAATTTTGACAAAAATTTCTATATAGAAATAAAATTTTAACAAAATTTTCTATATAAATACAATTTTGACAAAATTTTCTATACAAATAAAAATTTGACAAAATTTTCTATAGAAATAAAATTTTGACAAAATTTTCTATAGAAATAAAATTCTGACAAAATTTTCTATAGACAAAAAATTAAAAAAAAATGAGAATTAAAGTTTTGACAAAACATTCTATAGAAATAAAATTTTGACAAAATTTTCTATAGAAATAAAATTCTGACAAAATTTTCTATAGACAAAAAATTTTAAAAAAATTGAGAATTAAAATTTTGACAAAACATTCTATAGAAATAAAATTTTGACAAAATATTCTATAGAAATTAAATTTTTCCAAAATTTTCTATAGAAATAACATTTTGGCAGAATTTTCTATAGAAATAAAATTTTGACAGAATTTTCTATAGAAATAAAATTTTGACAAAATTTTCTATAGAAATAAAATTTTAACAAAATTTTCTATAGAAATAAAATTTTTCAAAATAATATTTTTTTGTGTGGTGGTTGATAAAATTTTCTCCAAAAATTAATTTTGTAAAAATTTTATTTTTATAGAAAAATTTTATTTCTATAAAAAAATTTCACAAAATTTTATATCTAAACAAAACTTTGTCTTACTTATTTTTGTAGAAAATTGTTACAAAATGTTATTTTTATAGAAAAATTTCACAAAATTTAATTTCTATAGAAAATTTTGTCAAAATTATATTTCTATAAGAAATTTCGTGCACATTTTATTTCCATAAACATTTTTATCAAAATTTTATTTCTGTAGAAAATTTTCACAAAATGTTAACTCTAAAGTTTCACAAAATTTTATTTTTATGGAAAATTTTCACAAAATTTTATTTCTATAGAAAATTCTGTGAAAATTTTATTTCAATAGAAAATTTTGTAAAATTTGATTTCTATAGCAAAATTTCAAAAAATTTAATTCTATCGAACATTTTCACACAGTTTTATTTCTATACAAAATTTTATTTTTATAGAAAATTTTCACAAAATTTTATTTCTGTAGAAAAATTTTGTCAAATTTTACTTCTATTGATATTTTTGTTCAAATTTTAATTCTATGGAAAATATTGTCAAAATTATATTTATATAAGAAATTTCGTGAAAATTTGGTTAAAATTTTATTTCTATAGAAAATTTGCACAAAATTTTATTTCTAGTGCGGATTGTGTCAAAATGTTATTTCAATAAAAAAATTTGACAAGATGTTAATCAAATAAAAAAAATTGTCAACGATTTATTTCTCTATAGAATCTTCACAAAATTTTCGTTTCTATAGAAAATTTTCAATTTTCAAAACTTTGTAAAATATGATTTCTATAGAAAATTTTCACAAAATTTTATTTTTATAGAAAATTTTCACAAAATTTTATTTCTATCGATTTTTTGTAAAATTTTATTTCTATTGATATTTTTGTCCAAATTTCATTTCTATATTGTCAAAATTATATTTCTATAAGAAATTTCGTGAAAATTTTGTCACAATTTTATTTCTATAGAAAATTTTCACAAAATGTTAATTCTATAGAAAATTTGCACAAAATTTTATTTCTATTGCGAATTGTTTCAACAGTTTATTTCTAATGCGAACTGTGTCAGAATGTTATTTCTATAGAAAATTTTGTCAAAAATTTATTTCACAATATTTTTTTAAAGTTTTATTTCTATTGCTAATTGTGTCAAAATTTAATTTCAATAAAAAAATTTCACAAAATAATAATCATATGTTATAAAAAAATTTGTCAACGATTTATTTCTCTGTAGAATTCACAAAATTTTCGTTTCTATAGAAAATTTTCACAATATTTTGTTAAAGTATTATTTCTATTGCTAACTGTGTCAAATTTTTTTTCTATAGAAAACTATGTAAAATTTGATTTCTATAGAAAATTTTCACAAAATTTTATTTCTATAGAAAATTTTCACAAAATTTTATTTTTAGAGAAAATTTTCACAAAATTTTATTTCTATCGATTTTTTGTAAAATTTTATTTCTATTGATATTTTTGTCCAAATTTCATTTCTATGGAAAATATTGTCAACATTATATTTCTATAAGAAATTTTCACAAAATTTTATTTCTATTGCGAATTTTTTCAACATTTTATTTCTATTGTGAACTGTGTCAAAATGTTATTTCTATAGACAATTTTGTCAAATATCTATTTCACAATATTTTGTTAAAGATTTATTTCTATTGCTAATTGTGTCAAAATGTTATTTCAATAAAAAAATTTCACAAGATGTTAATCATATAAAAAAAAATTGTCAACGATTTATTTCTCTATAGAATCTTCACAAAATTTTCGTTTCTATAGAAAATTTTCACAATATTTTGTTAAAGTTTTATTTCTATTGCTAATTGTGTAAAAATTTTATTTCTATAGAAAACTTTGTAAAATTTGATTTCTATAGAAAATTTTCACAAAATTTTATTTCTATAGAAAATTTTCACAAAATTTTATTTCTATCGAATTTTTGTAAAATTTCATTTCTAGTGATATTTTTGTCCAAATTTCATTTCTATGGAAAATATTGTCAAAATAATATCTCTATAAGAAATTTCGTGAAAATTTTGTCACAATTTTATTTCTATAGAAAATTTTCACAAAATGTTAATTCTATAGAAAATTTGCACACAATTTTATTTCTATTGCGATTTGTTTCAACATTTTATTTCTATTGCGAACTGTATCAAAATGTTATTTCTATAGAAAATTTTGTCAAAAATTTATTTCACAATATTTTGTTAAAGATTTATTTCTATTGCTAATTGTGTCAAAATGTTATTTCAATAAAAAAATTTCACAAAATTTTAATCATATAAAAAAATGTGTCAAAGATTTTTTTCTCTGCAGAATGTTCACAAAATTTTCATTTCTATAGAAAATTTTCACAATATTTTGTTAAAGCTTTATTTCTATTGCTAATTGTGTCAAACTTTTATTTTTATAGAAAATTTTCACAAAATTTTATTTTTATAGAAATTTTTCACAAAATTTTATTTCTGTAGAAAGTTTTCACAAAATTTTATTTCTGTAGAAAGTTTTCACAAAATTGTATTTCTATCGATTTTTTGTCAAATTTTATTTCTATTGATATTTTTGTCCAAATTTCATTTCTATGGAAAATATTGTCAAAATTATATTTCTATAAGAAATTTCGTGAAATTTCGTGAAATTTGATTTATTTCTGTAGAAAATGTTCACAAAATGTTAATTCTATAGAAAATTTGCACAAAATTTTATTTCTATAGAAAATTTTGTCAAAATTTTATTTCTATAAAAAATTCTGGCAAAATTTTATTTCTATAGAATTTTTTTTCAAAATTTTATTTCTATAGGAAATTTTCTCAAAATTTTATTTCTATAGAAAATGTTTTCAAAATTTTATTTCTATAGAAAATTTTTTCAAAATTTTATTTCTATAGAAATTTTTTTCAAAATTTTATTTCTATAGAAAAATTTTTCAAAATTTTATTTCTGTAGAAAATTTTTTCAAAATTTTATTTCTATAGAAAAGTTTGTCAAAATTTTATTTCTATAGATAATTTTGTCAAAAGTTTATTTCTATTGCAAATTGTCAAAATTTTATTTCTATTGCAGCAAATTGCCAAAATTTTATTTCAATAAAAAATTTTTACAAAATTTTATTTCAATACAATTTTTTTACAAAATTTTAATTCTATAGAAAATTTTCACAAAATTTTATTTCTAAAGAAAATTTTTTCAAAATTTTATTTCTATTGAAAATTTTGTCAAAATGTTATTTCTATAGAAAATTTTGTCAAAATTTTATTTCTAAAGAAAATTTTGTCAAAATTTTATTTCTATAGAAAATTTTGTCAAAATTTTATGTCTATAGAAAATCGTGTGCGGTCGAAATGTTTTTTTGCTCAGTTTTCCCGATAATATTCGGCATAGATTTTGGTACCATGGTCGATGAATACTTATTGTATTACAAGGGCAAAGTGTAGTAAGTAAAGGCTTACATGTCTATCCATTTCGCCATAGCATCTGTCAATTTTGTTCGTATCACCTAGGTTAGGTTAGGAGGCAGCTCGATGTATCAGGCTCACTTAGACTACAGTCCATTGTAATACCACATTGGTGAACTTCTCTCTTATCACTGAGTGCTGCCCGATTCCATGTTAAGCTCAATGACAAGGGACCTCCTTTTTATAGCCGAGTCCGAACGGCGTTCCACATTGCAGTGAAACCACTTAGAGAAGCTTTGAAACCCTCAGAGATGTCACCAGCATTACTGAGGTGGGATAATCCACCGCTGAAAAACTTTTTGGTGTTTGGCTGAAGCAGGAATCGAACCCACGACCTTGTGTATGCAAGGCGGGCATGCTAACCATTGCACCACGGTGACTCCCGTATCACCTAAATTTTAGAAATTCTATTTCCCCTATTGGCATCCCTATTTCGGTAAATGATTCCCTGTTCTCCAACGAAGTGAGCCTATTTTGCCTATTAACAATCAACAATGGATATTTAATGATGGCCATATCGAATATTTGGAGTTGAGATCCACAGGACTTCAAACCAACAACAACAAAAAACAACAAAAATGCCAACAATATCCCATAGCCTTAATCAGGCTTACCCACTGAGCAAACATCCCAAAGCAAGAAAAGAGCAAGGAACGTGTTTAACTCACGTTATTTTGTCTTAGTTCAAGAGAAAACACCCAACATTGTAAATAGCCAACAGGAAAATGTCCTTGCAGATCGACAGCAGCAGCATCAGCAGGAGCACTTTCCAAATAGGTAAAATAGAAAATATCAGCAACTGCAGAGTCTTGGCTATTAGCTTATGGGGTGGCCTTGATAATATGGCAGTTTTTCTTGTTTTTGGCACGGGCATATGAATGAGTTTTTGATATCCTTTGTCTCCTACATGCTCTGTTATTTGTCACAATTTTTGCCAAATTTTTTGGGTAATTTGTAGCTCTTCATTCTTTTTGGTTCATAGGAAAAATGTCCTTGTTCCCAGAGATCATTGTCCCCTTTGGCGATATTGGAAATGGAGATAACATAATTATGCAGAAAATCAGCATGTCTGTGTTAATTGTGTGTCCTTTTCTTGATTTACTTTTAAGCAAATGGACCACCCTGTTGGAAATCTTGAATGCATGAAAGATGACTGTAGGCGATAACTGCAAAATGCAACGAAACCAGTAATTTGTGTTTTTACCTTTCCTATTCAATCGAAAAACAAAAATAATTTGCTACGGGAAAGAAAATTAAGTTATTAGCAATGCCAATTTAAAAGGGGAAATTGATTAAGGCCAATTCGAGCCAAAAATAATCTACCAAAATCTCAAGAAAATTTGACCAATTTTTTCCTATAGAAAATTTTGTCAAAATTTTATTTCTATAGGAAATTTTCTCAAAATTTTATTTCTATAGAAAATGTTTTCAAAATTTTATTTCTATAGAAAATTTTTTCAAAATTTTATTTCTATAGAAATTTTTTTCAAAATTTTATTTCTATAGAAAAATTTTTCAAAATTTTATTTCTGTAGAAAATTTTTTCAAAATTTTATTTCTATAGAAAAGTTTGTCAAAATTTTATTTCTATAGATAATTTTGTCAAAAGTTTATTTCTATTGCAAATTGTCAAAATTTTATTTCTATTGCAGCAAATTGCCAAAATTTTATTTCAATAAAAAATTTTTACAAAATTTTATTTCAATACAATTTTTTTACAAAATTTTAATTCTATAGAAAATTTTCACAAAATTTTATTTCTAAAGAAAATTTTTTCAAAATTTTATTTCTATTGAAAATTTTGTCAAAATGTTATTTCTATAGAAAATTTTGTCAAAATTTTATTTCTAAAGAAAATTTTGTCAAAATTTTATTTCTATAGAAAATTTTGTCAAAATTTTATGTCTATAGAAAATCGTGTGCGGTCGAAATGTTTTTTTGCTCAGTTTTCCCGATAATATTCGGCATAGATTTTGGTACCATGGTCGATGAATACTTATTGTATTACAAGGGCAAAGTGTAGTAAGTAAAGGCTTACATGTCTATCCATTTCGCCATAGCATCTGTCAATTTTGTTCGTATCACCTAGGTTAGGATAGGAGGCAGCTCGATGTATCAGGCTCACTTAGACTACAGTCCATTGTAATACCACATTGGTGAACTTCTCTCTTATCACTGAGTGCTGCCCGATTCCATGTTAAGCTCAATGACAAGGGACCTCCTTTTTATAGCCGAGTCCGAACGGCGTTCCACATTGCAGTGAAACCACTTAGAGAAGCTTTGAAACCCTCAGAGATGTCACCAGCATTACTGAGGTGGGATAATCCACCGCTGAAAAACTTTTTGGTGTTTGGCTGAAGCAGGAATCGAACCCACGACCTTGTGTATGCAAGGCGGGCATGCTAACCATTGCACCACGGTGACTCCCGTATCACCTAAATTTTAGAAATTCTATTTCCCCTATTGGCATCCCTATTTCGGTAAATGATTCCCTGTTCTCCAACGAAGTGAGCCTATTTTGCCTATTAACAATCAACAATGGATATTTAATGATGGCCATATCGAATATTTGGAGTTGAGATCCACAGGACTTCAAACCAACAACAACAAAAAACAACAAAAATGCCAACAATATCCCATAGCCTTAATCAGGCTTACCCACTGAGCAAACATCCCAAAGCAAGAAAAGAGCAAGGAACGTGTTTAACTCACGTTATTTTGTCTTAG
This sequence comes from Haematobia irritans, assembly GCF_050003625.1. Taxonomy (NCBI): domain Eukaryota; kingdom Metazoa; phylum Arthropoda; class Insecta; order Diptera; family Muscidae; genus Haematobia; species Haematobia irritans. Next base: position 219,268,679 of record NC_134398.1, on the reverse strand, counting down.
TTCAAGAGAAAACACCCAACATTGTAAATAGCCAACAGGAAAATGTCCTTGCAGATCGACAGCAGCAGCATCAGCAGGAGCACTTTCCAAATAGGTAAAATAGAAAATATCAGCAACTGCAGAGTCTTGGCTATTAGCTTATGGGGTGGCCTTGATAATATGGCAGTTTTTCTTGTTTTTGGCACGGGCATATGAATGAGTTTTTGATATCCTTTGTCTCCTACATGCTCTGTTATTTGTCACAATTTTTGCCAAATTTTTTGGGTAATTTGTAGCTCTTCTTTCTTTTTGGTTCACAAGAAAAATGTCCTTGTTCCTAGAGATCATTGTCCCCTTTGGCGATATTGGAAATGGAGATAACATAATTATGCAGAAAATCAGCATGTCTGTGTTAATTATGTGTCCTTGTCTTGATTTACTTTTGAGCAAATGGACCACCCTGTTTGAAATCTTGAATGCATGAAGGATGGCTGTGGGCGATAACTGCAAAATGCAACGAAACCAGTAATTTGTGTTTTTACCTTTCCTATTCAATCGAAAAACAAAAATAATTTGCTACGGGAAAGAAAATTAAGTTATTAGCAATGCCAATTTAAAAGGGGAAATTGATTAAGGCCAATTCGAGCCAAAAATAATCTACCAAAATCTCAAGAAAATTTGACCAATTTTTTCCTATAGAAAATTTTGTCAAAATTTTATTTTTATAGAAAATTTTATCAATATTTTATTTCTATAGAAAATTTTGTCAAAATTTTATTTCTATTTGTCGAAATTTTATTTATATAGAAGTTTTGTAAAAATTTTATTTCTATTGGAAATTTTCACAAAATTTTATTTTTACCGAAATTTTTGTACAAATTTTATTTCTATAGAAAATTTTCACAAAATTTTATTTCTATCGAAAATTTTGTCAACATTTTATTTATATAGTAAATGTTGTCAACATTTTATTTCTATAGAAAGTTTTTTCAAAATTTTATTTCTATAGAACATTTTATCAAAACTTTATTTGTGTAGAAAATTTTATCAATATTTCATTACTATAGAAAATTTTGTCAAAATTGTATTTCTATAGAAAATTTTTTCAAGATTTTGTTTCTATAGAAAATTTTGTTAAAATTTTATTTCTATAGAAAATTTTGTCAAAATTTTATTTCTATAGAAAATTTTGTCAAAAGTTTATTTCTATAGAAAATTTTGCCAACGTTTTATTTCTATAGAATGTTTTGTGAAAATTTTATTTCTATAGAAAATTTTGTCAAAATTTTATGATTTAAAAAAATGTTGCCAAAATTTTATTTATATAGAAAATTTTGTTAAAATTTTATTTAGAAATTTTTGTAAAAATGTTATTTCTATAGAAAAATTTTTCAAAAAATTTTGTTTCTATCGAAAATTTTGTCAACATTTTATTTATATAGAAAATGTCAAAATTTTATTTCTATAGAACATTTTATCAAAACTTTATTCGTGTAGAAAAGTTTATCAGTATTTTATTTTTGTTGGGATATATGTCTTCTACACTAATAGAAAAAATTACGTTCCAAAATCGTGAACGGACGATAACAAAATGAAACGGAAACGTTCACGAAAAATTAAAACGGAGTGTTCACGGTTTCGTCCAAGGGCGTTCAGAATTCTTAATTTTGGTATATTTTGCAAATAAGTACTTCTTCATAAATTTTCTATTGAAATAAAATTTTGACAAAATCATCTATGGAAATAAAATTTTGATAGGTCGAAAACCTTTGTTATTAGTACCTATCTTATTTAATATCATAATTTATTATGGTTTTAAATTCTTTAATAAAATAAAATAAATAAAATTTTGACAAAATTTTCTATAGAAATAAAATTTTGACAAAATTTTCCATAAGAAAAATTTTTTTCCTATAGAAAAAAAAATTTGGCAAAATTTCCTATAGAAATAAATTGTCGCAAAAATTTTCTATAGAAATAAAATTTTGAAAAAATTTTCTATAAAAATAAATTGTTGACAAAATTTTCTATAGAAATTGTTGACAAAATTTTCTGTAGAAATAAAATTTTGAAAAAATTTTCTATAGAAATAAAATTTTGAAAAAATTTTCTATAGTAATAAAATTTTGACAAAATTTTCAATATAAATAAAGTTTTGACAAAATTTTCAATATAAATAAAATTTTGACAAAATTTTTTATAATAATAAAATTTTACAAAATATTCTTTAGTAAAAAATTTTGACAAAAATTTTTATAGAAATAAAAGTTTGACAAAATTTTCTATAGAAATAAAATTTTTACAAAATTTTCTATAGTAATAAAATTTTGACAAAATTTTCTCTAGTAATAAAATTTTGACAACATTTTCTAAAAAAAGAATTTCTATAGAAATTAGATTTGCTATGGAAATAAAATTTTCTATAGAAATAAATTGTTGACACAATTTTCTATAGAAATAAAATTTTGACAAAATTTTCTATAAAATAAAATTTTACAAAATATTCTATAGTCAAAAATTTTGACAAAATTTTCAATATAAATAAAATTTTGACAAAATTTTCTATAAAAATAAAATTTTACAAAATATTCTATAGTAAAAAATCTTGACAAAGTTTTTTATAGAAATAAAAGTTTGACAAAATTTTCTATAGAAATAAAATTTTGGAAAGTTCTCTATAGAAATAAAATTTTGACAAAATTTTCTATAGAAATAAATTTTTGACAAAATTTTCTAAAAAAAAAGAATTTCTATAGAAATTAGATTTGCTATTTCTATAGAAATTAGATTTGCTATTTTTACAAAAATTTTTATAGAAATAAAAGTTTGACAAATATTTCTATAGAAATAAAATTTTTACAAAATTTTCTATAGTAATAAAATTTTGACAAAATTTTCTATAGTAATAAAATTTTGACAACATTTTCTAAAAAAAGAATTTCTATAGAAATTAGATTTGCTATAGAAATAAAATTTTCTATAGAAATAAATTGTTGACAAAATTTTCTATAGAAATAAAATTTTGACAAAATTTTCTATAAAAATAAAATTTTACAAAATATTCTATAGTCAAAAATTTTGAAAAAATTTTTTATAGAAATAAAAGATTGACAAAATTTTCTATAGAAATAAAATTTTTACAAAGTTCTCTATAGAAATAAAATTTTGACAAAATTTTCTACATAAATAAAATTTTGTCAAATTTTTCTATAGAAATAAAATTTTGACAAAATTTTCGATAGAAATAGAATTTTGAATAATCTAAAAAAAATTGTCCACATCAGTCTAAATTTAAATATGCGTATACATTTACAATAGTGTTTAATTTTGATATTATGTAATTTTTAGCACCTTTTGGCTTCGAAAATTACATTTTTTGTATATTTTCGTCAACATCATTTATGATCCCTGTTTAGACCACATCTGTCTTGATTTACTTTAATAAATGGATGGTTTTGAAAGGCCACGCCCTCATGATTTTTTCTATGGATGTAAGGTTTGAAAACATTGCTTTCAATTTAAAGCTGGAAGAATCTTTCAACTGGCATCAGATTTTTTTTTCAATGTACCACTGTGCCAAATTCCTATTATGAATAATTTAAAACACATGCAAATTTTTAATTTTTTTTTTAAAGGATTAATTTTTATTTTATGGATAATATTTTGCGACAAAAAAAAAAACAAACACATTTTGAGATCAATAACAACAAAAAAAAATAATAAAGATATTTTACACATACATGAAAAAAAAAACTAAATACAAAATTATATACCATTTACAGTCTTCTTTAATAAGGATAATAAAATTGAGCCCAGTTGGTTGTTTTTTTTTCTAAGGATTTCGGCTAAACTACAAGCTATTAAGGTACACAATTAGACAAAAATTTAGGAAAACCATTTACAATTTACAAGAGATGAACTATCTTCACTTTCTTTAATATATGAAAATATTAAGAAAATTAAAAAAAAATAAAGTCATGTTTTTTTAGAGTATGATTCTGTTCATATTTTATTCTATTTATATAAATATTGTATACTTAATTTATTTTAAATACATACATTTACAATTTGTTGTAGTTACTATTGACGATTATAATTTAATAACTAATAAAAAAAAACTAAAACAAAAAAGGTATATATGTGCTTTGGTATACGGGTCTTGTGTTTTTATTTAGGTAGGTTGGTTGTAGGTAACAATAAATAAAAAAAAAAAAACAATAAATAAATATTTTGTTTTACTCTATATATACAATATATGAATGTTTTATGTTTTATTTTCTTAGTTTTTTTTTGTTTGTTTCTAAATACATTAATAAGAGTATATATTTTTTTGTATGTAGCCTATATTTTTTTTTTATTTTGTATTTATTCCATTCGAGGGAGCCATAAATAATGATAACGATAACTGGCTGACGACTAGGCCACGAACATGCCATATAACCTCAGCATAGCCCCTCTCATTTTAATTTATGCAGGGCTGCTATGTTAGTTCAGGTAGTTGTAGCCAGCGAGAGTAGTCACTCAATCCTAGGAATATTTTCATGACCCCCTCCTCCTTCTCCGACCCATCCACCGCCTGGTGTATGAAATGATGGAATATTTACGACGACTGATTAAAGTAGCCGATGTGCATTTAGCATTTCTTTCGTTTTGGATAATTTGCTGTTGTTTCTTCTTTGGTTAGCCTTTTGGTGTGATATCAAGAGAGTCGAAGAGGCTAGCTTAATGAGAGAGAGAGGGGGATTGTAAGAAAACAATCCCCTCTATAAAGAGGGTTAACAATCATCAGTTAACCTCTTTTATTGCTGATGGTGGTGGTGTTGGTGGTTAATGCTGCTGCTTCAGATGTTGCTTCGTGATGTGCGTTGTTTACGTGAGGTGAAGTTTGATGGTAGCAAGCAAAACCCAGCGAACAATCATTGACCTTCACTTGTATTCACTTTGCTTGAATTTTTTGTTTATTTTTGCAGGGGGGTAATATCGAAAAGTTTCCGTCTTCAGGTTTAGCCTTTAAACTGGCATGCCTGGTTGTTGTAGGAAAAAAACTTCAGGTTTTTTTGTGGAATCTGGCCTTAAAGATCATTATTGTCATCATCATCATCATCATCATCTGTTTCTTCCTCTTCATCAGCATCATTGCTTTACATATGCCTGAAGATCGCTTGTATGGCAACACATATCCATATGTCATATGTTTAAGCCTTCATCATTTTGCTCATGGAAAAGGTGGCAGAACAACAAAGACAACCAAGTCCCTATCGAGGGCCAGATGTTTGAGTGTGTGTGTGCGCAGTGTAGGCGAGTTGACCGCATTCACTTTAACTGAAAACCAATACTCATAGGTACGGCCATTTTAAGACTTAGCGGCTCATAATTTCATCAATGGTAAAACCCAAACTACGTTTGGGTTTGAGACCCGAAGCTGGAACACTGGAGGAGGATAAATCCAAAACAGGACTGGAACTTTGAGGCTGATGGAAATGGTGATGGTGGTGTTGGTGTTGGCTATGGGTGGATTGTTGCTCGGCCCCCGAGCTATTCAACGATTCAGGTTGACTTGTATTCAATTCCTGGGTTGATGAGTTCTCTTTCGCTGGCGTTGGATGATGATGATCCTCTTCCAAAGAGCTATTGGCCAATTGCCCTTCACTATGACTTTGTAGATGGGCCTTTAGATTGGCCCTTTGATTAAAGGAACGATGACAAATGGGACACTTATGGGGTCCCTCCTCCAAATGGGTAATCTTGTGGACAGCCAAAGTCCGCGACTGGCAAAAACCTTTGCCGCAATCGCCACACTTGAAAGGTTTCTCCTTGGAGTGTATGTAACGATGGTCACGCAAATGATCTTGCCGGCGGAAGGCCTTACCGCAAATGTCACACGAGTAGGGACGTTCATCGGTGTGGGTGCGTTCATGGATGAGTAGGTTATAGGACTTGGTGAAATGGCGATTACAGTATTTACATATGAATTGCTTCTTTGGCCGGGATCCTGCTCCAATACCACCAGCGCCAGCCAATTTCATGGGAGGCAAGCCGGCGGCACAGGCTCCCAAACGGGCAGCGGCGGCTGGATGGAGACCATGTAAGGCAGCAGCGGGATAAGGACGCATACCATGAATAGCTGGATGACCTGGATGCAAAGCAGGATGGCCATGAGGATGATGGTGGTGATGGTGATGCTGTTGTTGCTGCTGTTGATATAAGGCAGCATTGCGAATCCATTGGTTCATTAGCAAAGCCTGATGTTGGGCAGCCAAAGGGTCTGAGGTGGCTCCGGCGGCATGCAGAAATTGATTAGCTCCTGCTGGGGCATAAGGCAAAGCATGGGCCTGTTGTTGTTGTTGTTGCATTTGCAACCACAGACGATGTTGATGTTGTTGCTGAACCTGCTGTTGATGATCCATCATGGAGACATAAGAGCGAGCGGGGCCAGCGGCGGGAGCTTGGCCTACAACAGCGGCTGCTCTGAATTGTTCCAATTCATAGAGAGAAGATTGATCTTTGCTGCAAGCCATACCGGTACTATTTCTACGTAAAGTAGAAATATCCGTCGGCGTATGAGGTGGAGTCAAAATAGGTGATATACTGCTTTCACGTTCCTCTTTAATATTTAAATAATCCGTAGAGAATTCTAAAAATTGTTAAAAAAAAAATAATACAAGCGTTAGTAAAAAGAACAACAAAAGAAAAGAAATTTCAAAACAAATTTCTTTTTTAGAAAAAATAAAAAAATATTCAGAAATTCCATTTGCCGTCGGAGAATTTGTTAACTTACCTTCTCTGATATTGAGTTCATCATCGACGGTAATGTTACTAATGGGTGAGGCTGAGGTTGAAGACATGATAAAAATGTTCAAATTTGTTGTTGTTGTTGGTTTTTCTTTTTTGGTATCGAGTATTTGGTTTTGCGCTGGTATATCCAAGTTAATCACTGTTTTCTATAGGGTTCACTAGTTTTCAATTTTCACGAATTTACTTTCGTTTTCACACATGAAAATGGATTTGTTTGTGTTTACGCTTTGTTTTCAATTTGTCTTTAGTTTGTGTTACGTCTTCTTTACTTTTTGCTATTTGTTTGTTTTTTTTTTTCTTTCGTTTTCTACTAACCGCACACCTACTCTTTGGGATGTGCGTACGCTTCAGAGTGTTGTAGTGAACTGAATTCAAGTTTCTTCTATCCTCAAGACTCAATCTCTTGAAAATTTGAGAGTTCTCTCTAGTTTGTATTGCCTTTAGTGGAAAACACCAACAACTACCAGTGAGAGTCATATAAATTGAGCACAAATACCCCGTTGTGTGTGAGCACACAAAAGATAACATGGTTAAGGGTATAAGAGTGAGCCGGATGTGTGTGTGTATGCGAGGGGCTACTGATAATACCAACGATGTTGCCTTTCCCATATAGCCATGAAGCAGCAGCAGTAGTAGTTTAAGGCAGTGGCTCACCCGTGTTTTTGTTGTTGTTTCGTTTAAATTATCTTCACTACTGCTGTTGTTGCTCACTGTGTCAATCAATGGTTGTAGTTGTTGGTGGTGGATATGGTAAATATCACCACACTACCACCACCACCACCATCACTAGCATTACTTGTATTGACTTCCTTGCATACAACTGGTTCTGTGTCCATCCATGCTGATGTTGTTGCTTTTGTTTGCTCACACAATATCAACGAATCCGAACAACGGGTGCTCTGGCAACAACAACAACACCTAATGAAACGAACAACTGTAGAGATGGTTGGCTGTTGGTTGACTCGGCTTGCTTGATTGCTGTGCTTATGCCTGCCTGCCTGTGTGTGTTAGTGTGTGAGTGAGTGTGCTGATGGGTGCTTCTGCTTCTTCTTCTTCTTCATTTTTGAACTACTACTTCTACTTCTTTTGTACGGCAGCCAAAATTGCCCTATTGCCATACAACTATAATGCTTGGCATTGTGGCTGTTGTCGTTGTTGTTGTTTAATTCCATGGAAATGGAGATGGGTACGGAAACACGCCCACCTTTTTCAATAACAAACGGGGGAATAAAACACGATTGGCTTATATTCCCCCGACGACGATACAAAAAACAAAAAGACAAGGCGACAAACATGGTTGGATGATTGAATGGAGCTCTGTATGGCCTTAATGGGTGCCAGTGGTGATGATAACAATGATTTTTGATGTTGTGTTTTTCGAGAGAGAGAGAGAGAGAGTGGGTTTCTATTTTTCAGACACATGGTGGTATTTGGAGCATTTTGTATTTCAAATATCATGCCATCAATACATATATAGGGGGAGTACATACTATGTATCTATCTTTCACTTTAGAGAAATTCCATTCATCCCCCTTGCAAGTGTAGCTGGCGAAGCAACAACAACAACAGCAGAAGCAGCAGCAGCGGTTGCTTAAGCGGAAACTGGTAAAAGCTGCTGGTTGACGGCTTGCTGCTGTTGTCTTGCCACTTTTTTGACTGACGTTTGTCATCACAAATGTAGAGTAAAACAGCAAAAAACAAAAAAAAAATAAGAATTCTAGAATCATCTGTCCGCATCTCTGTTGTAACAGGGTGTTGGGGGAGGGGTGGAAAATTATAAATGCACCAGAAAAATTCTAGTGATTATATGATGGTGATGGGGGAAAAATATAAAGCAAACATTTCAAGAGATACTAAATTTCTTAGTTTTTACTAAGTAACTTCTGGGTGACTTCCAAGAGATCATTTTACGATCTTTGGTAATAAAATATTTGAACTGTATGGTACTATTTACTAAAATTGATAATATATAAAAATTTTAGACAAAATTTAATTTGATCTAATTTAATTACACTGAAAACCATAATGGGAGTCTTAAATTTACACAATATTAAGGACGAAATAAAAATTAAAATAAAGTTTATAATCTTTGCTTTAATTTTTTCCCCGCAATTGCGAACACTAATATCAGAACTTTGTGTTGCTACTTTAATGACCTACATATGTCTTTGAACCACGGCAAATTTTCCTTAAAGTAAAGAAATTTATTTTTTTTTTTAGAAAATTTTGACTAAACAATATTAAACAAGTATATACGGCCGTAAGTTCGGCCAGGCCGAATCTTATGTACCCTCCACCATGGATTGCCTAGAAACTTCTACAACAGACTGTCAACCACAATTGAATTACTTGAATTGTGGTATCCCAGCAAAAAAAATTTGGAAGTTCTTCCAAAGGCACAACTTTAAAAGCACTTCCAGAAGATGTACTCCCAATGATGTTCTTTATTTTAACTACACAGGAAGTTATTTTCATTCAATTTTTTAAAACAGTCGTTTTTTTATATTTTTAATGGGTAATTTTAACTTTTTATGTTTCAAATTGGTTAAAAACAGTTAAAGAATTCATAAAAAGGTACAAATTATTTAAATTTTGTCGAAAAAATGCTAAATCTAATCTGAAAAAATTTTGAATTTTTGAAAATATTTGAGGTCAAACGTTTCAGACAAGCGTTAGAATCCATTAAAAATTATAAAAAATTATACAAATTATTTATTTGACAAAATATCAAAGAATTTTTTAATTTACATCCAAAACATTAAATTCGGATCACACCTAAAGAAGTGATGCGAATTCAGTGCAACGGTTGTTGAAATGGAGGACTTCCGTCCTATGACAAGCCCATGTTAAATTCATCTCTTCTGCGTCAATTTTGCACCACTTCCGGATCCAAAAAGAACATTTTCATTACTTTTTTGGCGACGCTTTTTTTGCTGGGATCTTAAAACTTCTTAACATCGTTTTCTAAATTGTGAGTTAGTCCAAACGTGGTATATATTAGACAAACAAGTTATGTATAGGTAAGTCTCAAATAATTACGATTCGATATGGACTTTTTGAACGGTACGTAGAGAGACATAATTGAAATATGAGGGTCGCTTATATGGGGGCTATATAGAATTATGAACTTGATATGGACCAATTTTTGTGTGATTGGGGATCGATTTATCTGAGGGCTATATATAACTATAGACCGATATGGACCTAGTTAGGCATGGTTGTTAACGGCCATATACTAGCACAATATACCAAATTTCAACTGACTCGGATGAAATTTGCTTCTCCAAGAGGCTCCAACTTACTTACTGCATGGTTGTTGGATACTATATACTAACATCACGTATCAAATTTCCAAAGGGCTCTGGAGGTCAAATCTGGGGAACGGTTTATATGGGGCCTATATATAATTATTGACCGATTTCGACCAATTTTTGCATGGGTGTTTGAGGCCATATATTAACACCACGTACCAAGTTTCAACTGAATCAGATGAATTTTGGACTTCCAAGAGGCTCCGGAGGTCAAATCTGGTGATCGGGTTATATGGAGCTATATATAATTATGGACCGATGTGGACCAATTGTTGCATGGTCATTAGAGACCATATACTTACACCATGTACCAAATTTCAGCCGGATCCGATGAAATTTGCTTCTCTTAGAGGCTCCGCAAGCCAAATCGGGGGATCGGTTTTTATTAGGGCTATATATAGGTTAGGTTAGGTTAGGTGGCAGCACGATGTATCAGGCTCACTTAGACTATTCAGTCCATTGTGATACCACATTGGTGAACTTCTCTCTTATCACTGGGTGCTGCCCGATTCCATGTTAAGCTCAACGACAAGGGACCTCCTTTTTATAGACGAGTCCGAACGGCATTCCTCATTGCAGTGAAACCACTTAGAGAAGCTTTGAAACCCTCAGAAATGTCACCAGCATTACTGAGGTGGGATAATCCACCGCTGAAAAACTTTTTGGTGTTCGGTCGAAGCAGGAATCGAACCCACGACCTTGTGTGTGCAAGGCGGGCATGCTAACCATTGCACCACGGTGGCTCCCAAGGCACAACCTTTAAAGCACTTCTAAAAACGTCTTCCCAAAGATGTCCTTTTTTAATTATACAGGAAATTCTTTTAATTCAATTTTTTTTTTAAACTCGCTTTTTCACATTTTTGTTTTATTTTATTTTGTTTCAAATCGATTAAACACATAGTAAGAATTAATAAAAGATACAAATTATTCAAACTTTGTCGAAAAAAAATTCAAAATCCATGTTAAAAAATGGTGCATTTTTGAAAATTTTTGAAGTCAAACGTTTCAGACCAACTTTTTACATTTTTATTTATTTATTTATTTATTATACCCTCCACCATAGGATGGGGTATATTAACTTTGTCATTCCGTTTGTAACACATCGTAATATTACTCTAAGACCCCATAAAATATATATATTCTGGGTCGTGGTGAAATTCTGAGTCGATCCGAGCATGTCCGTCCGTCCGTCTGTTGAAATCACGCTAACTTCCAAACGAAACAAGCTATCGACTTGAAACTTGGCACAAGTAGTTGTTATGATGTAGGTCGGATGGTATTGCAAATGGGCCATATCGGTCCACTTTTACGTATAGCCCCCAAATAAACGGAACCCCCAAATTTGGCTGAAATTGATACATAGTGTTAGTATATGGTCTCTAACAACCATGCAAAAATTGTTCCACATCGGTCCATAATTATATATAGCTCCCATATAAACCGATCTCCAGATTTGACCTCTGGTGCCTTATGGAGAAGCAAAATTCATCCGTTTCGGTTGAAATTTGGTACGTGATATTTGTATATTGTATCCAACAACCATGCAGGAATTGGTTCATATCAGTGCATAATTATATATAGCTCCCATATAAACCGATCTCCAGATTTGACCTCTGGTGCCTTATGGAGAGGCAAAATTCATCCGATTTGGCTGAAATTTGGTACGTGGTGGTGGTATATGAAATTTAACAACCATGCTAAAAGTGGTCCACATCAGTCCATAATCATATATAGCCCCCATATAAACCGATCCCGAGATTTGGTTTTGGAGCCTCTTGGTCTATAGTTATATATACACTGTTAGAAAAATATGTTTTTCATATGTTCCGATATAAACAAAATGTGTTTCGGGCACGATTTTAAACCACAATATATTTAAGTGCGAACATGTAATTTTCCTAAACTAACACTAAATGTTTGGGACATCTATGTTAATATGTTAGAATATATTATGTTTGGGACATGAATGTTTCATAAAAATCATATGTGTGAATACAAACATATATAAATTTACAAATTTCGACTAAACATACATATGTTGTGATATTTTATTCAAAGCGACAGAGAGAGTATAGAGAGAAATAGAGATGGAAACCGGGAGAGTTGACGAAAGATATCAATATAACACAGCAAAAGAGTCAAAAGAGAACAATTTCTGTGAAACCGCTTGTATGTTGTTTCGGAAAACTGTTTTATGATAAGGCCAAAAATTTGATATGTTTAAGTCTAAATATTATTTAATTTGAATAAAGAGAATATACATTCTGAACCAAGAGAATAGACATTTGAAAAACAAACAGCTTATGTTTTCGCCTTGAGAGCAGCATTTATGTATGTGTGGACATGTGTTTTGTTTATCATTTTGGCATTATTTTTTTCTTGGTTCGTTAAAAGAAATCAGGGGTCTTCATAAAAATAACGAAAGGGCACTATACTCTTTTTAGAGTTGGGACGGTAAAATGAAATAAGGAGGAAATAGTGAAAAATTACACAGTAAAATGTAAAAAAACAAAGTTTACTTTCTCTTTATTAAAAAGTAGTCCACGAGGAGTTGACGGACACCATCAACTATAAAAGCGGGCATTAAGTTCGACTTTTACAGCTAAAACAATTTAAAAAGTTTATTTTCTTTAAAATGAATTATTAAAGACAAATAAAAGGAATTTTAGAGCGATGGTGTTAAATGCTAGTAAAAAACTGTTCACTCCTAAATAAATTTATGTTTATATTATAAAATTATGTATGTATGTTTATACTCGACTCCACGTTCTTCTTTTGTTAGTTTTTGAATTCCTTCCAAATTTTAAAGTTTTGTACAAAAACAGTTTTTTGTTACAAAATTGTTATTTTTGCAATAAAAAAATAATATTTTATCCAAAAATCAGTCAATTTCGTTTATATCAAGCACTGTTACTGACTATAAATCTTTAATGACGCACATTTCGATGTTTCATTTAAAAAAAATAATATAGTATAAATATAAATGTGTAAATTAAAAAAAAAAAAAAAACAAAAAAAAAAATGTTCGGTCGGAGCAGGGATTGAACCCACGACCCTTTGCATGCAAGGCAGACATGCTAACCACTGCTCCACGTGGCAAACAAATGTATGTTTCTGTTAAATAATGTTATGTTTGCATGGGCTCGTGGGCGCTGCAAACTATGCTATATAAATGTAACTTAAAACGATAATTATCTACTGGTGACTATAACAGCTACGTAGCCCAGTGGATAGTGTGTTGGCTTACAAACTGTATGGTCCTCGGTTCGATTCTCCGTGCAGGCGAAAGGTAAAATTTAAAAAATTTATAAAAGTGAATAATTTCTTCAACATTATTTGTATTACAGAGAAAGGTGCCAATAACTAAAAAATTTCGTGGAAGTGAAAATTACGAGTATGTTAGGGAATGAGCACAATCGTGTTTGGGAAAAATTCTTCCAAGCATATAATATTTTTGGCTCAAAATGCTTCCAAACATATAATATGTTCACATAAAACAAACATATTAATGTTTCGGCAGTATGCAATAATATATGTGCTTCCTGCAAAATATGTTTGGAACATATGTTAAATAAGCGATTTTTTTTGAGGGTGTAGCCCTCAAATAAATCGATCCCCAATCACACAAAAATTGGTCCATATCAAGTTCATAATTGTATATAGCCCCCATATAAGCGACCCCCATATTTCAATTCTGGCTCTCTACGTACCGTGCAAAAGTCCATATCGATTCGTAATTATTTGTAGACTTACCTATACATAACATTTTTGTCTAATAACATATATACCACGTATAGACTAACTCACAATTTAGAAAACGATGTTAAGAAGTTTTAAGATGCCACAACCCAAGTAATTCGATTGTGGATGACATTCTTTCGTAGAAGTTTCTACGCAATCCATGGTAGAGGGTACACAAGATTCGGCCTGGCCGAACTTACGGCCGTATATACTTGTTTTTTTTTTTTGTGGTTTCAAATAGATTAAAAACATAGTAAGACTTAATAAAATGGTACAAATTATTCAAATTTTGTCGAAAAAATCTAACAAAAACCATTCTTAAAAAAATGGTGCATTCTTGAACATTTTTGAAGTCAAAACGTTTCAGACAAGCGTTAGAATTCCTAAAAAATAATAAAAAATTATAGAAATTATTTATTTGGCAAAATATCACAAAATTTTTTAATTCACAACCAAAACTCTTAATTCGGATTACATTTTAATAAGTGATGCAAATTCTGGGCAATGGCTGGTGATAATTCTATGACGGAGCCCGTGTTAAATTCATCGCTTCTGCGCCAATCTTGAACCACTTGCGGTTCCAAAAAGAACATTTTCACTATTTTTTTTTGTGACGTTTTTTTTTTCTGGGTTAAAGAAAATTTCATAGTTTGAAGGAAAACATTGGAGTTAAAATTTAGTTTTTCTCGTTTTTAGTTTATTTAACTACTACGTTACGAGTTGGATCTTTTTATGGTGGCAATTCTTAGAAAGTCGAAATGTTAATTTTTTCCAAATTACGAAAAGGTCGAAATGTAGATTTTTGAAATAGTCTAAAGTCAAGTCTATATGAAAACTCTTGAAAATTCGACAGTGAAAAACTTGACTTTCTGTAATATGATTAAAATCAAGGAAACGTTATCAAAATATTATAATTCCATGAACTAAAATAGAGCCATAAAGGGTTCATTTTTTTTTGTAATATATTTGCCAGTTTGTTTTTCTTGAAATTTCGACAGTGAAAAACTCGATTTTCTGTAATATGATTAAAATAAAAAAAAACGTTATCAAAATATAATAATTCCATGTACTAAAATAGAATTATTTATTTATTTATTATTTAATTTATTATAATTACAAATTACTATAAACTTAATTATACGGGCAATATAGCAACTAGAGACTATCAGCCTAAAAATAGAATTAAATGGGCTTTAGTGCCATAAAGGGTTCATTTTTTTACAGTAGTAATTTTTGTAAAATGTTGTAATATATTTGCCTGTTTGTTTTTTAATTTTATTAAATTTTTTTTTGTTAAATTATTTTCCCTGAGGACGAACAACGATGGTATGTGGAACGCTGTTCGGACTCGGCTATAAAAATGAGGTCCTTTGTCATTGAGCTTAACATGGAATCGGACAGCACTCAGTGATAAGAGAGAAGTTCACCACTGTGGTATCACAATGGACTGAATAGTCTAAGTGAGCCTGATACATCGGGCTGCCACATAACCTAACCTAACCTAACGATGGTTTTCGAAATATTAGAAAGATTTGAAAATAACTTCGATTTTATTCTATTTTATATTTATTATTTTATAACTATTTTATTTATAAATTTATATAACAATTTTTTATTTATATAACTATAGATTTATTATTACCACTATTTT
This sequence comes from Haematobia irritans, assembly GCF_050003625.1. Classification (NCBI taxonomy): domain Eukaryota; kingdom Metazoa; phylum Arthropoda; class Insecta; order Diptera; family Muscidae; genus Haematobia; species Haematobia irritans. The sequence continues at coordinate 219,253,202 of NC_134398.1, read as the reverse complement.
TTTGTTTTATTACAACATGGCCTCAAGTCTTACAAACACTAAAAATAATTATTTTGTTAAATGTCCTACACTCCAGGAAGGAATGTTTTAGTCAATTTTAGAAAATTTTGCCTAAACTGTATTAAAAAAGCTGATGTTACGCCGATTTCACAAAACTAGGTCAATATTTTTCAAAAACTTTAAAAAATATATGTAATAATTTTTGTTTTCACTTGCCAGCAAAAAAAAATTGGAAGTTCTTCTAAAGGCACAACTTTAAAAGCACTTCTAGAAACCTCTTCCCAAAGATGCTCTTTTTTTAACTACACCCAGAAAAAAGTGACCCCTTCTTTAAGTTAAAAGGAACTAATTGTGAAGAAAATTGAACTTCGTATAGCGCCAAAGACATTGTTATTTGTTTGAACGATGTGATTTTCGTAGAAATTAGGTAGAATACATTCCATATATTAGTTAACATTTTCCTATATTTATTTACCACTATACTACAGGATGAAAAAAATTTAACTGAATTGAATTCATATATGGAATGATTTTATTGGACTTTTGTCATTCATTTGGACAAATCTTACATATTTGTGGTAAACCGTTTACTTCAAAATTAGAACTGCTTACCTTCGTTTTTAAATACAATTTATTTAGTTATATAAAATGCATGTTTTATTAATATACTAGCGTAACCCGGCCCGCTTCGCTGCTCCTTCCGAAGCGTACATTTTGCATTAACTTAGTCAACTATATCCTTCGTGCTGAAAACAAATTCGAAAAGATTTCAATTCTTTTAAACAAATCGGACTACTTGATTTTTCGTTAATAGGTACAAATACGGCGGGAGAGGGTGTACCCCTTCCTCCAAATTTTTTTAATAATGTTCTGTATTCAAGTAGTTGGACAATCTTCTATATTTCTTGTGAATTTTAAGTGGGGTTTGTCAAGGAAAGGTATCCTTCTCCTCAACATATCTGAAAATTAAGCACTATATTATAATAACATACAAAGAATTACTGTTTCCCATCCAATAAATCGGAAAAAGCAAAAGTAGTAAAAAAATTTACCACATTAACATTTGCTAAAATGTTGGAAAATGATGAACCCACTACGTTGGCTGCCAATTTCATGTAAATTTAAGTTCTTTACTAAAAAGAAGTCTGGCAGAAACCTGTACAAAAATCATAAAATTATGTACCGAGTTCCCATTTACGGACAACCCTCTACTTTCAATTTAAGAAAAAAAAAACCGACAAAAGGGAACCCTCTCCCCACCTTCGCTCCACTCCGACCTGATATCGGACTATCACGTACCCTATATTAATTTCGCAACTACTCAATGGTCCCTATAAATTCTATCGAAGTAAATCCATAAAGTTTATTTCAATTTTCCCCTTCCCCAACCAGATATTGAAAAATCACATACTAATTTAAAAATTATGTATAAATTTAATCACCTCCTGCCACGTCCCTGTAAATTTCAAGTAGATCGGAGATGTTTAAATTTTGCTCTATTGTTTTAAAGGGACGTCACTTTCCCCGATACAATATCGACACCCCTAATCTTCCCTGAAAATTCTTGAAACTTTCCTTCAAGTGTGGGGCAAGGAAGGTTGCCTCTTCGTTCATAACCTTCCCCCACTGCTTTTGTAAATTTCAAGAAAACTTAAATTTTTTTTGTAGTTTTAGAGGAGGACCTCCTCCCCGACCAAATGTCGAAAAGCGTATCTTTTGTAAACGTCCCAGAAAATGTCAAGCAAATTCACCCAGAAAAAAGTGACCCCTTCTTTAAGTTAAAATGAACTCATTGTGAAGAAAGTTGAACTTCGTATAGCGCCAAAGACATTTTTATTTGTTTGAACGATGTGATTTTCGTAGAAATTAGGAATAATGCATTCCATATATTAGTTAACATTTTCCTATATTTATATACCACTATACTACAGAATGAAAAAAATTAACTAATTTGAATTCATATATGGAATGATTTTATTGAAATTTTTTCATTCATTTCGACAAATCTTACACATTTGTGGTAAAACTTTTACTTCATAATTAGAACTGCTTACCTTCGTTCTTAAATACAATTTTATTTATATTATTTGAATATATTTATTAAGAATCAACAGCATCGAATCTCTTTGAAATATTAATTTATTATTCCACTATTTCCAATTTCCGTGTGATATTATCAACTGTAAAACGCACTTTTTCTTCTTCTTGTACTTTTCACTTTTAATAAGTTGCTGCCTAACGATTTTGTCCTCCTTTTACAATTTCAATACCTACAAATATAAAAAATCATAAAACATTTTTGTTGCAAAAGGTTAGCGTCACTGAATATTACCTTATAATTGAAGATTCCAAAATGAAGACAAATGAAAGGGTTGTTATTCTGCTGGTGTTTTCTTTCTTTATACACTATCACGAACATTGATAGTTTTATTTAAAAAACGAAAATTTTTCTCACTAATTTAAAATAACAAATATTTTATATATTTTATTTGTTATTTATTATATTATTTTACCATATTATTTTTTAACAATCTCTCCGCATACCAAAACAACGCGATTCCAACTAAAAAAAAAACCGACGCGCAAATATATCGATTACACCCACGCGCAAACACATCGATTACGATGACAGGTATCGATTACAGGTAGACAATAGAAATGTAGGAAAATTTCCTATATTCTAACAAGTGTGTTTCCTTAAGTTTTGAAAGGATTGCATAGTTCTTAGTACGAATGAACTAAAATATTTTTCTATGCCAAGTGTTGTTCGTATGTATGAAAAACTTTCTATTATAAAGGAAGTCGCAATTATCATTTTATAAGAAATTTTACTAATTTTGAGGAAACTTGGTTTTAGTTCGGTTTTTGTTTATTTTTACGAATGCTTTGTTATCGGTGAATAAAATTTTCTTTTTCAGTAGTAAATTCTTATACCCAGCGAAGAAAATAGTATGAGTAAAATTCAATGCCTTATTCTAGTTAATGAACTATTCCTAACTGCTTACAGTTTAGGATTTTTTTACTGAAACGAGTAAATTTTATTATTTTTCACAAAAATTTACCTTAATGGAAATAAAATGGATAAACTATATTGATGAAAATTTTGTCCTTTAGTTTCGAAGGCACTTTTTTCTGGGTGTTATAAGCCTAAAGGGGCGGCCTCTCTTCCGTCCAAATATCACAAAATCAGGTATCAACTATTACGGTTGACGGAGGTTACGATCTCTCCCCAGTCCTCTGTAAATTTCAAGTAACTCGGTAAAGTTTAATTGTTTCTCTGTATGTACTTAAGAGAAGCGGATGTCTCCCTATGCCCTTTTATTTTTATTAAAAAATCAGGAACCTGATATAAATTTCGTAAACCATTTTTTCTGTAAAATTTCAGTCGGGGGAGTTTAGTTTTGTTTGAACTTTCAAAAAAAAAAAAAAAAAAAAAAAAAAAAAAATTGGGCAAATAAAAAAAATTCCGACCAAATATCGGAAAATAATGTAGCGGATTTTTGTCTACATGCCAACCCCAACATTCAATGAAAATTTCAAGCAAATCGCATAATTTTGTTCCAAGTTTCAAAAAGTAGGGCAAGGGGGAGGTCCCCCTCCCCATCCACATATGAAATCATCGGGTACCCCATATTAATTCCATAACCTCACCACATGTTCTCTGTAAATCTCAGATAATTTAGAGAATTTTAGTTGTTTCACTGTTCTTTAAAAAAAGTCGAACAAAGGCGAGGCCCTCCGCCACCAAATATCGAAATAAAAAGTAGCGGATCTTTGTCTAGATGCCAACCCCAATCTTCAACGAAAATTTCAACCAAATCGGTCAACTTTGGTCCAATTTTCAAAAAGTCCGACAAAGGGGAGGTCCCCCTCCGCGACCAGGTGTCAAAAAATGAGGTACCCTATTTTCATCACATGAACGCCCCCTACGATCTCTGAAAGTTTCAAGTAAATCGGTTCAGCCGTTTCGGAGCCAACTCGGTACATGCAAACAAACAAACCAACAAACAAACAAACAAATAAACAAACATAAATTGAATTTTATATATATAGATTAAATATACTTATTTAAAATCAACAGCATCGACTGGCCTTGAAATATTAGTTTATTATTCCACTATTTTCAATTTCCATGTAATGTTATCAACTGTAAGCAGCATTTTTCTTCTTGTTGTACCTTTCACTATTAATAAGTTGCTGCGTAACGATTTTGTTCTCCTTTTACTATTTCAATACCTACAAATGTAAAAAATCATAAACCAATTTTTTCCCAAAAGGTTAGTGTCACTGAATGTTACCTGTTAATTGAAGATTCCAAATTGAAGACGAATGAATGGGTTGTTATTCTGCTTTCTTTCTTTATACACCATCACGAACATAATTTTTTTCTCACTAATTTAAAATAACAAATATTTTATATATTTTATTTGCTATTTATTATATTATTTTACTAAATTATTGTTCAACAATCTCTCCGTATATCATAACAACACGATTCCAACTAAAAAAAAACAACCCACGCGCAAACATATCGATTACATCGATAACAGGTATCGATTACAGGAAGATAAAAGAAATATAGGAAAATTTCATATATTCTAACAAGTGTGTTTCCTTAAGTTTTGAAAGGATTGAATACTTCTTAGTACGAATGAACTAAAATATTTTTCTATGCCCAGTGTTATTCTGATATGTGTGATAAGCTTTCTATAATAAAGGAAGTCAAAATTATCATTTTGTAGGAAATTTTACTAAATTCGAGGAAACTTGGGTTTAGTTCGGTTTTTGTTTATTTTTACGAATGCTTTGTTATCAGCAGGGCTGTGGAGTCCAGCCAATTTTGCTCGACTCCGACTCCGACTCCAGCATTTTTCATCAGCTCGACTCCGACTACGACTCCGGAGTCGACTCCGGGTAATATAACTAAATCTCATTTTAATACCACTAATTTGTAGTTCTATTGTGGGGGTACCGTAAGTGGATCGATATAAAGTATCGTATTTATTTATGTGTGCAAAAAAGGTATTAATTTCACATTAGATGCCAATTGAACTCTATATTTCAAATTTAGGGCAATGTTTAATAAATAAAATAATGATATAAATACCCATTATAATATGAGAAGATACCAACAGTATATGTATTTGTGGATCAAAATTATTGATACTATCTCAAATCCTTTAAATTTGTTTCGAGCTATATAAAGGTTTATATTCCCATATGCATGAATTTGAATCTGAATCGATTTAGACAAAATTGTATACACTTCTACAAAATCTATGTACTTAAAATTTACATCTAACGTTATGGGACGTAACACAATTTAAAAAAAAAAATAAAAATGCAAGGAAAGTCTAAAGTCGGGCGGGCCGATTTTAATATACTCTGGACAACTTTGTATTTAGATCTACATTTTGATAAAATCTCAAATCAGGCTTCTACAAAATCTCGGGCAATATTTGGGAAATATTTATAATTGTTTAGACAATTTCGCAAAAATGCATTTATGATTCATTCATTGAAAAATTTGAAAATTTGAGTCATTTCTACAAATTTTCGACTTAGCAGTGAGTATCAGTGAGTATACGAGTTTAGAAAAATTTTTGTGTAGTAAATAAAATTCTGCAAAATATTCTACAGACGCAAAAATTTGACTAAATTTTCTATAGAAATAAAATTTTGACTTAAATTTTTATAGAAAGAAAATTATCAATAGAAATAAAATTTTTAAAAATTTTTGTGTAACAAACAAAATTTTCAAAATTTTCTATAGAAATAAAATTTTGCAAAATATTCTATATAAACAAAATTTTAACTCAATTTTCTATAGAAATAAAACTTTGTCTAAATTTTCTATAGAAAAATATATTTCTATAGTAATAAATTTTTGAATAAATTTTTTATAGAAATAAAATTTTGAGAAAATTTGCTATAGAAATAAAATTTTGACAACACTTTTTATAGAAATACCATTTTGGCAAAATTTTCTATAAAAAACAACTTTGAAAAAATCTTCTGTCAATATTCCACATATGTATATGGCCTTAAAATAAAAATAACTTCGATTGTTCGAAATATTTCAAATAAATTGATATGGGCATTAAAATGGATCGATCCAGCCCATCTGCTAGTCTAACATTCTAGGAAACGTAAAAAGATAGCCGTAATTGGAAGTTGGTTTTCATTTACAATCATGCTGTACATTGACCAAATGAATAACGCAATGGAAACTAATTTGCGTAAAAACTTGCTTAGTTACAAACATGTGAAGTGTTAAAATTTGGTTTAGCCGGTGTCGGAGTCGAGCAAAATTTTTACGACTCCGACTCCAGCAAAATCTTCAGATTCCGACTCCAAGACTCCGACTCCGGCTCCACAGCCCTGGTTATCAGTGAATAAAATGTTCTTTTTCTGTAGTAAATTCTTATACCCAGAGAAGAAAACAGTATTAGTAAAATTTCATGCATTATTCTAGTTAATGAACTATTCCTAACTGCTTTCAGTTTAGGATTTTTTTACTGAAACAAGTAAATTTTATTATTTCACACAAAAATTTACCTTAATGGAAATAAAATGGCTAAACTAAGTTGATGAATATTTTTTCCTTTAGTTTAGAAGGCACTTTTTTTGGGTGTACACAGGAAATTCTTTTAATTCAATTTTTTTTTTAACTGGCTTTTTCATATTTTTAATTTTTTCGATTTTATTCTATTTTATATTTATTATTTTATACCTATTTTATATACTATTTTATTTATAGATTTATATAACTATAGATTTATTATAACTAATATTTTTTTATTTTATTACAACATGGCCTCAAGCTTTACAAATACTACAAATAATTATTTTTTAATGAATGAAATAAATAAAACATTTAATGGGGTAGTAAATCTTTGAATTAAATATAAAAAAAGCTTCTTTAAAATAAAAATTATTTTGAGGACTTTTAAATCGTTGGCCAAAATGTTTTTTTTTTTTTTTAATTAAGAAACCCTTCTTTACTTGAAGTATCTGTTGCAATAGGATTTTTATATTTTTAGAAAAATTGTTTACTGGGTAACTATGTAATTTTCCTTTGAAAATATCCTTGCAAAATAAAAATCGTTATGTATATATGCTATAAGCTTGTAGTGTTATTGTTCTTTGTAGTGTTACTGTTATTGTACGAAACTTAACACTTCAAAATGTAGCCATTAGAGAGAGAGAGAGAGAAAGCAAAAACATTTGATTGAGTGGGAAGAGGGCCAACAATTTAATTTTACAAATTGCCTGTAGTTTTATGAGTATATATAGACAGATATTTCCTATTTTTTTTTTTCTTTCTTTCCTTAGCCTCCCCTCTCCATCTAAAAAGATAAAGAGCAAAGCAATTGTGAGAGTTAATAGAGCTGAAGCTCTTTAATTTAATTTTATATGGTAATTGTTTATTTTCATAAACCCCCATAGGCCAGTAACTTCACTTTGCGGCACTTACATAAGGGTTGTATGCGAAATAAAGTGGAACAGGGGGCGGTATAGCGAAAGGCAAAATTAAATCACAGCAATCACAAGCAAAAAGGACATAAACTAAATTAACTGCTTGCTTGCCATAATAAACAGCAAAGTAAACACATTGCAATTTTATTATAACTCGCATTTTTTTTTTTGTTTTTGTTTATTTCATTTTGCTGCTAACATCAAAAGAGGAAATTTCCATTAAGACAAAGTTAAATGAATTTTTTTGTTTGACGGGGGGATTTGGGGAAAAGGGCAATACATGAGAAGCTATTTAAATTTTTGTAAAGATTGTTACACTGATAACGAATGATGGAATTTTGTAATGCGAGTTTTGAATTCTCTGGGACTGGAGAGGAAGCAAGGGAAATGTATTTAAATCAATTATGACAAAAGGTTAGGGGAAATATTTTATAATTTAAAGGCCAATATAATAACAATCTAGTCTTGGAGGAATTTAGATAAAATTTGTTTTACATAGAATAATATTTTTTTTTACAATAAAATTTATTTTAGCATAATATCTTAGAAAAAAAGTTTGGAAGATCTTCTAAAGGCACTACTTCAAAAGCATTTCCAAAAATGTCCTCCCAAAGATGTTCTTTAGTTTAACTACAGAGGAAGTTCTTTTAATGCAATTTTTTATATAAATCGATTTTTTTTATATTTTTAATGGGTAATTTTAATTTTTTTCAAATAAGTTAAAAACAGAATAAGAATTAATAAAATGATATAAATTATTAAAATTTTGTCGAAAAAAATACAATATCCATTCAAGAAAATTTGCGAATTTTTTTAAAATACTTGATGTCAAACAAGCGTTAGAATGCATTAAAAATCATTAAAAAAATTAAATTTTTTTTTTATCAAAATATCACAAAATGTTTTAATTCACATCCAAAACACTGAATTCAGATCACACCTTAAGAAGTGATGCAAATTCTGTGCAACAGCTACTGGTGGACATCCATTCTATAACAAGCCCATGTTAAATTCATCGTTTCTGCGCCACTTCCGGCTAAAAAACGAACATTTTCACTGTTTTTTTTTTGGTGAATCTTTTTATACCCTCCACCATAGGATGGGGATATATGGTCTCTAACAACCATGCAAAAATTAGTCCACATCGGTCCATAATTATATATAGCCCCCATATAAACCGAACCCACGATTTGACTTGCGGAGCCTCTAAGAGAAGCAAATTTCATCCTATCCGACTGAAATTTGGTACATGGCGTTGATATATGGTCTCTAACAACCATGGAAAAATTCGTCCACATCGGTCCATAATAATATATAGCCCCCATATAAACCGAACCCCCGATTTGACTTGCGGAGCCTCTAAGAGAAGCAAATTTCATCCTATCCGGCTGAAATTTGGTACATGGCGTTGATATATGGTCTCTAACAACCATGGAAAAATTCGTCCACATCGGTCCATAATAATATATAGCCCCCAAATAAACCGATCCCCAGATTTGGCTGGCGGAGCCTCTAAGAGAAGCAAATTTCATCCGATCCGGCTGAAATTTTAGTACATGGTGTCAGCATATGATCTCTAACAACCATGCAAAAATTGGTCCATATCGGTCCATAATTATATATAGCCCCCATATAAACCGATCCCCATATTTGGCTGGCGGAGCCTCTACGAGAAGCAAATTTCATCCGATCCGGCTGAAATTTAGTACATGGTGTCAGCATATGATCTTTAACAACCATTGGTCCACATCGGTCCATAATAATATATAGCCCCCAAATAAACCGATCCCCAGATTTGGCTGGCGGAGCCTCTAAGAGAAGCAAATTTCATCCAATCCGGCTGAAAGTCGGTACATGGTGTAAGTATATGGTCTCTAACAATCATGCAAAAATTGGTTCACATCGGTCCATAATTATATATAGCCCCCATATAAACCGATCGCCAGATTTGGCTTGCGGAGCCTCTAAGAGAAGCAAATTTCATCCGATTCGGCTGAAAGTTGGTACATGGTGTAAGTGCATGGTCTCTAACAATCATGCAAAAATTGGTCCACATCGGTCCATAATTATATATAGCCCCCAAATAAATCGAACCCCCGATTTGGCTTGCGGAGCCTCTAGGGGAAGCAAATTTCATCCGATCCGGCTGAAATTTAGTACATGGTGTCAGCATATGATCTCTAACAACCATGCAAAAATTGGTCCACATCGGTCCATAATTATATATAGCCCCCATATAAACCGATCACCAGATTTGATCTCCGGAGCCTCTTGGAAGACCAAAATTTATAGCCCCCATATAAACCGATCACCAGATTTGACCTCCGGAGCCTCTTGGAAGACCAAAATTATCTGATTCAGTTGAAATTTGGTACGTGGTGTTAATATATGGCCTCAAACTCCCATGCAAAAATTGGTCGATATCGGTCCATAATTATATATAGACCCCATATAAACCGATCCCCAGATTTGACCTCCAGAGCCCCTTGGATGAGCAAAATTCTTCCCATTCGTTTGAAATTTGGTACGTGATGTTAGTATATGGTATCCAACAATCATGCAGGAATTGGTTCCTATCAGTCCATTATTATATATAGCTCTCATATAAACCGATCCCCAGATTTGACCTCCGGTGCCTTTTGGAGAAGCAAAAGTTATCCCATCTGCTTGAAATTTGGTACGTGGTGGTAGTATATCATATTTAACAACCATTCCAAAAGTGGTCCATATTAGTCCATAATCATATATAGCCCCTATATAAACCGATCCCGAGATTTGGTTTTGGAGACTCTTGGAGGAGCAAATTTCATCCGAGTCAGTTGAAATTTGGTACATTGTGCTAGTATATGGCCGTTAACAACCATGTCCAACTAGTTCCATATCGGTCTATAGTTGTATATAGCCCTCAGATAAATCGATCCCTAATGGGAATGATCTGGCGCTTAAGATTTTTTTCTTTATTTTTAGTTAATTTTTTCTTTTCGAGGAAGATGAATTTCGTAAATGGTAATTAAAAATCCAAAAATATCAGATAATTTTCATTAGTTCAATGCATCTCAAAATTTGGAATACAATTTAGTTCAATTTTCGCACAATAAAGTTCATTTTTCCCATAATGTAGTTTACTTTTTTTTCTGTGTAGGGAAATGCGTTTTCTATGCCAAGCAAAATTTTTGTTCGTATTTTAAAGACATGAAATCTTTGACCTCATGACAATATTTTTTTTTTAGTGCATGTACAATTCATTATTTCGCGAGTCAATTTTGCATCACTTTCGAATACAAAAAGAAAATTTTCGTTGTCGTTTTCCTTACCAGATTTAAAAAAAATCTAACAAACTTGGAAAAGCCACGAAAAGTCGATTGAGATCATAACAAGTTTGGTCTACAAAAAAATATATCTGCCAAAAATAGATTTAGTTGTCTTGAGTTAATGTAGCTCTCGATGTCCGTCCGTCCATTTGTCTGTGTAGTTATGTATTGAGATCACAATGGAATTCCCAAATTTTTATTCCATCTTCATTAAAATTCATATGGGAAAATTTACATTCTTGTAATTTCGAAAAAAAAGTAAGGATGCCCATATATATATGAAATGGTTTCTTATTTTAATACAGATATAATAACTCAATTTGCAAATGTCTCTAATAACTAAAAAAAAATAAAATAAAATCAATAAAAAAACAAAACATTTTGTGCGAAGGCCTTATTATGATGGGCAATAATTTCCACAAATTATTTCAAAACTCCTGGAATTCTTCAACCAACCCTTTTTTGTAGAAATTTTCGTATGAAATTTCAATTTTCAGGGCATCAGAATTCTATTCTATTGAAGCCTATTAGTTTCAGCTTCATGTCCTCAAGCAGTAGTAAGTGACTTTCCCACTTTTAAGTCGAAAAGTCGCTGTTTATTATTTCCATAAATTCGAAAACAATCAAAATCACATTTTACCTATACAAAATTATCAGGAAATTGGCAAAAAAAAAATTAGAATTTATTTAAAACTAGAAAAACCTTGGAATTTTTTAAATTATAACTATTTTTATGCACAAAACAAATTCCTAGAAAATCGGGAAATTTTTTCAAATATTTTCCCGAAAATTAGTGGCATACAAAGCCCAGAAATAAAAACTAGAATAAAATAACAAAAGAATAGCGAAACTAAACCAGAATAGTAGAGCATAAAAAATCACTAGGCAAAAAAGGACGATGGTTTTTTTTTTGTTTTGTTGGTCCTGATCACCGTCCCTAAATACTAAAGACAGCCCTGAAGATTTTTATGAGGTTTTACAAAAAAATGTTCTAGATTTTTGTCAAAAAATCTAAGGCAAGTTCTACGAAAGGTAAGGTCGCGGGTCATAAACTATTTAGGGCTTGATCTTGTTTTTCAATTTATTGTTGCTGCCAGAGTAGTTCCAGTAAAAAAGAAAAAAAAAATGTTTTAAGGACTAATTTTTTTATTGATGGTGGTGGTGGTCATTTGAGTGTCTGTCCTTTGCTGCTAATTTGGCCTGCGAACGAGGCCACACATTTTACAACCCAGGCCATAAGGCCAAGTAACCATTTTTGATCCTTAAAAACAGCAGTCAATGCTCTGAATGTTCTATTTTTTATGCTCTACTTCCACATATTTTGAGTTTTCCGTGTTTCCTATGTTGGGTTCTTGTTTTTTTTTTTGCGGAAAAACAAATGTCATAAAAAAATTATTCTCATTTTAGTTTTTGGTGGAAAAAAATAGACTATCCTTGAAGAAGAAACTAAGGTAGAATATGACTTTTTACATGGAAATTAATTTAATAAGATGACAGAAATAAGGAAACTACAAATAGTTTATGATTCCTCACGCCCTATTTACCTTGCCGAAGGAAATTATTTCCTGTTTGTTTGTCTGCAAAATTTCAAGAATTTAGAAAATCGAAAAAATGTATAGTATTCTGTTTGCAAATTCTCTTAAAAATTCAAAATTTTATGGATCATACCTACTTTTTGTCATTGTCATTCTTTATTAGTAGCATATCATATATTTGTGATTGGTTATTTCTCTCTCTCCCTCTCTTCACAAAAATTTTCTATAGAAATAAAATTTTGGAAAAAATTTCTATAGAAATAAAATTGTAACAATATTTTCTATAGAACTAAAATGTTGACAAAATTTTCTATAGAATTAAACTTTTGACAAAATTTTCTATAGAGATGAAATTTTGACAGAATTTTCTATAGAAATAAAATTTAGACAAAATTTTCTATAGAAATAAACTCTTGAAAAAATTTTCTATAGAAATAAACTTTTGAAAAAAATTTCTATACATATAAAATTTTGACAAAATTTTCTATAGAAATAAAATTTTAGCAATAGTTTCTATAGAAATAAAATTTTGACAAAATTTTCTATAGAAATAAAATTTTGGAAAAAAATTCTATACATATAAAATTTTGACAAAATTTTCTATAGAAATAAAATTTTAGCAATAGTTTCTATAGAAATAAAATTTTGACAAAATTTTCTATAGAAATAAAATTTTCACAAAATTTTTTATAGAAATAATTTTTTTTTAGAAAATTTTCTACAGAAATAAAATTTAGACAAAATTTACTATAGAAATAAACTTTTGACAAAATTTTCCATAGAAATAAATTTTCTGAAAAAATTTCTATAGAAATAAAATTTTTGAAAAAATTATTATAGAAATAAAATTTTAACAATATATTCTATAGAAATAAAATTAATAAAAGGATAGAGAGATTTAATTAGTATATAACATTTATTTACAATATAGCCAATATGATTACTCCAAGATATTTCGAGAACAAGATGTTAATATTTAAATCGATTTTTCAAGCTGTGATCTATTATGCTGCATCAGTTTGGGATAAAATTGCAAAATGTCATCTGAAAAAATACAAATTATGTAAAATAAAATTTTGAAATTAATATTTAACTTACCAAGAATGTACTCAACATACTGGCTTCACCAAATCGCTAATGTTGATCTGGTGGAGGATAAAATAAGCAAGATGCTAGAAAGATTCATTACCAATTGTTCGTATTCCGAACAAAATCACATATCTGAGCTGGTTTCAGATTAGTTTCTCAACTAGGTTTAGGCCATCGTCATAACCAACCCCTCCCACACCACCTTTCCCCTATAAAGGTTTTTTGTAAATTTTCCTCCCTTTCTACATTATGTATATAATAGAGTTTTAAGCTTCAGTTATTATATTTAAGTAGAAAAAAAGTAAATTATCTTTAAGCTCTTTAAATTGCTATGGATAATATGTATGACAAAAACCGTTTGATACCAAGGAAACAATAAATGAATGAATGAATAAAATAAAATTTTGAAAAAATTTTCTATAGAAATAAAGTTTTGGAAAATATTTTTATCGATATTAAATTTTGACAAAACTTTCTATAGAAATAAACTTTTGACAAAATTTTCTATAGAAATAAACTTTTGACAAACTTTTCTATAGAAATAAACTTTTGCAAAAGAATTCTATAGATATAAAATTTTGACAAAATTTTCTATAGAAATAAAATTTTCACAAAATTTTCTATAGAAATACAATTTTGACAAATTTTTCTAGAGAAATACAATTTTGACAAAATGTTCTATAGAAATAAAATTTTTACAAAATTTTCTACAAAAATAAAATTAAGACAAACTTTTCGATGGAAATAAAGATTTGACAAAATTTTCTAGAGAAATAAAATTTTGACACAATTTTCTATAGAAATAAAATTTAGACAAAATTTTCCATAGAAGTACAATTTTCGCAAAATTTTCTATAGAAATAAAATTTTGACAAAATCTTCTATAGAAATAAAATTTTGACAAAATTTTCTATAGAAATAAAATTTTGACAATATTTTGTATAGAACAAAAATTTTGACAAAATCTTCTATAGAAATAAAATTTAGACAAAATTTTCTATAAAAATAAAATTTTGACAAAATTTTCTATAAAAATAAAATTTTGACAAAATTTTCTATAGAAATAAAATTAAGATAAAATTTTCAATGGAAATAAAATTTTGACACAATTTTCTATAGAAATAAAATTTTGACAAAATTTTCTATAGAAGTACAATTTTCACAAAAGTTCTATAGAAATAAAATTTTGACAAAATCTTCTATCGAAATAAAATTTTGACAAAATTTTCTATAGAAATAAAACTTTGACAATTTTTGGTATAGAACTAAAATTTTGACAAAATCTTCTATAGAAATAAAATTTTGACAAAATTTTCTATAAAAATAAAATTTTGACAAAATTTTTTATAAAAATAAAATTTTGACAAAATTTTCTATAGAAATAAAATTAAGACAAAATTTTCAATGGAAATAAAATTTTGACAAAATTTTCTATAGAAGTACAATTTTCACAAAATTTTCTATAGAAATAAAATTTAGACAAAATTTTCTAAAAAACACAATTAAGACAAAATTTCCGATGGAAATAAAATTTTGACAAAATTTTCTATAGAAATAAAATTTTGGCAAGATTTTCTATAGAAATAAAATTTAAACAAAATTTTCTATAGAAATAAAATTTTGACAAAATTTTCTATAGAAGTACAATTTTCACAAAATTTTCTATAGAAATAAAATTTTGACAAAATCTTCTATAGAAATAAAATTTTGACAAAATCTTCTATAGAAATAAAATTTTGACAAAATGTTCACAAAATTTTTTTTGACAATATTTTGTATAGAAATAAAATTTTGACAATATATTTGATAGCAATAAAATGTTGACAATATTTTCTCTAAAAAAAAAATTTTGACAAAATTTTCTATAGGAATAAAATTTTAACAAAACTTGCCATAGAAGTACAATTTTCAAAAATTTTCTATAGAAATACAATTTTGACAAAATTTTCTATAGAAATACAATTTTGACAAAATTTTCTATAGAAATAAAATTTTGACAAAATTTTCTATAGAAATAAAATTTTGGCAAGATTTTCTATAGAAATAAAATGTTGACAAACTTTTCTATAGAAATAAAATTTTGACAAAATTTTCTATAGAAATAAAAGTTGGACAAAATTTTCTACAAAAATAAATTAAAGACAAAATTTTCAATGGAAATAAAATTTTGACAAAATTTTCTATATAAGTACAATGTTCACAAAATTTTCTATATAAGTACAATGTTCACAAAATTTTATTTAAAAAAAAATTTACAAAATTTTCTATAGAAATAAAATTTTGACAATAGTTTGTATAGAAATAAAATTTTGAGAATAGTTTCTATAGCAATAATATGTTGACAAAATTTTCTATGCAAAATTTTGACATAATTTTTTATACAAATAAAACTTTTACAAAATATTCTATAGAAATAAAATGTTGACAAAATTGTCTATATAAGTACAATTTTCACAAAATTTTCTATAGAAATAAAATGTTGACAAAATTTTCTATAAAATAAAATTTTGGCAAATACTTCTATAAAAATTAAATTTTGACAAATACTTCTATGGAAATAAAATTTTGTTTTTTTATACCCTTCACCATAGGATGGGGGGTATATTAACTTTGGCATTCCGTTTGTAACACATCGAAATATTGCTCTAATAACCGACCCCCAGATTTGACTTGCAGAGCCTCTTACATAGTGTTAGTATTTGGTCCATATCGGTCCATAATTATATACAGCCCCCATATAAACCGATCCCCAGATTTGACCTCCGGAGCCTCTTGGAGGAGGAAAATTCGTTCAGGTTAGTTTTTCTATAGAAATAAAATTTCCACAAAATTTTCTATAGAAATAAAATTTTGACAAAATTTTCTATAGAAATAAAATTTTGACAAAATTTTCTATAGAAATAAAATATTGACCAGATTTTCGATGGAAATAAAATGAATACGATTTTAGAGATTTTATTTTAAAGATTATCCTTCTTATAGGCATAAGTCTTTTATTTGCTTAAGAGTTTGAATTCTTTCCACATAAAGAAATATTGCATGCAATATCGATATTATGCAATTTACGCAAAATATTTTAAATCTAAAAAATTTTATGAATTATTATTCGTTAGACTAGGGATTATTATGTACAATTATATCATCTACAATTTTTAAACGGCCATACATTAATTCAGTAGAGAACCATTGAATCATAGCAATATATGTGGAGAAGTCTGCTCTAAAGTCCTATGGCTATACTTCCAACAATATTTTTTTCTATCAATATATAAGCAAATATTAACGTCATCTGTGATCATACCGGAAATTGTTAATGCGTTTTTAAATATTCTCATGTATATTTCCCATCGATTAGAACAAAAATGCTCATTAGTATCCTAATCTAACCAAAAGCGGCGACTTGAGTGATCTCACTTAGATTTTCCAGGATTTTTTAATTGACGTTTTAAGTATGAGCGGCTTGATTTAATCCTTGACTACCAAAGGATTTGGATATGTTTGCTCAAATAATTTTCATAAATTTGTTAAAATAACTGGTATGATGTTTTATGTTAGTCTCTTGTGTTATGCACAAAGTTAAATCAATGGAAGATTAAGCATCATGTCCTAGTGAAATGTTAAAATTTAATTTTGGGTTTTTACTCAAAACTCTTTAAAGTCACTGTGTGTGTGTGTTTTCTTTAAGTTACCAAATAAATAATAAACATCTTGGCAAAACAAACTAAATGAACAAATGACCAAGACTTAAAATATCAATAACATGGGAAACATCAAAAGGTAGAAAAAATTTACAAAAAATGCCGCATCCGGATATGTTTGTAAATAAAAACGGATTTTTGTTTTGAAGATGGCCAATATTTACTGTGATTATTCATTGACTATTGACTCTGGCAAACATAAGCGATTAATGAGCCGAATAATTTGAATGTTTTTTGCTTCTAGCCGCTATAAACATAAGCTAACACCAGATGCCATATTCTTGCGGCCCATTGACTTTTATCTCTCCACTCCATAGTCATACATTCATTCAAATTGCCTTTGGCCACCTTTGGCCATTTTCAATTTTAGTGTAAATAAAGGGAGTAGTAATAATTACATGTCACATGACTTAAGAAAACAAACAACAAGTTCTATTTAAACTCCCTCCTGCCGCCATATATCACATAGAAGGCCAGAGGAATCTGTTTTTTGGTTTGGTGAACATCAATGATAGAAAATATTTCCGATTTTGTTGTTTATTTATTTGACACAGGATTTGTTCAGGTTGTCTCTGTTTTATTTTGTGTGTTTTTGGCTATTCCAACTGGGTACCATATGACAAAAGGATTTACTATTTCCCGTAATTATTTATCATGTCCAGATGCGGTAAATGAGATTCTAGTAGGAAAATCCTAATGTTTATGAAATAATACTAAACAAGTATATACGCCGGTAAGTTCGGCCAGGCCGAAGCTTATGTACCCTCCATCATGGATTTCGTAGAAACTTCTTCTAAACACTGCCATCCACAATCGAATTACTTAAGTTGCGGTAACGCTTGCCGATGGCAAGGTATCTTAAAACCTCCTAACACCATCTTCTAAATTGTATGTAAGTCCATACGTGGTATATATTAAATCAAAAAAGATCGATCCAATACGTATATAATTCAGTTTGACAATGTAGACATAAAATTTTGACAAAAATTTCTACAGAAATAAAATTTTAAAAAAATTTTCTATAGAAATAAACTTTTGACAAAATTTTCTATAGAAATAAAATCTTGGTAGATTATTTGTGGCTCGACTGGCAACCATGATTATGAACCGAATAAAATTTGAACAAAATTTTCTATAGAAATAAAATTTTGACAAAATTTTCTATAGAAATAAAATTTTGAAAATGATGAAAATTTTATTATGAACCGAATAAAATTTTAACAAAATTTTCTCTAGAAATAAAATTTTGACAAAAGTTTCTATAGAAATAACATTTTGACAAAATTTTCTATAGAAATAAAATTTTGGTAGATTATTTTTGGCTCTAGTGGCAACCATGATTATGAACCGATATGGACCAATTTTTGTGGGATTGGACCAATTTTGGTATGGTTGTTAGCGACCATATACTAACACCACGTTCCTAATTTGAACCGGATCGGATGAATTTTGCTCCTCCAAGAGGCTCCGGAGGTCAAATCTGGAGAACGTTATATATATATAATTATGGACCGATGTGGACCAATTTTTGCATGGTTGTTAGAGACCATATACCAACACCATGTACCAAATTTCAGCCGGATCGGATGAAATATGCTTCTGTTAGAGGTTCCACAAGCCAAATCTGAGGGTCCCTTTATATGGGGGCTATACGTAAAAGTGGACCGATATGGCCCATTTTCAATACCATCCGACCTACATCGATAACAACTACTTGTGCCAAGTTTCAAGTCGATAGCTTGTTTCGTTCGGAAGTTAGCGTGATTTCAACAGACGGACGGACGGACGGACGGACATGCTTAGATCGACTCAGAATTTCACCACGACCCAGAATATATATACTTTATGGGGTCTTAGAGCAATATTTCGATGTGTTACAAACGGAATGACAAAGTTAATATACCCCCATCCTATGATGGAGGGTATAAAAAATAGATAATGATGATGAGTTGGAAGTACTGTTACCACAATTGGTAGAATTCTACCAAAAATTGTAGATTTTTTACTGTTTGGTAGATTATTTTGAATATTTTGGTAGATTTTGCAAAATACTTCTTTCCATCTAATTCACAAATTTTCTATAGATATAAAATTTTGTATAAAAATAAAATTTTGACAACATTTTCTATAGACATAAAATTTTGACAGAATTTTCTTTAGAAATTAAATTTTGACAAAATTTTCTATAGATATAAAATTTTGAAAAGAATTTCTATAGAACTTAAATTTTTGCTAACTTTTCTATGGAAATAAAATTTTCACAAAATGTTCTATAGAAATAAAATTTTGACAAAATTTAACTTCAACTGGTTTAGCTACACTTGTAGTTTAGTCAATGCATGGTTTTAAGCTGAAATCAAACACAACAATAAAAATTGAATATAGAAATATAATTTTGAGAAAATTTTCTATGGAAATAAAATTTTGACCAAATTTTCTATAGATATAAAATGTTGACAAAATTTTCTATAGAAATAAAATATTTACAAAATTTTGTATAAAAATGAAATATTGACAAATTTTCTATAGAAATAACATTTTGACTAAATTTTCTATAGAAATAAAATATTGACAAAATTTTCTATAGAAATAAAATTTTGACAAGCTTTTGTATAAAAATAAAATTTTGACAAATTTTCTATTGAAATAAAAATTTTGCAAAATGTTGTATAAAAATAAAATATTGACAAAATTTTCTATAGCAATAAAATTTTGACAAAATTTTCTATGAAATAAAATTTTGACAAAATTTTCTGTAGATATGAAATGTGGACAAAATTGTTTATCGTTATTGTTGTTTTTGATCTCAGCTTAAAGCCATGCATTGACTAAACTACAAGTGTAGCTTAACCAACAGAGGAAAAGTATGCTTGTCAAATTTATTTGGGCAAAGCCCTATAGACAGCAAGATGGATGGATGTACAGCTGTTTCGGAATTACCACATTCCTCATCAGCATCCTCTACTTGCAGCAAAACTATCAACCAATTATCAGAATAAACTCGGGTAATTCACTCATCCCAAAGTGAAATACACTTGAACCTTTCGAAAAATTGAAATAAAATTTTGAACAATTTTCTATAGAAACTAAATTTTGACTACATTGTCTATGATTTCCATACAACATTTTCTATGGAAGTACAATTTTGAAAAAATTTTCTATAGAAATAAAATGTTGACAAAATTTTCTATAGAAATAAAATTTTGACAAAATTTTCTGTAGAAATAAAATTTTGACAAAATTTTCTATTTTTGATAAAAATTTCTACAGAAATAAAATTTTGACACAATTTTCTATAGAAATAAAATTTTGACAAAATTTAACTTCAACTTTTCCTCTGTCGGTTAAGCTACACTTTTAGTTTAGTCAATGCATGGTTTTAAGCTGAAAAAAAAAAATAAAAATTTAATATAGAAATATAATTTTAAGAATTTTTCTATGGAAATAAAATTTTGACAAAATTTTCTATAGAAATAAAAGTTTGACAAAATTTTCTATAGAAATAACATTTTGACAAAATTTTCTATAGAAATAAAATATTGACAAAATTTAGTATAAAAATAAAATTTTGCCAAATTTTCTATTGAAATAAAAATTTGACAAAATTTTGTATAAAAACAAAATGTTGACAAAATTTTCTATAGCAATAAAATGTTGACAAACTTTTCTAAAAAAATACAATTTTGACAATTTTTTTTATGAAAATAAAATTTTGACAAAGTTTTCTTTAGAAATAAAATTTTGAAAAAATTTAACTTTAATTTTTCCTCTGTTGGTTAAGCTACAATTGTAGTTTAGTCAATGCATGGTTTTAAACTGAAACAAAAAAAATTTAATACAGAAATATAATTTTGAGAAAATTTTCTATGGAAGTAAAATTTTGACAAAATTTTGTATATAAATAAAATTTTGACAAATTTCCTATAGAAATAAAATTTTGGCAAAATTTTCTATAGAAATAAAATTTTGACAAAATGTTCTATATAAATAAAATGTTGACGAAATTTTCTCTAGGAATAAAATGTAGACGAAATTTTCTATAGAAATAAAATTTAGATAAAATTTTCCATAGAAATAAAATTTTTGCAAAATTTTCTATAGAAATAAAACTTAAACAAAATTTTCTATAGAAATAAAATTTTGACGAAAAAATTTTTTTAAAAAATAAAATTTTGAAAAAATTTTCGATGGAAATAAAATGGATACGTTTTTAGAGATTTTATTTTAAAGATTGTCCTTCTTATAGGCATAAGTCTTTTATTTGCTTAAGAATTTGAATTCTTTCCACATAAAGGCTTAAAGAAATATTTCATGCAATATCGATATTATGCAATTTACGCAAAATATTTTAAAATCTAAACTTTCCATAGAAATAATATTTTGACAAAATTTTCTATGGAAATAAAATTTTGCAAATATTTTCTATAGAAATAAAATTTTGATTTCCATAGAAATAACATTTTGACAAAATTGTGTATCGAAATAAGATTTTGACAAAACTTTTTTATAGAAAAAAGTTCAACAAGATTTTCTATAAAAGTAAAATTTTGACAACATATAAAATGTTGACAAAAATTTTGACAACATATAAAATGTTGACAAAATTTTTTATAGAAATGAAATTTTGAAGAAATTTTCTATAGAAATAAAAGTTAGAAAATTTTTTCTATATAAATAACATTTTGACAAATTTTTCTATAGAAATAAAATGTTGCAAAAATTTTCTATAGAAATAACATTTTGACAAAATTGTGTATCGAAATAAGATTTTGACAAAACGTTTTTTATAGAAAAAGAAAGTTCAACAAGATTTCTATAAAAAAAAAAAATTTTTGACAGCATTTTCTATAGAAATAAAATGTTGACAAAATTTTCTATTGAAATAAAATTTTGCAAAAATTTTCCATAGAAATAAAACTGTGACAAAATTTAATAGAAAATTAAATTTGGACAAAATTTTCTATGGAAATATAATTTTGATAAAATTTTCTATAAAAATACAATTTTGCAAAAATTTTCTACAGAAATAAAATTTTGACAAAATAGAAATATCTTTAAACATTTTAATTTTCGTGATTTAATTTAATCACAAACTTCAAAATAAGATTTTTTAAAGTTTGATAGAATTTTAGTAACATTTTCTCAAATTTTGGTAGATTATTTTTGTCATGAGTGGTAATCGTGATTCCATCACGAATAACTTTATTAGTTTTCAATATAGGTGGGAAGTCTTCAAAGGGTCTCTCATGTCAAAAGAAATAAAGTCTTGAAAGACTCCTCACATTTTTGAAATCATTTTACTTTTATTTACAAAAAATCGTCGAATTTTTGTGAATGAGTTCATTAATATTGAAGATTTGTTCCTATTTTCAAATTGACCTCAGTTCAATTTTTTCAGATTTTTCTTTTTTGTGTAAAGATATCCATTTCAAAATCGAATTAAAACACTAACAAATTTAGATATTTCTGATAAGAAACAAAGATAAATGAAATGCGTCTGTTATCTAACAAAAGGACAAGAAATCGTTGCGCTCCACGCAATAATTTTTTCAGTGGACATATGGTGAATATATGCATTGATAATAATTCGGTTTAATGGCAGCAAAAATGTTTAAATAGAGTTTCCCAATTTTTGAAAATGTTGAAAACTCGAAATGTCGACGAATTTTCAAAATGTTCCGAGACTTTTAACGTGAACTTTTCAAATTTTCAAGTCAAAAACGTGAAAAATCAATTTCTTAAAATATCCAGAAAGTTGTAAGGTCGAAAAGTCAACTTTTCGGATTACATTCCTTACTAACATCTATCAGTTTTGCACCCAACATTGATGACAATTAAAAATTTTACATTAAATTGAAAATAAAAAAAAAAATATTTACAAAAAAATATAAAAATATATAAAATTTTTCCTTTAAACATTATTCTAAGAATGTAATACATATCCTTGAAAAATACATTTACTAATACGAAAGCAAAAAAGCCTTATCAACTTTAAGCCTTCAAGGACATACCACAATCCTTGATCTCAACTAAAAGGTCAACAAGAAATCTAAAAATTTTCATAATTCCCACAAAAAGAAAAATTAGAAACTTCAAACTACTGCACTTTATTATAATAATAACCATTTCACTAAGCCCATTGAAACTCATTTCATTTCAATGTCAGTAAAATTATTCTCATTGAAAGGGAGAAAAATAATTTTTGAGAATTTTTACCTAATCTACCATAAGAAGAAAATAAGGAAAATATTAAATTATGTTGAGGGTCAACCAATAGCTGAATAATGTTGGCAAAGAAATTTCAAATTCGTAGAATTTTTAGTCTATGCTCTAAAATCATAACAAAAATTTGTCATTGGCAAAAATACACAGACCAAAAAAAAAAAGAAAAACAAAAATCACCTTCAAAGTCAAGGTCATGGAAAAAGTGTGCAAATATTTTTCACATCATCACATGTCGTCGCCAGAATGATGCTAAAGCTGATGTCTGTCATCACCACCATCATAATCATCAACATGCTATTCTAAGATATTTAATCATAAATTGCTCGATGGAAGGACGGACGCTAGCCCAGTGAGTAACTCAACAATAGAATCCAGTAACAAACGGTGACAATGCCACTAAACTGGCCGTCATCTAATCCATCAATAATAATCCGCGACTTTAGAAATTTTATGATGATCAGAAGCAATCGTCATCACCAGGTAATTCATCGTAAAAATATTTCCAAAAATTAGCCAGGACATATGGCCCATGGCACATTGCAGCGGGTATATGTGAGTGACCTGATTGCTTAGGTCAACCGAAAAAAAGGAAAGGAGTGACAGTGAACGAGTAGTTACAGTTCTGGCTAGGCGAACGCATAGAAAGGAGAAAGAAAAAAAAGAGGTGTACCCTTTACCTTAAACATTAAAGGATTGTCATGGACGGCTTGTAAAAGTGTTAAGAGGAGATTTACTCAAGGATTAGGACAAAGGATAGTTTTGTTTGGTGTTTCGTTCTGAATCTACCTGTCAACCCTACCTTTTGACAAGGACTACCAACAGGAACAAAGGATTCAAAGCAGAAGTCATTCCGGAAAATGACTTACTCAAATTTAGCTGACTGACAATAAAATGCCAATGTTTAGTATTTGCAATAATCCTTAATCCTTTTTCCTCCTTGCTTATGACAAAAATTTTGCCATTTTTGTCTATTCCCTGGTACTAAGTCAAGTTAATCCAATAGCTTAGATTAGTCGACAAATATTTTGAGAGTGGGCGTTACATTTAGTGGACTATGGATGCATTTGTTGGATATACCCAAATCACATTTCGACCTAATTTTCAGCCAAAACGAATTGGTTTGTATCCCAAGTGCGTAGCGGGTGTAGAATCTTCTGAGAGGAGATGTGAAATATTGTTTTGAAAAAGGGTTTCAAAATTAGTAAAAATCATTAATTTAATCCTTTTCCTTTTGGCACTTGATCGATATTTAAGCCTTTACTTAGATTTCTGGTCAACTTGTGATGCGATTCTGGTTAGAGCTCTAAGTTTTAGCGACCAAATAGATTTCTTTGGTCTCATTTCAAATCCATTAAACTCCACCCATGGATTGTGAATTTTACTAATGTTTTCGGCTAATTATAATGCAAAACATATAATAATGCTGAAAGGGTAAAAATGAAAATTTAGAAATCCATTAATGAGGATCCATACAAAATGAATTCTATTTTTAATAAATGATTAATTTATTCATTAATTTTTAATAAATTGAAATAATTTAAAATAAAACAAGTAAGGAAAGCCTAAAGTGGGGCGGGGCCGACTATATTATACCCTGCACCACTTTGTAGATCTAAATTTTCGATACCATATCACATCCGTCAAATGTGTTGGGGGCTATATATAAAGGTTTGTCCCAAATACATACATTTAAATATCACTCGATCTGGACAGAATTTGATAGACTTCTACAAATCTATAGACTCAAAATTTAAGTCGGCTAATGCACTAGGGTGGAACACAATATTAGTAAAAAAATATGTGAAACATTTAAATCTGAAGCAATTTTAAGGAAACTTCGCAAAAGTTTATTTATGATTTATCGCTCGATATATATGCATTAGAAGTTTAGGAAAATTAGAGTCATTTTTACAACTTTTCGACTAAGCAGTGGCGATTTTACAAGGAAAACGTTGGTATTTTGACCATTTTTGTCGAAATCAGAAAAACATGTATATGGGAGCTATATTTAAATCTGAACCGATTTCAACCAAATTTGGCATGCATAGCAACAATGCTAATTCTACTCTCTGTGCAAAATTTCAACTAAATCGGGGTTATTTGGCCTCTGTGGTCAAATGAGTGTAAATCGGGCGAAAGCTATATATGGGAGCTATATCTAAATCTGAACCGATTTCAACCAAATTTGCCACGCATAGCAACAATGCTAATTCTACTCTCTGTGCAAAATTTCAGCTAAATCGGGGTTAAAAATTGGCCTCTGTGGGCAAATGAGTGTAAATCGGGCGAAAGCTATATATGGGAGCTATATCTAAATCTGAACCGATTTGGCTGATATTTTGCAAGTTTTTCGAGACCCATAAAATATTCGGATGTACGGAATATGAGGAAGATCGGTTGATACACACGCCAATTGTGACCAGATCGGTGAAAAATATATATGGCGGCTATATCTAAATCTGAACCGATTTTTTCCAAAATCAACAGGGATCGTCTTTGAGCTGAAACAGGTCCCTATACCAAATTTTAGGACAATCGGACTAAAACTGCGAGCTGTACTTTGCACACAAAAATACATCAACAGACAGACGGACAGACAGACAGACAGACAGACGGACATCGCTAAATCGACTCAGAATTTAATTCTAAGCCGATCCGTATACTAAAAGGTTGGTCTATGATTACTCCTTCTTGGCGTTACATACAAATGCACAAACTTATTATACCCTGTACCACAGTAGTGGTGAAGGGTATAAATACAAATAAATTAAAATAATTATATTTTAAAATTAAATTAAATTTAATATAATAAAATAATTTATTGGGAGACCTCTAGGGACATTCTTGATTGTAGTGCAATTTTGAGTCTGTCGAGTCCATCTGCTTGGAACTTACCCCAAAGATTCCCCAGCAAAAACGAACTCCCAACAAGTATATACGGCCGTAAGGTAAGTTCGGCCAGGATGAATCTTATGTACCCTCCATCATGGATTGCATAGAAACTTGTACTAAAGACTGTCATCCACAATCGAATTATTTACTTGGGTTGCGGTAACACTTGTCGATGGCAAGGTATCTTAAAACTTCTTAACTCCGTCTTCTCAATTGTAAGATAGTCCATACGGGGTATATATTAAACAAAAAAGGCCGATTAAATACGTAAATAGTTCAGTTTGACAACATTTTCTATAAAAATAAAATGTTGACAAAATTTTCTATAGAAATAAAATTTTGACAAAAATTTCTATAGAAATAATATTTTTACAAAATTTTCTATAGAAATAAAATGTTGACAAAATTTTCTATAGAAATAAAATTTTGACAAAATTTTCTATAGAAATAACATTTTGACAAAATTCTCTATAGTAATAAAAATTTGACAAAAATTTCTATAGAAATAAAATGTTGACAAAAATTTCTATAGAAATAATATTTTGACAAAATTATCTATAGAAATAAAATTTTGACAAAATTTTCTATAGTAATAAAATTTTGACAAAATTTTCTATAGAAATAAAATTTTGACAAAATTTTCTATAGAAATAAAATTTTGACAAAAATTTCTATAGAAATAACATTTTGACAAAAATTTCTATAGAAATAAAATTTTGACAAAATTTTCTATAGTAATAAAATTTTGACAAAATTTTCTATAGTAATAAATTTTTGACAACATTTTTTATAGTAATAAAATTTTGACAAAATTTTCTATAGTAATACAATATTGACAAAATTTTCTATAGAAATAAAATTTTGACAAAATTTTGTATAGAAATAAAATTTTGACAAAATTTTCTGTAGTAATAAAATTTTGACAACATTTTCTATAGTAATAAAATTTTGACAAAATTTTCTATTGAAATAAAATTTTGACAAAATTTTCTATAGTAATAAAATTTTGACAAAATTTTCTATAGAAATAAAATTTTGACAAAATTTTCTATAGTAATAAAATTTTAACAAAAATGTTTAGAGAAATAAAATTTTGACAAAAATTTCTATAGAAACAATATTTTGACAAAATTATCTATAGAAATAAAATTTTGACAAAATTTTCTATAGTAATAAAATTTTGACAAAATTTTTCTATAGAAATAAAATTTTGACAAAATTTTTTATAGAAATAAAATTTTGACAAAATGTTGTATAGTAATAAAATTTTGACAAAATTTTCTATAGTAATAAAATTTCGACAAAATTTTCTATAGAAATAAAATTTTGACAAAATTTTCTATAGTAATAAAATTTTGACAAAATTTTCTATAGAAATAAAATTTTGACAAAATTTTCTATAGTAATAAAATTTTAACAAAAATGTTTAGAGAAATAATATTTTGACAAAATTTTCTATAGAAATAAAATTTTGACAAAATTTTTTATAGAAATAATATTTTGACAAAATTTTCTATAGAAATAAAATTTTGACAAAATTTTCTATAGAAATAAAATTTTGACAAAAATTTCTATAGAAATAAAATTTTGACAAAAATTTCTATAGAAATAAAATTTTGACAATATTTTCTATAGTAATAAAATTTTGACAAAATTTTCTATAGTAATAAAATTTTGACAACATTTTTTATAGTAATAAAATTTTGACAAAATTTTCTATAGTAATACAATATTGACAAAAGTTTCTATAGTAATAAAATGCTGACAAAATTTTCTATAGTATTAAAATTTTGCCAAATTTTCTATAGTAATAAAATTTTGACAACATTTTCTATAGTAATAAAATTTTGACAAAATTTTCTATTGAAATAAAATTTTGACAAAATTTTTTATAGTAATAAAATTTTGACAAAATTTTCTATAGAAATAAAATTTTGACAAAATTTTCTATAGAAATAATATTTTGACAAAATTTTTTATAGAAATAATATTTTGACAAAATTTTCTATTGAAATAAAATTTTGACAAAATTTTCTATAGAAATAAAATTTTGACAAAATTTTTTATAGAAATAAAATTTTGACAAAATGTTGTATAGTAATAAAATTTTGACAAAATTTTCTATAGAAATAAAATTTCGACAAAATTTTCAAAAGCAATAAAATTTTGACAAAATTTTTTATAGAACTGAAATTTTGACAAAATTTTCTATAGTAATAAAATTTGGACAAAATTTTGTATAGAAATAAAATTTTGACAAAATTTTTTAGAGAAATAAAATTTTGACAAAATTTTCTATAGTAATAAAATTTTGACAAAATTTTCTATAGAAATAAAATTTTGACAAAATTTTCTATTGAAATAAAATTTTGACGAAATTTTCTATAGAAATAAAATTTTGACAAAATTTTTTATAGAAATAAAATTTTGACAAAATGTTGTATAGTAATAAAATTTTGACAAAATTTTCTATAGAAATAAAATTTCGACAAAATTTTCAAAAGCAATAAAATTTTGACAAAATTTTGTATAGAACTGAAATTTTGACAAAATTTTCTATAGTAATAAAATTTTGACACAATTTTCTATAGAAATAAAATTTTGACAAAATTTGTTAGAGAAATAAAATTTTGACAAAATTTTCTATAGTAATAAAATTTTGACAAAATTTTCTATAGAAATAAAATTTTGACAAAATTTTCTATTGAAATAAAATTTTGACAAAATTTTTTATAGAAATAAAATTTTGACAAAAATTTCTATAGAAATAAAATTTTGACAAAATTTTCTATAGTAATAAAATTTTGACACAATTTTCTATAGAAATAAAATTTTGACAAAATTTTCTATATTAATAAAATTTTCTATAGAAATAACATTTTGACAAAATGTTCTATAGTAATAAAATTTTGACAAAAATTTCTATAGAAATAAAATTTTGACAAAAATTTCTATAGAAATTAAATTTTGACAAAATTTTCTATAGTAATAAAATTTTGACACAATTTTCTAAAGTAATAAAACTTTGACAAAATTTTCTATAGTAATAAAATTTTGGTAGATTATTTTTGGGTCGAGTGGCAACCATGATTAAAAACCGATAGGGACCAATTTTGGTATGGTTGTTAGCGGCCGTATACTAACACCACGTTCCAAATTTGGTTGTTAGAGACCATATACTAACACCATGTTCCAAATCTCAACCGGATCGGATGAAATTTGCTTTTCTTAGAGGCTCCGCAAGCCATTTACAAATAATTGTAAACCGATGTGGACCAATTTTTGCATGTATGTTAGAGACCATATACTAACACCACGTTCCACAGTTGAACCGCATCGGATGAATTTTTGCTCTTCCAAGAGGCTCCGGAATTCAAATATGGAGAACGGTTTATATGGGTGCTATATATAGTTATGGACTGATATGGACCAATTCTAGCATGGATCAACCGGATCGGATGGAATTTGCTTCTGTAAGATGCTCCGGAGAACAAATCTGGGGATCGGTTTATATGGGGGCTTCATATAATTATGCACCCATATGGACCAATTTTTTGCATGGTTGTTAGAGACCATATGGTAACGCCACGTACCAAATGTCTACCAGATAGGATGAAATTTGCCCCTCCAAAAGGCTCCGCAAACCAAATCTGGTGGTCGGTTCAAATGGGGGCTATACATAAAGGTTAAAGTGGCAGCCCGATTAAATTTCAGGCTCACTTAGACTATTCAGTCCATTGTTATAGGTTAGGTTAGGTTAAAGTGGGCTCTACATAAAAGTGGTCCAATATGGTCCATTTGCAATACCAACACCTATAGCAAGTTTCAAGTCGATTTCAAAAGATGTGATCTCAACAGACGGACGGACGTGGCTAGATCGACTCGGAATTTCATCACGACCCAGAATATATATAATTTATGGGGTCTTAGAGCAATATTACAAATCGAATGACAAAGTTAATATACCCCCATCCTATAGTGGAGGGTATAATTAAATATTATGGTAATTTGCAAAACCTTCTCAAAAGAACTTCCATTGATGTGAAAAAGTAAAAGGCATAGGTTCAAATCCCAGCAGAGATGATTTTTTTTTTACTTTTTGATTGTTTTTCTGATCATTTTTGCGAAATTTAATTGTCCAAAAAAATTCGATAGGGGATCCCGGGATGCACTTTAAAATAAATGTTTGTGGACTTGTCCAAAAGGACTGCATCGGAAGTGGAAAAAAGTTTCTGAAAAACAAAAGAGTTCAGTTGAAAATCTACTCCTTCGAATGGCCACCAAAACTCAACCGCCGCCGATGGTAAATGGTATGGGCCGTTGCAATGGCCGATAGTCGCTTTCCGCTGACATATATCAAACATGGAGTCTAAGTAACTACCAAATGTTATAGGGAAAATGTATTGAAGCCTTGGACAGAGAATCATGGACTATGGACAATCCAATAGGACTCAGCACTAAGCACGCGTCAACGAAAAATGGTTTAAAAAGGTGGTTCCTCTTCTCATATCTATCCCACAAAGGTCTCTACATCTCAATCCATTAGACTTGTGTGCCTGGGGAGTGGGTACTCTCTGAAATGAAGAGTAAATTTGGTTCTACAAAATATCAAAATGTAGATAATCTCAAGACGGCGCTTCGCCGCGAAGGGGCCAAACTATCGCAGAGCCAATTTCGTGCAGCTTTGTCGCCAATTTTAATCAAATCAAACTGGTACGCGTATAAAATTCGGCACAAAGTTTGTTTCAAAATTCGCGAATTTTCGAAATTACAATTTTCTTACTCATGTTTTAAAGGTAAAGGCATACGTAAATACAAAAATTTTACAAAAAGGGTATTTTATGATTAATTTCGTACATATGTACAAAAATTGTACAAAAATCGTCTTTATGATTAATTTCGTAAATTCTAGTTAAATACCATTCAAGTTTATTACATTTTCCTTGCATCTAAAAACATCTAAAAAAATGCAAAACCATTTACTTCATTTTTTTCAGTGTACAATCAACCCCAAAAGCATCATCCAAATGAATCCAAAATGTTCCTGATATTCTCCCAAAACTATGTAATACGATTCCCATTTCTTATCTGGTATTTCTCTTGTTACTAAATTTTTATCAAGAATATTTGACCCCTCATCTAGCTTTATAATAATTGTCGAATTTATTGCTCTACCAAAAAACGAAACCAAGGACCTTTTAAAAAACCATAAT
This sequence comes from Haematobia irritans, assembly GCF_050003625.1. Taxonomy (NCBI): domain Eukaryota; kingdom Metazoa; phylum Arthropoda; class Insecta; order Diptera; family Muscidae; genus Haematobia; species Haematobia irritans. The sequence goes on along the minus strand of NC_134398.1, from coordinate 219,221,760 downwards.
TTCACACTTTCACTTTGTTTAGTTTCAAAAGAAATGAGCTAAGCACTAAGCAAAGAGGGAAAACAAAAAAAATCAAAAACTACCAAATTCAGCAAAAGTGGCATTGAATGACATGACATTACCGGGAAGTGGAGTATTTGTCTTGGAAAATTAGAAAGAATTTTAGCTTCATATACCATGGAGCACTATTGCACAGATGACATCAGATATTGAAAAAGATGCCTATTTGTCTGTCAACTGCTGCTGTATAAAATATCTAACGAGTCATACGAGACCCTATGACTCGTTTACAAGTGGTTTTTCGGACTCTGAAGTTACTCGTGCGTTTACTCATGCGCCTGCGCCTAAAAGTCTCATCGCTGCAATTTCTTTGGAACTCTAAACCAAAACAAGTGCCCATAACTTTCCAAATGGATCCTTGGGTTAATTAGTGAGCCCACAAATATCGACAACAACATAAACACAGACCACATCTGTTTAGGAAAATTCTTCAGAATCCAAAATGAGGATCATCTTTCAAAATTCTTGAGTTTTTTTGTGTTGGGGGTTGGTCATGTTTTTGGAATATTGCATAATTTATGACTCTTAAGTACTGTAAACATTGCCCAACACTTTTAGGACAATTGAAAATTGTCCTTGTAATTGGATATCTAAAGATTCGATGAAGTCAGGACGGATGGACGGACGTAAGTAGATGGAAATGGGCCACAACCAAAAGAAGAACACACAAAAGGGTACTTTAAAGTGTTTTTTTTTTTTTTTTAATTTGGAAGATGCTCTTCTATGTTATCATACAAGGCCAATTTTGTTATAAAATTTTAAAATGTGTTTTGCTTTCAATATATAACAAGGAATGAAAATAAGGTGGCACTGATCGATTATAACTTACCCTATACCAAACTATAGGACTTTTTTAGAATTTTTCATTTGGACAAAATTTCCTATAGAAATAAAATTTGGACAAAATTTCCTATAGAAATGAAATTTTACCAACATTGTCCAATAGAAACAAAATTTTGCCGAAAATTTCCTATAAACATGAAATTTTGACAAAATTTCCTATAGAAATGAAATTTTGGCAAAATTTTATATAGAAATAAAATAATGACAAAATTTCCCATAGAAATGAAATTTGTACTAAATTTCGTTGACATGCAATTTTGACAAAACTTCCTATAGCAAGAAAATTTGGACAAAATTTTATATAGAAATGAAATTTTGACAAAATTGTATATAGAAATGACATTTTGATAAAATTTCCTATAGAAATTAAATTTTGACAAAAGATTATAAAAAATTAAATTTTGGCAAAATTTTATATAAAAGTGAAATTTTAACAAAATTTTATATAGAAATTAAATTTTGACAAAATTTTATATAAAAACGAAATTTTGACAAAATTTTATATAGAAATGACATTTTGATAAAATTTCCTATAGGAATTAAATTTTGACAAGAGATTATAAAAAATTAAATTTTGGCAAAATTTTATATAAAAGTGAAATTTTAACAAAATTGCACAAATGGAGTTTTGACAAAATTTTATATAGAAATTAAATTTTGACAAAATTTTATATAGAAATGACATTTTGATAAAATTTCCTATAGAGATGAATTTTGACAAAATTTTATATAGAAATGAAGTTTTGTCAAAATTTTATATAGAAATAAAATTTTGTTGAAAATTTCTTATAGAAATGAAATTTTGGCAAAATTTTATATAAAAGTGAAATTTTGTCAAAAATTTCCTATAGAAATGAAATTTTGACAAAACTTCCTACAGAAATGAAATTTTGACAAAATTTCCTATAGAAATGAAATTAAAACAAGTTTTTCTAGATCTGCACCAGTCTCGAGTATGGGACGAACAGAGGCATTTGAAGCAAAACCGGTTTTCTCTCATATGTCGTCTTCGTTCGTGGACTTCCATTCGCTGAAATTCTGGACTGTCTTTCAAAGCATGCCGGTTTTGGCAGATGCAGCATTTTGGAAGGCTAAATGTTGTACAGTTACGTAAATTTATTATGTTGTGAACGGTAAAAACAAGTATATACGGCCGTAAGTTCGGCCAGGCCGAATCTTATGTACCCTCCACCATGGATTGCGTAGGAACTTCTACTAAAGGCTGTCATCCACAATCGAATTACTTGGGTTGCGATAACACTTGCCGATGGCAAGGTATCGTAAAACTTTTTAACACTGTCTTCTAAATTGTAAGTTAGCCCATACGGGGTATATATTAAACAAAAAAAAGGCCGATTAAATACGTATATAATCTAGTTTGACAAAATTTTCTATAGAAATAAAATTTTGACAAAATTTTCTAAAGAAATGAAATCTTGACAAAAATTTCTATAGAAATAAAATTTTGACAAAATTTTCTATAGAAATAAAAATTTGACAAAATTTTCTATAGAAATAAAAACTTGACAAAATTTTCTATAGAAATAAAATGTTGACAAAATTTTCTATGGAAGTAAAATGTTGACAAAATTTTCTATAGCAATACAATTTTGACAAAAATTTCTATAGAAATAAAATGTTGACAAAATATTGTATACACGGATGAAAAAGACTGTTTTTCATATGTTTGGCTATAAACATTATATGTTTGGAACACAAATTTTTAAACAAAATATTTTTGAGTGCAAGCATATAATGTTCATAAACTAGCATAACATGTTTGGGACATATATGTTAATATGTTAGAACATATTATGTTTGGGACATAAAATGTTTGTAAATATAATATGCTTGGATGCAAACATATATTCATTTAGAAATAGCCTATAAACATATATGTGTTTAGTAGCTTGGAGCGCTATTTAACAGGGAGCGATATTGAATTAAGTTGGTGGTTGTTGCTTGTTATTACAAAATTAACATTTTATTTTTCCTTGGGCAATTGATCAGCTACTTCTTTGATCCTTACAAACTGTTCGAATCCCCGTCCGGCAAAAGGTAAAATTAAAAAAAAAATCATAAAATTGAATAATTTCTTCTACAATGTTTGTATTACAGAAAAATGTGCTAAGAACTAAAAAATCTCGTGGAAGTGAGAAAGATGTCGGAGAATATACAATTGGGCAGAAACAAAATTTTGAGCATTCAGGTCGAAAACCTATGTTGTTAGTACCTATATTACCTGTTTATTTTCATAATTCATTATGATTGTAAATATATAAATAAATAAATAAAATTTTGAGCACAATATTGTTTGGGAGAATTTTTTTAAGCATATAATATTTTTGAGTGCAAAATGCTTCCAAACATATTATATGTTCACATAATAACATATTGTTTTTTGGAAGACAACATTATTGAATTTGGATGCAAAAATACAAAATGTTTGGAACTTAGACTACCCAAACATATATTGTTTAGACCAATATGCTTTCAAACATATTATATATTGGAAGAGATCAAACATATAAATGTTTGGGCAATACCCAAAAATATATATGCTTGAAGCAAAATATGTTTGGGAGTATATGTTACAGAAGCGATTTTTTGTGAGCGTGTAGAAATAAAATTTTGACAAAATTTTGTATAGAAATAAAATGTTGACAAAATTTTCTACAGAAATAAATTTTTTACAAAATTTTCTATAGAAATAAAATTTTGACAAACATTTCAATAGAAATAAACTTTTGACAAAACTTTCTATAGAAATGAAATTTTAACAAAACTTTCTATAGTAATAAAATTTGACAAAATTTTCTATGGAAATAAAGTTTAGGTAGATTACAAAATTTTCTATAGAAATAAAATTTTGACAAAATTTTCTATGGAAATAAAATTTTGACAAACATTTGTATAGAAATAAACTTTTTACAAAACTTTCTATAGAAATGAAATTTTGACAAAACTTTCTATAGTAATAAAATTTGACAAAATTTTCTATGGAAATAAAGTTTTGGTAGATTATTTTTGGCGATATGGACCAATTTTTGTGTAATAAGTCATCGGCTATATATAACTAAAGACCGATATGGACCAATTTTTACATGGCTATTAGAGGCCATATATTGACAAAATGTACCAAATTTCAACCGTATCGGATGACTTTTGCTCCTCCAAGAGGTTCCGGACGTCAAATCTGGGGACGGTTTATATGGGAACTATATATAATTATGGACCGATATGGACCAATTTTTGCATGGTTGTTAGAGACCATATACTAACACCATGTACCAAATTTCAACTGGATCGGATGAATTTTGCTCTTCCAAGAGGCTCCGGAGTTCAAATCTGGGGATCGGTTTATATGGGGGCTATATATAATTATGGACCGATATGGACCAATTTTTGCATGGTTATGAGAGGCCGTAAACTAACATCAGGTACCAAATTTCAACCGGATCGGATGAATTTTGCCCCTCCAAGAGGCTCCGGAGGTCAAATCTGGGGATCGGTTTATATGGGGGCTATATATAATTATGGACCGATATGGACCAATTTTTGCATGGTTGTTAAAAACCGTATACTAAGACCACGTACTAAATTTCAACCGGATCGGATGAATTTTGCTCCTCAAAGAGGCTCCGGTGGTCAAATCTGGGGATCGGTTTATATGGGAGCTATATATAATTATGGACCGATATGGACCAATTTTTGCATGGTTGTTAGAGGCCGTATACTAACATCAGGTACCAAATTTCAACCGGATCGGATGAATTTTGCCACTCCAAAAGTCTCCGGAGGTCAAATCTGGGGATCGGTTTATATGGGGGCTATATATGATTATGGACCGATATGGACCAATTTTTGCATGGTTGTTAGAGACCATATACTAACATCAGGTGCCAAATATCAATCGGATCGGATGAATTTTGCCCCTCCAAGAGGCTCCGGAGGTCAAATCTGGGGATCGGTTTATATGGGGGCTATATATAATTATGGACCGATATGGACCAATTTTTGCATGGTTGTTAGAGACCGTATACTAAGACCACGTACCAAATTTCAACCGGATCGGATGAATTTTGCTGCTCCGGGAGGCTCCCCAAGCCAAATTTGGGGATCGGTTTATATGGGGGCTATACGTAAACGTGGTCCGATATGGCCCATTTTCAATACCATCCGACCTACATCAATAACAACTACTTGTGCCAAGTTTCAAGTCGATAGCTTGTTTCGTTCGGAAGTTAGCGTGATTTCCACAGACGGACGGACAGCCGGACAGACGGACGGACGGACAGACGGACAGACGGACAGACGGACGGACGGACGGACATGCTTAGATCGACTCAGAATTTCACCACGACCCAGAATATATATACTTTATGGGGTCTTAGAGCAATATTTCGATGTGTTACAAACGGAATGACAAAGTTAATATACCCCCATCCTATGGTGGAGGGTATAAAAAAAATCCTAAAGAAATGATATTTAGACAAAATTTCCTATAGTAAAAAAAATTGGAAAAATTTCTTGTAGTAGTAAAAATTTGACAAAAATTTATACAAAAATGAAATTTTGCCAAAAAGTTCCTACAGAAATGAAATTTTGACAAAATTTCCTATAGAAATGAAAATTTGTCAAAATTTCCTAAAGGAATTACATTTTGACAAACTGTGATTAGAAATCAATTTTTGACAAAATTTCATATTTATATAATTGTTAAAATTAAATTTTAACAAAATTTCTTATAGAAATTAAATTTTAACAAAAATTTTCTATAGAAATGAAATTTTGCCAAAATTTTATATAGAAATTAAATTTTGACAAACTATGATATAGAAAGGAATTTTTGACAAATTTTATACATAAATGAAATTTTGACAAAATTTCATATATAAATAAAATTTTGACAAAATTTTATACAAAAATGAAATTTTAACAAAATTTCCTATAGAAATGAAATTGTGACAAAATTTTATATAGAAATGAAATTTTGACAAAATTGTATATAGAAATGCAATTTTGACAAAATTTACTATAGAAATGAAATTTTGACAAAATTTTCCATAGAAATGAAATTTTTACAAAATTTCCTGTAGTAACAAAATATTTTCAAAATTTTATATAGTCAAAATTATAATTTTGTCAAAATTTTAAAAAGAAATGAAATTTTGACAAAATTTTATATATAAATAAAATAATGACATAATTTTATATAGAAATAAAATTTTGACAAAATTTTATATAGAAATGAAATTTTGACAAAATTTCCTAAAGAAATTAAATTTTGAGAAATTTCCTAGACAAATGAAATTTTGGCAAAATTTTATATAGAAAGAAAATAATGACAAAATTTCCCATAGTAATGAAATTTTTACTAAATTTCGTTGACATGCAATTTTGACAAAACCTCCTATAAACATGACATTTAGACAAAATTTCCTATAGCAAGAAAATTTGGACAGAATTTCCTATAGAAATTAAATTTTGACAACATTTTATATAGAAATTACATTTTGATAAAATTTCCTATAGAAATTATATTTTGACAGAAGATTATACAAAAATGAAATTTTATAAAATTTTATATAAAAATTAAATTTTGACAAAATTTTATGCTCAAATGGAATTTTGCCAAAATTTTGTATAGAAATAAAATTTTGACAAAATTTTATATAGAAATGAAACTCTGACAAAATTTTACATAGAAATTAAATTTTGCCAAAATTCTATATAGAAATAAAATTTTGACAAAATTTTATATAGAAATAAAATTTTGACAAAATTTTATATAGAAATGAAATTTTGGCAAAATTTTATATATAGAAAGGAAATTTTGACAAAATTTTACACAAAAATGCTGCAAGTAGAGGATGCTGATGAGAAATGTGGTAATTCCGAAACAGCTGTACATCCAACCATCTTGCAGTCTATAGGGCTTTGCCCAAATAAATTTGACAAGCATACTTTTCCTCTGTTGTTTAAGCTACACTTGTAGTTTAGTCAATGCATGGCTTTAAGCTGAGATCAAAAACAACAATAACGATTGAAGAGAAGCCAAGAATAACAAACAAAACGAATAAAAATGAAATTTTAACAAAATTTTATATAGAAATGAAATTTTGACAAAATTTTCTATAGAAATGAAATTTTTACTAAATTTCGTTGACATGCAATTTTGACAAAAACCTCCTATAAACATGACATTTAGACAAAATTTCCTATAGCAAGAAAATTTGGACAAAATTTCCTATAGAAATTAAATTTTGACAAAATTTTATATAGAAATGACATTTTGATAAAATTTCCTACAGAAATTAAATTTGGCAGAAGATTATACAAAAATGAAATTTTATAAAATTTTATATAAAATTAAATTTTGACAAAAATTTTATGTACAAATGGAATTTTGCCAAAATTTTATATAGAAATGAAATTTTGGCAAATTTCTTTATAGAAATTAAATTTTGACAAAATTTTATATAGAAACGAAATTTTGGCAAAATTCTATATAGAAATAAAATTTTGACAATATTTTACACAAAAATGAAATTTTAACAAAATTTTATATAGAAATAAAATTTTGACAAAATTTTACACAAAAATGACATTTTGTCAAAATTTTCTATAAAAATGAAATTTTGACAAAATTTTCTATAAAAATGAAATTTTGACAAAATTTTCTATAGAAATGAAATTTTATAAAATATCCTATTAAAATGAAATGTTGACAAAATTTCCTATAGAAATGAAATTTTCGTAAAATTTTATATACAAATGAAAGTTTGACAAATTGTCCTAAGTAATAAAATTTTGACAAAATTGCCTATAGTATAAAAATTTTGAGAAGATTTCCTATAAATATGAAAGTTTGCCAAAATTTCCTGTGGATGTGAAGATTTTACTAAATTTCCTATAAAATTGAATTTTCGCTCAATTTCCTGTAGAAATTAAATTTTGACACAGCTCATAGAAATGACATGTTGACACAAATTCCTATAGTAATAAAATGTTGTCAATATTTTATATTAAAATGAGATTTTGACAAAATTTCCTATAGAAATGAAATTTTGACAAAATTTCCTGTAGAAATAAAATTTTAACAAAATTTTAACAAAAAAAATAATAATAATAAAATGTTGACAAAATTTTATATTAAAATGAAATTTTGATAAAATTTCCTATAGAAATGAAATTTTGCCAAAAATTTCCTATAGAAATGCAATTTTGCCAAAAATTTCCTATAAAAATGAAATTTTGACAAATTTTCCTGTAGAAATAAAATTTTAACAAAATTTTTACAAAATTTCCTATAGAAATGAAATTTTGAAAAAAATTCCTATAGATATTAATTTCTGACAAAATTTCCTATAGAAATGAAATTTTGACAAAATTTCCGGTAGAAATAAAATTTTAACAAAATTTTAACAAAAAAAAAATAATAATAAAATGTTGACAAAATTTTATATTAAAATGAAATTTTGATAAAATTTCCTATAGAAATGAAATTTTGCCAAAAATTTCCTATAGAAATGCAATTTTGCCAAAAATTTCCTATAAAAATGAAATTTTGACAAATTTTCCTGTAGAAGTAAAATTTTTACAAAATTTTTACAAAATTTCCTATAGAAATGAAATTTAGAAAAAAAATTCCTATAGATATTAATTTCTGACAAAATTTCCTATAGAAATGATTTTTTGCCAAAAATTTCCTATAAAAATTAAATTTTAACAAAATTTCCCATAGAAATTTTGTCAAAAATCCGCTAAAGGAATGAAATTTTGCCAAAAATTTCCTAAAAAAATGAAATTTTGACAAAATATCCCATATAAATACATTTTTGATAAAATTTATTATGGAAATGAAATTTTTTTCCCAAAATTTCACCAGACAAATACACTATCAAGTGTATGTTGGCATGTATATAAAGTCTCATTTCAATATTTCGATTTGTTACAAACGCAATGACTGTGTCAGTATAGCATACAATGTAGTCTATAAAAAGGATTTTCAAAAACTCCCATCCCTCCTAGCCTATCCACCGGCAAACTCATTCTCCATTGTCAAGTGGCGTTTGGTAAACATTTCAAGGATAGCAAAAAAAAAAAAAAACAAAAAACCTCAAGAGGTTTAGAATTCCCTTGTTTTGAGTATCCTTATCTGAGTAAAATGTCGAACGATTCGAAGACCAGTAGGGGGAGTATTTTGTAGACAAAATGTTTTTTTTTTATTTTCTTGTTGTTGTGGGTTGCACATGTTTGCTGTGATAAATTATCATTTATGAACTCCCTCCAGGAATACATTGTATGGGGAAAGGGGCGCGGGGGAGATGGTGATGGTAATGGTGGTGGTGATGGTATGGTCATGAGACGTCATGTCTTCCATAACACATTTTCACACTATTTTCACTCTCGTATATCCTCGAATTTCATCCCAAAAACACCCCAAGAAAAGATCAATGAAATTTGAATACCTTTTGGCTGGTGTGATTCTTCGAAACGATTTGTTAACCACTTGTGGCTAATATTCATGCTCATGCTCATGATCTTCCAGACCATTTCAATTGTTTGACACTCCATGAGCATTTGAGCAGTACAACTTTCAATTCCAATATTTGGGGTAATTAATCAAACTGTACGCCAAGTGTACAAAAATCCATAGAGCCCTGGAGTTTCAGTCAATCTCAACTCATTAGGCTCATTTGGAATTGTGTGTTGATGTGACAGGCGGGCAGGGAGGCAGCCATCAGGCATCATCGTCGTTAATATCGTTAAGGTGGATTACAAATCACCATGGATCTCGTTAAATGTTATAATTAATAGAAATTCAATTATGAGCTGGAATTAATAGTTTCTCCTAAAATGCCAATATAAACGCCACAGGTGGCTTAACACTTTCCGAGGGAAAAAAAGGGGAGAGCCAGTAGGTTGCCTGACCTTTTGCACCTATGGCTAGACCACCGACATAATCAATGTTCGTCGTATGCGATAGTGCCAAAAGATCAATAGCGCCCTAGACTACATGCCACTTAGACAGAGACTGTGATTCTATGGATACACTTGGAAAATAAAAAAAAAATCGTTTTTAAGAATTTGGAAATTTACAAGGATGTTCAATAAATTATAAAAAAGTACAAACCTTTCTGAAAAATTTGGGGCTTTTTTACCTTTAATCGATACCGTTGGTCCAGTTGTGATGCAATTTTTTGACAATCCCAAAAGATATATTTTCTCGAGGCCTTTGACATGGGCATATGTTGTGATGAAATGCTCTTATAACAAGAACATATAATGTCCATTTAAATATTGAACTTGATTTTGAAAAACAAATCAATAAGCATAATTGCAAAATTTCAAAAAAAAATATGTTAAATATAATTGCATACTTTCAGGCGATAGACATTTCCAGTCGAAATGATATGACAAGGAAAAAAGCCCATATTCGCAAAAGCCAAATGTTGACTTTTAAAAATAAAACAATTAATAAATCGGCTACTCTAAATTAGGAAGAAGTGGGAAAATGTCAATTTTTTAAAATTAAAAAAATCTAAAATTCGACTTTCTGATTCTCTCTACTATACCCAATATTTGTGACCATTTACAGTGTTTTTAAACGGATACATGTCCCGCCTAAAGATAGGCTAAGAAAGACTCGATTGTGTCTCGTTTTTGTCACTTTTACTAAATTTTAAATTTTACAAAAATCGACATTATAAAGAATGGTTAAAATTTCAAGGGCCGATGTTGATTTTGAATAAAACACAAACTATTTAGGAAATTATTGTAATTTTATTTTATTATGATATATTGGTATTACTCAATTATGTATATAACAAAATATCGACCAAATGGGCGCCGCGACCTCGGTCCAAATTTTCGATGATGCTGAGGCATAATGGAGGTTCTATGCCGTTAATGTGCCGAATTATCTCATCTTTTAGCTCTTGAATTGTTGCTTGCTTATCGACGTAACCTTTTTTTTCAAATAAACCCAAAGAAAAAAGTCCAACGGTGTCAAATCACATGATCGTGGCGGCCAATTGACATCGCCATTACGTGAGATAACACGGCCATTGAATTTATTGCGCAAAACAGCCATTGTTTCGTTAGCTGTGTGGCAAGTGGCACCGTCCTGCTGAAACCACATATCGTCCACATCCATATCTTCCAATTCGGACCATAAAAAGTTCGTTATCATCTCACGATAGCGAACACCATTCACAGTAACTGCCTGACCGGCCTCATTTTGGAAAAAATACGGCCCGATGATGCCGCCAGCCCATAAGCCGCACCAAACAGTCACTCTTTGTGGGTGCATGGATTTTTCGACAATCACTCTTGGATTCTCATTCGCCCAAATGCGGCAATTCTGTTTATTGACGAATCCATTGAGGTGAAAATGTGCCTCATCACTGAAGATGATTTTCATCGAAAATTGATCATCCACTGTTGCCATTTCTTGGAACCATTTAACATGTTGTTGGATTATGTATATCTCCATGGTTCAAATTGAGTAAGTCTGAAATAGAGAAATGTCAAATAAAATTCGGAAAAAAACTTGGCGTTTAGGTGTGGTTCACCTTCATTATCGGCCCTTACAATTTAACCACCCTTTAAATTGAGAAGGCGGAAAGTGGAATCTCGACTTTTTCAAATTATCAAAACAAAAATCAAAGGTCGAAATGAAAAATTATATGAAAAAAATGTTATTTCTATAGAAAAAAATTCTCAAAATTTCTGTAGAAAATTTTGTAACAATGTTATTTCTATAGAAAACTTTGTGAAAAGTTTATTTCTATAGAAAATTTTCTGAAAATTTTATTTCTATAGAATATTTTCTAAAAATTTTATTTCTATAGAAAATTTTATTTGTATAGAAAATTGCCTGAAAAATGTATTACTATAGGAAATTTTCTCAAAATCTTATTTCTAAAGAAAATTTTGTCAAAATGTTATTTCTATAGAAAATTTTGGCAAAATATTATTTCTATAAAAAATTTTCTAAAAATTTTATTTCTATGGAAAATTTTGTGAAAACTGTATTTCTATAGAAAATTTTTCAAATTGTTCACAATTTTATTACTATGGAAAATTTTGTCAGAATTTTATTTCTGTAGAAAATGTTTGACAAAATTTTATTTCTATAGAAAAGTTTCTCAAAATTTTATTTCTATAGAAAATTTTGGTTAAAAATTTATTTCTATAGGAAATTTTCTCAAAATTTTATTTCTTTAGAAAATTTTCTGCAAATGTTATTTCTATAGAAAATTTCTTGAAAATTTTATTTCTATAGAACATTTTCTGAAAATTTTATTTCTATAGAAAATTTTCTCAAAATTTTATTTCTATAAAAAAATGTTATCAAAATTTTATTTCTATAGAAATTTTGTCAAAATTGTAGTTCTATAGAAAATTTTGTCAAAATTTTTTTTCTATAAAAATTTTTTGCAAATTTTTTTTTCTATAAAAAATTTTCTAAAAATTTTATTTCTATAGAAATTTTGTCAAAATTGTAGTTCTATAGAAAATTTTGTCAAAATTTTTTTCTATAGAAAATTTTTGTCAAAATTTTATTTCTATAGGAAATTTTCTCAAAATTTTATTTCTATAGTTAATTTTCTCAATATTTTTTTTCTAAAGCAAATTTTATTTCTGTAGAAAATTTTTGTCAAAATTTTATTTCTATAGGAAATTTTTGTCAAAATTTTATTTCTATAGAAAATTTTCTCGAATTTTATTTCTATAGAAAATTTTGGTTAAAAATTTATTTCTATAGGAAATTTTCTGAAAATTTTATTTCTATAGAAAATTTTCTCAAAATTTTATTTCTATAGAAAATGTCCTGAACATTTTACTTCTATAGAACATTTTCTGAAAATTTTATCTCTATAGAAAATTTTCTCAAAATTTTATTTCTATAAAAATGTTGTCAAAATTTTATTTCTATAGAAATTTTGTCAAAATTTTACTTCTATAGAAAATGTTGTCAAAATTTTATTTCTATAAAAAATTTTTCTAAAAATTTTATTTCTATAGAAAATCTTCTCGAATTTTATTTCTATACAAAATTTTCTCGAATTTTATTTCTATAGAAAACTTTGCCAAAATTTTATTTCTATAGAAAATTTTGTCACAATTTTATTTCCATAAAAATTTTCTGAAAATGTTATTTCTGTAGAAAATGTTCTCAAAATTTTATTTCTATAAAAAATGTTGCCAAAATTTTATTTCTATAGAAAATTTTTTCAACATTTTATTTCTTTAGAAAATTTTGTCAAAATTTTATTTCTATAGAAAATTTTCTCAAAATGTTATTTCTATAGAAAATTTTGTCAAAATTTTATTTCTATAGAAAATTTTGTCAAAATTTTATTTCCATAGAAAATTTTCTGAAAATTTTATTTCTATAGAAAATTTGTCAAAATTTTATTCCTACAGAAAATTTTGTCAAAATTTTATTTCCATAGAAAATTTTCTTAAAATTTTATTTCTATAGAAAATTGTCTCAAAATTTTATTTCTATAGAAAATTTTCTGAAAATTTTATCTCTACAGAAAATTTTCTGAATTGTTATTTGTATAGAAAATTTTCTCAAAATTTTATTTCTTAGAAAATTTTGTCAAAATTTTATTTCTATAGAAAATTTTCTGCAAATGTTATTTCTATAGAAAATTTTATTTCTATAGAAAATTTTATTTCTATAGAAAATTTTCTCGAATTTTATTTCTATAGAAAATTTTGGTTAAAAATTTATTTCTATAGGTAATTTTCTCAAAATTTTATTTCTTTAGAAAATTTTCTGAAAATGTTATTTCTATAGAACATTTTCTGAAAGTGTTATTTATATATATAACACTTTTCTCAAAATTTTATTTCTATAAAAAATGTTATCAAAATTTTATTTCTATAGAAATTTTGTCAAAATTGTAGTTCTATAGAAAATTTTGTCAAAATTTTTTTTCTATAAAAAATTTTTGCAAATTTTTTTTTCTATAAAAAATTTTCTAAAAATTTTATTTCTATAGCAATTTTGTCAAAATTGTAGTTCTATAGAAAATTTTGTCAAAATTTTTTTCTATAGAAAATTTTTGTCAAAATTTTATTTCTATAGGAAATTTTCTCAAAATTTTATTTCTATAGTTAATTTTCTCAATATTTTTTTTCTAAAGCAAATTTTATTTCTGTAGAAAATTTTTGTCAAAATTTTATTTCTATAGGAAATTTTTGTCAAAATTTTATTTCTATAGAAAATTTTCTCGAATTTTATTTCTATAGAAAATTTTGGTTAAAAATTTATTTCTATAGAAAATTTTCTGAAAATTTTATTTCTATAGAAAATTTTCTCAAAATTTTATTTCTATAGAAAATGTCCTGAACATTTTACTTCTATAGAACATTTTCTGAAAATGTTATCTCTATAGAAAATTTTCTCAAAATTTTATTTCTATAAAAATGTTGTCAAAATTTTATTTCTATAGAAATTTTGTCAAAATTTTACTTCTATAGAAAATGTTGTCAAAATTTTATTTCTATAAAAAATTTTTCTAAAAATTTTATTTCTATAGAAAATCTTCTCGAATTTTATTTCTATACAAAATTTTCTCGAATTTTATTTCTATAGAAAACTTTGCCAAAATTTTATTTCTATAGAAAATTTTGTCACAATTTTATTTCCATAAAAATTTTCTGAAAATGTTATTTCTGTAGAAAATGTTCTCAAAATTTTATTTCTATAAAAAATGTTGCCAAAATTTTATTTCTATAGAAAATTTTTTCAACATTTTATTTCTATAGAAAATTTTGTCAAAATTTTATTTCCATAGAAAATTTTCTGAAAATTTTATTTCTATAGAAAATTGTCTCAAAATTTTATTTCTATAGAAAATTTTCTGAAAATTTTATCTCTACAGAAAATTTTCTGAATTGTTATTTGTATAGAAAATTTTCTCAAAATTTTATTTCTTAGAAAATTTTGTCAAAATTTTATTTCTATAGAAAATTTTCTGCAAATGTTATTTCTATAGAAAATTTTATTTCTATAGAAAATTTTATTTCTATAGAAAATTTTCTCGAATTTTATTTCTATAGAAAATTTTGGTTAAAAATTTATTTCTATAGGTAATTTTCTCAAAATTTTATTTCTTTAGAAAATTTTCTGAAAATGTTATTTCTATAGAACATTTTCTGAAAGTGTTATTTCTATAGAAAATTTTCTCAAAATTTTATTTCTATAAAAAATGTTGTCAAAATTTTATTTTTATAGAAAATTTTGTCAAAATTTTATTTCTATAAAAAATTTTCTAAAAATTTTATTTCTATAAAAAATGTTCTAAAAATTTTATTTCTATAGAAAATTTGTGCAAAATTTTATTTCTATAGAGAATTTTTGTCAAAATTTTATTTTTATAGGAAATTTTCTCAAAATTTTATTTCTATAGTCAATTTTCTCAAAATTTTTTTCTATAGAAAATTTTATTTCTGTAGAAAATTTTTGTCAAAATTTTATTTCTATAGGAAATTTTTGTCAAAATTTTATTTCTATACAAAATTTTTGTCAAAATTTTATTTTTATAGGAAATTTTCTCAAAATTTTATTTCTATAGTTAATTTTCTCAAAATATTTTTCTATAGAAAATTTTATTTCTGTAGAAAATGTCTGTCAAAATTTTATTTCTATAGGAAATTTTTGTCAACATTTTATTTCTATAGAAAATTTTCTCAAGATTATATTTTTATAGAAAATTTTGTTTAAAATTTATTTCTATAGAAAATTTTGTTAAAAATTTATTTCTAAAAGAAATTTTCTCAAAATTTTATTTCTATTTGTTAAAAATTTATTTCTAAAAGAAATTTTCTGAAAATTTTATTTCTATAGAAAATTTTCTGAAAATTTTATTTCTATAGAAAATTTGTCAAAATTGTATTCCTATAGAAAACTTTCTGAAAATTTTATTTCTATAGAAAATTTTCTCAAAATTTTATTTCTATAGAAAATTTTCCTAAAATTTTATTTCTATAGAAAATTTTCTCAAAATGTTATTTCTATAGAAAATTTCCTGAACATTTTATTTCTATAGAACAATTTCTGAAAATTTTATCTCTATAGAAAATTTTCTCAAAATTTTATTTCTATAAAAAATGTTGTCAAAATTTTATTTCTATAGAAATTTTGTCAACATTTTATTTCTATAAAAACATTTTGTCAAAATTTTATTTCTATAAAAATTTTCTAAAAATTTTATTTCTATAGAAAATTTTTACAAAATTTTATTTCTATAGAAAATTTTTGTCAATATTTTATTTTTATAGGAATTTTTCTCAAAATTTTATTTCTATAGTAAATTTTCTCAAATTTTTTTCTATAGAAAATTTTATTTCTGTAGAAAATTTTTGTCAAAATTTTATTTCTATAGGAAATTTTTGTCAAAATTTTATTTCTATAGAAAATTTTCTCAAGATTATATTTTTATAGAAAATTTTGTTAAAAATTTATTTCTAAAAGAAAATTTCTCAAAATTTTATTTCTATAGAAAATTTGTCAAAATTTTATTCCTACAGAAAATTTTGTCAAAATTTTATTTCTATAGAAAATTTTCTCAAAATTTTGTTTCTGTAGAAAATTTTCTTAAAATTTTATTTCTATAGAAAATTGTCTCAAAATTTTATTTCTATAGAAAATTTGTCAAAATTTTATTCCTATGGAAAATTTTGTCAAAATTTTATTTCTATAGAAAATTTTCTCAAAATTTTATTTCTATAGAAAATTTTATTTCTATAGAAAATTGTCTCAAAATTTTATTTCTATAAAAAATTTTCTGAAAATTTTATTTCTATAAAAAATTTTCTGAAAATTTTATCTCTACAGAAAATTTTCTGAAAATGTTATTTGTATAGAAAATTTTGTCAAAATTTTTTTATCTTTAAAATAAAAAATAGTTATATGGACGGACATGTAGAATAAGCATCAAATCGATAAATAATTTCAAATCGAACATTTTCATACGAATCAAAGTTTTACTATCATTGTGTAGCATATATAAAAGTGTCAAAGATCCTTTGAGAAAAATAAATGATTGATCTTGGAATATCATCATTGTTCTCAATTTTGCTTATCAGAAATATATTAAATTTCTCTAAGTGTTTTTTTTTTATGAAACATAGTTTGCCATTACAAACCTAAGTACCATGTAGTGCTTGGAATGCCAGTGTGGTGAAGCAGTGATTGAATGTGGTGGCATGGGGCGTTTAATGTCTTGGTGGCATGGCACTGTTAATTGATAAACAGCCGAAAATCAAAAATTCAATTAGGATTGAAATCACATCGATTATTGACGACTGGCTTACAACTGATTATGGATTGAGGTGATTCTTCTTAATGGTATTTTTCGGCATTGTTTTGGTCTTTTGACGAGAGTTGTGAAGGTGACCATCGCATCTAAAGTGCGGACAGAAAGAATGCAGGAGTGTGTGTGTGGCTCTTTTTTCGGCATTTTTTTGTGTATGATTACATGGAAATTTATCCATTTGCAACATTTCCCCCATTGAATTCCTCAAAAAAAATGAAAAAGACAATAGCCCAACTAATAACACAATTCATTTATCACCCACAAGAAATCTTCATCTCACTGATGGACATCAGAAGATGTCTATCAGTCAGTCACTCAATCGCTTGATGACAATGAAAGCCAAATGGTAAAACAGATCATGGACCCTAATTCCTTTCCCCAAATAACACCTTCAGATTTCACAGAGCTTCTCTGTTAATGTTGTGGCTGCCATGGATGCTGCTGGCTAGATAGCTGGAAATTTCTGACTTGGTGGCTCTTTATGTGTGGGCCTTTGTTTTTTTTTTGTTTACAATTTGTTCACTACAAATTTGTTATTTTATTGTTCTCTACTCGGTTTGTGAAAACAAAGCATGTGTGTTACGCATGCGCACGTACACCTAGCCCATACCAAGGGATACTATAGGTAGGTGGTTTGTTATACCACGAATCTATGGATAATGATGAGAAGAAGAAGCCTAAGGAGTTTCACACTGAATTTATTTGTAGTCTTTAAGAGATAAGAATCTTGATTATCTCAATGCAATATCATCAAACTGTGGGTGATACAAGTGCATCCATCTAAAGATTGTTTTTTGTCTTTTTTTACACTCAAAAAAAAGTGAACTCTCTATTTCACTAAAGCCAATTTAACTTTATATTAGTTCATAGAATCATTATGTTTGGAAAAAGTTTACTTTACTCAAATAATTTTTTGCGTACGTTAGTTAAATGAACTAAAACACAGGAAAAAATTATACAAAAATAAAGCATAAAGGTTTCCTAATTTCGTATTTCTCACAAAATAGTTCATTATTTCTTTAAATTTGTAAATTTTACCAAAAATGTGTCCTTCATGAACTTCGTATGGCACTAAAGACATTCTTGCAATTTTGAACTCCAAGATTTCTCTTAAAACTACAAAATTTTCTTTAACAAGTGCAAAAACTTAGTTATGTCTAATAAATTTTCTTGAATTTGTCGAAAAATATTTACTTATTTTTACCATATCGGAGTGATGCCAGCGCTTGTAATACTGTTTAGTTAAAATTTTCTTAAAAAATTCAAAATTTTCTCAAATTAATCGAAAGTTACCTTTCCTGGTGGGTTCACTGTTTTTTCAGTGTAGCGGCGAGGGAACATGGCTTTGATTTGATTTTTCTTAGGAATTGATTTTGTGATGCTGGTTATGGAGATCTATAAGCGGCATCTTTCTCTTATATTCACAAGATAATGGTTTCTTTTTAATAACGGTCAATATTTTTAATTATTTTTTAGAAGGAAATATTAATGACATACGAGTATTGAGAACTTAAGTGATGGTGTTTTTTTTTTTCTTAGCCTCCCTAGACATCCTGACCCTATGGGCTAAATGCTATGCTAGACAATCGGGAGATTTTAGTCGGAACATTGATTTAAACTTCAATGACTTGGAAATAGAGAAATGATTTCTTTAACTTCCATTCGATTGCTACACGCAAAGAAGGAATATGATCACCTCAACCATGTTTCAAGAGCAAAATGTTATTTTTTGATGGTGACCATGTAACATGTTTATGGCAAAAATGTTCTTTTCTTGCCAAAAATAATATGCTTGCCGAAATCAGACACATAATCTCCGAGAAAATAACATGGTTGCGACAAACATGTTACATGGTCGCCATTCAAAAATAACATTTTGCTCTTGAAACATGGTTGAGGTGATCATATTCCTTCTCTGGGTGTATGAAAAATGTATGTGTTGTGAATTTCTTGCAAGAATGCCGAAAGGATCTACTGTTTTGTATTTTAAAAGTTTTTTTTTTTTTTTTGAAAAAAAAACAAAACAAAACAAATTAAGCAAAAGGCTCCGATGTAGAAAATCAATAATACTTTAAAAATTAAAATTTTGTCAAATGCTGCAAGCTGCAATAAGATCAAGATTTCGAACCACAACACCAAGAAACTGACGATCGTCTTCCAAATTCTGGATATATGAAAATAGACGAAAAATAAATTCTACCACATTTTTTTTTTTTTTTTGACAGATTGGTAAAATTTTTCATGTTTTTGGTAGATTTTGCAAAGAGGTACTTCATAAGTTTTCTATAGGAATAAACTTCTAACAAAATTTTCTATATAGAAATAAAATTTTGAGAAATTTTCCTACATAGAAATAAAATTTTCACGAAATTTTCTATAGAAATAAAATGTTGACAAAATTTTCTATAGAAAAAAATGTTGACAAAATTTTCTATAGAAATAAAATTTTGACAAAATGTTATTAAGGAATAAAATTTTGACAAAATTTTCTATAGAAATAAATTTTTGACAAAATTTTCCGTAGAAATAAAATTTTGACAAAATTTTCTATAGAAATAATTTTTTTAGAAAATTTTCTATAGAAATAACATTTTGAAAATTTTTGACAAAACGTTCTATAGAAATAAAATTTTGAGAAAATTTTCTATAGAAATAAAATTTTGAGAAAATTTTCTATAGAAATATTGACAAAATTTTCGATAGAAATAAAATTTTGTGAAAATTTTCTATAGAAATAAAATTTTTACAAAACTTCTATATAAATAAAAGTTCGACAAAATTTTCTATAGAAATTTTCTATAAAATATATTTCCAATAGAAAAAAAATTTTGACAAAATTTCCTATAGAAATAAAATTTTGAGAAAATTTTCTACAGAAATAAAATTTTGACAAAATTGCCTAAGAAATAAAATTTTGACAAAATTGCCTATAGAAATAAAATTTTGACAAAATTTTCTACAGAAAAAAAATTTTGACGAAATTTTCTATAGAAATAAAATTTTGACAAAACGTTCTATAGAAATAAAATTTTGAGAAATTTTTCGATAGAAATAAAATTTTGACAAAATTGCCTATAGAAATAAAATTTTGCCAAAATTTTCTATAGAAATAAAATTTTGAGAAAATTTTCTATAGAAATAAAATTTTGACAAAATTGCCTATAGAAATAAATTTTTGACAAAATTGCGTATAGAAATAAAATTTTGACAAAATTTTCTATAAAAAAAAAAATTTGGCGAAATTTTCTATAGAAATAAAATTTTGCCAAAATTTTCTATAGAAATAAAATTTTGCCAAAATTTTCTATACACACAAAAAAATTTCACGAAAATTTTTCCAATTAAAATTTTAATTGAGTTTTAAAAAATATTCAATTAAAAATTTAATTGATTCAACAAATTTTTTAATTGAAACAAAATTCAATCACAAAAATAATAGTATCAATTAATTTTTTAATTGGATCAATTAACTTTTTAATTGACCTTCAATTAATTTTTTAATTGATACTATCATTTCTGGGATTGAAGACATTTCAATTAAAAATTAATTGGATCAATTAATTTCGTGATTGAATCAGAAAAACATTTTTTTGTGTGTAGAAATAAAATTTTGACAAAATTTTCTATAGAAATAAATGTTTGACAAAATTTTCTATAGAAATAAATGTTTGACAAAATTTTCTATAGAAATACATTTTTGACAAAATTTTCTATAGAAATAAAATTTTGACAAAATTTTCTATAGAAATAAAATTTTCACTAAATTTTCTATAGAAATAAATGTTTGACAAAATTTTCTATAGAAATAAAATTTTGAGAAAATTTTCTATAGAAATAAAATTTTGACAAAATTTTCTATAGAAAAACAAGTAAGGAAAGTCTAAAGTCGGGCGGGGCCGACTATACTATACCCTGCTCCACTTTGTAGATCTAAATTTTCGATACCATATCACATCCGTCAAATGTGTTGGGTGCTATATATAAAGCTTTGTCCCAAATACATACATTTAAATATCAGTCGATTTGGACAGAATTTGATAGACTTCTACGAAATCTATAGACTCAAAATTTAAGTTGGCTAATGCACTAGGGTGGAACACAATGTTAGTAAAAAACAATATGGGAAACATTTAAATCTGAAGCAATTTTAAGGAAACTTCGCAAAAGTTTATTTATGATTTATCGCTCGATATATATGTATTAGAAGTTTAGGAAAATTAGAGTAATTTTTACAACTTTTCGACTAAGCAGTGGCGATTTTACAAGGAAAATGTTGGTATTTTGACCATTTTTGTCGAAATCAGAAAAGCATATATATGGGAGCTATATCTAAATCTGAACCGATTTCAACCAAATTTGGCACGCACGGCTACAATGCTAATTCTACTCCCCGTGCAAAATTTCAACTAAATCGGAGTAAAAAATTGGTCTCTGTGGTCATATGAGTGTAAATCGGGCGAAAGCTATATATGGGAAATCTGAACCGATTTCAATCAAATTTGGCACGCATAGCTACAACGCTAAATCTACTCCCTGTGCAAAATTTTAACCAAATTGGGCCAAAACTCTGGCTATTAGAACCATATTAGTCCATATCGGGCGAAAGATATATATGGGAGCTATATCTAAATCTGAACCGATTTCAATTAAATTTTGCACACTAAACTGCACTACTAATTGTACTCCTAGTGCAAAATTTCAACCAAATTCGGCCAAAAATCTGGCTTCTGGGGCCATATAAGTCCATATCGGGCGAAAGATATATATGGGAGCTATATCTAAATCTGGACCGATTTCAACCAAATTTTGCGCACTGACTATACGACTAAATGTTATGTTTGTACAAAATTTCAAGCAAATCGGTATAAAACTCTGGCTGCTGAGTACATATTAGTGCATATCGGGCGAAAGATATATATGGGAGCTATATCTAAATCTGAACCGATTTCTTCCAAAATCAATAGGGTTCCATTCTGACCCAAATTAGGAACATGTGCCAAATTTGAAGGCGATTGGACTTAAATTGCGACCTAGACTTTGATCACAAAAATGTGTTCACAGACAGACGGACGGACAGACGGAGAGACGGGCTATATCGACTCAGGGACCCACCCTGAGCATTATTGCCAAAGACACCATGTGCCTATCTCGTCTCCTTCTGGGTGTCACAAACATATGCACTAACTTATAATACCCTGTTCCACAGTGTGGCGCAGGGTATAAAAATTAACGAAATTTTCTATAGAAATAAAATTTGGACAAAATTTTCTATAGAAATAAAATTTTCTTTAGAAATAAAATTTGGACAAAATTTTCTATAGAAATAACATTTTCAGAAAATTTTCTATAGAAATAAAATTTGGACAACATTTTCTATAAAAATACAATTTTGACAAAATTTTCTATTGAAATAAAATTTTGACAAAATATTCTATAGAGATAAAACTTTTACAAAATATTCTATAGAAATAAAATCTTGACAAAATATTCTATAAAAATAAAATTTAGCAAAAAAGATTTTTTTGTTTTGATTTTATACCCTTCGCCATAGGATATTAACTTTGTCATTCCATTTGTAACACATCGAAATATTGCTCTAATAACCGACCCCCAGATTTGGCTTGCAGAGCCTCTTAGAGGAGCAAAATTCATCCGATCCGGTTGAAATTCAGTACGTAGTGTTAGTATATGGGTATAATTATAATTATTATAATTATATGGGTATAATTATAATTATAGTATAATTATATATAGCCACAATTAAACCGATCCCCAGATTTGACCTTCGGAGCCTCTTGGAGGCGCAAAATTCATCCGATCCGGTTGAAATTTGGTATATCCATAATTCCATAATTATATACAGCCCCCATATAAACCGATCCCCAGATTTGACCTCCGGAGGCTCTTGGAGAAGAAAAATTCATTCAGGTTAGGTTTTCTATAGAAATAAAATTTTGACAAAATTTTCTGTAGAAATAAAATCTTGACAAAATTTCTTTAAAAAATAAAATTTTGCGACAATTTTCTATAGAAATAAAATTTTAACAAAATAACATTTTGACAAAACTTTCTATAGAAATAAAATTTGGACAAAATTTTCTATAGAAATAAAATTTGGACAAAATGTTCTATAGAAAAAAATTCTGATAAAATTTTCTATAGAAATAAAATGTTGACAAATATTTCTATGGAAGTAAAATTTAGCAAAATAAGATTTTTTTTGTTTTGTTTTTTTATCCTTCACCATAGGATGGGGGTATATTAACTTTGTCATTCCGTTTGTAACACATCGAAGTATTGCTCTAATAACCGACCCCCCAGATTTGGCTTGCAGAGCCTCTTAGAGAATCAAAATTCATCCGAGCCGGTTGAAATTCAGTACGTAGTGTTAGTATATGGTCTCTAATAATCATGCAAAAATTGGTTCATATAGGTCCATAATTATATATAGCCACAATTAAACCGATCCCCAGATTTGACCTTCGGAGCCTCTTGGAGGCGCAAAATTCATCCGATCCGGTTGAAATTTGGTATATATTACTCCATAATTATATACAGCCCCCATATAAACCGATCCCCAGATTTGACCTCCGGAGCCTCTTCGGGGAGCAAAATTCATTCAGGTTAGGTTTTCTATAGAAATAAAATGTTGACAAAATTTTCTTTAAATAAAATTTTGCGACAATTTTCTATAGAAATAAAATTGTGCGACACATTTTCTATAGAAATAAAATTTTGACAAAATTTTCTATAGAAATAAAATTTTAACAAAATTTTCTATAGAAATAACATTTTGACAAAACTTTCTATAGAAGTAAAATTTTGACAAAATTTTCTATAGAAATAAAATTTTGATAAAATTTTCTATAGAAATAAAATTTTTACAAAATTTTCTATAGAAATAAAATTTTGACAAAATTTTCTATAGAAGTAAAATGTTGACAAAATTTTCTATAGAAGAACAATTTTTACAAAGTGTTCTAAAGGGTGATTCTTTTGAGGTTAGGATTTTCATGCATTAGTATTTGACAGATCACGTGGGATTTCAGACATGGTGTCAAAGAGAAAGATGCTCTGTATGCTTTGACATTTCATCATGAATAGACTTACGATCTGCCACAACGTCGAATTTTCAGTGAATGGGCCCTAGAAAAGTTGGCAGAAAATCCGCTTTTTTATCGACAAATTTTGTTCAGCGATGAGGCTCATTTCTGGTTGAATGGCTACGTAAATAAGCAAAATTGCCGCATTTGGAGTGAAGAGCAACCAGAAGCCGTTCAAGAACTGCCCATGCATCCCGAAAAATGCACTGTTTGGTGTGGTTTGTACGCTGGTGGAATCATTGGACCGTATTTTTTCAAAGATGCTGTTGGACGCAACGTTACGGTGAATGGCGATCGCTATCGTTCGATGCTAACAAACTTTTTGTTGCCAAAAATGGAAGAACTGAACTTGGTTGACATGTGGTTTCAACAAGATGGCGCTACATGCGACACAGCTCGCGATTCTATGGCCATTTTGAGGGAAAACTTCGGAGAACAATTCATCTCAAGAAATGGACCGGTAAGTTGGCCACCAAGATCATGCGATTTGACGCCTTTAGACTATTTTTTGTGGGGCTACGTCAAGTCTAAAGTCTACAGAAATAAGCCATCAACTATTCCAGCTTTGGAAGACAACATTTCCGAAGAAATTCGGGCTATTCCGGCCGAAATGCTCGAAAAAGTTGCCCAAAATTGGACTTTCCGAATGGACCACCTAAGACGCAGCCGCGGTCAACATTTAAATGAAATTATCTTCAAAAAGTAAATGTCATGGACCAATCTAACGTTTCAAATAAACAACCGATGAGATTTTGCAAGTTTTATGCGTTTTTTTTTTTTAAAAGTTATCAAGCTCTTAACAAATCACCCTTTATATAAATACAATTTTGACAAAATTTTCTATAGAAGAACAATTTTCACAAAATTTTCTATAGAAAAACAATTTTCACAAAATTTTCTATAGAAATAAAATTTTGACAAAATGTTCTTAATGAATAAAATATTGACAAAATTTTCTATAGAACCAAAATCTTGACAAAATTTTCTATAGAAATAAAATTTTGACAAAATATTCTATAGAGAAAACTTTTACAAAATATTCTATAGAAATAAAATTTTGACGAAATTTTCTATAGAAATAAAATTTTGACAACATTTTCTATAGAAATAAAATTTTGACAAAATTTTCTATAGAAATAAAATTTTGACAAAATTTCTTTAAGAAATAAAATTTTGCAACAATTTTCTAAAGAAATAAAATTTTGCAACAATTTTCTGTAGGAATAAAATTTTGCAACAATTTTCTATAGAAATAAAATCTTGACAAATATTTCTATGAAAACAAAATTTAGCTATATAAGATTTTTTTATTTTATATTTTTTCTTTTGTTTTTTGGTAAAATTTTCTGCAAATTTTGGTTGATTATTTTTAGATCAAGTAGAAACCTTGTTGCCAACACGAGATCATCGGTATTTGTAACCGGGCATGGCTTTCAAAGTCTCTTTGATTGCAGTTACCCGATTATGCTAATGTCATCCATAAAGTCCTGAAATCTTTGTATTTACGACAATATTTTTCCAGCCAATATTTGTAGATGGGCCATTATGATTTGAATTTTTATGCTAGGTATTCTAGCCCCAGTTAGTCAGTTATGTAGAAACAAATGCAGTTAGGGTCCCATCCATAGGCGTTTAAAAGTGTTTTTATTTTTTCTAAATTCTTAAGTCTATTCACCTGACCTTCCAAAATCAATCATTTGGATTTTTCAATTCAACTATCTTCCTTTAACTTTGAAAACTCCAAGTCATAGCTTGTAAATGGGGGTCTTCTATAAAAATTAGCCGCTATCAAGGAAAGAACATAAAAAGACTCCGATTAATGTTACTACCAATAAAACTGATTTGCGTCATGGTAAACCAACAACACCCCCTCCCCCCCTTCACGAAAAAAAAACAAATCAATTTATCCAACAAACTTCTACACCACCCCTATGATGTGGGAGGTGGGGGAGAGAGAATATTTGTATTAAGTAATTGTCATTGAAGTCATCGGCAGAAATCAAAGAGAAGGCAACCCCGGGAACAAAAGCAACGAATAAACCAATAACAATAACAACACCATCATCATCATCATCCTCTACCATTGAGGTAGTGGCGGCGGCGGCATTAGAATTCTTCCCCTTTTTTATGGCCACCCCACAATTCACAATTCATTTACGCCATATTTGACGACAATCGCACCAACAACAACAACAAAAACTAAGTTATCAGAGAGTAATAAATTCAGAGCAAAAAAAAAAAACGAAGACTATGCGACACAACTTTACAACAGTGGCAGACAGCAGGGCCCTGAATGGGTGGTGGCGGTGATAGTGTTGAGTGTGAGGTGATGGAGTGAATTTTGATGGCTATGAAATGCGTGAGTGAGTGAATGAATGAAAATCGAAAATGTGTCGAAAATGGTAAATATAGAGGCGGAGTTATCGGAGAATATGTGATAAGGGAAGAATAAAAACTGCCATACTCAATGCCATGAAATATACCCTTAATCAATCCCCTTGGGGTCCGGGGATTTAATAAAGTTCGTTCAAAATGACAAACGGCCATCAGAAATATGTGGTCCTAGGATCAATATCGTGTATATTGAGGGATTCAAAATCACTTGCTGATTCCATCTTAGGGATTGTAATCAGTAAGTCAAGTATTCTACTGTTGCTCTGAATAAAATATTCACCCAGTATCTCCCATATGGCCACCCACGTCACTTTTATTCGTGCATTCGTGGAACCAGAAAGATGGAAATACTTCGATGGAACAGTCCTTTAGCATTTTTGGCGCAATAAATTTTCACAAACATTTTAAAAATCCTCTATTTGATATTTACGGTTGCAAAAATAACTTACCAAAATTTGAAGAAAAGTTTACCAAAAAACTACTTAGCTCTGGAGTCATTGAAAAGAAGGACGAAACTCATAATGGGATGCGATGCAAATGCACATCATAGTATATGGGGAAGTGGTGACATTAATACAAGAGGAGAATCACTCCCAGAGTTTATTTTACGTACTAATTTGGTAATTTGCAATAAGGGAGATGCCCCAACCTTCGTCACTAGAAACAGGCAAGAGATTTTGGACGTCACCTTGGCCTGGCAAGAACTGAATGAAATGATATCTGAGTGGCAGGTTTTAAGTGAACATAAATAGTTTCTCTGATCATCGCTACATCAGTTTCAAATTTAATGTTCATACCACCAAGACCATATTTACGCCAAATGTTAGGAACCCTGATCGGAATAGTTATAGGGAATCGTTTAATATGATGATACCGGAAATACCAGAGACAAGATATCGAATACGCATTGGAGCGGATTATTAAGGCCTTCAACATCTCACTAAAAGCTGCATCCCCTAGAGGGAAGCCAAGGGGAAAAATCGAACACCATGGTGGTCTACGGAGTTAAGTACTATGAGGAAATCCTGCAGGGAGCTATTTAACAAAGTAAATTCCACCAGAGGTCCTGAGGATTGGGACGCTTACAAGAAGAATCTAAGAGGATACAAGCGAGAACTGAGAAAGGCTCAGCATAACTCTTGGAATGATTACTGCAGCAGCATTGAGAATACGAGTACGTCCGAGGCTTCCAGACTATGGAAGGTACTAGCAGGTACTAGCGACTAACTCCGCTCCAGGTTTCATTAAATCATCGGAGGGCAATAACGATAACGTCCAGTGAGGAGACACTGGAGCTACTATTGGACACACTTTTTCCTGGAAATCAGACGGTTGAACCATGTTCTGGCGGTGACACAACGGTTGAAATTGAAATAAAATAGAGTGTGTAAAAGTGTGTGTATAAAATATATGATGTTTGCTTGAACGGCATTATAAATACAAATAAACAATGAATTAGTTTATAAATAAATAAAAACAAACAAATAAAGTTAATTTTGTGTTTTCTTTTCTCAAGTGGCGTCCTTTTTTCTACGATGAAAAAAGTTTTTTCATAAAGATCAAAACATTTTAGGTTGTGACCATGTTCTTTTAACTAGGAGAAAAACATTTTTAATGAATACCATAACATTTTAAATCGTGACCATTGTCTTTTCATTCAAACAAAATTCTTTTCATCAATATAATAACATTTTAGATGAGGACAATTATATTTTTCTTAGAATCATGTTCACTGAGCCAACATGGTTGCAGGCGAAAATGTTACATGGTCGCCGCAAAAATGTCTCCTGTCATATTATTTTGCTCTTCGAATATGATTGTGACAATCATGTTTCTTCTCTGCGTGTATATTCCAGGAAAGTGGAGGGAAACACAAGTCGTTTTCATACCTACGATATATATTTGAAACACCCATATGGTGTCTTTATCAATAATGCTTAGATCAGGCCCCGGAGTCGGTTGTCACATTTGGTAGAATTCTACAAAAAATGGTGATTTTTTACTTTTTTTTATAGATTGGTAGAAATCCTGATTTTGGTAGATTTTACAAAAAGAGACACATCTTCATAAATTTTCTATTGAAATAAACTAATAGAAATTTAAAACAATGTTTCCTATAGAAATAAAATCTTGACAACATTTCCTATTTAATAAAAATTGGACAAAATTTTCTATGGAAATAAATTTTTGAGAAAATTTCCTAGAGAAATAAAATTTCCTATAGAATAAAAATTGGACAACATTTTCTATGGAAATAAAGTTTTGACAAAATTTCCTATAGAAATAAAATTATGACAAAATTTTCTATAGAAATAAAATTTAGAAAAAATTTCCTATAGAATAAAAATTGGACAACATTTTCTATGGAAGTAAAATTTTGTCAAAATTTCCTATAGAAATAAAATGTTGACAACATTTCAATATAATAAAAATTGTAAAAAACAATCCTATAGAATAAAAATTGTACAAAATTGTCTATGGAAATAAAATTTAGACAAATTTTTTATGGAATAAAAATTGGACAAAATTTACAATGGAAATAAAATGTTGGCATAATTTGCTATAGAAATAGAGTTTTGACAAAATTTCCTATAGAAATAAAATTTTGACAAAATTCCCTATAGAATAAAAATTGGACAAAATTTTCTATAGAAATAAAATTTTGACAAAATTTTCTATGGAAATAAATAATTTTGAAAAATTTCCTATAAAGTAAAATTTCGACAAAATTTTCTATAGAATGAAAATTTGACAAAATTTTCCACAGAAATACAATTTTGACAAAATTTTCAATAGAAATATAATTTTGACAAAATGTTCTATGAAAATAAAAATTTTGGCAAAATTATGTATGGGATAAAATTTTGACAAAATTTTCTATAGAAATAAAATTTTGAAAAAAAATTTCTATAGAAATAAAATTTTGACAAAATTTTATACGGAAATAAAATGTTGACAGAATTTTCTATGGAAATAAAATTTTGACAAAATTTTCTATAGAATAACAATTGGACAAAATTTTCTACGGAAATAAATTTTTGAGAAAATTTCCTATAGAAATAAAATTTCTTATAGAATAAAAATTGGACAACATTTTCTATGGAAATAAAATTTGACAGAATTTCCTATAGAAATAAAATTTTGACAAAATTTTCTATGAAAATAACATTTTGACAAAATTTTCTATAGAAATAAAATTTTCAAAAAATTTCCTATAGAAATAAAATTTTCAAAAAATTTCCTATAGAAATAAAATTATGGCAAAATTTTCTATAGAAATAAAATTTAGACAAAATTTCCTATAGAATAAAAATTGGACAACATTTTCTATGGAAATAAAGTTTTGACAAAATTTCCTATAGAAATAAAATTATGACAAAATTTTCTATAGAAATAAAATTTAGAAAAAATTTCCTATAGAATAAAAATTGGACAACATTTTCTATGGAAATAAAATTTTGTCAAAATTTAATATAGAAATAAAATTTTGACAACATTTCCATATAAAAAAAATTTCCTATAGAATAAAAATTGGACAACATTTTCTATAAAAATAAAATTTTGACAAAATTTTTTATAGAATAAAAAATGGACAAAATTTACAATAGAAATAAAATTTTGGTAAATTTTGCCATATAAATAGATTTTTGACAAAATTTCCTATAGAAATAAAATTTTGACAAAATTCCCTA
Source organism: Haematobia irritans (assembly GCF_050003625.1). NCBI lineage: Eukaryota > Metazoa > Arthropoda > Insecta > Diptera > Muscidae > Haematobia > Haematobia irritans. The sequence continues at coordinate 219,191,322 of NC_134398.1, read as the reverse complement.
TAGAATAAAAATTGGACAACACTTTCTAAAGAAATAAAATTTTGACAAAATTTCCTATAGAATAAAAATTTAGACAAAATTTCCTATAGAATAAAAATTGGACAAAATTTTCTATGGAAATAAATTTTTGAGAAAATTTCCTAGAGAAATAAAATTTCCTATAGAATAAAAATTGGACAACATTTTCTATGGAAATAAAGTTTTGACAAAATTTCCTATAGAAATAAAATTATGACAAAATTTTCTATAGAAATAAAATTTAGAAAAAATTTCCTATAGAATAAAAATTGGACAACATTTTCTATGGAAATAAAATTTTGTCAAAATTTAATATAGGAATAAAATTTTGACAACATTTCCATATAAAAAAAATTTCCTATAGAATAAAAATTGGACAACATTTTCTATAAAAATAAAATTTTGACAAAATTTTTTATAGAATAAAAAATGGACAAAATTTACAATAGAAATAAAATTTTGGCAAATTTTGCCATATAAATAGATTTTTGACAAAATTTCCTATAGAAATAAAATTTTGACAAAATTCCCTATAGAATAAAAATTGGACAACACTTTCTAAAGAAATAAAATTTTGACAAAATTTCCTATAGAATAAAAATTTAGACAAAATTTCCTATAGAATAAAAATTGGACAAAATTTTCTATGGAAATAAATTTTTGAGAAAATTTCCTATAGAATAAAAATTGGACAACATTTTCTATGGAAATAAAATTTTGTCAATATTTCCTATAGAAATAAAATTTTGACAAAATTTCCATGTAATAAAAATTTGACAAAATTTCCTATATAATAAAAAGTGTACAAAATTTTCTATGGAAATAAAATTTAGACAAATTTTTTTATGGAATAAAAATTGGACAAAATTTTCAATGGAAATAAAATGTTGGCAAAATTTGCTATAGAAATAGAATTTTGACAAAATTTCCTATAGAAATAAAATTTTGACCAAATTCCCTATAGAATAAAAATTGGACAACATTTTCTATGGAAATAAAACTTTGACAAAATTTCCTATAGAAATAAAATTTTGACAAAATTTTCTATAGAATAAAAATTTAGACAAAATTTCCTATAGAATAAAAATTGGACAACATTTTCTATGGAAATAAAACTTTGACAAAATTTCCTATAGAAATAAAATTTTGACAAAATTTTCTATAGAATAAAAATTTAGACAAAATTTCCTATAGAATAAAAATTGGACAACATTTTCTATGGAAATAAAATTTTGACAAAATTTTCTATAGAAATAAAATTTAGACAAAATTTTCGATAGAAATAAGATTTAGACAAAATTTCCAATAGAATAATAATTCGACAACATTTTCTATAGAAATAAAATTTTGACAAAATTTCCTATAGAAATAAAATTTTGACAAAATTTTCTAAGGAAACAAATTTTTGAGAAAATTCCGTATTGAATTAAAATTTAGACAAAATTTCCTACAGAATAAAAATTGGACAAAAATTTTCTATGGAAATAAATTTTTGAGAAAATACCCTATAGAAATAAAATTTTGACAGCATTTTCTATAGAAATAAAATTTAGACAAAATTGCCTATAGAATAAATATTGGACAACATTTTCTATGGAAATTAAATTTTGTCAAAATTTTCTATAGAAATACAATTTTAACAAATAAACTGTTTGCAAAATTTTCTATAAGAATAAAATTTTTCCTATAGAAATAACATTTTGACAAAATTTCCTATTTAATAAAAATTGGACAAAATTTTTCTATGGAAATAAATTTTTGAGAAAATTCCCTATAGAAATAAAATTTAGACAAAATTTCCTTTAGAATAAAAGTTGGACAACATTTTCTATGGAAATTAAATTTCGTAAGAATTTTCTTTAGAAATAAAATTTTAACCAAATTTTCTATTGAATAAACTGTTTGCAAAATTTTCGATAAGAATAAAATTTTTCCTATAGAAATAACATTTTGACAAAATTTCCTATTTAATAAAAATTGGACAAAATTTTATATGGAAATAAATTTTTGAGAAAATTCCCTATAGAAATCAAATTTTGACAGAATTTTCTATAGAAATAAAATTTAGACAAAATTGCCTATAGAATAAATATTGGACAACATTTTCTATGGAAATTAAATTTTGTCAAAATTTTCTATAGAAATACAATTTTAACGAATAAACTGTTTGCAAAATTTTCTATAAGAATAAAATGTTTGCTATAGAAATAAAATTTTGGCAAAATTTCCTATTTAATAAAAATTGGACAAAAATTTTCTATGGAAATAAATTTTTGAGAAAATTCCCTATAGAAATAAAATTTAGACAAAATTTCCTATAGAATAAAAGTTGGACAACATTTTCTATGGAAATTAAATTTCGTAAACATTTTCTTTAGAAATAAAATGTTAACCAAATTTTCTATTGAAATAAACTGTTTGCAAAATTTTCGATAAGAATAACATTTTTCCTATAGAAATAACATTTTGACAAAATTTCCTATTTAATAAAAATTGGACAAAATTTTATATGGAAGTAAATTTTTGAGAAAATTCCCTATAGAAATCAAATTTAGACAACATTTTCTATGGAAATAAAATTTTATCAAAATTTCCTATAGAAATAAAATTTTGACAAAATTTTGCAAAATTTTCATTAAGAATAAAATTTATAGAAATAAAATTTTGACAAAATTTTCTATAGAATAAAAATTGGACAACATTTTCTATGGGAATAACATTTTGACAAAATTTTCTACAGAAATAAAATTTTGACAAAATTTTCGCAAAAAGAAAATTTTTACAAAATTTTTTGCAGAAATAAAATTTTGCAAAATAAGATTTTTTTAAATTTAAACCAGTAAGGAAAGTCTAAAGTCGGGCGGGGCCGACTATATTATACCCTGCACCACTTTGTAGATCTAAATTTTCGATACCATATCACATCCGTCAAATGTGTTGGGGCTATATATAAAGGTTTGTCCCAAATACATACATTTAAATATCACTCGATCTGGACAGAATTTGATAGACTTCTACAAAATCTATAGACTCAAAATTTAAGTCGGCTAATGCACTAGGGTGGAACACAATGTTAGTAAAAAAATATGGGAAACGTTTAAATCTGAAGCAATTTTAAGGAAACTTCGAAAAAGTTTATTTATGATTTATCGCTCGATATATATGTATTAGAAGTTTAGGAAAATTAGAGTCATTTTTACAACTTTTCGACTAAGCAGTGGCGATTTTACAAGGAAAATGTTGGTATTTTGACCATTTTTGTCGAAATCAGAAAAACATATATATGGGAGCTATATCTAAATCTGAACCGATTTCAACCAAATTTGGCACGCATAGCAACAATGCTAATTCAACCCCTTGTGCAAAATTTCAACTAAATCGGAGTTAAAAATTGGCCTCTATGGTCATATGAGTGTAAATCGGGCGAAAGCTATATATGGGAGCTATATCTAAATCTGAACCGATTTCAACCAAATTTGGCACGCATAGCTACAATGGTAATTCTACTCCCTGTGCAAAATTTCAACTAAATCGGAGCAAAAAATTGGCGTCTGTGGGCAAATGAGTGTAAATCGGGCGAAAGCTATATATGGGAGCTATATTTAAATCTGAACCGATTTGGCTGATATTTTGCAAGTTTTTCGAGACTCATAAAATATTCGGATGTACGGAATTTGAGGAAGATCGGTTGATATACACGCCAATTATGACCAGATCGGTGAAAAATATATATGGCAGCTATATCTAAATCTGAACCGATTTTTTCCAAAATCAATAGGGATCGTCTTTGAGCCGAAACAGGACCCTATACCAAATTTTAGGACAATCGGACTAAAACTGCGAGCTGTACTTTGCACACAAAAATACATCAACAGACAGACAGACGGACAGACAGACAGACAGACAGACAGACAGACAGACAGACAGACAGACGGACATCGCTAAATCGACTCAGAATTTAATTCTAAGACTATCGGTATACTAAACGATGGGTCTCAGACTTTTCCTTCTTGGCGTTACATACAAATGCACAAACTTATTATACCCTGTACCACAGTAGTGGTGAAGGGTATAAAAAAAATCCAAATCGGCCTAGATATATATACGTATACTTTTACAATAGTCTTTAAATTTTATATTATGTAATTTTAGCACCTTTTGGCTTCGAAAAGTAATACATTTTTGGTACTTTTTAGAAAACATCATCTATCACCACTGCCATCACATCCATTTGTTGTGCTGGTGAAAGCGTTGAAATTCATACATAGAAAAAACGCATTTAAGTGGGACATTTCTTTATAAATTTATCGATGTACTCTTTACAACTCCTCCTTTACAAAGCTTCTGAAAATTCGGCAAGTTTTTTACTGAGGATTGCAAGATCTCTATGCAAATATGAAAAGTCTCTTAAATTTATCCTAGATGTAACAGCTCACTTCCTTGGCTGGGAATCATTACCAAATTATTTTAAGTAAAGACAAAATCTTTGAATCTAAGTAAGCTTTTTTTTCAGTGTGCCTTACTCTACCAAATACTAATAATTCTATTATTTTTCTGGCCAAATAAATACAAATTGGTGTTATGCCAGAAATTTTACCAGAACTCATTGGCCAATCTGATAATATCCTTGGTACTAAGTCCAAACATTATAAAAACTACAAGGACAACAATTTTAGATATTTTCAATAAAGATAAAGACTTTACAAATTCAAAGTAATTGACCATGAAATCACCTCTCTACACACCAAACAAAAAAATGTCATCATTTATTTGACATCTTTATATTCAAACTTGAAACGCGAGCGAGAAAAGAAAATCTGCAATATTCATTCGATGGACATCCTTGACCACCGTTGTATAGACTGTAAACTCTGAAATAAATATTGTTTAAATACTTTGGAACTAACTAATTCGTATAATTACCGAAAAGCTGTTGGAGATCCAGCCAATGGAACTCTAAAGCAAAGATCCTTACCTTAATGCCAAAGTGATGACCTTTATGAAAGCAGGAGAAAAAATTTTTTTTTTCAAAATCCATAATGTCAATAAAGGTGGATAGTGCGAAAAATTACCTTGATTAGACAAGGTTTGTTAAGGCATCTACACACACACACACACACATTCATATACATCCACCCTGATCAAAGAGAACCACCACAGTGAAAAGGCCAGCTTATGTTGGCCAGGATGGTGGCCGATATGGCCAGGACCAGATTGGCATTGGCATTGGGTATCAACATCCCAATCATCATCATCGTCACCATCCTCATCATTGCCGCCCTGTGTTCCTGAGGGAGATTGTGAGAGGAATGCATGTCGAGCTAATACCCAACTTTTGTTGGCAAAGCAACGCTGCATGTATCGTGCCCCGACTAATGTCGTGATTAGCATCTGCGTTGACAAACTCAGCGGGTGTTTGGTCATCGACTGCAAGCCGATCTTAGCGACAGGCCAATATAGAGGCACCAAAACGACAATCTTTGATGCTGGTTAGCATGCGCTTTGCGAATTTAAAAACCTTTGCTTAACGCTTGCTATTTTGGCAGATATTTTGCATATCCTGGCAAAATGTCAGAGAGAAGAGGAACAAATGGAAAAAAATGTTTGTTGGTTTTCCTTCTCTACTCTCATCTTGCCTCTCCCTCTCTCGATGAATAATTATGAGCGATCTTTATGCTCACAAGTATCCTACTGGGCCTGTTAATGCCCGCACATTCCACTAAGCATTGGCCATGCCATGTAGCCGCGCTCACAAAGGATACCTGCAGTGTATTCCAAAAATTTGCTAAATGCTCAACGCGAGTATACAACGCGCATATTAAATACGCTGGACGAAGGGACGGACAATGGAATCACCATCATTGTTTGACGAAATGAATTCACGCATATTCCGATGAAATGCGCTAATAGCCGCAATAACGAGCACTGACACTTATCTTTCAGAGATTCCTTGATGGTTGTTGGTAGTTGCTCTCATCTTGTTGCCATAGCCCATAACCCGGGATACCATGAATTTTGGTGACGTTGTAGCAATCACCTTGGCCAAAATCACCAATGGAAATTTGTCTGTCCTTCCGTCCATCGGCCACATTTATGTATGTCCTGATATTTGACCGAGGACACTCAGCGATCACCTTCACTCACCATTATCTACACCATTTGGCAAATAAGCGAATGAGTAAACTGTGTGCTGCTTTACCTCCGCCTGTGTTATTAATGATGGAAATTTGAAAATACAGAAGGTTCAATAATTGCTGCATCATTGTATGCGAAATATCTTCACAGCGGTAGATTTCTCAGATCATCAATTGCACTTTTAAGGCCTAATGCATATTTCGTTCCGTGTGTGTGTGTAGGCACAGTGTTTGCTAGAAAACATGAATCGAATCGTGTTTATTATGGAAACATTTACTAAAGCTAGCTTACATTTTAGGCCTGAAGAATAATTTCAAGGTTAAAATGGATTTTAGTTTATTTTTTCCCAAAAATTATTTCGGATCCAAAATTTCTGCAAGGTCATAGTTTGATGCCTATAGAAACAACGGGCAAACAGAACTTTCTTGAAACTAAAAACAAATTGATAACTCTTAAACCTAAAGATATTTTGACAAAATTTTCTAAAGAAATAAAATTTTGACAACATTTTCTATAGAAATAAAATTTTGATAAAATTTTCTAGAAAAAAATAAAATTTTAAAAATAAAATTTTTATTTCTATAGAAATTTGGACAAAACTTTTTGTACAGAACAAATTATGACAAAAAATTCTCTATAGAAATAAAATCTTGACAACAATTTTCTATAGAAATAAAATTTTGACACAAATTTTTTATAGAAATAAAATTTTAGCAAAATTTTCTATAGAAATTAAATTGCAGCAAAATTTTCTACAGAAAAAAAAATTGACAAAATTCTCTATAGAAATAAAATTTTGTAAAAATTATCTATAGAAATAAAATCTTTCTATAGAAATAAAATTTTAGCAAAATTTTCTGTAGAAATTAAATTGTAGCAAAATTTTCTATAGAAACAAAAATTTGACAAAATTCTGTATATAGAAATAAAATTTTGCAAAAAATTTTTATAAAAATAAAATTTTGATAAAATTTTCTATGGAAATAAAATTTTGAAAAATAAAATTTAAAAAATAAATTTTTTATTTCTATAGAAATTTGGCCAAAACTTTTTGTACAGAACAAATTTTGACAAAAAATTCTCTATAGAAATAAAATCTTGACAAAAATTTTCTATAGAAATAAAATCTTGACAAAAAATTTTCTATAGAAATAAAATTTTGACAAAATTTTCTATAGAAATAAAATATTGACAAAATATTTCTATAGAAAATAAAATTTAAACAAAATTTTCTATAGAAATTAAATTTTGACAAAATTTTGTATAAACATTAAATAAATTGTATAAACATTAAACAAAATTTTTTGTAAACATAAAATTTTGACAAAAATTTTCTATAGAAATAGAATAGAAATTTCTACCAAATTTTCGTTAGAGATGAAATTTTGAAAAAATGTTCCATAGAAAATAAATTTTGAAAAAAAATTTCTATAGAAATAACATTTTGAGAAAAATTTCTATAGAAATAAAATTTTGAAAAAAAATCTATAGAAATGTTGTCACAAATTTTCTGTTGTCACAGAAATTCTCTATAGAAATAAAATTTTGACAAAATTTTCTATAGAAATACAATTTTGACAAAATATTTCTAAAGAAAATAAAATTTAAACAAAATTTTCTATAGAAATTAAATTTTGACAAAATTTTGTATAAACATTAAATAAATTGTATAAACATTAAACAAAATTTTTTGTAAACATAAAATTTTGACAAAAATTTTCTATAGAAATAGAATAGAAATTTCTACCAAATTTTCTTTAGAGATGAAATTTTGAAAAAATGTTCCACAGAAAATAAATTTTGAAAAAAAATTTCTATAGAAATAACATTTTGAGAAAAATTTCTATAGAAATAAAATTTTGAAAAAAATCTATAGAAATGTTGTCACAAATTTTCTGTTGTCACAAAAATTCTCTATAGAAATAAAATTTTGACAAAATTTTCTATAGAAATACAATTTTGACAAAATATTTCTAAAGAAAATAAAATTTAAACAAAATTTTGAATAGAAATAAAATTTTGAAAATTTTTTTATTGAAATAAAATATAAAATTTTGAGAAATAAAATTTTGCCAAAATTTTCTATAGAAATAATATTTTGCAAAAATTTTCTATAGATATAAAATTGTGACCAAATATTTTATAGAAATAAAATTTTGCCAATTCTCTATAGAATTCTCTATAGAAATAAAATTTTAACAAAATTATCTATGGAAATAATATTTTAACAAATTTTGATAACATTTTCTATAGAAATAAAATTTTGACAAAATTTTCTATGGAAATAAAATTTTGACAAAATTTTGTATGGAAATAAAATTTCTACAAAATTTTCTTTAGAAATAAAATTTCAGCAAAATTTTCGATAGAAATAAAACTTCGACAAAATTTTCTATAGATATTAAATAAAATTTATAACAAATTTTGTAAAGACATAAAATTTTTACAAATTTTTTATGAAAATAAAATTTTATTTCTATAGAGAATTCTATAGAGAATTGGCAAACTTTTATTTCTATAAAAAATTTGGTCACAATTTTATATCTATAGAAAATTTTTGCAAAATATTATTTCTATAGAAAATTTTGGCAAAATATTATTTCTATAGAAAATTTTGGCAAAATTTTATTTCCATAGAAAATTTTGTCAAAATTGTATTTCTATAAAAAATTTTTCAAAATTTTATGTCTATACAAAATTTTGTTTAAATTTTATTTTCTTTAGAAATATTTTGTCAAAATTTTATTTCTATAGAAAATTTTCTCATTTTGTCACATTTTCTATAGAAAATTTTTGTCAAAGTTTTATGATTACATAAAATTTTGTCAAAATTTTATTTCTACAGAAAAATTTTTTAAAGTTTTATTTCTACAGAAAATTTTTGACAACATTTCTATAGATTTTTTTCAAAATTTTATTTCAATAGAAATTTTTGTCAAAATTTTATTTCTATAGAAATTGTTTTTCAAAATTTAATTTCTATGGAACATTTTTTCAAAATTTCATCTTTAAAGAAAATTTGGTAGAAATTTCTACAAATTTTTTATGGAAATAAAATTTTGACAAATTTTTTTTTTGGAAATAAAATTTTGACAAAACGTTCTATCGAAATAAAATTTTAGCAAAATTTTCTATAGAGATTAAATTGTAACAAACTTTTCTATAAAAAAACAAGTTGACAAAATTCTCTATAGAAATAAAATTTTAACAAAATTATCTATAGAAATAAAATTTTGACAAAATTTTCTATGGAAATAAAATTTTGACAAAATTTTCTATGGAAATAAAATTTCTACAAAATTTTCTTTAGAAATGACATTTTGACTAAATTTTCTATAGAAATAAAATTTATATATAGATATTAAATAAAATTTATACAAAATTTTGTATAGAAACAAAATTTTTACACATTTTTTATGGAAATAAAATTTTGACAAAATTGTCTATGGAAATAACATTTTGAAAATATTTTCTAAAGAAATAAAATTTTGACAAAATTTTCTATTGAAATAAATTTTTGAGAAAATTTTCTATAGAAATTAAATTATAGCAAAGCTTTCTCTAGAAAAAACATTTTGGCACAATTTTCTATAGTTATAAAATTTTGACCAAATTTTCTATAGAAATAAAATTTTGACAAAAATCTTCTATAGACAAAAAATAGGAAAAGAGATATGTTTGTTTCGAATTTATTTCGGCATAAGTCGGCTATCATACAAAACCCTTTTTTCGGAAGGTTCAAGTGTGGTTCATTGTTGGGTTTAATGAACCGCCTGAATTTATTCTGATAATTGGTTGATAGTTTTGCTGCAAGTAGAGGATGCTGATGAGGAATGTGGTAATTCCGAAACGTGCGTCCATCCAACCATTTGGGCTTTGCCCAAATAAATTTGACAAACATTCTTTTACTCTGTTGGTTAAGCTACACTTGTAGTTTAGTCAATGTATGCTTTTAAGCTGAAATAAAAAAAAACAACAACAATGCTAAAAGAAGAAAACCAACAAAAACAAAACAAAACGAATTGAAATAAAATTTTGACAAAATTTTCTATAGAAATAAAATTTTAACACAATTTTCTTTAGAAATAAAATTTTGGCAATATCTTCTATAGAAATAATATATTGACAAAATTTTCTAAAGAAATAAAATTTTGACAAAATTTTATACAGAAATAAAATTTGGACAAAATTCTTTTATTGAAATAAAATTTTAACAATTTTTTTTAATAATATTTTTTTTGGTAAAATTTTCTCCAAACTTTGGTAGAATATATTTGGCTCGGGTTATCGGCTTATGTAGGGCTATATTAATATGTGGATCGACAGGAATCATATTTTGCAAATATCTTCATGGGCTTCAAATAACTTGAAATCAAAATTTCTGATAAATCGTATAAAAATTAAAGACTGCGAAATATGCTGGACATTTTGCAAAATATGACGAAAAACATGATTTCTGACCCATATACGTTCTGTGGTTGAAACCTATTTTCGATATAGGTTTTTGAAATTAGGCTGGAGTCTGAGCCGAGCGAAATTTTACGAATCCGACTGCAGCAAAAATCTTCAGACTTTGACTCTCAGAAATAAAATTTTGACAAAATTTTCTATAGAAATAAAATTTTGACAAAAATTTCTGTAGAAATAAAATTTGACAAAAATTTTCTATAGAAATAAAATTTTGACAAATATTTCTATATAAATAAAATATTGACAAACTTTTCGATAGAAATAAAATGTTGACAAAATTTTCTATAGAAATAAAATTTTGAGAAAATTTTCTATAGAAATAAAATTTTGTCAAAATTTTCTATAGAAAAAAAATGTTGAAAAAATTTTCTATAGAAATAAAATATTGACAAAATTTTCTATAGAAATAAAATTTTGACAAAATTTTCTATAGAAATAAAATTTTTGCAAACTTTTCTATGAAAATAGAATTTTGGCAAAATTTTCTATAGAAATAAAATTTTAACAAAAGTTTCTATAGAAACAAAACTATGACAAAAAATTTTCTATTAAAATTTTGTATAAAAATTAAAATTTTGACAAAATTTTCTTTAGAAATAAAATTTTGGCTTTGGTATAGAAATAAAATTTTAACATTTTTTTATTGAAATAAAATTTTAGCATTTTTTCTATAGAAATAAAATTTTGACCAAATTAATTAAATTAAAGACGAAATCTTCGGTATGCGGTAAACTTTTTTTTATACGTTCACACTGAAAATATGCCCCAGCATATTTTGTCATACTCATCGACTATGATTCTTCATTGCGTTTATGGTCACTGTATATCACGGCAGGATATCTGCGTACTCATCATGCCTACTAAGGAGTTTTCTACGCATACTAAGTAGATATTTCAAATAATGATTGTTCTATCGTTTCGCCACACTTAGACTCGTGACCCTGGATGTAAATGCAGCATGCATTATCCATTTATTTATGAAATTGTCTTTTCGTCGTCGTTTTTGTTTGACATACGCGAGTAGTTTGTAAACACCGCAGGACATTTTATATGGCCAAAAACATAGTTAACGATAAAATTGAGGGTCATTGCATTTGAAAATAAAATTCAAAATAAAATCACAGGATCAAATCATAGAGATAGTAAAGAGTAGCTAAACACACACACATGCACACAGATACATACGTACTCCTAGTTAGTTTAGTTGTAAGGAAATGTATGTTTCTTATGATATTGAATATTACTATGTTTGCTGGTGATGATTTAAATTTTTATGGCCACGTTTATGATGCATTTATGATGGCAATTTAGAAAACAGGACACCAGCAATAAGTTGCTGTTTTAGGGCTTCTTCTTCTTCTTCTTAGCCCATTTTGCCATATTAAATATTTTTTCCACGTTTTTTCCTCTTTAACGTAACAAACAAACGAACAAAGGATCAAGGATAACAAACTAGCTTCCAAATCAATTGAAATAATAAAATTCCTAAGAAATTGTCATTGTCACGCACGTTAGTTAACTAAAAACATACGCTAAGATTTTCTTATTTTAATGTGTGGATATGAATTTTGAGTAGGTATGTGAGTATTTGCTGACCTGGTCGCGTGGAAGGCCATAAGCAGAAGCAAGCAAAAAAAATATATATATATAGAAAATAAAGCATAAATTCATAGGACCTTTTTTATGGCCAACATCTCATCTCACTTCACCTTTTGGGCCAATGTCAAAATCACAACAAACAAATCAGGGGAAAAAGAGGATCATTGTAAAAACGGTAGGCGCGAGATATAGCAAGGCGACGCGATTTCCTTTTTATGATATGATTATGCAGTACCAGCAGTACCATGCTTTCCATTTAACTAGTTAGTTATTCATTTTGATGTCTGTCCTTCCGTATGTCTGTCTGTCTGTCCATACGCCCTTCCGTTAGTCCTTTTTGTTCTACTCCCGCCTTTTACTTTGCATATAGCCAAACAATTCTTTCACAAGCACACGCATTTATTTACTCAAAAATGCACACGCCCGAGTAAAAAGCAAATAACTTTTCCAAAATCACATCTTTTATTATGGCCAAGCGGAAGGATAAGCCAAAGGCATGCAACAACTGACAATCGACCATCGTTGTCGGTGATGGAAGGATATTTGGATTTTTTTTGGTTATTTCCTGTAATGACCTTACACTTTTTTCGCCTTAATTTTTCCTCTAACATTGACAACATCTAATTCTGCGAATTTATACGAAATACCCATGGTACTCAAGTGGGGAAATTGATCAGGTATTGTTTAATTATCACAATGGCTTGTGAATCTCACAATAAAATAATACAAAATTATTTTCTAAGCCTTTGTTATTATTGTCATGACCGTAGACTTGGGCACACGAATGTATAATCAACGCTGCAATGATTACCCGCAAACAGGAAACGGAAAAAAGATCAGAAAACAAAAACAAATGGAGATGAGAAGACGCCAAATACTTGGTTGAGTCTGCTAAGAGTGTCAAGTGTTGGGTTAACAAATGAGCAAATATTTGCTACTCTTACTCACTCGATCTCTCTCTCTCTCTGTATGTAACATCAACATCGGCAATCCTTTGTCGGTCAATCCGACAAAGGGTGAAAATTTGCCGAAATAAATAAATACTTTGTCATAAAAATAAACACACACACACAAACAAACTAACAAACAATAAGCATACATACATGTCTCCATTAATATACAAATAACCGTTTTGGCCAGCTACACCACTTGGATAAATCAAACAATTAATCGTTGACATCGTTGATGTTGACAAACTGGTATTGCGACCGTTGTTCTTTTCGCTCAATAAGCCGCGAGCAGGAAGGAAAATTTTTAGAAAGTTTAGATATTGTGACGATTTCACAAAAAATTATTTATAATAATTTTTTTATACCCTGCGCCACACTGTGGAACAGGGTATTATAAGTTGGTGCATATGTTTGCAACACCCAGAAGGAGACGAGATAGACACATGTTGTCTTTGGCAATAATGCTCAGGGTGGGACCCTGAGTCGATATAACCATGTCCGTCTGTCCGTCCGTCCAGGACGCATATGTTTGTAACACCCAGAAGGAGACGAGATAGACACATGTTGTCTTTGGCAATAATGCTCAGGGTGGGACCCTGAGTCGATATAACCATGTCCGTCTGTCCGTCCGTCCGTCTGTCTGTGAACACATTTTTGTGATCAAAGTCTAGGTCGCAATTTAAGTCCAATCGCCTTCGTATTTGGCACATGTTCCTAATTTGGGTCAGAATAGAACCCTATTGATTTTGGAAGAAATCGGTTCAGATTAAGATATAGCTCCCATATATATCTTTCGCCAGATATGCACTAATATGGACCCAGTAGCCAGAGTTTTATTTTGAACAAACATAACAGTTAGTCGTATAGTCAAGTGTGTAAAATTTGATTGAAATCGGTTCAGATTTAGATATAGCTCCCATATATATCTTTCGCCCGATATGGACTTATATGGCCCAGAAGCCAGATTTTTGGCCGAATTTGGTTGAAATTTTGCACTAGGAGTACAATTAGTAGTATAGTCAAGTGTGCAAAATTTGATTGAAATCGGTTCAGATTTAGATATTGCTCCCATATATATCTTTTGCCCGATATGGGCTAATATGGTCCTAAAAGCCAGAGTTTTGGCCCAATTTGGTTGAAATTTTGCACAGGGAGTAGATTTAGCATTGTAGCTATGCGTGCCAAATTTGGTTGAAATCGATTCAGATTTAGATATAGCTCCCATATATATCTTTCGACCGATATGCACTTATATGGACCCAGAAGCCAGAGTTTTATCCCGATTAGCTTGAAATTTTGGACAAGGAGTACAATTGGTAGTATAGTCATGTGTGCCAAATTTGATTGAAATCGGTGCAGATTTAGATATAGCTTCCATATATATTTTTCGCCCGATATGGACTTATATGGCCGCAGAAGCCAGAGTTTTGGCCCAATTTGGTTGAAATTTTGCACTAGGAGTACAATTAGTAATATAGTCATGTGTGCCAAATTTGATTGAAATCGGTTCAGATTTAGATATAGCTCCCATATATATGTTTTTCTGATTTCGACAAAAATAGTCAAAATACCAACATCTTCCTTGTTAAATCGCCACTGCTTAGTCGAAAAGTTGTTAAAATGACTCTAATTTTCCTAAATCATAAATAAACCTGCGCAAAGTTTCCTTAAAATTTCTTCAGATTTAAATGTTTCCCATATTTTTTTTTTACTAAAATTGTGTTCCACCCTAGTGCATTAGTCAACTTAAATTTTGAGTCTATAGATTTTGTAAAAGTCTATCAAATTCTGTCCAAATCGAGTCATATTTAAATGTATGTATTTGGGACAAACCTTTATATATAGTACCCAACACATTTGAGGGAGTTGATATAATATCGAAAATGTGGATCTACAGAGTGGTGCAGGGTATAATATAGTCGGCTCCGCCCGACTTTAGACTTTCCTTACTTGTTTTTTACTAACATTGTGTTCTACCCTAGTGCATTAGCCGACTTAAATTTTGAGTCTATAGATTTTGTAGAAGTCTATCAAATTCTGTCCAGATCGAGTGATATATAAATGTTTGTATTTGGGACAAACCTTTATATATAGCCCCCAACACATTTGACGGATGTGATATGGTATCGAAAATTTAGATCCACAAAGTGGTGCAGGGTATAATATAGTCGGCCCCGCCCGACTTTAGACTTTCCTTACTTGTTTCACTTATTAAAGAAAATTTCATAATTTGGAGGAAAATATCTTTAGTGTCATAAGAAATTCAAGATGGTCGTATTATTAATAAAATTTACATATTTTAAGAAATTCTGAACTATAAATTATTTAAACCAAGGAAATTTTCCCAACACAGGGAATTGGCTTTAGTATGCGATATAGTATTGTTATAGTTTATACAATTTCTTAGAAATGTTCAAAATTTTATACTGAACGAAAAAATATTTGTATTTTTTATAAAGGGTGGTTAAAATTTCAAGGGCCGATGTTGATTTTGAATAAAACACAAACTATTTTGGAAATTATTGTAATTTTATTTTATTATGATATATTGGTATTACTCAATTATGTATGGTACAAAATATCGGCCAAATGGGCGCCGCGACCTCGGTCCAAATTTTCGATGACGCTGAGGCATAATGGAGGTTCTATGCCGTTAATGTGCCGAATTATCTCATCCTTTAGCTCTTGAATTGTTGCTGGCTTATCGACGTACACCTTTTCTTTCAAATAACCCCAAAGAAAAAAAGTCCAACGGTGTCAAATCACATGATCTTGGCGGCCAATGGACATCGCCATTACGTGAGATAACACGGCCATTGAATTTGTTGCGCAAAAAAGCCATTGTTTAGTTAGCTGTGTGGCAAGTGGCACCGTCCTGCTGAAACCGCATATCGTCCACATCCATATCTTCCAATTCGGGCCATAAAAAGTTCGTTATCATCTCACGATAGCGAATACCATTCACAGTAACTGCCTGACCGGCCTCATTTTGGAAAAAATACGGCCCGATGATGCCGCCAGCCCATAAACCGCACCAAACAGTCACTCTTTGTGGGTGCATTGGTTTTTCGACAATCACTCTTGGATTCTCATTCGCCCAAATGCGGCAATTCTGTTTATTGACGAATCCACTGAGGTGAAAATGTGCCTCATCACTGAAGATGATTTTCTTCGAAAATTGATCATGCACTGTTGCCATTTCTTGGAACCATTTAACACGTTGTTGGATTGTGTATCTCTCCATGGTTCAAATTGAGTAAGTCTGAAATAGAGAAATGTCAAATAAAATTCGGAAAAAAACTTGGCGTTTAGGTGTGGTTCACATTCAACATCGGCCCTTACAATTTAACCACCCTTTACCAGAGATGGTCTGTATCAAACTTTTTTAGGTTTGCGACTGTCGCAAAGTTGTAAACATCGTAAACGTCACATACGCGCCGTAAATGTAGAAAAAGTAACAAAAGTCGCAAACTGAAAATACTTTAGTCGCGTCAGCTAGGCAGCGAATTCGATGATATCCAAGACGATGGTATGTGCGAAGAAGTTTCAATTCTTAGGAATGTTCACAATTTTCGATTTTAGTCACCACGTTTTCCCTATTGCCTTTTGCACGAGTAGAGGGTAACCGTGGATTTTCTCGTCCTTTCTTAGCTTTATGTTCAGTCTCCTGTCCAATATAACCCCAAGGTATTTTGCACACTCACCAACGGGAATTTCGATACCACCTAAGAAAATAGGCTTGACCATGGGAAAACTTTCACAAATTTCTGCAGAAACTCACAACGAATGCTGTCAAACTAAATTAAAAAATTTTCAGGATTTCTTTTATTCAAAATTTGGTTTTCTACAGTAGGTTTACGACTTTTGCGACATACATATTATACCGTCGCAAATGTATGTCGCAAAAGTCACAGCTTGTGACAGCCCAACCCTGCCCTTTACAAAAAGAATAGTCAGTCAGCCATTAAACAGCAACTAATTTTTGATGTAGTTTGACGCTACGGATATGATTATATTAAGTATTTGCGATCGTCTCTCGCTCCAGCTCCACTTTCCTCTCCCACTCTCCACCCAGCAACAGCAACATTATTAGCTTTGTTCAAGTTTTGTTTTGTTTGGTTAAGTATGGTTATCTTAGATTGTCATGCTACCACTTGCATGCTTGCAATGCTTCTCGACTTTTGCCATAATCGCTCGTAAGTGTTGTTTTCTATATTCCTACACCATTCACACTATTCCCTGTTTACATTGGTGTAATTGACAAAGAGAGACCACTTGCAATAACTATGAGTTAGCATTGTATTATTATCGCATTGCATGATGATGATGATGATGATGATGATGATGATGAGTGAAGTGTTTGGAAAATGACTTAGTCCACTGTGGGATTTTTGAAGTGTGTATTAGCGACAAAACATCTCATGTCACCATGCATTTCTAACATTCCCCACTTATCAATGGCGCTTCTCAAGTAGTATGCATTTAAGCCATTCAAGTTTAAATGAAATTCAAGTTTAAGTGTGTTTTCGAAGTGTACACAAATGTCGCTATGAGCAGTGGTTACTAAATGGGATATAAAGGAATTCGATATGAAAACCCATTAGAGATATTTTAGAATGTTATGGGGAAATACAAATGTGAAATATTTCGTCGCTTGTAAGCAATATCTATCTTTATATTTTTTATACCCTCCACCATAGGATGGGGGGTATATTAACTTTGTCATTCCGTTTGTAACACATCGAAATATTGCTCTAAGACCCCATAAAGTACCCAGTAAAAAAAGAGCTTCCAAAAAAGTAGTTTGGATCCCCAATCTGTGATCTGGAAGTAGTGCAAACTTGATGAATGAATTTTTCATGGGCTTGTCATAGGACGGGTGTATTCCCCTTTTGGATCTTTTGCATTGCTTTAGAAGTTGTGCCCTGGAAGTTAATTTGAATGAAGAAATTTAAAAATCGAAAAAAAAATTTTTTCAACCAATTTCACTTTTTTTCATCAATATGTTTTATTACACAATTATTTTCCTATTATCTAATTTTTACAATTTGAAAAACTTTTTCGCTCCACCAGGGGTTGAACCTGGATTAGCTGGCACCATAACAGAACGTCTTAGCACACTCAGCCACAAACGCCATTGAACATAAAGCGTCGAAAGGTCAATTCAAATGTTTGTGATATGATCGTAATACGACACCAAGGAATAACATTCTAATTGCTTCTCGAGATGTTCTTTATTAGTATGAACGAAAAAATAAGAAACGCAGGTTCAAATCTCACCAGCGGCAATTTTTTTATCAAATATTTTTCTAAAAAAATATTATTTTTTACGTCATGCATCGTTTTTATTTTCTATTTTCGGCATATAATTTCGTATAAATATATTTTTTCCATTAAAAATCCTCAAAAAAATTAAAAATTCTCGTAATTTGCAAAACCTTCTCAAAAGAATGAATGGATGATTTTTTTTTTATTTTCTTACTTTTTAATTAATTTTTTTTTTAGTTTTTTATTAGTTTTCTATTTTTTTGTAAAATTTAATTATACAAAATTTGCACTGAAAATAGCCTGATTGCGTTCTTTCTAATACTTGTCCACAAGGACTGCATCGGAAGTAGAAAAAAATCATTGGGGGATCCCAAGATGCGCTTTAGAAGAAATGTTTGTGCACTTGTCCAAAAGGACAGCATCGGAAGTTGAAAAAACTTGATGGGGGATTCTGGGATGGGCTTTAAAAGAAATGTTTTTGGAACTACTTCCAATTTTTTTGCTGGGTATATATTCTGGGTCGTGGTGAAATTCTGAGTCGATCTAAACATGTCCGTCCGTCCGTCCGTCCGTCTGTTGAAATCACGCTAACTTACGAACGAAACAAGCTATCGACTTGAAATTTGGCACAAGTAGTTGTTATTGATGCAGGTCTGATGGTATTGCAAATGGGCCATATTGGTCCTCTTTTACGTATAGCCCCCATAAAAACCGATCCCCAGATTTGGCTTGCGGAGCCTCTAAGAAAAGCAAATTGCATCCGATCCGGCTGAAATTTGGTACATGGTGTTGGTATATAGTCTCTAACAACCGTGCAATAATTTGTAAACATCGGCTCATAATTATGTATAGCTCCGATATAAAGCGATCCCCAGATTTGGCTTGCGGAGCCTCAAAGAGAAGCAAATTTCATCCGATCCGGCTGAAATTTGGTCCATATCGGTCTATAGTTATATATAGCCGATCCCCAATCAAACAAAAATTGGTCCATATCGGTTCATAATCATGGTTGCCACTCGAGCCAAAAATAACCTAGCAAAATTTTATTTTTAAAGAAAATTTTGTCAACATTTTATTTCTATAGAAAATTTTGTTAAAATTTTATTTCTATAGAGAATTTTGTTAAAATTTTATTTCTATAGAAAATTTTGTTAAAATTTTATTTCTATAGAAAATTTTGTTAAAATATCATTTCTATAGAAAATTTTGTCAACATTTTATTTCTATAGAAAATTTTGTTAAAATTTTATTTCTATAGAAAATTTTGTTAAAATATCATTTCTATAGAAAATATTGTCAAAACTTTATTTCTGTAGAAAATTTTGTCAAAATTTTATTTCTATAGAAAATTTTGTTAAAATTTTATTTCTATAGAAAATTTTGTCAAACTGAATTATATACGTATTTAATCGGTCTTTTTATACCCACCACCATAAAATTATGACGGGGGTATAATAAGTTTATCATTCCGTTTGCAACACATCGAAATATCGATTTCCGACTATATAAAGTATATATATTCTTGATCAGGGAGAAATTCTAAGACGATGTAAGCATGTCCGTCTGTCCGTGTGTCTGTCTGTTGTAATCACGCTACAGCCTTCAATAATGGCGCTATCGTCCCGAAATTTGGCACAGATTAGGTTTTTGTTTGCAGGCAGGTCAAGTTTGTAGATGGGCTATATCGGTCCAAGTTTTGATATAGTCCCCATATAAACCGACCTTCCGATTTGGGGTCTTGGGCCTATAAAAACCGTAGTTTTTATCATATTTGCCTGAAATTGGAAATCTAGAGGTATTTTGGGACCATAAAGAGGTGTGTCGAAAATGGTCCATATCAGTCCATGTTTTAGTATAGCCCCCATATAGACCGATCTCCCGATTTTGCTTCTTAGGCGTCTAGAAACAGTATTTTCTATCCGATTTGTCTGAAATTGAAAATCTAGAGGTATTTTAGGACCATAAGGAGGTGTGTCGAAAATCGTTCGTATCGGTCCATGTTTTGATATAGCCCCCATATAGACCGATCTCCCGATTTTGCTTCTTGGGCGTCTAGAAACTATATTTACCATCCGATTTGCCAGAAATTGGAAATCTAGAGGTATTTTGGGACTATAAAGAGGTGTGTCGAAAATGGTCCATATCGGTCCATGTTTTGGTATAGCCCCCATATAGACCAATCTCCCGATTTTGCTTCTTACGCGTCTAGAAACAGTATATTCTATCCGATTTGTATGAAATTGGAAATCTAGAGGTATTTTAGGACCATAAAGAGGTGTGCCGAAAATGGTGAGTATCGGTCCATATTTTGGTATAGCCCCCATATAAACCAACCTCCCGATTTGGAGTCTTGGGCCTATAAAAACCGTAGTTTTTATCCAATTTGCCTGAAATTGGAAATATAGAGGTATTTGAGGACCATAAAAAGGTGTGCCGAAAATGGTACTCATCGGTCCATGTTTTGGTATAGCCCCCATATAGACCGATATCCCGATTTTGCTTTTAGGGCTTCTAGAAACTATATTTTCTATCCGATTTTCCTGAAATTAAAAATCTAGAGTTCTTTTGGGACCATAAAAAGGTGTGCCGAAAATGGTGCCCATCGGTCCATTTTTTGGTATAGCCCCCATATAGACCGATCTCCCATTTTGCTTCTTGGGCTTCTAGAAACTATATTTACCATCCGCTTTGCCTGAAATTCTTGAGCTACAATAAACTGTATTTATTGCATGATTTGCCTGAAATTCGAAATCTAGAGGTATTTTTAGACCACAAATAAGAGTGCCGAAATTGAGGTATATCGGTCCATTTTTTGGTATAACCCCCATATAGACTGATCTCTCGATTTTTACTTCTTGGGCGTCTAGAGACTATATTTTCTGGCCGATTTGTTTGAAATTGAAAATCTGGAGGTATTTTAAGATCACAAATATGTGAGTAGCAAATGGTGCCTATCGGTCCATGTTTTGGTATAGCCCCCATTGTCATCAATTGTGGATGGCAGTGTGTAGAAGAAGTTTCTACGCAATCCATGGTGGAGGGTACATAAGCTTCGGCCTGGCCGTTTAAAAATTTAATTTCTATGGGATTTTTTTTTAAATCTCATCTCTTTACAAATTTTTTAACAATTTCATTTCTATAGGATTTTTTTTAAATTAATTTCTATAGGGAATTTTTTAATTGTTTTTTCTTTTAATTTAATTTTTATATGAAATATTTAAAAATTTTAATTTCTATAGGAAATTGTTTAATAATTTCATTTCTATATTCCCCTTTCATCTCAAAAACAATGTCCAGTGCATAATTGCAGAGGATAATAAAACAGATGTTTTGTGTAAATATTAGCATGTGACATGGGTGGAGAAATTTATTATCAATGGCACCATGTTATCATCAATTGAGAAGGGGCAAGAGGGTCATATGTCCATTTTAAGACACGTTCCAATTTTATTGTAACATACCATCACCACCCTAGGAATATATAGCCAGAGACAACCATGGGACTAAAACAAATATTCTGCTATTGATTGTCTTCATCATGTTTGGTTATGTCAAGGCACGAGCCACATTACTCCCTTATATGTTGGACTCCTTAGTGTTGGAAAAATGTTGACATGGAGCAATGGCTTTGTCCTTTTTGGTTCAATAGATAAGGATACAATGTTACAAAGATTTGCTAATGATTCCTAAAATCTATGCAAACATAAAACCATGTCAAGCAGTACCACAATGACAATGATGACTACATAGTCTGATGACTACATAGTCATGCTGATATCCTTGAACTGGTGGATGCGATCCTCTTTGCGTAGCCATAAAATCGAGACACATCGAAATGTTATCTATTTGTCACAGTAATTAATTGTAGGAGTCTAAAGACATTAAATTGAGCAGATGCCTTCTTTTATTATTCTATTAACACCCTCTGGGGTAATCATACAAGCATATGGCAATGCATTTCTATGTGGAAAAGTCTGTCCAACAGGCTCCAGGCCATAGCAGAGACTTGTCTTAGGAATCATAAAATTTGAAAAATTGAATTGATTTTCCAGTAGTAAAGGAGCCCAATTTAGCACTTAGAACAAAACTCCCCAAGAACCCAAATAATTTTGATAAATTTCTTACTAAAGAGCATATAATGAGACTGAACATATGTAGGAGGAAGGTTATTTCTCCTTGAGATTAATATAGAATTTAGGCAAAATTTTCCAAAGAAATAAAATTTTGACAAAATTTTCTATAGAAAAAAAATTTACAAAATTTTCTAAAAAATAAAATGTTGACAAAATTTCTATGGAAATAAAATTTTGACAAAATTTTCTATGGAAATAAAATTTCGACAACATTTTCTATAGAAATAAAATTTTGACAAAATTTTCTATAGAAATAAAATTTAGCCAAAATTTTCCAAAGAAATAAAATTTTGACAAAATTTTCTATAGATATCAAATCAAATTAAATCTATATCACAAATCTATATAACAGAACTATGTATGTTTACTCTTTAAATTATTGCAATGGAATAAATAAACTTGTTTTATTTGCATTTATATATATTGACCAAAACAGCCCATTAAAATAAACAAAAATCAAAGAAATAAAATATTAACAAAATTTTCAAAAAAAAATAGAATTGTGACAACATTTTCTAATGAAATAAAATTTTGTCAAAATTTTCTATAGAAATAAAATTTAGGCAATAATTTTCCAAAAAAAAAAAGTTTAAAAAAATGTTCTAAAAAAATAAAATTTTGACAAAATTTTCTAAAAAAATAAAATTTTGACAAAATTTTCTATAGAAATGAAATTTTGACATTTTCTATAGAAAAAAAATTACAAAATTTCCTAAAGAAATAAAATTTTGACAAAATTTCTATGGAAATAAACTTTTGACAAAATTTTCTATGGAAATAAAATTTCGACAAAATTTTTTATAAATTTTGACAACATTTTCTAAAAAAATAAAATTTTAACAAAATTTTCTATAGACATCAAATTTTGACAAAATTTTCTCTAGACATCAAATTTTGACAAAATTTAAAAAAAATAAAATTTTGACAACATTTTCTGTAGAAAAAAAAATTGACAAAATGTTCTATAGAAAAAAAAATGTTGACAAAATTTTCTATAGAAAATTGACCGAATTCTCCATAGAAATAAAATGTTGGCAAAATTTTCTATAGAAATAAAATGAAATTTCTATAGAAATAAAATTTTGACAAAATTTTCTATAGAAATAAAATTTTGACAAAATTTTCTATAGAAATAAAATTTTGACAAAATTTTCTATAGAAATAAAATTTTGACAAAATTTTCTATAGAAATAAAATTTTGACAAAATTTTCTATAGAAATAAAATTTTGACAAAATTTTCTATAGAAATAAAATTTTGCCAAAATTTTCTATAGAAATAAAATTTTGACAAAATTTTCTATAGAAATAAAATTTTGACAAAATTTTCTATAGAAATAAAATTTTGACAAAATTTTCTATAGAAATAAAATTTTGACAAAATTTTCTATAGAAATAAAATTTTGACAAAATTTTCTATGGAAATAAAATTTCGACAAAATTTTCTAAAAAAAATAAAATTTTAACAAAATTTTCTATAGAGACTTGTCTTAGGAATCATAAAATTTGAAAAATTGAATTGATTTTCCAGTAGTAAAGGAGCCCAATTTAGCACTTAGAACAAAACTCCCCAAGAACCCAAATAATTTTGATAAATTTCTAAAAAGCATATAATGAGACTGAACATATGTAGGAGGAAGGTAATTTCTCCTTGAGATTAATATAGAATTGGCAAGGTTAGGTTAGGTTAGGTTATATGGCAGCCCGATGTATCAGGCTCACTTAGACTATTCAGTCCATTGTGATACCACAGTGGTGAACTTCTCTCTGATCACTGAGTGCTGCCCGATTCCATGTTAAGCTCAATGACAAGGGACCTCCTTTTTATAGCCGAGTCCGAACGGCGTTCCACATTGGAGTGAAACCACTTAGAGAAGCTTTGAAACCCTCAGAAATGTCACCAGCATTACTGAGGTGGGATAATCCACCGCTGAAAAACTTTTTGGTGTTCGGGCGCAGCAGGAATCGAACCCACGACCTTGTGTATGCAAGGCGGGCATGCTAACCATTGCACCACGGTGGCTCCCTAGAATTGGCAAACTCTCATTGATTATGGAGAAATCCATAAGCTGTGGTATTATAATGAACTTGTTTGTCTTGTCTTCTATATTCAAAAGAAGTAGTTATATAGGACTGAAAATTCGGCAGGCCCGAATCGTATGTATCCCCCTTTCGTTGTGGTGGATTACTTGGAGCTACATACGAGGATTGACTAATGTCTAAGGTAGTTTCAATCTCACGATGACCACATAACGATATTGCAATATCAGTTGGTGCACAGCATCAATGGTTTCCGGAACAACAACTGATTTTGGATTTCCCACCACGGTTGCCAGTCGTGTCTAAAATAATTTACCAAAATTTTACCAAAAATCTCCCAAATTTAAAAATCGGTCTTTGAAGGTTTTGATCATAGTATTTCTCAGTATTTCTCAGATTTTCTAAAAATTTTATTTCTATGGAAAATTTTGTTTCTATAGAAAATTTTCACAAAATTTTATCTTTATAAAAAATTTTTTTTAAATTTTATTTCTATAGAAAATTTTTCCTAAATTTTATTTCTATAGAAAATTTTCTCAAAATTTTATTTCTATAGAAAATTTTCTCAAAATTTTACTTGTATCGAAAATCAAGTCAAAAATTTATTTGTATCGAAAATTAAGTCAAAAGACAAAATTTTATTATTATGAAAAATCTCTCAAAATTTGATTTTGATATAAAATTTTCTCAAAATTCTTCCAATTTTAAGGCAACGTTTTCACTAAGAATGTGTTCAAAGAGTATTTCTAAAAACCTTCAAAAATGTTAACAGATTTATAAACACTTTATACGATTATGATTCCGTTATGTGAGACTTGAAATTAACTTAAAATTGTAAAAGAAACTCCATATAAACAAACTCAAAATGATTTGTGTAAACAAAATTCCATCTTGTATGGGGATTCTCATCTGTAGTACACTCGGTGTTATTCTTTCCTAATAGTTTTTTTGTTTTAATAAAACTATCTTATCTCCGAACATAAATTGACAACATTCGAACAGCAAGCACTTAATGCTTGTCCGGAATTAAAAGTCTGTCGATTTGATTGAAACATTTTTGTTTTCTTGTTTATCTCAATTCATATCCTCGCTTATTAGTTGAATGTTAGGGATGCCATATGGGGAGTCTCAGGGATGTCAAGTTGGGGAAACCAATATAAGGGGAAACGTATTTTTGAATGGTTTTATTATAAATTAGCTGATAGATGCACTTCTTCACACTGATAAAATAAATTTCTCTTCTTAGGAGCAAAATTTCAAACAAACAAAATTTTATTTTTTTTCCGTAAGAAATTTTCATTAAAAACGTCTATAAATAAATTCCTTGTTATAATAAATTCCGGTTATTTTGACCACAGCGGCGTTCAAAATAAACTATAACTATATCTGCAATGGTTCGGTAGGTTAAGGAAATCCATTAGTACAATTTGAATTTGAAAAATACATATATTCAACAAATTAAAATACTGATTGATTAAAAAGTCTTAGAGTGATGTTTGCGTATTGCGCCATAATGCCATAATACTGGTGGCATTGCCAAACGCCATAGGTTTGGTCAACACAACTGTAACTACATATTTTATATGGAAATAACATGTTGAGAAAATTTTCTATAGAAATAAAATTTTGACAAAATTTTCTAAACAAATAGAATTTTTACAAAAATTTCTATGGAAATAAAATTTTGACAAAAATGTTTATAGAAATAAATTTTCGACAAAATTGTTTATAGAAATAAAATTTTGACAAAATTTTCTATAGAAATAAAATTTAGGCAAAAATTTCCAAAGAAATAAAATTTTGACAAAATTTTCTAAAAAAATAGATTTGTGACAACATTTTCTAAAGAAATAAAATTTTGACAAAATTTTCTAAAAAAATAGAATTGTGACAACATTTTCTAAAGAAATAAAATTTTGACAAAATTTTCTATAGAAATAAAATTTTGACAAAATTTTCTATAGATAAAAAAAATTACAAAATTTTCTAAAGAAATAAAATTTTGACAAAATTTCTATGGAAATAAAATTTTGACAAAATTTTCCAAAGAAACAAAATTTTGACAAAATTTTCCAAAGAACTAAAATTTTGTCAAAATTTTCTATAGAAATAAAATTTATGCAATATTTTCCAAAGAAATAAAATTTTAAAAAAATGTTCTAAAAAAATAAAATTTTGACAACATTTTCTATAGAAATAAAATTTTGACAAAATTTTCTATAGAAATAAAATTTTGACAAAATTTTCTAAAAAAATAGAATTGTGACAACATTTTCTAAAGAAATAAAATTTTGACAAAATTTTCTATAGAAATAAAATTTTGACAAAATTTTCTATAGAAATAAAATTTTGACAAAATTTTCTATAGAAATAAAATTTTGACAAAATTTTCTATAGAAATAAAATTTTGACAAAATGTTCTATAGAAATAAAATGTTGACAAAATTTTCTATAGAAATAAAATTTTGACAAAATTGTTTATAGAAATAAAATTTTGACAAAATTTTCTATAGAAATAAAATTTAGGCAAAATTTTCCAAAGAAATAAAATTTTGACAAAACTTTCTATAGAAATAAAATTTTGACAAAATTTTCAAATTTTGAAAAAAATTTTTGAAAAAATAAAATTTTGACAACATTTTCTATAGTAATAAAATTTTGCCAAAATTTTCTACAAAAATAAAATTTTGACAAAATGTTCTATAGTAATAAAATTTTGCCAAAATTTTCTAAACAAATAAAAGTTTCACAAAATTTGTATGGAAATAAAATTTTGACAAAATTTTACAATCTTGACAAAATTTTCTGTACAAAAAAAAATGACAAAATGTTCTATAGAAAAAAATGTTGACAAAATGTTCTATAGAAATAAAATGTTGACCGAATTTTCCATAGAAATCAAATGTTGGCAACATTTTCTATAGAAATAAAATTGCTATAGAAATAAAATTTTGACAAAATTTTCTATAAAAATAAAATTTTGACAAAATTTTCTAAAAAAATAAAATTTTGACAAAATTTTCTATAGTAATAAAATTTTGCCAAAATTTTCTAAACAAATAAAGTTTTCACAAAATTTTTATGGAAATAATATTTTAACAAAATTTTTTATATAAATAAATTTTTGACAAAATTTTCTGTAGAAAAAAAATTGACAAAATGTTCTATAGAAAAAAAATGTTGACAAAATTTTCTATAGAAAATTGACCGAATTCTCCATAGAAATAAAATGTTGGCAAAATTTTCTGTAGAAATAATATAAATTTCTATAGAAATAAAATTTTGCCAAAATTTTCTAAACAAATAAAATTTTGACAAAATTGTTTATAGAAATAAATTTTCGACAAAATTGTTTATAGAAATAAAATTTTGACAAAACTTTCTATAGAAATAAAACTTTGACAAAATTTTCAATTTTTGACAAAATTTTTTGAAAAAATAAAATTTTGACAACAGTTTTTATAGTAATAAAATTTTGCCAAAATTTTCTATGGAAATAAAATTTGGACAAAATTTTCTAAAAAAATAAAATTTTGACAAAATTTTCTATAGTAATAAAATTTTGCCAAAATTTTCTAAACAAATAAAATTTTCACAAAATTTGTATGGAAATAAAATTTTAACAAAATTTTCTATAGAAATACAATCTTGACAAAATTTTCTGTACAAAAACAATGGCAAAATGTTCTATAGAAAAAAAATGTTGACAAAATGTTCTATAGAAATAAAATGTTGACCGAATTTTCCATAGAAATCAAATGTTGGCAACATTTTCTATAGAAATAAAATTTCTATAGAAATAAAATTTTGACAAAATTTTCTATAAAAATAAAATTTTGACAAAATTTTCTATAGTAATAAAATTTTGCCAAAATTTTCTAAACAAATAAAATTTTCACAAAATTTTTATGGAAATAATATTTTAACAAAATTTTTTATATAAATAAATTTTTGACAAAATTTTCTGTAGAAAAACAAATTGACAAAATGTTCTACAGAAAAAAAATGTTGAAAAATTTTCTATAGAAAATTGACCGAATTCTCCATAGAAATAAAATGTTGGCTAAATTTTCTATAGAAATAATATAAATTTCTATAGAAATAAAATTTTGCCAAAATTTTCTAAACAAATAAAATTTTGACAAAATTGTTTATAGAAATAAATTTTCGACAAAATTGTTTATAGAAATAAATTTTTGACAAAATTTTCTATAGAAATAAAATTTGTGCAAAATTTTCCAAAGAAATAAAATTTTGACAAAACTTTCTATAGAAATAAAATTTTGACAAAATTTTCAAATTTTGACAAAATTTTTTGAAAAAATAAAATTTTGACAACATTTTCTATAGTAATAAAATTTTGCCAAAATTTTCTATAAAAATAAAATTTGGACAAAATTTTCTAAAAAAATAAAATTTTGACAAAATTTTCTATAGTAATAAAATTTTGCCAAAATTTTCTAAACAAATAAAATTTTCACAAAATTTGTATGGAAATAAAATTTTGACAAAATTTTCTATAGAAATAAATTCTTGAAAACATTTTCTGTAGAACAAAAAAATTGACAAAATATTCTATAGAAAAAATATGTTGACAAAATTTTCTATAGAAATAAAATTTTGTTCTATAGAAAAAAATTTTGACAAAATTTTCTATAGAAATAAAATGTTGACCGAATTTTCCATAGAAATAAAATTTAGGGAAAATTTTCCAAAGAAATAAAATTTAGGCAAAATTTTCCAAAGAAATAAAATTTTGAAAAAATTTTCTAAAAAATAAAATTTTGACGGTTCAAGTGTGGTTTTTGTTGGGTTTAGTGAACTGCCCGAATTTATTCTGATAATTGGTTGATAGTTTTGCTGCAAGTAGAGGATGCTGATGAGGAATGTGGTAATTCCGAAACGTGCGTCCATCCAACCATCTTGCAGTCTATAGGGCTTTGCCCAAATAAATTTGACAAACATTCTTTTCCTCTGTTGGTTAAGCTACAATTGTAGTTTAGTCAATGTATGGTTTTAAGCTGCAATAAAAAAAAAATAAAAAAAAATCAACAACAATGCTTAAAGAACAAAACCAACAATAACAAAACAAAACAAATGGAAAAATAAAATTTTGACAAAATTTTCTATAGAAATAAAATTTCGACAAAATTTTCTATAGAAATAAAATTTCGACAAAATTTTCAATAGAAATAAAATTTTGACAAAATTTTCTATAGAAATAAAATTTTGACAAAATTTTCTAAAAAAAAATAAAATTTTGACAAAATTTTTTATAGTAATAAAATTTTGCCAAAATTTTCTAAACAAATAAAATTTTCACAAAATTTGTATGGAAATAATATTTTAACAATATTGGCAAAATTTTCTATGGAAATAATATAAATTTCTATAGAAATAAAATTTTGCCAAAATTTTCTAAACAAATAAAATTTTCACAAAATTTGTATGGAAATAAAATTTTGACAAAATTTTCTATAGAAATAAAATTCTGACAAAATTTTCCATAGAAATAAAATTTTGACAAAATTTTCTATAGAAATAAAATTTTGACAAAATTTTCTATAGAAATAAAATTTTGACAAAATTTTCTATAGAAATAAAATTTAGAGAAAATTTTCCAAAGAAATAAAATTTAGGCAAAATTTTCCAAAGAAATAAAATTTTGAAAAAATTTTCTAAAAAATAAAATTTTGACAAAATTTTCTATAGAAATAAAATTTCGACAAAATTTTCAATAGAAATAAAATTTTGACAAAATTTTCTATAGAGATAAAATTTTGACAAAATTCTCTATAGAAAAAAAATTTGATCGAATTTTCTATAGGAAAAAATTTTTGACCAAATTTTCTATAGAAAAAAAATTTGG
This sequence comes from Haematobia irritans, assembly GCF_050003625.1. Lineage (NCBI taxonomy): Eukaryota > Metazoa > Arthropoda > Insecta > Diptera > Muscidae > Haematobia > Haematobia irritans. The sequence continues at coordinate 219,160,842 of NC_134398.1, read as the reverse complement.
CCAAATTTTCTATAGAAAAAAAACATTTGACAAAATTTTCTATAGAAAAAACTTTTGACCGAATTTTCTATAGAAAAATTTTTTTTTGACAAAATTTTCTATAGAAAAAAAAATTCTAAAGAAATAAAATTTTCGCAAAATTTTCTATAGAAATAAAAATTTTTACAAAATTTTCTATAGAAATATAATTTAGACAAAATTTTCTATAGAAATAAATTTTTGACAACATTTTCTATAGAAATAAAATTTTAACACCATTTTCTTTAGAAATAAATATTTTTACAAAATGTTCTATAGAAATAAAATTTTTTCTAATGAAATAAAACTTTGCCAAATTTTCTAACGAAGTAAAATGTAGCAAAATAAGATTTTTTTTTTGTTCGGTAGTTGTTTGGTAAAATTTTCTCCAAATGTTGGTAGTTAATTTTTGGCTCGAGTGGCAACCGTTGATTGCAACCCTCTGCTTAAAAGCCGTAAATTTCAATAACTGTACCACAATGGCTCTCATACATCTTGGTCTCCAAATTCCTTCATACAAATAACAATAAAAAATCCCAACTACTCTTTCCAAAAATATTGAAAATGTCCCCGCCTTCAAAAATCCTCATCCTTAAAGACATTCCTAAGTTAAAACAGAAAACAAACGGCAACCAAGTTTTTTTAGTGGATTTTGTTTTTTTTTTCAAAAAAAAAAAAATTCCCATGGTAGAAAATCACCATAAAATTCTCCATAAATGTAAGAGTTGTCCATACTCTCTGTGTCTGTCACATATCAACCATGCCAGCGAATGTGTCATAAGTGTAATTACCATTGAAGGCGAGTAATAAATTCTCGAACTCTTTGGTGGTATCGCACCATAGCCCCATAATTGGAAGTTGATAAGTAAGTCAATCATTAGACCGACCAGCCAGACAAAGAGTCAACTAAATGATGAGAGTGTGGAAAGTGGGCGTTTGTTTTTTCAAAGTGGCAATGTAACAGCACAGATGTAAATTCCAAATGAGGCAAAGTGTCGTCTGGGGAAATGAAATCTCACCACCATCATCATCAGCTTAATTATTCCCATGGTCCATTAAGATGGCAGCTTGTTTTGTCAACGGATCGGGACAATCTATAGAAGTCATAATTTTGCAATATCTCACAAAAGTTTGAGAGCTAAAAAAGCAAGAATCAAGTAAAGGCGCAAAAAATGATATTAATTAACGAGGGTAGTCAATTAAGCAAAAAATTAAAAGGTAGCGTAGTACACTCAGAGAAGGAATATGTTCACCTCAAACATGTTTTAAGAGCAAAATGCAGATACATAATTTTCGAGAAAATAACATTTTTGCGACAAACATGTTACATGTTTCCAGTCCAAAAATAACATTTTGCTCTTGAACATGTTTGAGGTGAACATATTCCTTCTCTGAATGTACATTATACACCTAAAGCCACCAAACTCGGAACGAAAGTGGCTCTGCGGTATTTTGGATCATTCCCAGTGAAGCACCATGTTAAGGTGATCGACACCAAAATTTCCCAGGCGCAAAAGACCAACGAATTAATATCCGAAGATTTTTCAATACTGTCTTTCGGACATTTTGCTGATATTATTCGGCATTTATTTTGAGCCCATAGACAATGAAAACGAACGGAGAGTGACCCTTGGTGGCGAACTAGGTTCTGGTACGCAATCGAAGGTGTAAATTTTTAAGAGGCCCAATTGGGCTATGGCTTGCTCTTAAGCTGAACACATCACGAGATCGCCATATGCAAAACATATTGAGAAATGAGCTTGGAAACTATTCAAAAATTGCAAGGGACAAATTTTTCTGAACAAATAAAAATTTTTATCAAAATTTTCTATAGAAATAAAATTTTTTATCAAAACTTTCTATAGAAATAAAATTTTGACAAAATGTTATATAGAAATAAAATTTTGACGAAATTTTCTATAGTAATAAAATTTTGACAAAATTTTCTATAGAAATAAAAATTGGACAAAATTTTCTATAGAAATAAACTTTTGACAAAATTTTCTATAGAAATAAAATTTTGACACAATTTTCTATAGAAATAAACTTTAGACAAAATTTTCTATAGAAATAAAATTTTGAAAAAAATCTCATAGAAATAAAATGTTGACAAAATTTTCTATAGAAATAAAAATTTGACGAAATTTCCTATAAAACTAACATTTTGACAGAATTTTCTATAGAAATAAAATAAAAATTTTTCTATAGAATAAAAATTTCACAAAATTTTCTATAGAAATAAAACTTTAATAAATTTTTCTATAGAAATAAAATTTTGGTAAAATTTTCTATAGAAATAAATTTTGACAAAATTTTAATAAAAAGTTGACAAAAGTTTCTGTAGTAAATTTTTCTATAGAAATACAATTTTGGTAAAAATTTCTATAGAAATACATTTGGACAAAATTTTAATAAAAAGTTGACAAAAGTTTCTGTAGAAATACAAACAATAAAAAATTTTGAAAAAAATTTCTATAGAAATAAAATTTTGAAAAAAAATTCTATAGAAATAAAACATAAAAATTTTTGACAAATTTTTGTATAGAAATAAACAGACAGAATTTTCTATAGAAATAAAACAAATACAAATTTTCTATAGAAATAAAAAAGTATAAATATTTTTTTTTTGACAAATTTTTCAATAGAATAAAAATTTGACAAAATTTTCTATAGAAATAAAACTTTAATAAATTTTTCTATAGAAATAAAATTTTGGTAAAATTTTCTATAAAAATAAATTTTGAAAAAATTTAATAAAAAGTTGACAAAAGTTTCTGTAGTAAATTTTTCTATAGAAATACAATTTTGGTAAAAATTTCTATAGAAATACATTTGGACAAAATTTTAATAAAAAGTTGACAAAAGTTTCTGTAGAAATACAAACAATAAAAAATTTTGAAAAACAATTCTATAGAAATAAAATTTTGAAAAAAATTCTATAGAAATAAAACATAAAAATTTTTGACAAATTTTTGTATAGAAATAAACAGACAGAATTTTCTATAGAAATAAAACAAATACAAATTTTCTATAGAAATAAAAAAGTATAAATATTTTTTTTGACAAATTTTTCAATAGAATAAAAATTTGACAAAATTTTCTATAGAAATAAAACTTTAATAAATTTTTCTATAGAAATAAAATTTTGGTAAAATTTTCTATAGAAATAAATTTTGAAAAAATTTTAATAAAAAGTTGACAAAAGTTTCTGTAGTCAATTTTTCTATAGAAATACAATTTTGGTAAAAATTTCTATAGAAATAAATTTGGACAAAATTTTAATAAAAAGTTAACAAAGGTTTCTGTATAAATACAAACAATAAAATATTTTGAAAAAATTTTCTATAGAAATAAAATTTTGAAAAAATTTTCTATGGAAATAAAACAAAAAAATGTTTGACAAATTTTTGTATAGAAATAAACAGACAGAATTTTCTAGAGAAATAAAACAAATACAAATTTTCTATAGAAATAAAAAAGTATAAATATTTTTTTGACAAATTTTTTAATAGAATAAAAATTGGACAAAATTTTCTATAGAAATAAAACTTTAATAATTTTTTTATAGAAATAAAATTTTGGTAAAATTTTCTATAGAAATAAATTTGGACAAAATATTAATAAAAAGTTGACAAAAGTTTCTGTAGTAAATTTTTCTATAGAAATAAAATTTTGGTAAAAATTTCTATAGAAATAAATTTGGACAAAATTTTAATAAAAAGTTGACAAACGTTTTTGTAGAAATACAAACAATAAAAAATTTTGAATAAATTTTCCATAGAAATAAAATTTTGAAAAAAATTTCTATAGAAATAAAACATAAAAATTTTTGACAAATTTTTGTATAGAAATAAACAGACAGAATTTTCTAGAGAAATAAAACAAATACAAATTTTCTATAGAAATAAAAAAGTATAAATATTTTTGTTGACAAATTTTTTAATAGAATAAAAATTTGACAAAATTTTCTATAGAAATAAAACTTTAATCATTTTTTTATAGAAATAAAATTTTGGTAAAATTTTCTATAAAAATTAATTTGGACAAAATAATAATAAAAAGTTGACAAAAGTTTCTGTAGTAAATTTTTCTATAGAAATAAAATTTTGGTAAAAATTTCTATAGAAATAAATTTGGACAAAATTTTAATAAAAAGTTGACAAAAAAAATTTTCTATAGAAATAAAACTTTAATAATTTTTTTTATAGAAATAAAATTTTGGTAAAATTTTCTATAGAAATAAATTTGGACAAAATATTAATAAAAAGTTGACAAAAGTTTCTGTAGTAAATTTTTCTATAGAAATAAAATTTTGGTAAAAATTTCTATAGAAATAAATTTGGACAAAATTTTAATAAAAAGTTGACAAAGGTTTCTGTAGAAATACAAACAATAAAAAATTTTGAAAAAAATTTTCTATAGAAATAAAATTTGGTAAAATTTTCCATAAAAATAAAATTTTGGTAAAATTTTCTATAGAAATAAAATTTTGGTAAAATTTTCTATAGAAATAAAATTTTGGTAAAATTTTCTATAGAAATAAAATTTTGACAAAATATTCTATAGAAATAAAAATTTGCAAAATAAGGTTTTTGGCACTACAAATATTCAAAGTCTCGATCATCTCAAGACGGCGCTTCGACGGGAATGGACCAAAATACTGCAGAGCATATTTCGTCCAGCATGTAGCCATATTCCGTATCGAAGTTAGCAAAGTCGAACAAATATGAATTGATTATTAAATTCGATGTCACAGCGTCAGATTACCCAATTCTACCTTTTCGCTTTATATCGATTCGCTTATAAATGCAGACCATTGGTGACCATGCAGTCAACACTAAGAACATTCCTTAAGCGACAGATTCTCTAACTTCTTAGCAATTAGCTGATGGCCTCAGTTGTCAATACTTTTTATATCTTTATACTAATATTATATTTACTATAAATTTAGTATCAACTATAAATAAATAACTTCTTAGCAATTTTTCTCTTTTTAATTTTCGTAGCTCCCAAATGAAAGGCTGGATATCGTCATATTTCATTTTCGACTTCAATATCGTCATATTCATCACATTGATATTTTTCGCCTAAAAATATGCTATAAAGTTCATGGGTTAATATTAACTTTTTAATAGCCGGATTGGGAAAAACTGACGACGTTCACTTCAAAGTGCCAATTATTTTAAACGACATGTAGATGTCGCAAGTCGGCATATAGATGTCATTAGTAGATCAAATTACATAGAATGTTACATATATAGAGGTCGCCCTTCATAAATCCTTCATACTCATGTGACATCTATTGTTCAATAATGTTAATAATATTGTGAAAATCCCAATAAGCACAAGTATTAACATCAACACAAGATGGATATATAGAAAGTAATTAAAACATTTTTAAATCAAATTGTATTGTACATATTGTATTTTTAGTACACCGTATAACATAAAGCAACTAATAATATAAGCAATGCCATTAGACTACTGGCATACAAGCGGTAACCACTTCCCTTGACTTGTGTATTAAAATGATCATCAATAGGTGCCAATACATGCTTATCACTTTTCCAGTAATTCCCATCAATATTACTTAAATCGATGGATACATCATTGCATAAGCTTCCATTACAACGCACACACAAAGGATCATTTTTGGTACATTCCTCAAGATGGGATGCGCAACCTCTTAGAACATAAGCTAATTTCAATTTCGATGCCACTGTACTGACACAAATATCATCGTGCGAGGAACAATTTCGTTTATTTGTCGTATCGGGATAGGTCATAAGAGCACAATCCTCCTCCTCTAAAGAGGAACATGAATAGCAAGTCCTTACAGGAAACCGATTACAGGCACTTGAAGATGAATCCTGACAAAAGTAACAGGCTTCGTGCGATTGACGTGATTTTTGGAATTCATCATCGGCACATCCTCTTCTTACATGTTTACCATTTTCACATGAGAAACAAGAATTTGTACCTTCACTACATTTAGCGGATTTGAGATTTTTTCCTAAGATACAATTTGGGTCGTCTTTCGACGAGCATATATTACAAGATATCGTCAGGCATTCATTATTACAATTTTCTCCATAGCATTCAGTAAGATTTCCGGTTGGATAAAATGGCTTCTTCGATGAGCAACCACGATTGACCACACCTGTCTGTTCATTGATGTACGTAAAACATTGACTTTCTTCTCCATAGAGGTTCTTATTCTGACAATGTGTCGATGGTCGAGAAACACATATCGATTTTCCCTGGAATTCTTGACCTCGCCAGCATTCGGGATTTGGACTTGCCGCTGTATGGCTACATTCAATACAATTTCTTTCCAGTGTTCCTGGTTCTTTATTGCAACCATCTCGATTACATTTGATGCAAGTATTAACACAGTCATTGGCATCTTCTACAGAATGTTCACAACCCCTGTGAACATTATTAATATGAAGTACTTTCATGAAACACCGATCGTTGTCGTGATAGAATGGACAGGGCATTATCAACTGTGGTTTATAATCAACATTTACACAATCGGCGCCTAGACATTGATAGCAACGCAAACGATCGTGGGGAAATACATCTCGATTGCATAGATTTTTGCTGCAACGTTCACAAGGCTCTGGACAATAGCGTGAGGGAAAAAGTCGAGATAGGCAACCACGTCTAGTGATACCAGAAACTGTAGATAGAGAGAAAGAGAGAGAAAATATGAAATTTAAATTATTTTAATCACGCTATACAAAATGTGTTATGCGTCGTTCGGTCTATAAGTTTATCCGGGGGAAATATCTGTGTTTGACATTTGACGCTTGGTCACACTGAATCTTACAGTGTGGCCAAGCGCTACGAATTGTCGGCAATAGCAAAATTATCGATAAATGTGTTATCGATTACATTCAAGATGGTGCCCGTGTCGCCCAAAAAACTTATAGTCTGAACGACGCCAACTAATCAAAATTATTTTTTTAAACCATATTTAAATTAGAGAAAATTATTTAAAATTGTTGTATATTCTGTTGAACCTTCAATCAAAAATCATTCAATACCAAATTGCTATTATAATTTTGAAAAAATCTCGCTCATTTTGTTGTAAGATTGGTTGTACCACTAAACTCATAAACGTTCGGACAACGACAATTTTATTTTAAAGGGTGGTTAAATTGTAAGGGCCGATGTTGAATGTGAACCACACCTAAACGCCAAGTTTTTTTCCGAATTTTATTTGACATTTCTCTATTTCAGACTTACTCAATTTGAACCATGGAGAGATACACAATCCAACAACGTGTTAAATGGTTCCAAGAAATGGCAACAGTGCATGATCAATTTTCGAAGAAAATCATCTTCAGTGATGAGGCACATTTTCACCTCAGTGGATTCGTCAATAAACAGAATTGCCGCATTTGGGCGAATGAGAATCCAAGAGTGATTGTCGAAAAACCAATGCACCAACAAAGAGTGACTGTTTGGTGGGGTTTATGGGCTGGCGGCATCATCGGGCCGTATTTTTTCCAAAATGAGGCCGGTCAGGCAGTTACTGTGAATGGTGTTCGCTATCGTGAGATGATAACGAACTTTTTATGGCCCGAATTGGAAGATATGGATATGGACGATATGTGGTTTCAGCAGGACGGTGCCACTTGCCACACAGCTAACGAAACAATGGCTCCTTTGCGCAACAAATTCAATTGGCCGCCAAGATCATGTGATTTGACACCGTGGACTTTTTTCTTTGGGGTTATTTGAAAGAAAAGGTGTACGTCGATAAGCCAGCAACAATTCAAAAGCTAAAGGATGAGATAATTCGGTACATTAACGGCATAGAACCTCCATTATGCCTCAGCGTCATCGAAAATTTGGACCATCGGATGAAGGTGTGCCACCGAGGTCGCGGCGCCCATTTGGCCGATATTTTGTTCCATACATAATTGAGTAATACCAATATATCATAATAAAATAAAATTACAATAATTTCCTAAATAGTTTGTGTTTTATTCAAAATCAACATCGGCCTTTGAAATTTTAACCACCCTTTATAATGGGCAATTGTCCGCTGCCGAATAGCCAAATTTATGCCGGCTTAGCCACCGCCACCGCCAAGTACGACATTTTCGTCCTTTCCTACAATTATAGTACGTTCTACCTGGAATATGTTTGTGTAAAGGTATAGAAATATCTAGGAGATTTTAGTCACCCCCCTGAAAACAATCATACATTTTACGCCAGATTCTCCCCTATTGAGGAGATTTTAATATTTTGCTAAAGTTACTAAAAAAGTTCTTGATCTATTGCTGTGTTCCCACCGACTCGTTTTCCTCATTCGTTTTTCCAAAACATTTCACCGTTCACATCGGGTTGAGATGTTTTAGTTTGACAGTTACCTTGGAAACCAGAAATTCACATTTACTCGAAATTCACATATATGCAACCTATGTCCAAATAATTACCGCGAGCGCAAAGGGAAAAAAATTTATGTTATTTTCACCTGCCCATGTTCTTAAAAGCCTTTGTTTATTATACCCTCCATCATAGGATGGGGGTATATTAACTCTGTCATTCCGTTTGTAACACATCGAAATACTGCTCTAAGACCCCATAAAGTATATATATTCTGGGTCGTGGTGAAATTCTGAGTCGATCTAAGCATGTCCGTCCGTCCGTCTGTGGAAATCACGCTAACTTCCGAACGAAACAAGCTATCGACTTGAAACTTGGCACAAGTAGTTGTTAACGATGTAGGTCGGATGGTATTGAAAATGGGCCATATCGGTCCACTTTTACGTATCGCCCCCATATAAAGGGACCCTCAGATTTGGCTTGTGGAGCCTCTAACAGAAGCATATTTCATCTGATCCGGCTGAAATTTGGTACATGGTGTTGGTATATGGTATCTAACAACCATGCAAAAATTGGTCCACATTGGTCCATAATTATATATAGCCCCCATATAAACCGATCCCCAAATTTGGCTTGCGGAGCCTACAAGAGAAGCAAATTTCATCCGATCCGGCTGAAATTTGGTACATGGTGTTGGTATATGGTCTCTAACAACCATGCAAAAATTGGTCCACATCGGTCCATAATTATATAGCCCCCATATAAACCGATCCCCAGATTTGGCTTGCGAAGCCTCAAAGAGAAGAAAATTTCATCCGATCCGGCTGAAATGTGTTGGTATATGGTCTCTAACAACCATGCAAAAATTGGTCCATATCGGTCCATAATTATATATAGCCCCCATATAAACCGATCACCAGATTTGGCTTGCGAAACCTCAAAGTGAAGCAAATTGCATCCGATCCGGCTGAAATTTGGTACATGGTGTTGGTATATGGTCTCTAACAACCATGCAAAAATTGGTCCATATCGGTCCATAATTATATATAGCCCCCATATAAACCGATCACCAGATTTGGCTTGCGAAACCTCAAAGTGAAGCAAATTGCATCCGATCCGGCTGAAATTTGGTACATGATGTTGGTATATGGTCTCTAACAACCATGCAAAAATTGGTCCACATCGGTTCATAATTATATATAGCCCCCATATAAACCGATCCCCAGATTTGGCTTGCGAAGTCTCCAAGAGAAGCAAATTTCACCCAATCCGGTTGTAATTTGGAACATGGTGTTAGTATATGATCTTTAACAAGCGTGCCAGAATTGGTCCATATCGGTCCATAATTATATATATCCCCCATATAAAACGTTCTCCAGATTTGACCTCCGGAGCCTCTTGGAGGAGCAAAATTCATCCGATCCGGTTCAAATTAGGAACGTGGTGTTAGTATATGGTCGCTAACAACCATACCAAAATTGGTCCAATCACACAAAAATTGGTCCATATCGGTTCATAATCATGGTTGCCACTAGAGCCAAAAATAGTCTACCAGAATTTTATTTCTTTAGAAAATTTTGTCCAAATTTTATTTCTATAGAAAATTTTGTCAAAATTTTATTTCTAGAGAAAATTTTATTAAAATTTTATTCGGTTCATAATAAAATTTTCATCATTGTCAAAATTTTATTTCTATAGAAAATTTTGTTCAAATTTTATTCGGTTCATAATCATGGTTGCCACTCGAGCCAAAAATAATCTACCAAGATTTTATTTCTATAGAAAACTTTGTCAAAAGTTTATTTCTATAGAAAATTTTGTGAAAATTTTATTTCTATAGAAAATTTTGTTAAAATTTTATTTCTGTAGAAAATTTTGTCAAAAGTTTATGTCTACTTTGTCAAACTGAATTATATACGTATTGGATCGATCTTCTTTGATTTAATATATACCACGTATGGACTTACATACAATTTAGAAGATGGTGTTAGGAGGTTTTAAGATACCTTGCCATCGGCAAGCGTTACCGCAACTTAAGTAATTCGATTGTGGATGGCAGTGTTTAAAAGAAGTTTCTACGCAATCCATGATGGAGGGTACATAAGCTTCGGCCTGGCCGAACTTACGGCCGTATATACTTGTTTTTTTTTCTATGAAATTTATTTCAATATTTTGACATATATCTGTGGTCACAACCCTTAACAGCCTAACTCGAGTTAGGACACAATTGAGTTATTAGCACCATCGTATTCAGCGTATCTAAATGTATTTGCTCTAAATTTTTCATGTTTGTATCTCTTCTAGGAAGGCAATTCCTAATTCCAAAAAACACCTTCTCCTGATTTTCAGTGAAGATTCAAAACTTTAAACTCCTGTACTGAAAATATTGAAAAACAGACTTAGGCTGTTATGGGTTGTGACCACAGATATTTTGAATAGGGTATGTCATTCGGGGTATATTCCAAATTAGGTGGGTTCACATTCTAAAATTGGCGTGTTTTGGAGGAAAACTTGTGTTTTGAACTTGTTTTTTTAGTATGGCGAAAACGACTCGTTTTGAAGTGCTTATAAAGGGAAAATATTTCAAACCCCAAAACATGCTTGGTGAGAACACCGTATATATATAATTTTACTTACCAACAACTTGAACACATTCATCATTATCGGAATGACATTCTTCAACGGAAATTTGTTGGCCCGGCTTTGTAGCACATTCTGGATTTTCAGTCGAATCACAAGAGTAACATTCTAAGCCCTCAACTAAAAAGACGTTTATAATACAAATATGTACTACATTCACGTATATGAAAATATATACAATTTATGCATACCCGTGATCTTGGCCAAAATAACTACACATGCTATCCACAAAACGCAAATGTGTTTGCATTTCCATTCAAAATGTGCTCTGATTAAACTTCTTTGTTTGATTTTCATATTGCCACTAATAATAAATAATACAATTAGTAGGTGCTACCGACTAGATCATTTCTTGCTTTAGTCCAAAGACAAACGATAAGATAATTCTTTTGTGTTGGAGAAAATAGATCTTGCAGATAGTCGCTATCCCCGAAATTGATATGAACTAATAACAGTGGGAATGACACCATTCCTAATGCGCCGTTGGAACAATTGAGGCAGATCAACGAAAAATTGCAACCAATAATGCGCCGCCCATATTATAGGTAGAGTTACATAATAAGCTTAGTACTAAGATCCAGTTTTCACACGAAAAACTGTTATACTCCATATAAAAAACGTTAGCGCGGAATGAATGCGAAATCTTTGTTTTGAGTATTTTCAGATACATATTAATAAAACTCTGGATTTTTCGCACGAAAAAATAGGCAGGCATATCATTTGGCATAACTAAGTTAACATCCCTGGGTTTAGGTTAGGTTAGGTGGCAGCCCGATGTATCAGGCTCACTTAGACTATTCAGTTCATTGTGATACCACATTGGTGAACTTCTCTCTTATCACTGAGTGCTACCCGATTCCATGTTAAGCTCAATGACAAGGGACCTCCATTTTATAGCCGAGTCCGAACGGCGTTCCACATTGCAGTGAAACCACTTAGAGAAGCTTTGAATAAAAATGCACCCGCTTTGGTCGAGGTTGATGAATACACTCCTTTTATTTTTAATTTCTTTCTTACTTGCGATCTTACAAACTATTTCTTAACCTAGTTCCACACTACTTTCTCTTATCATGCCATATACTAACATGAGAACATATATCCTGGAAATCCTATACATTAAACTCTAGGTAGCATTAATTATCGTAACGTATACACAAAAGATAATACACACATGGAAAATCAATAAAAGGGCTGTTTTCTTTTAGCACTGGATATGCTAAGCCGTTAAGGACTAAAATAAAACAGAGTACTCGTTTATCCAGGACATCTCCAAAAATATGCAACACTGTCATCAGCTGTTTAAAAACAATCACAGAAAAGAAGTGAAATCTTGCATTTTTAATGTATGAAATGCTTCAATTAGTAATAAATATTTACTGCAGCGATTATTTATGACACTGTATCACTTTGATTTTCATGTTTTTCGATAAAATATTCACAATAAATTGCTATTGTGAATCGAAGAAGCATCACTTTATCCAAATACAATCTGGCAACATCGGCGCGACTTGCACTGATGAGATGTTCTGGATAGAACACCAGTGCAACGATGTTCTGGATAGCCCAAATATTGCATCCAGTGCAAAAAGAAAACAGCCCTAAAGATGTTTTGAGCTATTCAGCCAATATCTACTATTCTACCTGATATAGACACATCTGGTTTACAGTACAGATAGCACCATGTGTTTGCTAACGATCAATGATGTTTGAGAAATTCAAACATTCTCTGCGGCCCCTAAGTGAAATGTGGATCGCTTTGCAAGAATCTTTTAGGATAAGTGGTGGGGTGTGAAAAATGTGTTATCGGCACAATTTGTTGACGGGTATCTTGAATATCAGCATAATTAATACACCCTGAAGTTCCTGCATGTTAGCGAAAGCCCTCAAGCCATAATATTTGTCGTTTTCCTCTTTTCCACCTTTCTTTCTGAGTGCTTCATCCTCCACCGCTTAATCGTGCCTGGTATAATTTTCACACGGCAACCTCCTTCTTCAGATGCATTTAGCATTTTAGCATACAATTATTCACTGCTAGGCATTTTTGTAACTTCGTCCATTTCTTTGATGTTTTTATGCCGTAGTCTTGTTCTCCTCTTCGTTCTTCTTCGTCGTTGAGCTAACGTGGCAGTAGAAATCAACTCTCCGTTATTGTTTCTTCGCTCTCCTACCTTACTTTTGTTATCGCTTCTTCGTATTTCTCCTTTTCGTTATCTTCGTTATCGCTATCATCTTCATTATCGTCTTCGGTATCTTCTTCGTTATCTTTCTCGTCATCGTTCTCCTCTTCGTAATCGTCTTCGTTATCCTCTTTGTTATCTTCCTCGTCATCGTCTTCGTTCTCCTCTTCGTTATCTTCCTCGTCATCGTCTTCGTTCTCCTCTTCGTAATCGTCTTCGCTATCCTCTTCGCTATCTTCCTCGTTATCGTCTTCGTTATCTTCTTCGTAACCTTCTACGCTATCTTCTTCGTAATCTTCTTCGTTGTCTTCTATTTGACTTTTTCCTCTCTCGTTTGTCCACGGAGTTTCTTCGTAGAGGGATTGTTTACTGCTTCATTTTACTCTTTGATGTAGAACAACTTTCGCTGGTTCATTCTTTCTTACGAAAGGTTCGAAGGACCAAAAAATGAATAAAAATGCACCCGCTTTGGTCGAGGTTGATGAATACACTCCTATTATTTTTACTGAAAATTTATATTATATTTATACTGAAAATTTCGTTAGCATAAATGGTAATGCATTTCTTGTGGGAACGAAATTTGTCGCAAGAGGTGCATACCGGCCTTAAGCGCGGGATGACTCACGTCATGGTCTGGGGATGATCGTTCAGTGATACCAACTCCCGAAGGTCAAAAAGGATCACAAATATATTTTAAATTCTAACATACCTCCTCCCACCACAAACACTACTAAAGCCAGCTAAAATTCAATGCTCTCCCTGCCAGCATTTCAAAGTTCCATTACATCCTCATCGCTACCACAGACTCGTAAGTGACACTGCAACAATCGCCAACTGTGATGGGGGAAGCGCATGAAAAAGTATGAAATGTACATGTAAGTATTTTGCCGTCACTATTGTTACAAGAGCCATTTTATATTTTGTGAAACACCAAGCGCAACTAGCTTCTTATAATTTATTTAAATAAAAACGATAATGAAGTGCTGAAAACGTAGTTATTTCGCTTAAAATTGTGAAAGGTATATTAGTGAACAATTTTTGACTTTCCAAATGGAATAAAGTGATAGTTTTTTAAATATTTTTTCAAGGCACGCTGCCTCCGTCGAGTATAAATGCACTGGCTGATAGACGCTGCACCATGTAACTTGCAACTCAACATCTTTATTTTATTAATGCAAAAAATTCTGTTAAATGTCATGTGATAGTCGTATAAATCGTATAATTATAAGAATTTATAAATGTTAAATCAAATTAACATCTAAACAATCGTGTTTTACTTGACCACAATGATTCTTTTACAACTATCTTAAAAATCACTTTTTCTGATTGTTTGAAGGGGCTCTTATTGGCGTCGTTTTAAATTTATTAAAAAAGGCACCTAATAATTGCACTCATGCGATTCTTTTTTTATAGAAACTTGGCGTGGTACAACTTTTCAATACGTTTGTTTTCGACGTGGTGGGGATTCTCACAAGCGCCGTCAAATTCAAAAAATTTTGGCAGGGTAGTAACAAAATACTTTCATGTATATTACGTACTTTTTGATAAGTTTCTCCCATCATAAGGCCGGTACTATGTTCATTCTTGCGAGAAAAAAATTATAGAAACCATTATTTCGCATATCAAAAGCGGCGTTTATTTAGCTAACAGGGAGCGCTATTTAAGAAGAGGCGATATGGAATTAAGTTGGTGGTTGCTGCTTGTTATTACAAAATTAACATTTTATTTTTCCTTTGGCATCATCCCATTTCATTTTATTTTTCCTTTGGCATCATCCCATCATAAGGCCGGTACTATGTTCATTCTTGCGAGAAAAAAATTATAGAAACCATTATTTCGCATATAAAAAGCGGCGTTTATTTAGGTAACAGGGAGCGCTATTTAAGAGGAAGCGATATGGAATTAGTTGGTGGTTGCTGCTTGTTATTACAAAATTAACATTTTATTTTTCCTTTGGCAATTGATCTGCTACTCCTTTGATCCTTTGTATATTTTCGGAACACAAATATGAACCGTGTTTGCGTTATAAACCCACACAAATAGTTTTAATAAATAAATTATTTCTTAATTCACATTGCAAATGGCGCCATACTATAAACGTCAGTTTTTCAACTCGAAAAAAAAAAATAATAATTTCTATGTGCGAAATAATCGTTTCTATAAAAATTTTTCGCAAAAATGAACATAGTACCGGCCTTAAGATTGAATACAGAATCCCACTACTCAGCTATCGACGCAAAATTGATGGTATTATGTTGGCATAGACCTCTGCTGCTTTAGTTTTCAACTATTATCCTAGATAGCGAATTTTTTCAAAATTTTCTATAGAAAATGTTGTCATTATTTCTTTCTATAGAAAATTTTGTACATTTGTTTACACTTTTACTTCTATAGTTTTTGTTTATTTCTGTAGAAAATTTTGTCAATTTTTTTTTTTGTCCAAATTTTATTTCTGTAGATTTTTTTTACAAATTTTATTAGAAAATTTTGTGATTTTTTTTTTTTGGAAAATTTTGTCACAATTTTACTCTATAGAAATAAATGTCATCGGCCGTACTCTGCTGGTAGGGGGAGATAACGAACACATAAAACCCCTTTAGCTACGCCTATGCCATTAAGCAAATACCGACAATCAAAGTTCTGCTCAAATGAAAAAATTGTAATCACCTGATAGCAAGAAACTACCTTCCTAAATATGCTTTGGAAAGTACCTTATGCGCTTTACAGACTATCAGTTATTCCGGACGACAGTGCTCGTGTCGAACATATCCCATATATTGTGCACATTATAAGTTAAGTCCGAAGTCATAATCGATACTGCTGCATGTTCGATAACACATTTACCGATTATTTAGTCATCGCCGACAAGTCGTATCGATCCGACACACTGTAAGATACCTTTCAAACACCGACATTACGTCCGGAATAATTGATAGTCTGTAAAGCGCATTACTGAGGAAGTCAGTCGGGTGCCTCATATAACACCATTTGTTGAGTGCTTTGTGGGGTGTTCGTTCCACAGTCTCGTATCTATTCATAGTCTGATGCTGTTTTACAGGGTATAGAGGAATCAGTGCCCTACGTTTCTGACGCAGTCATTTGTGTTCACACATTGCTCGCGGAACAATCAATTGCTCGTACCAAGGGTCGAATATGGGCTGGTTGAGAGATCTTTGAGGGCTTTTAATGCCCTTCCTGACGCCTTGAGGACGTTTGGAGTGTCTGATTCGGTGTACCGTTGTAGGCTATTGCAACACTTTAGTTCACTATTATGATTACTGTAATTGCTATGTGAACTATTGTTAATTTGCCAGGGGGTTTTTTGTATATTGAATTTTGTTATTACATATATTATTGTTGTTACGAGTTTAAGGTAAAAAATAAAGATATTTGCTATTTTTGCGTTGGATTATCATTTTTTAGCAGTATAGCGAACTGATCTGTAATTCATTGGGCTATATATGTACATATCTACTTTTAAGAGTTTAGGGTAAGCATTAAGGATTCTGCAATTCTGTTTTGAATTAATGTATTTTTTAGTAGATTGAATTGTAGTCTGTGTAAGTTTGTAATAATTGGGAAATTACAAATAAAGTATGAATATGACCATAAACATTGATTACTTAATCAACACACATAGTGCTTCATCATAACGATTTCATTAATAAGCATTAAAATTACACTGAAGTCTTGGAGTAAAAGTATCAGTGCCATGTTTTTTGCAGTCATTATTTATACTTTCTCATATAAGAATTCAGGATAGTATGAACCTCCAATTGGTTCTATATTCAAATTTTGTCCATTGATAATATAGCTTCAAAACTATCGACAGTCGCACCACTCGATATTTTCGATAGTTCCAAAAAAAAAAAACAATCAATAGTAACAATACTATCGAATTTTAACTTATTATTTCCGATTTAAAATGATTTCCATTAAACAAAATTATGATAATTTTTACTGGTGCGTTTAATACTCACATTTTATTGAGTGTAGATTATTTAAAATGAATAAGCAAAAATAACGAAAAAAGCTACTCCAATCTATGTTCGAAATGGCTCCGAAGCTCCGGCTAGGCACTTTTTTAAAAAAGGGCTGTTCAGTTTTTTAGCTCTTGCTCTCGGAGCCCTATGAAAAAAGTGCCAAAACGAATGAGCGGCACGGAAAAATAGGCTCTTTTCGAGCTAATTTAAACGAA
Organism: Haematobia irritans; assembly: GCF_050003625.1. Lineage (NCBI taxonomy): Eukaryota > Metazoa > Arthropoda > Insecta > Diptera > Muscidae > Haematobia > Haematobia irritans. The sequence continues at coordinate 219,143,469 of NC_134398.1, read as the reverse complement.
AAATTCTTGGTCACACAGCTCTTTCATATCCCACCTGACCACAATGTTCGTTATCGTATTCGATATAGAAATATTCGGTTTTTTCTCGAATAAAACTATCGAAAACGATATCGAGAATGGTTCGAAAAAATTTCGAAAAACGTTCATCTGTCGTGCTGTTACTGCCAGCAAACTCTTCGTTTTCGAAGGCTTGCTAGTGATTCGTTAAAGAAGGTTTCGCGATATCTATAAATGATCGTTAACGAATCTATTTCGAATTCGTTTTCGTATTCGATATCATTCCGCTTTCGAAGGTTTCCTATACTGTTTTATTCCCATTTTGTTCCCTTATAAGTTGTGTAGTAAAAGAAAATTTTCAAGTTTGTTTTTATTTTATTACAACACAATATATATAATTAGAATACAAAAAATATAGATATTAGGGTTGCGAACAAAATACTTAAAATATTTACATTTAGGATTATATATTTGAAGTGATTTAAGGCACTGCATTGACATCTTTGCGCGGAATAAGCCGACCGTGGCTATGCCATTGAAAAGGACTATAATGAATGAGTAACATTTTCTTGGATACATCTGCAAATTAAACAAGAAAGAAAATTTGTAGTTTTTTTTAAAAGATATAAAGGGTGATTTGTTAAGAGCTTGATAACTTTTTAAAAAAAAAAAACGCATAAAATTTGCAAAATCTCATCGGTTCTTTATTTGAAACGTTAGATTGGTCCATGACATTTACTTTTTGAAGATAATTTCATTTAAATGTTGACCGCGGCTGCGTCTTAGGTGGTCCATTCGGAAAGTCCAATTTTGGGCAACTTTTTCGAGCATTTCGGCCGGAATAGCCCGAATTTCTTCGGAAATGTTGTCTTCCAAAGCTGGAATAGTTGCTGGCTTATTTCTGTAGACTTTAGACTTGACGTAGCCCCACAAAAAATAGTCTAAAGGCGTCAAATCGCATGATCTTGGTGGCCAACTTACCGGTCCATTTCTTGAGATGAATTGTTCTCCGAAGTTTTCCCTCAAAATGGCCATAGAATCGCGAGCTGTGTGGCATGTAGCGCCATCTTGTTGAAACCACATGTCAACCAAGTTCAGTTCTTCCATTTTTGGCAACAAAAAGTTTGTTAGCATCGAACGATAGCGATCGCCATTCACCGTAACGTTGCGTCCAACAGCATCTTTGAAAAAAATACGGTCCAATGATTCCACCAGCGTACAAACCACACCAAACAGTGCATTTTTCGGGATGCATGGGCAGTTCTTGAACGGCTTCTGGTTGCTCTTCACTCCAAATGCGGCAATTTTGCTTATTTACGTAGCCATTCAACCAGAAATGAGCCTCATCGCTGAACAAAATTTGTCGATAAAAAAGCGGATTTTCTGCCAACTTTTCTAGGGCCCATTCACTGAAAATTCGACGTTGTGGCAGATCGTTCGGCTATTCATGATGAAATGTCAAAGCATACTGAGCATCTTTCTCTTTGACACCATGTCTGAAATCCCACGTGATCTGTCAAATACTAATGCATGAAAATCCTAACCTCAAAAGAATCACCCTTTATAAATAAATTACTTACCTCTTTTAGATTCGCTAAGATACTTCACCCGCACTTAACAATTTCTTAAACTGAAATGACTTTTTAATCTCTGTCTTTGTAAAAAACAAACATGGCGGAACACCAACAAATAAGCCGAAAAATATTCGTTATCGTATTCGATATAGAAATATTCTCGGTTTTTTCTCGAATAAAACTATCGAAAACGATATCGAGAATGGTTCGAAAAAAATTCGAAAAACGTTCATCTGTCGTGCTGTTACTGCCAGCAAACTCTTCGTTTTCGAAGGCTTGCTAGTGATTCGTTAAAGAAGGTTTCGCGATATCTATAATTGATCGTTAACGAATCTATTTCGAATTCGTTTTCGTATTCGATATCATTCCGCTTTCGAAGGTTTTCTATACTGTTTTATTCCCATTTTGTTCCCATTATAAGTTGTGTAGTAAAAGAAAATTTTCAAGTTTGTTTTTATTTTATTACAACACAATATAGATAATTATAATACAAAATAATATAGATATTAGTGTTGCGAACAAAATACTTAAATTATTTACATTTAGGAATATATATTTAAAGTGATTTAAGGCACTGCTTTGACTTCTTTGCGCGGAATTTCTTATTAAGCCGGTCGTGGCTATGCCATTGAAAAGGACTATAATCAATGAGTAACATTTTCCTGGATACATCTGCAAATTAAACAAGAAAGAAAATTGATAGTTTTTTTTTTAAGATATATAAATATATTACTTACCTCTTTTAGATTCGCTACGACACTTCACCCGCACTTAACAATTCCTTAAACTGAAATGACTTTTTAATCTCTGTCTTTGTCAAAAATAAACATGGCGGAACACCAACAAATAAGCCGAAAAATATTCGTTATTACTTCGAAACAACGAACGTTCGAAATTTTTCTATTATAGAACTTTTCTCGAATAATGTGCGCTTTAAATTATTTCGAAAAATGTTCGCTTTAGCGAACCTTCGCCATTTCTCGGCACTTTGGTCGGGTGGGATGTGACACAAAAAATATGTAATAGTATGTGTGACACAAATAGAATTTGGTGATGCCATATGTGATTTTTTTAAGTTGAAATACAAATCAAATGAATGGAGACGTGTTCTGAATAAAGTGCCAAAACGAATGAGCGGCACGGAAAAATAGGCTCTTTTCGAGCTAATTTAAACGAAAAATTCTTGGTCACACAGCTCTTTCATATGTGACACAAAAAATATGTAGTAGTATGTGTGACACAAATAGAATTTGGTGATGCCATATGTGATTTTTTTAAGTTGAAATACAAATCAAATGAATGGAGACGTGTTCTGATTTGAATTTTTAATTGTGTTCATACACAATTTGTATGTAACTCTTTAAATATTAAACCACGATAGTGGTGTGTGTGAGTAACGAATTTCAGAAAAATACGCTCACGAAAATAATCCCGCCCACGGATATAAAGGGTGATACGGTCAAAATTTGGTCAAGGGAAAACGCGTGTAAATCGGTGAAATCGTTTATTTAAAAAATCAAATTAAATTTCTTTTTCAAGTTCAATTAGTATAAAATTCAGGAAAAATATTCAGTTAGGCTTTCGCTTTTCCAAATCCGAATTGCCGGGCCTCACGCTTGACACCTGCCATCAGATTTTGTACAGCCACCTTGTCCACCTTCTTCGCCGCAGAAAGCCAGTTTGCCTTGAACTGCTACCCGTCCTTAGCAGTTTTTTGGTCTTCTTTAGGTTCCGCTTGACAATAGCCCAGTATTTCTCAATTGGGCGGAGCTCTGGCGTGTTGGGAGGGTTCTTGTCCTTGGGAACCACCTGCACGTTGTTGGCGGCGTACCACTCCATGGCCTTTTTACCGTAATGGCAAGATGCCAAATCCGGCCAAAACAGTACGGAACAACCGTGTTTCTTCAGGAAAGGCAGCAGACGTTTATTCAAACCCTCCTTAACGTAAATTTCTTGGTTGACAGTCCCGGAAGCCATGAAAATGCTGCTTTTCAAGCCACAGGTACAGATGGCTTGCCAAACCAGATATTTCTTTGCGAACTTTGACAGTTTTATGTGCTTGAAAATATCTGCTACCTTTCCCCTTCCTTTTGCCGTATAAAACTCCTGTCCCTGAAGCTGCTTGTAGTCGGCTTTGACGAAGGTTTCGTCGTCCATTACCACGCAGTCAAACTTCGTCAGAATCGTCGTGTACCGCCTCCGGGATCGCGCTTTGGCCGTCGTATTTTGTTTATCATCGCGATTTGGAGTAACTACCTTCTTGTAAGTCGATAGTCCGGCTCGTTTTTTGGCTCGATGCACGGTTGTAGACGATACAGGAGATGGCACAAATTCTTGATTGTTTTTTAAACCTTTTTCTTTTAATGGCTCGTAGTTGGTACTACACTGGACTGATTACCGCCTTCCGGGACGCTCTACATTTATGCTCATATACACAAACTTTTGATCTGGTTATCGGTGGTTCACTGTTCCCCCATAAAGACATACACAAATACACATGGACATCGCCCAACGGCACAACGAAAAATCAAATTGACCATATATGCATCGGTCGTAAATGGAGAGGTTCGCTCCAAGACGTTCGATCAAAACGAGGGGCTGACATAGACAGCGACCACGAGCTAGTAGTCGCTTCAATAAAAATCAAACTAAAAAACATTATCGCCAGAAACAAGGGAAGGCTACACAAACTCCTAGACGTATCGAAACTGAGAAACGTAGAACTAAAAGAGGAGGTAGGAAACTCTCTACGGAGTTGCTTACCGGGAAATGACGACACGTGGGAACATACGTGCAACATGCTAAGAGAAATAGGAAAAAATAAAATAGGACACAAGCAACCCGAGAGAAGGAAAAGATGGATATCGGAAACAACGTGGGGACTTATACAGGAAAGAAACCGACTAAAAAGGCACCAGTCGGATAACTTGAACCTCAGAGCCCAATACCACGAAATCGCAAAGGCAGTTAAGAAATCAGCGCGAAATGATAAAAGGAATTACCTCCAGAATTTGGCAAACGAAGCAGAGGCGGCAGCAGGAGCCAATAATATGAGGGAACTACACAAAATAATTGGTCAAATATCAAACCAGTACAGAAACCACAATCAGCTAATCAAGGACGAACAAGGTAGACTCCTAACCACAACTGAGGAACAAACACGTAGATGGAAACAACATTTTGAATCGATTAGCAACGATAATGGAGTTTACGAAGACAACGGGTATAGCGAACACAACGAATCGGAAGCGAATATCAGTAGCATAAACGTGGACATGCCAGACATTAATGAAATAGCCAATGCCATCCTCAAATTAAAATCTAACAAATCTCCAGGAGAAGACGGTATCCCACCTGAACTCCTAAAAACAAACCCTCAGGTATCAGCGGAAATACTAACCCCACATATACAAAAAGCATGGCTAACGGAACAACTGCCAGAAGAGTGGACAAAAGGAACAGTAATAAAACTACCAAAGAAAAACGATCTCACGGACTGCAATAATTGGAGAGGCATTACCCTGCTGAACACGATTTACAAAATACTAGCGATAATTCTCAATAATAGAATGCAATGTGTAGAGCAAGCGTTAAGCGAAGAGCAGGCAGGATTCAGACCGCACAGAAGTTGTTTAGATCAAACAAACACACTCCGTATAGTTATAGAACAATCTATCGAATGGCGTACACCGTTGTATATGGTATTCATAGATTTTAAAAAAGCGTTTGATTCAATAAAGAGAAGATCGATATGGGAAGCTTTGGTACGCAAAGAGGTCCCGAAGAAAATAATAAATATCATCAAAGCTATGTACACAAACTTCACGCTACAAGTACGTCACAATGGTACGATCAGTGACCCATTTTACACAAATGCTGGTGTTAAACAAGGCTGCCCACTTTCGCCACTTCTGTTTGCAGTAGTGCTAGAAGACATCATGCTAAAGTTGTCTCAACAAAAAAGAGGGATAGTATGGAACATGCACAGGCACCTTGAATACCTAGCGTACGCAGACGACATCTGCCTATTATCCCATAAACACTCTGACATGCAAAATAAGCTTAACGACCTCGTCGCCATGTCAAAACAAGTAGGTTTGGAAGTGAATATTAGCAAAACTTTCGCAATGCGTATTAACCAATCTACCGATAGCAACTTCACCATCTCCAATCAGCCTATCTCTTTTGTTCAGAACTTTTGCTATTTGGGTAGTATGATGTCTAGTGACAACGGGATAGAAGAGGACGTTGACAATCGGCTGAAAAAAGCCAGATCAGCATTTGGCCGACTGAAGAAAATATGGAGGGCAAGACAAATATCTCAGAACACAAAAATAAAGATTTTCAATTCGTGCGTGAAGTCAATACTTTTATATGGAAGCGAAACCTGGCTCATGTCTAAAAACATAGCACAAAGAATTCAAACTTTTATCAACAAGTGCCTCCGCATAGTATGTGGTATATTCTGGCCCAATACAATAACAAATGGAGAACTGTATACAAAAGTAAATGAAGAACCAATAACAAGACAAATTGCTAGACGAAAATGGAGATGGATTGGGCATACATTACGGAAACCGACAAACAGCATCTCTAGAATGGCCATGGAGTGGAACCCCCAAGGATCGAGAAGACCAGGGCGACCCAAAAATACATGGCGCAGAACTGTACAAACTGAATTATTAAGAATAAACAAGACACTAAACGATATTAAAATTATATGTATCGATAAAAGTAGATATAAAATTCTTGTAGAAGCCCTATGCTCCCAAGAGGAACAATAAAGGAAAAAAAAAAAAAAAAAAAAAAAAAAAAAAAACACAATAATTTACTGACGATTTTTTGAAAAGTGCTGCTCATTTCATTGGCACTTGTAAGCGGAGCTGTCATGTCGGCACGCTCCTTTTAAAAAGCGCCGAGTTGCAGTGTGCTCCGGCACTCAAATAAAAAGGGTTTTTTATGTTTTTTTTTCAGCACATTTTTGAGCAAAATTCAAACACTGACTTCAAGTGCTTCACCCAAACCAAATTCCCCTTTAAGGTGGGTATTAAGTTCGAGTTTAGCCGCTAAAATCGTCATTTTTCACGATTACTTTTCTTAACTAATCCATTTTAAAGAATGAAAACTTTCGAAATGGTTACTTTGGGCTTTTCCCCATCAAGTTATATTAAAATGTGCAAAGACTTTTAATTTTATATTTTTTACTGATTTATTTTTGAGTTAGCGGCTAAACTCAAACTTATTACTCACCTTTATTACAGAGTTTTTTCTTTAAGAATAAAATAAACCCGAATTTATCTCAAACTTTAGAACGATTGTTTCTATTCCGTTTTATTTGTTTTTAAACAAAATGTTTTAGTGTCAAGATAAAACTTTGTCTAAAATTTCGTTCCTAAGAAAAGAACTCTTCTTTTAGTGTAATTACAAAGGTCCATTGAGAACATGTTGACTTTTTTTGATTTCAAACAAGTCCGTTTTGAAATTATGGTTTTCTGAACATTCCTTCTGACTCCGTGGGTGTTGGAATGTCAAACAAAACGCTAGACGAAAGATTTTATAACCGACATCCCGATGGAAATTATTGCAAAATTTTTCACAATCTAAATGAACATGAAGTTAATCGGGCTACCATTAAAAAAAGTATTAGCTACATAATAAAAGAAGGTAATGCATTTCATACAAAGTACTCAACTTTAGAAAAAAAAAATATATATATATTAATACGCTACACTTTTTTTGGGTACATATTGTGGGCGCGGGAGGTGGTGTTGTGGGGTAAATTTGGTATCAAATGAAAGGTAATTTTCTGTAGATATGGCGAATTGTTTTAATTTTTTAAATTGATGCATTTTTCATGGAGAAAATTGCATTTTTCTAAAATTATTGACGTTGTTGTCGTTGTTGTGTTGTACTTTGAGAGTGAGAGCGAAAGAGTTGTTGTTTGGTTTGTTGTTGCGTGTGGGTGTGTGCGCATTGTAAAGGGTGATTCTTTTGAGGTTAGGATTTTCATGCATTAGTATTTGACAGATCACGTGGGATTTCAGACATGGTGTCAAAGAGAAAGATGCTCAGTATGCTTTGACATTTCATCATGAATAGACGAACGATCTGCCACAACGTCGAATTTTCAGTGAATGGGCCCTAGAAAAGTTGGCAGAAAATCCGCTTTTTTATCGACAAATTTTGTTCAGCGATGAGGCTCATTTCTGGTTGAATGGCTACGTAAATAAGCAAAATTGCCGCATTTGGAGTGAAGAGCAACCAGAAGCCGTTCAAGAACTGCCCATGCATCCCGAAAAATGCACTGTTTGGTGTGGTTTGTACGCTGGTGGAATCATTGGACCGTATTTTTTCAAAGATGCTGTTGGACGTAACGTTACGGTGAATGGCGATCGCTATCGTTCGATGCTAACAAACTTTTTGTTGCCAAAAATGGAAGAACTGAACTTGGTTGACATGTGGTTTCAACAAGATGGCGCTACATGCCACACAGCTCGCGATTCTATGGCCATTTTGAGGGAAAACTTCGGAGAACAATTCATCTCAAGAAATGGACCGGTAAGTTGGCCACCAAGATCATGCGATTTGACGCCTTTAGACTATTTTTTGTGGGGCTACGTCAAGTCTAAAGTCTACAGAAATAAGCCAGCAACTATTCCAGCTTTGGAAGACAACATTTCCGAAGAAATTCGGGCTATTCCGGCCGAAATGCTCGAAAAAGTTGCCCAAAATTGGACTTTCCGAATGGACCACATAAGACGCAGCCGCGGTCAACATTTAAATGAAATTATCTTCAAAAAGTAAATGTCATGGACCAATCTAACGTTTCAAATAAGTACCGATGAGATTTTGCAAATTTTATGCGTTTTTTTTAAAAAAAAAAGTTATCAAGCTCTTAACAAATCACCCTTTATGTTGGCTTTTGTTATGCTGGCATGGTGGAGAGTAAGCTTGAGAGCGATAATGTGAGAGTTGATTGGGAGCAATGGGAATAATAGGATTGTAAGATGGTAATATATAGGGTGGGAGGGGAGTGGGTGGTTTCATGTTTTACGTAGTAAAGTGATCAGTTAGTCGTGTTTATTTTCTAAAGGCGCTGGAAATAGTAATTTTGGAAAGTAAAATTATATTTAATTTTGTTAAATAATATTTAGACCAATACATTAAACAATTTTAATTTAAATTTAGTTAAGCTTACTTCTATAGGGTTGCCATATACGGATATATGGTTGCTATTATTTTGGAAAATTTTAACTATTTTGTTTAATTGCAACATATTACAAATAAGCTAATTCTTTTTGTCAAATTGAAGAAAATTTATTAGAAGTAATAATATTTTTGTGTTGTTTAAGAAAATTTAATATGTTGAAAGAAAAAATTTGGATCCAAAAATTGTTAAAATGTCTTTAGCGCTGTACGAAATTCAAGGCCGGTAAAAGTTTAGTAAAATTTACTCATTTGAGAGGATTATGAACACAATTTAAGCAAACTTCTCCCATTTTAGGAAAATATGAAATATTTTATTTTTTAGTAAAATTACTATATTTGCATAAAACTTTTGTTTTCTTTTTTTTAGTACACACCAATAAATAAGCAAAAAAATATTCATCTAAGGAACACTTGCTCACACTAACATCAATAAATCTTTATGAACTAAAATAAAGTTCAGTTGGTATTATAGCCCCTTTTTTGAGTGTACTTTTCCAAAATTATTGAGTGGGCACAATTAAACCAATTTAAGGCATTATTCTAATTTGAAGACGGTCGTACCCAAGAATCGATTTATTTTTATGCCGATTGTTGTATTTGTTTGGCTTTTGTTATGCGACCATTGATACAGTTTCAGAGTCATTGGTAGAGCATTAATAGAGAGATGTGAGCGTGCTACTGAAATAGGAATAATAGGATTGGGCTGTGATGAGAGGAGTAAAATACAAACTTTTGAATTGGTTTTCAAGATTAATGGCGATTTCGATTCGAATAATTGATCGAAGGAGACTGTCCTAATTTTTGCATATAGAATACCTCAAAATATTATGAATTAATATAAACTTTGGATGGAACTATCATTTGGGCAAAAATAAAGGAAGGAATGAATTAGTGTAACACACGCATACTATTTTTTTCACCCTTACCAACCATTTAATAAATTTATTTCTAATTCTATTGAATTCCAATATAAATTATTGAGGCGAATGCACTTTTACTAATTGTAGTTGAAGAGGGTCGGTTAATAAATACGGAAAATTTGCGCAAAACTGTTGGGAATAGCTCTAAATTATCCATTCTACAAAATTGTCCTAAGGAAATTGTATAACTGTGCGCCACATATATGTCTTAATCGAATCCACATAAATATAATAAATTACAATATCAATTTCAAAATTTAGAGAAGACAGTTTTAAAGCTAAATAAAAATGCATGTGACACTATTAGTGCAAATCATATGATATGTGTATAAAACCCATTTTTCTGTTTATGAAATAATGAAATACCCGTGTAAAAATTGAGAGATCTAATCATGTCTAATAATATCAAAGTATATATAATTATATCTGCTCAGATATGGTTGTAGATATAAATAGATCTACGGAGATATGTTATGTATAGTGTGATATATGATTAGATCTGATTCAAGATCTAATTATATATGTTGTTATATCTATTTATATCAGTCATATCTGGTAAGATCTAATTTTATATCTTCATATATGACATCATATCTAATTATATATACTATATATAGCTCCATATCTAATTATATATATATATCGCATTAAATCATGAACCAGTTCTGTAACACGGATAAAAAAATATTTGTATATGTTTGTGTTTAAAAATAATGTGTTTGTTACGAGAATATTAACGTGATATACTTGGTTACAAGCACGTATGTTTGGTAGCACATCAAAACAAGTGGTGAACATAACCAAACAATCTTTATATATTGCGACAGTTTCAAGAAACCCTTTTAAATATCATTTTGAAGTGTCTTCATAAAATGCTTGACTTTCAGACACAACTGTCTTTTTGTTTTCAAAAATGTCACCCCATAACTATCACCATTAGCAACGCCTGTTGTTATTAAATTTGAAAAAAAAAAAATTATCAAATATTTGATAATGCGAGTTTGATATTTTTATTTCATATAAAAATCTAATGTCTTCTCATTTTTCGAGGAAGATAAAAGAGTAAGAGAAGCTGTGATAAGGTAAGTTTATTGTTTTGTTGCAATTTTTATATATTGATGAAATGCAAATGCAAATAAAAAAAAACATAAAAAGACGTATAACTACGTCCAGTGACGAGGTAAGTTTTGTGTTTTGTTATTATCTATATACACTGAAAAAAATATTGTCGTGAGGTCAAAGATTTCATGTCTTTAAAATACGAATGCAAATTTTGCTTAGCACGGAAGACGCAATTCTCTACCATAAAGTTTTTTTCCTTGTCCAAAAGTCAATAAACTTTTCAATGAAGTCGTATTATCCTTATAATTAAGTGATTTCACTTAAAAATGGATATCATAACATGAAAGAAAAATGTTTGGGCTAAGGTCAACTTGACTTTAATAACTCAGAAAAAGCTTTACATTTAATGAAATTGTCTTTAAATTTGTTGCCTTTTTGCATCTTGACTACAAAGCAAAAAATCGTTCAAATATAGGACATATTTTTCAACACTTCATTTTAAAGACGTTTAGTACTTGAAACAGATCATAATTTCTACTGGAAGTCAAGTCTTAATTTGGAAAATAAAGTTGTCGTTAACTCGTTTTTAGAGGACTTTGATAGCATATGAAGAAAAAAAAGCTGAAAAAGCGAAAAATTAAAATTTGCTTCCTAAAAGCAAGTACACAAAACCCAAATTTAAAAGAGAATAGTGTCTTAAAAGTATCCTTACTTGTATTCTCCGCTTCTTTGGCTCGGAATCAATACCAAAATTTTTAAAGTAAAGACAAAATCTTTGGAACCGGGCATGTTTTTTTTTCAGTGTATAAATATAAAACTAAATGGTTTTTCTTTCAGGAAAATGAAATTGAGGTTCTGCAAAAGAAAATAAGGGAGACGGAGGATCAACTAGAAGCTCTAAAACAAAGCCAGGCTTTACCAGAAATTACGGTAGAGCAATCCGTCCAATGTAGTGATGATGAGGAGCAGCTTCTTTGCAGCAATTTTAATGAAAAGGTAAGTATCAAGAGCAAATCTAATAGTTGTCAAAAGTGTTTTGTTGGACCTACTTTTACTTTTTTTGAAACAATGAATTTAGACAAAATTAAATATTTTGCAATGCTTTTATTTTTGTTTCTTTACAGATGATATGTATTGGGAACAACATATATTGTCGAGCCATCATTCACAACATGGCATTGGGGACGTCCCACAAGGCTTCGCATGTGGCTCGCAAATTGCTGGAAGGCGTATTCAAACGAAATGTACTTAAGAAAGCCACCCTCACTGGACAACCCCCAAGGGCACAGGGTTTGGAGAGACAGTTAGAACCCGTTTTTGCCCTAAATTACAGGGCCAGAGAAGCTATTGTTGGTAAGTATACCCTTATACCAAATCTATAAATTTCAAATTAACTGATAAATCTGTTTCTGTCTTTAGATTTTTCATTCCGGGTTGCGAAAGAGCGGAATTGGGAGCCACAATCGAAAAAAGACGTCGAGAGGGCAATGTCCCAACGTCTTGGCGAGATCAAACGACAAAAGTAGTAAATAGACCACTATTGTTTAACTTTTTCGTTTTTTGTTTTTAATGAATTCTAAAACTTAAGTTACTTAACATACATAAAATGTACGAAATTAATAGTAATTTATATAATACAGTTTTACCATTATTAATATAGTATATTATATAATTCGTTTTATTAAATAGGGTAATATTATATGTAACGGGGAAGTGTTACAATTTGTAGATAAAATTATATATAATTAGATATATTAACATCTAATTATATCAGATTAGATATAATTAGATGTGGGCCAAATTTGAGATCTGGTCAGATCTAACTCCTTTAGAATTAGATCTGATCAGATATTACCATTTTTCGGATCTGAACACATCTGCCTAGATATACTACCGTATCTAATCAGATATGGCGGCAGATCTAATAATATCTGGTCAGATCCACCAATTTTTACACGGGTAATATTCACTGCCACTTTAAAGAAGTTTGTTTAGGTAAGATGAAGCATACAAATAATAGAGTATGCTTTCAGTACACGAGCCATATTGAATATATATACTAATCTCCTAAATTTTAAGTTAACTAAAAATTTGGTTTCGAAAATAAAATATATGGAAATTACATTATAAAAATCATCATAGAAAATCTGTGTGTATCTTTAGGAGCCTCTTTTATTTAGTAACCTTTAGTTTTTCACTTTAAAAAACATTTTGTTGTTTTATTTAAAGACTGTTGGTTTAAAAGTAAGGAAATGGTTTTCATACACGCATACACTAATTTGTATGCGAATAGTTTTTTTTATCATTTTACGATAAAGATGGGTAATAAGTTCACATTATCAAAGTAAAAAAGTCTTTTTCACTGTTAGTTTACTTTAATAATTCATTTTAAAGAAAAAAAAAATTACAATTATTTTTATGTTAGCCTGACAGTAATGAGGACTGAATTTTTTAATATTATGCTTTTTAAATTTATGCATTCTCCACCAAGTTATAATATTTTTTTCAAAAAAGTTATAATTTCTTATTGTTGTTTCAGATTTATTCTCAATTTTAGCGGATGAACTCGACCTTTATTCCCACCTTAGGTTAGGTTAGGTTATGTGGCAGCCCGATGTATCAGGCTCACTTAGACTATTCAGTCCATTGTGATACCACAGTGGTGAACTTCTCTCTTATCACTGAGTGCTGCCCGATTCCATGTTAAGCTCAATGACAAGGGACCTCCTTTTTATAGCCGAGTCCGAACGGCGTTCCACATTCCAGTGAAACCACTTAGAGAAGCTTTGAAACCCTCAGAAATGTCACCAGTATTACTGAGGTGGGATAATCCACCGCTGAAAAACTTTTTGGTGTTCGGTCGTAGCAGGAATCGAACCCACGACCTTGTGTATGCAAGGCGGGCATGCTAACCATTGCACCACGGTGGCTCCCTATTCCCACCTTAAATGAGTAACATCAAAAACACACTACTTTTTATAAAACTTTCAAAAAAAAAATTGTGGCTACATTTGTATAAATAGTGCGCCACTTATATCATACTCCGATTAACTTTACTTGCACACAATATAGAAGAACAATGTAAAATATCAGTTACAGAATTCAGAGAAGACTATTTTAAAAAACTAACTAACATAAATTATATGATATAGAGTTCGCTAGAGTTCCGTATCATCTAGGACCTCTATCCCACCGTTAATGGCTTACAATGCACTCGAGTTTCGAGTGCCGGGAAGGCTAGTCTGTTTTTAAAGCAATAACTTTTTAGACATCAAAATAAATCAGAATTTTTAATTGTTGGTTTATTTTTACCTACATTAGTACATAGTATCGGTGGTATTTTTAACTGGATCTGGATTTCTTCGATAGTATCGCTATCGGAAATTAAATATCGATAGTAGCTTAAAATAAAACTATCGATACTATTGATTGAAGGATTTTACAACTTACCAATAACATTACGAAAACACTCATTCCGACTTCTAGATTGCTATTATCAATGTATATTCCACATGTACTACAACATAATATCCATGTGAAAAATACTTTTCGGCATTTGTAGATTCCATCTATTTCATTCGAATCGATTTATTCTAACTAATGGTGATTTGATCGATCACTTCCAAATTCAATATCAAAGAGAATTTGCTGAATTTCGAGACGAGCCCGAGCATTTTGTTTATTTGTTAAACGACGCATGGCTGGGGCACAGCTTAATAGGAATTTTTCATCTGAATCAAAACAATTTTTAGAATTGCTACATGAATGTTGATTGGTATTGCTATTGGTTATGTGATTATGGGGATCCGCTCTGGAGAAATCAAAATTTTCTTTTGTTGAACTACCATGGTGATGGTCCATTACTACAGTCTCTTCCGGTATGGGTACAAAATCAGTTGCTTGCACAGATACGGTATTTTGATGTACGTGATCATCACTGTGTTCCTCTATGCTAGAAGAGAGTTTAGTGGTATTTCCTTGTGTGCCTTGTGGCGGTTGTATAACATTCGATTCACAATGAACACTCTGATCATCGGAATTGTCCCCGAATTCTTCAATAAGTTGATCATCTAGGACATAGCTGAAATGAAATATTCAAATATTCATGTAACATAATAGTATCAATTCATTTGTAGCGGCTGTTTTATTATCGTTTCAACACGGCCGATTCATGATATTGCCTAGTGGCTTGTGCCGCTTTATTTCAGATCTCCACAATATATTTTTAAGATTTAATCTCATTCCCTAGTATTTCAGTATCTAAGGTTTTCCCTTTGCTTACCTGGCATTGTCAACATAGGGTATCATGAAAGACATCTGGTCATAGAATATCCATTTCCTATGCTTATTTCGAATGTGTTCGTCCTCTGTACGCTGAATTTGTTTATAATGTTTGGCAAAGGAATCTCTCAAAGATCTCCATCTTCGCCTGCATTCAGATGTCGTAGCTCCCATAATATCACTAACCTCTTGCCACTGGAATTGGCGCAATGATGGCTTACGGAAAGATTTCAATGTGCGGTCGTAGAGGATAGGACGTAGATGTACCTGATGTATAAGTTCCTCCTCATTGAGTACAACCAACTTACTCGTGGTTCGTTTCTTTCTTACAGATGCCGTCATATTTCGAAAAAAAAAATAAAGGATAATTGTGTTTGTTTACAAAAAGATTACAGAGTCGACCAATATTTTCTTCGACGGAGTATGAAATCGTTTGCCGGCAAATGAGAGCTGAGAAAGAACTGTGTTATTGGGCAAACCTAACCATAGCGATAGGCGTTAGGCGAATCATTTTTACACGACGAATACATAAAGGGTGATTCTTTTGAGGTTAGGATTTTCATGCATTAGTATTTGACAGATCACGTGGGATTTCAGACATGGTGTCAAAGAGAAAGATGCTCAGTATGCTTTGACATTTCATCATGAATAGACTTACTAACGAGCAACGCTTGCAAATCATTGAATTTTATTACCAAAATCAGTGGCAGAAAATCCGCTTTTTTATCGACAAATTTTGTTCAGCGATGAGGCTCATTTCTGGTTGAATGGCTACGTAAATAAGCAAAATTGCCGCATTTGGAGTGAAGAGCAACCAGAAGCCGTTCAAGAACTGCCCATGCATCCCGAAAAATGCACTGTTTGGTGTGGTTTGTACGCTGGTGGAATCATTGGACCGTATTTTTTCAAAGATGCTGTTGGACGCAACGTTACGGTGAATGGCGATCGCTATCGTTCGATGCTAACAAACTTTTTGTTGCCAAAAATGGAAGAACTGAACTTGGTTGACATGTGGTTTCAACAAGATGGCGCTACATGCCACACAGCTCGCGATTCTATGGCCATTTTGAGGGAAAACTTCGGAGAACAATTCATCTCAAGAAATGGACCGGTAAGTTGGCCACCAAGATCATGCGATTTGACGCCTTTAGACTATTTTTTGTGGGGCTACGTCAAGTCTAAAGTCTACAGAAATAAGCCAGCAACTATTCCAGCTTTGGAAGACAACATTTCCGAAGAAATTCGGGCTATTCCGGCCAAAATGCTCGAAAAAGTTGCCCAAAATTGGACTTTCCGAATGGACCACCTAAGACGCAGCCGCGGTCAACATTTAAATGAAATTATCTTCAAAAAGTAAATGTCATGGACCAATCTAACGTTTCAAATAAAGAACCGATGAGATTTTGCAAATTTTATGCGTTTTTTTTTAAAAAAAAATTATCAAGCTCTTAACAAATCACCCTTTTTAATAACATTGCCAACAAAAATTTGAAAAGCGAAATAATGAAACGCTATCACAGACTCGTCTTTTTTTATTTTATGTACATAAAAACGAAAATAAATGCTGAAAACATAGTTAATACGCTTATAATAATGAAAGGTGTACTAGTGAACAATTTGCGAGTTTCCAAATAGAATAAAGTGACTGTTTTTCAACAATAAACATTGATAGACGCCGGAGTATCTGCTGAATATAGTAGAATTACAATTTAAAATTCAACATAATTCCTTTGTTAACCCTTTCACTACCGATGTCCACTTAGAAGGACATTCGAAACAGACACCAAATTCTATTTTCCCACTTAAAGGCCGGTACTCTGTTTGTTGGTGCGAAAAAAGTTCCCCTCAATCATTGTTTCGCGTTGAAAAATGATAGTGTTGACAATATATTTTGAAGAAAAAAAAAAACAGCCATTTTGGAACTTTTTCGCGTTTATTTCATCGAAATGTATTGACAACATCGCAAAATGTCACGAGATGATTACATATACATAGGAAACTAGTGGCTCGATTTACACACAAACGCATACATAATTAAATTGAAAAAGAAGAAGCAGAAGTTATTTTACAAATAAAGGTAGGTACTATGTTCGGTTTCCGAAGCGAAATCCCATACAAAACCAAAAATGCGAAAAATTACCGAAATATTTTTTCATTTGTGGTACTTTGTTTTTTTTTCGAGTTGAAAAACTGACATAAAGTGCATAGTCCCTAATTAGTTCGGCTTTAAATTTTTCCATATGTTGAGATTAGTTAGTTTCAAAACATGGCGCCATTTGTAATGTGAATTAAGAAATAATTGATTTATTCAAATGATTTGTGTTAAATTAGAATACGAAAGTGGTTCGCGTTGTTATTTAAAAATGCAATTCGATTGACGAAATAAAAATAACGGAGTGCTATATGTATATAACATATATAACAGCATCTGGTTCTGTAGCCGTTTCTGCCACAGTAGCGTCTGCCCTCACATCCCTGACACCCACAATTGCAGCCACTACATCAGCTACAGTGAACAACTCCAACATAGCACCCTCAACGCCTGCCACGACCACAGTGGCTGTGACCGCAAATATTGTATTGCAACAACCAAATACAACGGCCGCCCAAGTAGTGAGTGGTCCCATTGGGGTGGCAGCAAATACTCCAACATTAGCCACTATTACTAATTCTTCAAATGCAATATCGACTGTTGCTGCCGTTAGTAATACAAATGCAATACTAATGCAATGGTGGTTTCACAATCATCCACAATAGTATCACCAGCAGCTGGATCGAATATTGTTGTTCCCACCACTACAATGGCTTTAGCAGGAGCTACCGTGGGACTTAAGTCTGGTCCAGATATTACAATGACATTGAACCGTATAAATACGGCAGAGAATGAAGTTGATGTGGAGGAATGTTTACCAGGTGATGTTGTTAAATTGGATTTTGCTGGCGAAGAAGTGGCTGGGTGAAATTTTACCCCTAAGGAATGTCTTCTAGGAGTTTCCAATCGGCGACCGGTGCCCGTTGGAAACTCCGCCTATTACAACAGTACCATCATCGCTTCAGCCATCAGCAACAATAGCATTCCATCAGCGTCATATTGTAGAGATACAACCAGGCCACCATTTATCATCATCCCCTGCTAATTTAGAATTGACTAATGTTATGCAACATAATGTTTGCACAGAACACGAAGAAGTAGAAGAAGCTAATTGTCA
Source organism: Haematobia irritans (assembly GCF_050003625.1). Taxonomy (NCBI): domain Eukaryota; kingdom Metazoa; phylum Arthropoda; class Insecta; order Diptera; family Muscidae; genus Haematobia; species Haematobia irritans. The sequence continues at coordinate 219,125,217 of NC_134398.1, read as the reverse complement.
TAATACTGCAGATGTAATCGATGAAGATTTCTTTTTTAAAATATGCTTAAAAACGATTTCGTCTTATCTCTGTAAACCCAGTGCTTCTACATTCAACACCCATTTTTTACAAAGAAATGAATTGTACTTTTTTTATTATTTTACCGCTCCTCGTAATTGCTCCCTTTTCTATTTGTTAAGCGAGCTCGTTTTTTGTGTGTAAGAGGCGTAAATGAATGAGAACTGAACAAAAGAAATGTTAATGCAATTGTAATTTTTAATGGAAACAACATGAAAGCTAAATATGAGAAATGATAATTAAAAATTTTTAAATATAACAATATTAATGAAAGAAAGCTGATAGTCCAGAAAAGAAAACATTGTGTTCTAGGGTCTTTAATTAGTGTATAAATGTACAAATTAATAAAAACTCATAATAAAATTATAATCGAACTTGTCTTATTTTTATATACCGGGGTATAGGTAATTGGGTGGTCTTATACGTTTTATACTTTTTAATATAAAATTAGTAAATTTTTCTGAACAAAGTTATATCCAAAATAAATGTTTATAGTAAATAATTAAATAATTTTTATTTAAATAGCAAAATAATTTTCTTGTATTCATCATTTGTCCAAAATGATTGCGATAGGCTGGAATGAAACGATTTAATTTCGTTGTGGCTTTTAAATTTCAGTTAGCGGCATTCTTGCATTTTATCAATTCAAAACACTGGTTGAATTTCATAACGTGACTGAAATAGTTATTGGAACTTATACATTGGGAGAGTATAACATCCTTCAGTAAACCAGCCAATTGCTTCTCAATGTATTAATTTCAGTCAACGAAGAGTCTGGTATAGAACACTAACATCCCTTTGTGACGAAATATAAGTCGGGAACAGTGACTTTGGCTTAGGAACTACCCTTGAACTTGAGTTATGGGCTTAAGTTGGTTGTTCCCCCCGATGTAACAATATTGGCAAATGAAATGGCGTTATTATCCTTTGTGGGAACTGTGGTGGTGACCACTGGAGTTGAAATTGCTAGTGAGGCGGCAACAGCATGTGCATAAGTACACTCTTGTCCACTGTTAATGCAATGCGATTATGTAGATATTGTGGACACCAACGAATTAAGTTTGTTGCTGAACGAATTATGAACCCATTGCTGCGGATGATGTAAAAGATTGCATAACACCGGAATTATATGTTTTTTTGATGTGCGTTACAAATTGACGGTATCCATTTGGAAAAGCTGAAGAAGACAATGTACCACATGTTGTAAAAGCTGTTGCAGAATGTGGTAAGACACCAGGAGTAGAGCGGCTGGAGCTTTATTCTTAACAATTATTAATGTCCAGTGCTGTATGAGATTTTTTAGCAAAACAATCCAAAAACTGGTAGAAAAACACTTTTCAAAACAATTATCATGAATGCGTGTATGTAAACAATCAGCTGCTGCGTATGTATAAGTAAAAATAGTATGACATTTGGCGATGTTGTCAATTAAATTGCAGAGAAATAAACGCGGAATAGCTCCAAAATAGCTGTTTTCTTCGTTCGAAATGTATTGTCAACACTCATTTTTCAACGCGAAAGAATGGTTAAGTGAAGTTTTTTTCGTGCCAACAAACATAGTACCCACCTTAACTTGGGATTTAAAAAAATCTAATGGCGTTTTCTTTTCTTATGAAAAATGCGCACTTTTTTGCATTTTGGCCGGAAAATGTACTTTTTAGGTTCTTTTCTAAAAAAACAGGCAAAAGTGCGAAAAGGCTTCGAATTCTGTTGTGAAAATAGTGCCACGCATAGAGGCAAATTACGGGCATTTTCAGCACTGCCAAGAGAGTGCTGCGATTGCCCTGTTTCCTTCTTTGAATTCTTTTCTGCCCGCTGAAATGATAGCATTTTTTAGGTTGCTGGTAACATTTTAAAAATGCGCATTCTGTACAGACAAAATGACGGCAAAGCACTTTTTTCAGAAAAGAAAACACCATAAATGTATATCTCTTTGCAGAAAACTAAAATTATGGATTCTACGTTCCTGCAAACATTAAAAAGCTGACCAATGAAAAAATGGTGTACAATTAACTGGAACTGCTTCAAATAGTTTATAATAATTGGTACGTCAATATGAAAAATTAAATCAACACTTTAAAGAAGTCACTAAATTTAAATCTCTTTGCAGAAAACTAAAATCTTTGGATGCTACATTCTTGCAAACATTAAGAAGCAGACCAATGAAAAATGAGTGGCTTATCGACAAGAAAAAGTTTCCAGAAACATTACAAGTGCAACCAATTAAAATTGTTAAAAACAACAAATTGTTGAAATCAACAACTTCTGGATGAAAATGTGCATCACATCGTGAGTTTAATTCATATGCTATTATTAGTTTAAAATTGATATTTTGTGAATTCCTTCTGCTGGAAATCAATTCTAACACGCGGTCCAGTACGTTCCTAATTTCAAATTGCCCGCAGGTTAATAAATTTTAATGCTGTTTTATGACACCAAAAGGAAGGAAATCGAATTATCAATGCAAAAGTGTTTACTAATAATGTTGAAGATATTTACGGCCGTATTCATAAAAAAATCCTAATACGCGCTTACAGCGTACTTTAGTTATCAAACACATCTGGTTTTATAAACTTCTGTTAAGTATTTGCATTCATAACCATTTAATTGGGACTTGATAACTATTGTACGTTTCTGCTGTTAATATTGGCAACCCTTAACATTTTCAGACTGACGGATGATGTTAGTGATGGAAATCAATTGATTCGGATTTCTCGTTAAGAAAATTAAATCATCAATTTCGTTAAATTTTTAAAATAAACAAAATTGTGTCGCTCGTAAATATTACGGGGTATAAGGAACCAACCCATTAAGACGAATTTTAGGTGTCCACATATCATTTTGTTTAAATACAACTAAAAAAGAACCGGAGAATAACCGAGTATACGAACCAACTGTTATGTTTACGTATCACTACAGCGTTGTTTTTCATTCATTGGCGCTACCGGCAAACAGTATTTCACAATTATAAAAAGTTTTATTAAAAATTATAAAAGAAATGGAGGAGAGTGTTCAGAAAACAGAAAGCCGCAGCAAACGCCCACGTTCTGAAAACTGGAGTGAAGATGATAAGGTATGTATCTATTTTACGGGCTTTATAATAGTAGTGTTGGTCATTCGGTTCTTACATTTTCCAAATTTCCAATTCTTTTACAGGAACTATTAAAGGAGCTCGTAAAAATGAGGGTGAAAGCCATTGAAAATAAAAATACGGACACAAATACAAATCAGGCGAAAAAGAAAGCTTGGCTGGAGCTCGAGAAAGAGTAAGTTCATCATGAAGTATACATTGCCCAGGATAAAGTGTTATTTTTGTAGCTTTAACAACATGACATCTTGTGGACATCGAACTGTTCCACAATTAAAAAAAAGAGATGTCGGAATATCGATCACAAATAAGAAAGACAGGTGGAGGTCAGGCTCCCCTGGGCGCCCCATTACAGGGTAATGACATAGCGATCTTGCTACCAAACGAATTCGTGTTAGACGAGAACGAATTCGACTCCGATATTACTTTTTCTAAGGTAAGAATATTTAATTTTATCAAAAGACCCCTTCAAAATGTATATACTCCCCAGAACGATGATACTTTGGATGAAAATACGTTTCTCGAGGTTGAGATGCTGTCAGATATTGAGGAGGAAGTGAAAGAAGAAATTAAACTCAACTCAGATACACTGAAAACAGTCAAATCTTTAAAAAAAAAGGTTGTACCTATATAAATCTAGAATTCGAGAAGTCGCAATCTATCTTTTTTATATTTTGAATGTAGAAACCTTCCGCGGAGAAATCGAGTGTGGCAGAAAACAATATAATAAAAATTGTAACAACGGAGGTGGAATGCCAAATGGAACTCCACAAACTTCAAGTTGAAGTCGAGAAAAAGAAACTCCGTAACTTGGATCTTGAGTACGACATTCTTCAGGCAAAACTCAATTTTTACACAAAGAGAACAGTTGGTAAGCACTTCGTACGAAAACGTAGTTTAGAATTTGAGGTGAGTATTAAGTTCGAGTTTAGCGGCTGAAACTGCAATTTTTTCACGATTACTTTAATAATCCATTTTAAAGAATATAAACTTTATAAAAAGTTGCTTAGTAGCCCATTAAGTTATATTAAAATTTGCCTCAAAGAGGTACAATTTTATATTGTTTTCGATTTTAGCGGCTAAAATCGGACTTAGTACCCACCTTTAGAAAGAAAATTCACCCGTATCGAGAATCAGAATTAAGGCCGTTACAAAGTTCATTGAATGAAAAGAATCAAAGATGAACTTATCGACTTTTTAAAGTTTGAAGAAGTCAAAATTTAAGCTATGAGTTTTGACCTTTTCAAAAAAGCCGATATTAGCAAAGATCTTCAAAATCGAGTTATTGGCTTATTTTAGAGATAATTACATTTCTCAAAGTTGTTTAGAAATTCCACTTTCGCTTTAATGTTGTGTGATCGACTAATTAACAAGTTATTTGAAGTTGAAAATGTTATCAATTAAAAAATTTACTGATACAATTAAAATTTTAATTAAATTAAAAAATTAAGTAAAGGCCAGTACAAAGTTGGCATTATCGCGCTAAAATAGCCATTTTTCGCGATTACTTTTCTCTAATAATTCATTTTAGAGAAAATAAACTTTTTCAATTGTTCTTTGGATCATTCCCCAACAAGTTATATCAAAATTAGTCCAAAATTATGAAGTTAATATGCTTTTGCAGATTTATTTTTGATTTTAGCGGCTAAACTCGAACTTAGTACCACCTTAAGGCCGGTACTCTGTTCGGTTTTCGCGTTGAAACTCCATACAAAACCAAAAAATGCGAAAAATTTGCGAAATTTTCTCCATTTGTGATACTTTGTTTTTTTCGTGTTGAAAAACTGACGTTTATAGCACGGCGCCATTTGCAATGTGAATTAAGAAATAATTTATTTATTAAAAACTATTTGTGCGGGTTTATAAATCAAACACGGACCATATTTTTGTTCCGAAACTATACAAAGGATCAAAGGAATAGCAGATCAATTGCCCAAGGCAAAATAAAATGTTATTTTGTAAAAACAAGCAACACCACCAACTTAATCCAATATCGCTCCCTGTAAAATAGCGCTCCAAGCTACCTAAAAAAACTCCGCTTTCTATGTGCGAAATAATGGTTTCCATAAAATTTTTCGCAAGGATGAACATAGTACCGGCCTTTAAGGCCGGTACTCTGTTCGGTTTTCGCGTTGAAACTCCATACAAAACCAAAAAATGCGAAAAATTTGCGAAATTTTCTCCATTTGTGATACTTTGTTTTTTTTCGTGTTGAAAAACTGACGTTTATAGCACGGCGCCATTTGCAATGTGAATTAAGAAATTATTTATTTATTAAAAACTATTTGTGCGGGTTTATAAATCAAACACGGACCATATTTTTGTTCCGAAACTATACAAAGGATCAAAGGAATAGCAGATCAATTGCCCAAGGAAAAATAAAATGTTATTTTGTAAAAACAAGCAACAACCACCAACTTAATCCAATATCGCTCCCTGTAAAATAGCGCTCCAAGCTACCTAAAAAAACGCCGCTTTCTATGTGCGAAATAATGGTTTCCATAAAAATTTTTCGCAAGAATGAACATAGTACCGGCCTTTAAGTTAAAAAAATGATTGTAAATTGTTATGCTTTCGATTTTTATATTTAAAAAAAATATTTTTTTTCTTTAATTAACATTTTAATTAAACAACAAGTATATACGGCCGTAAGTTCGGCCTGGCCGAACTTACGGCCGTATAGTTTTAAATATATATTTAAAATATATTAAAATATAATTGCAAATTTCCTTCCGAAATAATTAGTTTTATACTATTCACTATTCTAAAAAATCCAATTAGAATTATAATAGGAAAGTACATTATACTATTCTATTTAATTCTGGGGTTGATGATTTTCGTCATTGAAGCAATTTTAAATAAAAAATTAATTGTTTCAATTAATTTCGTGATTCAATTAGAAAAAAATGTTTGTGTAATTTCATTAGGGGCAATTTATGAGAACAAATGCAGTCGACTAATTAAAATTTCATAACTTGCTCATTAGTCAACTACATGTCAGTTTGTATTCGGAAAGGTCTTCTAAAATAGTTATGACATTTTTATTAACTAGCTTCACTTGCTGTCATAAATTGTGATCATAAAAAATGTTAATACAATCAACCACTTGATATTGCTTAATACCGTTCTGTTTCCAAAACAAGTAGTATGATCTGTTCGTTTGCATTCAAATTAAATTTCTTTTTACAGACAATATATAATTGCAAATAATTTCAATCTGGAAATTTTAGGGATGAAAATGCTATCACTTGTTTAGTGTTCGGAAACAAAATATATTTATTCATTACTACGCGAAGCGTGTGTATATAACTCGTTGGTTAATTACTTTTTAATAAAACGCATGAAATGTGTCTTAAGTTTTTTATTGAATGTTATAAAATGAATTTGAATCTTATTTCGAGTTAATAATTATTTTGTATGTAAGAGTTTTATAAGCTTATTATAACTTAATAATTTTTCTTTTATAATTATAATATGCATAAAATAAACATTGTCCAATTTATGTTCATTTCAATTACTAATTTCATTTTTTATTATTAATATTGTTCACTTTATATATTGTTTCACTTTTTGTAAGTAAAATACAAAATTTTATTTCAAAGACATACAATTTTTTATTTGGTAATTTGAAAAATTTGTAAGTATTTGGTTATTAAGAAATATCTAAAATTGACAGAAAACTTTATATATGATATGATAAATATATACAACTGCTTATGTCCTTCACTACTACTGCGGTACAGGGTACTACTTTGGGCATTTATATGTAACTCCAAGAAGGTGCTGAAACAATTGCACGATGTTGGTCTGTTTTTAGTTGGACACATCGGCTTTAACATAGGTCCCTACACAGAAAAAATCTGTTGTTAAATGCAAATTAACTTATGTTTATTGCAAATTATTTTTTTTTATTTACACAAAAAAGAAAACTGCCAGCATTTACTGACATTTTGCGATTTTGACTTTCCGAAATCATTTCATTAATTTCTGCAGCTTATTTATTTGTATGTTCATTGAAATTAATACCCGCGGTTAGTTCATATTTTTTTTAGACATACATGGAAAAAAATGTTATTGGTTTGAGAAAATGTACAAATAAACTAAAACAAAATATTCGTTTTGCAATAAACATACCATATTTTAACATCAATTTAATATTTTAATAACAGCAAATTTGAACTGTTTTAGATTGGAATTACTGTGTTGGTCTACAAATTGGTGGAAGGTAGAATATAGTCCGTTTTAAAAATGACGTTGTATAAATGATTTAAGCAGAGCTTTTACTCTTCCTTCTGATGCTCCCGCATACGTTTGGGGTTCGGTGACATGCGCTGGACATTGGAACTCCTCAGTGATATCATCTACTAATTTAATTTTTTGTTATCACATATTCTTCAATAATGTTTCGTAAAAAGTAACGTATACTTCACCTGGCAGTTCATCATTCTCTTCAATTGCTATATTATGGAGAACGGCAAGTGCTACTATGACCGTTTTACCATTGGAAAGGCAGACTGTCAAACCGTCAAGGAGACAACGAAACCTCTGCTTCCAAACTCCAAAACACCGTTCAACAGTGTTCCTAGTTGAAATGTGAGATTTATTGTATTTTACTTCCTTCTCTGTTTGTGGGTTTTGCAATGGAGTAAATAAATACGGAGTTAATTTATATCCAGAGTCCCCGAGTAAACGTCCTTTGAACTCTTTCTTTTCGAACCGTTCTTTGATTGTGGACTCATTAAAAATTCTACAGTCGTGCGTACTTCCCCTCCATCTTGCTACTATATCTCGAATTGTTAGTTTTGCGTCACAAATTACCTTGAAATTTAAATTAAAATATAATCGAAATTACATGATGCAATAAATTTTGCTTTTTACCTGTACATTTAGCGAATAATAGCCTTTTCTATTTATATAGTACTGGGCCAGGTCGCCACCAGTCTTTTTTATTTTAATATGAGTGCCGTCTATAGCCCCAATTATGCCTGGAAAATTTTGAATCCGCTGAAAATCCCGCATAATTATTGTTTCCTCTGCAATACATTCAGGCATTTTAATATAGCTTCTCGCATGCTTTGCTATAGCACGAGCCACTCTTGCACATATTCTGCATACCGTTGGTTGTGAGAGACCATGAAGGTCACCAGCATCGTCTTGATACTGAAATATATCGATTATTCATATAATAGCACAATTTCTCCAGATGAAACCAACAACTTACCTCTCTTCGTCCCCAACAACGCAAAGCAACCATTACCTGTAGTTCAGGAGAAGTGCCGCAACCTCTTTTATCCAGCTGTATGTCTTCCTTGACCAATTCAACGATTTTTTTACCGTGTTTTTTGTGAAACGATACTTTCTTTTGAATAATTGGTCATCTTCCAGTAAGAAAGGGTCGATTCGTTCCTTATAATTTTTTGGGGAATGGTAATTTACAATCCTATTAATTAGCTCTGTGGGGAAGGAAGAAATTAATATATGTTAAATTTTTCCAATGCAAAACTCACCAATTCTCCTTATCTTATTAATTTTATGCACTTTATCCATTTTATTATTTGTTTTAAGGAAAATCTGCTACACAAACAATCTATAATCAACGGCCAATTGTCAAAAAGTGTCAAATGTCAAATTAAAGTAGTGATAAAGAAGGGTAAGACCTACAATAAATTTTTGTAACTTATGAAGAGGTTATTAAACATATGATAGGCTATTTTATGTTTATGAATGAGGTTACAGCAAAGATAGCCTATTTTCTTTTGATAAACCTTTGTTAAAAATTTATGAATACGGCTGTTAAAGTTTTGTTGTTTGTTTTTTTTTTTGTTCTTATTTGTTGATATGTTTAATAAGATTATTCCCTGCCAGCATTTCAAAGTTCCATTTCAACCTCATCGTTACCACAGACTCGTAAATGTCACTTCAACCATCATGAAAAGGTACATCAAAAAGTACATGCAAGTAATTTGCCATCCCTACTGTTAAAAAAAGCCATTTTTTTGTGAAACGCCAAGCGCAACCAGCTTGTTATATTTTAATTAAATAAAAACGAAAATAAAGTTCTGAAAACATAGATTATACGCTTAAAATTGTGAAAGGTATATTGGTGAACAATTTGGTGATTTTCCAAATGGAATAAAGTGATTGTTTTTCAGATATTTTACAGACACGCTGCCTCCATGGAATAAAAACACTGGTTGATAGACGCAGCAACATGTAACTCGCTACTTGTAACTCAACATCATCATTAATGCGAAAAATTATGTTAAATGTAATGTGATAGTGGTATAAATGTTATATTTTTAAGAATTTGTAAATATTTAATCAAATTAATAAATATCTAAACAAACGTGTTTTACTCGACCACAATGATTCTTTTACAACTATCTTAAAATTCACTTTTTTTGATTGTTTGGAGGGTCCCTTATTGGCGTCGTTCTAAATTGATCTATAAAGGCACCTAATAATTGCACTCATGCGAAACATTTTTGTAGTAACTTGGCGTGGTACAACTTCTCAATAGTGACGGCGCTTTTCCGACGAGTTTTTGATGTCGTATATGATTGTTTTCGACGTAGTGAGGATTCTCAAAAGAGTCCCCAAATTCAAAAAATGTTGGCAGGGTTATTTATCAATTGGTATTGTAGTGTATTATGCAGTGTAGTATATTATTATATATTTTATTTTGATGAAAATGAATAAATTATACAAACTTCAAAGAATTTTGGCTTTGACTTTCAATTTGAAGTAGGGATATCATTCATACAAATTTAGGTTGAAAAGTATTTGCAAATTTGTTTGACAAAGTATTGAGTAGCAATATATTTCAATTTGAGGATAACATTTGAGATATTATTCCTAATGTGTTGAATTTCACTGTTTTTTGTTGAGAACGCGATTTTCTCAACAATTTCTCAACCTTTGAAAAAATGTTTGAAAAATTGTTGAAACTTAGCATTTTTCAAACGTTTGTGTTTATTGGGATAGATATAATTTAATTAACCGTAATGCGCTTTAAGACTATCAGTTATTCCGGACGACAGTGCTCGTGTCGAACATATCCCATATATCGTGCACATTATAAGTTTAGTCTGAAGGCATAATCGATACTGCTGCATGTTTATGGGATCGATAACACATTTACCGATTATTTAGTCATCGCCGACAAGTCTTATCGATCCGACACACTGTAAGATTCTTTACAAACACCTACATTCCAACCGGAATAACTGATAGTCTGTAAAGCGCAGAAGACTTTCTAGTTGTATTTATATGCATATTCCAAAACTCTTTGACAGTGGCGTAGTTTTCCAACGAATCACCTCTAATATCATCTACGCCACGCTCATACGGGCCAATTTAGCGATCGGCAGTATTGAAAGTGAAACTGATAAAAAAATCACAATTGACCTAGTGGTCATTAAAATTAATAAAGAAAAATTGGTAGGGCTGTCTAATCCCATCCAGATTTCGCCCAATATCCCAAAGTGAATTGATAAAGTGAGAAAAATCTGTATTCTACAAAGGATGGGAAAATTAACCACAAAAAATGATTAACCTTCAAAAAGAATTTTAACAAGGCCATCAATAGCTACCAATAACAACATCATAAGCCAGGTGGACAGAAAAACAAGTCAAGCCAACAACTCACAATTTTTCTTTTGTAAATCACCTCAGACTTGATTCTGTAAGTGCAGATTTTATATACTTTTCCTGTTTTTGTTGGTTCAAATTCAACAACGCTATAATTCTTCATTGTCGCCTTACATCTAATCTACGTTTTAATACGGAAATCGGCGACCAGCATATTTCCATTGTCCATTACAAGAGGTATGTATGTATTGATGTGTGCTAGTTTGTGTTTACATGAGAATCGTATCGTCACAATACGTATCTCGCTGTTGGCAATTCATTCTAATTTATTTCTCTTTACCTTGTGTCACTCACCCCTTGTGTATGGTGACGACATGGGTGATCTTTCTTTAGGAGTACACTTTCCCTTTTGTTTGCAGCATATTTTTTGTTATAGCTCAGCAGTCAACGAACGTTAAACGTCGAGCATGGATAACGAGTGGGTACACGATGAATCGGAAGCTTGCGATGCTATGATCTTGGCCCCGCCTCCTGTACGCAATGCCAATACAAGTACGAATGGTCATGGCGAACGATTATGGACATTCAAGGTTCTCATGAATGATTACATGGCGTCCAGTGAAAAACTGGCTTTGGTGGGCAGCTGCGATTCTTTGGGTAATTGGCAGCTAAATGCAAGTGTCGTAATGAACAAGGATGATGAGGGTATGTAGGCAATGATGATCGTCCGCATGTATGTGGTCAAAGAGGACCTCGTGCGCGCACACATACAACACAACATTTTTTCCTAAACTCTTCTCCAGATTCGAATATATGGAGTGTGGAAGTTCCTATACCCAGGGATCGCACAATAGCTTTCCGTTATTTTGTATGTGCAGTGGATCCGAGTACCGAGAAGAATCTGGTACGGCGTTGGGAGACCTCAATGGCTTTGAGGCAAATATGTGTAACAGATCAGGAGCAGCCCACTGAGTGCCATGATGTCTTTGGAATTGTTAATGGAAGAGAAAAGGTGGACCGTGGTTGGCTATCATCCGAAACTCTTGTGCAATTTAAAATCTTTAATGCACCATTTTCCTGGAAACAACGCATGAAGAGACGTTTGATGTATGTGAAAGTTACGCCAATGAATTTGCGAATACCAGCCAATGGTGCCGAAAGCACTAACCTGCTGGCCGGTTCAATAGCCCCATTAGAAGATTCCTTATCGAACGATACCCATGATACGAGAGAAAATGGCGGCGATTGTGGCTTGGCATTTTCATTTTCCGAAGTTGTAACCTTGTCGGCAGATGATTCGATTATAAAACCTCAACCTCAATTTGGTACTAGATGTGGACCCGATGATTTGGTCATATTCCATCTGACTATTGGCGATTTTGAGAATACCGCCTACTTGATTGATCTGTATACCTATAGCTCCAAGGCCAGCGATGATGAACCACCGCATCATGTGGGTTATCATTATGTTTTGCCAAATCTCTTTAAAATGTCTGAAGGACGTCTGGAAGTGCCCATAACATGTGCCTCAAAGCATCGTCCAATGGGTATGATGCAATTGGGTTATTTACTTGTAAAACCCACCCCTTCTCTAGCTCTCGATATGTCCTTGTCGTATGCGCGTTACTGGAATAAGAAATGGACCGGTTTGGATGTTGGTCATCGGGGATCGGGTACTTCATTCAAGACCAATGATATATCCATTAGGGAAAATACAATTACCTCATTGAAGAACGCCGCTGAACATGGTGCTGATATGGTGGAATTTGATGTTCAATTGAGCAAAGACCTTGTGCCTGTTGTCTATCATGACTTTATGATCTACGTTTCATTGAAATCGAAAAGTAATTTGGAAGAGAATGATTTTCTAGCCCTACCCATGCGGGAGTTAACTTTGCAACAATTGAAAAACTTGAAAGTCTATCATACCGCCGAAGGGAAATCTCGTTCTTCGCGCTCTTTTCAAAACGACGATTTGTTGGAGCATCAACCTTTTCCCCAACTTTCCGATGTCTTAGATGCCATAGATCCCCATGTGGGCTTTAACATTGAAGTTAAATGGTCACAACGCCTTCACGATGGCACCATGGAGGAAGAATTCGAACATGTCATTGATCGTAATCTGTATGTCGATTGCATACTGGATGTAGTCTTTCGTAAGGCTGGCAAGAGGCGCATCATATTTTCTTGTTTCGATCCGGATATTTGCACAATGTTGCGATTCAAACAAAATCGTTATCCTGTTATGTTCCTCACTATTGGTGAAACGGATAAATATAAGAAATTTATGGATCCCCGTGGCAATCGTATTGAGACGGCAGTTTTTAATTCACTGGCTATGGAATTATTGGGCATTGTAGCACATACGGAAGATTTGCTACGGGATCCATCTCAGGTGAGTTGGTGCATTTTAATATAAGCTAATTTTAGCCATGGAGATAATCATCTACTAAAGAAATGTGTGAGAATTCTGTGATATTATATGGAGCAAAAATCAGAATTTTCAGTTCTCGATATTAGCGTGAATTCTTCGATCAATATATCAACTTCTCTAACGACCGATATAACTCAATAGGCCATGTGAGCCTGAAATATTGGGCTTCCGCTACATACATATAACTAACCTACCTTACCTAACTTAGGTTCTTGAACATCCTTTGGATGACATTTTAAAACATAACAAATTAACGAATTTTTATAAACACCATTAACATTTAGAATTTGTGTGGGCAAAGTCCAAAGACGGCCAAGATGGCTACATGGACAGCCGTTTCAGATGTTCTTAATTCCTTTCTCAAAATCTACATTGTTTTCATATTTTGTCCAAACTTACAATTGTTACTCTTGATAATGGTGAAGAGAAGTACTTTCCTCAAAGCACAAAGGTAATCAAGATTTCCATTTAATAGTAACTGCTTAACAATTTCGAACTAAGTTACCTCCAAGATTATTTGGTAAGAGTTTTTAGTGGGCAATTTTTGTTGTTGGTAAAGAATATGATTCCATATCCAATATCAGATTGGACAGCAAGTGAATATGAAGAGATAATGTACTACGTAAAATATTACAGGTTGGTGTCATTCCACCCCTGTTGCAAAAGCCGACATTTTGATTGTTATTGCAATCCTTAAGCTCTCCTCTGCTATTCTTTTCTTTCTTCTAGGTAAATCTGGCAAAGGAGCGTGGCTTGGTTGTATTTTGCTGGGGCGATGATAACAATTGCAAGACTACCATAAAACTATTAAAAGATTTGGGTTTGCATGCAATCATCTATGATAAAATGGATGTTCTAACCAGCAAGGAGATAAAGGTATTTACCACAAAAGTCCTCTTTGCAAAAATTTTAACTATTTTTCTTCTATAATCTTTTTCCAGCAAAGTGTATTTTTGCTTCAGGCCAAAGAAAGCCAAAATGAATTACTCAAGTTACAGGCTTTGGAAATGGGTAAAGTTTGGCATGGATCGCCATCTTCAACATCTTCGGCGAATACGTCCCTCAATAAGGCTTAGAAAAAATGTTTTTCAGAATGCTTTACAGCATAAACTTTTTTTATCTAGTTTATCATAAAGAAAAAAAAAAAACACAATAGTCGAATATATGTTAAACGATTGGAAAAAAAAACTTTTACATATTGTACAACACCGAACACTCCATACATAGAAATCCAACGATTCGTATTCTTCGAATCATCAATACACACAATATTTATTAAATTAGAGTTTATTATTTACGCCAATATTTGTTATATTTTAGTAAAAGGTTTTCTTTTATTTCTCCAGCCCTTTTTTATCTTATGAATTAGCTTACCTTTCCATTTTTGAAATGTACTACAACGGCCAATGAAAATTGCTATTTTATTAAAAATAAGTACAAATACAGAAAATATATTATGTGCATTTATATAAAACCAAATTTAGAAATTTTAAAATTTGTTCATTAATATTTCTAGTTAAACATTGGTAAGGATGGGAAAATTTAATTGGAGAGTAGAAAAGTAGTTGGGGAAAGGAAAATCCCCAAAAAATCTAATAAGGATAAAGATCGATATGGAACTTGTAATATGAACGTCGCATTTTTAATCCCGGAATTTTTCGGAATCCCGAAAAAATAATTCCAATTTGTTAAATTTGTGGCGCTTTTAGCATTATTTAGAAAATTAATTGGAGTCTTCATTCAGTGCAAACGGCCCTTAGATTTTGTGATCGTGAAAAACAGTTGGTTTTAATTTTTGATCATTGTTAGTAAACTTGCAACTTCTCCATTTCATAAACGTTAACTTGGCTCAGGGATGAAAAATGCAGTACTATAGTACTTTTTTCAATACTTTTTCATTGTGGTCCGGCCAGCGGCTGCCACCTCAGTGTACGTGTTGTCTCGTCCGTTTTTTCGTGTTGGAGAAGGTGCATCCCGGGGAGCCTTCTCCGCCTGCTTTTGGTCCGAGCCGGGATAGAGGAAAACCCCGGACCATGGTACTGTGCCGTCTGCCGAAATCGAATTCACCATCGCTCGGTTTCGGTGAGGTGTAACCGGTGCATGGAATGGGTGCACTTCCGGAACTGCTCCGGCCTAACATCGCTGCGGGAGTATAGTCAAACTGACTTCGTGGCAGGATGCTGTGCCAATGACAGCAGCAGTGGGTCATCTGATTATGTGACCCCACCGACTTCTCCCGCACAACAATATTCTCCGCCGCAGCATCTTACACCGAATATTGTTGTACCAGTTCCGGAGAGTGCATCATTTTTGCAATTTAATTGCAACGGGCTCCGTGGTAAGATTAGTGAGATCGTAGACTTTATGAATCGGAAAAGGATAAGGGTCGCGGCGATCCAGGAAATAAAGCTGAATCCCACCTGCAGCCTACGACATTGTGATGGGTACAATGTCCTACGGAAGGATCGCACAAGAAATGGAGGTGGTGGCCTGGCTTTCATATTACACCGTTCCGTGCAGTATAGACCTATCACGCTTGTGCTAGACACTAATGACCCGTACATGGAATGTATGGGGGTAGCAGTTAAGTGTGGGGCTGCCGAGATAGAGCTATACAATGTGTACATACCGCCGGTTGGTAGCTGTGCTCCTGGTTATAGCCCAAACATTGAGTGGTTGTTGAGCGGGCATAACCGATTGGTTCTAGGAGATTTTAATGCCCACCATGAACTTTGGCATTCTCTCCTGGGTAATGACCAGAGGGGCATAGCTTTGGCAGAGCAGATAGACGACTCCACATTTTGCACGGTGAACGAAGAGGCCCCCACGAGAATTATGGGTGACTGCAGCAGTTCGCCAGATTTATCGTTAGCATCGCCTGGGCTGATAAATGACGTCTCCTGGCAACCCGTCATTTCATTGGGTTCGGACCACCTCCCCATAATTCTCACCATCAACCGACCTTCCGATTTCATAACCTCTGAACGCCGGACGTTTATTAATCAAAAGAAAGCCAACTGGGAAGGCTTCAGAGAATACACCGATCGCCGCTTCAGTGATCTCCCGTCCCCCTCACATGTTCATGTTGCCCAGAGGGAGTTCCGGGACATCATCAACGCAGCAGCCGCTCGCTTCATACCCGCTGGTCGATTTGCCCAAGTGAGGCCCAACTTCCCAGCCGAAGCGGCGGGACTCGCAGACGAGCGTGATGAACGCCGTCGTGCTAACCCTGCTGATCCTAGAATCAGAGAACTAAATCTAGAGATTAGTAAGATAGTCGACGAGCACAAGCGGAACACTTGGTTAGAGCACCTGAAGCAATGCAACTTAGGAACAGGAACTGGTAAATTGTGGTCAACAGTTAGAGCCCTCTCGAACCCCTCCACAAGGGATGATGGGATTTCAGTCACATTTGGCGGCGTGACTGTGACTGATCCGAAGAGGTGCGCCAAATACTTCAACCGACAGTTTGTCGAGCATCCCGAGAGTGATAGAGCGATAAGGAGAGCCACCCGTCGTGTACGTGGTCTCCGAGCCGATGACACACCACAATTTACTGCAGCCGAAGTTACCAATGTCATCAACAGCGCGAAACCATCTAAGGCGCTGGGCCCTGACGGCTAAAATAAAAATCAAAATTAACTTAAAACAAGTATATACAGCAGTAAGTTTGGCCGGGCCGAATCTTAAATACCCACCACCATGAAACAAATATTAGGGTTTCCTTTGAAATATCAGGAGGGCTTGAGGACACTTCCCGAAGATAAATTTAAAGATTTCACCTATGAGGACTATATCGGATTCTGGATTTATAAGAACCATTTTTGTTTGAGTTTTAGAGGAATCATTAACATCTCTTGTAAGTGTGCAAGAAAATTATAAAATAACGTCTTGATTTGAAATCTTAAATATGTAGATTTTCACCCGAGAAGTAAAATCTGGAAATTTTACATTGAGTTACAAGCAATTTTCATAATCAGAGCGCCTTCTATACCCACAAAAAGTGAAGTCGGTCTATATGGTGGCATTACCAAATGGACCGATAAAAACTTATTCCGATACACGTTTTTGTGAGCCTAAAATACCAGAATATTTACAATTTCAGGCAAATCGGCTAAAACTACGGTTTCTAGAAACCCAAGGAGTTAAATCGGGGGATCGTTCTTATGGGGGCTATACTAAAATATGGACCGATACTCTCCGTTTTCGGCACACCTCTTTATGGCCCGAAAATACGTCTAGATTTCGAATTTCAGGCAAATTGGATAAAAACTTCGGATTCTAGAAGCCCAAGAAGTAAAATCGGGATATCGGTCTATATGGGGGCTATACAAAAACATGGACCGATACTCACCACTTGTGGCACACCTCTTTATGGTTCTAAAATACCTATAAATTTCCAATTTCAGGCAAATTGTATATAAACTACGGATTCTATAAACCCAAGATGTAAAATCGGGAGATCGGTCTATATGGGGGCTATACCAAAACATGGAACGATACGGACCATTTTCGGCACACCTCTTTATGGTCCTAAAATACCTCTAGATTTTCAATTTCAGGCAAATTGGATAAAAACTACGGTTTCTATAAACCCAAAATGTAAAATCGGGAGATCGGTCTATATGAGGGCTATACCAAAACATGGAACGATACCTCTAGATTTTCAATTTCAGGCAAATTGGATAAAAACTACGGTTTGTATAAGCCCAAGACCCCAAATCGGCAGGTCGGTTTATATGGGGATCATACCAAAACATGAACCGATGCTCACCATGTTTGGCACACCTCTTTACGGTTCTAAAGTACCTCTCGATTTCCAATTTCAGGTAAATTGGATAAAAACTGCGGTTTCTATAAGCCCAAGAAGTAAAATCGGGAGATCGGTCTATATGGGGGCTATACCAAAATATGGACCGATACTCACAATTTTTGGCACACATATTTGTGGTCCAACAATACCTCTAGATTTCCAATTTCATTTAAATTGAATAAAAACTGCGGTTTCTATAATCCCAAGAAGTAAATTGGGGAGATCGGTCTATATGGGGACTATACCAAAACATGGACCGATACTCACCATTTTTGGCACACCTCTTTATGGTCATAAAATACCTCTAGATTTCAAATTTCAGGCAAATTGGATAAAAACTACGATTTCTATAAGCCCAAGACCCCAAATCGGGAGGTCGGTTTATATGGGGACTATATCAAAACCTGGACCGATATAGCCCATCTTCGAACTTGACCTGCCTGCAGACAAAATACGAGTTTGTGCAAAATTTCAGTACGATTGCTTCATTATTGAAGACTGTAGCATGATTACAACAGACAGACAGCCTGACAGACAGACGGACATCGTTATATCGTCTCAGAATTTTTCCCTGATCAAGAATATACATGTACTTTATATAGTCGGAAATCGATATTTCGATGTGTTACAAACAGAATGACAAACTTATTATACCCCCGTCACCATTCTATGGTGGTGGGTATAACAAGTATATATGTTATATACTTTATGGGGTCTTAGAGCAATATTTCGATGTATTACAAACGGAATGACAAAGTTAATATACCCCCTCCCTATGGTGGAGGGTATAAAAATACCCAGCAAAGAAATTTGGAAGTACTTCTAAAGGCACAACTTTAAAAGCACTTCGAAAAATGTCCTTCCAGAGATGTTCTTTATTTTAACTACGCAGGAAGTTCTTTAAATTTAATTTTTATACCCTCCACCATAGGATGGGGGGTATATTAACTTTGTCATTCCGTTTGTAACACATCGAAATATTGCTCTAAGACCCCATAAAGTATATATATTCTGGGTCGTGGTGAAATTCTGAGTCGATCTGAGCATGTCCGTCCGTCCGTCCGTCCGTCCGTCCGTCCGTCTGTTGAAATCAAGCTAACTTCCGAACGAAACAAGCTATCGACTTGAAACTTGGCACAAGTAGTTGTTATTGATGTAAGTCGGATGGTATTGCAAATGGGCCATATCGGTCCACTTTTACGTATAGCCCCCATATAAACGGACCCCCAAATTTGGCTTGCGAGGCATCTAAGAGAAGCAAATTTCATCCGATCCGGCTGAAATTTGGTACATGGTGTAAGTATATGGTATCTAACAACCATGCAAAAATTGGTCCACATCGGTCCATAATTATATATAGCCCCCATATAAACCGATCCCCCGATTTGGCTTGCGAGGCCTCTAGGAGAAGCAAATTTCATCCGATCCGGCTGAAATTTGGTACATGGTGTTAGTATGTGGTCTCTAACAACCATGCAAAAATTGGTCCACATCGGTCCATAATTATATATAGCCCCCATATAAACCGATCCCCAGATTTGACCTCCAGGGCCCCTTGGAAGAGCAAAATTCTTCCCATTCGGTTGAAATTTAGTACGTGATGTTAGTATATGGTATCCAGCAACCATGCAGGAATTGGTTCCTATCAGCCGATAATTATATATAGCTCCCATATAAACCGATCCCCAGATTTGACCTCCGGTGCCTTTTGGAGAAGCAAAATTCATCCGATCTGCTTGAAATTTGGTACGTGGTGATCGTATATGATATTTAACAACCATGCCAAAAGTGGTCCATATCAGTCCATAGTCATATATAGCCCCATATAAACCGATCTCGAGATTTGGTTTTGGAGCCTCTTGGAGGAGCAAATTTCATCCGAGTGAGTTGAAATTTGGTATATTGTGCTAGTATATGGCCGTTAACAACCATACCTGACTACGTCCATATCGGTCTATAGTTATATATAGCCCTCAGATAAATCCTCAATCACACAAAAATTGGTCCATATCAAGTTCATAATTGTATATAGCCCCCATATAAGCGACCCCCATATTTCAATTCTGCCTTTCTACGTACCGTGCAAAAAGTCAATATCGATTCGTAATTATTTGTAGATTTAACTATACATAACTTTTTTGTCTAATATATACCACGTATGGACTAACTCACAATTTAGAAAACGATGTTAAGAAGTTTTAAGATAGCACAACCCAAGTACTTCGATTGTGGATGACAGTCTTTCTTAGAAGTTTCTACGCAATACATGGTGGAGGGTACAAAAGATTCGGCCTGGCCGAACTTACGGCCGTATATACTTGTTTATAACTGGCTTTTTTCATACTTTTAAAGGGCAATTTTAAAATCTTTCAAATATGTTAAAAACAGGGTAAGGATTAATAAATTGGTAGAAATTATTTAAATTTTGTCGAAAATTTTTTTTTAAGTCATTCTAGAAAAAATTGCGAAATTTTGAGGTCAAGGGTTTCAGACAAGCGTTAGATTGCATTAAAAAATCACAAAAAAATTAATAATTAATTATTTGTCAAAATACCACAATTTTTTTAATTCACATCCAAAACACTGAATTCGGATCACATCTAAAGAAGTGATACATATTCAGTGCAATGGATGTTAAAATAGTGGACATCCGTCCTATGGCAAGCCCATGTTAAATTCATCGCTTCTGTGCCAATTTTGCACCACGTCCGGATCCAAAAAGAACATTTTCACTGCCTTATTGGCAACGCTTTTTTTGCTGGGTACTTGTTATAATTTTATAATTTTAATAGATTCCAATCAGAGTATTTTTTTTTTTTTTTTTTTTGTCAAATACTGACAATTTTATTCGTTCTTTCTTGTACTCAACTAGAACCTAGTGATTGGAAGATTTCATTTTCAAATTTCTAAAAGATGTCTGATGAAAAGCCTAAGTCCTCTAACAAATTCAAGTATCCCAAGGAAATGGAGAAGTTCGTAAAGTTCGGACAACCTGTAGACTGCACGTTTTTGGTTGGACCAGATGTAAAATGCGCCGATGCGATTGAAGGTCATAAGTTTATTTTTGCGACCGCATCTCCAGTTTTTGAAGGCATGCTTTTTGGTGAATTTAAGGAAAAAACCAGTCCCTTTGAGATTCATATCCCAGACGATAATCCGGACGCTTTTTACAATTTACGCTATTTACTATATCATGTCGATGCTCTAAGAGCGTATAGTGTAATTCAACTTATGGATCTGTACCGTGTTTGTGACAAATATCTGATGGAGAACCAAACTGCGAGAATTTCTGATGAACTTAAATTACGCTCTAAAGACATACCGTCGAAGGAAATAAATATTGTCCTCTCTTTTGCAATGGATTATCAATTGATTGACCTGCTTAGCCATATTTGGAGACGAATCAATGAATTATCTTGGCCTTCTGATAATATTGACGTTCTAAAGCCAAATCAATTCCTAACGTACACAAGCAGATGGAAGGAGGGTTATACAGTTCATTTAGATGAATTGATAGCGCATATGGAGCCTTATATAGTAGCTAATGACTTGATGCCTAATAATTTTTTGGATTGGATACCAGAAAACGAAGATGAAAAGGCAAAACATAAATTTATTGAGGCAATTTTACTTGATAATTTGAATTTGGAATTTTCATCTAACTTAAATACTGAATTTAAGGAATACAGGCGTAAGCTAATTTACAAATACGGCTATTAAAAATATGTCTTAATTCTTAAGATTTCTAAATTCAGAGTATATAAAAAATATTTAGTACTACAACTCTTAATTGAACTTGATTTATTTTAAATCTAAAATAATATAATCACTATTTGTTGGTAATTGTATTGTTGTTGTTGTAACAATTTTTAATGTAGTTTCATCAATTTTGTTCTATGCTTGTGTAGTTCAGCTGGTAGCCAGATCAAGGAACTCTGCGACAAGGATGGGGTGTGTCCAGAGTGATCTGGTAGTGAGACGGGTAGGCTTAGCTGGGCAAGCAAAAAGGTGACGAGTGTAATGTGGCCCTTGATTACATATGGGACACACGTCAGCTACTTAGTTGAGCCAAAACTACCCTTGTCTGCCGTGGGAGGTCTCTCTCCTCCGGTGCAATGGGCGGCGGTCGGAATCCGAGAACAGGATTAACCTTGTAGCTTCTCACCGCTTCAGCTACAGTATCCTCATGTATCCTGTTCAGACCTGTCTGGTATGCTGCCTGATCTAGAGGCTCTCTTTTGTAACGCTGGATCTCGGGCTCTAGAAGGTGAAGGTGGAGGTTGTCTATCCACAAGATGGTGATTCGGATGACAACTTCGATGGCAACCCAAGAGGTACTGCTTTGACAACATGTAGTTGTGTCGACGCACTGGGATGATCTTGGTCTCCGCATAAAGGTGTACTGCGGAGACATCCTGTTGCGGTTCTAAGGGCAGCGTTCAGACAGGTCTGTATGTTATTCCACTGCGCATCGCTCGTTTGAGGTGTCCACACTGGCGCTGTATAGTTTACCACTGACCGGCCAATTGCCTTATATGTAGTTAACAAGGTTTCTTTGTCCGCACCCCAAGTGCTGCCGGCAAGCGACTTGAGGACCTTGTTTCTATCGCGGAGCTTATCACAAATTGCAGTGGCATGGACGGACGACTTATAAAGGCTGTCGAATGTGACCCCGAGAATCTTGGGGTAATTTATTGTCGGAATTGTTTCGCCATCGACTCTGACATTCAACTGCCTGCGTACTTCCGCCGTCCATGTAGTGAATATTGTGGCTGAGGATTTGGTGGGAGATATCCTCAAATTTCTTGCAGTGAAATAACTGGTAAGATCAGCGAGGTAGACATTTAATCGATCGCAAATGTCATCAACAATGGGCCCGGATACCATGATTGTGCAATCGTCCGCATAAGACACAATCTCGACGCCGTCAGGAGGGAGTGGAATCGAGGACAGGTAGAGGTTAAACAGTGCCGGAGATATCACCCCGCCCTGGGGAACTCCCTATTTAACTCTACGGGGTTTTGACTTCTTGTCCCTGAATTCCACGACGACTGGCGTCCACACATATATTTAAGAACCCAACGCTTCGTGCCTGCCGGTAGGGGCGTGTTCTCGATGTCCTCAAATAATGTGGCATGGTTGACCGTATCGAACGCTTTCGATAGGTCAAGCGCCACGAGGACCGTCCTATGACACGGCTTGGGCTGATTAAGACCCCTATTGATATGTGTCGAAATGGCATGTAAGGCTGTCGTCGTACTGTGTACCTTACGGAATCCATGTTGATGGTGGGCAGCTGGAAAATTCTCCACAAGGCTGGGGAGGAGTAGTGCCTCAAGTGTCTTGGCTATTGGCGAGAGAAGGGATATCTGTCTGTACGATTCACCTTTACTCGAATCTTTGCCTGGCTTCAGTAGTGGAATCACTCTTCCCATCTTCCAGACATCGGGTATAATGAGTATTCCCAGATGCTTCAGCATTAGCATTGAAATTCCGTCGGGGCCCAGCGCCTTAGATGGTTTCGCGCTGTTGATGACATTGGTAACTTCGGCTGCGGTAAATTGTGGTGTGTCGTCGGCTCGGAGACCACGTATGCGACGAGTGGCTCTCCTTTTCGCTCTATCACTCTCGGGATGCTCGACAAACAGTCGGTTGAAGTATTTGGCGCATCTCTTCGGATCGGTCACAATTACGTCGCCAAAGGTTACCGAAATCCCATCATCCCTTGTAGCGGGGTTCGAGAGGGCTCTCACTGTTGACCACAATTTACCAGTTCCTGTGCCTAAGTTACATTGCTTCAGGTGCTCTAACCAAGTGTTCCTCTTGTGCTCGTCGACTATCTTACTAATCTCTAGATTTAGTTCTCTGATTCTAGGATCAGCAGGGTTAGCACGACGGCGTTCGTCACGCTCGTCTGCGAGTCCCGCCGCTTCGGCTGGGAAGTTGGGCCTCACTTGGGCAATTCGATCGGCGGGTATGAAGCCAGCGGCTGCTGGGTTGACGATGTCCCGGAATGCCCTCTGGGCAACATGAACATAAGAGGGGGGCGGGAGCTCCCTGAAGCGGCGATCGGTGTATTCTCTGAAGCCTTCCCAGTTGGCTTTCTTTTGATTGATAAACGTCCGGCGTTCAGAGGTTATGGAATCGGAGGGTCGGTTAATGGTGAGAATTATGGGGAGGTGGTCCGATCCCAATGAAATGACGGGTTGCCAGGAAACGTCATTTATCAAACCAGGCGACGCTAAAGATAAATCTGGCGAACTGCTGCAGTCACCCATAATTCTCGTGGGGGCCTCTTCGTTCACCGTGCAAAATGTGGAGTCATCTATCTGCTCTGCCAAAGCTATGCCTCTCATGGTCATTACCTAGGAGTGAATGCCAAAGTTCATGGTGGGCATTAAAGTCTCCTAGAACCAATCGGTTATGCCCGCACAATAGCCACTCAATGTTTGTGCAATAACCTGGAGCACAGCTACCAACCGGCGGTATATACACATTGTATAGCTCTATTTCGGCAGCCCCAGACTTGACTGCTACCCCCATACATTCCATATACAGGTCACTAGTGTCTGGCACAAGCGGGATAGGTCTATACTGCACGGAACGGTGTATTATGAAAGCCAGGCCACCACCTCCACTTCTTGTGCGATCCTTTCGAAGCACATTGTATCCATCACAATGGCGTAGGCTGCAGGTGGAATTCAGTTTAGTCTCCTGGATAGCTGCGACCCTTATCCTTTTCCGATTCATAAAGGCCACGATCTCGCTAATCTTACCTCGGAGCCCGTTGCAATTAAATTGCAAAAACGATGCACTATCCCGAACTGGAACAACAATATTGGGTGTAAGATGCTGAGGCGGAGAATATTGTTGTACGGGAGATGTCGGGGGGGTCGCATAGTCAGACGACCCACTGCTGCTATCGCTGGCACAGCATCCAGCCACGTAGTCAGTATGACTATACTCCCGCAGCGATGTTAAGCCGCAGCAGTTCCGGTAATGCACTCACTCCAAGCACCGGTTACACCTGACCGAAACCGAACGGTGGTGGATCAGGTTTCGGCAGACTGAACAATACCATGGTCCGGGGTTCTCCTCTATCCCGGCTCGGACCAACAGCAAACGGAGAAGGCTCCTCGGGATGCACCTTCTCCAACACAAAAAGACGGACGAAACAACACGTACACTGATGTGGCAGCCGCTGGCCAATGGATGGGGTCCATCGAGTCAATCCGGCACACAGAACCCGACGCCGTGGGATTGGGTAATTGTATTAAAACCTTCTAGCGGTCATTATAACCACATAGTGGTCAGGTTATAATAACTTTGGTCTGCCAAAAAATGTTTCTACCAGACATATTGATTTTGGACCCCATAAAATATATACCGACCGACTCAGAATCAACTCCTGAGTCGATTTAGTCTTTAGTGTCCGTCCGTCTATGTTCGCAGGATTCCGGTCGTATTTATAATCGATTTTGATGGAATTTGGTACGCGGTTAGATGTATCTCCCATGTAATTTCGGCTCTAGGACGCATATTTAAATTAAAATAAATTAAATTACAATATTTGAGGATTTTCATTGAAATTTTGACCCCACCCCAAAGGGTGGTCACGAATTAAAATCCTATTTCTCTAAGTCGCATATTTAAGGAGATGTTTTTTTTTATATAAAAAATTAAATCTTTGATTTTCATCGAAGCTTTAATTTTTTTGGGGTGGTCACGAATTAAAAAGTTTTTGGATCTATGAGATATGGCCGAAATAAATTAAAATTTTTTGAGGATTTTCATCGAAATTTTGATTTTTTTGGGATGGTCACGAATTAAATTTTTTTTTTGGCTCTAGGACGCATATTTAAAAAAATATGGCCAAAATAAGTTTTTTATATAAAAATTTAACTTTTTTGAGGGTTTTCATCGAAATTTTGATTTTTTGGGGGTGGTCACGAATTAAAGCCCTTTTGATTCTAGGGCGCATATTTAAGGAGATATGGCCAAAATAAGTTTTTCATACGAAGATTACAATTTTTGAGGAGTTTTATTGAAATTTTGATGTATTGGAGGTGGTCAAGAATTACAGCCTTCTTGGCTCTAGGACTCATATTCAAGTAAATATGGCCAATATAAATGTTTCACATAACAAATTAAAATTTTGAGTATTTTCATCGAAGTTTTGATTTTTTCCGGGTGGTCACGAATTAAATTTTCATTGATATTTTGATTTTTTTGGGTGTGGTTACGAATTAAAAACCTTATTTGTTGGCCTCTAGAACGGATATTTAAGGAGATATGGACAAAATAAATTTTAATAAAAAATTTTAAGGGAATATGGCAAAAAAAAATTCAAATAAAAATGTTAGATTTTTGAGGATTTTCATGGAAATTTTGATTTTTTTAAGGGGGGTACGAATTAAAAAGCTTTTGGCCCTAGGATGCATATTTAAGGGGATATGGTCAAAAGATTAAAATTTTGAGAATTTTCATCGAAATTTTGTTTTTTTCCTGATGATCACGGATTAAAGCCCTTTTGACTCTAGGACTCATATTTAAAATAATATGGCAAAAATAAGTTTTTTATTTAAAATTTTGAAATCTTTGAGGATTTTCATCGAATTTTTTTTTTCGGGGGTGGTCACGAATTAAAAAACTTTTTAGCTGTAATCCGCATATTTAAGGAGATATGGTCAAAAGATTACCATTTTGAGAATTTTCATCGAAATTTTGTTTTTTCCGGGTGGTCACGGATGAAAGCCCTTTTGACTTTAGGACTCATATTTAAAATAATATGGCAAAAATAAGTTTTTTATTTAAAAATTTGATATTTAAAAAATTTTAAAATTTTCATCGAAATTTTTATTTTTTGGGTGTGGTCACGAATTAAAAAACCTTTTAGCTCTAATCCGCATATTTAAGGAAATATGGCCAAAATAAATTTTCCATATAAAAATTTAAAATTTTTGAGGATTTTCATAAAAATTTTGATTTTTGGGAATGGTCACGAATTAAAGCTGTTTTGGCTCTAGGATGCATATTTAAGGAAATATCGCCAAAATAAATTTTTCATACAAAAATTTAAAATTTTTGAGGATTTTCATCGAAATTTTGATTTTTTGGGATTGATTACGAATTAAAAACCTTTTGGATCTATGATGCATATGATATGGTTAAAATAAGTTTTTCATATAAAAATTTGAATTTCTCTTCCCGAACTACACCGTTTGTTGTCCATTCCTTATTACTAATTTGCTCTCCAGCATCAGCTCATATTTGTATGCAGCCTCCAATTGTACGTTTTTTCAAACTTTTTTGAAATTTTTTATACTTTTCTTCTTTTATAGCCGAACTCGAGTAAATTGGCCCGACTCCATAGTTCTCATTTAGACACCACATAGACCACCTTAACTCGTTTTGTCACTTATTAATGTAATTTGCACTTAATATTACGTATTTGAGATATTATGATATCCGCTTTTGTTTTTGATTTCCATTTTGGCTTTTATTTTATTTATTATTAATTATTCATAAGCATAAGACATTTCAAGGTACCTATAGCCGTCTTGAATATCTTTCATTAAAAACTACTTCCCAGTCTCTTTTAGTACACACAAACATTTTCGTAATTACCATTCTTCGTATGGGGGCTAAAGACTTTTGTAGCATTTTGTGAAAATGTGAAATGACTGAAGTTCATCACTTGGACCATTTTGTATATCCATTGAACTCCTTGAATTATTAAATTCAATTAAGAAAAAAACTAACAACAACAAGCAATCGATTTAAGATTTTATAAATGGGAAGATGAGGAATAATGAGAATGACGAGCCAATCTGACAGTACACGCAAAGAAAAAAAACGTTTGGAAAACGTGTACCGAAAACGTTTTTCTTTTGTTAGAGTTTTTTGAATTGCTTCGAAAATTTTAAACTTTTATCACCAAAAAAATTCGTTTGTTACAAAATTTTTATATTTTCAATAAAAAAAAATATTTTTGAAACAACAACACAGTCCATTTCGTTTATATCAAACACTGTTCTTTTCTGACTTTAGGTCTTTAATAAAACACATTTTACAGTTCAAAACTTAATATACTACAATGTAATGTTGTAAATTTTGTCGGAATCTTCCGAACATATCTGGAATATATGTAAAAAAAAAAAACAAAAAAAAAAACTTTGGTCGAAGCAGGGATCGAACCCACGACCCTTGGCATGCAAGTCGGACGTAGCAACCACTGCTCCACGGTGCCAAACTAAATGTTTGTTTCTGTTAAATAAACTTTGTTTATTCGGTTCATGGGCGCCGCAGGCTATGCTATATAAATATAATTTATATGGATATTTATCTATTGATAACCATAACAGGTACATAGCTCAGTGGTTAGTGTGTTGGCTTACAAAGTGCATGGTCCGCGGTTCGATTCTCCGTCCAAGCGAAAGGTAAAAAAATTTTAAAAATTGATAAAATCGTATAATTTCTTCTACATTGTTGGTATTACAGGAAAAGGTGTTAAGAACTAAAAAACCTAGTGGATGTGAGAAAGATGTGAGGGAAAATGCAATTAGCAAGAAAACAATGTTTTTTTTTTTAGTTTGTTTTTATGAAATTGTTTTTACATCCTGGAAAAGAATAAACGTTTATCACAAAAAGTATATACTTTTCTTCCAAATACACTTCCTTACAGCGAAAAGCATATGAGAAACGAACTTTGTTTGTCTAAAATTTCGTTTGGGAGGAAAGAATTATTTTTTTGCGTGTACAACAAGAGAAATTAATTGAAAATCCTTCAAAATGTTTTTTTTTATAACATTCGAATGAACGAATGAAAAACGAGTGTATACGGTCGAGCTGAATCCCAAGACCAATGAAACGCATATTATATTTTTTGTTTAGAAAATGTGCAGATACGTATACAGGGTGGCTGATATGCAATGTTACAAAGTAAAATGCTATATATATTTTTATACCCTGCGCCACACTGTGGAACAGTAGTTAGTGCATATGTTTGGAACACACAGAAGGGGACGAGAGAGATACATGGTGTCTTTGGCAATAATGCTCAGGGTGCGTCCCTGAGTCGATCTAGCCATGTCCGTCTGTCTGTGAACACATTTTTGCGATCAAAGTCTAGGTCGCAGTTTAAGTCCAATCGCCTTCAAATTTGGCACAAGATCCTGTTTTGGGTCACGCACCCTATTGATTTTGGAAGAAATCGGTTCAGATTTAGATATAGCTCCCATATATATCTTTCGCCCGATATGGACTTATAGGGTCCCAGAAGCCAGATTTATGACCGAATTTGGTTGAAATTTTGCACTAGGAGTACAATTAGTAGTATAGTCAAGTGTGCAAAATTTGATGTGAAATCGGTTCAGATTTAGATATAGCTCCCATATATATCTTTCCCCCGATATGCACTTATATGGACCCAGAAGCCAGAGTTTTATCCCGATTAGCTTGAAATTTTGCACAAGGAGTTCAATTGGTAGTATAGTCATGTGTGCCAAATTTGATTGAAATCGGTTCAGATTTAGATATAGCTCCCATATATAGCTTTCGCCCGATTTACACTCATATGACCACAGAGGCCAATTTTTAACTCCGATTTAGTTGAAATTTTGCACAGGGAGTAGAATTAGCAATGTAGCTATGCGTGCAAAATTTGGTTGAAATCGGTTTAGATTTAGATATAGCTCCTATATATAGCTTTCGGCCGATTTACACTCATATGACCACAGAGGCCAATTTTTTGGTCCGATTTAGTTGAAATTTTGCACAGGAAGTAGAATTAGCATTGTAGCTATGCGTGCCAAATTTGGTTGAAATCGGTTCAGATTTAGATATATCTCCCATATATAGCTTTCGCCCGATTTACACTCATATGACCACAGAGGCCAATTTGTAACTCCGATTTAGCAACAATGCTAATTCTACTCCCTGTGAAATTTTGCACAGGGAGTATAATTAGCATTGTTGCTATGCGTGCCAAATTTGGTTGAATTCGGTTCAGATGTAGATATAGCTCCAATATATATCTTTCGCCCGATATGGACTTATATGGCCGCAGAAGCCAGATTTTTGGCCGAATTTGGTTGAAATTTTGCACTAGGAGTACAAGTAGTAATATAGTCATGTGTGCCAAATTTGATTGAAATCGGTTCAGATTTAGATATAGCTCCCATATATATGTTTTTCTGATTTCGACAAAAATGGTCAAAATACCAACATTTTCCTTGTAAAATCGTCACTTCTTAGTCGAAAAGTTTTAAAAATTACTCTAATTTTCCTAAACTTCTAATACATATATATCGAACGATAAATCATAAATAAACTTTTGCGAAGTTTCCTTAAAATTGCTTCAGATTGAAATGCCCTGAGATGGTACACTATGTTAGTAAAAAACAAGTATATACGGCCGTAAGTTCGGCCAGGCCGAAGCTTATGTACCCTCCATCATGGATTGCGTAGAAACTTCATCTAAACACTGCCATCCACAATCGAATTACTTAAGTTGCGGTAACGCTTGCCGATGGCAAGGTATCTTAAAACCTCGTAACACCATCTTCTAAATTGTATGTAAGTCCATACGTGGTATATATTAAATCAAAAACGATCGATCCAATACGTATATAATTCAGTTTGACAAAGTAGATATAAAATTTTGACAAAATTTTCTACAGAAATAAAATTTTAACAAAATTTTCTATAGAAATAAAATTTTCACAAAATTTTCATAGAAATAAAATTTTCACAAAATTTTCTATAGAAATAAAAATTTTGACAAAATGGTTGTTAGCGACCGGATCGGATGAATTTTGCTCCTCCAAGAGGCTCCGTAGGTCAAATCTGGAGAATGTTTTATATGGGGGCTATATATAATTATGGACCGATATGGACCAATTCTGGCACGGTTGTTAAAGATCATATACTAACACCATGTTCCAAATTACAACCGGATTGGATGAAATTTGCTTCTATTGGAGACTTCGCAAGCCAAATCTGGGGATCGGTTTATATGGGGTCTATATATAATTATGGACCACTGTGGACCATTTTTTGCATGATTGTTAGAGACCATATACCAACATCATGTACCAAATTTCACCCGGATCGGATGAAATATGCTTCTCTTAGAGGCTCCACAAACCAAATCTGGGGATCGGTTTATATGGGGTCTATATATAATTAAGGACCGATATGGACCAATTTTTGCATGGTTGTTAGAGACCATATACCAACATCATGTACCAAATTTCAGCCGTATCGGATGAAATTTGCTTCTCTTTGAGGCTCCGCAAGCCAAATCTGGGGATCGGTTTATATGGGGGCTATATATAATTATGGACCGATGTGGACCAATTTTTGCATGATTGTTAGAG
The DNA here is from genome assembly GCF_050003625.1 of Haematobia irritans. Taxonomy (NCBI): domain Eukaryota; kingdom Metazoa; phylum Arthropoda; class Insecta; order Diptera; family Muscidae; genus Haematobia; species Haematobia irritans. The sequence goes on along the minus strand of NC_134398.1, from coordinate 219,093,855 downwards.
ATCATATACCAACACCATGTACCAAATTTCAGCCGGATCGGATGAAAAATGTTTCTGTTAGAGGCACCACAAGCCAAATCTGAGGGTCCCTTTATATGGGGGCTATACGTAAAAGTGGACCGATATGGCCCATTTGCAATACCATCCGACCTACATCGATAACAACTACTTGTGCCAAGTTTCAAGTCGATAGCTTGTTTCGTTCGGAAGTTAGCGTGATTTCAACAGACGGACGGACGGACATGCTTAGATCGACTCAGAATTTCACCACGACCCAGAATATATATACTTTATGCGGTCTTAGAGCAATATTTCGATGTGTTACAAACGGAATGACAAAGTTAATATACCCCCATCCTATGATGGAGGGTATAACAAGTAAGGAAAGTCTAAAGTCGGGCGGGACCGACTATATTATACCCTGCACCACTTTGTAGATCTAAATTTTCGATACCATATCACATCCGTCAAATGTGTTGGGTGCTGAACATATAAAGGTTTGTCTCAAATACATACATTTAAATATCACTCGATCTGGACAGAATTTGATAGACTTTTACAAAATCTATAGACTCAAAATTTAAGTTGGCTAATGCACTAGGGTGAAACACAATTTTAGTAAAAAAATATGGGAAACATTTAAATCTGAAGAAATTTTAAGGAAACTTCGCAAAAGTTTATTTATGATTTATCGCTCGATATATATGTATTAGAAGTTTAGGAAAATTAGTCATTTTTATAACTTTTCGACTCAGCAGTGGCGATTTAACAAGGAAAATGTTGGTATTTTGACCATTTTTGTCGAAATCAGAAAAACATATATATGGGCTATATCTAAATCTGAACCGATGTCAACTAAATTTGGCACGCATAGCTACAATGCTAATTCTTCTCCCTGTGCAAAATTTCAACTAAATCGGAGTTAAAAATTGGCCTCTGTATATATAAATCTGAACCGATTTCAATCAAATTTGGCACGCATAGCTAGAATGCTAAATCTACTCCTGTGCAAAATTTCAACCAAATTGGGCCGAAACTCTGGCTATTAGAACCATATTAGTCCATATCGGGCGAAAGATATATATGGGAGCTATATCTAAATCTGAACCGATTTCAATCAAATTTTGGACACTTAACTGCACTACTAATTGTACTCCTAGTGCAGAATTTCAAACAAATTGGGCCAAAACTCTGGCTTCTAGGGCGAGAGATATATATGGGAGCTAAATCTGAATCGATTTCAACCAAATTTGGCACGCATAGCTACAATGCTAAATCTACCCCCTGTGCAAAATTTTAACCAAATTGGGCCAAAACTCTGGCTATTAGAGCCATATTAGTCCATATCGGGCGAAAGATATATATGGGAGCTATATCTAATTCTGAACCGATTTCAATCAAATTTTGTACACTTGACTATACTACTAATTGTACTCCTTGAGCAAAATTTCAACCAAATTCGGCCATAAATCTGGCTTCTGGGGCCCTATAAGTCCATATCGGGCGAAAGATATATATGGGAGCTATATCTAAATCTGAACAGATTTCTTCCAAAATCAATAGGGTTCTATTCTGACCCAAATTATTAACATGTGCCAAATTTGAAGGCGATTGAACTTAAATTGCGACCTAGACTTTGATCACAAAAATGTGTTCACAGACAGACGGACGGACGGACAGACGGACATGGTTATAGCGAGTCAGGAGCCCACCCTGAGCATTTTGGCCAAAGACACCATGTGTCTATCTCGTCTCCTTCTGGGTGTTGCAAACATATGCACTAACTTATAATACCCTGTTCCACAGTGTGGCACAAGCAATTTTAAGGAAACTTCGCAAAAGTTTATTTATGATTTATCGCTCGTTATATATGTATTAGAAGTTCAGGAAAATTAGTCATTTTTACAACTTTTCGACTAAGCAGTAGCGATTTAACAAGGAAAATGTTGGTATTTTGACCATTTTTGTCGAAATCAGAAAAATATATATGTGGGAGCTATATCTAAATCTGAACCGATGTCAATCAAATTTGGCACGCATAGCTACAATGCTAATTCTACTCCCTGTGCAAAATTTCAACTAAATCGGAGCAAAAAATTGGCCTCTGTGGGCAAATGAGTGTAAATCGGGCGAAAGCTATATATGGGAGCTATATCGAAATCTGAACCGATTTGGCTTATATTTTGCAAGTTTTTCGAGACTCATAAAATATTCGGATGTACGGAATTTGAGGAAGATCGGTTGATATACACGCCAATTATGACCAGATCGGCGAAAAAAATATATATGGCAGCTATATCTAAATCTGAACAGATTTTTTTCCAAAATCAATAGGGATCGTCTTTGAGCCGAAACAGGACCCTATACCAAATTTTAGGACAATTGGACTAAAACTGCGAGCTGTACTTTGCACACAAAAATACACCAACAGACAGACAGACGGACATAGCTAAATCGACTCAGAATTTAATTCTAAGTCGATCCGTATACTAAAAAGTTGGTCTATGATTACTCCTTCTTGGCGTTACATACAAATGCACAAACTTATTATGCCCTGTACCACAGTAGTGGTGAAGGTATAAAAATTGAAGCAACGATGTTAGACTTTCTTTTAATTAAAATGTTATTAGTTTAAAGAAATTTGTCCCTAATGTTGTGTAAATTGCTGTTCGTACAATTTATGTTGCGTAATCTTTAATACCACGGACATATTTTTTTCCAGTGTACCCATTTGTTAATCGAATCACTTCATTGAAAAGTTTATCGACTTTTCGTCAAGGGAAAAAATCTTTATATCAGACAAATGCTTCTTCTAAATTCGAATCCGTATTTCAACGATACAAAATCGTTGGTCTCACAACAATATTCTTTTTTTTTCGGTGTATAGGTAATTACAAATATTTCGATACTTTAAATTTAATAACTTTATTCGATTATTTTGATTATCTGTTGATGAACTGCAAACGTGTATAAATATTTTTGCGCGCTACCATCGACTCGTATCAGATACAGATACATATGGAATATCGTTGTATTTGTTTTAGTTTTTCTGCTACTGAAGATGTCTGGCTGCGTGGTTGATATAAAAGAAAAGAAAAACTTAAAATGTTTACATTACAGTAAAGCACATTATGAAATTGAAAAACAAGTATCGAATAAATTTTATAATGAAAAATCAAAACGATTCCAAAAAAAAAAACAATACTAACAAACAAAAACACTGAATGGCTATTATCTATCTTATAGTCATGATGATATTGAATCGAGCATGTGTCAGCTGTGTTTTACAAAGAACAAAAACAAAAAAAAAAACACACACAAATCAAAAACAATGAATTTCAAGCTTTATAAATACAAATGTATACCGGTGGCATTACTTGTTGGGGGGGGGGATGGTGGGTGGGTGGTAGGATTATTAAACGAAACGAAAATATAATGAGAGCCTTTTTTTCGGTTTGCATGTGAATATGTATTTGTGGAGTAACTAACAGTATGGTTTACTCATGCTCTTTAATATGATGAGGATATTGTTGTTGTTCTTGGGGACTTTAAGCTACCGGTTGACTGTTTCTTTTTGTTGTTCCATATTAAAGTATGTAGTTTTAGATGGTTAGGGAGACCGTGGTGTATTGAAGTACGTACTTAGTGGTGAACATACAAATACCCTTACCTACAACGTGGGACTTTCAACATTTGAGAGAATGCATGTTTGCATGCTTGTACACACAAAAGACTCTGTGTTCTGCATAGACGATTGTGCTTCTTTTTCGCTTCGGCTCTTATGCTCTCTTTCAACATTCGTTTTGTTCGTTTGCTATTCAAGTGGTGCTGCGCTTGTACACATAGCCATATGAGAGAGTGTTGGTATTTTTGAGATGAAAGAAGAAGCAGCTGATAAAACCAAAAGGAAAATTGTTATTTTCCCTCGAATACAATCAACCAAAAAGAGCGATATATCGTCAGTACTAGTAAAGTGTTTGATTGAGTAAAAAGTTCGGGAGTGTATTAAGGCAAAAACAAGGGAAACGCATATATTCTTCTTTTTTTGTTGTTTGAAATTCAAAATCGATCCAAACTAATTGTAGTCTAAATTAAAGAAAAAAAAACAAAAGAAATAGAAAAAAATCACATTAACTTATTATTTTCCCTTTGTTAAATTTAATTTAAATATTTGTTTTTGTTTGTAATAAAAATTAACGGTGAATATAATAAAAACGGTTGAGATAAGAAAAAATATATCGCAAAAAAAACATATATTTTCATTTAACCAGAGGAAAGAAGGTTGCAACAAAAGGTATGTAGATACATATCTACTACATCGAGCCACCACAGCGCCGCACCACAACACCAAGAAAAGTTAACAATTAAGTGACACAAAAATCTAGAAAAAAAAAGCTCAACTTTGTGAGGTTAACTTTAGCGTTTTTTTTATAATTCTAAGAATGGGGCAAAAATGGAATTTTTAATGCAATGCCAAAGATTAAAAATGAAAATTAAAAGAAAAGCCCCCTTGGGTGGAATGCAAAATGAGCAAAGTTATGGAAAAAGAGTTTTACTAAACCACTAGCATGGAAAGCAAAGCAAGAATGTTACCACAATAGAAAGAAAAATCGATGAAGTTTTTCCTGTTTTTTTTTTTTTTGGAAAAAAGGAGTGACAGTGTTTCAGTTCTCATAGTCTTAACATACGTATACGTATGGCCATATATATGAATAAGTGCGTGTGTGTGTGTATGTGTATATGTGGTTTCCGTTTAATTGAATTAAGAGTGTAAGAAGAAAACCGTAAAGGAGCTATGATTTTAAAAATATATAAAAAACAAGCTCTAAAAAACCAACCAACAAAAAAAAAAATTCTATTGTGTAGTAAAATCGCTGGTTGGTCTTTTTTGTGGGTGTATCAAGAATATTTGTTGTATGAGTGAGTACGTGAGTTAATTTGTTACCCTGTGTTAGTGTCAATGAAAAAGTGAGCAGTTTATTTTATTAATGAGGAGACATAACATTAAACCTACATTCTTTTACTTTCACCCAACTCTCCTCCGTCCACCAGAATTAAACATCTGTTCATAAATTTTTAATGAAATGAAAGTTTTTTTTTGTTTGTCATAAATCCTCAATTATTATAAATATACAAAGCTATTTCAAAAAAAAAAAAAGAAAAATCAATGTATATTACTGTGCATATGTTATTGTTTATTGATATTAAAATTGCTTCTTTTAAAAATAATCTTCAAAAGAGTAAACAATTTGTGTGTGTGTTTTTTTTTTTGGGAAATATATAAACAACAACTAGTTTCCATCTATAATACAAAGGAGAAGAGACTAATGCAGTAATGAAAAATGAGGTTGTATACAAAAATTTTACGAGTAATTCATGGAACACATTTGACACACTCACTCGCACACACACACACACACACATAATAGAGGGCCAATACTCGCAACACAACGAAATAACAAAGGTGGTGACAGCTACACTTGTATACTAGGGCAACCATTGTTTAGGGATTTTTTTTCTTGACTTCACACATTCCTAAATATCTCACTTTGTATTAATTCTATAATGGTGTGAGTGCGTGTTTAGGGCAACCGTAAACGTATCGCTCGTTGCGGTTGACCATCATATTCTTAACATTGTTCCTTAGGGCCAGTTTCTGTATTGTTGTTATAATAACGGTTGCTGGATAACAGTGTTGCCCATATGTTGGCAAAAAATTGTTGGTTAATCTCAGAGAAACATATCATGGTACAATGGAGTTTGGAGAAATTTAAAATGCATCTCCTCTTTATTAAAATGCATTCCCTCTTTATTATACAAAAACAAGTAAGTAAAGTCTAAAGTCGGGCGGAGCCGACTATATTATACCCTTCACCACTATGTAGACAAACATTTGTGTTACCATCTCAACTACTTCAAATTTGCTGGGATCTATATAAAGGTTTTCATTTCCAGATACAAATACTTTTAATGGAGACAAGTTTTTATACTTCTACAAAAACTCTAGAATTAAAATTTAAATCGGCTGGCGCCCTGGGATGAAACACAATGTTATTAAAAAACAAGTATATACGGCCGTAAGTTCGGCCAGGCCGAAGCTTATGTACCCTCCACCATGGATTGCGTAGAAACTTCTACTGAAGACAGTCATCCACAATCGAATTACTTGGGTTGCGGTAACACTTGCCGATGGCAAGGTATCTTAAAACTTCCTAATACCGTAATATATACCACATTGACCATACGTCGTATATATTAAACTAAAAAAGGCCGATTAAATAAGTATATAATTAAGTTTAAAGTTTCTATAAAAATGAAATTTTGACAACATTTTCTATAGAAGTAAAATTTGGAAAAAAATTTCTATAGAAATAAAATTTGGAAAAAAATTTCTATAGAAATAAAATTTGGAAAAAATTTTCTATAGAAATAAAATTTTGACAAAATTTTCTATAGAAATAAAATTTTGACAAAATGTTTTCTATAGAAATAAAATTTTGACAAAATGTTTTATAGAAATAAAATTTTAACATTTTCTATAGAAATAAAATTTTGACTAAATTTTCTATAGAAATAAAATTTTGACTAAATTTTCTATAGAAATAAAATTTTGGTAGATTATTTTTGGATCGAGTGGCAACCATGATTATGAACCGATATGGACCAATTTTTGTGTGATTGGGGATCGGCTATATATAACTATAGACCGATATGGACCAATTTTGGCATGGTTATTAGCGGCCATATACTAACACCACGTTGCAAATTTCAACCGGATCGGATGAATTTTGCTCCTCCAAGAGGCTCCGGAGATCAAATCTGGGGAACGGTTTATATGGGGGCTATATATAATTATAGAGCGATATGGAGCAATTCTTGCGTGTTTGTTAGTGACCATGTTCTAACACCATGTTCCAAATTTCAACCGGATCGGATGAATTTTGCTCCTCCCAGAGGCTCCGGAGGACAAATCTGGGGATCGATTTATTTGGGGGCTATATATAATTATGGACCGATGTGGACCAATTTTTGCATGGTTGTTAGAGACCATATACTAACACCATGTACCAAATTTCAGCCGGATCGAATGAAATTTTCTTCTCTTAGAGGCTCCGAAAGCCAAATCGGGGGATCGGTTTATATGGGGGCTATATATAATTATGGACCGATGTGGACCAATTTTTGCGTGGTTGTTAGAGACGATATACTAACACCATGTACCAAATTTCAGACGGATCGGATGAAATTTGCTTCTCTTAGAGGGTCTGCAAGCCAAATTTGGGGGTCCGTTTATATGGGGGCTATACGTAAAAGTGAACCGATATGGCCCATTTGCAATACCATCCGACCTACATCAATAACAACTACTTGTGCCAAGTTTCAAGTCGATAGCTCGTTTCGTTCGGAAGTTAGCTTGATTTCAACAGACAGACGGACATGCTCAGATCGACCCAGAATTTCACCACGACCCAGAATATATATATACTTTATGGGGTCTTAGAGCAATATTTCGATGTGTTACAAACGGAATGGCAAAGTTAATATACCCCCATCCTATGGTGGAGGGTATAAAAAATTAAAATTTCGATGAAAATCCTCAAAAATTTTAAATTTTTATATAAAAAAAAACATATTTTGCCGTATCTCCTTAAATATTCGTCCAAACGCCAGAAGGGTTATAATTCGTGACCACTCGCAAAAAATCAAAATTGCAATGAAATCCCTCAAAAAAATGTAATCTTCATATGGAAACTTTATTTTGGCCATATCTCTATAGTATGCATCCTAGAGCCAAAGAAATCTAATTCCGGAATATCTCAAAAAATCAAAATTTCGATGAAAATCCTCAAAAAATTAATTTTTTTTTGAAAAACTTATTTTGGCTATATTTTCTTATATATGAGTGTTAAAGCCAAAAGCGCTTTAATTCGTGACCACACCCATCTGCTTGTGTACATTATGAATTGATTTGGCTTTAGAACGTCAATATTATCAGAAGGCCAAGATAATTCATTGATTCGTCTCCAAATATGGCTAAGCAGGTCAATCAATTGATAATCCATTGCAAAAGAGAGGACAATATTTATTTCCTTCGACGGTATGTCTTTAGAGCGTAATTTAAGTTCATCAGAAATCCTCGCAGTTTGGTTCTCCATCTGATATTTGTCACAAACATGGTACAGATCCATAAGCTGAATTACACTATACGATCTTAGAGCATCAACATGATATAGTAAATAGCGTAAATTGTAAAAAGCGTCCGGATCTTCGTCTGGGATATGAATCTCAAAGGGACTGGTTTTTTCCTTAAATTCACCAAAAAGCATGCCTTCGAAAACAGGAGATGCGGTCGCAAAAATAAACTTATGGCCTTCAATCACGTCGGCGCATTTTATATCTGGTCCAACCAAAAACGTGCAGTCTACAGGTTGTCCGAACTTTACGAACTTCTCCATTTCCTTGGGATACTTGAATTTGTTAGAGGACTGCTTTTCATCAGACATCTTTTAGAAATTTGAAAATGAAATCTTCCAATCACTAGGTTCTAGTTGAGTAAAATAAAGAAAGAATAAAATTGTCAGTATTTGACAAAAAAAAAAAAAAAACAAAAACAAAATGCAATTTACAAAGGCTTCTCTGATTGGAATCTATTAAAATTATAACAAGTACCCAGCAAAAAAAGCGTCGCCAAAAAAGTAGTAAAAAGCTATTTTTGGATCCGGAAGTGGTGCAAAATTGGCACAGAAGCGATGAATTTAACATGGGCTTGTCATAGGATGGATGTCCACTATTTTAACATCCATTGCACTGAATATGCATCACTTCTTTAGATGTGATCCGAATTCAGTGTTTTGGATGTGAATTAAAAAAAATTGTGGTATTTTGACAAATAATTAAATAATTATTAATTTTTTTTTTGATTTTTTAATTGTCTGAAACCCTTGACCACAAAATTTCGCAATTTTTTTAGAATGAATTAAAAAAAAATTTTCGACAAAATTTAAATAATTTCTACCATTTTATTAATCCTTACCCTGTTTTTAACATATTTGAAATAAAAGATGTTAAAATTGCCCTTTAAAAGTATGAAAAAAGCCAGTTATAAAAAATTAAATTTAAAGAACTTCCTGCGTAGTTAAAATAAAGAACATCTCTGGAAGGACATTTTTGGAAGTGCTTTTAAAGTTGTGCCTTTAGAAGTACTTCCAAATTTTTTTTGCTGGGTATTGTTATACCCTCCACCATAGGTAGGGGGTATATTAACTTTGTCATTTGTAATACATCGAAATATAGCTCTAAGACCCCATAAAGTATATATTAGACCTGTCCAGGAAATGTATGAGATTTTTCAAAACACAATTTTTTTAACTGTAAGTGCTCATTAAAAAATGTGAACTTTGGAAATCTGGACAGGTCTAGTATATATATTCTGGGTCTTGGTGAAATTCTGAGTCGATCTAAGCATGTCCGTTCGTCCGTCCGTCTGTTGAAATCACGCTAACTTCCGAACGAAACAAGCTATCGACTTGAAACTTGGCACCAGTAGTTGTTATTAATGTAGTTCGGATGGTATTGAAAATGGGCCATATCGGTCCACTTCTATGTATAGCCCCCATATAAACGGACCCTCAGATATGGCTTGCGGAGCCTCTAAGAGAAGCAAATTTCATCCGATCCGGCTGAAATTTGGTACATGGTATTGGTATATGGTCTCTAACAACCATGCAAAAATTGCTCCACATCGGTCCATAATTATACATAGCCACCATGTAAACCGATCCCCCGATTTGGCTTGCGGAGCCTCTAAGAGAAGCAAATTTTATCCGATACGGCTGAAATTTGAAAAAAATGGTCCACATCGGTCCATAATTATATATAGCCCCCATATAAACCGATCCCCACATTTGGCTTGCGGAGCCTCTAAGAGAAGCAAATTTCATCCGATCCGACTGAAATTTGGTACATGGTGTAGGTATATGGTCTCTAACAAACATGCCAAAAATTGGTCCACATCGGTCCATAATTATATATTGCCCCCATATAAACCGATCCCCAGATTTGGCTTGCGGAGCCCCTAAGAGAAGCAAATTTCATCCGATCCGGTTGAAACTTGGTACATGGTGTAGGTATACGGTCTCTAACAAACATGCCAAAATTGGTCCATATCGGTCCACAGTTATATATAGCCGATCCCCAATCACACAAAAATTGGTCCATATCGGTTCATAATCATGGTTGCCAGTCGAGTCAAAAATAATCTACCAAAATTTTATTTCTATAGAAAATTTTGTCAATTTTGTCCATATCGGTTCATAATCATGATTGCCATTGAGTCAAAGATAATCTACCATAATTTTATTTTTATAGACAATTTTGTCAACATTTTTGTTCTATAAAAAATTTTGTCAAAATGTTATTTCTATAGAAAATTTTGTCAAAATTTTATTTCTATAAAAAATTTTGTCAAAATGTTATTTCTATATAAGATTTTGTCAAAATTTTATTTCTATAGAAAATGTTGTCCAAATTTTACTTCTATAGAAAGTTTATAGAAATAATTGTTTATAGAAATAAAATTTTGGCAATTTTTTTTATAAAAATAAAATTTTGACAAAATTTTCTATAGATATAAAATTTTGACAAAATTTTATATCTATAGAAAATTTTGACATAATTTTCTATAGATATAAAATTTTAACAAAATGTTCTATAGAAATAAAATTTTGACAAAATTTTTCTATAGAAATCCAATTTTGACAAAATTTTCAACTGAAATAAAATTTTGACAAAATTTTCAACTGAAATAAAATTTTGACAAAATTTTCTATCGAAATAAAATTTTGATAAACTTTTCTGTCGAAATACAATTTTCTATACATATAAAATTTTAACAAAGTTTTCTATAAAAATAAAATTTTGATATTTTTTTTTAGAAATAAAATTTTTGCAAATTTTTTATAGAAATAAAATTTTGGCAAATTTTTTTTATAAAAATAAATTTTTGACAAAATTTTCAGAAAAAATTAAATTTTGACAAATTTTTCTATAGAAATAAAATTTTGATAAAATATTCTACTGAAATAAAATTTTCCACCGTAATAAAATTTTGACAAAATTTACTATAGATATAAAATTTTAACAAAGTTTTCTTTACAAATAAAATTTTGACAAAATTTTGAATAGGAAAAATTTTTTGACAAATGTTGAGGTACTGACCGGGGTGAAAAGGTATTGAAAAACGTACTATAGTACCGCATTTTCCATACCTGTTCTTAACATTATTATTGTGGAAATTGCGAATCCCAAAAGTTTAGGTTAGGTGGCAGCCCTATGTATCAGGCCCACATAGACTATTCAGTCTATTGTGATACCACATTGGTGAACTTTTCTCTTATCACTGGGTGCTGCCCGATTCCATGTTAAGCTCAATGACAAGGGACCTCCTTTTTATTGCCGAGTCCGAACGGCGTTCCACATTGCAGTGAATCCACTTAGAGAAGCTTTGAAATCCTCAGAAATGTCACCAGCATTACTGTGGTGGGATAATCCGCCGCTGAAAAATTTTTGGTGTTCGGTCGAAGCAAGAATCGAACCCGTGACCTTGTGTATGCAAGGCGGGCATGCTAACCATTGCACCACAGTGGCTCCCAAAGGTTTAGTTTGCATAGGTTTACATTTTTTTCTCAGTGTAATCATAAAAGCTATGGAAAATATCTTTTTGCATCGGGAAGTGATACAAAATTGGCTCAGAAACTGATGTTATTTTAGATTTCATTTCACAAAATAAAGAAAATTTAAAAAACGACTTCTCTACGAAAAGGGGTTTTGATTAATACTATAATAATATTTTATAGCAAATTCCACGTCTTTTCGAGACATGGAGCGGATTTATTTTATTTGTTTTTATTGTATTTTATACACAGTAAAATTCAGAAAATTTAAATTTATTGCAAAAAATTAGTAAAACAAAGGATTTTTATATATGACGCCAAAATAATTTCTGGCGAAGTGAATATTTAGCTCATCTCTAGAAGAGCAGTTTTGCATGTACATTAAAAGTAATGAGAAGTTTCGAAACATAAGACAACTTAGCAATTTCATTGAAATACAGGGGACCGGTTATCCGATGTCCAAGCTCCGGTTTTGAGATTAACCAAAAATGCCAATGTTTTCGCATTTCAATTTAGGCTTTTGTGAAGAAATTCGATTAACCGATTAACTAGTATCATTTTTAGACACCCTAAATCTGTCGTATAATAATAAGTGTGGTACACAATTTTTTTCCATTCTTGATTTACACTGAAAATATGGTCAAAAGCACAAAGAATTTTTACCTTAAAATAAAGGGTGATTTGTTAAGAGCTTGATAACTTTAAAAAAAAAAAAACGCATAAAATTTGCAAAATCTCATCGGTTCTTTATTTGAAACGTTAGATTGGTCCATGACATTTACTTTTTGGAGATAATTTCATTTAAATGTTGACCGCGGCTGCGTCTTAGGTGGTCCATTCGGAAAGTCCAATTTTGGGCAACTTTTTCGAGCATTTCGGCCGGAATAGCCCGAATTTCTTCGGAAATGTTGTCTTCCAAAGCTGGAATAGTTGCTGGCTTATTTCTGTAGACTTTAGACTTGACGTAGCCCCACAAAAAATAGTCTAAAGGCGTCAAATCGCATGATCTTGGTGGCCAACTTACCGGTCCATTTCTTGAGATGAATTGTTCTCCGAAGTTTTCCCTCAAAATGGCCATAGAATCGCGAGCTGTGTGGCATGTAGCGCCATCTTGTTGAAACCACATGTCAACCAAGTTCAGTTCTTCCATTTTTGGCAACAAAAAGTTTGTTAGCATCGAACGATAGCGATCGCCATTCACCGTAACGTTGCGTCCAACAGCATCTTTGAAAAAATACGGTCCAATGATTCCACCAGCGTACAAACCACACCAAACAGTGCATTTTTCGGGATGCATGGGCAGTTCTTGAACGGCTTCTGGTTGCTCTTCACTCCAAATGCGGCAATTTTGCTTATTTACGTAGCCATTCAACCAGAAATGAGCCTCATCGCTGAACAAAATTTGTCGATAAAAAAGCGGATTTTCTGCCAACTTTTCTAGGGCCCATTCACTGAAAATTCGACGTTGTGGCAGATCGTTCGGCTATTCATGATGAAATGTCAAAGCATACTGAGCATCTTTCTCTTTGACACCATGTCTGAAATCCCACGTGATCTGTCAAATACTAATGCATGAAAATCCTAACCTCAAAAGAATCACCCTTTACGAATGTGATTTTCATGTAGCATCGAGAGATTAATCTAAAACATTTGGCCCATCTCTTTATACCCTGCGCCACACTGTGGAACAGGGTATTATAAGTAAGTGCATATGTTTGCAACACCCAGAAGGAGACGAGATAGACACATGGTGTCTTTGGCAAAAATGCTCAGGGTGGGCTCCTGAGTCGATATAGCCATGTCCGTCTGTCCGTGAACACATTTTTGTAATCAAAGTCTAGGTCGCAGTTTTAGTCCAATCGACTTCACATTTGGCACAAGTATGTGTTTTGACTCAGAATAGATCCCATTGATTTTGGTTTGCTTAAAATTTTGCACAAGAAGGACAATTAGTGCTATAGTCAAGTGTGCCAAATTTTATTGAAATCGGTTCAGATTTAGATATAGCTCCCATATATATCTTTCGCCCGATATGGACTAATACGGTCCCAGAAGCCAGAGTTTTACCCCAATTTGGTTGAAATTTTGCACTAGGAGTACAATTAGTAGTATAGTCAAGTGTGCCAAATTTTATTGAAATCGGTTCCGATTTAGATATAGCTCCCATATATATCGTTCGCCCGATTTACACTCATATGACCACAGTGGCCAATCTTTTTTTCTCCGATTTAATTGAAATTTTGCACAGGGAGTAGAATTAGCATTGTAGCTATGCGTGCCAAATTTTATTGAAATCGGTTCCGATTTAGATATAGCTCCCATATATATCGTCGCCCGATTTACACTCATATGACCACAGTGGCCAATCTTTTTTTCTCCGATTTAATTGAAATTTTGCACAGGGAGTAGAATTAGCATTGTAGCTATGCGTGCCAAATTTTATTGAAATCGGTTCCGATTTAGATATAGCTCCCATATATATCGTTCGCCCGATTTACACTCATATGACCACAGAGGCCAATTTTTTGTTCCGAATTAGTTGAAATTTTGCACAGGGAGTAGAATTAGGTTCAGATTTAGATATATCTCCCATATATAGCTTTCGCCCGATTTACACTCATATGACCACAGAGGCCAATTTTTTGCTCCGATTTAGTTGAAATTTTGCACAGGGAGTAGAATTAGCATTGTAGCTATGCGTGCTAAATTTGGTTGAAATCGGTTCAGATTTAGATATAGCTCCCATATATAGCTTTCGCCCGATTTACACTCATATGACCACAGAGGCCAATTTTTTGCTCCGATTGAGATGAAATTTTGCACAGGGAGTAGAATTAGCATTGTAGCTATGCGTGCCAAATTTGGTTGAAATCGGTTCAGATTTAGATATAGCTCCCATATATAGCTTTCGCCAGATTTACACTCATATGACCACATAGGCCAATTTTTTGCTCCGATTTAGTTGAAATTTTGCAAAGGGAGTAGAATTAGCATTGTAGCTATGCGTGTCAAATGTGGTTGAAATCGGTTCAGAATTAGATATATCTCCCATATATAGCTTTCGCCCGATTTATACTCATATGACCACAGAGACCAATTTTTTGTTCCGATTTAGTTGAAATTTTGCACAGGGAGTAGAATTAGCATTGTAGCTATGCGTGCCAAATTTGGTTGAAATCGGTTCAGATTTAGAAATAGCTGCCATATATATGTTTTTCTGATTTCGACAAGAATGGTCAAAATACCAACATTTTCCTTGTAAACTCGCCACTGCTTAGACGAAAAGTTGTAAAAATGACTCTAATTTATCTAAACTTCTAATACATATATATCGAGCGATAAATCATAAATAAACTTTTGCGAAGTTTCCTTAAAATTGCTTCAGATTTTTTACTAACATTGTGTTCCACCCTAGTGCATTAGCCAACTTAAATTTTGAGTCTATAGATTTTCTAGAAGTCTATCAAATTCTGTCCAGATTGAGTGATATTTAAATGTATGTATTTGGGACAAACCTTTTTATATATAGCCCACAACACATTTGACGAATGTGATATGGTATCGAAAATTTAGATCTACAAAGTGGTGGAGGGTACAATATAGTCGGCCCTGCCCGACTTTAGACTTTCCTTACTTGTTTTGACATAGAAATATGTCAAGACTCAAACAATTCAAACAAATCAGTTAATCATTAAAGGGTTTAGGTCCCCAAGAGTTCAAACAATGACATTTGTTTACATTTGCATTTTCGCAAGATGGCAATAGAAAACATTTTCATTGGCAACACTGGTTGTTACAGTTTTGTAATTTATGCTTCTCGCCTATGGTTAAGGTGAGAGGAAAAGAGAAACATTTTTTACTTCGTGTGGGGGGGAGTTAATAGTGGTGAATAAAAACTCCTTAATTTACGAGTATACGAAATTTTCTACTCTCTTGCTCGCACAAGAGAATACTCCCTCTCGCTCTCTCTCTCTCTCTCAGTGTCTCTATTGCAGTAATACCATCACTTTCAACATAGTCTATAAATCCATCAGTTAAGACAAAGTGCCACAAAATTATGTTGTTATTGTTTTGTTGTGTGGTGAATGTTGTTGGCACTCCAGATCAGGCACTAACAATAGCACAAAGACTCTTCTAATGCGTATTAACGTTGTCCTAATCACATACATTCACACATGCAACCCGCAGCAAAAACGAAAAAAAAAACAGAACACAACACAGGAGGTTAGCTCATTTAAGATTCCATGAATTTGAAATTTTATAAACTTTTATAAATTAAAATTTAATTGTTTGCTATTGGAAGATATCTAGAAAAATCAAAAGCCACAACAGCATCAGGTACACATGGAAGAATATAAACACATTCGCATGTAGGTGCCAGCAAATAGTAGTGGTCGTCGTCGTTGTTGTTGTTTCATTATCATTTGCCACATCACATCTACATCACCATTATCGTCATCAGTGGCATCATCAAGATTAGTATGAATTAAGATGCTATAAAAAATCTAAATATTTTTTTTTGTGTTACTGGATAATTAAAATCTTGTATCCATGAGAACGAAAGGAAAATTATCTCAAAGCTAATGTGTGTGAATGCTATTGTATTTGATTGTCTTAAGAGATGAGTCAATAATCCTCGAACGTTTGATGTCTTTCATTAGCATCAAATGCACTAGATTTAAATAATAATGAAGGCAACAAAATATAAAATCCCCATCAACAGCAGGAAGGAAATGGATTTTTTTTGTTACAAAAAAAAAAAAAAACAATGTGTGGTTAGTTTCTTTTTTCTCTCGTGTGAATGCATAGTCACTGTT
Source organism: Haematobia irritans (assembly GCF_050003625.1). Taxonomy (NCBI): domain Eukaryota; kingdom Metazoa; phylum Arthropoda; class Insecta; order Diptera; family Muscidae; genus Haematobia; species Haematobia irritans. The sequence goes on along the minus strand of NC_134398.1, from coordinate 219,077,366 downwards.
TAGCCGTAAAAATGAGCTGTGACTTTGCTATTGTGTTGCCTTATTTACGAGGGACGGTGATCAAATGATTCAGTAAATTGTATGGTGGAATTTTGTGGCGCATCAAACAAAGTCCAAGTGGTGAAATATAAACAAAATCTTTAATAAATTCTACAGAAAATATTATGATCATAAATTGTCATAAATTTTTTTGGTGAGAATTTATTTTCATGAGATAAATTGCCGGTAAATGAAAGCTCAACGTTGAAATATTGGTTTTCTATTTTGATGGAAATAAAATTTCTAACAACCACAAGATGAATGGAAACCCCAAAGAAGATTTCGAGGAAATTAGGTTTTGATTTAGTTGTGCTACAAAACTCCAAGAACACAGGGTACAGGGACATTTGTCAAAAATAGTTTGACTACCAAAATGGTCCATTATTGTCCTCTTCTTCTGTTTGCCACTTGAGCCATTTCATCTGTGTATCTGATGACTTTTATCCTTTCTCCAATAAGGAGAGCCAAATACATACCACAGACCAGGTATTATAATTTCTCATGGGGGTATATCCCTGTACTCATGAGTGGCTGCAAAAGGGGGTTTCGCTTGGCGTTCTAATTGTAGAAAATTAAAAAAAACCTTCAATATTGGATCCCGATTCATGTTATTGAATGCTCCTTTATTGGCAAAGTCCATATTTTAGGGGATGGCTGCAACGTTGGCGTATACGTTTTATGATTTCAACATTCAAAATATCTATAACTCATACGCATCGTAGGAATTTTATTGAAATTGCATTTTCACCATATTAATGAAATTGATATAAAAAAAAAAACAAGTATATACGGCCGTAAGTTCGGCCAGGCCGAAGCTTATGTACCCTCCACCATGGATTGCATAGAAATTTTACTAAAGACTGTCATCCACAATTGAAATACTTGGGTTGTGGTATCTTAAAACTCCTTAACATCGCCAGAATTGAAATATGGAGGTCGCTTATATGGGGGCTATATACAATTATGAACTTGATATGGACCAATTTTTGTGTGATTGGAAATCGATTTATCTGAGGGATATATATATAACTATAGACCGATATGGACCTAGTTAGACATGGTTGTTAACGACCACATACTAGCACAATGTACCAAATTTCAACTCACTCGGATGAAATTTGCTACTCCAAGAGGCTCCAAAACCAAATCTTGGGATCGGTTTGTGGGGCTATATATGATTATGGACTGATATGGACCACTTTTGGCATGGTTGTTGAAATCATATACTAACACCACGTACCAAATTTCAATCAGATCGGATGAATTTTGCTTCTCCAAGAGGCTCCAAAACCAAATCTCGGGATGGGTTTATATAAAACTATATATAAATATGGACTGATATGAACCAATTCCTGCATGGTTGTTGGATACCATATACTAACATCATGTACCAAATTTCAACCGAATTGGAAGAATTTTGCTCTTCCAAAGGGCTCTGGAGGTCAAATCTGGGGATCGGTTTATATGGGGCCTATATATAATTATGGACCGATTTCGACCAATTTTTGCATGGTAGTTTGAGGCCATATATTAACACCACGTACCAAATTTCAAGTGAATCAGATGAATTTTGGTCTTCCAAGAGGCTCCGGAGGTCAAATCTGGTGATCGGTTTATATGGGGGCTATATATAATTATGGACCGATGTGGACCAATTTTTGCATGGTTGTTAGAGACCATATACTAACACCATGTACCAAATTTCAGCCTGATCGGATGAAATTTGCTTCTTTTAGAGGCCTCGCAAGCCAAATCGGGGGATCGGTTTATATGGGGGCTATATATAATTATGGACCGATGTAGACCAATTTTTGCATGGTTGTTAGAGAGCATATACTAACACCATGTACCAAATTTCAGCCGGATCGGATGAAATTTGCTTCTTTTAGAGGCCTCGCAAGCCAAATCGGGGGATCGGTTTATATGGGGGCTATATATAATTATGGAGCGATGTGGACCAATTTTTGCATGGTTGTTATATAAAGCTATATATAAATATGGACTGATATGAACCAATTCCTGCATGGTTGTTGGATACCATATACTAACATCATGTACCAAATTTCAACCGAATTGGAAGAATTTTGCTCTTCCAAAGGGCTCTGGAGGTCAAATCTGGGGATCGGTTTATATGGGGCCTATATATAATTATGGACCGATTTCGACCAATTTTTGCATGGTAGTTTGAGGCCATATATTAACACCACGTACCAAATTTCAAGTGAATCAGATGAATTTTGGTCTTCCAAGAGGCTCCGGAGGTCAAATCTGGTGATCGGTTTATATGGGGGCTATATATAATTATGGACCGATGTGGACCAATTTTTGCATGGTTGTTAGAGACCATATACTAACACCATGTACCAAATTTCAGCCGGATCGGATGAAATTTGCTTCTTTTAGAGGCCTCGCAAGCCAAATCGGGGGATCGGTTTATATGGGGGCTATATATAATTATGGACCGATGTAGACCAATTTTTGCATGGTTGTTAGAGACCATATACTAACACCATGTACCAAATTTCAGCCGGATCGGATGAAATTTGCTTCTTTTAGAGGCCTCGCAAGCCAAATCGGGGGATCGGTTTATATGGGGGCTATATATAATTATGGAGCGATGTGGACCAATTTTTGCATGGTTGTTAGAGACCATATACCAACACCATGTACCAAATTTCAACCGGATCGGATGAAATTTGCTTCTCTTAGAGGCCTCGCAAGCCAACTCGGGGGATCGGTTTATATGGGGGCTATATATAATTATGGACCGATGTGGACCAATTTTTGCATGGTTGTTAGAGACCATATACTAACACCATGTACCAAATTTCAGCCGGATCGGATGAAATTTGCTTCTCTTAGAGGCCTCTCAAGCCAAATCGGGGGATCGGTTTATATGGGGGCTATATATAATTATGGACCGATGTGGACCGATTTTTGCATGGTTGTTAGAGACCATATACTAACACCATGTACCAAATTTCAGCCGGATCGGATGAAATTTGCTTCTCTTAGAGGCCTCGCAAGCCAAATCGGCGGATCGGTTTATATGGGGGCTATATGTAATTATGGACCGATGTGGACCAATTTTTGCATGGTTGTTAGAGACCATATACTAACACCATGTTCAGCCGGATCGGATGAAATTTGCTTCTCTTAGAGGCCTCGCAAGCCAAATTTGGGGGTCGGTTTATATGGGGGCTATACGTAAAAGTGGACCGATATGGCCCATTTGCAATATCATCCGACCTACAACAATAACAACTACTTGTGCCAAGTTTCAAGTCGATAGCTTGTTTCGTTCGGAAGTTAGCGTGTTTTCAACAGACGGACGGACGGACGGACGGACATGCTCAGATCGACCCAGAATATATAACTTTATGGGGTCTTAGAGCAATATTTCGATGTTTTACAAACGGAATGACAAAGTTAATATACCCCCCATCCTATGGTTAATATACCCCCCATCCTGTGGAAACTATCGAGTCAACTGAAGGAAACTCCCATTGAAAATGGGTCTAAAATATGAAATATTCTACTCAGCGTATATATACAACATTTGAAGCAAATCAGGCTTCAACTCTGGCTTTTGTGCAAATCGGACGAAATATATATATGGGAGCTATATCTAAATCTGAACCGAGTTCAAACAAATTTGGCACAGTTAACCATATTATTAAACGTACTCCTTGTGCTAAATTTGAAGAAAATCAGGGTAAAATTCTTGCTTTATAAGGCATATAAGTGCAAATCGGACCAAAGGTATATATGGGAGCTATATCTAAATCTGAACCGATTTTAACCAAATTTGGCACAGTTAACAATATTATTAAACGTACTCCTTGTGCTAAATTTGAAGCAAATTAGGGTAAAATTCTGGCTTTTGAAGCCATATAAGTGCAAATCGGACGAAAGGTATATATGTGGGGTCTATATCTAAATCTGAACCGATTTTAACCAAATTTGGCACAATTAACAATATTATTAAACGTACTCCTTGTGCCAAATTTGAAGCAAATCAGGGTAAAATTCTGGCTTTTGAGGCCTTATAAGTCCAAATCGGACGAAAGATATATATGGTAGCTATATCTAACTCTGAACCGATTTAGCTGATGTTTAGCAGGTTTTACGTGACTCATAAAATATTCAGATGTACAAAATTTGAAGAAGATCGGTTCATAAATGCGTGAATTATGATCAAATCGGTGATAAATATATGTGGCAGCTATATATAAATCTGAAACGATTTTTTTCCAAAATCAATAGCGATTATCTTTGACCCGAAGATAGACCCCATACCAAAATTAAGGACGATCGGACTTAAATTGCGAGCTGTACTTTGTGCACAAAATCACATATACAGACAGACGGGCGGACGGACAGACAGACAGACGGATATCGCAGAATCGACTCAGAATTTAATTCTAAGACGATCGGTATACTAAACGATTGGTCTCAGACTTTTCCTTCTTGGCGTTACATACAAATGCACAAACTTATTATACCCTGTGGTACACAGTAGTGGTGAAGGGTATAAATATGGGAAACATTTAAATCTGCAGCAATTTTAAGGAAACTTCTCAAAAGTTTATTTATGATTTATTGCTCGATATATATGTATTAAAAGTTTAGGAAAATTAGAGTCATTTTTACAACTTTTCGACTAAGCAGTGTCGATTTTACAAGGAAAATGTTGGTATTTTGACCATTTTTGTCGTTATCAGAAAAACATATATATGGGAGCTATATCTACATCTGAACCGATTTCAACCAAATTTGGCACGCATAGCAACAATGCTAACTCTACTCTCTGTGCAAAATTTCAACTAAATCGGAGCAAAAAATTGGCCTCTGTGGTCATATGAGTGTAAATCGGGCGAAAGCTATATATGGGAGCTATATATAAAACTCAACCGATTTAAATCAAATTTGGCACGCATAGCTACAATGCTAATTCTACTCCCTGTGCAAAATTTCAACCAAATTGGGCCAAAACTCTTGCTATTAGAACCATATTAGTCCATATCGGGCGAAAGATATATATGGGAGCTATATCAAAATCTGAACCGATTTCAATCAAATTTTGGACACTTAACTGCTCTACTAATTGTACTCCTAGTGCAAAATTTCAAACAAATTGGGCCAAAACTCTGGCTTCTAGGACCATATTAGTTCATATCGGGCGAAATATATATGGGAGCTATATCTAAATCTGAATCGATTTCAACCAAATTTGGCACGCATAGCTACAATGCTAAATTTACTCCCTGTGCAAAATTTCAACCAACTTGGGCCAAAACTCTGGCTTTTGGGACCATATTAGTCCATATCGGGCGAAAGCTATATATGGGAGCTATATCTAAATCTGAACCGATTTCAATAAAATTTGGCACACTTGACTACACTACTAATTGTACTCCTCGTGCAAAATTTCAACTAAATTGGGGTAAAACTCTGGCTTCTGGGATCGTATAAGTCTATATCGGGCGAAAGATATATATGCGAGCTATATCTAAATCTGAACCGATTACTTCCAAAATCAATAGGGTTCTATTCTCAGCCAAAACACATACTTGTGCCAAATTTGAAGTCGATGGGAATAAAACTGCGACCTAGACTTTGATTACAAAAATGTGTTCACGGACAGACGGACATGGCTATATCGACTCAGGAGCCCACCCTGAGCATTTTTGCGAAAGACACCATGTGTCGATCTCGTCTCCTTCTGGGTGTTGCAAATATATGCACTAACTTAACATATAATACCATGTTCCACAGTGTGGCGCAGGGTACAAAAAAATATATTTTTGATATTTTTTAAAAATATTTGACTTTTGTATTGAATGAGCGCCATAAGTTAACAGGCGGACGCCAATTTCAAGGATGTGTGTCCTTAATTCAATGAGCTTTTGTAACTTTCAATTAAAATTTATTTATTTTAAAGACATTAGTTCCGTTCGAGAACCAGATAATTTTTGATAACATAAAAATAAAATTATTAATTTCTGTCTGAAATTTTCAGAAATATTGTCTCATTGTTATTGGTTAAATGGAATTGCACTCTAAAGAGTCCCATGCAACAGATTAACCACAAGACTGTGACATATTCCAGAAGAATTCTCAAAAGTCTTGTCTTGCATTCAGTAACCGAATTTCTTTTGTATGTTTTTTTTTCAAATTATTTCTATTTTTTGCTCTGGCAATTTAATGCAATACATCTTAGCACTTATTTTGTGATGATTGTATTGGAATCGTATATCTTTCATTTATTTATTTTCATAATAGACGAAATTATAAACAATGTTGTTGATATGGCGTAATTGCAATTTGAATTTGAAAAAATCCTATCATGGGGTGCGTATGAGTTACACAAAATGATTACAAGGGAAATGCTAATACGTATACGCCTACGTACTCATATATCTAAACTGATCGCCAAACATCAAGCAAACATCTATACGTTTGTTTTACAATTATCTTATTTTCAAAGGAATTGATTCCCACTAAAAATCTATTTATTGGTCATAAATTTTTCGGTGAAAATTTTTAAGTGTTGCTGGTGATTTTTCGTTGGTTTGTTTATATTCTCTTTTGTTGTTTGAATGATGGCCCTCATTTTGGGGGAATCTTTGAGTCATTTGATTAATGTCACTCATTATGAATAAAGCAAATAAATATTCACATATATAAGACCCACTCATTTTTACAATAAATTAGAGTTTTTTTTTTTTATAAGGGAATCATTTTTTTTGTTTCTTTTTTTTATAAATTGATTTTTCATTTTCACTAAACAAAAGTTTATTGCTTTTTATTTCTATGAACTCTGTATGAATGAGCATTTATAAAAAAGGAATATTTTCAATATTTCTATTTACTACTACCAAAATTTCAAGAAAAGTTTACCCCATATCTACCAAATGTAAAAAGTCTTGTTTTAAGGTTTAATAATTTTAAAGATGTTGAATTTATAAAAAAAATTGTAAAAAATTTATTTCTATAGAAAATTTTATCAACATTTAATTTTTTATTCATTTTCTCAAAATGAAATTTTTGTCAAAATTTTATTTCTATAGAAAATTTTGTAAAAATTTTATTTCTATAGAAAATTTTCTGAAAATTTTATTTTTAAAGGAAATTTTCTCAAAATTTTATTTCTAAAAGATTTTTTTTCAAATTTAAATAAAAAATTTTATAGAAAATTTTGTTAAAATTTTATTTCTATAGCAAATTTTATTAAATATTTTATTTATATAGAAAATTTTCTGACAATTTTATTTCTTTAGAAAATTTCTGAAAATTTTATTTTTGTACCAAATTTTTTCAACATTTTTTTCTATAGAAAATTGTCTCAAAATTTTATTTCTATTAATTTTTTTTTTGTGAAAATATCTACCAAGTCTACCAAATTTAAAAAGTCTTGTTTTAAGGTTTAATAATTTTAATGATGTTGAATTTATAAAAAAAAATTGTAAAAATTTTATTTCTATAGAAAATTTTATCAACATTTAATTTTTTATTCATTTTCTCAAAATGATTTTTTTTTCAAAATTTTATTTCTATAGAAAATTTTGTAAAAATTTTATTTCTATAGAAAATTTTATGAAAATTTTATTTTTAAATGAAATTTTCTCAAAAATTTTATTTCTAAAAGTTTTTTTTTTCAAATTTAAATAAAAATTTTTATAGAAAATTTTGTTAAAATTTTATTTCTATAGCAATTTTTATTAAATATTTTACTTATATAGAAAATTTTCTGAAAATTTTATTTCTTTAGAAAATTTCTCAAAATTTTATTTTTGTACCAAATTTTTTCAACATTTTTTTTCTATAGAAAATTGTCTCAAAATTTTATTTCTATTAATTTTTTTTCAAAAATTTATTTCTATAAAAATTTTGTGAAAATGTTCAACATTTTATTTCTAAAATTTTATTTCTATTGAATATTTTTTTTCCAAACTTTATTTCTATAAAAATTTTATTTCTATAGAAAATTTTATCAACATTTTATTTTTTATTTATTTTTATTTTGTAAACATTTTATTTCTATAGGAAATTTTATCACCACTTTATTTTTTATTTATTTTCTCTAAATTTATTTATATAGAAAATTTTGTTAAAATTTAATTTCTATAGAAAATTTTGTAAAAATTTTATTTCTATAGAAAATTTTGTTAAATATTTTATTTATATAGAACATTTATTTAATTATATAGAACCTTTATTTATACAGAACTAAATTTTATTTCTGTAGAAAATTTCTCAAAATTTTATTTCTGTACCAAATTTTTTCAACATTTTTTTTCTATAGAAAATTGTCTCAAAATTTTATTTCTATTGATTTTTTTTTTTACTTTATTTCTATAAAAACTTTTGTGAAAATGTTCAACATTTTATTTCTATAGAAAATATTCTCTAAATTTTATTTCTATTGAATTTTTTTTCAAAACTTTATAGCTATAAAAATTTTGTGAAAATATTATTTCGATAGAAAATTTTGTAAAAATTTTATTTCTATAGGCAATTTTCTCAAAATTTTATTCCTGTAGAAAATTTGGGAAAAATGTTTTTCTATAGAAAACTTCCTCAAAATTTTATTTGTATAGAAAATTTTGTAAAAATTTTATTTCTATAGAAAATTTTATCGACATTTTATTATTTATTTTCTCTAGAGATTTTTTTTAATTTAAATAAAAATTTTTATAGAAAATTTTGTTAAAATTTTATTTCATTAGCAAATTTTATTAAATATTTTATTTATATAGAAAATTTCCTAAAAATTTTATTTCTGTAGAAGATTTCTCAAAATTTTATTTTTGTACTAAATTTTTTTTTAACATTTTATTTCTATTGAAAATTGTCTCAAAATTTTGTTTCTACTGATTTTTTTTTTCAAAAATTTATTTCTATAAAAAAATTTGTGAAAATGTTCAACATTTTATTTCTAAAATTTTATTTCCATTGGAATTTTTTCAAAACTTTATTTCTATAAAAAATTTTATTTCTATAGAAAATTTTATCAACATATTTTATTTTCTCTAAATTTATTTATATAGAAAATTTTGTTAAAATTTAATTTCTATAGAAAATTTTGTAAAAAATTTATTTCTATAGAAAAGTTTTTTTCCAAACTTAAATAAAAATTTTTATAGAAAATTTTGTCAAAATTTTATTTTTATTGAAAATATTGTTAAATATCTTATTTATATAGAACATTTATTTAATTATATAGAACCTTTATTTATATAGAATACAATTTTATTTCTGTAGAAAATTTCTCAAAATTTTATTTCTGTACAAAATATTTTCAACATTTTATTTATATAGAAAATTGTCTTAAAATTTTATTTCTATTGAATTTTTTTTTTCAAAACTCATTAACTCATTAAATGAATTGTATTAAAAAATAAAATTAATAAAGAAGAATTTGAAAAATGATGATGAAAAATTTTCAAAACTTCATTTCTATAAAAAATTTTGTGCAAATGTTCAACATTTTATTTCTATAGAAAATATTCTCAAAATTTTATTTCTATTGAAAATTTTTTCAAAACTTTATTTCTATAAAAATTTTGTGAAAATGTTATTTCCATAGAAAATTTTGTTAAAATTTTATTTCCATAGAACATATTCTCAAAACTTTATTTCTATAGAAATTTTTCTCAAAATTTTTTTTTCTATAGAAAATTTGGGAAAAATGTTATTTCTATAGAAAATTTCGTCAAAATTTTATTTCTAAAGGAAGTTTTCTCAAAATGTTATTTCTTATCTTCGGGTGAATGAACCTTTCCACAGCCTTTAGTATAGATCTGGTTGGGACAGACAACTCAATTTTGGGCCCTTTATGCTAACTCCTTATGGAGATAACATCTAGGAATTTTCCTTTTACAAATCCACTTAGCACTTATTCATCTTTACTCCCACTGTACATCATCCTTTCATATAACTCCAAGCTGTTTAGCTGATAGCCTAAGTAGCTAATGCTAGATTTTTCTCTATTATTCTTTTATTTACTATAAGTTTAATAAATAAATAAATAAAAAATTTGTTTAACCAATTAAATTTTTAATTGGAAAATTTTTCGTGAAATTTTTTTCTGTGGATTTTTTTTTCGTGAAATTTTCGTCAAATTTTTTCCAGGCCAAAGCTTATGTACCCTCCACCATGGATTGCGTAGAAACTTCTTCTAAACACTGCCAGATATCATAAAACGATGGCAAGATATCTTAAAACCTCCTAACACCGTCTTCTAAATTGGAAGTGGAATATATTAAATCAAAAAAGATCGATTAAATACGTATATAATTTTCTATAGAAATAAAATTTTGACAACATTTTCTATAGAAATAAAATTTTGACAACATTTTCTATAGAAATAAAATTTTCCCAAAATTTTCTATAGAAATAAAATTTTGGTAGAATATTTTTGGCTCGAGTGGCAACCATGATTATGAACCGATATGGACCAATTTTTTGGTGTGATTGGAGATCGGCTATATAAAACTATAGATCGATATGAACCAATGTTGGTACGGTTGTTAGCTGCCTAACACCATGTTCCGAATTTCAACCAGATTGGATGAAATTTGCTTTTCTTAGAGACTCCGCAAGCCAAATCTGGGAATCGTTTTATAAAAGGGGGCTATATATAATTATGGACCGATATGGACCAATTCTGGCACGGTTGTTAGAGACCATATACCAACATCATGTTCCAATTTTCAACCGTATTGGATGAAATTTGCTTCTCTTAGAGACTCCGTAAGCCAAATCTGGGTATCGGTTTATATGGGGGCTATATATAATTATGAATCGATGTGGACCAATTTTTGCATGGTTGTTAGTGACCATATACCAACACCATGTACCAAATTTCAGCAAGATCAGATGGAATTTGCTTCTCTTTGAGGTTCCGCAAGCCAAATCTGGGGATCGGTTTATATGGGGGCTATATATAATTATGAACCGATGTGGACCAATGTTTGCATGGTTGTTAGAGACCATATACCAACACTGTGTACCAAATTTCAGCCGGATCGGATGAAATATGCTTCTGTTAGAGGCTCCGCAAGCCAAATCTGAGGGTCCGTTTATATGGGGGCTATACGTAAAAGTGGACTGATATGGCCCATTTGCAATACCATCCGACCTACATCAATAACAACTACTTGTGTCAATTTTCAAGTCGATAGCTTGTTTCGTTCGGAAGTTAGCGTGATTTCAACAGACGGACGGACAAACGGACATGCTTAGATCGACTCAGAATTTCACCACGACCCAGAATATATATACTTTATGGGGTCTTAGAGCAATATTTCGATGTGTTACAAACGGAATGACAAAGTTAATATACCCCCCATCCTAGGGTGGGGGTATTTAAACTTTCTTTGTACTGAAAATAAAAATCATCTTTGAGAGTACATATTTGGAAGTTCTTTTATAGTTGTGCCATTAGAACAACTTCCAACATTTTTAGCTTTAGTAAAAAATATTTAGTACTGCTATTATTTATGACACTTTAATACTTTAATCACAATAAATTGATACTGTGAATTGAATCAACGTCACTTTATCAAAATGCAATCTGTCAAGACCGACTCGATTTACACTGATGAAATGTTCTGGCATCCAGTATTAACGGAAAATATCTATATTGTGTTTTTTTTTTTTTTTGACTCAACCCTCGTATATTACTTAAGTGTCCTTATGCTCCTCCATTTGGGGAGTAAAGAGGGTGGCTAAGTGCGCATGGCCTCTTCGCCAAAGTCTTAGGCAAAAAAACAAAAAAACAACAACAAATAACTACGCGGGAGTTATCGCAAGTGAAATCTATCAACAGTGTGTTGCTAAACATGTGTATAGCCATGTGAGTGTAAATATGTGTGTGCGTGTAAATTTGTTTGCAAATGTAGGCCTCTGAGAGTGAGAATGAGTAAATTAGTGTAGAATGTGTAAATGTATGTATGTGTGTGTATGATGGGCCTTTTTCTTATATGAAAAACAAAAATGAAATATTTTTCTAAGCGGCATTCCTTTTATTTCGGTGCCGTTTTTTGTTTGAAGAGTGGCAATGCCATTTAATTTTGCCACTTGCCCCTTTTTATATTACGTGATTATACATTGTTTGTTGCTATTGTGTTTGTTGTGAATGGTATATTGTTGTTGATGTTGTTGGGTTATATTAGCGTTTCAAATTTGTTTTGCTCCGTTTCGGTTTTCAGTTCAATAACCCCCCAAAGAAAGGTGCTAGTGAGCACGTGCTGTGGTGGCAGCAACAATTTTCATGAATAATAATAACATCAACCTAATTTCGCTTTTGAAATTTGCAAAAAATAAGAAAAATTTTGTATATTGGTTATAATAATAATTACTACGAGTATGTAGTAGAAAATTTCATTTTTTTTTATAATAGAAATTTCGAAACTAGTCCATGTTGGGAAGGTTTTCGATAGAAAACGACTAATTGCTCAAAAATACTTCTTAATGAAATCTTTAAGTTCATTTTGTTTTATTTAAATCTATATATTTTGTAATTATCTACTAAAAGTGAGAACAACTTTCGTGGGTGGTACAATAAGTTCTTGGCCTAAGAAACAAAGAAAAAAATATTTTGGAATAGTGACAATTTATATATTATGAACACATTATAACACTGACTTATATTTTTTAAACATAGTCTTATTTTTTGACCCAATACACTTGGCCCAGCGTAGTTGAAACTATTTTACTCCGCTAAGTTTTTTAATGTCTAGAAAAATAGGATAACCTTCAAATTTGACTGATATTGAGAATTCTACCAAAAAAGGTAGATTGTTTTCTACAAAAATAAAATTTTAAAAAAAGTATTCTATAAAAATAAAATTTTGGGAGAATTTTCTACAGAAATATAATTTTGAGAAAATTTTCTATAGAAATCAAATTATGAAAAAAATTTTCTATAGAAATCAAATGTTGACAACGTTTTCTATAAAAATAAAACTTGGAGAAATTTTTTCTATAGAAATAAAATTTTGAGAAAATTTTTCTATAGAAATAAAATGTTGACAAAGTTTTCTATAGACAAAAAAAAATTTAAGAAAATAAAATGTTTAAAAAACTTTTCTATAGAAATAAAATTTTGGACAAAATAAAATCTGGGGAAAATTATCTATAGAAGTAAAATTTTGTATAGAAATAAAGTTATTTTAAAAATATTTTTAAGTGTTGTTGACCTATTTTATGTTTATTCTGATTATTAATTTTGTTCGGCTTGAGGTCATAAAGTTATGACAAAATTTTCCATAGAAATAAAAATCATGACAAAATTTTCTATAGAAATAAAATTATGGCAAAATTTTCCATTGAATTTTTTTTTAGAAAATTTTCTATCGAAATAAAATTTTGACAAAATTTTCTATAGAAATAAAACTTGGAAAAAATTTTTTATAGAATTAAAATTATGAGTAATATTATCTATAAAAATAAAATTTTGAGAAATTTTTCTAAAGAAATAAAATGTTAACAAAAGTTTCTATAGACAAAAAAATTGGACCAAATTTTCTATAGAAATAAACTATGGACAAAATTTTCAATAGAAATAAAATCTTGAGAAAATTTTCTATAGAAATAAAATTGTGAGAAAATTTTCTATAGAAATAAAATATTGAAAAAAATTTTCTATAGAAATAAAATTATGAGAAAAATTTTCTATAGAAGTAAAATGTTGACAAAGTTTTCTATAGACAAAAAAATTTGGACCAAATTTTCTATAGAAATAAAATTTGGACAACATTTTCAATAGAAATAAAATCTTGAGAAAATTTTCTATAGAAGTAAAATTTTGAAAAAAATTCTATAGAAAAAAAAATTAAGAAAATTTTCAAAAGAAATAAAATTTTGAGAAACTTTTCTATAGAAATAAAATTTTGAAAAAAATTTCGTATAGAAATAAAATGTTGAGAAATTTTTTCTATAGAACTAAAATGTTGACAAAGTTTTCTATAAAAAAAAATTGGACCAAATTTTCTATAGAAATAAAATTTGGATAAAATTTTTTATAGAAATAAAATCTTGAGATAATTTTCTATAGAAGTAAAATTTTGTATAGAAATAAAATTATGACAACATTTTCCATAGAAATAAAAATTATGACAAAATTTACTATAGAAATAAAATTTTGACAAAATTTTCCATTGAAAAATTTTTTTTTACAAAATTTTCTATAGAAATAAAATTTTGACAAAATTTTCTATAGAAATAAAATTATGAGAAAATTTTTATAAAGAAATAAAATTTGGAGAACATTTTCCATAGAACTAAAATTTTGACAAAATTTTCTGTAGAAATAAGATTTTGAGAAAATTTTCCATAGAGATAAAAATTTGACGAAAATTTTTTAGAAATAAAGTTTTCAGAAAAATTTCTATAGAAATAAAATTTTGAGAATATTTTCGATAGGAATAACATTTTGACAAAATTTTCTATAGAACTGAAATTTTGACAAAAGTTTGGCAAAATTTTCTATAAAAGTACAATTTTGAGAAAATTTTCTATAGAAATAAAATTTGGAGAAAATTTTCTATAGAAATAAAAATTTGAGAAAATTTTCTATAGTAATAAAATTTTGACAAAATATTGTATACTAGTAAAATTTTGACAAAATTTTCTATAGTAATAAAATTTTGACAAATTTTTTTATAGAAATAAAATTTTGACAAAATTTTCTATGGAAATGAAATTTTGACAAAATTTTCTGTAGAAATAAAATTTTGAAAAAATTTTCCATAGAGATAAAATGTTGACAAATTTTTTTTATAGGAATAAAGTTTTCAGAAAATGTTCTATAGAAATAAAATTTTGAGAATATTTTCTGTGGCAATAAAACTTTGACAAAATTTTCTATAGAACTGAAATTTTGAGAAATTTTTCTGTAGAAATAAAATTTTGACAAAACATTCTATAGAAATAAAATTTTGACAAATTTTTCTATAGGAATAAAATTTTGATAAGATTTTCTATAGAAATAAAATTTTGACAAAATTTTCCATTGAAAATTTTCTTTTTTACAAAATTTTCTATAGAAATAAAATTTTGAGAAAATTTCCTATAGAAATAAAATTTTGACAAAATTTTCTATAGTAATAAAATTTTGACAAAATTTTCTATAGTAATAAAATTTTGACAAAATTTTCTATAGTAATAAAATTTTGACAAAATTTTCAATACAAATAAAATCTTGAGAAAATTTTCAATACAAATAAAATCTTGAGAAAATTTTCTATAGAAGTAAAATTTTGGGCAAAATTTTCTAAAGAAATAAATTTTGACAAAATTTTCTAAAGAAATAAAATTTTGACAAAATTTTCTATAGAACTAAAATTTTGTATAGAAATAAAATTATGCCAAATTTTCCATAGAAATAAAAATTATGACAAAATTTTCTATAGAAATAAAATTTTGAGAAAATTTCCTATAGAAAAAAAATTTTGACAAAATTTTCTATAGAAATAAAATTTGGAGAACATTTTCCATAGAACTAAAATTTTGGACAAAATTTTCTATAGAAAAAGTATTTGAAGAAAATTTTCCATAGAGATAAAATTTTGACAAAGTTTTCTATAGAAGTAAAATTTTGAGAAAATTTTCTATAGAAATAAAATTTTGACAAAATTTTTTATAGAACTAAAATTTTGTATAGAAACAAAATTATGCCAAATTTTCCATAGAAATAAAAATTATGAGAAAATGTTCTATAGAAATAAAATTTTGACAAAATTTTCCATTGAATGTTTTTTTTACAAAATTTTCTATAGAAATAAAATTGTGAGAAAATTTCCTATAGAAATAAAATTTTGAGAAAATTTCCTATAGAAATAAAATTTTGAGAAAATTTCCTATAGAAATAAAATTTTGACAAAATTTTCTATAGAAATAAAATTTGGAGAACATTTTCCATAGATCTAAAATTTTGACATAATTTCCTGTAGAAATAAGATTTTGAGAAAATTTTCCATAGATATAAAAATTTGACGAAAGTTTTTAGAAATAAAGTTTTCAGAAAAATTTCTATAGAAATAAAATTTTGAGAAATTTTTCTATTGAACTTAAATTTTGACAAAAGTTTCTATAGAAATAAATTTTTGACAAAATTTTCTACAGAAATAAAATTTTGAGAAAATTTTCTATAGAAATAAAATTTGAAGAAAATTTTCCATAGATATAAAATTTTGACAAAATTTTCTGTATAAATAAAATTTTGAGAAAATTTTCTATAAAATTAAATTTTGAGAAAATTTGCTATAGAAATAAAATTTTAAGAAAATTTTCTATATTAATAAAATTTTGAGAAACTTTTCTATAGAAATAAAATATTGACAAAGTTTTCTATAGAAATAAAATTTTGAGAAAATTTGTTATAGAAATAACATTTTTAGGAAATTTTCCATAGAGATAACATTTTGACAAAGTTTTCTATAGAAGTAAAATTTTGAGAAAATTTTCTATAGAAATAAAATTTTGACAAAATTTTCTATAGAAGTAAAATTTTGTTTAGAAATAAAATTATACCAAATTTTCCATAGAAATAAAAATTATGATAAAATTTTCTATAGAAATAAAATTTTGACAAAATTTGTCATTGAAAGTTTTTTTTTTTACAAAATTTTCTATAGAAATAAAATTTTGAGAAAATTTCCTATAGAAATAAAATTTTGACAAAATTAGAAATAAAATTTTGGACAAAATTTTCTATAGAAATAACATTTGAAGAAAATTTTCCATAGAGATAAAATTTTGACAAAGTTTTCTATAGAAGTAAAATTTTGAGAACATTTTCTATAGAAATAAAATATTGACAAAATTTTCTATACAACTAAAATTTTGTATAGAAATAAAATTATGCCAAATTTTCCATAGAAATAAAAATTATGAGAAAATGTTCTATAGAAATAAAATTTTCTATAGAAATAAAATTTTTATAAGGTTTTCTATAGAAATAAAATTTTTATAAGATTTTCTATAGAAATAAAATTTTTCTATAGGAATAAAATTTTGACAAATCTTTCTATATAATGAAAATTTTGACACAATTTTCATTAGACTTAAAATATTGACAAAATTTTCTATAAAAAAAGTTTTGACAAAATGTTCATAGAAATAAAATTTTGGAACTGTAGACTCAAAAGTGCCAGTAATGGGAATGTAGACCAGAACATCTTCAGTGTTGGAACAATAGACCCAATGGTTCCATTTGTAGCACTGTAGATTCTAACGTCTCAATGACAGAACTGTAGGTTTCGAAGAACTCCGTGATGGAACTGATGGCACGAAGATCTCAATGGTTGAGGTGTAGGCTCGAATGTCATAGAAGTGGGACGTTAAACACGAAGATCTCAGTGCTGAAAGGTTCCAGTGTAGAAACTTTGGACCTGAAAGTCTCAGTGGTGTTAATGTAGGTCCAAAGGCTTCAGTGATGGAACTGAAGGCTCAAAAGTATCAGCGGTGGAACGAAGGTATGAGTGGTGAAACTATAGAACTGTAGGCCTGAAAGTCTTAGTGGTGGGAATGTAACATAGACCCGAAGATTTCAGTGATGGAACTATAGGCCCGAAAGTCTCTGTGGCGTACCGAAGGTCCCAGCAGTGGAGCTATAGATACGAAGGTCTGAGTGGTGTAACTGTAGGCTCGAAAGTCTTCGTGATGGGACTGTAGAGCCGAAGATCTTAGTGATGGAATTGTAGGTCCGAAAGTCTCAGTGGGGAATCGAAGGTTTGAGTGGTGGGACTACAGTCACGAAGGTTAATGTTGTGGAAATGTAGGTCCGTAGATTTCCGTGATGAAACTATAGGCCTGAAAGTCTCTATTGCGAGCCGAAGGTCTCAGTAGTGGAGCTATAGGTACGAAGCTCTGAGTGATGAAACTGCAGACCTGAAAGTCTTAGTAGTGGGACTGTAAACGCGAAGATCTCAGTGATGGAATTGTAGGTCCGAAAGTCTCAGTGGGGAATCTATGTTTGAGTGGTGGGACTATAGTCACGAAAGTTAAAGTGGTGGAAATGTAGGTCCGTAGATTTCCATGATGAAACTATAGGCCTGAAAATCTCAGTGGTGGAACTATAGGCTCGAAAGTCTCAGTAGTGGAGCTATAGGTACGAAGCTCTGAGTGATGAAACTGCAGACCTGAAAGTCTTAGTAGTGGGACTGTAGACCCGAAGATCTCAGTGATGGAACTGTAGGCCCGAAAGTCTTAGTGGCGAGCGGAAGGTTTTAGGAGTTAAGCTATAGTAACGAAGATCTGAATGATGAAACTGTAGACCTGAAAGTTTTCATGGTTGGGCTGTAGGCCGGAAGACCTACCATAAGTGGAGAAACTGCTAAAGTGAAATAGTAGGCCTGAGAGTAGGTCCGCAGGCCTGATAATCTCAGTGACGGAGCTGTAGGTTCGAAAGCCTTAGTGATGGAACTAAAAGCCCGATGATCTGAATGGTGGAACTTTAGACCGAAAGGTTTCAGTGGTATGGTATAGACGTGTGCACGTGAGTAATAGTTTACTCACGCACACTCACGACGGGAAAATCTTACTAACGCACGATATTGCTTGGTAGGACTCACGCACACTCACGAAAAGAAAATTTGTACTAACGCACGAAAATGTAGTGACTCACGAAAAATGTCGTGACTCACGAATAATTTTATGAGTAATTTACCTTAGCGACGTGTCTGAAAACATGAGCATTATTTAAATCGAGAGCGTTATTACACTCTTAACATCCCAGGTGTAACTAAAATTGTAAATGAATTTAACTCTTAAGAGCTTTATGTTGGTGAGGGCGATTATTTTCGTGAGTGTAATTCGTTACTCACGCACACTCACAAATATATTATTTTTGTGACTGACGCTCACGCACGACAGTTTGTTTGTTTATCACGCTCACGCACACTCACGACGTTACCATGAGCGTGACTCACGACTCATGCATGAGTCACGACAATTTCGTGTCACGTACACACCTCTAGTACGGAACCGACTTATTAGCAGAATAATGTGTAATGAGCCCAAGTCGCAGATAGTTTCCCTTCTGTCTTTGGTTACTAACAGGTTGGCTTATAAGTCCCCGGTCTGACACATAGATGGCGTCGCTAGTATTGATTGCATATTATTTTTGTATAGTACCAACCTTCAAAAGATTCGTGTCAAAATTTGACGTCTTTAAGTCAATTAGTTTGTGAGATAGAGCGTCTTTTGTGAAGCAACATTTTTTATTGTGAAAAAATGGAAAAAAAGGAATTTCGTGTTTTGGTAAAATACTGTTTTCTGAAGGGGAAAAATACGGTCGAAGCAAAAACTTGGCTTGATAATGAGTTTCCGGACTCTGTCCCAGGGAAATCAACAATAATTGATTGGTATGCAAAATTCAAGCGTGGTGAAATGAGCACGGAGGACGGTGAACCCAGGGGACGCCCCAAAAGAGGTGGTTACCGATGAAAACAGCTAAAAATCAACAAAATGATTTTGAATGACCGTAAAATGAAGTTGATCGAGATAGCAGAGGCCTTAAAGATATCAAAGGAACGTGTTGGTCATATCATTCATCAATATTTGGATATGCGGAAGCTCTGTGCAAAATGGGTACCGCGCGAGCTCACATTTGACCAAAAACAACAACGTGTTGATGATTCTGAGCGGTGTTTGCAGCTGTTAACTCGTAATACACCCCGAGTTTTTCCATCGATATGTGACAATGGATGAAACATGGCTCCATCACTACACTCCTGAGTCCAATCGACAGTCAGCTGAGTTGACAGCGACCGGTGAAACGTCTCCGAAGCGTGGAAAGACTCAAAAGTCCGCTGGCAAAGTAATGGCCTCTGTTTTTTGGGATGCGCATGGAATAATTTTTATCGATTAACTTGAGAAGGGAAAAACAATCAACAGTGACTATTATAGGAGCGTTATAGGAGCGTTTGAAGGTCGAAATCGCGGCAAAACGGCCCCATATGAAGAAGAAACAAGTATATACGGCCGTAAGTTCGGCCAGGCCGAATCTTATGTACCCTCCACCATGGATTGCGTAGAAACTTCTACGAAAGGCTGTCATCCACAAATTTCAATATTGTTAAATATCATATACTACCACCATGTACCAAATTTCAACCAGATCGGATGAATATTGCTTCTCCAAAAGGCACCGGAGGTCAAATCTGGGGATCGGTTTATATGGGAGCTATATATTATTATGGACTGAGAGGAACCAATTCCTGCATGGTTGTTGGATACCCAATACTAACATTACGTACCAAATTTCAACCGAATGGGAAGAATTTTGCTCTTCCAAGGTGCTCCGGAGGTCAAATCTGGGGATCGGTTTATATGGGGCCTATATATAATTATGGCCCGATATCGACCAATTTTTGCATGAGTGTTTGAGGCCATATATTAACATCACGTACCAAATTTCAACTGAATCAGATGAATTTTGGTCTTCCAAGAGGCTCCGGAGGTCAAATCTGGTGATCGGTTTATATGGGGGCTATATATAATTATGGACCGATATGGACCAATTTTTGCATGGTTGTTAGAGACCATATACTAACACCATGTACCAAATTTCAGCCGGATCGGATGAAAGTTGTTGCTCTTAGAGGCTCCGCAAGCCAAATCGGGGGATCGGTTTATATGGGGGCTATATATAATTATGGACCGATATGTACCAATTTTTGTGTGGTTGTTAGAGACCATATACTAACGCCATGTACCAAATTTCAGCCGGATCGGATGAAAATTGTTGCTCTTAGAGTGTCTGCAAGCCAAATCGGGGGATCGGTTTATATGGGGGCTATATATAATTATGGACCGATATGGACCAATTTTTCCATGGTTGTTAGAGACCATATACTAACACCATGTACCAAATTTCAGCCGGATCGGATGAAATTTGCTTCTCTTAGAGGCCTCGCAAGCCAAATTTGGTGGTCCGTTTATATGGGGGCTATACGTAAAAGTGGACCGATATGGCCCATTTGCAATACCATCCGACCTACATCAATAACAACTACTTGTGACAAGTTTCAAGTCGATAGCTTGTTTCGTTCGGAAGTTAGCGTGATTTCAACAGACGGACGGACGGACGGACGGACGGACGGACATGCTCAGATCGACTCAGAATTTCACCACGACCCAGAATATATATACTTTATGGGGTCTTAGATCAATATTTCGATGTGTTACAAACGGAATGACAAAGTTAATATACCCCCCATCCTATGGTGGAGGGTATAAAAAGTGTTGTTCCATCAAGACAACGCACCGTGCCACAAGTCATTGAGAACGATGGCAAAAATTCATGAATTGGGCTTCGAATTGCTTCCCCACCCACCGTATTCTCCAGATCTGGCCCCCAGCGATTTTCCTTGTTCTCACACCTCAAAAGGATGCTCGCAGGGAAAAAAATTGGCTGCAATGAAGAGGTGATCGAACGAATTTTGACAAAAAAATGTGTTTTTATTTGTTAGACCGGCGACTTATCAGCCAACCTGTTAAAGGTAAAAAAATAAGAACTATCCATAACAATAAGAACTATGGCATTAATTTTCTTTATTCACTAAAATGAAACTGGTATAGTTGAATACAGTCAGCTTGGCGATTGTATTCGTGTGAGCAAATTACATTAATAAGTGGTTCACCGTATACTGCGCTAAGTGTGTAGAGTTAGAAGGAGACTATGGTGGTAAAAAGCACGGCTTTTCGAAATAAAAATATGAATAATTAGACTAAAAACTTATCAGACTACTCTTATGTTGTCAAATTAACGACTTTGGTGGCTTTTGTAGAGGAAAATTTTACGAAGCTAATGTTTACAATAATGGACTATTTTTCGATTTTTTTTCAATTAATTGTGATCATCACGAACTACCCTAATACACATTTTATCTTATATTGTTTTTTTTTTTTGCAGTTCAGAATACTAACGTATCATCAGTCAATAGCTAAGCTTTAAACGCATCCATTCATATGCCTGAGATGACTAACCCTAAACTATTTGCCGCCTATGCTTCAAGAATGCATCAGCAGCAAAAATGGCTTCTCTAATTAGCTAATATCCATTTCGCCTTCCCCCCGTACAATTGAAATCTAAATGAAATTATTGGAGAATTCATCAAAGGATCTCATTTCATACGAATCAGTGGCAAAACTTAAGGCCCCAAGGGCCATCTTGTGTAGCAGAAGCAGAAGCAGTAGCAATAGCAGCAGTAGCAGCAGCACTTTAAGAGGCGATAGTAAAAGGAGTGGTGTCATCAGCAAGAAGTGTGGAAGAGAAAAAAGAAAAAATTGCAAATATATGAAATTTTTTCTAATGTCTATCGCCAAGAGAAACAAAGCAAAAGCTACTCAATCTAAGAGCATCCCGTAGTAATAGAATCATTCGAATAACAAAGAAACAACAAAAACAACAAAAACAAGCAACAAAAAAACACACACACGAACCTCACATACATACCAATAGAAATCATCCAATAACAACATTCGAACAACTAACTCACTTGTAGAGCCATCCAGCTAAGAGTATCTGCTAACCCCATACACACTCACACATACACACAAGCCCTAGGATAAATCTAACTCATCATCAATAATCAGCGTTTAAGTAGCTATTGTTCCTCAGATTTTTTTTGCCTGTGCTGCCTAGTCATCCCCGTATCATTAGAAGAGACATCATTGTCACACCATTGTCAGTGGTGTTCGAAAGCTTTGCAAATTTAATTCTTTTTCACCATTAACTCACACACACACTCACATTCTCCTAAAGAGGTTAGTATGATGTTTACAGTTTGGTCTTTTTGTTTCGTTTTTGTTACATCCCACCTCCCCCCTCCATCCGACCGTTGTGAAGATCATCATGACTTATATTCCGAAAAAAAATTCCTATTATTCACGCTCACACACAGCAATGAATTTGATAAATATGGACTCGGAAAATCGGGTTGTCCTGAATGTGGGCGGCATTCGGCATGAAACCTATAAGGCAACCTTGAAAAAGATTCCGGCCACAAGGTTGTCCAAACTGACTGAAGCCCTGGCCAATTATGATCCCCTATTGAATGAGTATTTTTTCGATCGACATCCGGGCGTATTTGCCCAAGTCTTAAATTACTACAGGTGAGTACAAATGTTGTGATTTTTAAAATCTGTTTTAGAACAGTTTCTGTTTTGTCCCACAGAACTGGAAAACTACATTACCCCACGGACGTATGTGGTCCCCTATTCGAAGAGGAACTTGAATTTTGGGGTCTCGATTCAAATCAAGTAGAACCATGTTGTTGGATGACCTACACTCAGGTAAGTGATCTTTGTTTGGCCTTAGGAATGTTCTTGGGATTAATCTCTTTCGTCTCTTTGGCAGCATCGTGACACACAAGAAACCCTAGCCGTATTAGATCGTTTAGACCTCGATACAGAAAAACCGTCCGAAGAGGAATTAGCTCGAAAATTTGGTTTCGAAGAAGACTATTACAAGGGAACACTATCGTGGTGGCAAGAAATGAAACCACGAATATGGTCATTATTTGATGAACCATATAGCTCGAATGCGGCCAAGGTATGCACTTAAGATAAGAATATCTCAAACAATGTTACTTAGGATAAGACAGGGATGGAAAATACAATTTTTAAGAAAGTACAAAAAAGAAAGTACACTAAATTTCAACAAAAATTCCATTTCACAGTTGGTAGAATTCAAGTGTTTGGTAGGTTGGTAGAATTCATGGTACTTCATAATTTTTTTTGTATATAAATAAAAATAAAATTTTGACAAAATTTTCTTTAGAAATAAAAATTTAGACAAAATTTTCTATAGAAATGTAACTTTTGACCAAAGTTCCTATAGAAATAAAATTTTGACAGATTTTTTTATAGAAATAAAATTTTGACAAAACTTTCAATAGAAATAATATTTTGACAAAATTTTCTAAAGAAATAAAATTTTTACAAAATTTTCTATAGAAAAAAACTTTTGACAAAATTTTCATCGGAAATAAAATTTTGACAACATTTTCTATAGAAATAAAATTTTGGCAAAAATTTCTATAGGAATAAAGTTTTGACAAAATTTTCTATAGAAATAAAATTTTGACAAAATTTTTTATAGAAATAAAATTTTGACAACATTTTCTATAGAAATAAAATATTGACAAAATTTTCTATAGAAATAAAATTTGGACAAAATTTTATATAGAAATTAAATTTTGGCAAACTTTTCTATAAAAATAAAATGTTGACAAAATTTTCATCAGAAATAAAATTTTGACAAAATCTTCATCAGAAATAAAATTTTGACAAAATTTTCTATAGAAATTAAATGTTGACAAAATTTTCTATAGAAATAAAATTTTGACAAAATTTTCTATAGAAATAAAATTTTGACAAAATTTTCTATAGAAATAAAATTTTGACAAAATTTTCTATAGAAATAAAATTTTGACAAAATTTTCTATAGATACAAAATTTTGACAAAATTTTTTATAGGAATAAAAATTTTGACAAAATTTTCTATAGAAATAAAATTTTGTTTAGAAATAAATAATTTTTTATACGAATAAAATTTTTGTCATAGAAATTAAAATTTTGACAAAATTTTATAAATTTTATATAGAAATAAAATTTTATATAAAAATAAAATTTTGACAAAATTTTCTATAGATATAAAATTTTGACAAAATTGTCATCAGAAATAAAATTTTGACAAAATCTCCATCAGAAATAAAATTTTGACAAAATTTTTTATGGAAATAAAATTTGGCAAAATTTTCTATATAAATAAAATTTTGACAAAATTTTCTATAGAAATTAAATGTCGACAAAATTTTTATCAGAAATAAAGTTTTGACAAAATTTTCATCGAAAATAAAATTTTGACAAAATTTTTAATAGAAATAAAATTTTGAAAAAAATTTTTTGGAAATAAAATTTTGACAAAATTTGCTATAGAAATTAAATGTTGACAAAATTTTCTATACAAATAAAATTTTGACAAAATTTTCTAAAGAAATTAAATTGTGACAAAATTTTCATCAGAAATAAAATTTTGACAAAATCTTTATCTGAAATAAAATTTTGACAAATTTTCTATAGAAATTCAATTTTGGCAAACTTTTCTATAGAAATAAAATGTTGACTAAATTTTCATCAGAAATAAAATTTTGGCAAAATCTTCATCAAAAATAAAATTTTGACAAAATCTTCATCAGAAATAAAATTTTGGCAAAATTTTCTATAGAAATAAAATTTTGACAAAATTTTCAAAAGAAACAAAATGTTGACAAAATTTTCTATAGAAATAAGATTTTGACAAAATTTTCTATAGAAATAAAATGTTGACAAAATTTTCTATAGAAATAAAATTTTGACAAAATTTTCTAAAGAAATAAAATGTTGACAAAATTTTCTATAGAAATAAAATTTTTACAAAATTTTCTATAGAAATTAAATGTTGACAAAATTTTCTATAGAAATAAAATTTTGACAAAATTTTCTATAGAAATAAAATTTTGACAAAATTTTCTATAGATACAAAATTTTGACAACATTTTTTATAGAAATAAAAATTTTAACAAAATTTTCTATAGAAATAAAATTTTGATACAATTTTCTAATGAATTATAATTTCGAAAAAAATTTCTATGGAAATAAAATTTTGACAAAATTTTCTATAGAAATAAAATTTTGACAAAATTTTCTATAGAAATAAAATATTGACAAAATTTTCTATAGAAATAAAATTTTGATAAAATTTTCTATAGAAATAAAAATTTTGACAAAATTTTCTATAGAAATAAAATTTTGTTTAGAAATAAATCATTTTTTTATGCGAATAAAATTTTTCTTATAGAAATTAAAATTTTGACAAAATTTTATAAATTTTATATAGAAATAAAATTTGACAAAATTTTCACCAGAAATAAAATTTTGACAAAATCTTCATCAGAAGTTCAATTTTGGCAAACTTTTCTATAGAAATAAAATGTTTACAAAATTTTCATCAGAAATACAATTTTGACAAAATTTTTTATACAAATAAAATTTGGCAAAATTTTCTATATAAATAAAATTTTGACAAAATTTTCTATAGAAATTAAATGTTGACAAGATTTTTATCAGAAATAAAATTTTGACAAAATTTTCTATAGAAATTAAATGTTGACAAAATTTTTATCAGAAAAAAAAATTTGACAAAATTTTCATCGAAAATAAAATTTTGACAAAATTTTTAATAGAAATAAAATTTTGAAAAAATTTTTTGGAAATAAAATTTTGACAAAATTTTCTATGGAAATAAAATTTTGAGCAACTTTTCTATAGATATCAAGTTTTGGCAAAATTTGCTATAGAAATTAAATGTTGATAAAATTTTCTATACAAATAAAATTTTGACATAATTTTCTAAAGAAATTAAATTGTGACAAAATTTTCATCAGAAATAAAATTTTGACAAAATTTTCATCAGAAATAAAATTTTGACAAAATCTTCATCAGAAATAAAATTTTGACAAAATTTTTTATAGAAATAAAATTTTAACAAAATTTTCTATAGAAATAAAATTTTGACAAAATTTTCTATAGAAATAAAATTTTGACAAAATTTTCTATAAAAATAAATTTTTTACAAAATTTTCTATCGAAATAAGATTTTGACAAAATTTTCACCACAAATAAAATTTTGACAAAATTTTATATGGGAATAACATTTTGACAAAAATTTCTATAGAAATAGCATTTTGACAAAATTTTCAATAGAAATAAAACTTTGACAAAATTTTCTATAGAAATAAAACTTTGACAAAATTTTCTATAGAAATAAAACTTTGACAAAATTTTCATCAGAAATAAAATGTTGACAAAATCTTCATCAGAAATTCAATTTTGGCAAACTTTTCTATAGAAATAAAATGTTCACAAAATATTCATCAGAAATAAAATTTTGACAAAATTTTCTATAGAAATAACATTTTGATAGAAATAAAATTTTGACAAAATTTTCATCGGAAATAAAATTTTGAACGAATTTTTTATAGAAATAAAATTTTGGCAAAAATTTCTATAGAAATAAAATTTTGACAAAATTTTCTATAGATATCAACTTTTGACATAAGTTTCTATAGAAATTCAATTTTAACAAACTTTTCTATAGAAATAAAATGTTGATAAAATTTTCATCAGAAATAACATTTTGACAAAATCTTCACCTGAAATTCAATTTTGACAAAATTTTCTATAGAAATAAAATTTTGACAAAATTTTCTATAGAAGTAAAAATTTGACAAAATCTTCATCTGAAATAAAATTTTGACAAAATTTTTAATAGAAATAAAATTTTGACAAAATTTTTTAAAGAAATAATTAATAAAATGTTGACAAAATTTTCATCAGCAATAAAATTTTGACAAAATTTTATATAGAAATTCAATTTTGGCAAAATTTTCTATAAAAATAAAATGTTGACAAAATTTTCATCAGATATAGAATTTTGACAAAATCTTCATCAGAAAGAGAATTTTGACAAAATCTTCATCAGAAATAAAATGTTGACAAAATCTTCATCAGAAATAAAATGTTGACAAAATTTTCTATAGAAATAAAATTTTGACAAAATTTTCTAAAGAAATAAAATTTTCACAAAATTTTTTATAGAAATAAAATTTTGATGAAATTTTCTATAGAAATAAAATTTTGACAAAATTTTCTATAAAAATAAATTTTTGACAAAATTTTCTATAGAAATAAGATTTTGAAGAAATTTTCGATAGAAATAACATTTTGACAAAATTTTCATTACAAATAAAATTTTGACAAAAATTTATATAGAAATAACATTTTGACAAACTTTTCTATAGAAATAAATATTTAACAAAATTTTCTATAGAAATAAAATTTTGACAACATTTTCTATAGAAATAAAATGTTGACAAAATTTTCATCAGAAATAACAGTTTGACAAAATCTTCATCAGAAATAAAATTTTGACAAAATCTTCATTAGAAATTAAATTTTGACTAAATTTTCTATAGAAATAAAATTTTGACAAAATTTTCTAAAGAAATAAAATGTTGACAAAATTTTCTAAAGGTAAAATGTTGACAAAATTTTCTATAGAAATAAAATTTTGACAAAATTTTCTATAGAAATAAAAGTTTGACAAAATTTTCTATGGAAGTAAATTTTTGACAAAATTTTCTATAGAAATAAGATTTGGACACAATTTTCTATAGAAATAACATTTTGACAAAAATTTTCATCACTAGTAAAATTTTGACAAATAAAATTTTGACAAAGTTTTCTATAAAAATAAAATTTTGACAAAATCTTCATCAGAAATAAAATTTTGACAAAATTTTCTACAAAAATAAAATGTTGACAAAATATTCTATAGAAGTAAAATTTTGACAAAATCTTCATCAGAAATAAAATTTTGACAACATTTTCTATAGAAATTCAATTTTGGCAAACTTTTCTATAGAAATAAAGTTTTGACTAAATTGTCTAAAGAAATGAAATGTTGACAAAATTTTCTATAGAAATAAAAGTTTGACAAAATCTTCTATAGAAATAAATTTTTGACAAAATTCTCTATAGAAATAAGACTTTGGCAAAATTTTCATCACAAATAACATTTTAACAAAATTTTCTATAGGAATAATATTTTGACAAAATTTTCTATAGAAATAAAATTTTTACAACATTTTCTAAAGGCGTACAATTTTGATTTTTACAAAATCGAGATTTCATCTGGCTTTAACTTGTCTGTTTTGCCAAATTTTGTAAAAGAATATGTGCAAGTAAGTGTGTGTAAGACTTTCTCAAAATATTAAAAAATTGTCAAAACTATAGTACCATAAATCTGATATCGGCTCAAAAATGTCTTCACAAAAAGTACGAAATTCTAGGAAATATACATCGAATATGTTGATCACTTTCCTCTTGGTAATAGTCGATGCCCTTGCGGCCACTAAAGAACATTGTTGCCATTATTGGGGGAATTTCCCCCACTCTGGGAATAATTTTTCGTGAATGAGGGCGAGATTTTCGAATTGGGGACTTGAGAAATTTGTGGAGAATTTCCATAAATTTGAGGATTTTTTCGAAATCAGTTGAGTATGAATGGAATGAAAAACAAGCACTACGGATCGTCATATTAGTCAAAATCGACAAATTAACTGTTGTTATAGAAATTAGAATTTTTAATATTTTCTATTGTAAATTGTCGATAAATTGATTTTATTCAATGTTCGATTAAAGTAAAAGTCGATTATTCGATTTTGTCAATCAATCGATTTGATACGATTTTCAAAAATGTCAAAAGTCGATTTTGGCCAATATCAAAAATTCTCTATAGTTTTAAATACGATTTTCAAAAAAGTCTAAAGTCAATTAAAGATTACAAAATTTCGATTTTGCATTTATGATTTATTTTTTATAGCAAAAAGTCGATTTTCGACTTGTGTATTGCTATTTGGTATATTATAATTTTTTTTAGCTTTTTATTTAAATTTGCTTATTTTTTTTTTGTTCTCTTTTTGTTTTGCACTTTATACAAGATTTTATTCCTTTTGTATAGGCTATTGCAAATAAAAAATGAATAACAAAATAAAATAAAAATAAATTATTAAAAATTCTTAATTCTAAAATATCGCAAATTTTTACCCAATTTTTTCAATCTTCCTGTCTTTGTTTGCAGATAATTGGTGTCGTATCGGTATTCTTTATATGCATTTCAATATTGTCATTCTGTTTGAAAACCCACCCGGATATGAGGGTACCTTATGTCCGCAACAATTCCGTGCATACAGCCAATGGCAGTTCCTCCTGGTTTCTGGAGAAGACTCAAACAAATGCCCACATAGCCTTTTTCTATATAGAATGTGTTTGTAATGCCTGGTTTACCTTTGAAATATTGGTAAGTATCGAAATCATTCACAATAATCGAATTCACTATGATCATTGTGATTTTCGTTGTTCTCTCTCTCTCTCTGCTACAATAGGTTCGTTTTATATCATCACCCAATAAATGTGATTTCATTAAATCATCTGTCAATATCATCGATTATATAGCCACATTGAGTTTCTATATTGATTTGGTGCTACAGCGATTCGCTTCACATTTGGAGAATGCCGATATTTTGGAATTCTTCTCGATCATACGCATTATGCGTCTCTTCAAATTGACACGTCACTCGTCGGGATTGAAAATTTTGATACAAACCTTTAGAGCATCTGCCAAAGAATTGACACTGCTGGTATTTTTCCTAGTCTTGGGCATTGTTATATTCGCCAGTCTGGTCTACTATGCGGAGCGTATACAAACGAATCCGCACAATGATTTCAATAGTATACCATTGGGTCTGTGGTGGGCCCTGGTCACAATGACTACAGTGGGCTATGGTGATATGGTGCCAAAGACCTATATCGGCATGTTTGTGGGTGCATTGTGTGCACTAGCCGGTGTGCTAACCATTGCACTGCCAGTACCAGTTATTGTCAGCAATTTTGCCATGTACTATTCACATACACAGGCTCGAGCAAAACTGCCAAAGAAACGTAGACGTGTGCTTCCCGTTGAACAGCCCCGTCCACCAAGGCTGCCAGGTAAACTAAAAGGGGTTGAGAGTCAATCAAGGTGTTATTGCGTTTATTTGTTTGTTTGGTCGTTTCAGGTCAATCAGGGGGTGTAAGTGGCTGTGGTACACCCGGTTCGGGACCAAATTCTGGCCCTATGGGCTCTGGTGGTACTGGACCAAGACGTATGAATAATAAAACCAAAGATCTAGTGAGTCCTAAATCAGGTGAGTTTCTTTCTTTTTTGGCATAAAACAAAAAAACTTTATTGCTCTGATGTCGTCAATGGACAAATATTGGTTTAGTGGAAAAAGAATACAAGAGATATAACTACACTTAGAAAATTTTTTAGGACATAACAAAACATCTTTTCGGATCGTTTTAGGAGTATGTACATTCTTTACAAAAAAAATCATCTATTACTACACTAAAGAAAAATAGTACCAATATTGAATTTTAAAAAATATTTGTCGAATTTATTGAGAATGGAATACTGAACGCTAACGCTCACAGAAAAAATTCCACCAAAATATTTCCAATTAAAATTTTAATTTAATTTTCAAAACTAATCAAATAAAATTTTAATTGGTTTAATATATTTTTTTAATTAAAACAAAAATCAATCACAAAAATTAATAGTATCCATTAATTTTTTAATTGACTTTCAATTAATTTTTTAATTGATACTATCATTTTCGGGATTGAAAAATTAAAAAAAAATAAAACAATTAAAAAATAATTGGATTAATTAATTTCGTGCTTGAATCAGATTTTTTTTTAGTGAACGCTAACCAGCATTGCCGCAATGAATTTTTATTTTAGACCAACATTGTTCCGCAATTGGACCAAAATTCGTACCAGCGGAACATTTTTCCAAATTAAATTAAAACAATTAAAAGTTGAAATTTTTCTAAAAGTTTACTTCGATAGAAGATTTTTATTTCTATTCATTTCTATTTTTTCTATAGAAAACTTTGTCAAAATTTTATTTCTATAAAAAATTTTGTCACAATTTTATTTCTATAAACAATTTTGTCAAAATTTTATTTCTATAAAAAATGTTGTCAAAATTTTATTTCTGTAGAAAATGTCAAAACTTTATTTCTATAGAAAATTTTGTCAAAATTGTATTTCTGTAGAAAATTTTGTCAAATTTTATTTTTATAGAAAATTTCGTCAAAATTTTATTTCTATAGAAAATTTTGTCAAAATTTTATTTCTATAGAAAATTTTGTCGAAATTTTATTTCTATAGAAAATTTTGTCAAAATTTTATTTTTATAGAAAATTTTGACAAAATTTAATTTTTATAGAAAGTTTTGCCAAAATTTTATTTCTATAGAAAATTTTGTCAAAATTTTACTTCTATAGAAAATTTTGTCAACATTTTATTTCTATAGAAAATTTGTCCAAATTTTATTTTTATAGAAAATTGTGTCAAAATTTTATTTCTATAGAAAATTTTCTTTCTATAGAAAATGTTGACAAAATTTTATTTCTATAGAAAATTTTATTTGTATAGAAAATTTTGTCAAAATTTTATTTCTATAGAATATTTTGTCAAAATTTTATTTCTATAGAAAATTTTGTCAAAATTTTATTTATATAGAAAATTTTGTCAAAATTTTATTTATATAGAAAATTTTGTCAAAATTTTATTTCTATAGAAAATTTGGTCAAAATTTTGTTTCTATAGAAAATGTTATTACTATAGAAAATTTTGTCACAATTTTATTTCTATAGAAAATTTTGTCAAAATTTTATTTCTATAGAGAATTTTTGTCAAAATTTGGTTTCTTTAGAAAATTTTGTCAAAATTTTATTTGTATAGAAAATTTTGTAAAATTTTTTTCTATTGAAAATTTTGTTAAAATTTGATTTCTATAGAAAATTTTGTCAAAATTTTATTCCTATAGAAAATCTTGTCAAAATTTTATTTCTATAGACAATTTTGTCAAAATTTTATTTCTATAGAAAATTTTGTCAAAATTTTATTTCTATACAAAATTTTGTCAACAGTTTAATTTTATAGAAAATTTTGTCAACTTTTTATTTTTATAGAAAATTTTGTGAAAATTTAATTTCTATAGAAAATTTTGTGAAAATTGTATTTCTATAGAAAATTTTGACAAAATTTTATTTCCATAGAAAATTTTGAAAAAATTTAATTTCTATAAAAAATTTTGTCAAAATTTTATTTTTATAGAAAATTGTGTCAAAATTGTATTTCTATAAAAAATTTTGTGAAAATTTTATTTCTATAGAAAATTTTTTCAAAATTTTATTTCTATAGAAAATTTTGTCAAAATTATTGTTTCTATAGAAAATGTTGTCAAAATTGTATTTCTATAGAAAATGTTGTTAAAATTTTATTTCTATAGAAAAGTTTGTCAAAATGTTGTTTCTATATAAAATTTTGTCAAAATTTTATTCCTATAGAAAATTTTGTCAAAATTTTATTTCTAAAGAAAATTTTGTCAAAATCTTATTTCTATAAAAAATTTAGTTAAGATTTTATTTCTTTAAAAAATTTTGTTCAAATTTTATTTCTAGAGAACATTTTGTCAAAATCTTATTTCTATACAAAATTTTGTTAAAATTTTATTTCTGTAAAAAATTTTGTTAAAATTTTATTTCTATAGAAAATATTGTCAAAATTTTATTTCTACAGAAACTTTTATAAATATTTTATTTCTATAGAAAATTTTGTCAAAATTTTATTTCAATAGAAAGTTTTATCAAAATTTTATTTCCATGGAAAATTTTGTCAAAATTTTATTTCTATAGAAAATTTTGTCAAAATTTTATTTCGATAGAAAATTTTGTCAAAATTTTATTTCTATATAAAAGTTTATTTCTATATAAGATTTTGTCAAAATTTTATTTCTATAGAAAATTTTATTTCTGTAGAAAATTTTGTCAAAATTTTATTTCTATAGAAAATTTTGTGAATTTTTATTCTATAGAAAATTTAGTAAATTTTTTATTTGTATAGAACATTTTGTAAAAATTTTATTTCTATAAAAAATTTTGTCAAAATTGTATTTCTATAGAAAATTTTATTTCTGTAGAAAATTTTGTCAAAATTTTATTTCTATAGAAAATTTTGTCAAAATTTTATTTCTATAGAAAATTTTGTGAAATTTCTTTCTATAGAAAATTTTGTCAAAATTTTATTTCTATAAAAAATTTTGTCAAAATTGTATTTCTATAGAAAATTTTATTTCTATAGAAGATTTTGTCAAAATTTTATTTCTATATAAAATTTTGTCAAAATTTTATTTCTATTGAAAATTTTCTGAATTTTTTTTCTATAGAAAATTTAGTCAATTTTTTATTTGTATAGAAAATTTTGTCAAAATTTTATTTCTATAAAAAATTTTGTTAACATTTTATTTCTATATAAAATATTGTCAACATTATATTTCTAAAGAAACTTTTGTCAAAATTTTATCTCTATAGAAAAATTTGTCAAAATTTTATTTCTATAGAAAATTTTGTTAAAATTTTATTTCTATAGAAAATTTTGTCAAGATTTTATTTCTATAAAAAATTTTGTAAAAATTTTATTTCTATAGAAAATTTAATATATTTTTTTAATTAAAACAAAAATCAATCACAAAAATTAATAGTATCCATTAATTTTTTAATTGACTTTCAATTAATTTTTTAATTGATACTATCATTTTCGGGATTGAAAAATTAAAAAAAAATAAAACAATTAAAAAATAATTGGATTAATTAATTTCGTGCTTGAATCAGATTTTTTTTTAGTGAACGCTAACCAGCATTGCCGCAATGAATTTTTATTTTAGACCAACATTGTTCCGCAATTGGACCAAAATTCGTACCAGCGGAACATTTTTCCAAATTAAATTAAAACATTTCTATAAAAAATTTAGTTAAGATTTTATTTCTTTAAAAAATTTTGTTCAAATTTTATTTCTAGAGAACATTTTGTCAAAATCTTATTTCTATACAAAATTTTGTTAAAATTTTATTTCTGTAAAAAATTTTGTTAAAATTTTATTTCTATAGAAAATATTGTCAAAATTTTATTTCTACAGAAACTTTTATAAATATTTTATTTCTATAGAAAATTTTGTCAAAATTTTATTTCAATAGAAAGTTTTATCAAAATTTTATTTCCATGGAAAATTTTGTCAAAATTTTATTTCTATAGAAAATTTTGTCAAAATTTTATTTCGATAGAAAATTTTGTCAAAATTTTATTTCTATATAAAAGTTTATTTCTATATAAGATTTTGTCAAAATTTTATTTCTATAGAAAATTTTATTTCTGTAGAAAATTTTGTCAAAATTTTATTTCTATAGAAAATTTTGTGAATTTTTATTCTATAGAAAATTTAGTAAATTTTTTATTTGTATAGAACATTTTGTAAAAATTTTATTTCTATAAAAAATTTTGTCAAAATTGTATTTCTATAGAAAATTTTATTTCTGTAGAAAATTTTGTCAAAATTTTATTTCTATAGAAAATTTTGTCAAAATTTTATTTCTATAGAAAATTTTGTGAAATTTCTTTCTATAGAAAATTTTGTCAAAATTTTATTTCTATAAAAAATTTTGTCAAAATTGTATTTCTATAGAAAATTTTATTTCTATAGAAGATTTTGTCAAAATTTTATTTCTATATAAAATTTTGTCAAAATTTTATTTCTATTGAAAATTTTCTGAATTTTTTTTCTATAGAAAATTTAGTCAATTTTTTATTTGTATAGAAAATTTTGTCAAAATTTTATTTCTATAAAAAATTTTGTTAACATTTTATTTCTATATAAAATATTGTCAACATTATATTTCTAAAGAAACTTTTGTCAAAATTTTATCTCTATAGAAAAATTTGTCAAAATTTTATTTCTATAGAAAATTTTGTTAAAATTTTATTTCTATAGAAAATTTTGTCAAGATTTTATTTCTATAAAAAATTTTGTAAAAATTTTATTTCTATAGAAAATGTGGTCAAATTTTTAATTCTATTAAAAATTTTGTAATAATTTTATTTCTATAGAAAATTTTATCAAATTTTTATTTCTATAAAAAATTTTGTCAAAATTGTATTTCTATAGGAAATTTTGTCAAAATTGTATTTCTACAGAAAATTTTGTCAAAATTGTATTTCTATAGAAAATTTTCTCAAAATTTTATTTTTATAGAAAATTTTGTGAAAATTTAATTTCTATAGAAAATTTAGACAAAATTTTATTTTTATAGAAAATTTTGACAAAATTTAATTTCTATAGAAAAATTTGTCAAAATTTTATTTCTATAGAAAATTTTGTCAATTTTTTTTCTATAGAAAATTTTTGTCAAAATTTGGTTTCTTTAGAAAATGTTGTCACAATTTTATTTTTATAGAAAATTGTGTCAAAATGTTAGTTCTATAGAAAATTTTGACAAACTTTTAATTCAATAGAAAATTTTGTCAATTTTTTATACCCACCACCATAGAATGATGACGGGAGTATAATAAGTTTGTCATTCCATTTGTTACACATCGAAATATCGTTTTCCGGCTATATAAATTATATATATTCTTGATCAGGAAGAAATTCTAAGACGATAAGCATGTCCGTCTGTCTGTCTGTTGTAATTACGCTACAGCCTTCAATAATGGCGCTATCGTCCTGAAATTTAGCACATCGTCCTGAAATTTAGCACAGATTCGTCGTTTGTTTGCAGGCAGGTCAAGTTCGAAGATGGGCTATATCGGTCCAAGTTTTGATATAGTCCCCATGATATAAACCGACCTCCGGATTTGTGGTCTTGGGCTTATAAAAACTGAAATTTTATCCACTTTGCCTGAAATTGGAAATCTAGAGGTATTTTAGGACTATCAAAAAGTGTACCGAAAATGGTGCCTCTCGGTCCATGTTTTGGTATAGCGTCCATATGGACCGATTTCCCGATTTTGCTTCTTGGGTGTCTAGAAAGTGTATTTTCTATCCGATTTGGAAATCTAGATGTATTGTAAAGACCATAAAGACGTGTGTCAAAAATGGTGAGTACCGGTCCATGTTTTGATATATCCCCCATATAGACCGATCTGCCGATTTGGGGTCTTGGACTTATAAAAACTGGAGTTTGCCTGAAATTGGAAATCTAGAGGTATTCTACGAAAATGAAGAGATGTTCCGAAAATGGTGATTATCAGTCCATGTTTTGATATATAGACCGATCTCCCGATTTTACTTCTTGGGCTTTTAAAATCCGTAGTTTTTACCCAATTTGAAACTCTATTTAAAATCTAATCTAAAATCAAAATTAAAATAGTGGAGAAAAGTCTCAGTGGCCCATTATTTTTTTTAATTTGGTCTAATTAATTTTTTTGTATTTTAGTAAATTATTTAATGGAATTTGTTTTTGATTTTTTTTTCATGGAATCGTTGGCTGCAATCAAAAATGTCTCTGATTTTAAAAAAGCTTCGTTCTGCAAAATAACGAACATTTATAGATACTGATGTACACCTTAATTATTTTTACCATCAAGATAATAATTTTGAAATGGCATATTAAGATATTTAGTAGCGATTAATTTTTTTTTTTGCGGAAATGATTGGACTCATTTTGTATTTAAACAAAATAAAAGCTACTATCATTATTACGAGACGGGTAATTGTTGAATAGTTAAAAAAATGTTTGCTATTTGAATCATTAAATATTATTTAGTTCAATAACAAATTCCACATCCTCAAATAGATAGATAGTGGTCTCCAAAAACCAAGTCATTAAAGTTGTATAGAATTAAAATTAAATTTTTATCCAAGATTCATTGGACAGGACAATTATGGAAACTTCTTCTAAAAATATAAGCTATCTAATATTGTTAATCCTTATATGTATCAAGGTAATTGAATTGACTAATTTTTGATTTTCAAAATTCAAAATATAAAAATTTTCAGCCCACGGAGAATCGTCTTGTAATAGAGTTCTATAGCTTCATCTGTGAAATTGTCGGTAAACCTTTGAGACAATTTCATTGTGATTTTCGAAAAATTGGTCCTTCGAATTACCTTTTCAATGAATATATAATGTTTGATCAAAATATAGGAAGTGATTTTCTGTGTAATATAAACATAAAGGCGAAATTTACTAAATCTTCACGACATTTAAACTTTGCCAATGTTACATTTTCATTTTGTAATGTCATATCGGAAAAATTTGATAAAATTCTTTTGGCTAACCTTTTGGGAGAATTACGAAAGACTAGCAATTTACCAAGATCATGTCCTCTAAATGCTGTAAGTACAAGAGAGAAATTATGACAATACCTCACAAAAAATATTTTAATATCTTTACTTTGTATTTTAGAATACAAAATATTATTTTAATAATTTTTCCATCAGTGAGAAAACCTTTTCATTTCTCATGCCCTCTGTGAATTTTACATTCAAAGTGAACTTTTATAAAAAACAAACATTAATTGGAAAGACCACAATATTGGGCTCATTGAATACATTGTAATTTAGAAATAAATAATAAAGAAATTGATATAAGAAATAAATGCACACATGGCGCAATGTTCCGGAAAATTTTGGATGAAATGTATATAGAGCTATGAAAGGTGATTGCAAAATAAAATCAATTCGTTGTGTTTCATAAAATTTAAATTTAATGAATTTATATTAGTCATACGCCCTAGTGTACATAATAAAAATTTAGAATACAAAATATTATTTTAATAATTTTTCCATCAGTGAGAAAACCTTTTCATTTCTCATGCCCTCTGTTAATTTTACATTCAAAGTGAACTTTTATAAAAAACAAACATTAATTGGAAAGACCACAATATTGGGCTCATTGAATACATTGTAATTTAGAAATAAATAATAAAGAAATTGATATAAGAAATAAATGCACACATGACGCAATGTTCCGGAAAATTTTGGACGAAATGTATATAGAGCTATGAA
Source organism: Haematobia irritans (assembly GCF_050003625.1). Lineage (NCBI taxonomy): Eukaryota > Metazoa > Arthropoda > Insecta > Diptera > Muscidae > Haematobia > Haematobia irritans. The sequence continues at coordinate 219,038,815 of NC_134398.1, read as the reverse complement.
AGGTGATTGCGAATAAAAATGAATTCGTTGTGTTTCATAAAATTTAAATTTAATGAATTTATATTAGTCATACGCCCGAGTGTACATAATAAAAATTGTTTTTCTGCAGTTTAACAGTTGTGACGGTTTCTAAAAAAGAACGCAACAAGAGTGTTACCGCTCGGTGATTCGAAAGGTAAAGTGAGGTCGAAAATCAAAAAGAGTTTGAATTTTATGGGTCTAAGGGTATAGACGGATTCTAAAGAAGAACGAAAAAAAGTATTATCGCTCGGTGATCAAACAGAGTTTGAATTTTGCTCCTCCTTTCAATGGCTTGTGATGAGTCTCATTCGCACTAAAAAAACAAAAGAGTCAAAAGCCAATTTAATTTTATTTTAGTTCAGGGCTATTATTATGGTCTAATTCTAGAATTTTTCCAATATGAGAAAGTTGTCTTCCCCTTTTTGGTATAATTTTGACTGTTATCATAAGGAAATTGATATGAGAAATAAATAAATAATATGCACACAAGGTGGATTGTCCTGGATATATTTCGCTGAAATGTATATGCAGCTATGGCAGTTGATTGTGCAACAAAATCAATTTGCTGATTTCTATAAAATTTATATTTAAGGAATTTATATTAGTCATACGCTCGATGGAACATTATAAAAAGTTTTGTTTTGAGTAGTTTTATTTATTAGCCTCCAAAAGCTATTGTCTTTTTGGCTTTATGAAAAACTTAAAATTGTAGTACGAAAAGTACTTGATACAATCAATTACCAATGCGAATACAAAAATAATTGATCCAATTAAACTTCCAATTGATTTTCATTTAAATTCAATTAAATTTTAATTGGAAAAATTTTGGTGATAAATTTATCTGTGTACAGTCGAAAATTTATCTAGAGAGAGTTTTAGGAGCTCGTACGTCATCTTGTACTGAGACACTGCCTGGTGTCCGAAAATGGATACCACAGCAGCAAAAGTAACAAAAATCAACGATGGTCTATAGGCAGACCGCCGATTTAACAACAAAAGATTTCATGGGTCATATCCCCCAAAAACTTTTGAACATGAGACATGCTGTCGGAGCGATGCCAGAACTAATAACACAAGCTGGAGTCTTTTGCAGAACAGGTTTTGACGCTTCTACAAGTACAAAGCGTTGGACATGAGAAGATTGTCGGTAAGATTCGTGTTTTGAGATTCACAAGAAGAAAGTGAAACGTTAACAGCAAGTGGGATTTGAATATCACAGTGCTATATTCGCTTTATTCAATGCCGAAGTAAAGGAAAAACAGTCCCAATTGGCGAAGAGAAAAGGTTATATGCATCCGCATCACCTTTCCAAATCGCCACTATCAAATAATTGTGTGAAATTCTAAAACATTTGAAAAATATTCCTAATCAAACTTTCAAATTTAGTATTTTCAGTTTAAAAAAATTTATCATGCACAGAAAAAAATTTCACGAAAAAATTTTCAATTAAAATTTAATTTTAATTGAAACAAAAATCAATCACAACAATTAATAGTATCAATTAATTTTTTAGTTTAATCAATTAATTTTTTAATTGGCCTTCAATTAATTTTTTAATTGATACTATCATTTCTGTGATTGAAGACATTTCAATTAAAAAATTAATTGGATCAATTAATTTCGTGATTGAATAAGAAAATTTTTTTTTGTGTGTGTGCACACATAGCATTTAATATAAGATTCTTACATTGCAGGATATGGTCCATTATAAAAAGTTCTCAATTTTTCCACATTAATTTCGGTGTTAATGCTATTTTTATTAAGGGTCTATCTATATTAAAATCACTTATACCACATAGCGCCCAACAAAGTTTTTATTCGGTCTTTCTATATTGGGATTATTCTAGGCAGAATTAAGCAAATACAAAAAACTGTTCCACTTGGCGAAGAGAAAAATTTATTTTCCTCCACAGGATCATTACATTTGGGGTAGGAAATGCTGGGCCATACGCCATATGGAAAAGAATACTGGAATACCCGTAAAAATAGTGTTTTCACAACTATAGGGTTTATAACAATTTCTAGAATGCACACAGGGCATATAATATAGAAATTTAACATTTCAAGATATCGTACAATATGGAAAGTTTTCACATTTTCTACATCAATTGTGGTACTAGTTTAATGCAAAATTTGTTTAGGGTCTTCAAATAATTAAAATCACTCATACCACATAGTGTCCAATATTTTTTTTATTTTGAAATTTCTATCCGGTCAAAACGGTGAAGAAGACGAAGATTGTCTCATCGACCGGAAAGTTGATGACCATTCTTTTTAGATCTACAAGAGGAAAGTAAAACGACCGAAGGGCAAAATCTTCACAGGGAAGAAACAAGTTATCTTCATCGACATTATCCTTCATATCGTGGCGTACCACGATCAAATTTTGTTATAAAATGCTGCCCCATTCGCTGCATCGCAAAGAATATTGAAACACTCGAATAGATACAACAATAGTATCTTCAGAACTATAGGGTTTGTAGAAATTCCCCATGCTTTTCCGCATGACAAAGAATGTTGGAATAATCGAATACCTAGAAACATAATGTCTTCAAAATTATAGGGTCTAAAAAATTTCTAGACTGCACACATATCAACTTATATAGGATTACTATATTTGAGGATATCGTTGAATATAAAAAGTTCTCATATTTTCCACATCAATTGCGGTATTGCTTTAATGCATCTTTTGTTTAGCGTATACACATATTAAAACATTGTGTCCAAAAAATTTATTTATTTTGTTATTTTGTATTGGGATTATTCGTTGCTGAATTAGAGAAAAAACTGTGACACTTGGCAAAGGAAAAGCGTTATATTCCTTCACATCATCTTTCCGCAACAACACCATCATATTCGGTTACGAAATGCTGCTCCACCCGCCGTACTAAAAAATATTGGAAAAATGTAATACATAAAAAAGTAGTCGTTCAGAATTTGAGAGTTTATAGCAATTTCTAGAGTGCACACATAGTATCAAATATAAAATTCTTAAACTTCAAGAAATTGTACAATATAAAAGGTTCTCATATTTTTCAAATCAATTGTGGTACCGGTTTAATACAAATTTTGTTTAGGGTCTACATATATTAAAATCACTCATACCACATAGTGGTCAAACATTTATTTATTTGTTATTATACCCTCCACCTTAGGATGGGGGGGGGTATATTAACTTTGTCATTCCGTTTGTAACACATCGAAATATTACTCTAAGACCCCATAAAGTATATATATTCTGGGTAGTGGTGAAATTCTGAGTCGATCTAAGCATGTCCGTCCGTCCGTTGAAATCACGCTAACTTCCGAACGAAACAAGCTATCGACTTGAAACTTGGCACAAGTAGTTGTTATTGATGTAGGTCGGATGGTATTGCAAATGGGCCATATCGGTCCACTTTTACGTATAGCCCCCATATAAACGGACCCCAAAATTTGGCTTGCGAGGCCACTAAGAGAAGCAAATTTCATCCGATCCGGCTGAAATTTTGTACATGGTGTTAGTATATGGTCTCTAACAAACATGCCAAAATTGGACCACATCGGTCCATAATTATATATAGCCCCCATATAAACCGATCCCCAGATTTGGCGTGCGAAGCCTCTAAGAGAAGCAAATTTCATCCGATACAGCGGAAATTCGGTGCATTGTGTTAGTATATGGTCATTAACAAATATGCAAAAATTGGTCCACATCGGTTCATAATTATATATAGCCCCCATATAAACCGTTCTCCCGATTTGACTTGCGGAGCCTCTAAGAGAAGCAAATTTCATCCGATCCGGCTGAAATTTGGTACATGGTGTTGGTATATGTTCTCTAATGACCATGCAAAAATTGGTCCATATCGGTCCATAATTATATATACCCCCCATATTTAATCGATTCCCAGATTTGTCCTCCGGAGCCTCTTGCAGGAGCAAAATTCATCCGATTCGGTTGAAATTTGGAACATGGTGTTAGAATGTGGTCTCTAACAAACACGCAAGAATTGGTTCATATCGGTCCATAATTATGTATAGCCCCCACATAAACCGTTCCCCAGATTTGATCTCCGGAGCCTCTTGGAGGAGCAAAATTCATCCGATCCAGTTGAAATTTGCAACGTGGTTTTAGTATAAAGCTGTTAATATTCATGCCAAAACTGGTCCATATCGGTCTATAGTTATATATATAGCCGATCCCCAATCACACAGAAATTGGTCCATATCAGTTCATATTCATAGTTGCCACTCGAGCCAAAAATAATCTACCAAAATTTTATTTTTATGGAAAACATTGTCAAAATGTTATTTCTATAGAAATATTTATTTATTTGTTTTTTTTTGTATTGGAATTATTCTTTGCTGAATTATTGAAAAACCGGTGGCACATGACGAAGCTTTCTGCCTCCGCATCATCTTTCTGCAACAACACCATCATATTCGATTGCGAAATGCTGCTCCATCCGCCGTACTAATAAAAAAGTATTGGAAAAATGTAATACACCAAAAAGTTGTATCTTCAGAATTTGAGAGTCTATAGCAATTTCTAGAGTGCACACATAGCTTCAAATATAAAATTCTTAAACTTCAGGAACTTGTTCAATATAAAAGGTTCTCTTATTTTCGAAATCAATTGCGGTACTGGTTTAATACAAAATTTTGTTTAGGGTCTACATATATTAAAATCATTCAAACCACATACTGTCCAAAAACTTATTTATTTGTTATTTTTGTATTGGAATTATTCGTTGCTGATTTAGGGAAAAAACTTCCTTAGCATTGGCTTAAGAAATACTGACTTCATTCACCGTATGAAAAAGACTATTTGAAAAATTTAAAACCTTCAAAAATGGAAACCTCATAACTAATTTTTAGAATAATTTTTAGAACGCACACATACTAACTTATATAGGTTTGAAATGTTTCAAAATATCGTTATATATGTAAAGTTTTCATATTTTTCACATCAATTGCGGTACTGGTTTAATAAACATTTTGTTTAGGGTCTACACATATTAAAATCACTCATACAACATAGTGTCCAAAAATGTATTTATACTGTATTTATTATTATATTATTCGATGAAAATAAATGAAAACAAAAGCAGCTGTCCTACTTGGCGAAGGAAATCCGTGGCAAAATATAATACAAATAAGTATATACGGCCGTAAGTTCGGCCAGGCCGAAGCTTATGTAGAAACTTCTACTGAAGACTGTCATCCACAATCGAATTACTTGGGTTGCGGTAACTCTTGCCGATGCCAAGGTATCTTTAAACTTCCTAACACCGTAATATATACCACATAGTCCATACGTGGTATATATTAAACTAAAAAAGGCCGATTAAATACGTATATAATTAAGTTTAAAGTTTCTATAGAAATAAAATTTTGACAACATTTTCTATAGAAGTAAAATTTTGGAAACAATTTTCTATAGAAATAAAAATTGGAAAAAATTTTCTATAAAAATAAAATTTTGACAAAATTTTTTATAGAAATAAAATTTTGGCAAAATTTTCTATAGAAATACAATTTTGACAAATTTTTCTATAGAAATAACATTTTGACAATGTTTTCTATAAAAATAAAATTTTGGTAGATTATTTTTGGCTCGGGTGGCAACCATGATTATGAACCGATATGGACCAATTTTTGTGTGATTGGGGATCGGCTATATATAACTATAGACCGATATGGACCAATTATGGCATGGTTATAAGCGGTCTTATACTAACACCACGTTGCAAATTTCAACCGGATCGGATGAATTTTGCTCCTACAAGAGGCTCCGGAGATCAAATCTGGGGAACGGTTTATATGGGGGGCTATATATAATTATGGACCGATATGGACCAATTCTTGAATGGTTGTTAGAGACCTTATACTAACACCACTACCAAATTTCAACCGGATCGGATGAATTTTGCTCCTCTAAGAGGCTCCGGAGGTCAAATCTGGGGATCGGCTTATATGGGGGCTATATATAATTATGGACCGATATGGACCACTTTTGGCATGGTTGTTAGAGACAATATACTAACACCACGTACCAAATTTCAATGGGATCGTATGACTTTTGCTCCTCTAAGAGGCTCCGGAGGTCAAATCTGGGGATCGGTTTATATGGGGCCTATATATAATTATGGGCCGATGTGGACCAATTTTTGCATGGTCATTAGAGAACATATACCAACACCATGTACCACATTTCAGCCGGATCGGAAGAAATTTGGTTCTCTTAGAGGCTCCGCAGGCCAAATCGGGGGATCGGTTTATATGGGGGCTATATGTAATTATGGACCGATATGGACAAATTTTTGCATGGTTGTTAGAGACCATATACTAACACCATGTACCAAATTTCAATTGGATCGGATGAATTTTGCTCCTCTAAGAGGCTCCGGAGTTCAAATCTGGGGATCGGTTTATATGGGGGCTATACATAATTATGGACCGATATGGACCAATTTTTGCATAGTTGTTATAGACCATATACTAACACCACATACCAAATTTTAACCGGATCGGATGAATTTTGCTTCTCCAAGAGGCTCCGGGGGTCAAATCTGGGGATCGGTTTATATGGGGGCTATATATATTTATGGACCGATATGAACCAATTTTTTTGCATGATTATTAAAGACCATATACTAACACCACATACCAAATTTCAAGCGGATCGGATGAATTTTGCTCCTCCAAGAGGCTCTGCAAGCCAAATCTGGGGGTCGGTTTATATGGGGGCTATACGTAAAAGTGGTCCGATATGGCCCATTTGCAAAACCGTCCGACCTACATCAATAACAACTACTTATGCCAAGTTTCAAGTCGATAGCTTGTTTCGTTCGGAAGTTAGCGTGATTTCAACAGACGGACGGACGGAAATGATCAAATCGACTCAGAATTTCACCACAACCCAGAATATATATACTTTATGGGGTCTTAGAGCAATATTTCGATGTGTTACAAACGGAATGACAAACTTAATATACCCCCCATCCTACGGTGGAGGGTATAAAAACTGTGCCACATGACGAAAAACCTTCCTCCACATTGGCTTAAGAAATGCTGACCCCATTCACCGTATGAAAAAGAATATTTGGGAAATTTAATAATAAAATTTCTAGAGTGCACACATATTAACTTATATAGGTTTCAAATGTTTCAACATATCGTTGAATATAAAAAGTTCTCATATTTTTCACATCAATTGTGGTACTGTTTTAATAAACATTTTGTTTAGGGTCTACACATATTAAAATCACTCATACAACATAGTGTCCAATAATTTGTTTTTTTTTTTTTTGTAATATACTAGGTTTTAATGAGGTATTTTTTAAACTTCTATCCACTCCCAATGATCCGAAAAGATGTCTACAACAAATGTACAACAAATGACAAATGTACAGTGTAAATACATAATTATAATCAAACAGAACATACCGAAAAAAAAAAACAAACATACATAATGTAATGTTTTATAATATAATTAATTTTTAAAATCAATATATACATATATAAAGAAAAAAAAATATTTTTTTTTGGCCTTTTTTGTCGTTGTTTGCCTCTTACGTTTATACATATATATTTTTTTTTAATAAAACATAATACATATACGTAAAAACAAAAAAACAAAACCAGATGAAGATGCATTCAATTCAAATACACTGACCATAATGACTTTATGTTGATCACCACAATATGAAAACAAAGTTTTGATTCAAGAAAACACCAACAAGCATAAAAACCCTCCACCTCCCTTTTCGAAAGGGTAAACAGCTACAACAAAACCCAGAATATGGACACAAGTTAAGCAAGCTTATATTGAACACACTGCCTGGCAAGCCAAATTGTTTTTCTCTCTCTTACTACTACTACTACTACCATTGTTAAACTGCTACTTGTATGATTCTTTAACAACAAAAAATGAAGGCTTTTTGTATGACCTAGAAGAGCAAGCAAGCATTATTTTTCTCTTAAACAGCATAAAGAGAATGTAACTTAGTAAGCAGCAGGCAATCACACAGCAGCAAGCAAGCAAGCCGGCCCAGCACGGCACGTTACATTACGTTACGTTATATATAAAACAACACCTGTATTATATTTTTTTAATTTATTTCTAATGAATGAAAAGAAGAAATGAAATGCCAATAAAATTTAGGCCATATGCCTAAGCCATTAAATATTTCTGCAAAACACCTTTGAAATAAGCATAAAACCTTCTTCTATGTCTTGTATAAATTGAAACCCTCCCCCCCCTGAACCACTATTTAAAAAAAAAAACAAAGCGTTATAGATTTTTTTTTTACATTTTATTGGAAATTATAAAATATTTTTATAGTATATTATAATAATTATAAATTAATGTTATGCCATTGCGTTTACGTAACATTTACGTTTTTATTTATTTTATTTTTTATTGATTTATTCAATTTTTTTTTATAATCCTTACCGAAAAAATCCCCATATTTAACAAAAATTTTTGATAAATAATCTAGATGAGTACACGGCCATGATTGGCAAAAACCGGGGCGATGGTAAAATGGGAAGGCTTCTTTGAAATCCAACAATGCAGCGGCGCAAATCGTCTCCGAAAAAAGACGTTAAAGCCATACAATAGAGCCTCTGACAAATATGCTATATATGGACTAAACCAGGAGGAAAGACGAAATGCCCCAGCTGAAAATAAAATCAAAATATGAAAAATCGATAAAATCATACCCCAGAAATCAAAATCAACACCAAAATCAAATGAAAAAAAAAAACAAAAATTTGAATTTATCATAAAACCCCCCCCCCCCCCCAAAAAATTATGTATTAGCCATAATACATAAAAGCAACAGTATACATATTTATGAAAAAAAAAACACAAACCATATCTTTTATTGGATAAAACTCGAATCATATCTTTACTCGCCCCCATCACATTCAGCAAAATCTAAAGGATAATACAGGATATATATATCAAAAAGAGATGATTGGAAATTATATATGGGGTATTTTTAATTTTCCCACCAAAAAAATCAAGGATTTTTGATACATCATCATCGACATATTGCCAGACACTTCCAGCCAGCTTAATCATCATTATATGTTAAAAAAAAAATCAAAAGAAACAAAATGCTATCATTTTTTATAGCCACCCTGTATTTACTACTACTACTACTACTTCATTAACATCACATCTAATCTCATAGAGCTTTTTCGCCTTTTTCGTATGAAATGGACAAGAATGAATTTGGAAACCATATCAAATCCCCAAAATGTGAATGAAAGAAAGACACTCTCTATCTGTCTACAGATTAACAAACGCTGCGGTATGTCACTTTTCTACGTTGGATTGGTACTAAACGTTGGATATTCTAATAACTAATAAAAAAAAAAACTTTACAGAAATTAAGAAAAATCTCTAAATCTTTCGTACTTGACTTGAGTGTTGTTCTTTCGTTATTAATCTACTTGTTATTTGTATTTTACATTTCCCCCAAAAAAAAAAATCTTTGTTTTGTTCTCTCTTACTCCCTCTCTCTCTCTGTTATCTTCGATGTTATATCTCTGGCTTTGAATTTATTGTTTGTGTTAAAATAAAAAAAACTAACTAAATTTAAACTAAAGTTATACAAGTGATAAAAATTATTAAATAATTATATAACTTATTTATAAAAGTAAAAAAATTCTAGTATATAAAAACAAATTCTCTCTAACCCTATTGCTATTACTTTTATCTATAGATACACACTGTCTAAATGTAAAATCTAAACATACATTAAGGGAACCTATTTGAATCTCAAATCAAAATCTTATTTTGCAAATTTTTATTTCTATAGAAAATTTTGTTAAAATTTTATTCCCATAGAAAATTTTGGCAAAAATTTTATTTATATAGAAAATTTTGTTAAAATTTTATTTCTATAGAAAATTTTATCAAAATTTAATTTCTATAGAAAATTTTGTCAAAATTTTATTTTGATCGAAAATTTTGTCAAATATTTATTTTTATAGAAAATTTGAATAAAATTTTATTTCTACAGAAAATTTTATCAAAATTTTATTTCTATAGAAAATTTGAATAAAATTTTATTTCTACAGAAAGTTTTATCAAATTTTTATTTCTATTGAAAATTGTGTCAAAATTTTATTTCTTTAGAAAATTTTGTAAAAATTTTAATTCTATAGAAAATTTTGTCAAAAATTTTCATTTCTATCGAAAATTTTTATCAAAATTTTTATCTCTATAGAAAATTTTATCAAATTTTTAATTCTATAGAAAATTTTGCCAAAGCTTTTATTTCTATAGAAAATTTTGTCAACATTTTATCTTGATAGAAAATTTTGTCAAAATTTTATTTCTACATAAAATTTTGTCAAAATTTAATTTCTATAGAAAATTTTGTCAAAATTTTATTTTGATAGGAAATTTTGTCAAATATTTATTTTTATAGAAAATTTGAATAAAATTTTATTTCTACAGGAAATTTTATCAAAATTTTATTTCTATAGAAAATTTGAATAAAATTTTATTTCTACAGAAAGTTTTATCAAATTTTTATTTCTATTGAAAATTGTGTCAAAATTTTATTTCTTCAGAAAATTTTGACAAAATTTTATTTCTTTAGAAAATTTTGTCAAAATTTTAATTCTATAGAAAATTTTGTCAAAATTTTAATTCTATAGAAAATTTTGTCAAAATTTTCATTTCTATCGAAAATTTTATCAAAATTTTTATCTCTATAGAAAATTTTATCAAATTTTTAATTCTATAGAAAATTTTGCCAAAGCTTTTATTTCTATAGACAATTTTGTCAAAATTTTTATTTTCTGAAGAAATAAAATTTAAATCATGTTTCAAAATTTTATTTCTATAGAAAATTTTGTCAAAATTGAATTTCTATAGTAAATTTTCTGTTATTTCTATAGAAAATGTTGTCAAAATTCCGTTTCTAGTGAAAAATTTGTAAATTTTTTTCTATAGAACATTTTGTCAAAGTTTCTATTTCTATTTAAAATTTGGTCAAAATTTCATTTCTAAAAAAATTTTGTTAAATTTTTAATTCTAATTATTTTATTTCTATTGAAAATTTTGTCAAAATTTTATTTCTATAGAAAATTCTGTCAAAATTTTTTTTCTATAGAAAATTTTGTCAACATTTTTATATCTATAGAAAATTTTGTCAAAATTCTATTTCTATAGAAAATTTTGTCAAAATTTTATTTCTATAGAAAATGTTGTCAAATTTTATTTCTATAGAAAATTTTGTCAAAATTTTTATTTTATTTCTATTGAAAATTGTGTCAATATTTTATTTGAATAGAAAATTTTGTCAAAATTTTATTTCTATAGAAAAGTTTGTCAAAATTTTATTTCTATAGAAATTTTTGCCAAAATTTTAATTCTATAAAAAAAATTGTCAAAGTTTTATTTCTATAGAAAATTTTGTCAAATTTTTATTTCTATAGAAAATTTGGTAAAATTTTTAATTCTATAGAAAATTTTGTCAAAATTTTATTTCTATAGAAAATTTTGTCAAAATTTTAATTCTATAGAAAATTTTATCAACATTTTTATATCTATAGAAAATTTTGTCACATTTTTATATCTATAGAAAATTTTGTCAAAATTTTATTTCTATAGAAAATTTGGTCAAAATTTTATTTTTATTGAAAATTTTGTAAAAATGTTATTTGATTTCAGCCTAAAACCATGCATTGACTAAACTACAAGTGTAGCTTAACCAACAGAGTAAAAGAATGTTTGTCAAATTTATTTGGGCAAAGCCCTATAGACTGCAAAATGGTTGAATGGACGCACGTTTCGGAATTACCACATTCCTCATCAGCATCCTTTACTAATTGGTTGATAGTTTTGCTGCAAGTAGAGCATGCTGATGAGGAATGTGGTAATTTAATTTCTAAGGAAAATTTTGCCATAATTTTATTTCTATAGGAAATTTAGTCAAAATTTTATTTCTATAGAAAATTTTTTCATAATTTTATTTCTATAGGAAATTTGGTCAAAATTTTATTTCAAAAGAAAATTTTGTCATAATTATATTTCTATAGGAAACTTGGTCAAAATTTTATTTCTATAGAAAGTTTTGTCAACATTTTTATATCTATAGAAAATTTTGTCACATTTTGATATCTATAGAAAATTTTGTCAAAATTTTATTTCTATAGAAAATTTGGTAAAATTTTTAATTCTATAGAAAATTTTGTCAACATTTTATTTCAATTGAAAATTTTGTCAAAATTTTGTTTCTATAGAAAATTTGGTCAAAATTTTATTTCTATAGAAAATTTTGTGAAAGTTTTATTTCTTTAGAAAATTTTATTTCTATAGAAAATTTTGTCAAATTTTGTTTCTATAGAAAATTTGGTCAAAAATTTTATTTCTATAGAAAATTTTGTCAAAATTTTATTTTGAAAGAAAATTTTATCAAATTTTTATTTCTATATAAAAGTGTGTCAAAATTTTATTTCTTTATAAAAGTTTGTCAAAATTTTATTTCTATATAAATTTTTTCAAAATTTTATTTCTATAGAAAATTTTGTCAGAATATTATTTCCATAGAACATTTTGTCAAAATTTTATTTCTATAGAAAATTTTGTCAGAATTTTATTCCCATAGAAAATTTTGTCGAAATTTTATTTCTATACAAAATTTTGTCAAAATTTTATTTCTATAGAAAATTTGGTAAAATTTTTAATTCTATCGAATTTCTATAATTTAATTTCTAAGGAAAATTTTGCCATAATTTTATTTCTATAGGAAATTTAGTCAAAATTTTATTTCTATAGAAAATTTTGTCATAATTTTATTTCTATAGGAAATTTGGTCAAAATTTTATTTCTATAGAAAATTTTGTCATAATTATATTTCTATAGGAAACTTGGTCAAAATTTTATTTCTATAGAAAGTTTTGTCAACATTTTTATATCTATAGAAAATTTTGTCACATTTTGATATCTATAGAAAATTTTGTCAAAATTTTATTTCTATAGAAAATTTGGTAAAATTTTTAATTCTATAGAAAATTTTGTCAACATTTTATTTCAATTGAAAATTTTGTCAAAATTTTGTTTCTATAGAAAATTTGGTCAAAATTTTATTTCTATAGAAAATTTTGTGAAAGTTTTATTTCTTTGGAAAATTTTATTTCTATAGAAAATTTTGTCAAATTTTGTTTCTATAGAAAATTTGGTCAAAAATTTTATTTCTATAGGAAATTTTGTCAAAATTTTATTTTGAAAGAAAATTTTATCAAATTTTTATTTCTATATAAAAGTGTGTCAAAATTTTATTTCTTTATAAAAGTTTGTCAAAATTTTATTTCTATATAAATTTTTTCAAAATTTTATTTCTATAGAAAATTTTGTCAGAATATTATTTCCATAGAACATTTTGTCAAAATTTTATTTCTATAGAAAATTTTGTCAAAATTTTATTCCCATAGAAAATTTTGTCGAAATTTTATTTCTATACAAAATTTTGTCAAAATTTTATTTCTATAGAAAATTTGGTAAAATTTTTAATTCTATCGAAAATTTTGTGAAAATTTGTATTTCTATAGAATTTTTTTTTTTTTCAAAATGACAATATTTATTTCTATAGAAAATTTTGTAAAAATTTTATTTTTATAGAAAATTTCTAAAGAAAATTTTATCAAAATTTTATTTTGAAAAATGATTTTGTTAAAATTTCTATAGAAAATTTTATCAAAACTTTATTTTTATGGAAAGTTTTGTCGAAATTTTATTTCTATAGAAACCCGTTATTATTTGAAAGACAACTAAAAGTTCTCTTGAAGTTATCATTTTCTGAGAATTGTACCATTCTAAGGTTTACTTTTCCAATATTTATACCCACCACCATAGAATGGTGACGGTGGTATAATAAGTTTGTCATTCCATTTGTAACACATCGAAATATCGATTTCCGACTATATAAAGTATATATATTCTTGATCAGGAAGAAATTCTAAGACGATAAGCATGTCCGTCTGTCTGTCTGTTGTAATTACGCTACAGCCTTCAATAATGGCGCTATCGTCCTGAAATTTAGCATAGATTCGTCGTTTATTTGCAGGCAGGTCAAGCTCGAAGATGGGCTATATCGGTCCAAGTTTTGATATAGTCCCCATATAAACCGACCTCCCGAATTGGGGTCTTGGGCTTATAAAAACTGGAGTTTTATCCACTATGCCTGAAATTGGAAATCTAGAGGTATTTTAGGACCTTCAAAAGGTGTAGCGAAAATGGTGCCTCTCGGTCCATGTTTTGGTATAGAACCCATATGGACCGATTTCCCGATTTTGCTCCTTGGGTGTCTAGAAATAGTATTTTCTATCCGATTTGCCTAAAATTGGAAATCTAGAGGTATTCTAGGACCACAAAGAGGTGTGCCGAAAATGGGGTGTATCGGTCCATGTTTTGATATAGCCCCCATATAGACCGATCTCCCGATTTTACTTCTTGGGCTTCTAGAATCCGTAGTTTTAATCCAATTTACCTGAAGTTTGAAATCTAGAGGTACTCTAGGACCCGAAAGACGTGTGTCGAAAATGGTGAGTATCGGTCCATGTTTTGATATAGCGCCCATATAAACCGATCTCCCGATTTTACTTCTTGGGCTTCTAGAATCCGTAATTTTCACCCAATTTGCCTCAAATCAGAAATCTAGAGGTATTCTAGGAAAATAAAGAGATGTGCCGAAAATGGTGAGTATCGGTCCATATTTTGATATAGCCCCCATATAGACCGATCTCCAGATTTACTTCTTGGGCTTCTAGAATTCGTAGTTTTTATCCAATTTGCATTAAATTGCAAATCTAGGGGTATTCTAGGACCATAAAGTTTTTGATATATCCCTTATAAACCGGTCCCCCGATTTGGGGTCTAGATTCTAGAACAATTAAATGTGCTGAATACTGTGTGTATCCTTCCATGTTTTGGTATAGTCCCCATTACACCGAACTCCCGATTTAACTCCTAGGGTTTCTAAAAATTTTAGTTTTTATCCGATTATCCACAAATTGAAAATAAGTGGATAATCGGATGCAAAATTTCCAGATTTTACTTCTCGTAATCATTTAAATAATTGGGATGAAATTCTACAGATTTTAAATTTCAAACCAAGGCGTTATTTCATCATTTTCATGCACACTTATAAGAGATGTTTATGATTCCTCTAAAACTCAAACAAAAAATGATTCTTATAAATTCAGAATTTGATCTGGTCTTCATAGGTAAAATCTTTACTTTTGTCTGTGGGAAGCCTACTGGTTGAACTGATCTGCTTGGGAAAATATCTGTCATCAAACTCTCCTGAAATTTTCAAAGGAAACTATTATATTTGATTCATGGTGGTGGGTATTTAAGATTCGGTCCGGCCGAACTTACTACTCTGTATACTTGTTAGGAAGTAATTTTGCTGGAGTTTTTGATGCTAGATATTTGCACCCATGAATGTAACAAATCTCGTTTTAATGTGTATTGGTAACACAATTAAAATTCATTTTGATCTAAGGTGTATCAATTCTAAATTTTGTGGAAAATAAGATTTTTTACAAATTAATTTCATATTAAAATTACTCATACAACCTTGTGTACCACATATTAAATAAATATTGTTTTTGGCCCAAGCGTCCTGAAGTTGCACAAAGGTGCCTATATCATACTCATATATTATCAATAGGGTTCTAATGTGGTATATGCTAATCTCTGTTAGTAATGCCCTATATCAGAGAAATTTCTTCTGATTTGGATGAAGTTGCCATTTCTTCATTATTTCTATTATCCATTATAACCGTGAAATTCCCATTTCTCCATTATTTCTATTATTCATTATACCCGTTAAATGTTCAAAGTATCAGTTCTATGGATTCAAATTATTATAAATATTACCACATAACTCTTATTTTTTTTAATTGTAATCTTAAAATTGTATAAAATATATTTTTTGTAAGGTCAATGCATCAGCCACAGTGGGGTGTAAACTTGGAAAATAAGACAAAATTTTTTATTTTTAATTTTAGGAATTTTTATCGTTTGTCTTAAAATTCCTTAAAATATATTTTTTTAAAGACAATCTATCAGTGTAGGAAAATAAAGCTAGCCAGAAAACTCTTCCTTAAATTGGGCTCACTATTGCTTTTTATACAAAAAAAAAAACCGATCAAATTTGTGTATGGGTCATATAGGGTTGACCTAGTCCTATTTTAGATTTTTCTTACTCTCTCTCTCTCTTAACTACAATGTCTTTCTGTTTCTATTAATTATTGATTGAAATCATATTTTAAAGTTAAGAAACAAAAAACATTTGTTTTTTTTTTTTATTTTCTACACAAACTCTTCATATATCATTGTATACTTTTAAGAAATCTTACAAATCAAACACATACTCATTAAAGAAAAAAATCCTTGTTTTATATCTTACAGATGTGGCCTTTGGTTTTGACTAAAACTATGAATGAAAAACCAATTCCTTGACAAATTCAAATTCATCAACGGTTCAAAATTTCTGAAATTAAAAAAAAAATGACCAAACTATAAAAGACCTAGCGAAATGAAAACTCTACAAATGAAACAAAATAAAATCGAATCAAAATGCAAAAAAAAAAAAAATGAAAACACTTCTGCCTCATAAAACGGAAGCAAAATGGGAGGGTGTGTTGAAATTAATTGAAAATTTTCATTATTTTATAACTTTGAATTAAAATAAAATCCAGTAGAAATACCCCCCCCCAAAAAAAAAACAAAAACTTCTCCCACCCACCAAATCAAAATTGAAATTTAAGGAAATAGCCCCAAAAAAGCAGAACCTTTTTTTTTTGTAAAATATCAAAAAAATTGTGTTTAAACGAATTGGTAAATAAATACCCTTTATTATCCCAAAACAAAAACCACCCAAGAAAAGATAAAGATTTTTAGTAAAGAAAAATCATCAAATCCCATTTGTATAAAAAGCATAACCCCCTTTTCAAAATTCCAATAACATGAGAATTTTTTTGTAGAGTATAAATTTTTTTTAGATTAGAAAGAAATATAAATTTGATTTGATTGACTATTCACCATTTTTGGGATCTAAAGCTAAGAGGAAACATTTGAAAGATTCTTTCAAAAAAATATTTTTGAAATATATTTTTTTTAAAGATTTAAATAGCTCTCAGCTGAATAATCCCCAACTGTATATACAATGAATTTGAGTTTAAATAAATAAAAAAACAAAATTTAATAAATTTTCTTTCATTGCATGTATTTTTCCTATTTTATAAATTAGAAACAAACAAAAAAACAATCTCTTTTAGATGGCTTGATTTCCTCTCGAATTTGGCATGTTTGAAATGTTATTCCTCTCTCTGAAATGTTATTCCTCTCTCTCTATCATTTCCCTCTCAATTTTAGATATCTCCTAGTTACATTGTTGTGTATGTTAGTAAATGCTTTAAAAGCTTGCTTTTAAACAAAATTTGCTTAATTTCATTTCGTTTTTTCCCCCTACTTGAATAATATGTTTAAAAAATATATATAGAAAATATTTTGTAAATATTTGTCAATATTTTTTTTGCTTTAGTTTCCTTTTATTTTTTACAAAAAAAAAAAATTAATATTAATCTTGTCTCTCTCTCTCTCTCTTTGTTTCTTCGTTATGTTTATTAGGTCCTATTGGTGCCAGTATTGTAGCCATGAGTCCTCGCACCATGCTTGATCTAAATCCCGCTTTGGCTATGGTCAAACCGACCTTTGAATCTCGTGGACCACCCATAACATCGAAAGACTTTAAGGATACGGATAAGAATACAACGGAAGCATCAAAGAAAAACTTTTTATAGGATTATTAAAATAACAATAACAATAACATTAATAATAACAACAACAAACAACTATAAATAATAATAACAACAACAACAACTGCAATGAAACCAAGAAAAATCAGCTAAGTTCAAAATGTGACATTTAAATTTTATCTACCACCACCACAACAACAAAATTTAATAATAACATCAACAACAAGAAGACAAACAAACAAATTAAAACCAAAAATAAAAATATACTATTCAATTCTGTCTACTAAATGCATTAATTAATTAATGTTTACATTAACCCATTTTCTTTAAAAATACTCTTATACCCAAAGAAAAATATACAACTATCCTCAAGCCATATATAGGAAAAAATATTCAAAATCAAAACAAAACAAAAAATATATTTTAACATTTTTTTTTTTAAATTATCAAAATCAAAGGCTAAGGCCTATGATAAAAATAAAACCAAATACGTACATACCCTATCTACTTGTTACATACACCCAATATTATTACCAAACATATTAATCAGTATCCCCCCTATTAACGCATTTATGGCTCATCCCTATCTTATAATTAGAATTTGTAGTAACCATCTAAAAAATCACAAACACACATACATACACCCACGTATATCTAAATACAATAGCATATAAATATGTCACTCTGAAATACTATATTTAATTACCCTCATTTTCAATGACCATATGGATATGACAAATTAGTTAACTTCATCTAAATTTCCATTAGTATTAGGTGTATGAATTCGTTTTTGGCTTTCATATTTTGACCAAATTTTGTTTAGAAATAAATTGTTGACAAAATTTTCTATAGAAATAAAATTTTGACAAAATTTTCTATAGAAATAAAATTTTGACAAAATTTTCTATAGAAATAAAATTTTGACAAAATTTTCTATAGAAATAAAATTTTGACAAAATTCTCTATAGTAACACAATTTCGACAAAATTTTCTATGGAAATAATATTTTGACAAAATTTTCTTTAGAATAAAATGTTGACAAATTCTTTCGATAGAAATAAAATTTTGACAGAATATTCTATATAAATAAAATTTTGAAAAAAATTTTCTATATAAATAAAATTTCGACAAAATTTTCTATATAAATAAAATTTCGACAAAATTTTCTATGGAAATAATATTTTGACGAAATTTTCTATAGAAATAAAATGTTGACAAATTTTTCTATAGAAATATTTTGATAAAATTTTCTGTGGAAATAAAATTTAAAAAAAATTTTCTACATAAATAAAAATTTGACAAAATGTTCTATAGAAATAAAAATTTGACAAAATTTTATATAGAAATAAAGTTTTGACAGAATTTGCTATATAAATAAAATTTCGACGAAATTTTCTATAGAAATAAAATTTTGACAGAATATTCTATATAAATAAAATTTTGACAGAATATTCTATATAAATAAAATTTTGAAGAAATTTTCTATAGGAATAGAAATTTAACAAAATTTTCTATAGAAATAAAAAAATTTACAAAATTTTCTGTAGAAATAAAATTTTGACAAAATTTTCTATAAAAATAAAATTTTGACAAAATTTTCTATAGAAGTAATATTTTGACAAAATTTTCTTTAGAAATAAAATGTTGACAAATTCTTTCATAGAAATAAAATTTTGACAAAATTTTCTGTAGTAATACAATTTCGACAAAATTTTCTATAGAAATAAAATTTTGACAAAATATTCTATATAAATAAAATTTTGACCAAATTTTCTATATAAATAAAATTTTGACAAAATTTTCTATATAAATAAAATTTCGACAAAATTTTCTGTAGAAATAAAATTTTAACAAAATTTTCTATATACATAAAAAATTTGACAAAATTTTCTATAGAAATAAAATGTTGACAAAATTTTCGACAGAAATAAAATTTTGACAACATTTTCTATAGAAGTTAAATTTTTGAGAAAATTTTCTATAGAAATCGAATTTTGACAAAATTTTCGATAGAAATAAAATTTTGACAAAAGTTTCTATAGAAATCGAATTTTGACAAAATTTTTTATGGAAATAGAATTTTGACAAAATTTTCTATAGAAATAAAGTTTTGACAAAATTTTATAAAGTAATAAAATCTTGACAACAAAAATATTTCTATACAAATAAAATGTTAACAAAATTTTTGTAGAAATAAAATTTTGACAAGATTTTCGACAGAAATAAAATTTTGACAATATTTTCTATAGAAAATAAATTTTTGACAAAATTTTCTATAGAAATCGAAGTTTGACAAAATTTTTATAAAATTTCTATAGAAATCAAATTTTAACAACATTTTTATAGAACTAAAATTTTTGTAGAAATAAAATTTTGAATAAAATAAAATTTTGACAAAATTTTCAACAGAAATAACTTTTTGACAACATTTTCTATAGAAATTAAATTTTTGACAAAATTTTCTATAGAAATCGAATTTTAACAAAATTCTCTATAGAAATAAAATTTTGACAAAATTTTCTATAGAAATAAAATGTTGACAAAATTTTCTATAGAAATAAAGTTTTGACAAAATTTTCTATAGTCATAAAATTTGACAACATTTTTACAGAATTAAAATTTTATAAAAAAAGTCTATACAAATAAAATTTCAACAAAATTTTTGTAGAAATAAAACTTTGAATAAAATAAAATTTTGACAACATTTTCTATAGAAATTAAATTTTTGACAACATTCTCTATAGAAATTAAATTTTTGACAAAATTTTCTATAGAAATCGAATTTTGACAAAATTTTCTATAGAAATAAAATTTTGACAACATTTTCTATAGAAATCGAATTTTGACAAAATTTTTATAGAAATAAAATTTTGCCAAATTTTTTTATAGAAATAAAATTTTGACAAAATTTTTTATAGTATTAAAATGTTGATAAAAATTTCTATAGAAATAAAACGTTAACAACATTTTTTATAGAATGGAGCCAACGTAGTGCAATGGTTAGCATGCCCGCCTGGCATTCCAAGAGTCGTGGGTGCGATTCCTGCTTCGACCGACCACCAAAAATTTTTCAGCGGTAGGTTATCGCCTCTCATTAATGCTGGTGACATTTCTGAGTGTTTCAAAGTTTCTCTACGTGGTTTCATAGCAATGTGTAACGCCGTTCGGACTCCACTCTAAATAGGAGGTCCCTTGTCATTGAGCCAAACATGCAATCGGGCAGCACTCAATGAAAAGAAAGAAGTTCACCACTGTGGTATCCAAATGGAATGAATAGTCTAAATGAGCCTGAAATATCGGGCTGCCACGTAACCTAACCTATCCTTTTATAGAAAAAAAAGTTTGACAAAAATTTGACAAAAAAGAAATACAATTTTGACAAAACTTTCTATATAAATAAAATTTTGACAGAATTTTCTATATAAATAAAATTTCTACAAAATTTTTTTTAGAAATAAAAATTTGACAACATTTTCTATAGAAATAAAAGTTTGACAAAATTTTCGATAGAAACAAAATTTTAACAAAATTGTCTATATAAATAAAATTTTGCCAAATTTTCTATAGAAATAAAATTTTGACAGAATTTGCTAAAGAAATAAAATGTTGACAAAATTTTCTATCTAAATGAAATTTTGACAACATTTTCTACATAAATAAAATTTTGACAAAATTCTTCTATAGAAATAAAATTTTGACAAAATTTTCTATAAGAATACAATTTTGACAAAATTTTCTATACAAATAAAATGTTGACAACATTTTCTGTAGAAATATAATTTTAACAAAATTTTCTATAGAAATAAAATTTGGACAAAATTTTCTAAAGAAATGAAATTTTGACAGAAATTCTATATAAATAAGATTTTGACAAAATTCTCTATAGAAATAAAATTTTAACAAAATTTTCTATATAAATAATATTTTGACAGAATTTTCTATATAAATAAAATTTGTACAAAATTTTTCATAGAAGTAAAAATTTGACAAATTTTTCTTTAGAAATAAAATTTTGACAAAATTTTCTTTAGAAATAAAATTTTGACAAAATTTTCTATAGAAATAAAATTTTGAGAGAATTTTCTATATAAATCAAATTTTGACAGAATATTCTATATAAATAATATTTTGATAAAATTTTCTGTGGAAATAAAATTTAAAAGAAAAATTCTACATAAATAAAAATTTGACAAAATGTTCTATCGAAATAAAATTTTGACAGAATTTGCTATATAAATAAAATTTCGACAAAATTTTCTATAGGAATAAAATTTTGACAGAATATTCTATATAAATAAAATTTTGAAAAAATTTTCTACAGAAATAAAAATTTAACAAAATTTTCTATATAAATAAAAATTTTACAAAATTTCTATAGAAATAACAAATTGACAAACTTTTCTATAGAAATGAAAAATTAACAAACTAGAAATAAAATTTTGACAAAATTTTCTAGAGAAATAAAATTTTGCAAAATTTTCTATAGAAATAAAATGTTGACAAAATTTTCTATAGAAATAAAATTTTTGCAGAATACTCTATATAAATAAAATTTTGAGAGAATATTCTATATAAATAATATTTTGACAACATTTTCTGTAGAAATAAAATTTAAAAAAATTTTTTTACATAAATAAAAATTTGACAAAATGTTCTAAAGAACTAATAATTTTACAAAATTTTCTATAGAAATAAAATTTTGACAGAATTTTCTATATAAATAAAATTTCTACAAAATTTTTCATTGTGACAACATTTTCTATAGAAATAAAATTTTGACAGAATTTTCTATAGAAATAAAATTTTGACAGAATTTGCTATATAAATAAAATTTTAACAAAATTTTCTATATAAATAACATTTTCTACAGAAATAAAACTTTGACAAAATTTTCTATAGGAATAAAATTTTGACAAAATTTCCATTAGAAATAAAATTTTGACAGAATATTCTATATAAATAAAATTTTGACAAATTTTTGTATAGAAATAAATATTTAACAAAATTTTCTATATAAATAAAATTTTGACAAAATTTTCTATAGAAATAAAAGTTTGACAAAATTTTCTATAGAAATACAATTTTGACAAAATTTTCTATAGAAATAAAATGTTGACAAAATTTTCTATATAAATAAAATTTTGACAGAATTTGCTATATAAATAAAATTTCTACAAAATTTTTCATAAAAATAAAAAATTTGACAAATTTTTCTATAGAAATAAAATTTTGACAAAATTTTCTATAGAAATAAAATTTTGACAAAATAAAAAATAAAATGTTAACAAATTCTTCTATAGAATTAAAAATTTGACAAAATTTTCTATAGGAATGAAATTGTGATAAAATTTTCATTAGAAATAATATTTTGAAATAAAATTCTACATACACAGAGAATACAGATTGGTTGTGATAACCGAATTTATTGGCAACCTCCTTTTGGCAGTTGCACCAACTATCAGTTGGCAGTTGTGTCACCCGATAAATTCGGTCGACTCAATCGAATTATGGGAACTCCAACTAATACTATATATGGAGTTGGTTGTATCAGACGATGGAATTTTTCGTTGTTCCCTTCATTTGGTTGTGTCACCCATCCCCAATTACAAATTAATTTCATTTAAATTTTATTTTTTTTATTTGGATTAAATACGTTTAAATATTTGTATTAAAGATGTATAGCTAAATACAATGTATGATAACAATTAATGTCCTTAAAATGTTTTGGCGGTTGGGCAAACAAAATTTAATACACATTCCATTATGACCTTCAGTTGAAAGTCGACTTTTTTAAATATTAAAATGCATAAAAATGGACCCGTATTACTAGTTTTTGCATATAAGTTATTTTTGGTCGCTATAAGTTATTTTGGTCTGTGCCTACAGACACGTTTGGACAAACAAGCCAATTTTGAAACCACAAGTGATGAACTTCTTCTTATTGCTGAGTGCGTCCCGATAGTGTGTTAGGCATTATGAAAACAATCTGGCCCATGGCCCTTTGTATCCACTTGGGTCTGTTGTACAACGTTGACATATTGGATTATTGTTTAAAAATAAATCAAATAAGATTAGTTAGATTTTGGTGCACTCATGTTTATAAAAACAGTTCAGAACCTACCAATTTATTCACAATGACATCTCTGTGAGGTTCCAAGTACACAAAGCATCCTGGAGATATGTCATTAAATCCGATTGGGGTACGTATGATTTTTATGCCCTATAATATATCCAACATAAATGATCCACTCCTATATCGTTACGTATCTTTTACTTACGTCCTCAATATAATGCTTTGAACAACATTGTGGATGCCACTTTGTAGCGCTTTAAAAATCGTCATTTGTTACGTTTAATTGAAAAACAAACAAAAAATATCTTCTTTGAGAACCAAGTAATTAACAAAAATTTAAGTGACATTTAAAAATATTTCAAATAGGATTCGGTTGTGAATACTGTATGTCAGTTCTGATTGCTAAATGGCAGTTACGAAATTTATTTAAAGTTGGTTGTGCAAACAGAATTCGAAACAAATGCTTCAAAATATATAGATTTTGTTGCTTCAACCATTTGTCTTGTATCACAAACGAAATTCTATTGAAATGATTGCCAAATGATAGTAAGCATGAAAAGATGATTGCATTAAAGAAAATAGGTTGACACACCTAATATATAATTCTAAATGTAGAATTTTCATTATCAGAACCGATTTCCAACCAAATTGTTCTCTGTGTGTATATAAAATTTTGAGAAAATTTTCAATACAAATAAAATTTTGACAAAATTTTCTATAGAAATAGTATTTTGACAAAATTTTCTATAGAACCTAATTGTGATAAAATTGTCTATAGTAGAGGTGTGCGCGTGACATGAAATTCTCGTGACACGCGTGAATCACGTGAGTCGTGAACAAAATCCAATGCAAGTGTCGTGAATGTGTGTGAATGGGTCTAAAATAAAAATGTCGTGTGTGAGCGTGCGTGAGAAATAAAATCGGTTCGTGAATGTGCGTGAATAAAATTTCTGCAAAATCACGCTCACGAAAAAAATCAAGATTTTATTCATACTCGTATTTTAACTGAAATTAATTTAGCTCTCAAACTGTATTCTATTTTTGAAGTTTATTACCTTTGCAGATTTCCGTTTGGAAAATGTCGTGAGGTTCGTGAATTTGTCGTGAATCAAGTGAATTGTTGTGAATCGTGCGTGAACGTGAGTCTTTAAAAGTAGTACTAACGCACGCTCACGCACAGATCGTGCGTGAGTACTGGTTTTCATTTTGTGAATGTGCGTGAGTGGGATTGGCTTCAATACGTATCGTGCGTGAGCGTGCGTGAATAAACATTTTGTTTCGTGAATGTGGGTGAGTGTGAGTGAAATTTCAGTCACGCACACACCTCTAGTCTATAGAAATAAAATTTTAATAAAATTTTTTATAGAAATACAATTTTAATAAAATAGACAAAATTTAGACAAAAATTTTCTATACAAATACAATTTGAAAAAAATTTGCTATAGAAGTAAAATTTGTATAAAATTTTCTGAAAAAATAACATTATAGAAATAAAATTTTGATAAAATTGTCTATAGAATTGAAATTTTAACAAGAAAATAATATAGAAATAATATTTTCATAATATTTTCTATAGAAATAAAATTTTAACAAAATATTCTATAGAAATAATATTTTGACAAAGTTTTCTATATGAATAAAATTTTGACAAAATTTTCTATAGAAATTAAATTTTAAGAAAAGTTTCTACAGATTTTGATAAATATTTCTATAGAAATACAATTTTTCTATAGAAATAAAATTTTGTTAAGCCAAAGCCCATTGTCACTAAGAAGATCATAATATATAATATTACAAAAACTGAAATAAACTTCTAAAATTAAATAATAAAACATTTCTTTCGGAGAACAATTTTTATCAAAAAATTCGGAATAAGATTTTTAAAATTTGGTAGATTTTTGTTAAAATTTTCTTCGTCTCTTTATTTCATGAAAGAGAGAAAGATGTCTTGAGGTACATATAGGAGTTTTTTTTTTCAATTATGATTGAAAAAAATCTAAATTGTTGAAGTTCGATTTCAATAATGGAAGATTGACTATGCTAATATGTTTGAGAATAGGAATACGCAAATTTTCCAATAAAGAAAATTGATGAAAAAGTGAAAATCTCAAACCCCTGTCTTCACATTATTTTGGGACTTTTTTGGGATTTTTCATAACACCCAATTTTCAGGTCCTTCTCGAGTTGCTGATTTTTTTTATAATTTTTAGAAGATTTATTACATTATCTTGGAAACTCTGTAGATATTTCTTATTAACATAATCGAGTACAATTGGCCATTAACTTAATCATACACCTAAGAGCAATACCCTCATAATACTTCTTTAATTACATTTCAAAAAGAGAAATTTATAGTAAAATATAACAAACAACCAGATTAAAAAACCTAGGTGCCATTTTCATATATGTTCACAATATCCACAACATATCAAAGCAATACATTTGTTTTTATACTAATTTTTGAGTAAAATCATAAAAACGAGTTAACTTATAAAAAAACATTTTGCTTTATAGTTTCTAATAAAATAATTACAAAAAAAAATTATTTTAGAAATTTATACTCTGGGTTGTTATGCTAATACATTATGTTTTTGTTTTATTACAATTACTATAAAGATAAATATTTAACATTTTACCATACACATATATTTTAATTATAAAAAAATATAGAACCAAGGTTTTCTAAATAGATTTGAAAAAAAGCAGGATTTTCTTTTTTGTTTGTTTTGAAGAACCAATAAATAAATTGATTTTTTTATTTGAAAAAAAAAGAGAAAAATAAAATAAAAAAGAAAATAAAAAACCTCAGGAAATAACAAAAAATTGCATTCATTTGATTTAAGCAAAACAAAAATTTATAAATTTAATTATTAAAGATAAAATAGTAAGGGTTAATGTTCATTTAAAAGAAAAAACATAACAGAACAGCTTGAGAAAAAAACTAAATAGGATTTTCAATAAACAAAGCAAATCCTAAATATGTAAATATATTTATATGTTTATGAAAATAACAATAAATAAAAACATTCACTTAAAACATCAGAGGATTTAATTATGTAACGAAGAAATTGAAAAAAAAACGATTCATCTTGTCCCAAAAACAAAACAAATTTCAAATATTTCTTAACAAATTACAAATTTGATAATTTTAAAAATTCCCTTTCCCACTTCATTATTTTGTTATTGTTGTAAATTATCAAACTTAAAAAAAAAAAACACAAAATTGAAAAATCCATTGGAAAAAAACCTAAAGAAAACATTTTCTTCGCTTAGTATAGAAAACTAAATTTAAAATAAAACAATAATAAGATTAGTTTAATAAAAAAACCCAAAATTAAGAGAAAAAAAAAATCGATATCAAAATTTATGATAAATAAAACAAAAACAATAAACTAAGATAAATTTAATAAAATTAAAACAAAAATTGTATATCTGCGAACAAAACAAAACAAAAAAAAAACGAAATTCAGCTAAGTAAGTTAAAAGTGGTTAAGTGGTCTAAAATAAAAAAAAATAATAATAATTTTGTTATTTAAACTACATATATATATACATATACATACATATACTTTATTCTTATTACTATTTTTTGTTAGCTTTAATGCTGATTTTTTAAGCAGTATTTGTTAAGTTTACTCTATAATAATTTATTTTTAAAACAAACAAACAAAAAAATATTTTCCTTAAAACGACAACAACCAACAAAACAAAACAAATTGTTATCTAGTCAAAATATTTCGTAAAATGAAAAACAAAAATAAAATAAATTTATGAAAAAAAGATCAACTTTAAGACGATTGATATACATAATAAATAAGAAATAAATCCCAAACAAAAAAAAACAACAACAAATAAAAGGAATGTATACTATTTCGAAAAAAAAACTTTCAGAGTTAATAACAACAAGAAAAATTCTGAAAAATATATATATATATTAAATAAAATTTAATAAAATCTTTTATGATAACACCAAAAAAATTGAAATAAAAATTTTTTAATTGTAATGGACAAAAGGTAAATTAAAAAAAAAATTATATTTTTGAGGTATGGATTCTAAAATTCGGTTTAATTCTTCATATTTTGAATCATTATTTAATTTTTAAATTATTTATTAATGACCCTGATTTTTCAAATAATAAATAATTTAAAAATTATTTATTATTTAAAAAAAAATAAAAATATTCTTTGTTTGACTCGGTAACACACAGAGGACTGTGACCCTTTATTATGCAGATGTGAAAGAATGTATCCTTTAACCCTCTAATGACCAATCCCGCCTTTAGGCGGACTTAATTTAATAACGAAGCTTTTAGTAAAACACACCTTAAGACAACAAAAATGGGTAAAATAAAATGAAAACTTAGTTGAAACTGTTCAAGAGACTTTGTAGCATATACTGAATTTTACCGTATAAATTTTTCTTGTTTAGTTTTCTTGCTTTTGTTTAGTTAACATTGAAAACTTAATCAGCTGGTAAAAAAATTGGGGAATTAGAGGGTTAAACGAATTGTCTCAAGCCTTTCGTCTCTCACCAATCACCAATGCACAACCAAATTCAATACAGCCTATGTTGTGCCATCACATAAGTGCAAAACAGCTGTTGCTTATAGAAATGTTAGGGCACTTATATTATCAACATTTAGCACAAAATGCCACACAACATAAATGTTGTGATGATGGGTCATCGACGTATGGTTAACATTAACAGTACAAACATACAAACCTAACCTACTAGACTCAATGAACACATCTCTAGGGAGATGATATAAAAGCTCACAAATAACTGTTTAGCTTTTATTCATGTCAAAGAAAGTTAAGGTAGGTTAAAATGAAGAGCTAACAGTATGTAAAAGTAATATTGTGTGAGAGAGAGAGGGAGACGAGTGAGAGAAGGGAGAGATATACACATAAATGTTAGAAATCAACAGTGCGCGCTTGCTATCAGGCAGCAGGCATGCAGGCATTCAATAGACACATCATGACGAGCAATAACGGGTAACAAAATGATTTTGGCATAAGTGAATTGTTGGGAACAACAACAAATGCCATACGTGGCGAGGAAGTCTAATTGTACGCATCTCGCATCTTTGCCGTTAACGTGTTGTTGTTGTTCGTCATATGTTGTTGTCGTATATTCTGTTATTGCTGAAAACTCTATGGTGAGTGAGAAGGAATATGTGCGTGTGTGTGTCTATGTTGCTGAGTACGAATTGTGGCAATGACAGCAACAAAAATGTTCTTTGCAGATTTTGTTGTTGCTATTGTTGACTGGAATACAAATTTTTCGTAATTTTTCTTTAGTTTTTGCTTTTGCTTTGTTGTTTTTTTACTGCTTGATGAAAAGCGGCAGTACAAAAGCATAATATACGAGCAACAGTGCTTTTGTATAAACAGGGATGCCAACTTTTGTTTTTTGTTTCTTGCATTACAAAGGCAAACCTCCCAACAACAGCACAATGAACTTAAAATCAGAGTTTTTCAAAGGAAGTAAATGGATAGTAAATGTTTTTATACCCTCCACCATAGGATGGGGGTATATTAACTTTGTCATTCCGTTTGTAACACATCGAAATATTGCTCTAAGACCCCATAAAGTATATATATTCTGGGTCGTGGTGAAATTCTGAGTCGATCTAAGCATGTCCGTCCGTCCGTCCGTCTGTCCGTCTGTCCGGCTGTCCGTCCGTCTGTGGAAATCACGCTAACTTCCGAACGAAACTAGCTATCGACTTGAAACTTGGCACAAGTAGTTGTTATTGATGTAGGTCGGATGGTATTGAAAATGGGCCATATCGGCCCACGTTTACGTATAGCCCCCATATAAACCGATCCCCAAATTTGGCTTGCGGAGCCTTCCGGAGCAGCAAAATTCATCCGATCCGGCTGAAATTTGGTACGTGGTCTAAGTATACGGTCTCTAACAACCATGCAAAAATTGGTCCATATCGGTCCATAATTATATATAGCCCCCATATAAACCGATCCCCAGATTTGACCTCCGGAGCCTCTTGGAGGGGCAAAATTCATCCGATCCGGTTGAAATTTGGTACCTGATGTTAGTTTACGGCCTCTCATAACCATGCAAAAATTGGTCCATATCGGTCCATAAATATATATAGCTCCCATATAAACCGATCCCCAGATTTGACCTCCGGAGCCTCTTGGAGGAGCAAACTTCATCCTACCCGATTGAAATTTGGTACGTGGTGTTAGTATATGGTCTCTAACAACCATGCAAAAACTGGTCCATATCGGTCCATAATTATATATAGCTCCCATATAAACCGATCCCCAGATTTGACCTCCGGAGCCTCTTGGAGGGGCAAAATTCATCCGATCCGTTTGAAATTGGGTACCTGATGTTTGTATACGGTCTCTAACAAGCATGCAAAAATTGGTCCATATCGGTCCATAATTATATATAGCTCCCATATAAACCGATCCCCAGATTTGACCTCCGGAGCCTCTTGGAGGAGCAAAAGTCATCCGATCCAATTGAAATTTAGTACGTGGTGTTAGTATATGGTCTCTAACAACCATGCAAAAATTGGTCCATATCGGTCCATAATTATATATAGCTCCCATATAAACCGATCCCCAGATTTGACCTCCGGAGCCTCTTGGAGGGGCAAAATTCATCCGATCCGTTTGAAATTGGGTACCTGATGTTAGTATACGGTCTCTAACAAGCATGCAAAAATTGGTCCATATCGGTCCATAATTATATATAGCTCCCATA
Organism: Haematobia irritans; assembly: GCF_050003625.1. NCBI lineage: Eukaryota > Metazoa > Arthropoda > Insecta > Diptera > Muscidae > Haematobia > Haematobia irritans. Next base: position 219,008,207 of record NC_134398.1, on the reverse strand, counting down.
TAAACCGATCCCCAGATTTGACCTCCGGAGCCTCTTGGAGGAGCAAAAGTCATCCGATGCGGTTGAAATTTGGTACATTTCGTTAGTATATGGCCTCTAACAGCCATGTAAAAATTGTCCAATTTTATTACTATAGAAAGTTTTGTCAAAATTTCATTTCTATAGAAAGTTTTGTAAAAAATTTATTTCTATAGCAATGTTTGCCAACATTTTATTTCCATAGAAAATTTTGTCAAAATTTTATTTCTATAGAAAATTGTGTAAAAAATTTATTTCTGTAGAAAAGTTTGTCAACATTTTATTTCTATAGAACATTTTGTCAACATTTTACTTCTATAGAAAATTTTGTCAACATTTTATTTCTATAGAAAATTTTGTCAAAATTTTATTGCTATAGAAAATTTTGTCAACATTTTACTTCCATAGAAAATTTTGTCAACATTTTATTTCTATAGAAAATTTTGTCAAGATTTTATTTCTATAGAAAATTTTCTCAAAAATTTTATTTCTATAGAAAATTTTGTCAAACTGAATTATATACGTATTCAATCGGCCTTTTTTTTGTTTAATATATACCCCTTATGGACTAACTTACAATTTAGAAGACAGTGTTAAAAAGTGTTACGATACCTTGCCATCGGCAAGTGTTATCGCAACCCAAGTAATTCGATTGTGGATGACAGCCTTTAGTAGAAGTTCCTACGCAATCCATGGTGGAGGGTACATAAGATTCGGCCTGGCCGAACTTACGGCCGTATATACTTGTTTTTCTATAGTCTTATGTTGAAAGTGCAAAGTGCGCAATTCATATCGGTCTCCATAAAAAAAAAAACAACATTTTACATAAAAAGGAAATTGATTTTCAAACATACATATTAGCCTTGTGATTTTGTCCCTTCGTCCATTTATTTTCACCGGATTTGGTCGAAATTTGATGTTCATGGAATATTTTGTGGGAAAGTCGATTTTATAGACAAGTTTTTCAAAGTGTGCATTTCATATCGGTCTTCATACAAAAAAAAAGAAACAAAAACAAAATTTTACATAAAAAAGGAAATTGATTTTCAAACATACATATTTTCGTCAAAATATGATTTTCATTAAGGGAAAGGAATTCGAAGACTATGTACACTAGGGTCTCAGCCGTTGTTCAACTGATCCTAAATTAATTTTTATTTATTGCAACATATTTTTTCAATTTGTGCCTCCAGCCCACCAAAATTGGGTATTTAATAATGTAGTTATTTAGCGCCAATGTTTTTATACCCTGCGCCACACTGTGGAACAGGGTATTATAAGTTAGTGCATATGTTTGTAACACTCAGAAGGAGACGAGATAGACACATGGTGTCTTTGGCAATAATGCACAGGATGGGTCCCTGAGTTGATATAACCATGTCCGTCTGTCTGTGAACACATTTTTGTGATCAAAGTCTAGGTCGCAATTTAAGTCCAATCGCTTTCAAATTTGGCACATGTTCCTAATTTGGGTCAGAATAGAACCCTATTGAAATCGGTTCAGATTTAGATATAGCTCCCATATATATCTTTCGCCCGATATGGACTTATATGACCCCAGAAGCCGGATTTTTGGCCGAATTTGGTTGAAATTTTGCACTAAGAGTACAATTGGTAGTATAGTCAAGTGTGCAAAATTTGATTGAAATCGGTTCAGATTTAGATATAGCTCCCATATATATCTTTCGCCCGATATGGACTAATATGGTCCTAAAAGCCAGAGTTTTGGCCCAATTTGGTTGAAATTTTGCACAGGGAGTAGATTCAGCATTGTAGCTATGCGTGCCAAATTTGATTGAAATCGGTTCAGATTTAGATATAGCTTCCATATATGTTTTTCGCCCGATATGGACTTATATGGACCCAAAAGCCAGAGTTTTATCCCGATTAACTTGAAATTTTGCACAAGGAGTACAACTGGTAGTGTAGCTATGCGTGCCAAATTTGGTTGAAATCGATTCAGATTTAGATATAGCTCCCATATATATCTTTCGCCCGATATGCACTTATATGGCCCCAGAAGCCAGAGTTTTGGCCCAATTTGGTTGAAATTTTGCACTAGGAGTACAATTAGTAATATAGTCATGTGTGCCAAAATTTGATTGAAATCGGTTGAGATTTAGATATAGCTCCCACATATATGTTTTTCTGATTTCGACAAAAATGGTCAAAATACCAACATTTACCTTGTTAAATCGCCACTGCTTAGTCGAAAAGTTGTAAAAATGACTCTAATTTTCCTAAACTTCTAATACATATATATCGAGCGATAAATCATAAATAAACTTCTGCGAAGTTTCCTTAAAATTGCTTCAGATTTAAATGTTTCCCATATTTTTTTTCTTCTAAAATTGTGTTCCACCCTAGTGCATTAGCCAACTTAAATTTTGAGTCTATAGATTTTGTAAAAGTCTATCAAATTCTGTCCAAATCGAGTGATATTTAAATGTATGTATTTGGGACAAACCTTTATATATAGCACCCAACACATTTGACGGATGTGATATGGTATCGAAAATTTGGATCTACAAAGTGGTGCAAGGTATAATATAGTAGGCCCCGCCCGACTTTAGACTTTCCTTATTTGTTTATACCCACCATAGGATGGGGGGTATATTAACTTTGTCATTTCGTTTGTATCACATCGAAATATTGCTCTAAGACCCCATAAAGTATATATATTCTGGGTCGTGGTGAAATTCTGAGTCGATCTGAGCATGTCCGTCTGTCTGTTGAAATCACGCTAACTTCCTAACGAAACAACCTATCGACTTGAAACTGGGCACAAGTAGTTGTTATTGATGTAGATCAGATGGTATTGCAAATGGGCCATATCGGTCCACTTTTACGTATAGCCCCCATATAAACGGACCCCCAAATTTGGCTTGCGGAGCATTTAAGAGAAGCAAATTTCATCCTATGCGGCTGAAATTCGGTACATGGTGTTAGTATATGGTTTCTAATAACCATGCAGAAATTGGTCAACATCGGTCCATAATTATATATAGCCCCCATATAAACCGATCCCCCGATTTGGCTTGCGGAGCCTCTAACAGAAGCAAATTTCATCCGATCCGGCTGAAATGTGGTACATGGTGTTAGTATATTGTCTCTAACAACCATGCAAAAATTGGTCCACATCGATCCATAATTATATATAGCCCCGATATAAACCGATCCCCAGATTTGGCTTGCGGAGCCTCTAAGAGAAGCAAATTTCATCCGATCCGGCTGAAATTTGGTACACGATGTAAGTATATGGTCTCTAATGACCATGCAAAAATTGGTCAACATCGGTCCATAATTATATAAAGCCGCCATATAAACCGATCACCAGATTTGACCTCCGGAGCCTCTTGGAAGACCAAAATTCATCTGATTCAGTTCAAATTTGATACTTGGTGTTTATATATGTGGCCTCAAACACCCATGCAAAAATTGGTTGAAATCGGTCCATAACTATATATAGCCGTCATATAAACCGATCACCAGATTTCACCTCCGGAGCCTCTTGGAAGACCAAAATTCATCTGATTCAGTTCAAATTTGGTACGTGGTGTTTATATATGTGGCCTCAAACACCCATGCAAAAATTGGTTGAAATATATAATTATGATATAGGCCCCATATAAACCGATCCCCAGATTTGACCTCCGTAGCCCCTTGGAAGAGCAAAATTCTTCCGATTCGGTTGAAATTTGGTACGTGATGTTAGTATATTGTATCCAACAAACCTGCAGAAATTGGTTCATATTCTGTCCATAATTATATATAGCTCCCATATAAATCGATCCCCAGATTTGACCTCCGGTGCCTTATGGAAAAGCAAAATTCATCCGATCTGGTTGAAATTTGGTACGTGGTATGTGATATTTAACAACCATGCCAAAAGTGGTCCAGATCAGTCCATAATCATATATAGCCCCCATATAAACCGATCCCGAGATTTTGTTTTGGAGCCTCTTGGAGGAGCAAATTTCATCCGAGTCAGTTGAAATTTGGTACATTGTGCTAGTATATGGCCGTTAACAACCATGCCTACCTAGCTCCATATCGGTCTATAGATATATATAGCCCTCAGATAAATCGATCCCCAATCACACAAAAATTGGTCCATATCAAGTTCATAATTGTATATAGCCCCCATATAAGCGACCCCCATATTTCAATTCTGGCTCTCTACGTATCGTGCAAAAAGTCCATATCGATTCGTAATTATTTGTGGACTTACCTATACATAACTTTTTTGTCTAATATATAACACGTATGGACTAAATCAGTTCTTTTCTACGAACATTTTTTCAGAATAATATCAAAACTAAAATTTTTAAAAATTAATTTTTTAGTCTATTGATCTTTTCTGTGTCCAATTTGTCAGAATAATAAAAGCAAAAATAAATTAAATTTTTCAGTCTATTGAAACAAAATGGAATTTTCACAAAAAAATCGGCAAGTTCATTTCTTCTCATAAATCTGTTCTTTTCTGTGTATGAATTAAAGAATAGTATCAAAATTATAACTTTGAAAAATTAAGTTTCTAGTCTATTGATCTTTTCTGTGTCCGGTTTATCAGAATAATACCAAACCAAAATATTTAATTAAATTTTCTAGTCTATAGAGTCAAAATGGAATTTTCAGTAAAAATCTCTAGATTTGCTCTTCTTCTAAAATGTATGTTTTTGTTTTCAAATTATGCAGAACTTAGCCTTTATATAAGAAATTCTTCAAGATTCGCTTTTTTTGTTCTGAAAGAAAACTAAAACCGGGGAAATATTCAACATGTTGCCGTTGGCATAAACTATAATACTACATGGCAACCCTATTGCTAACCGCCAAAAATGTTTGTATTTTTAAGGAAAATGGGGAAAATGTAAAGAGAAAAGCATTTTGTTTGTTTGTTGTTTTTTGATGAAGGAGCGCATATGTTTTTCGTACTCACGAGAGCGAGTATAGTCAGTGAGTGAGTGAGTATGAGAGCAAATCAAACATACGGTAGGGACTTGTTGTGGAGTACAGGAAAAACTTCCAATACAAAAATTTTCTTCTTCTTCTTATTCTTTTGCATTTTGCCACTTTTGTCTCTTGTGGTCGTTTTGTTTTCATGTGGTATCTGCTCTTGTTGTTGTTGTTATTGGTGGAGCTGTTTTATTATGAGAGATATGCTTAAATGTAGAGTTTACACATCTGAACGAACATAACAAATAGGTTCGTTTCGTGCTTGCCGTTGTTGTTGTTGCTATAGTCATTACTCTTTTGTTTTTGTTGTTGTTGTTGGTGATTTTCGCAAAACGACGACTAGTCAAGACGAAGGCGAACGACGGGGTTTTTAATGGATGCTGTGTTGTGCTATGATGCTATCTGAGTAGCGGTATTGAGCACTCTGGTAGTAAGACAACATTTTCAGTTAGCTGCTGAACGTTTTTTAAAGAAGATCTACGGAAACAAACGAACCCAAAGAAGCAGCCATAGTTTCATTTTCCGATTTTCCTTGTTCATATAAAACGGCAAAAAAAGAAATATTTAAAGGAAAATTTATTTTCACATTAATTAGAATATATGGTGGAATTTGTTTCGTGACAAAAAAAGAAGAAAATTGAAATCAAGATTATTTTTATGGTGGCGAAAATTCTCTAAAAAAAAAGAAAATCCTAAAATTGCATGATGTATGAAATATATAAAGAATCCTAAAAAATTCTAAGAAACGAGTAGTGAGTGTTTTAAGCGTTCAAATACCAGGCATGAAAAAGCGAAAAAATGTATAACTATTTTAAGTACCAAAGTATTTTGGTAATATCCTAACTTGAAAGTCACCGACACCAACTACGACGACCACCATCAAGTGTTTGCTCGCCATCAAAGCATATTGAATTTCCTAGGAAAAGCATTTGAAATTTTCCAAAAAAAAAAAAAATGAAATGAAATCTCTTTGTGAATGAAGTCGTCTCAGTTTCAGTCTCGCATAGTGGCTGGAAATGTGTGCTAAAAATTGATTTTGTATTCACAAGTGATGCCACAAAAGAAGTGAGTGTGAGTGTTCGGAATTGAGTGCGTGAGTGAGGTGAATGAGTGAGCGAGGAGGAGTGACTGCTACTACTACTACTGCCGCTGCTGTTGTGTTGTGAGTTTACGTTTGCCAAACAGGCCTTAGTGTCACAGTGCTGCTGACCCACTACCAACCGATGAGGGTGAGTGTGTGAAGAGAATACAAATGTTTGTCTCTATGTTCTCTATATGCCCTCTTTTTTCCCATTACTTTACGCGAAGAGTGTATACCCCCCTATGCTCCAATAAGAACAACAAAAACGACGAAAGCAAACAAAAAAGGCTGATTGAAGCCTAAAATCCCATTCATATACACTTTTAATAATCATGGTTGTTGGCTGTGTAGTTAGTGACGATGGTGTGGTGTGGTGAGGAGCTTTTTTTTTGTATAACAGCCTCTTAACTGTTTTGGTCTAATGCCTGGCGCTGGCAATTTTTGAGTCACTGTTACAAATGTTCCTCTTACCCTCACAGTTACTAGCGCACAATGGGTCTTAAGAGAGGGAACTCAAACTCAAAAATATAGCCAGTGTTTGATTTTAAGATGGGGAAACTAATCATGTGAATTCAACAATGTCTCTAAAGAGTAGATTTGGATTTGCATTAGTTGCATTAGTGTAGTAACAAATCGAAATAATAAAAAAATAAGATTAAGGGATTAAGGAATAAGTCTTGTACACGCAGAGAAGGAATATGATAACCTCAAACATGTTTCAACAGCAAAATATTATTTTTGGATGATGCTCACCATTGCTGCAATGTGGATCCCCTATTCCTTGATCTTCGACATCAGTAAGAATCTTCCTCTCTGAAATCATCTAATTATTGAGTTTATTGTTCGTAATGAACAACTTTTTCCATGAAAGATTTTCGAAATGCTTAAATACGAGTATTCCGAATTTTTAAAGGTCGAAAGATCGACACTTTTGTTTCTCATTATAACCGAGAGGACAATGCATCAAAACACACATTGATTTCGATGATAGATTTATTGAGAAAAATAGGAATAGTGCCATAGAAAAATATTGCCATAGACTCATAACTCATAAAAGAGTTGAAAAATTTCAAAAAGTTGGGGTTTTCACAAAATTTAAAAACGTTAATAGGCGATTTTACGGTATAAGTTATTTTTCCCAATTATTGATAGATTATTGTACCCACTGTGCAGTTCAACAAAAAAAGGTAAATTTTTTACTGTCTTGTACATTGGTAGAATTCTTCACGTGTTGGTAGATTGTGCAAAATATACCTCTTCATCTACGAGGTACATCAATTTTCTATAGAAATACAGTTTTAACCAACTTTTGTATAATCATAAAATTTTGACACAATTTTCTAAAGAAATAAAATTTCGAACAACTTTTGTATAATAATAAAATTTTCACAACATATTCTATAAAAATAAAAATTGACCAACTATTCTACAGAAATAGTATTTTGACAACATTTTCCATAGAAATAACATTTTGGCAAAATTTTGCATGAAAATAAAAATTTGACAAAATTTTTCAGAGAAATAAAAATCTGACAAAATTGTTAACAAAAATAAAATTTTGACAACTTTTTCCATAGAAATCACATTTTGACAAAATTTTCTATAGAAATACAATTTTGACTAAATTTTCTAAAGAAATAAAATTTGACAAAATTTGTTAAAGAAATAAAATTTGACAAAATTTTCTATAGAAAAAGATGTTGACAAAATTTTTCACAAAAATTAAATTTTGACAAAATCATCTATCGAACAAAAATTTTGACAAATTTTTCTATAGAAATAAAATGTTGACAAAATTTTCTATAGATATAAAATGTTAACAAAATTTTCTATAGAAATACAATTTTGACTAAAATTTCTATAGAAATATAATTTGGACAAAATTTCCTATATAAATAAAATTTTGACCAAATTTTCTATAAAACAAGTAAGTAATGTCTAAAGTCGGGAGGGGCCGGCTATATTATACCCTTCACCCATATGTAGGCCAAAATTTGTATTACCATCTCAACTACTTCACATTTGCTGGAAGTTATATAAAGGAGAAATTTTTTTTACTTCTACAAAATCTCTAGAATAAAAATTTAAATCGGCTAACGCTATCCAGTTAATTGGAGGAAATTTCCATTGAAAATGGGTCTAAAATGTGTAACAGTCTACCATATTTCCCCAACTCTGGTGTACGTATATATGGGAGCTATATATAATCTGAACCGATTTTGACTAAATTTGACATGTATAGTTAGAGAAGGAATATGATAACCTCAAACATGTTTCAACAGCAAAATATTATTTTTGGATGATGCTCACCATTGCTGCAATGTGGATCCCCTATTCCTTGATCTTCGACATCAGTAAGAAACTTCCTCTCTGAAATCATCTAATTATTGAGTTTATTGTTCGTAATGAACAACTTTTTCCATGAAAGATTTTCGAAATGCTTAAATACGAGTATTCCGAATTTTTAAAGGTCGAAAGATCGACACTTTTGTTTCTCATTATAACCGAGAGGACAATGCATCAAAACACACATTGATTTCGATGATAGATTTATTGAGAAAAATAGGAATAGTGCCATAGAAAAATATTGCCATAGACTCATAACTCATAAAAGAGTTGAAAAATTTCAAAAAGTTGGGGTTTTCACAAAATTTAAAAACGTTAATAGGCGATTTTACGGTATAAGTTATTTTTCCCAATTATTGATAGATTATTGTACCCACTGTGCAGTTCAACAAAAAAAGGTAAATTTTTTACTGTCTTGTACATTGGTAGAATTCTTCACGTGTTGGTAGATTGTGCAAAATATACCTCTTCATCTACGAGGTACATCAATTTTCTATAGAAATACAATTTTGACCAACTTTTGTATAATCATAAAATTTTGACAAAATTTTCTAAAGAAATAAAATTTTGAACAACTTTTGTATAATAATAAAATTTTCACAACATATTCTATAAAAATAAAAATTGACCAACTTTTCTATAGAAATAGTATTTTGACAATATTTTCCATAGAAATAACATTTTGGCAAAATTTTGCATGAAAATAAAAATTTGACAAAATTTTTCAGAGAAATAAAAATTTGACAAAATTGTTAACAAAAATAAAATTTTGACAACTTTTTCCATAGAAATCACATTTTGACAAAATTTTCTATAGAAATACAATTTTGACTAAATTTTCTAAAGAAATAAAATTTGACAAAATTTGTTAAAGAAATAAAATTTGACAAAATTTTCTATAGAAAAAGATGTTGACAAAATTTTTCACAAAAATTAAATTTTAACAAAATCATCTATCGAACAAAAATTTTGACAAATTTTTCTATAGAAATAAAATGTTGACAAAATTTTCTATAGATATAAAATGTTAACAAAATTTTCTATAGAAATGCAATTTTGACTAAAATTTCTATAGAAATATAATTTGGACAAAATTTCCTATATAAATAAAATTTTGACCAAATTTTCTATAAAACAAGTAAGTAATGTCTAAAGTCGGGAGGGGCCGGCTATATTATACCCTTCACCCATATGTAGGCCAAAATTTGTATTACCATCTCAACTACTTCACATTTGATGGAAGTTATATAAAGGAGATTTTTTTTTTACTTCTACAAAATCTCTAGAATAAAAATTTAAATCGGCTAACGCTATCCAGTTAATTGGAGGAAATTTCCATTGAAAATGGGTCTAAAATGTGTAACAGTCTACCATATTTCCCCAACTCTGGTGTACGTATATATGGGAGATATATATAATCTGAACCGATTTTGACTAAATTTGACATGTATAGTTAGAATAATAATTCTGCTATCTATGCGAAATTTCACGTAAATGGGAGTATAACTTTGGCCCCCTGGTCATATGAGTGCAAATCGGACGGAAGATACATATGGGAACCATATCTAAATCTGAACCGATTTCAACCAAATTCGGCACAATTACCTATACTACTAAACGTACTCCTTGTGCGAAATTTGAAGCAAATCACGGCAAAACCCTGGATTTTGAGGCCATATAAGTTCAAATCGGACGAAAGATATATATGGGAGCTATATCTATATCTAAATCTGAATCGATTTTGACCATATTTGGCACATATAATAGTATCGTTAAAAGTACCGCTTGTGCAAAATTCGAAGTAAGTCAGGGCAAAACTATGGCTTTTGAGACCATATAAGTCCAAATCGGGCGAAAGATATATATGTCAGCTATATCTAAATCTGAACCGATTTTAACAAAATTTGACACACTTAACGATACTATTAAACGTACCCCTTGTTCAAAATTTAAAGCCTCTGTGGTCATATGAGTCCAAATCGGACGAAAGATATATATGGGAGTTATATCTAAATCTGAACCGATTTGCCTGATATTTTGCAAGATTTTCGAGATTCATAAAAATAAGCACGCTAACTATGACCAAATCGGAGATAAATATATATGGCAGCTATATCTAAATCTGAACCGATTTTTTCCAAAACCAATAGCGATTGTCCCTGTCCCAAGAAACGGCCCTAGGACGATCGAACTTAATTTGCGAGCTGTACTTTGTGCACAAAATTACATATACAGACAGACGGACGGACAGACAGACGGACCTCGCTAAATCGACTCAGAATTTAATTCTAAGCCGATCGGTATATTAAAGATGGGTCTATGACCACTATTTCTTGGCATTACATACAAATGCACAAACTTATTATACCCTGTACCACAGTAGCGGTGAAGGGTATAAATATAATTTTTATAGCATTGTCCAAAATTGTTCATAAAATAACATTTTGACAAAATTGTTCATAAAAATTTGACAAAATTTTTCACAAACATTAAATTTTGACAAAATCTATATATATAAAATTCAAATTATGTTTGTTTATTTGTTTGTTTGTTTATTTGTATGTTCCGGGTTGGTGCGAAAACGGCTGAACCGATTTACTTGAAACTTTCAGAGATCGTGGGGGGCACTCATGTGCTGAAAATAGGGTACCTCATTTTTTGACATATGGTCGCGGAGAGGAACCTCCCCTTTGTCCGACTTTTTGAAAATTAGACCAAAGTTGACCGATTTGCTTGAAATTTTCATTGAAGATTGGTGTTGGCATCTAGACAAAGATCCGCTACTTTTTATTTCGATATTTGGCGGCGGAGGGGGGCCTCCCCTTTGTTCGACTTTTTTAAAGTACTGTGAAAAAGCTAAAATTCTCTAAATTATCTTAGATTTACAGAAAACATGTGGTGAGGTTATGGAATTAATATGGGGTACCTGATGATTTCATATGTGGATGGGGAGGGGGACCTCCCCCTTGCCCTACTTTTTGAAACTTGGAACAAACTTATGCGAAACAATTAAACTTTACCGAGTTACTTGAGGACTGGGGAGAGGTTACGATATTAATAGTTGATACCTGATTTTGTGATATTTGGATGGAAGAGAGGCCGCCCCTTTAGGCTTATAATTTGTTTGACATTTTTTGGGACGTTTACAAAAGATACGCTACATCACTTTTCGATATTTGGTCGGGGAGGAGGTCCTCCTCTAAAACTGCAAAAAAATTAAGTTTTCTTGAAATTTACAAAAGCAGTGGGGGAACGTTATGAACGAAGAGGCAACCTTCCTTGCCCCACACTTGAACACAGAAAAAAAAGTGTCTTGTAAATTTAAGGACCATTTTAACTTCCACATAGTTCAACAAATTTACTCTAATATAGTTCATTTTTCGTAACCACAACGAAAATTAACTTAGCTAAAGGAAAACTTATAAAAATTCAGTAAATGTTTTTTAGTTCACTAACTACGAAATGGGAAGGATTTTTCCTTAAATAAATTTCCAACACAGTAGTTAATGCATCGTTGATTCTATTATAAATATACATGGGCAATATAAAAATCTTACTACGAAATGTGGACAATTTACTAAGAAAAAATTTTGTATGGAAAAAAAAATTTTGTAGTAAAAATTAACTTAACGACATTACCGATTCGTACGATGGCTACCTACAGATTATTTCCCTTTTTACTATATGTTGGAGTGTTTTTACTCACATTGAAAATTTTAGATAAAGTAGAATAAAAAGTAGTTAATATAATCCTTGACGGGTGTATATAATTTTATATAGATTCCTCATAGATTTGGTATATATTTAACCTTAACTTATAGATAGAATTCCAACTAATCAATAAACGTGCTACTGGAAAATGTGAGTGCATCATGTGAGGGAGTTTTTAGAGACATTTTGTGTATATCTCGTATGATTGTTTGTGTTTGTTATTGCGTCATTTATGCTGTTGTTGGTTGTTTTGATTCTAGAGACAATGGAATGTTCCTTGTGTGTTGTTGGTATCTTTTGTGGTGAGAATTGTTTTCTTGCAATAGCGAGATCAGAAAGGGATCGTGTGTGTGTGTGGAGTTGTTTTTCTTTACGGCAGCTATGTATCCGTTATGACTATTTGTGTCTTTGAGTTTTATTGTTGCATTCAGTTATGTTGATGCATTTATGAAGTGCACACGTGGATTTAATTTTGCAAAATTGTACGTGCGGTATTGGTGTTTATTAATGAAAATACATTTATTCGAAACATTTTAGAAACTGAGAAGTGAATGTGATGTTACAGAAATCAAAAACACTTTTTATTGATTAAAAAAAAAAGCAAATAATAGATTAAGGAACTGTATATTTCGGTTAATAGTTTAAAATTAGTGCGGATTTTTAATTGATTTACATAAAAAATATACAACATGAGTGGTAATAGCATGATCTATATTTATTCCACATCTGGATCACAGGTTGGAGTCTATTTTTTGGAATCTATTTTGTTTATGTTACAGCAATTCCTACAGGTGAGTACTAAGTTCGAGTTTAGCCGCTAAAATTAAAAATAAATCACTAAGAAAATTATAAAATTGTACGTCTTCGATACAAATTTAAATATAACTTGATGGAGAATAGCCCAAACCAAGTTTTTTATAAAGATTATTTTTTTAATGGATTATTAAAGAAAACTTGTCATGAAAATTGCGATTTTAGCCTCTAAACTCGAACTTAATGTCCAACTTAAATACTAAATGCTATACTGACAAGTGGAAATTATGTCTAATTTTATAATATTTTTTAGTTCAAATATATTCTGAGAATAATTTCAAAAACGTCCCGTTAGTCCATGGATATGATTCCAATACCTACAGGATGGATTTTTCAATGTGGTAAGTTTTTCTATAAACGGTATTTTGTCCGTTTTTAATAAAACCAACATTTCAATTTATTAAAAATAATTTTTTTCACTTGCAGTTAGACAGGTCTTGTAATGGTAATTTTTTGAATATTCTTACTGTTTAATGCTAATTAAGCTGATATCCTTATTGGCTCTAAGAAATACTCTTGAAAACCGTAAGTTAAAAATCAATATGAACGATAGAATTAATTAATTAATAATATTTTTTCTTATATTTTGTATAACTTTGCAATTTCAGATGTTTAAAAGACAAATCCGCCCAACAAAAGTTAGCCAAAATCGATTAAATTGGACAATTCAATTGAATATAGCAACTTATGCCACATATATCTTTCATATGGATAGAAAACATGGAAATTTAAATTAATTACTTTAGTCCTATTAACATAGAATATTACTCTTTTGAAGAAGCAATTACTAACTACCGACAAGTAACTGCATCCAACGTACGAATAAAAATATTTCCTTTGTTGTATATCATAAGCCATAGTTTTGTGTAATATTATAAATTTTTTTTGAAATAAAATACTGGTGGTTATAGAAAATTGACTTGCTTTGTACGAAAAATTTCTTAGTTGTATAGAGGCTTGTTGTACCTTTGATTCCTCAATTTCTCTACTTTTTTGAAAATTATACTGACAAACAGTTTATTTAAAACCAATTTCTTAATACAGGTTTCCCAAAAAATTGTTCATTTTTCTGGATAGCAGGAATATTTTGAATGAGTTTAAGTATATTCTTCCCACACCATAGTAATAATGAACTAAAATACGATGCAATACATGAACTAATTTATAAGAAAATCATGAACTTATCTAGATAAAAAAAATCTTTGGCGCCAAATCATGGTCATTCTTACTATGGGTTAGTTCATTTTTCATAAAAAATAGTAAACTTTTTTTTCGGTGAAGGAAAGTTTTAAGAATTTCCTGGGAAGGTTGGGGGTGCTATTCACTACGGTGTTTGTCGATATTGTATCGGGGAAAGTGACGTCCCTTTAAAACAATAGAGCAAAATTTAAACATTGCCGATCTACTTGAAATTTACAGGGAACGTGGGAGGAGGTGATTAAATTTATACATGATTTTTAAATTGGTATATGATTTTTCGATATCTGGTTGGGGAAGGGAAAATTGAAATAAACTTTGTCGATTTACTTCGATAGAATTTATAGGGACCATTGAGTAGTTGCGAAATTAATATAGGGTACGTGATAGTCCGATATCAGGTCGGAGTGGTGCGAAGGTGGGGAGAAGGTGCCCTTTTGTCCGTTTTTTTTTCTTAAATTGAAAGTAGAGGGTTGTCCATAAATGGGAACTCGGTACATAATTTTATGATTTTTGCACAGGCTTCTGCCAGACTTCTTTTTAGTAAAGAACTTAAATTTACATGAAATTGGTAGCCAACGTAGAGGGTACATCATTTTCCAACATTTTAGCAAATGTTAATGTGGTCAAATTTTTTACTACGTTTGCTTTTTCCGATTTATTGGATAAAATAGTGCTTAATTTTCAGATTTGTTGAGGAAAAGGATACCTTTCCTTGACAAACCACACTTAAAATTCACAAGAAATATAGAAGATTGTCCAACTACTTGAATACAGAACATTATTAAAAACATTTGGAGGAAAGGGTACACTCTCTCCCGCCGTATTTGTACCTATAAACGAAAAATCAAGTAGTCCGATTTGTTTAAAAGAATTCAAATCTTTTCGAATTTGTTTTCAGCACGAAGGATATAGTTGACTAAGTTAACGCATATTGTTCCTCCAAATACGCTTCGGAAGGCGCAGCGAAGCGGGCCGGGTTACGCTAGTTTTATATATAAATACAATTTTGACAAAATATACTATAGAAATAAAATTTTGACAAAAGTTACTATAGAAATAAAATTTTGACAAAATTTTTTATCGAAATAGCATTTTGACGGAATTTTCTAAAGAAATAAAATTTTGACAACATTTCCTATAGAAATACAATTTTGAAAAAAAAACTATAGAAGTAGTATTTTGACATTTTCCATAGAAATAACATCTTGACAAAATTTTTCACAAACAAAAAAAAATTGTGACAACATTTTCCATAGAAATCACATTTTGACAAAATTTTCTATAGAAATAAAATTTTGACAAAATTTCCTAAAGAAATTTAATTTTTTCACAAAAACTTAATTTTGACAAAAGTTTTCATAAAAATAAAATTTTGACAAAATCTATAGAAATAAAATGTTGACAGAATTTTCTATAGAAAAAAAAATTTGAAAAAATCTTCTATAGAAATAAAATGTTGACAGAATTTTCTATAGAAATAAAATTTTCACAAAATTTATATAGAAATAAAATTTTCACAAAATATACTATAGAAATAAAATTTTGACAAAATTTCCTATAGAAATAAAATTTTTGATAAAATTTTCTATAGAAATAAAATTTTGACGAAATTTATATAAAAATAAAATTTTCCATCGAAATAACATTTTGACAAAATTTTCTATAGAAATAAAATTTTGATGAAATATACTATAGAAACAAAATTTTGACAAAATTGTCTATAGAAATAAAATTTCTGACAAAATTGTCTATAGAAATAAAATTTTGATAAAACTTTCTACAGAAATAAAATTGTGACAATCTTTTTATATAAATAAAATATTCCTATAGAAATACAATTTTTGACAAAATTTTCCATCGAAATAAAAATATCACAAACTTTTTTAGAGAAATAAAATTGTGACAATCTTTTTATAGAAATAAAATTTGGACAAAAGTTTCTATAGAAATAAAATTTTGACAAATAGAAATAAAATTTTGACAAAATTTTCTATAGGAATAAATTGTTGACAAAATTTTCTATAGAAATACCATTTTAACAAAATTTTCTATAGAAATACAATTTTAACAAAATTTTCTATAGGAATAAATTTTTGACACAAATTTCTATAGAAATAAAATTTTGACAAAAATTTCTATGGGAATAAAATTTTGACAAAAATTTCTATGGAAATAAAATTTTGACAACAATTTCTATGGAAATAAAATTTTCTATAGAAAAGAGATTTTGATAATTTATTTAAAATTTATTTCTATAGAAAATAAAAATAAAATTTTGATAACATTTTTGTTGACAACATTTTTCATAGAATAAAATTTAGACAAAATTTTCTATAAAAATAAAATTTTTACAAAAATTTCTATAAAAATAAGGGATCATAATATATAATATTTCAGATAGTGAAAGAAACGTCTAATATAAAATAATAAAAAATTTCTTTCGAAAAAAAAAATTTTTTTTTTCATACTAACCACAACAATTGTATCAACAATTTCAAAATAAGATTTTTGGAAAAACGTTCTTCAAATTTTGGTAGATTATTTTTGACTCGAGTTGCAATAGTGATTCCATTCCAATATCCCATATTTTTAGACTATAATACCCACCGTGCAGCATATAATTTGATGATGTTTCTATGTTACTGACTTAAGCGAGTGGTTGCCAAAAAAAAACAATTTTTTCTCTCAAAAAAAAATTCATAGAATATATCGTCAGTAACCTACAATGTAGCAAAGAATTTATTGTGATCGGTATGCTATAGAATTTCTTAGAATTTATTTTTCTTATAACAAGAAATTTGAGGTACACTTCTTATAAAGTCAAATTTTAAGTTTGTATGCGTTAGGATTATGGACAATCCACACAGGAATAATTTGCGAGTTGCTATCTAACTCACTTAAGTGGTTGCGAATAAAATTTTCTCGCATAGAATTTCATAGAATATTTCTTTATTTCAATTTCCATAGACTATTAACCCCACTGTGTAGAATAGAATTTGATGCTGGGATCGAATTGCTGTGTTACAGTTTACTGACTAACTGGCTGAGTGGTTGGCAATCAGGCAAACTGCTTCGAAAGGCTGGATCTCCTCTTGTTTAATTCGGCTAACGTCTAACCATAAGCTGTGGTAGGCCGTTGAACGACGGCTATGTATACGATGACGATGTCTTCTTCGTCTACGACATCTATACAACAGCAACGATGAGTGTAGTCGGCGTATGTCGTATGTTTAATGCTGACACTTCATTAATCGTAACCCAGTGGGTGAGAGATGATTTGATGTATGCGCTCCCATATGTGGTGTTCGTGTGTGCGTATACTTGTTTGTTTATTTATCTGTTCGTTCGTTGTCCCCTATAAAATGGAACCGCTTGCCTAGTGTGTTGACTCCAAAATATATCCCAGCTATTGCATACTAGTATGCAAACTCAAAGGCACGCAAACACACACACCCAATACACAAATGAACATATGCGTACTCATATTCCTTCACATTATTCTAATATACTCTGGTATTCGATCATTCTCATATAGGCTATTTGCTATTACAATGGCTCTAATACTTTGTGGCATCCCTCTCAATCATTTCTGGATTAGAGAAGAGTGGTAATAACTGGGCGAGCTGATTGACTTTCTTCTTCACTTTGTTTTTGGTCTGTTGCTTAGTTTTATTTTCACTCATCATGGGCATGACTCGCGCTTTTGAGGTTTGTTTTTGCTTTTTTGTATCTCACAACTCATTAAGAGACCCAAGTCTGTGTTACACTGCGGCTCCTAGACCACAACACTTTGGCATCAGCCCATATGAGGTGTGCTCTAGGCTCCCACAGTCAATTCAGTTGTCAGATATTTTTTTGTTACACAAATACTGTCCATAAACACATTTTGTCCAGCTAAAAATAGTTATTTGATCTATTTATCAGCGCCATATTTACATATCCATACATTTATAATACGTGTGTGTGTGTGGCGTACGCACATGCGATGGTCTGTATTCGCGGACACATGTGTCCCATATGCAATGCACAGTGTTTTGGAGGATTTATTTCTTCTATCAAGAGCAGAGATGGTATATGCGTCAAAAACATCGTTAAATTCTTACGTATCTTTGGTATACTAAGGTTGCCTTTTATATTTCGGTATTGAGCAACCCTTAGTGTTGGAATCTGCAAATTTACAACTCTACCTTAAAGTTTGACATTTTTGAGGTTATACGTTATCAGAGGCTTTTGACATACAAGAGCCATTTGTGTTATTTACAGCAACGTAAAAGATTCAATTGTGAACATTTTCGCGATTATTTTTTACAACTTTCGATGCGTATTAACTTCGATAAAAATTTTATTTATTTAGAAAATTTTTGTTTTATATCTATTGCAAATTTTCTCAAAATTTTATTTCTATAGAAAATTATGTCAAAACTTTATTTCTATAGAAATTTTTGTCAAAATTTTATTTCTATAGAAAATTTTGACAAGTGTTGACTAAACTACAAGAGTAGTTTAACCAACAGAGGAAAAGTTTATTCGTCAAATTTGTTTGGGCAAAGCTTTATAGACTGCAAGATCGTTGGATGGACAGCCGTTTCGGAATTATCACATTCCTCATCAGCACCCTCTACTTGCAGTAAAACTGTCAACCAAATTATCAAATTATCAGCAAAACTGTCAACCAATTATCACTAAAACTAATGTGAATTACACACGAAAGTCCCATAAAAAGGGTTTCGATAGCCGGCTTTGCCGAAATAATTTTTTGTACAAATATTACAGCCAACTACATTCATCTCGATCATTTGACTTTGGCAAAAGAAAAGTGTAATATTTGTACATTTTTTTTCTATAGAACATTTTCTTAAAATTTTATTTCTATAGAAAATGTTGGTAAAATTTTATTTCTATAGCAAATTTTTTCAAAATTTTATTTCTATAGAACACTTTGTCAAAACTTTATTCCTATAGGAAATTTTGTCAAAATTTTACTTCTATAGAAAATTTTGTCAACATTTTATTCCATAGGAAATTTTGCAAAAACTTTATTTCTATAGAAAATTTTGTCAAAATTTTATTCCTATAGAAAATTTTGTCGAAACTTTATTTCTATGGAAAATTTTGTTAAAACTTTATTTCTATAGAAAATTTTGTCAAAATTTTATTTCTATAGAAAATTTTGTCAAAATTTTATGTTTACAGAAGGTTTCGTCAAAATTTTATTTCTATTCAAAAATTTGTCAACATTTTATTTCTATACAAAATTTGGCAAAATTGTACTTCTATAGAAAATTTTATCAAAATTTTATTTCTATAGAAATTTTTGTCAAAATTTTATTTCTATAGAAAACTTTGTCAAAATTTTATTTCTATAGAAAATTTTTTCAACATTTTATTTCTATAGATAATTTTGTCAAAATTTTATTTCTACATACAAATTTGTCAAAAGTTTAATTATTTAGAAAATTTTGTCAAAATGTGTTTTTCATAGAAAATTTTGTCAAAATTTTATGTCTATAGAATATTTTATCGAAATTTTATTTGTATAGAAAATTTTGTCAAAATTTTATTTCTATCGAAAATTTTGTCAAAATTTTATTTCTATAGAAAATTTTGTCAAAATTTTATTTCTATAGAAAATTTTGTCAAAATTTTGTTTCTATAGAAATTTTTATCAAAATTTTTATCAAAATTTTATTTCTATAGAAAACTTTGTCAAAATTTTATTTCTATATAAAAATTTGTCAAAAGTTTATTTATTTAGAAAATTTTGTCAAACTGTTATTTCTATGGAAAATTTTGTTAAAATTTTATGTCTATAGAATATTTTATCGAAATTTTATTTGTATAGAAGATTTTGTCAATATTTTATTTGTATAGAAAATTTTGTCAAAATTTTATTTCTATAGTTGCACATTTTTATTTCTATCAAAATTTTTTCATAATTTTATTTCTATAGAAAATTTTGTCAAACATTTATTTCTAAAGAAAATTTTGTCAAAATTTTATTTCTATAGAAACTTTTGTCAAAATTTTATTTCTATAGAAAATTGTTGCAAAATTCTATAGAAAATTTTGTCAAAATTTTATTTCTATATAAAAATTTGTCAAAAGTTTATTTATTTAGAAAATTTTGTCAAAATGTTGTTTCTATAGAAAATTTTGTCAAAATTTTATGTCTATAGAATATTTTATCGAAATTTTATTTGTATAGAAAATTTTGTCAAAATTTTATTTCTATAGAAAATTTTGTCAAATTTTTATTTCTATAGAAAATTTTGTCAAAATTTTATTTCTATAGAAAATTTTATCAAAATTTTATTTCTATAGAAAATTTTGTCAAAATTTTATTTCTATAGAAAATTTTGTCAAAATTTTATTTCTATAGAAAATTTTATCAAAATTTTATTTCTATAGAAAATTTTGTCAAAATTTTATTTCTATAGAAAATTTTGTCAACATTTTATTTCTATAGAAAATTTTGTCAAAATTTTATTTCTATATAAAAATTTGGCAAAATTTTATTTCTATAGAGAATTTTGTCAAAATTTTATATCTATAGAGAATTTTGTCAAAATTTTATATCTATAGAGAATTTTGTCAAAATTTTATATCTATAGAGAATTTTGTCAAAATTTTATATCTATAGAGAATTTTGTCAAAATTTTCTTTCTATAGAAAATTTTGTCAAAATTTTATTTCTATAGAAAATTTTGTCAAAATTTTATTTCTATAGTAAATTTTGTCAAAATTTTATTTCTATAGTAAATTTTGTCAAAAGTTTATTTCTATAGGAAATTTTGTAAACTTTTATTGCTATAGAAAATTTTGTCAAAATTTCAATAGAAAACTTTGCAAAATTTTAGTCTATAGAAAATGTTGTAAACTTTTATTAATTAAGACTATAATGAATGAAACTTTTACAAAAGACATATTTCAATTACGCAGTTGTACAAAAATATTTTTGAGGGCATCATAAACAAAAGAATCTTTTAATTTCAGTTTTAATTTTTTTTATTTTATCTTACTTTTATATAACTTAATTAAAATTTTGTCTTAATTTAGTTTAAATGCCCTATATATACATATATATTAATAAATTAGTCACCTCCATTTTTTGTGCCTATACAATTTCCTCCATTCCATATACTGTGCCTTCTCATTCACTAATAAGTGAGTGAGTTTATCCTTGTGTGTTTGTGTAGGTGTAGTCACTGTGTACTTTTAGCAAATGTACTCATGGAACGTGTTATACAAAATGTAATCAAACCGTGTGTAATTTGCAATATTTTGTTCTTGGATTTCGAGAGCAGCTCCCCAACAATACCTCACCATAATGGCTTACCCTTATAGACCACCACCATAAAGTTCCACAAATTTTTTTTTGGCGAAGAGACTGTTGCAAATTTTCCATAATGAAATGACAACATATTGAAATGCCAGAAAAAAAACTCGAGAATAAAACTATGGGACTGAAAATAACACAACAAGAACAAAAAAAGTTTTGTTGGCCTATATGACAATGGTGAAATAAGTATGGTTATATTTAGCCCGGTTAAAATTGAGGCACGACCGGAAAAAGCAACAACAAAGACCAGTGGAATTCAGAGTTGTGCTCTGATTGTGTTTTATTTTATATACGAAAGCTTGAAATTTGTTGAGTAGATTTCCACAGGCACAACATCAAGAGCAGCGGCAGCAGGAGCAGCATGATCCACAATATCCATAGTGTTTTAACCATCCAACCATATATTCCCAGCCACTATATCCATACATCCACATATATCCATGGAGATTTAGTATATTCATATTTAACCTTGTTTGTTTTTGTAGTTGCAGTTATGAGGTTTTTTTGCTTGAGGGATGTCACCGGGTGTGAGGTTGTAGCCAAAAAAACAAGCTTCCAATGTTTTTTTGGCATTGGAGAATTTTCTCAATTTGGTTTTTCTTAAAATTTTCGATATACTGAAGAATCAAAACAAAAAAAAATATCCTTGATATCCTAACTGACATCCCAACACTATTTTTTGTGTATTTGTTTCTTAAGGATATCAGCGAGTGCGAGATGTGAATCAACAAAAAATTCTAAATCTAAAAATAGCCACGTCGAAAACACCTTTCTAATTTCTGGCAATATTCTTCCGTTGGAGTATGCTCTATATTAAACACTACCATGCACTTTTATTTTCAATAATTCTGCTTATTTTATACAAAAAAGAATAGAGTGAATTTCATATTGTGGTTAATGGAATTATTTGGATCTTGGAGATAAACAAATTAGATCGGGAAGTATCATCTCTTTATAAAAAGAATCGATTGTAGAAGCAGATTAGCAAGTCGTTTTACGCAATTTTATTGATTTCCTATTGCATTCCCAGTTTGGAAAATTTTTTGCTGCAGTCTGGTAAAAGTTTTTTGGACTTGGCGAATATTCTCAATTTTTCATTGTTAAAAATGTTCCTGTACTGGAAATAAAAAAAAATCCCGTAATATCATAAACTACAACCCTAAATATTTTTTGTATTTTTAGGGATGTTATCGGGTTGAGGTTTTTACCAACAAAAGCTTTCAAAATTTTTTAGGATTTGAAAAAAAAAATTCTCCACTTTTTTATGAAAATGTTTCCAAATGTTTGTAGGACATTGGGAAACTTCTTAAATACTTTTTCTTAAAAGTTGTCCTATACTGGAGAAACATAATAAAAACTCCCATAATATCATAAATTACATTGCCTACATCATTTTCACTGGGTTTTAGGTTTAAGCCAACAAAAAAGTATCCAAATATTCTTTTGGGTTTGAATGTTTTCCGATTTTTTTTTTGTACTTAAATTTTTTTTATATTGGAAAATCCCCCCTTCCCCCCCAAAAAAAAATTGATGTCATAAATGACATCCCTAGGCGATTTTGAGGTGAAGTTGGAATAAACAAAAGTTTCCAAACTATTTTAGGTCTTGGACCATTTTAACCATTCTTTTGGGTTTGAATGGGTTCCGATTTTTTTGTACTTTAATTTTTTTTTTATATTGAAAAATTCCCCCACCCCTCCAAAAAAAATTGATATCATAAATGACATCCCTAGGTGATTTTCGAGTGAAGTTGGAATAAACAAAAGTTTCCAAACTAGTTTAGGTCTTGGACAATTTTTACCATTTTAATTGTTTTTAATTTTTTTATAATGAAGAATAAAAAACCTAGATAATTTTTTGTGTGTTTATGAGACGTCACCGGGGGTGTGAGGTTTAAAGGTGGGTATTAAGTTCGAGTTTAGCCGCTAAAATCATTTTTTTACATTTACTTTTCTTTAATAATCCTTTTTAAGAAATATAAGTTTTGTGAAAATTTGCTTCGGGCTATTCCCCATCAAGTTATAATGAAATCTGTGACAAATATGTATAATTTTATGACGTTTATTACTCATTTAGTTTTCACTTTAGTGAAAATTAGCGGCTAAACTCGAACTTATTACCCACCTTAAGCCAACAAAACATTAACATTTTTTTTTTCAATTGTCAATCCAATGACATTATAAATGTCATCCCTAGACGAGTTTTTTGTATTTCATTTTTCAGTAATGTTACCGGATGTGAGCATAAGTATTCAAATTTTTAGGACAATTAGGGAATTTTATAAATGACATCTCTAGACTTTTACTTTTGTACTTTTTCACCTATTTGCGATTTAAGCCAACAAAAGTTTAAATTTTTTAGAAATATTTTTCTTAAAATTTCTCTTTTGCACTTTTTTAAAATTTTATCTATTCTGGGAATCAGAAAAAATCCATTATATCATAATGGACATCCCTAAACCACTTTGTTTTATGTATGTCACAAAAAAAAACACACACGCGGTATCATAAATGGCATCCCTAGACCATTTCTGGTGATTGATGTTTTGGGGATGTCAACGGATATGGACAGTGTCAACGGAAAGTGTTCATATTTTTTGGGACAATTAGAACATTTTCTAAATTTTTTGTTCCTAATGTTTCCCTATACTGAAGAATCAAAAAATCTTATATCAATGACATCTCTAGACTTTTTTTTGTATTTTTTAGCTATGTCTCCGGATGTGTGGTTAAAGCCAACAATAGTTTAAATTTTTTCGAATTTTTTTCTTAAAATTTCGCTTTTGCATTTTTCTTAAATTTTATCTATTCTTAAAAAATTCCTTAGACTGAAGCGTAAAAAAATAAAAACAAAATCTCATTTTTTTATACCCTCCACCATAGGATGGGGGCTATATTAACTTTGTCATTCCGTTTGTAACACATCGAAATATTGCTCTATGACCCCATAAAGACTATATTCTGGGTCGTGGTGAAATTCTGAGTCGATCTAAGCATGTCCGTCCGTCCGTCCGTATGTTGAAATCACGCTAACTTCCGAACGAAACAAGCTATCGACTTGAAACTTGACACAAGTAGTTGTTATTGATGTAGGTCGGATGGTATTGCAAATGGGCCATATCGGTCCACTTTTACGTAACTTATGGTCCATATCGGTTCACAATTATATATAGCCCCCATATAAACCGATCAGCAGATTTGGCTTGCGGAGCCCCTAAGAGAAGCAAATTTCATCCGACCCGGTTGAGATTTGGAACATGGTTTTAGTATATGGTCTCTAACAACCGTGCCAGAATTGGTCCATATCGGTCCATAATTATATATAGACCCCATATAAACCGTTCTCCAGATTTGACCTCCCGAGCCTCTTGGAGGAGAAAAATTCATCCGATCCGATCCAAATTTGGAACGTGGTGTTAGTATATGGCCGCTAACAACCATACAGAAATTGGTCCATATCGGTCTTTAGTTATATATTACCGATCTCCAATCACACAAAAATTGGTCCATATTGGGTCATAATCATGGTTGCCACTCGAGCCAAAAATGATCTACCAACATTTTATTTCTATAGAAAATTTTGTCAACATTTTAATTCTATAGAATATTTTTTCAAAATTTTATTTCTATAGACAATTTTGTGAAAATTTTATTTCTATAGAAAATTTTGTGAAAATTTTATTTCTATAGAAAATTTTGTTAAAATTTTATTTCTATAGAAAATTTTGTCAAAATGTTATTTCTATAGAAAATTTTGTCAAAATTTTATTTCTATAGACAATTTTGTGAAAATTTTATTTCTATAGAAAATTTTGTCAAAATTTTATTTCTATAAAAAATTTTGTCAAAATGTTATTTCTATAAAAAATTTTGTCAAAATGTTATTTCTAAAGAAATTTTTTTCAAAATTTTATTTCTATAGAAAACTATGTCGAAATTTTATTTCTACAAAAAATTTTGTCAAAACTTTTACTTCTATAGAAAATTTTTTCAAAATTTTTTTCTATAGAAAATTTTATCAACATTTTTTTCTATAGAAAATTTTATCAACATTTTTTTCTATAGAAAATTTTATCAAAATTTATACTTCTACACAAAATATTGTCAAAATTTTTACTTCTGTAGAAAGTTTTGTAAACTTTTTTTACTATAGAAATTTTTGTTAAAATTTTATTCCTATAGAAAATTTTGTCAACAATTTATTTCTATAGAAACTTTTGTCAACATTTTATTTCTATAGAATATTTTGTCAAAATTTTATTCCTATGGAAAATTATGTCAACATTTTATTTCTATAGAATGTTTTGTCAAAATTTTATTTCTATAGAACATTTTTTTCAAAATTTTATTTCTATAGAAAATATTGTAAAAATTTTATTTCTATAGAACATTTTGTCAAAATTTTACTCCGATAAAACATTTTGTCAAAATTTTAATTCTATAGAAACTTTTGTCAAACTTTTATTGCTATAGAAAATTTTTGTCAATAGATAATTTTATTTCTATAGATAATTTTGTTAAAATTTTATTTCCATTGAAAATTTTGTCAAAATTTTATTTCTATAGAAAATTTTGTCAAAATTTTATTTCTATAGAAAATTTTGTCAAAATTTTATTTCTATAGAAAATTTTGTCAAAATTTTATTTCTATAGAAAATTTTGTCAAAATTTTATTTCTATAGACAATTTTGTGAAAATTTTATTTCTATAGAAAATTTTGTGAAAATTTTATTTCTATAGAAAATTTTGTGAAAATTTTATTTCTATAGAAAATTTTGTTAAAATTTTATTTCTATAGAAAATTTTGTCAACATTTTATTTCTATAGAAAATTTTGTCAAAATTTTATTTCTATAGAAAATTTTGTCAAAATTTTATTTCTATAGAAAATTTTGTCAAACTGAATTATATACGTATTTAATCGATCTTTTTTGGTTGAATATATAACATGTATGCACACAAAAAAAGTTTTTTCTGATTCAATCACGAAATTAATTGATCCAATTAATTTTTTAATTGAAATGTCTTCAATCACAGAAATGATAGTATAAATTAAAAAATTAATTGACAGTAAATTAAAAAATTAATTGATCCTATTAAATATTTAATTGATACTATTAATTTGTGTGATTGATTTTTATTTCAATTAAAAAATTTGTTAAATCAATTAAATTTTTAATTGAATATTTTTTAAAACTCAATTAAGATTTTAACTGGAAAAATTTTCGTGAAATTTTTTTCTGTGTGGACTTACATACAATTTAGAAAACGGTGTTAGGAGGTTTCAAGATACCTTGCCAACGGTAAGCGCTACCGCAACTTAAGTAATTCGATTGTGGATGGCAGTGTTTAGATGAAGTTTCTACGCAATCCATGGTAGAGGGTACATAAGCTTCGGCCTGGCCGAACTTACGGCCGTAGGTTAGGTTAGGTTAGGTTAGGTGGCAGCCCGATGTATCAGCCTCACTAGACTATTCGGTCCATTGTGATACCACATTGGTGAACTTCTCTCTTATTAATGAGTGCTGCCCGATTCCATGTTAAGCTCAATGACAAGGGACCTCCTTTTTATAGCCGAGTCCGAACGGCGTTCCACATTGCAGTGAAACCACTTAAAGAAGCTTTGAAACCCTCAGAAATGTCACCAGCATTACTGAGGTGGGATAATCCACCGCTGAAAAACTTTTTGGTGTTCGGTCGAGGCAGGAATCGAACCCACGACCTTGCGTATGCAAGGCGGGTTTGCTAACCATTACACCACGGTGGCTCCCAACTTACGGCCGTATATACTTGTTTATTTTGTCTTTACTGAAAATAAACAATCCCATGATATCATAACTGACATCCCTAATTATTTTTTGTGTGGTTTTAGGGAATTCGCCGGAAAACAATTTTTTTCTTAAAAATTCTCCCTAAAAAATTCTCTAAAACTTCAATTATAATTTTTTTCTATTTTGGGAATCAGAAAAAATCATCCAATGACATCCCTAACCAACTTTGTTTTAGGGATGTCACCGGATATGAGGTTTACTTAAAACCAAAATAAATTTTTGTAGGACTTGAATCAATTTTTCAAGTTTTTTCTTAAAATTTTCTCTATATTGGAAAATCTCAAAAATCCCCTTGCAATGACATCCCTACGCCAGTACTTTTATGTGGATCTTTTTTTCCAAAAAACCGAGTAGACTAAAGTACCAGTCAGTACAATGTATCAGGACTATAGGCTTCAATTGACTTTTTCACCATTACAGACAATGCGTTTGTGGTGTTGGTACGCACTTAAGAGATCGTCGATTGCAGGGTGATGGGAGGAAGGGTAGATGTTTGTTTGGCATCATAGTTGGTGTGACAATCTTCAAAGGTGCCTGGCAAAGACAAGCTCTCCCCAAGAGCTTTGAGGTCTTTGTCTCACTCTATGTGGGCGCTCATGTGTGTGTGTGTGCGTGTGCAAGGAGGGTTCTCGTTGATTGTAAAGGAATTCTTTTGTATTTTTGTCAAGTGTCCTCATGTGCTTGTAGGTGATTAGGCTGCCAGGAAGTGATTGAGAGAGCACCACATAACATTTGCTAAATTGTCATAATCGTCCCAGTTGACACAGGGGATATTAGCAGGGAATTTCCGTTCGCTTCTCTCGTACCTTCAACCAACTTCCGGTTCTCAAAGAACACAAATGAAAATACTCACTTTCACGCACACATAGAGTGAATTCCCTTTATTCATTTTTGC
Source organism: Haematobia irritans (assembly GCF_050003625.1). NCBI lineage: Eukaryota > Metazoa > Arthropoda > Insecta > Diptera > Muscidae > Haematobia > Haematobia irritans. The sequence continues at coordinate 218,980,019 of NC_134398.1, read as the reverse complement.
CCCATATACTGGCACGTATATCTCAATAAATAATACAAGACAATTTCGTTTGGATACATATGTCGAGTAACATCCTGGGGTCATTTATCCCCAGCCAGGCCCTTCCGTCTTTCAATTGTGCATGCTTGTGTGTGTGTGTGTGCGAGACCAAAGTCTGTTGGTGAAAACAAACCAGAAATTGGACACAAATCTCGTTTTTTTCTTTATTTCATAGCCCAACTACATCATATGCTCATATAGAATTTCATTGTGCGAGGTTTCGTTTCATTTTTTTTTCATTTCCAATATCTAATTTGATTTGATTGAGGTCATGCGGCATAAATTCTTTGCCACCCGAGGGGTCAATCGTTCATGATGTACTCTTTTATATGACCCCCGAATTCTGTTTAAGAAAGAAACCAAAAAATTCTAAGAATATTTTTAACCCGTTATTGGTTTTTGCTCTTATGCTTAGAGAAAAATTCACTTCAAGTGTTTGGGATTAATTGGAGTTTACACTGTCAGAAAATGACGATCGTCTCAATGGCATTGAACCCAAATCATTTTTTATTGCCCTAGGATTTTGTAAAGGCCCAAGTGACTCGGCTAGAATAGCTTTCATATTTCAAGTTCATAAAGGAAATACCAAAGGATTTGTTGTTGTTGTTATTGTTTGTTATTAGGGGCCAACATAAATATATGTAAGTACTTATTTATGGGATAAAAAGAATTTGGCTATAACCTTTTTAGCCCACGTGTGTGTGTGTGTGTTCGTTTTTGGGAAGGTAGTTATTAATCTGAATTTTATGGCATTAGTTTTGTAGATATGACCATTTACCATCAATTGTTGGGTTAGTTTTAGAGCTGTAAACCTATCATTGTCAGTTAACATATGGCCATTCATATCAATAAGCTAATAAAATTTATAGAGAGATAAGGATTGTGAATCCTTCTCCTCCTCCCGCCAACAGGAAGGTCTATCTATATGCGATGGTGTTTGTTTGTTTGTTTGAGTGAAATAACCAAAATAAATTGCATCACTCAATTTTGCCATGTGGATTAGTTTAAGAGCATGGGATGATAAAGACACCGATTCGCTACAAATTTGAATAAATTAACTTCTACACTAAAAATAAATATAGAACTAATGTGGAAAATGATGCATTTTGAATTTTGGGAAATTTTAATTAATTTTAAACTGTTTTTCAAGTCGTTGTTGAAGTTGATTGCACCAAAATTTCGACCTAGGCCTTGATTATAAAAATGTGTTCACTGAAGAATAGACAGATTCAGGAAGTGGTCTTGAGCATATATTGAAAAAAAAAACTAGAACTAAAATTTGGACAAAATTTTCTTTAGAAATAAAATTTTAACAAAATTTTCTATAGAATTAAAATGTTGACAAAAATTTTCTATAGCAATAAAAGTTTGACAAAAGTTTCTACAGAAATAAAATTTTGAAAAAAATTTCTATAGTAATAAAATTTTGACAAAATGTTCTATAGAAATAAAGTTTTGACAAAAATTTCTATAGAATTAAAATTTGGACAAAATTTGCTATAGAAATAAAATTTTAATAAAAATGTATATAGAAATAAAATTTTAATAAAAATGTCTATATAAATAAAATTTTTATAATATTTTCTATAGAAATAAAATTTTGAAAAAATGTTCTATAGAAATAAAATTTTGACAAAAAATTCCATAGAAATAAAATGTTGACAAAATTTTCTATAGGAATAAAATTTTGACAACATTTTTGATCGGAATAAAATTTTGACAAAATATTCTATAGAAATAAAATGTTGACAAAAGTTTCTATAGAAATAAAATTTTTGACAAAAATTTCAATAGGAATAAAATTTTAACAAAATTTTCTAAAGTAAGAACATGTTGACAAAACTTTCTATAGAAGTAAAAATTTTGACAAAATTTTGTGTAGAAGTAAAAATTTTGATAAAAATTTCTATAGAAAAAAAATTTTGAAAAAATTGTCTATAGAAATAAAATTTTGACAAAATTGTCTATAGAAGTAAAAATTTTAACAAAATTTTCTATAGACAAAATTGTCTACAGAAATAAAATTTTGACAACATTTTCTATAGTAATAAAATTTTGACAAAATTTTCGATAGAAGTAAAAATTTTGAACAAATTTTCTATAGAAGTAAAAATTTTGACAAAATTTTCTGTAGAAGTAAAAATTTTCGCCAAAATTTCTGTAAAAGTAAAAATTTGTACAAAATTTTCTGTAGAAGTAAAAATGTTGACAAAATTTTTGTTGAAATAAAATTTCGACATAGTTTTCTATAGAAATAAAATTTTGACAAAATTTTCTACAGAAATTAAATTTTGACAAAATTTTCTATAAAAATAAAATTTTGACAAAATTTTCTAAACAAATAAAATTTTGACAAAATTTTCTATAGGGATAAAATTTCGACAAAATTTTCTACAGAAGTAAAAATTTTGACAAAATTTTCTGTAGAAGTAAAAAGTTTGACAAAATTTTCTGTAGAAGTAAAACTTTTGACAAAATTTTCTATAGAAGTAAAAATTTTGACAACATTTTCTATAGAAATAAAATTTTGACAAAATTTTCTATAGAAGTAAAAATTTTGACAAAATTTTCTATAGAAGTAAACATTTTGACAAAATCTTCTGTAGAAATAAAATTTTGACAAAATTTTCTGTAGAAGTAAAAATTTTAACAACATTTTCTATTAAAGTAAACATTTTGACAAGATTTTCTGTAGAAGTAAAAATTTTGACAAAATTTTCTATAGAAGTAGAAATTTTGACAAAATTTTCTATAGAAGTACAAATTTGGACAAAATTTTCTATAGAAATAAAATTTTGACAAAATTTTCTATAGAAGTAAAAAATTTGAAAAAATTTTCTGTAGAAGTAAACATGTTGACAAAATTTTGTATAGAAGTAAAAATTTTGACAAAATTTTCTGTAGAAGTAAAAATTTTGATAAAATTTTCTATAGAAATAAAATTTTGACAAAATTTTCTATAGAAGTAAAAAATTTGAAAAAATTTTCTGTAGAAGTAAACATGTTGACAAAATTTTGTATAGAAGTAAAAATTTTGACAAAATTTTCTATACAAATATTTTGATTTTGACAAAATTTTGGGTAGAAGTAAAAATTTTGATAAAATTGTCTATAGAAGTAAAAATTTGACAAAATTTTCTATATAAGTAAAAATTTGACAAAATTTTCATTAGAAGTAAAAATTTTGACAAAATTTTCTATAGAAATAAAAATTGTGACAAAATTTTCTATGGAAATAAAAATTGTGACAAAATTTTCTGTAGAAGTACAAATTTTGACAAAATTTTCTGTAGAAGTAAACATTTTGACAAAATTTTCTGTAGAAGTAAACATTTTGACAAAATTTTCTGTAGAAGTACAAATTTTGACAAAATTTTCTATATAAGTAAAAATTTTGACAAAATTTTCTGTAGAAGTAAAAATTTTGACAACATTTTCTGTAGAAGTAATAATTTTGACAAAATTTCGCGTAGAAGTAAAAATTTTGACAAAATTTTCTGTAGAAATAAAATTTTGACAAAATTTTCTGTAGAAGTAAAAATTTTAACAAAGTTTTCTATTGAAGTAAAAAATTTTGACCAAATTTTCTGTAGAAGTAAACATTTTGACAAAATTTTCTATTGAAATAAAGTGTCGACACAGTTTTCTATAGAAATAAAATTTTGTCAACATTTTTTATAGAAATAATATTTTGAAAAAATTTTTAATAGGAATAAAATTTTGACATAATTTTTTATATGAATTAAATTGTGACAAAATTTTCTATAGAAATAAAATTTTGACAAAACTTTCTGTAGAAATAAAAATTTTGACAAAATTTTCTATAGAAGTAAAGATTTTGATAAAATTTTCTATATACAAAATTGTCTACAGAAATAAAATTTTGACAATATTTTCTATAGAAGTAAAAATTTTTACAAAATTTTGTGTAGAAGTAAAAATTTTGACAAAATTTTCTGTAGAAGTAAAATTTTTAATAAAATTTTCTATGGAAAAAAATTTTGACACAATTGTCTATAGAAATAAAATTTTGACAACATTTTTTATAGTAATAAAATTTTAACAATATTTTTTATAGAAGTCAAAATTATGACAACATTTTCTGTAGAAGTAAAAATTTTGACAAAATTTTTTGTAGAAGTAAAAATTTTAATAAAATTTTCTGTAGAAGTAAAAATTTTGACAAAATTTGCTGTAGAAGTAAAAATTTTGATAAAATTTTCTATAGAAATAAAATTTTGACAATATTTTCTACAGAAGTAAAAATTTTGACAAAATATTCTGTAGAAGTAAAAATTTTGACAAAATTTTCTGTAGAAGTAAAAATTTTGATAAAATTTTGACAATATTGTCTATTGAAATAAAATTTTGACATTTTTTATAGTAATAAAATTTTGGCAATATTTTTTATAGAAGTAAAAATTTTGACAAAATTTTCTGTAGAAGTAAAAATTTTGACAAAATTTTCTGTAGAAGTTAAAATTTTGACAAAATTTTCTGTAGAAGTAAAAGTTTTGACAAAATTTTTTGTAGAAGTAAAAATTTTGACAAAATTTTCTGTAGAAGTTAAAATTTTGACAAAATTTTCTGTAGAAGTAAAAATTTTGACAAAATTTTCTGTAGAAGTAAAAATTTTGACAAAATTGTCTATTGAAATAAAAGTTTGACAAAATTTTTTATTGAAGTGAAATTTAGACAAAACTTCCTATAGAAATAAAATGTTAACAAAATTTTCTATAGAAATAAGGTGTTGATAAAATTTTGTACAAAAATAAAATTTTTGACAGAATTTTCTATAGAAATAAAATTTCGGCATAGATTTATATAGAAAAAAAATTTCATCATATTTTGCTATAGAAATAAAATTTTGATAAAATTTTCAATAGCAATAAAATTGTGACACAATTTTCTATAGAAATAAAATTTTGACAACAATTTCTGTAGAAGTAAACATTTTTTATATAAATAAAATTTTGACAAAATTGTCTAAAGAAATAAAATTTTGACAAAATTTTTTATAGAAGTAAAAATGTTGACAAAATTTTCGATAGAAATAAAAATTTTACAAAACTTTAAATAGGAATAAAATTTTGACAAAATTTTCTATAGAAGTAAAAATTTTGACAAAATTTTCTGTAGAAGTAAAAATTTTGATAAAGTTTTCTATATATATAAAATGTTGACAAACTTGTCTATAGGAATAAAATTTTGACAACATTTTTATAGAATTAAAATTTTGACAAAATTTTCTAGAGAAGTAAAAATTTTGACAAAATTTTCTATAGAAATAAACATTTTGAAAAAATTTTCTGTAGAAGTAAAAATTTTGACAAAATTTTCTATAGAAGTAAAAATTTTGACTAAATTTTCTATAGAAATAAAATTTTGACAAAATTTTCTATAGAAGTAAAAATTTTGAAAAAAATTTTCTATGGAAACAAGATTTTGACAAAGTTCGTTTTGTTTGTTATTGTTGGTTTCTCTTCGTTATTGTTGTTTTTGATCTCAGCTTAAAACCATGCATTGACTAAACTACAAGTGTAGCTTAACCAACAGAGGAAAAGTATGCTTGTCAAATTTATTTGGGTAAAGCCCTAAAGACTGCAAGATGGTTGGATGTACAGCTGTACATCCATCCCAACAAGCATACCCAACAAACATACTTTTCCTCTGGTGGTTAAGCTACACTTGTAGTTTAGTCACTGCATGGTTGTAAGCTGAAATCAAAAACAACAATAACGATTGAAGAGAAACCTACAATAACAAACAAAACGAATTTTGTCAAAATCTTATTTCTATAGAAAATTTTGTCTAAATTCCCATATATCTTTCACCCCATTTACGCTCATATGACTACAAAGTTTTACTCTGATTTATTTTACTAACATTTTGCATCGCCCCGGGGCATTAGGCGGTTAAAATTTTAAATCTGGAGATTTTGTAGAAGATTTAAAAATTTTTCTACAAATCGTTTTAAATTTATGTATAGCACCCAGCAATTTTGAAAGATCTGAGATTCATCAGTATTACGAACATTTTCATTCAAACTAAATGCTGGAGGGCTCTAACGATAGCCACTGATTTTTATACCCTGTTCCACACAGTGGTGTATGTGGAATTCTAATACTATCTTTCACTCCTTCCAAGTTGTTTTTTTTCTTAAAGTAAAAAAGGAAAAAATTTATTTTGCCCAAAACATATTCGGGTATATGTGAGAGTGTATTATGGCTAAAAATATATCTTCTTTGTTGTTTTGTCGATTACAAAAAAAAAAAAAAACTAATAACAAACTCTATTTGTGAAATGATTACTGCTATTATAGTTTTAGCCAGGCATCATCAAAAGTTCCAAAAAGACAATAATATAAAATATTACATTAAAATGTCGTCATTTTAAACTATAACATCAAAATGTCCCATGACAATTTCACATACTTGATCACGAAATGACAACGATGAAAAAATAAAACCATGGCCATTGACATTTACCATCATAACGTAAATTGGAAAAATGGAAAATCTAACGCCTATTGTTGGCTCCAAATGGGTTTGGCTACAAGAGAAAAAAAGAATAAAAATTGTTCCTAAAGTCATTTTGAGAAAAAGTTTTAAATAAATGACGCCAGTTGTAATGAGGCAAGACTAGCATTTAATGTTTTTTTTTTGGTGAAAAAGGACAAGAAACTTGTTTTTTTTTTAATTTTTTCGAGAATAAACTAAAACAGACTTTAAATTCTATTGATTTACTAAAATTTATTAAATTTTGAAATTTTTGGAGGTAGTCAAATTTTGTTACTGTAACAACAAATACGATATACATTTGATTGATTTACAATTTCCCCATTGATACTGGGAAACGGAAGTAACCAATAGCGCCATGCTAGAATATTTAATGACTATGGTCATTCCATGGCTATCCTATGGATAATGTTATCATATGTAGGTACACCCAGCAAAAATGTTTAGTCGTTCTTTGTCATCGTTTTTAAGGTAGGTATATCATGAAAAAATCTCTTCTACAAAAAAAGCGAGTATATATGGCCGTAAGTTCGGCCAGGCCGAAGCTTATGTACCCTCGACCCTGTACCACACACTGCCATCCACAATCGAATTACTTAAGTTGCGGTAACGCTTGCCAATGGCAAGATATATTAAAACCTCCTAACACCGTCTTCTAAATTGTATGTAAATCCATACGTGGTATATATTAAATCACAAAAAGAGCGATCAAATACGTATATAATTCAGTTTGACAAAATTTTCTATAGACATAAAATTTTGACAAAATTTTCTATAGAAATAAAATGTTGACAAAATTTTCTATAAAATTAAAATTTTCACAACATTGTCTATAGAAATAAAATTTTAACAAAATTTTCTATAAAAATAAAATTTTCACAACATTGTCTATAGAAATAAAATTTTAACAAAATTTTCTATAGAAATAAAATTTTAACAAAATTTTCTATAGAAATAAAATTTTGACAAAATTTTCTATAGAAATAAAATTTTGACAAAATTTTCTATAGAAATAAAATTTTGGTAGACTATTTTTGGCTCGAGTGGCAACCATGATTATGAACCGATATGGACCAATGTTTGTGTGATTGGAGATCGGCTATATATAACTATAGACCGATATGGACCAATTATGGTATGGTTGTTTGGGGGCCATATACTAACACCACGTTCCGAATTTGAACCGGATCGGATGAATTTTGCTCCTCCAAGAGGCTCCGGAGGTCAAATCTGGAGAACGGTTTATATGGGGGCTATATATAATTATGGACCGATATGGACCAATTCTGGCACGGTTGTTAGAGACCATACACTAACACCTTGTTCCACATTTCAACCGGATCGGATCATATATGCTTCTCTTAGAGGCTCCGCAAGCCAAATCTGGGGATCGGTTTATATGGGGGCTATATATAATTGTGAAGCGATGTGGACCAATTTTTGCACGGATATTAGAGACCATATACTAACACCACGTTCCACATTTGAACTGGATCGGGTGAGTTTTGCTCCTCCAAGAGGCTCCGGATGTCAAATCTGGAGAACGGTTTATATGGGGGCTATATATAATTATGGACCGATATGGACCAATTTTAGCACGGTTGTTAAAGATCATATACTAACACCATGTTCCAAATTACAACCGGATTGGATGAAATTTGCTTCTCTTAGAGACTCCAAATTTCAGGCGGATCGGATGAAATTGGCTTCTCTTAGAGACTCCGCACGCCAAATCTGGGGATCGGTTTATATGGGGGCTATATATAATTATGGATTGATGTGGACCAATTTTTGCATGGTTGTTAGAGACCATATACCAACACCATGTACCAAATTTCAGCCGGATCGGATGAAATTTGCTACTCTTTGAGGGTCCGCAAGCCAAATCTGGGGATCGGTTTATATGGGGGCTATATATAATTATAGACCGATGTGGACCAATTTTTGCATGCTTGTTAGAGACCATATACCAACATCATGTACCAAATTTCAGGCGGATCGGATGAAATTTGCTTCTCTTGGACAAAATTTTCTACAGAAATAAAATTTTGACAAAATTTTCTATAAAAATAACATTTTGACAAAATTTTCTATAGAAATAAAATTTTGACAAAATTTTCTATAGATAAAACTGTGGACAAAATTTTTGTATAGGAATAAAATTTTCACAAAATTTTCTATAGAAATAACATTTTGATAAGATTTTATAAAGAAATAAAATTATAGAAATAATATTTAGAAAAATTTTTCTAGAGAAATAAAATTTTCAAAAAATATTCTATAGAAGGGCATTTTTGACAAAATTTTCCATATATATAAAAGTTTGACAAGATTTTATATAGAAATAAAATTAAAGAAAAAATTTATTGAAATAAAATTTTTCTAGAGAAATAAATTGTTGACAAAATTTTCTAGAGAAATACAATTTTGGGAAAACTGTGAATAGGAATAAAATTTTGTTCGAAATTCGGATCCTGATGAGGAATGTGGTAGTTTCGAAACGGCTGTCCATCCAACCATCTTTCAGTCTACAGTGCTTTTCCCAAATTATAATTTCATTCCTATAGAAAATTTTGTCAAAATTTTATTTCTATTGAACATTTTTTTCAAAACGATATATTCTCAAAATTTTGCCAAAATTTTATTTCTATAGAAAATTTTGTCAAAAGTTTATTCCTATAGAAAATTTTGTCAAAATTTTATTCCTATACAAAAATTTTGTCAAAATTATATACCTATACAAAAGTTTTGTCAAAATTTGATTCCTATACAAAAATTTTGTCAAAAGTTTTTTTTTCAATAGAATTTTTTTTCAAAACTTTTTTTTTATAGAAAATTGTGTCAAAATTTTATTTCTATAGAAAATTTTGTCAAATTTTTTTTCTATAGAAAATTTTGTCAATATTTTTATTTCTGTACAAAATTTAGTCAACATTTTATTTCTATAGGAAATTTTGTCAAAATTTTATTTCTATACAAAATTTTGTCAAATTTTTTTTCTATCGAAAATGTTGTCAATTTTTTTATTTCTATAGAAAATTTTGTCAAAATTTTATTTCCATAGAAAATTTTGTCAATTTTTTTATTTCTAAAAAAAATCTTGTCAAAACTTTATTTCTATAGGAAATTTTGTAAAAATTTTATTTCAATAGAAAATTTTGTCAAAATTTTATTACTATAGAAAATTTTGTCAAAATTTTATTTCTATAGAAAATTTTGTCAATTTTTTATTTCTATAGACAATTTTGTCAAAATTTTATTTCTATAGAAAATTTTGTCAATTTTTTTATTTCTATAAAAAATTTTGTCAAAATTTGATTTCTATAGAAAATTTTGTCAATTTTTTTATTTCTATAAAAAATTTTGTCAAAATTTTATTTCTATAGAAATCTTTGTCAAAATTTTTTTTCTAAAGAAAATTTTGTCACAATTTTATTTCTATAGAAAACTTTGTCAAAATTTTATTTCTATAGAAAATTTCGCCAAAATTTTATTTCTATAGAAAATTTTGTGAACTTTTTTATTTCTATAAAAAATTTTGTCAAAATGTTATTTCTATAGAAAATTTTGTCAATTTTTTATATCTATAAAAAATTTTGTCAAAATTTTATTTCTATAGAAAACTTTGTCAAATTTTTTTTCTAAAGAAAATTTTGTCACAATTTTATTTCTATAGAAAACTTTGTCAAAATTTTATTTCCGTTGAACATTTTGTCACAATTTTATTTCTCTAGAAAATTTTGTCAAATTTTTTTACTATAGAAAATTTTGACAATTTTTTTATTTCTACAGAAAATTTTGTCAAAATTGTATTTCTATAGAAAATTTTGTCAATTTTTTTATTTCTATAGAAAATCTTGTCAATTTTTTTATTTCTATAGAAAATTTTGTCAAAATTTTATTTCAATAGAAAATTTTGTCAAAATTTTATTTCTATAGAAAATTTTGTCAAAATTCTGTTTCTATAGAAAATTTTGTCAAAATTTAATTTCTATAAAAAAATTTTGTCAATTTTTTTATTTCTATAGAAAATCTTGTCAATTTTTTTATTTCTATAGAAAATTTTGTCAAAATTTTATTTCTATAGAAAATTTTGTCAAAATTTTATTTCTATAGAAAATTTTGTCAAAATTTTATTTCTATATAAAATTTTGTCAAAATTTTAGTTCTATATAAAATTTTGTCAAAATTTTATTTCTATAGATAATTTTTTAAAATGTTATTTTATATAAAATTTTGTCAATTTGTTTATTTCTATAGAAAATTTTATCAATTTTTTTTATTTCTATAGAAAATTTTGTCAATTTTGTTATTTCTATAGAAAAATTTGTCAAAATTTTATTTCTATAGAAAATTTTGTCAAAATTTAATTTCTATAGAAAATTTTGTCAACATTTTATTACTATAGAAAATTTTGTCAAAATTTTATTTCTATAAAAAAATTTTGTCAAAATTTTATTTCTATAGAAAATTTTATCAAAATTTTATTTCTATAGAAAATATTGTAAAAATTTTATTTCTATAGAAAATTTCATACCTATAGAAAATTCTGTCATAATTTTACTTCTATACAAAAATTCGGCAAAATTTATTTTTTCTATAGAAAATTTTGTCTTAATTTTATTTCTATAGAAAATTTTGTCAATTTTTTTATTTCTATAGAAAATTTTGTCAAAATATTATTTCTATAGGAAATTTTGTCACAATTTTATTTTCTAGAAAATTTTGTCATATTTTTTATTTCTATAGAAAATTTTGTCAGTTTTTTTTATTTCTATAGAAAATGTTGTCAAAATTTTATTTCTATAGAAAATTCTTTTAAAATGTTATTTTTATAGAAAATGTTGGCATTTGCCATTTTTTTAAGTAATAAGTACTCAGAACGTTTTGACATATGAGCGAACATTTTCGTGTCATTATTTTGTACAAATTTCGACGTGGATTAACTCAACAACAGTGAATCGATGAACATAATAAAGTTTCTGGCGGTGAAGCGCCGTCTAGGATCAGTGTTTATCTATGGTATGGTAAATTCAATTTAAATGGTGTGTCAGTCCAAGGCTAATTTCGTGAAGGTCGTCTAAACTTCCGAAGACGGCAACCTCATACTTTTGTGCCATGGCGGACTCTTTGGAAATGATCCACATTTGCACTACTTCCAGATCACAAGTTGGGAATATACACCTTTTTTTAGAAATTCTGTTTGCCTTGCTTCCTCTGCGATTTGGAACCACGTCCGCATAATAAAGTAAAACATTTTCATAGCTTTTTTGGCTCGATTTTTTTTGCTGGGTATCTGCATATCTAGATATGTGGAAAATAAAATGAATTATTTTATTTAATTAGGGTCTATTAAAAGAGTTGTTGTGTGGTGTCATTTAAATAACATCTCCTCATATAACAAAATGACATCCTTATTTATATATATACAATGTAGTTTATTTACAAATCATATCATTAAAATCCTGATTGATTTTTAAATCTGCCGTTGAGTTTGATTGATTATGTCTGGTGTTATAGGTATGCCTTTTGATAGACAGACAGATGTTCTGATATTTTCAAATAAATTCATTGCATTTATCCTTTCTGTTTTTGTTGATATGTCCATATTTAAGCATGATTATAAGGTATAATGATTCAATTTGGAAATATTGAAATATTAATTAAATCGTAAAATTTATTTGCCACTTTCAGTTGAAATGCAGTTGATGTTGTAATGTAATAAAATTGTAAATAGCAAAATTAATAAAGTTAAGCGTTATTCCTGTGGCAAATAATGAGAAATGAATTATTGAAGCATGTATCCCAACAACAAAAATTCTTAGACGTAAATGTTATTAAAGTGTTCTTTTTGGCTATCGAAGTTGTGGATAAATAGGCTCAGAAGCAATTAATTTGATTTTTAGGCAATCTCTTCATTGATTTTGCGTTAGTTCTTCAGATGTGATGATATTGTAGTATTTCATTTTAACAAATAATGAAAAATAAAAAATAAATAAAAATTACCTCAACGTTTTCAATGAACCAGTGAATGGTATGAAATTAATTATTTATTTTCAAACGAAATATTCAATTAATATTTTAAATGAAAATTAAAACAAGTGTGTAGAAAGTTGGCCGGGGCCGACTATATCATATCCTAAACCACAACTACTGAAATAGCAAGCATTTGTATAATAAACCATATTTCCTTATTTAAGAAAATTAAGGGATGAATATTTATGGGAGCTTTGTTTCAGCAGAAACGTCTGATATTAGGAGCTATACTTGATTTTACACCTACAGAGTTAGTAGGCCACTAATATAAAATTCTTTATTAAAATATTAGGAAATCGAAGGAAGGTAAATTAGATTAAATGCTCACTGTATCTTTTAAGATACAACCAGAAAAAAATATTTTGCGTCTTCAAATAATGACCGAATTCTATGAAATCAAGTTGGTTGCATTTCAAACATCATAACGCTATTTATAAAAATATGTTTTTTCCGGAAAATTTGTTGTACTTCTGCAGTAATCTGCAGTCAAAATTAAAAATCAAATTCTGCAGTAATCTGCAGTCAAAATTAAAAATCAAATTTTGTCAAAAAAAAAATCAAAAACCTAAAAATTGGAAGTTAAATAATATTTACTAGAGATGAAAGAAATGTTGTTAAAATACGAGCCACTCACCTACACAAAAATGCATTTCTGTGTTGGCGAGTGGCATAAATATTTTGTGCGGGTGAGTTGCTCATATTTGCATGATTTGACATCGGATTTGTTCACCCAATTGCTTATAACTTTGTAATTTTTCGGTCGTTTTTTTAGTTGGTCTTATTACTTACTATAGAGTATCATCTATACGACTACCCAGCAAAAAAAGCGTCGCCAATAAAGTAGTGAAAATGTTCTTTTTGGATCCGGAAGTTGACGCAGAAGCGAGGAATTTAACATGGGCTTGTCATAGGAGGGATGTTCACCATTTCAACAGTCGTTGCACTGAATTTGCATCACTATCACCATCTATGTTACGCGCCGTATATTAAATGCCACTGGCACAAGAAAACATATTTGGCTGAAGAACATATCCACAGAGTCATTGAGGCATGGAAAGATGGTCCCCTGACTAGCTCAGGCAGGTTAGATTGGTTCCTGACCCGGTGTTCTTAGCGCGTAAGCATATTGTGAAATATCCATGCCATAAAGATTTATATTCCAGAATAAGATAATTCTTCAAGGTATATAAATGAAAATAAAGTCCTGAATCGTTACATTGGTGGATATGACAGGGTGGTTTGTCATTTACATTTACATTTTATCCTCCCAAATCACCTATGACAGCCTGAGTACCTGATATTTCAAAAGCTGTCCCTAATAGATCAGATCCTAAAACTTATACATTTAGCCTTAAGATGTGATGAAAATTCACATCCAGTGTTTTAGATGTGAATTAAGAATTTTTTTGATATTTTGACAAATAAATAATTATTAAATTTTTTTTTATAATTTTTAATGCATTATAACGTTCGACATCAAATATTTTCAAAAATTCGAAATTTTTCTAGAAAGGATTTAACATTTTTCCGCAAAATTTAAATAATTTGCACTATTTTATTAATTTTAACGTATTTGAAACCATAAAAAATTTTAATTTCCCATTAAAGATATGAAAAATGCGAGTTATAAAAAAATTGACTCAAATGAACTTTCTGTGCAGTTAAAATAAAGAACATCTTTGGGAAGACATTTTTGGATGTGTCTTAAGAAGAACTTCCAAATTTTTTTGGTGGGATGATAGCTGGCTTATGCCGAAATAAATTCGTACAAACATATCTCTTTTCCTTTGCCACCGTCAAATCATCGATTTGAGTGCAATTGGTTGGGTTTATTTTGAGCGTGCTTCCGAATGAAAAGTTTTGTTTTGTTATTGTTGGTTTTTTTCTTTTAATCATTGTTGTTGTTGTTTTTGATTTCAGCTTAAAGCCATGCATTGACTAAACTACAAGTGTAGCTTAACCAACAGAGGAAAAGTATGCTTGTCAAATTTATTTGGGCAAAGCCCTATAATACGGTATTCGGCATAAGCCGGCTATCGGAAAGTTCAAGTGTGGTTTACTTTTGGGTTTAGTGAACTGCCTGAATTTATTCTGATAATTGGTTCATAGTTTTGCTGCAAGTATAGGATGCTGATGAGGAATGTGGTAATTCCGAAACGTGCGTCCATCCAACCATCTTGCTGTCTATAGAGCTTTGCCCAAAGAAATTTGACAAACATTCTTTTCCTCTGTTGGTTAAGCTACACTTGTAGAGTCAATGCATGTTTTAAGCTGAAATCAAAAACAACAATAACGATTGAAGAGAAACCAACAATAACAAACAAAACGAATGAAGATAGAGGAAGCACGCTCAAAAACAAACCCAGCCAACTAAATACAAATCGATGATTTGAGTTTGGCAAATGAAAAGAGATATGCTTGCAAAATTTGTTTAGGCATTAGCCGACTATTAAACCCTTTTTCGGAAGGTTCAAGTGTATTTCACTTTGGGTTGAGTGAATTACCCGAATTTATTCTGATAATTGGTTGATAGTTTTGCTGTAAGTAGAGGATGCTGATGAGGAATGTGGTAATTCCGAAACAGCTGTACATCCAACCATCTTGCAGTCTATAGGGCTTTGCCCAAATAAATTTGACAAGCATACTTTTCCTCTGTTGGTTAAGCTACACTTGTAGTTTAGTCAATGCATGGCTTTAAGCTGAGATCAAAAACAACAATAACGAAATAATATTTTGACAAAATTTTCCAAGGAAATAAAATTTTGAGAATATTTTCTATAAAAATAAAATATTTTGAGAAAATTTTCTATCAAAATAAAATTTGGAGAAAATTTTCTATTTTCTTTTTCAAAAATTTGGTGAAATTTTCTCTAGAATTGAAATTTTGACAAAATTTTCTATAGAAATAAAATTTTGAAAAATTTTCCATAGAAATAAAATTTTTGGCAAAATTTCCTATAGGAATAAAATTTGACAAAATTTTCTATAGAAATAAAATTTTGACAAAATTTTCTATGGTAATAAATTTTGACAAAAATTTTTATTGTAATAAAATTTTGAAACAAAAAAATTGTAACAAAATTTTCTATAGAAATAAAAATTTTGCAAAAAATTGTATAGAAATAACATTTTGACAAAATTTTCTATAGAAATACAATTTTGAAACATTTTCCATAGAAATAAAATTTTGGACAAAATTTTCTATAGAAATAAAATTTTGACAAAATTTTCTATGGCAATAAAATTTTAAAACAAAAAAATTGTAACAAAATTTTCTATAGAAATAAAAATTTGGCAAAATTTTCTATAGAATTTTGAAAAATTTTTCATTGAAATAAAATTTTGACAATTTTATTTGTATAGAAATAAAAATATGGCAAAATTTTCTATGGAAATAAAGTTTTGACAGAATTTTCTAGAGAAATAAAATTTTGACAACATTTTCTATGGTAATTAAAATTTGAAACAAAAAATGTAACAAAAATTTCTATAGAAATACAAATTTGCCAAAATAAAATGGATGTTTTATACAAAAAAATAAACAAAATTTTCTAGAGAAATAAAATGTTGACAATATTTTCTATAGAAATAAAATTTTGAAAAAAAATTTATTGGAATAAAATTTTAAAAAATTGTCTGTAACAATAAAATTTTGACAATATTGTCTATAGAAATAAAATTTTGATTTATTGTTTTATAGAAATAAAATTTTGACAAAAATTATTTAGAGAAATAAAATTTAGAACAAAATTTTATATAGAGATTTTGCAAAATTTACTTGTATCAATTTTTATACCCTTCACCACTACTGTGGTACAGGGTATAATAAGTTTGTGCATTTGTATGTAACGCCAAGAAGGAGTAATCATAGACCAACCTTTTAGTATACGAATCGGCTTAGAATTAAATTCTGAGTCGATTTAACGATGTCCGTCTGTCTGTCTGTTGATGTATTTTTGTGTGCAAAGTACAGCTCGCTCCGATTGTCCTAAAATTTGGTATAGGGTCCTGTTTCGGCTCAAAGATGATCCCTATTGATTTTGGAAAAAATCGGTTCAGATTTAGATATAGCTGCCATATATATTTTTCACTGATCTGGTCATAATTGGCGTGAATATCAACCGATCTTCCTCAAATTCCGTACATCCGAATATTTTATGAGTCTTGAAAAACTTGCAAAATATCAGCCAAATCGGTTCAGATTTAGATATAGCTCCCATATATAGCTTTCGCCTGATTTACACTCATTTGCCCACAGAGGCCAATTTTTTGCTCCGATTTAGTTGAAATTTTGCACAGGGAGTAGAATTAGCATTGTAGCTATGCGTGCCAAATTTGGTTGACATCGGTTCAGATTTGGATATCTGAACCGATGTAGCTTTCGCCCGATTTACACTCATATGACCACAGAGGCCAATTTTTAACTCCGATTTAGTTGAAATTTGGCACAGTGAGTAGAATTAGCATTGTAGCTATGCGTGCCAAATTCTGTCCAGATCGAGTGATATTTAAATGTATGTACTTGGGACAAACCTTTATATATAGCACCCAACACATTTGACGGATGTGATATGGTATCGAAAATTTAGATCTACTAAGTGGTGCAGGGTATAATATAGTCGGCCCCGCCCGACTTCAGACTTTCCTTACTTGTTTTTTACTAAAATTGTGTTGCACCCTAGTGCATTAGCCAACTTAAATTTTGAGTCTATAGATTTTGTAAAAGTCTATCAAATTCTGTCCAAATCGAGTGATATTTAAATGTATGTAATTGGGACAAACATTTATATATAGCACCCAACACATTTGACGGATGTGATATGGTATCGAAAATTTAGATCTACAAAGTGGTGCAGGGTATAATATAGTCCGCCCTCCCGACTTTAGATCAATCGGGTCTACAATTAAATGTATACCTACCCACTTTCTTCCGGAATGAATATTTGGACAAACTATATTCCTCTTGTTTTGTCTTCTTTCATAGTACAATACAGAATTTTTACTCCTCTCGAAAATATCATTTATTTCGTTCTATAATTTGTTCTCTAACCTTTTGTCTTCAAGATAATTTCCTTTGATATTTCATGGTAGAATTATATTTAAGTTTCGTGCTGAATTTTTCTCATTCACAAAATTCTCTAAATAAAAGACCATTACCATTTAATATAACCTCCCACTCATTTATACCCATTTTCAGCTATTGTTCTATTGTTGTTATTGTTCTATGAATAAGTTTTCGTTGAAATAGACTTTTAAACTATTTGGCTAAGAAATTTCATTAGCTTACACTTTGTACAAAAAAAAAAACAAACAATTCCATTGTATATTCATGAAGTTATGCACCTAGAGGACTCTCTTCCGTTTCAAAACCAAACACCCACATACACACACACTTTGACACCTCATCTTGTGGTTGCCTTATGGAGTCTATGAAAACATTGAGTATTTGTTTTTCTTCACATAAAAAGGCCAAACATCAATTAAGTCATTCATTCATTTTGTGCCCTGTGGTTGGTCTAGGCTTGCGGCAAATAACACACACACACACACCCACACACTTAAGAGCCACAAAAGTATTTTCCAGACAATTTTCACAAAGTTAATTTTTGTGAGTGTGAAATGTCCTTGCAGGTAATGAAAATGAATGTTTTAAAGTTGTTGCCATCAAAAACAAAACAAAAATCAGGTGAGCGAGCTCTTTGACCGGAAACGGAAACAACAAAAGTTTTTGACTAAACATAATTTGCGTAGTCATTGAGATCATAAAGCAAGAGCATGGGCGAGAGATAGAGAGGGAGACAGAGAAATATGAATTCCTAGAGAGAGAGTGGAAGGGAAGAGAAGGTCCCTATCAAGATGACAAAAGAACAAACAACATTAACAAAAACAATTTATTTTTAAGAGATATTTTGCAACAGTTTTACAAGAAAAGGACTAAGAACAAGGAAGCAAGGAAGGGCGGACGGATAACTCTAAGGGTTCATTAAGGTCAGCCCAATGAAGAAGACACTTTTTCTTGGTTTGCGGCAAAACAATAACAAAGTCTTATAAATAATTATCTTTTCTTTTGTTTCTTCCAATGATATGGCAAAATAATCATCGTATATGGTTTGAAACCCCCCCCTGGAGGCATAAGTTTAGCTGTTGAATGTTGTTAGTCAGTACAAGCCTCCTCTTACCCTCCTCCTGAGCAATATTTCATATAAATCGGAACTAAAATGGCAAAATTTCCATTTTTTATATCAACGAGTGTTAAAATTCAGTGGCTGTTGAATTTTGCCAATCCCAAACCAAACGTTAGCATTACAAACCATATTCAGAAACAGTAAAATGGAAGATTGTTTTAAATTTCTTTCTCTTACCACTGTGTGTGGGAGTGTGTGTGTGTGTGAGTGAGTTAGGTTGACTCTTTAGGGGTTTCTCATGCTTATACTTTTAGATGTGTATGTGTGTGTGTGTGCTTCTGTGTGGTTTTGTATATTTAGTTAAAATGGAAACGAAGCAATGATTATTTTTATTATTATTATTACCAACGAAATGGATATTTGACAGCATTTTTTCGGTTCCTTTTTCATGTTTAAATTCCCAATATGGTAGGACAGTTTTTATTTACCCATTTTCGTTGTCGTCATCGTATCGTCATCTCATCTTCGTCCCAGCTCATTAGGAAAACTCTTACGACTTTTTAATAAACTTTTCTTCGAAAGACAATATACAGAGGGCATACTCCATTCGACCTATAATGAAAATTCCAAAAGGGAGGGGGTAGACAGAAATCTAGCACAGTGGATGAAATGGTAAATAACAAGTGAGGAAAACAAAAGTCGGTACATGGCCGACTTTTGTTGACCAAAAAAAATTTGGTCAAAATTTTATTCCTTTCGAAAATTTTCTCAAGATTTTATTCCTTTCGAAAATTTTGTCAAAATTTTATTCCTTTCGAAAATTTTGTCAAAATTTTATTTTTGTGGAAAATTGGGCAATATTTTATATCTACAGAAAATTTTGTCAAAATTTAGTGTCTATAGAAAATGTTGCCAATATTTGATTTTTATAAAAAAATTTGTCAAAATTTTAATTCTATAGAAAATTTTGACAAAATTTTATTTCTTTAGAAAATTTTTTCAAAATTTTATTTTTATAGAAAATTTTGTCGAAACATTATTATTATAACACTTCTAAAATATAACACTTTCTCAAAATTTCATTTCTAGAGAAAATTTTGTCAAAAATTTTATTTCTATAGAAAATTTTGTCAAAATTTTATTTCTATAGAAAATTTTGTCAACATTTTATTTCTAGAGTAAATTTTGTCCAAAATTTTACATCTATAGACAATTTTGTCAAAATTTAATGTCTATAGAAAATATAGTCAATATTTGATTTTTATAGAAAATTTTATTTCTATAGAAAATTTTGTCAAAATTTTATTTCTATAGAAAATTTTGTCAAAATTTAATGTCTATAGAAAATGTAGTCAGTATTTGATTTTTATAGAAAATTTTGTTTCTATAGAAAATTTTGTCAATATTTTATTTCTATAGAATATTTTGCCAAAATTTTATTTCTTTAGAAAATTTTGTCAAAATTTTATTTATATAGAAAATTTTGT
Organism: Haematobia irritans; assembly: GCF_050003625.1. Taxonomy (NCBI): domain Eukaryota; kingdom Metazoa; phylum Arthropoda; class Insecta; order Diptera; family Muscidae; genus Haematobia; species Haematobia irritans. Next base: position 218,959,814 of record NC_134398.1, on the reverse strand, counting down.
CAAAATTTTATTTATATAGAAAATTTTGTCAATATTTGATTTTTATAGAAAATTTTGTCAAATTTTTAGTTCTAAAGAAAATTTTATTTAATTATGTTTCTATAGAAAATTTTGTCAAAATTATATTTCTAGAAAATTTTTTTCAAAATTTTATTTCTATAGGAAATTTTGTCTAAGTTTTATTTCTATAGAAAATTTTGTCAACATTTTTTTTGCATTGAAAATTGTGTCAAAATTTTATTTGTAAAGGAAAGTTTGTGAAAATTTTATTTCTATAGAAATTTTGTATAAATTTTACTACTTTAGAAAATTTTGTCAAAATTTTATTTCTATAGAAAATTTTGTCAAAATTTTATTTTGTAGAAAATTTTGTCAACATTTTATTTCTATTGAAAATTTTGTTATCATTTAATTTCTATAGAAAATTGTATCCAAATTTTATTTCTATTGGAAATATTCGGAAAATTTTAGTTCTTTAGACAGTTTTGTCGAAATTTTATTTTTATAGAAAATGTGGCAAAATTATAGTTCTATAGAAAATTTTGTCAAAATTTTATTTCTAGAGAAAGTTTTGTAAAAAATTTTATTTCTATAGAAAATTTTGTCAAAACTTTATTTCTATAGAAAATTTTGTCAACATTTTATTTCTAGAGTAAATTTTGTCCAAAATTTTATATCTATAGAAAATTTTGTCAAAATTTAATGCCTATAGAAAATGTAGTCAATATTTGATTTTTGTAGAAACTTTGGCAAAATTTTATTTCTATAGAAAATTTTGTCAACATTTTATTTCTATAGAATATTTTGCCAAAATTTTATTTCTTTAGAAAATGTTGTCAAAATTTTATTTCTATAGAAAATTTTGTCAAAATTTTATTTCTATAGAAAATTTTGTCAAAATTATATTTCTAGTCATTTTTTTCAAAATTTTATTTCTATAGGAAATTTTGTCTAAATTTTATTTCTATAGAAAATTTTGTCAACATTTTTTTTGTATTGAAAATTGATTGTGAAAATTTTATTTCTATAGAAATAAAATTTTGTCAAAATTTTATTTCTATAGAAAATTTTGTCAACATTTTATTTCTATAGAAATTTTGTCAAAATATTATTTCTATAGAAAATTCTGTCAAAATTTTATTTATATAGGAAATTTTGTCAACATTTTATTTCTATTGAAAATTTTTTCACCATTTAATTTCTATAGAAAATTTTGTCCAAATTTTATTTCTATAGGAAATTTTCGGAAAATTTTATTTCTATAGACAGTTTTGTCGACTTTTTTTATAGAAAATATGGCAAAATTTTATTCTATGGAAAATTTTGTCAACATTTTATTTCTAATGAAAATTTTGTTTTCTGTAGAAAATTTTGTCAAAATTTTATTTTTAGAGAAAGTTTTGTCAAAATTTTATTTTTAGAGAAAGTTTTGTCAAAACATTATTTCTATAGAACATTTTCTCAAAATTTTATTTCTATAGTAAATTTGGTCGAAATTTGATTTCTATAGCACACTTTGTCAAAATTTTATTTCTATAGAAAATTTTGTCAAAATTTTATTTCTATAAAAAATTTTGTCAAAATTTTATTTCTATAGAAATCTTTCTCAACATTTTATTCCTATCGAAAATTTTATTTCTATAGAAATTTTTGTCAAAATTTTATTCTTATAGAAAATTTTGACAACATTTTATTTCTGTAGAAATTTTGGCAAAATTTTATTTCTATAGAAAATTTTGGCAAAATTTTATATCTATAGAAAATTTTCACAAAATTTTATTTCTATAGAAAATTTTCACAAAATTTTATTTCTGTAGAAAATTTTGTAAAAATTTAATGTCTGTAGAAAATTTTGTGAAAATTTTATTTCTATAGAAAATGTTGTCAAAATTTTATTTCTATTGAAAATTTTGTCACCATTTAATTTCTATAGGAAATTTTCTGAAAATTTTGTTTCTATAGGAAATTTTATTTCTCTAGGAAATTTTCTGAAAATTGTATTTTTATGGAAAATTTTCTGAAAATATTATTTCTATAGACAATTATGTCAACATTTTATTTCTATTAAAAAATTTTATCAAATTTTTATTTCTAAAGAAAATTTTATTTCTATAGACATTTGTGTCAAAAATTTATTCTTATAGAAATTTTGGACAAAATTTTATTTTTGTAGAAAATGTGACAAAATTTTATTTCTATAGAAAACTATGTCAACATTTTATTTTTATAGAAAATTTTCTCAAAATATTATTTCTATAGAAAATTTTGTCAAAGTTTAATGTCTGTAGAAAATTTTGTGAAAATGTTATTTCTATAGAAAATTTTGTCAACATTTTATTTCTGTTAAAAGTTTTTATCAAAATTTTATTTCTAAAGAAAAATTTGTCTGTAAATAAAATTTTGTCAAGATTTTATTTCTATAAATAAAATTTTGTCAAAATTTGATTTCTATAGAAATTTTTGTCAAAATTTTATTCTTATAGAAAATTTTGGCAAAATGTTATTCTTATAGAAAATTTTGGCAAAATTTTATTTCTATATAAAATTTGGTAAAAATTTTATTTCTATAGAAAATTTTGTCAAAATTTTATTTCTATAGAAAATTTTGTCAAAATTTTATTTCTATAGAAAATTTTGTCAAAATTTTATTTCTATAGAAAATTTGAGAAGAGCCTCTAAATTGGGAGAATATTTTACAAAATCTACCAAAACATCAGGAATTCTACCAATCTGCCAAACAGTAAAAAAAATACAATTTTTGGTGGTTACAACTGTGCCTTTGGTAACACTGTGTTGTGAGAAGGAAAAAGTGCTTAAAATTATTCTGATGCATTCAAATTGATTTTGAGTTATCGGGTCTTAGAAAGAGGGAACGTATTGTTATGAGGGAAGTTCCTACTGTCACCACTACTACTTTAATACCGGATGGAGGCAGTAGGAATTTGTAAATGGGTAAACAAATTAAATAAATTGAATTTGAAATATTTTCTGAAGTCAGCAAACGGGTTTGTTTTAATTTTTCTATATTGTGTGATAAGTCTTTGGGATTGCCTAAAGGTCTTGAAATTCCCACTGTTCTTAACTACCTCTTAAGGAAATATGGGAGTTTTTATATTTTTCGTAAACTTATGGAGGAATTCCTACTGCACCACCTAATATATATTTCGTAGAGAAGTTAGCAAAAAAAGAATAGAAAATGCTACATTTTCCCCATTCCTAGATGTAAACAAGCCTACTGTTCACATCTACTATTGAAATGTATTAATATTAATTTGTTTTTTTATAGAGGGTGGTTTCATACGAAATAAATGCATCAAACAAATTTCCTCGAGTATTTCTCAGATGTTATCGGAAGTTGTCGCTATGAGATTTTGTTTTAACTTGTTTCTAAATGGAGGTAGTGTCGTAATTCCTACTGTCCCCATCTACCCTACAAGAAGATTTCGTGAATATTACAGATTCAGTCTATACTTATCATAGTGTCCCACCTACACAGAAATATATAGAAAATTCTACAGTAATTTATTTTATTTGATTTGATTGATGAGATTTTAATTTATTTAACTTCCTTTATGTTAGTTGTGTCCAATAAACAATTTTGAGTGATTTTTACAATAAGGATAATTAGAATAATATGTTTGGAGTTGTTGTGAGACCATTTGTTTCATTTTCTATAGATATTGAATTGTTCTCATCTACTATTGAAGTAATAAATGGAGACAGTAGGAACTTCCCTAATATCAATACGTTCGCTTTTTCTAACACTCGGACAGAAATGAGATTTATGGTGTTTTAATTGCAACACCTGATAATTGACTTTGTTGAGTGATATTATTTTTCCCATGATTGCAGCAATATCAAGTAAATATTCTTTTTTGAGCATGGGAAATTTCTTTTTTGTTTGCTGGACTATAATATCCCGAAGAAACGTTAAAAGTTAAAATGTTTTGATTTGTTGAGAGACTGTTAGTTACACCTTCTGTAGGGAGCCATCGTGGTGCAATGGTTAGCATGCCCGTCTTGCATACACAAGGTCATGGGTTCGATTCCTACTTCGACCGAACACCAAAAAGTTTTTCAGCGGTGGATTATCCCACCTCAGTAATGCTGGTGACATTTCTGAGAGTTTCAAAGCTTCTCTAAGTGGTGTCACTGCAATGTGGAACGCCGTTCGGACTCGGCTATAAAAAGGAGGTCCCTTGTCATTGAGCTTAACATGGAATCGGGCAGCACTCAGTGATAAGAGAGAAGTTCAGCAATGTGGTATCACAATGGACTGAATAGTCTAAGTGAGCCTGATACATCGGGCTGCCACCTAACCTAACCTACACCTTCTTTAGTCATCGAAATTCCTACTGTCCCATCTTCTACTGATATAAACTTACATCAATTAGTACTTCTATAGGCAATATTATAATATATAATTATAACAAAATTTACTGAATTTTGTTTGAGATGTTTTTAGAAAATATCACCATACCATTTTGCTTTTACATTTCCTGTATTGTCTTGGTCCTGAAGTTCCCATTGTTCCTATCTACTCCACAAAAGGACATATCGCAAATATTATAGAGACAATCTATACTTATAAATAAATTTTTAACGCTCCACCTACATTTATAGAATATTCTACAACTTTTTCCAAATATTTGATTTCAGCTGATATCAATTTATTATGAATATCTTTGGGATTTGATTGAAAGTTCAATAAACTTTAGTCAAGCGCTTTGAATTAAAAGTTTGATTAATATTTTAATATACTTCAACGTATATGGTAAGTGATTGCTCTAATAAAGATATCTAAGTTGAAATGCTTCGGTTTGTTCTGAGACAAGTTCTATAGTGATCGAAATTCCTACTGTTCCCATCTACTATTTAAATAGTAGAAGGGGCTAGTAGGAATTTCCTTCATATTAATACGTTCTTCATTTCTAACATCGTACAACCACGGATGCCACAGTTGGTAGAATTCTACTTAAAATGGTAGATTTTTTACTGTGTGGTTTACAAAATTTTCTCTATAGAAATAAAATGTTGACAAAATTTCCTATAGAAATAAAATTTTAACAAAATTTTCCATAGAAATAAAATGTTTACAAAATTTTCTCTATAGAAATAAAATTTTTAGAAATAAAATTTTTACAAAATTTTCTATAGAAATAAAATGTTGACACAATTTTCTATAGAAATAAAATTTTTACAAAATTTCCTATAGAAATAAAATTTTTACAAAATTTTCTGTAGAAATAACATTTTGACAAAATTTTCTATAAAATTAAATTTTGACAAAATTTTCTATAGAAATAAAATTTTGACAAAATTTTCTATAGGACTAAAATTTGGCAAAATTTTTCTACAGAAATAAAATTTTTGACAAAATTATCTAAAATAAAAAAAATTTTACCAAAATTTTCTATAGAATAAAATTTTGACAAAATTTTCTATAGAAATAAAATTTTCAATTTTTTTTTATAGGAGTAAAATTTGTCAAAATTTTTCTACAGAAATAAAATTGTTTACAAAATTTACTATAGAAATAAAATTTTGACAAAATTTTCTATAGAAATAAAATTTTGACAAAATTTTCTATGGAAATAAAATTTTGACAAAATTTTCTATAGAAATTAAATTTTGACAAAATTTTCTATAGAAATAACATTTTAAAAAATTTTCTATAGAAATAAAATTTTGACACAATTTTCTATAGCAATAAGTTTTTTGGCAAAATATTCTATAGCAATAAATTTTTTGGCAAAATATTCTAAAGAAATACAATTTTGACAAAATTTTCTATAGAATTGAAATTTTTGGCAAAATTTCCTATAGAAATAAAATTTTTGCAAAATTTTCTATAGAAATAAATTGTATTTTTGTATAGAAATAAAAGTTTGACAAAATTTCGTAAAGAAGTAAAATTTTGGCAAAATATTTCTATAGAAATAAAATTTTTGGCAAAATTTTCTACAGAAATAAAAGTTTGACAAAATTTTCTATAGAACCACAATTTTGCAAAAGTTTTCTATAGAAATAAAATATGGCAATATTTGCTACAAAAATATATTTTTTACATAGTTTTCTATAGAAATAGAATTTTGAAACATAAGATGTTTTGTTTGGTAGTTTTTGGAAAAATTTTCCCCAAATTTTGATAGATTTTTGTTTTTGGCTCGAGTGACGACCCTGCCTACAACTAAAGACGGTTATCCCTAAATGTTAAGAAATGAGGTCTATGGTTTTTTAATTGAGATAAAATTTTGACAAAATGTTCTCTATAGAAATAAACTTTTGACAAAATTTTTCTATAGAAATAAAATTTTGGCAAAGTTTTCGATAGAAATAAAATTTAGACAAAATTTTCTATAGAAATAAAAGTTTGACAAAATTTTCCATAAAAATGAAAATTTGATAAAATGTTCTTTAAAAGTAAAATTTTTCTATATAAATAACATTTTTGGCAAAATTTTCTATAGAAGTAAAATTTTTGGCAAATTTTCGATAGAGATAACATTTTGACAAAATTTTCTATTGAAATAAATTTGTGACAAAATTTTCTACAGCAATAAGATGTCGACAAAATTTTCTACAGCAATAAAATGTTTACAAAATTTTCTATAGAAATAAATTTTTGACAAAATTTTCTATAGAAATAAAATTTTGACAAAATTTTCGTTAGAAATAAAATTTTGACAAATTTTCGTTAGAAATAAAATTTTGACAAAATTTTCTTTAAAAATAAAATTTTGACAAAATTTTCTATAGAAATAAATTTGTGACAAAATTTTCTATAGAAATAAATTTGTGACAAAATTTTGCTATAGAAATAAAATTTTGAAAAAATCCCATAAAAATAAAGTTTTAACAAAATTTTCTATAGAAATAAAATTTTAACAAAATTTTTCTATAGAAGTAAAATTTTAACAAAGTTTTCTATAGAAATATAATTTTGATAACATTTCTATAGAAATAAAATTTTTGGCAAAATTTTCTATGGCAATAAAATTTTGACAAAATTTTCTATAGAAATTAAATTTTTTGCAAAACTTTCTATAGAAATAAAATTTTTGGCAAAACTTTCTATAGAAATAAATTTGTTGGCAAAACTTTCTATATAAATAATATTTTGACAAAATTTTGTCTATAGAAATAAAATTTTGACAAAATTTTCTATTGAAATAAAATTTTGACAAAATTTTCCATAGAAATAAATTGTTTACACAATTTTTTATAGAAATAAAATGTTTATAAAATTTTCTGTATGGAAATAAAATTTTGACAAAATTTTCTCTATAGAAATAAAATTTTGACAAAATTTTCTCTATATAAATAAAATGTTGACAAAATTTCCTATAGAAATGAAATTTTTACAAAATTTTCTATAGAAATAACATTTTGACAAAATTTTCTATAGGAGTAAAATTTGGCAAAATTTTTCTATAAAAATAAAATTTTGACAAAATTTTCTATAGTAATAAAATTGTGACAAATTTTTTTATAGGAGTAAAATTTGTCAAAATTTTTCTACAGAAATAAAATTGTTTAATAAATTTTCTATAGAAATAAAATTTTCTATGGAAATAAAATTTTGACAAAATTTTTTATAGTAATAAAATTTTGACAATTTTTTTATAGGAGTCAAAATTTTTCTACAGAAATAAAATTGGTTACAAAATTTTCTATAGATATAAAATTTTGACAAAATTTTCTATGGAAATTAAATTTTTTGCAAAACTTTCTATAGAAATAAAATTTTGACAAAACTTTCTATAGAAATAAAAGTTCGACAAAATTTTCTATAGAGCTATAGAATATAGAAAATAGAAATAACAGTTTGACAAAATTTCCTAAAGAAGTACATTTTTGGCAAAATTTTTTTACAGAAATACAATTTTTGGCAACATTTTTTTATAGAAATAAAATTTTGACAAAATTTTCTACAGAAATAAAAGTTTGACAATATTTTCTATAGAAATAAAATTTTTGGCAAAATTTTGCAATAAAAATAAAGTTTTAAGAAAATTTTCTATAGATAGAAATAAGTTACTTCTATAGAAATAAAATTTTGGCAAAATTTGCTAGAAAAATAAATTTGTTTACATAGTTTTCTATAGAAATAGAATTTTGAAACATAAGATTTTTTATTTGGTAGTTTTGTGGAAAAATTTTCGCCAAATTTTGATAGATTATTTTTGGCTCGAGTGACAACCGTGCCTACAACTAAAGACGGGTATCCCGAAATGTAAAGAAATGAGGTTTATGGTTTTTTAATTGAGATTAAATATTGACAAAATTGTCTATAGAAAAAAATTGTGAGAAAATTTTCTATGGAAATAAAAATTTTGACAAAATTTTCTATAAAAATAAAGTTTTGAAAAAAATCTCATAAGAATAAAGTTTTGACAAAATTTTCTATAGAAATAAAATTTCAACAAAATTTTCTTTAGAAATAAAATTTTGACAAAATTTTCTATATAAATTTTTTGCAAAACTTTCTATGGAAATAAAATTTTGACAAAATTTTCTATAGAAATAAATTTTTAACAAAATTTGCTATAGAAATAAAATTTTCATAAAATTTTCTATACAAATAAAATTATGACAAAATTTTCTATAGAAATAATACTTTGACAAAAATTTGCTACAGAAATAATATTTTGACAAACTTTTCTATAGAAATAACATTTCTGGGAAAATTTTCTATAGAAATAAAATTTTAAGGTCTATGGTTTTTAATTACAACGTTTAAGGTTTTAATTGACCTTCTTGATTAGTCGATATTATTTCCATGATTGAAGCAATATCAATTTGTCCCAATGATAGAGGAAACCATTCAATTACTTACCACATTGATTACAATTGTCCTGTTTCCAAAAAAATTATCACCGAATTCCTCCATTGTGTTGTCAAGATAGTGGTTCTCTATGATTGTTTCCGAAGAATCTAATGGGGCATTGGTACAGAGAGGGGGGAGGGTCTATGGTGACAATGATGCCAACAACTTACCAAGCGGCCATGAGTATGGCAAACATATTTCATCTAACTAACTATCTGAGTGACAACTATACCCCGCGCTGTAGTGTTGTCTCGGGTCATGTAGTGCAGTGTAATGGCTGGCGTCTTCTTCAATCGTGACTATCGTGGCTGGAGCAAGAGTAAAACGAGCAATATTTACTGGTGTTGTTTAGTGTGCCACTAAGTATGAATAAGTGACAGACTGAATGACTTGTTGGAGCTTGGTGAAACCCAAGTCCTGGGGAGGATGAGTGGGTTGGGGTTGGAGGGTGTGATAAGACCCAGCAGGTTCTTGTGTGGGGGAGGTTGAGAACATTACTGGCATTACAATGAAGCCATGGCTGATGAAGAAAAAAAAAACAAAGTAGAGACGTAGTGTTTCAATGCAAAGCGTCGCTAAGAAAGGAATATTATTAATTTTGCCAAAGTAAAAGACTTAACAGCTCATAAAGTTAAAAAGTTAGACATGGTTGATAGGCTTTTAGGGGCTGAGTGTTGGTTGATAGGAGGGTTGGTATATTGGCTGACATTTTGATGTTGGCTTCATTGGTTGAATTGTTGGCTGGCTGGCTGGCTGTCGGTCTACTGTAATGTGTTGACACTTCCATCACTTGCATCTACAATCAAGGCTGGCCAAGAAGAGAATATCTAATCCATAAAGGAGGTGTATGTCCCAACATCTACCAGTCATAGTAACCTTTCCTAGGCGCCTGCCTACTTGCTTTCTGTCCTGAATAACCTCCAAAGCACAGTCTATACGTCTTTTCCTATATGTGTGTTTCAAGATCTAACAAAATCCAAAAAAAAGAAACACTGTTCAACATAAGCAGATTGTCGTTGATTACTTTATAGGCATCTTCATTCAATGGGCTGTTTTTTTCGTGTGTTGCCTTATAGGGGAAAATATGGATCCCTCCTTTTTGTTAAATTCCTTTATATTAATTTGTGTTCTCTCCTAAGTTCAATAAACTTTACTTAAACATTTCAGTATCCCTCCTTCGTTTGATTGCCAATATTAGATACACAAGAGGCTTATATGAAGTGATATGTAAAACAAGAGAACACCATAAAATAAAGAAGTGTAAAAAATTTTACTTAAGTATGTTTAGGAGATGATATCAATTCATATTGTAACATGTAAAGATATTTGAACTATATTTTTAAGAGGGAGATTGTTTTTTTTTAAATTTTAGATGTCTTGTGGGATAGACTTTCAAGCAAGATTCCTACTGTCCTCATCTACTAATGAGGACAGTGTCGAAATTCCTAGTGTCCCTATCTACCCCTCAAAGAAATATCAGAATTCTTACAGTTCCTATCTATACTTATGGAGGAATGGTTACTGACCCGTCTACGTTTCATAGAAACCGGGTTTTACCGATTATCTTTCGAGCAAGATTCCTACTGTCCCCATCTACTATTGAAATAATACTATCACAATCTCCCTATTTACACCTCTAAGAAATTTCGTGATTTCTGCAGTTTCAATCTAGATTTATGGACGAATGGCTACCGATCCGTCTAGATGACTTGTGTGGTTTTACCCGTTGACTTTCGAGCAATATTCCTACTGTCCTTATCTACTATAGAAATAAGAGTGTTATCCGAAGTTGGTGCCATGAGATTTTCTTGCAAATTTCCTACATTGTGTGATTCGATATTAGGATATAGGTGATATTGAAATTCCTACTTTCCCCATCTATTATTAAAATAGTTTTAGTGGGTGGTTTCAAACTAAATAAGTTTAAAATAATTTACCATTAGTTTTGGGACGTTGTCAGAAGTGTTCGCCATGACATTTTGGAGCAATTTTTATATATATTTTGTGATTATTCTTAGAATGTGAGGTGGTATCGAAATTCCTATTATCGCTGTCTACCACTCAAAGAAATTTCGCGATTCTTACAGTTGCAATATATACTTATGGAGGAATGGCTACTGACCCGCCTACGCCTACGTTTCATAGAAACATTAGAAAATTTAAATTTTAAATGTCTTGTGGGATTTTATCGCTTGACATTCCAGCAAGATTCCTACTGTCCCCATATACTATGGAAATATTAGTATCAAAATTTACTTAAGTGAGTTTGAGGTGTTATCGTCGTGATATTTTCATGAAATTTTCCCATATTGTGTGATAAGATATTAGGATTGTGATGATATCCAAATTCCTACTGATTCCATCTACTATTGAAATATTTTTAAGAGGCGGTTTCAAACTAAATAAGTTTACAAAATTTACCCCATTTGGTTTGAGATGTTATGAGAAGTTGTCGCCATGGCATTTTCTAGAAATTTCCATATATTATGGGATAATCTTAGAATTTGAGATAGTCTCGAAATTTCTATTGTTACTATTTACAATTCTAAGAAATTTTGTGATTTTTATTTAGTAGTATTAAAATTTACTTATTTAGTAGTCTTAAAATTTACTTATTTTTAAGTTGTCGTCATGACTTTTTGTTGCAATTTTCCTATATTATGTAATAAGTTATTGGGAATGAGGTGATATCGACAATCCTACTCTCCTTATCTACTATTGGCAAAAATTTACATCCATTAGTATTTTTATAGATGACAGTTTTAAAATAAATAAGCGTAAAAAATTTTTACAAATGGGTTTGAGTTATAACGGGAAGTTTTCTACCCCTTGAAATATCGGAATTCTTACAGTTCCAATCTATATTGTTGGAGGAATGACAACTGTGCAGTCTACCTTTCATAGAACCATTAGAAAATTATACAGTTTTTTGCATGTCCACATCTACTATTGAAATATGGTATGCATTAATTTCAAACTAAATAAGTGTATTTGAGATGTTATTAGTTGTCGTACAATGCGGATATGTGATTGAAATTCCTACTGTCCTCATCTACTATTGAATTATGCTTAAGCGGGAAGTTCGTCCATAATAAAATCGGTTGTTTTGGGAAAAGTTCTCTATTGGTCCTTAAGGGGTTTTTTGTAGATCATCGAAATTTCTATGGCTCTAAAATACTCCTGGTCAGATTTTTAGGCACACAATTTTTTAAACAAAAAACAAACATAAATAATAATAATTAAATTTCATTGTTCCGTGTGGAACAATGATATATTTTTTTAAATCGGCTTGACATAATTTCTGCGAGAGAGGGAAGTTTTCAGCGTAAAACTCGTAGAAGTAAAATTCATATTAACATTTTTTTATCGCAATTGAAATTTGTTTTCTTAAGAGTTTAACCAATTTCCATGAGAAATTTCTCGTTCCTACTATCCCAACCGACTGCCGAAGAAAGTAGCGAAATTCCTATTGTCTCCATCTACTATAGATAGAAATTTAAATCAATTAGCATTTCTGTAGAGGACAGTATTAAACTAAATAACTGTAGAAATTTTTGATTGGTACCTATGGGATTTTTGTTGAAGTATCTGTGTATTTAATTATTCATGTTTCGATTGTTTACTTCTTAAGAGCTTAGTCTCTTACCATAAGCAATGATCGAAATTCCTACTGTCCTCATCTACGTTTTAAAAATGGGTCAGATTTTTAAGCATACAATGTGGCGAAATACACTTTCTATAAAAAACAAATTAAACTTCATTAATCACTTCTTCCGTTTGGTAAAATTATATTATTTTATATTTATATTATATTATATTTTGGTGAAAAATAAAATCGGTTTGCCCTAATTGCTGTCAGAGAGGGAACCTCTCAGCCCTGATGAGATGTTCGTGGAATTAAAATTACCTATAGGCTTTGAATTTTGTTTTCTTAAGAGTTTAATCAATTGGCATGAGTAATTTCTTGTTCTTACTATCCCAACCTACAGCCGAAGAAAGTAGCGAGATTCCTATCGTCCCCAACTACTACTGACAGAAATTTATATCAATTAGTACATTTTCAAACTAAATAATTGTATGCATTTTTGATTGGTCCCTTTGCGATGTTCGTGGAAATAAAATTCATATTAAAATTACCTATGGTTATTGAATTCTGTTTTCTTAAGATTTAAACCACTTGCAATTAGAAATTTATCATTCCTACTACCCCAACCTACTACCTAAGGACAGTAGAAGAGAGTCATACTGCCCTCATCTACTACTAGTAATGTCTCATGGAATGGTTAAGTATACTATCCCAACCTACCGCCGAAGGAAGTAGCGAGCTTCCTACCGTCCCCAACTACTACTGACAGAAATTTATATCAATTAGTATTTCTGTAAAATACATTTTCAAACTAAATAATTGTATACATTTTTGATTGGTCCCTTTGCAATTAGAAATTTATCATTCCTACTATCCCAACCTACTACCTAAGGACAGTAGAAGAGATTCCTACTGCCCCCATCTGCTACTAGTAATATCTCATGGTATGTTTAAGCATACCACATTAATGGAAATAGTATATAAAAATTTTTATTAAATACTTTTAATGCCATCCCACCATCCTACGACTTTAAAATACTTCCGGATGTAAAAAAGGACAGATTTTTTTTGCATACAATTTGGTGAAATGTGCCTTCTAAACAAATAAATTTTCATTGGCCACTACGTTTGGAACAATGATATATTTTGGTGGAAAACAAAATCGGCTTGACGAGAGTAACCTCTCAGTTGAATCTAGCGGGATAACCCCAGATTGGCAACGCTGATCCTAACCCACAGCCGAAGGAAATAGCGAGATTCCTACTGGCCCCATCTACTATAAGTAATGTGTCAAGACTTTTTAGCATACCAAATTAATGGAAATGAAATAGAATGTATGATTATTATTTATGATGTTTATTTACACTCAAAAAGAGTTAAAGCTTTACGGCAAAGCCAAGATAATATTAAGTTTTTTTTTATAAAAATACATAAAAAATTTTTATTGAATATTTTTGATGCATTTTTCTATATTGTTTTTGGTCTATTGGCATGGCATATCTTTTTCTAACTCTTCATAAAGTTGTGGTTTGTTGGCACGTAGATTTTATGAGGCCATAAAAAGAACATCAATATACTAGACCGAAAAATTGTTTATGACGAAATAGCCATCTTTTGTTTATGTTGCCTGTGGGATATGTGAGTACTTTGGTTCATTGTTTAGTGACCAAAATTCCCCCCAGGAATAAGGAATCTGATAATAATCCAGAATCCACACATACATACATAACAAACAAATTCCATGGGGGAATCACACACAAAAAGGACATAATATCAATTCTCTATTTTTGTTACAACAAAAAAAATTCTTGGAAAAATATAAATAATTTTATTTATACTTTGGATATGGTATTTCTTTGTTTTTTAAAGACGGTGGTAAACAAATTTGCATACTAAAGACGATAAAAAGGCTGTGTTGGCATTTTTAAATTGATTTTGAAGAGTAGACACACAGAAAATATTTCCATTGAAACCATCGATATCTTCGATGGTCTTCACGATGATTTATGGCCTTGTCATAAACTGAGATTTTCATCAAGAAGAAGAAGAAGTACAAACAAGAACATATTCAAGCTTACTATCCTTTTGATGGATTTCACAAGAGTTTAAAGAGGATGTGAAAATGAAATCCTGGCTCTCCTTAAGGATTTAAATGCAGGACATTTTTTTTGAGGGTTTTGTTTGGTTTTCCACATTTTTGCTTTTTTATTTTGCTATGTGTAGTGGGTATATTTCAAGATCTGGTTTCGATGTTTTTTGGCTTTCATATCTTCTTAGGATTTTGTGAGATATTTGTTGTAAGATGAGTTTTACTTCATATTTGGTTCTTTTTCGTCTTGGGGGCTTTGTTTTTTGTTTCTTTATGAGAACACGACAATGGGAATCATACGTAAGGCGTATAACAAGGCCACCATCCGTTTAAGGCATTCTGTGACACACTTCGTCTTCGTCATCACCATCAGCATTTACCGCTTACTCATTGCTGGTAGAGGATTGCAGGCAGGCAGGCAGGCAGTGAGTGAGTGTAGAGCGCGAGCTAAGGCAAACGAAAGTTCTTAATTTCCTTAAAACTTTCCCAAGAGGCATTCAAGCATAATATTTTAAATAAACTGAACCGCCCTGCCAGCCTGCAAGTGAGTGCGTGCGTGAGGGAGTGAATGGAATCCTCCTCATCTTTTTACTCTTTATGATTTTTATTTTGTCGTTTTGGCATTCAGTCACTCAGTTTGTTATTGAAGTCGAACGTTAGTCCCATTAGACAGTGAGTGTCTCAGTTAGGGATACCTCCCCCACCATTCCATTCGCATACCAGCCAAATACCCACCAAAGCAGAAATATAAGGAGTGAAAAAAACAACACAAACAAAACAACAACTACAACTGAAAAAAATGAAAACAGCTTTAATAAAATTTTCAAATACAACATTAGCAGAAGGTTAAACATAAACACATTGCACACATATTTACTTAACGGCAGTAGAAAGTAAAGAGAGCCTTTGATATGGGTGAGTGGGTGGTTAGTATCCCTATAGAGAGAGAGAATGTGGGTGTACTAAAATATCTCATCTAATACAATTACATGAAACACACAGGCAGTATACAAAACGACAAAAGAACACAAAAAGTGCTTACAACGCATTTTCTTCTTTAAGCCGAGAATGAGAGCATATAATTATGTGAGTGTATGTGTGATTGTTTGTAGGGCTCTCTTCTTTTGGGAGCCTTGTTTCAAAGAATATTTGTTTACATTAAATGAAAATAAAAATTAAACATGGTGCACAAAAGGTGGAAAGTTTAATATTTTTATACCCTCCACCATAGGATAGGGGGGTATACTAACTTTGCCATTCCGTTTGTAACACATCGAAATATTGCTCTGAGACCCCATAAAGTATATATATTCTGGGTGGTGGTGAAATTCTGAGTCGATCTAAGCATGTCCGTCCGTCCGTCTGTTGAAATCACTCTATCTTCCGAACGAAACAAGTTATCGACTTGAAACTTGGCACAAGTAGTTGTTATTGATGTAGGTCGGATGGTATTGCAAATGGGCCATATCGGATCACTTTTACGTATAGCCCCCATATAAACCGACGCTCAGATTTGGCTTGCGGACCCTCTTGGAGGAACAAAATTCATCCGATCCTGTTGAAATTTGGTACATTATGTCAGTATATGGTCTCTCACAACCATGCAGGAATTGGTCCATATCGGTCCATAATTATATGAAGCCCCATATAAACTGATCCCCAGATTTGACCTACGGAGCCACTTGGAAGAGCAAAATTCACCCGATCCGGCTGAAATTTGGTACGTGGTGTTAGTAAATGGTCTCTAACAACCATCAAAAAATTGGTCCATATCGGTCTATAGTTATATATAGCCGATCCCCAAAAATAATCTACTAAAATTTTATTTCTATAGAAAATTTTGTCAACATTTTATTACTATAGAAAATTTTGTCAAGATTTTTTTTCTATAGAAAATTTTGTCAACATTTTATTGTTGTCTTTTTTCTTTGCATTAGTTTGAATAGAATTGGTTTGGTTGTATGTGTTTCAATGAGTATTTTTCAGGGATGAAAAATGCAGGACTATAGTACTTTTTTCAATACTTTTTCACTCGGGTCAGTACCGTACTACCCCCGCGTATGATTTAGTATCTTTTGTGTAAATATTTTTAAACCGATATCAGATTTATGGCACAATAGTTTTGACAAAATATTTTAATATTTTGCGAAACAAACTTATTTGCTAATATTCTTTTACAAATTTGGCAAATCAGACAAGTTTATGCGGGAGACAATCTCGATTTTGTAAAAGCCATAACAAAAAATTTTATTTTATAGAATTTCAAGAATGTTTTAGTCGCAAAAAAGTATGTGTTTCTATATTACGCTTCCACACGAACACTTTGTCAAAATTTTATTTCTATAGAAAATTTTAGTTCTAAAGAAGATTTTATGAAAATCTTATTTCTATAGAAAATTTTGTCAAACTTATATTTCTAGAAAATTTTGTCAAAATTTTATTTCTCAAGGAAATTTTGTCTAAACTTTATTTCTATAGAAAATTTTGTCAAATTTTTTTTCTATAGAAAATTTTATCAACATTTTTTTTATATTGAAAATTGTGTCAAAATTTTATTTCTATAGAAATTCTGTATAAACTTTATTTCTATAGACAATTTTGTTAAAATTTTATTTCTATAGGAAATTCTGTCAGAATTTTTTTTTATAGAAAATTTTGTGAAAATTTTATTTCTATAGAAAATTTTATCAAAATTTTATTTCTAGAAAATTTTGTCAAAATTTTATTTCTCAAGGAAATTTTGTCAAAACTTTATTTCTATAGAAATTTTGTCTAAATTTTATTTCTATAGAAAATTTTGTCAATTTTTTTTTCTATAGAAAATTTTGTCAACATTTTTTTTATATTGAAAATTGTTTTTATATTGAAAATTGTGTCAAAATTTTATTTCTATAGAAATTTTGTATAAATTTTATTTCTTTAGAAAATTTTGTCAAAATTTTATTTCTCAAGGAAATTTTGTGTAAACTTTATTTCTATAGAAATTTTGTCTAAATTTTATTTCTATAGAAAATTTTGTCAATTTTTTTTTTTATAGAAAATTTTGTCAACATTTTTTTTATATTGAAAATTGTTTTTATATTGAAAATTGTGTCAAAATTTTATTTCTATAGAAATTTTGTATAAATTTTATTTCTTTAGAAAATTTTGTCAAAATTTTATAATTTTCTGAAAATTTTATTTCTATAGAAAATTTGTCTAAATTTTATTTCTATAGAAAATTTTGTCAACATTTTTTTCTGTTGAAAATTGTGTCCAAATTTTATTTCTAAAGGAAATTTTGTGAAAATTTATTTCTATAGAATATTTTGTATACATTTTATTTCTATAGAAAATTTTGTTAAAATTTTATTTCTATAGACAATTTTTTCAAAATTTTATTTCTATAGAAAATTTTGACATTTTTTTTTGTATTGAAAATTGTGTCAAAATTTTATTTCTTAAGGAAATTTTGTGAAAATTTTATTTCTATTGAAAATTGTGTGAAAATTTTATTTCTATAGAAAATTTTGTCAAAATTTTATTTCTATAGAAAATTTGTATAAATTTTATTTCTAAAGAAAATTTTGTCGAAATTTTATTTCTATAGAAAATTTTGTTAAAATTTTATTTCTATAGAAAGTTTTGTCAAATTTTATTTCTATAGAAAATTTGTCTAAATTTTATTTCTATAGAAAATTTTGTCAACATTTTTTTCTGTTGAAAATTGTGTCCAAATTTTATTTCTAAAGGAAATTTTGTGAAAATTTTATTTCTATAGAAATTTTTGTATACATTTTATTTCTATAGAAAATTTTGTTAAAATTTTATTTCTATAGAAAATTTTTTCAAAATTTTTTTTTCTATAAAAAATTTTGTCAAAATTTTATTTCTGTAGAGAATTTTGTCAAAATTTTATTTCTATATAAAATTTAGTCAAAATTTGATTACTATAGAAAATTTTGTCGAAATTTTATTTCTATAGAAAATTTTGTCAAAATTTTAGTTATATAGAAAATTTTATCAAAATTTTATTTCTAAAGAAAATTGTGTCAAAATTATATTTCTATAGGAAATTTTGTCAAATTTTTATTTTTATAGGAAATTTTGTAAACATTTTATTTCTAAAGAAAATGTTGCCAACATTTTGTTTTTATAGAAAAATTTTGTCAAAATTTTATTTCTATAGAAAATTTTGGCAACATTTATTTCTATAAGAAATTTTTTATAAATTTTATTTCTATAGAAATTTTGTCTAAATTTTAGTTCTATAGAAAATTTTGTTAAATTTTTGTTTTCTATAGAAAATTTTGTCAACATTTTTTTTATATTGAAAATTGTGTCAAAATTTTATTTCTATAGAAATTTTTATACATTTTATTTCTTATATAGAAAATTTTGTTCAAATTTTAATTCTATAGAAAATTTGTCAATATTATATTTCTATAGAAAATTTTGTCAAAATTTTATTTCTATAGAAAATTTTGTCAAAATTTTTTGTTACCGTACATGTCTAGTTTTGAATATCAGTCTCTTTGAGGTATTTCGTATGATTCCGCTTATAATATTGCCCAGTAGTCCGTCCAAAAAATGAGGTACACGATCTTACAGCTGAGGCTTCCGTCCTTTCACTTCCCAGCTTTCCTATATACATCAACATTCTCATAAGCTCTACATTATGATAGCTAAACTTGTCTCTCTCTCATAGAATACTTCTCAAAATTGAGAATGAACCAACCCCCACCCCTCCCCTTGGTATCGTGTTCCTCTAAGTGTTCTGTCATTATGCTTTCACTTTAATGTAATTTGTATCTCTAATCGCCCATTTTATAGATTTTATAGACATTTATGTGAGAACGAACCTTTTTTTCTCTTTTTGCGTTTTCATCGAAATGCGTAAATTTGGTCACTTCTGGCGAACATCCCGTCATCAAGCAAAAGGGTCTGGGTCGACACTTACTTAAAAATTATTGAGTTTGTGAAATCGAGTAAGGCCTATAATTGATGCGGGAGGGTAATTATTGAGGAAGGAACCAGTGGCAGTGGCAGAGCCAAAATCATTTATTGGAATAATTGGGTTATTTGGGTAATCAAGATTGTATTAAATACACAAAATAAAATTTGGCCAGCTTTATGCTTGGTTTCATTTACTATACAGCCAGCCACACAGCCACACCACAGCGACTCGGCCATCTGTAAAACGTCGAGTCATTCGATTTACATTCATTGGCAGGAGTTGGATCAAGGATATCAAAACACATCATTCGAAGTAAACTCGAAAGTAAAACAAAAACCCTCTGAGAATGATTTTTCCAAATGGTAAACGGATGGATGGATGGGTTGGGGTTAACAGTCTGACTGACTGACTGATACCGCACATTTGTGGATTTTACAAATGGCCCACTTTGAGGTATAGCCATAAGAAAGTGAAATCCCACAGAGAGAGGAAGAGAGAAAGAATGTGAGAGGGCCTCTTCAGGGTAATGGAATTCAGTTGGGGGGTTTTATTTTTTCTTCTCCTTTTTAAATTAACTCAAATCAAATGAGCAAAAAGCAATAAGGATTTAAGAGTTCTTCAAGCATTCACAGGACCCATTAGTTTGTAGAGCTGGCTGCTAGTCCTGGCAGCATAGTAATTTCCTAGTCATTGGGAAATTATAAATTAATAGCAAACAACCAGCAAGAACTTAATCGAAGATGGCAGAAAGACAGGATGACTGGCATCCACGATGAATGGCTTACCACAATAGTAGCAAGAGCTAGGGCAAGAGGAGCAGCATCAGCACCACCTCCACAGCCATCTTCGACAGCTTATCAAATATTCACCGCCCTCCATAAATCTGTTAAGTAAGTCCTGTGCCTAGGTATTAAACATAGGCGCGAAAATACAACCCGCATTTACTAACTCTAGCCTTGGTAATCTTTCCTACATACTACCTATGTTCCAGTTCATTGAAGATACACGTAATTTAATTTAAGGTTTCCGAGGTCGCGGTAAAGTTGCGACACATTACCTAGGTGTTGCAAATCACTTGGGACCGCAAACATTGTTGATACTGCTAATAGGAAAATCTCAAACATGATGATAGTGTTGGTGTTTGTGGATTTTGGTAGTAGCTCTGCCTCTCTTTCCCTCTCTCTCTCTCACTCTCTTTGGGTCTTGCGGCAGGGGATTTGTTAAAGGGGATATCCTTCTTCGATATTTATTTAAGTTTAGATTATTTAACAGTATCTAAATTTTTTTAGCATTAGATTTGTGTGTGTGTGTGTGTGTTTGAGATAAAGGTAAGCACGTGGGCGCTATTTCATTCGAGCTCACGATGGAACAATTTTTTAATCAAGCACAGTAGCGACTAAGAGTAAAACAGATAAATTTATACAATTTTTAGAAAAGTCGAAGAGTCGTTTTTTTTAAATTAAAAAAAAAATTAAAAGGCTGAATTTCCATTTCCCAAATTTTTAAAAATAATTTGATTGTAGACCCTAATCTTTACATTTGTATTGTAAGCGGTAATCAACTGGCGTGTGAGCGTGTTTTCCTGAAAATGTTCGTTCACTCACAGTTATGAGCCGAAGGATGTCCTATCCTTGGGTCCGAAGCACCCTTGCCCCAGTTGGTTGAATTCTACCCAAAATTTTAGATTTTATACTGTTCCGTAGATTGGTAGAGTTCTTGATGTTTTGGTAGATTTGGAAAATATTCCTCTCCAACTAAGAGGTACATAACTTTTCGATAGAACAAACATTTTGACGAAATTTTCTATAGAAACATACATTTAAGAATTTTTCTATAGAAATAAATTTTCAGAAAATTTTCTGTAGAAGAAAAATTTTGATAAAGTTTCTTATAGAAATACATTTTTTAAAAATTTCCTATAGAAATAAAATTTTGACAAAATTTTCTATAGAAATAACATTTTTACAAAATTTTCTATATAAATAAAATTTTGAAAATTTTTTTCTATAGAAATACAATTTTGACAAAATTTTCTATCAAAAAAAATTTTTGACAAATAAAATTTTGATAAAGTTTCTTATAGAAATAAAATTTTGACAAATTTTCCCATAGAAATAAAATTGTGACAAAATTTTCTATCAAAATAAAATTTTGGCAAAATTATCTATAAAAATAAAATTTTGACAAAATTTGCTATATAAATAAAATGTTGACAAATTTTTTCTATAGAAATAAAATTTTGACAAAATTTTCTATCAAAAAAAAATTTTGACAAAATTTTCTATAGAAATAAAATGTTGACAAAATTTTCTATAGAAATAAAATTTTATTAAAAACTTTAGAGGTTGCATTTTCGTTTCCAAAATTTTTAAAAATAATTTGATTGTAGTCCTTAATCTTTACATTTGTATTGTAAGCGGTAATCAACTGGCGTGCGAGCGTGTTTTCCTGAAAATGTTTGTTCACTCACAGTCATGAACAGAAGGATGTCCTATCCTTGGGCCTGAACCACCTTTGCCCCAGTTGGTTGAATTCTATCCAAAATGGTAGATTTTATACTGTTCGGTAGATTAGTAGAGTTCTTGATGTTTAGGTAGATTTAGCAAAATATTCCTCTCCAACTAAAATACATACATTTTCGAAAAAAACAAAAATTTTGACGAAATTTTCTTTAGAAACATACTTCTAAGAATTTTTTCTATAGAAATAAAATTTCAGAAAATTTTCTGTAGAAATAAAATTTTGACAAATTTTCCTATAGAAATAAAATTTTGAAAAATTTTCCTATAGAAATAAAATTTTGACAAAATTATCTATAGAAATAACATTTTGACAAATTTTTCTATAGAAATAAAATTTTGAACAAAATTTTCTATATAAATAAAATTTTGAAATTTTTTTTCTAGAGAAATAAAATTTTGACAAAATTATCTATCAAAATAAAATTTTGGCAAAATTTCCTATAGAAATAAAATTTTAATAAAAATTTAATAAAGAAATAAAATTTTCTGTAGAAATAAAATTTTGACCAAATTTCCTATAGAAATAAAATTATGACAAAATTTTCTATAGACATAAAATTTTGACAAAATTTTCTATAGAAATAAAATTTTGGCCAAATATCCTATAGAAATAAAATTACGAAAATTTTTTCTATAGAAACAAAATTTTGACAAAATTTTCTATAGAAATAAAATTTTGGCCAAATATCCTATAGAAATAAAATTATGAAAAATTTTTCGATAGAAATAAAATTTTTACTATATTTTCTATAGAAATAAAATTATGGCAAAATTTTCTTTAGAAATTAAATTTTGACAAAATTTTCTATAGAAATAAAATTTTGACGACATTTTCTATAGAAATAAAATTTCGGCGAAATTTCCTATAGAAATAAAATATTGACAACATTTTCATTTTTTGACCTATTTTATGTTTATTCTGATTATTAATTTTGTTCGGCTTGAGGTCATAGAAACAATCGATTATTGATTTGTTTTAATATTTATTTTCAATATTTCGGTTAGTGCCACTAACCATCTTCTGGAATTTTGTATCTACATAAAATACAAAAATTAAATTACTTTTAATGTTCACAAATCACAATACTATTTTAGATATAATATATTGAAAATAACTAACGTGAGTTCGTGTGATGCTGTTCGTTCTGCAAGTCACCGTACACTAAGCTTCGTTTGTGTCGATGCTTGTTTATGATGTGTCGATACGTTCTCGCGCATTCTTCCGTGTCTTTTTTGAAATGCATTCTCTTGTCAGGAGAGAGATCTATTATATTAAGCATCTCAAGAGTGTATCTACGCCTGTGATTATTCTCTTGAGCAAGTATCTCGACGTCTGTGAAGTTGGGCTTGTGTCCTGTTGTTGCACCGTGAGCTGCAAGTGCTGTTTTTTGCTCTACTGATTTGTCTACAGCTGTAAGGTCTGATTTATGCGACGAAAGTCTTGTCTTAAGTTTGGTCATTGTAGTGCCAACATATGCCATTGGGCATATGCTGGACTTGTCTCCATTACATTTAATTTTGTACACTATATTACTCCTGTCCTCATTCTTTATTTTTGACTTTGTGTTGCTGAATAATTCCTTTACTGTTCTCGATGTGCGTGAAGCAATTTGAATCTTGTCCTGGTTTTATACGTCCGATTTGAAAAAAACGCTCTGAGAATCCTTCCACGCTCTTCCTATAGAAATAAAATTATGACAAAATTTTCTATAGAAATAAAATTTTGACCAAATTTCCTATAGAAATAAAATTTTGACCAAATTTCTTATAGAAATAAAATTATGACAAAATTTTCTATAGAAATAAAAATTTTACAAAATTTCCTATAGAAATAAATTATGAAAAATTTTTCTATAGAAATAAAATTTTGACTAAATTTCCTATAGAAATAAAATTATGACAAAATTTTCTGTAGAAATTAAATTTTGACAAAACTTTCTATAGAAATAAAATTTTGACCAAATATTCTATCAAAATAAAATGTTGACTACATTTTCTATAGAAATAAAATTTGGGCACAATTTCCTATAGAAAAAAATTGATAACATTTCCAATAGAAATAAAATGTTGACAAAACATTCTATAGAAATAAAATTTTGACCAAATTTCCTATAGAAATAAAATTATGACAAAATTTTCTATAGAAATAAAATTTTGACAAAAATTTCTTTTGAAATAAAATTTTGACCGAATTTCCTATAGAAATAAAATTATGGCAAAATGTTCTATCAAAATAAAATGTTGACAACCTTTTCTATAGAAATAAAATTTGAGCAAAATTTCCTATAGAAAAAAATTTACAAAATTTCCAATAAAAATAAAATGTTGAAAAAACTTTTTATAGAAATAAAATTTTGACCAAATTTCCTATAGAAAAAAAATTATGACAAAATTTTCTATAGAAATAAAATTTTGACCAAATTTCCTATAGAAATAGAATTATGACAAAATTTTCCATAGAAATAAAGTTATGACAAAATTTTCTATAGCAATAAAATTTTGACAAAATTTTCTATAGAAATAAAATTATGAAAAAATTTTCTATAGAAATAAAATTTTGACCAAATTTCCTATAGAAATAAAATTATGGCAAAAAATTAAATTTTGACAAAATTTTCTATAGAAATAAAATTTTGACAAAATGTTCTATCAAAATAACATTTTGACAACATTTTCTATAGAAATAAAATTTTGGCAAAATTTCCTATAGAAATAAAATTTTGATAAAACTTTCCATAGAAATAAAATTTTAATAAAAACTTTAATATAGATATACAATTTTAATAAAATTTCCTATAGAAATAATTTTTTTGTAAAATTTTCTATAGAAATAAAATTTTGACTAAATTTCCTATAGAAATAAAATTATTACAAAATTTTCTTTAGAAATTAAATTTTGACAAAATTTTCTATAGAAATAAAATTTTGACAACATTTTCTATAGGAATAAAATTTTGGCAAAATTTTCTATAGAAATAAAATTTTGATAAAATTTGCAATAGAAATGAAATTTTGATAAAATTTCCAATAGAAATAAAATTTTGATAAAATTTCCTATAGTAGTAAAATTTTGACAAAATTTTCTATTGAAATAAAATTTTGACAAAATTTCCTATTGAAATAAAATTTTGACAAAATTTCCTATAGAAATAAAATTTAAACCAAATAAAATTTTGACACAATTTTTTTTAATGTCAATATTAAAAGTCACTTTAGGGGAGGTATCGACCCTAAGCTTTCATTAAAGGGCTATATGCCAGAATGTCTATTTGGGGATGGTATATGTGGAGTCTATGTAGAGGAAATGTAGGCCCGAACGTCTATTTGAGGAACTATAATTTCGAAAGTCTAAGTTGGATTGGTATAGTCCTTAAGTTCACAGAGGAAAAACTGAAGGCCAGAAGGTCGCAGTGGACCTTCATATGGAGGAAATTTAGGACCAGATATCTTTTTGGAGAAATTTAAGCCTAGAGGTCTCAGTTGTAGGTACGAAGGTTTGCGTGGAAGAAATGTAGCCTAAAATCCCTATTTAGGGATCTATAAGACAAAAGGTCACTATAGAGTAGGAATGGAGGTATAGACCCTAAGTTCTAAGAAGAAGAGTTGTGGTCCAAAAGGTCACAGTGCCGAAGGTAGGGGATCGATGTAGATGAAATGTAGGAGAAAAAGTTTCCTTGGGAGCTATAAGTCCGAAGATCTCATTGAATAAATTGTAGGCCCGAAGGCCACACGAATTAAACAAACTTTTCAAATTCAATTCTTTAGAAACTTTCGTAAAAATTTTATTTCTATAGAAAATTTTCTGACAAATTTTGTTTTGTAGAAAATTTTCTGAAAATTTAATTTGTATAGAAAATTTTCTGAAAATTTTATTTCTATAGAAAAGTTTCTGAAAATTTTATTGCTATAGAAAATTTTCTGAAAATGTTATTTCTATAGAAAGTTTTCTGAAAATTTTATTTGTTAGGAAATTTTTTGAAAATTTTATTTCTATAGAAAATTTTGCCAAAACTTTGTGTTTATAAAAAAAAAATTGTCAAAATTCAATAGAATCCTTGGACAACCCTTCCTAACCAAGAAGGTTCAATAAAATTCTCCACTTCTACTTTGAGGAAAATGTGGGTGTCAAAATTTTATCTCTAAAGAAAATTATCTGAAAATTTTATTTCTTTATAAATTTTTCTGAAATTTTTTTTCCTATCGAAAAATTTCTGAAATTTTTTATTTCTGTAGAAAAATTTGTAAAAAATTTTATTTCTATAGAAAATTTTGTGAAATTTTTATTTCTATAGAAAATTTTGTAAAATTTTTATTTTTATAGAAAATTTTTTGAAAATTTTATTTCTATAGAAGATTTTCTGAAAATTTTATTTCCATAGAAAATTTTCTGAAAATTTTATTTCTATAGAAAATTTTGTCAAAATTCAATAGAATCCTTGGACAGCCCTCCCTTACCAAGAAGGGACATTTTATTTCTATAGAAAATTTGTCAAAATTTTATTCCTATTTTCTGAAAACTTTATTTCTATAGAAAATTTTGTTTCTATAGAAAATTTTGTGATAACTTTATTGCTATATACATATTGCTTGGACACCCCTTCCTAACCAAGAAGGTTGAATAAAATTCTCCACTTCTACGTTGAGGAAAATGTGGGGGTCAAAAATTTTATTTCTATAGAAAATTATCTGAAAATTTTATTTCTTTAGAAATTTTTCTGAAATTTTTTTTTCTATAGAAAAATTTCTGAAATTTTTTATTTCTGTAGAAAATTTTGTAAACAATTTTATTTCTATAGAAAATTTTGTCAAATTTTTATTTCTATAGAAAATTTTCTAAAAATTTTATTTCTCTAGAAAATTTTGCCAAAATTTTATTTTTATAAAAAAATGTGTCAAAATTCAAAAGAATCCTTGGACACCCCTCCCTAACCGAGAAGGTAAAATAAAATTCTCCGCTTCTACTTTGAGGAAAATGTGGGTGTCAAAATTTTATTTCTATAGAAAATTATCTGAAAATTGTATTTCTTTAGAAATTTTTCTGAATTTTTTGTCTATAGAAAATTTTCTGAAATTTTTTATATATATAGAAAATTGTGTAAAAAATCTTATTTCTGTAGAAAATTTTGTAAAAAAATTTTATTTCTATAGAAAATTTTGTAAAATTTTTATTTCTATAGAAAATTTTCTGAAAATTTTATTTGTATAGGGAATTTAATGAAAATTTTATTTCTATATAAAATTTTGTCAAAATGTTATTTCCAAAAAAAATTTTATTCCTACAGAATATTTTGTCGAAATTTTATTTCTATAGAAAATTTTCTGAAAATTTTGTTTTTATAGAATTTTGTTTTGAAAATTTTACATCAATAGAAATTTTTGTTAATATTTTATCAACATTGTATGTCTATGGAAATTTTTTCCCAAAATTTTTATTTCTATAGAAAGTTTTCTGAAAATTTTGGTTTTATAGAAAATTTTGTTGACATTTTATTTCGTTCGAAAATTTTGTCAAAATTGTATGTTTATTTATATAGAAGATTGTGTCAAAATGTTATTTTTATAGAAAATTTTGTCAAAATTCGGATCAACTATATGTCTTAGGGAAAACATGAGGACATCACCAGATTATCTTAGAATGTTACCCTGATCAGACGTCTCTGTATATATGTACCACAAATGGTATGTTTAACAGTCACAACAGAAATACTGGCCATGAAGGCACTTGGAAAAATCCCAATTCTTCATCTATTATGCAAAAATCGCTGTTATTAAGATTTTGGCCTGTTTCACGCTTAACTTGTTAATATGTAATTTGATAATGAACAATAAGAAGAATAAAAACAAGACAAATTACTTTACCATAAGCTGGATAAATCATCAAAGTCTCAAAGAAAAAAATTAAATTTCCCCAAACAAAAAAAGTTCTTGGAAGGTGTTTTAATAATCTCATCTAATTGGGAGGGAGAGATACAGAGACAGAGAAAAATGTAGCAAAAACTGGCACCTTGATAAAAGCGATTATCATTAGCAACTGGTGTTGGAGGCGATGATACAGGTGTCATCACTCAATTTAATGTCATCAACCAAAAACCAGAGTAAGAAAAAAGTTTCGCTATAATCGCTTAGCATTATTGAGGGCGGATGAGGACAAGATAAGTGAATTAAATTTCAAGTACTTTATTAAATATGAAAAAATTGCTATTTCGAAATTCTCCTCAATGCGATGGGATGGAGGTTAGACAACATTGTTATTTTCTTTGTACTCTAGTGGAATATAATTTTGAGGCCACATGGTAAAAATGGTGCAAAGAGATCTGTAATCTATAATATATCGAATATTTCCATCATAACAATAATCTTTTGAATGTTTTGTTGTGGATAATTAGTAAATCTTCAAAAGATCAGCATAAAAAATAGGAAGGGAAACATGAAGAAATGATGCACAGAAATTTTATGAATATCGAATTTTCACAGAAAATTTTTTACAATAATTCGCTTCATAGAGAAAATTCTATAAAAATTAAATTCAAAGCTAATTCTGAAATGTTAAAAAATACCTTTAAAGATGCATTTAAATTGAAAGGCCAAAATTCTCTTCAAAGCTGAATTTCTATCAAAATCCACTTCTCAGCACATTTTTAATGAAAATTCGATTAATAGTAATTTTTTATGAAAATTTTACGTGATATCAAATTTTCTTTCAATCCAAATTTTCTATATAACATTGCTATCAAGCATAAAATATTTTCGACGAAAATCCCTTTTATAGTAAATTTTTCTTTAAAAATTAACTTCAAATCTGACATTCTATGGAAATCCCCGTCATACCAGTTTTTTTAGAGCTACCGTGGTGTAGTAGTTAGCATGTCCGCCTTGCTTACATAGGGCTGTGTCTTCAACCCCAGTTTCGACCGAACATGGATTATCCCCTCAAAACTTCTCCAAGTGGTTTCATCGCAATGTGGAACGCCGTTCGGACTCGGCTATAAAAAGGAGGTCCCTTGTCATTGAGCTTGACATAGAATCGGGCACCACTCAATGATAAGAGAGAAGTTCACCACTGTGGTATGACAATGGACAGAATAGTCTAAGCCAGCTTGAACTATCGGGCTGCCATTATACCTGACTTACCAGGGAGCCACCGTGGTGCAATGGTTAGTATACCCGCCTTGCATACATAGGGTCGTGGGTTCAAACCCAGTTTCGGTCAAACACCAAAAAGTTTTTCAGCGGTGGATATCCCACCTCAGTAATGCTGGTGACATTTCTGAAGGTTTCAAAGCTTCTCTAAGTGGCTTAACTGCAATGTGGAACGCCGTTCGGACTCGGCTATAAAAAGGAGGTCATTGTCATTGAGCTTAACATGGAATCGGGCACCACTCAATGATAAGAGAGAAGTTCACCACTGTGGTATCACAATGGACTGAATAGTCTAAGTGAGCCTGAAATATCGGGCTGCCACTATACCTAACCTAACTTAACCTACCAGATTTTTGTAGCAAATTTTTAATGAAAATTCGCTTGAAAGCAATTTTGTTTATAAAAATTCTCTCTATAGAAAATGTAAACTGTTAAAATTATTTTTTTTAATGAAAATTCGCGTAATATCAAATTTTCTATGAAAAGTCGCTTAATAAAAAATGTTCTATAAAAATTCGGTTGATTATAAATTTTTCATGAAACTTTGATTGATAGCAAATTTTTCATGAAAGTTCGCTTTATAGAAAATTTAAATTAAAAAAAAAAAAATTAGTAAGAGGCGCCTCATAACAAATTTTCTACTAAGATGCACCTGAAAGCAAAGTTTCCATGAAAATTCGTTTGATACAAAATTTTCCATGAAAATTTAATTGATAGGAACATTTTTATGAAAGTTCGCTTTATAGAAAATTTAAATTTTTAAAAATATTTTTTTTATGAAAAATCGCGTGATAACAAATTTTCTATGAAATGTTGTCTTATAAAAATTTTCAATAAAAATTCGCCTGATAACAACGTTTTGGTAGCAAATTTTCAACAAAAAATTCTATTCATAGAAAATTTTCTATAAAAATTCACTTCATTTTTTACAAAAATCCGCACCATAGTAAATTTTTCTTTGAAAATTCACTTTATAGAAAATTTAAATTTTTAAAAACTATCAAAAACCTTTTTCGGTAGTTTCAAGCGTAGTTCACTTTGGGTTTAGTGAACCTCCCGAATTTATTTTGATAATTGATTGATAGTTTTGCTGCAAGTAGAGGATGCTGATGAAGAATGTGGTAACACCGAAATGGCTGTCCAACCAACCATCTTGCAGTCTGTAGGGCTTTGCCCAATTTTTTTTATGAAAATTCTCTTTATGGCAAATTTTCGATGAAAATTATATAAAAAATTTATTTCATGGAAATTTTCTATAAAAATTCTCTTTATATTAACTTTTTAATGAAAATTGGCTTTATAGCTAATATTTTTGTTAAAATTCGCTTCATAGCGATTTCCTATAAAAATGTGCTTCATTTTCATTTTTCTATGTAATTACGATTGACCGCAAATTTTTTGATAAAATTTCGCTTTTTGGCAAATTTACGATGAAAATTCCCTTTATAGCAACGTTGTCATAAAAACTAGTTTTTTTGAGCAAATATTTTTGTCAAAACTAGTTTCATAGAAAATTTTCTATTAAAATTCGCTTCGAAACAATTTTCTATAAAAATTCCCTTCTTAGCAAATTTTTTATGAAAGTTCGTTTGACAGCAAAATTTTCGCAAAAATTCCTTTTTTTTAGCAAATTTTTTATAAAAATTCCCTTTATAGCAAAATTTCGATGAAAATCCCCTTCATGTCAATTATTCTATAAAAATTCGTTTCACAGAATTTTTTATGAAAATTCTTTTTATAGCAACGTTTCCATGAAAATTCTTTTTTTTTTCACCAAATATTTTTGTGAAAATTCCTTTCATAGCAAATTTTCTATTAAAATTCGCTTTTGATTCATAGTAAAATGTCTATGAAAGTTCGCCTGACAACAACATTTTTATAAAAAATTCCCTTTATACCAATTATTCTACATAAATTCGTTTTACGTAAATTTTCTATGAAAATTCTCTTATAACAACTTTTTCATGAAAATTCGCTTTGTAGGAAATATTTTTGGCAACTTTTGTTTCATAGCAATTTCCTATAAAAATTCGCTTCATAGCAAATATTCTATAAAAAATTCACTTCATAGCCATTCCTTATAAAAATTTGCTTCACACCAAATTTTCTATGAAAATTCGCTTCATTACAAATTTTTAATGAAAATTGCCTTAATGCCAATAATTCTATAATAGTTCGTTTCACAGAAATTTGTTATGAAAATTTCCCTTATAGCAACGTTTTCATGAAAACTCGTCTTTTTTCAGCAAATATTTTTGTCAAAATTCGCTTCATAGGCATTTCCTATAAGCTTGCTGTGAAGCAAATTTTCTATGAAAATTCGCTTCATTACAAATTTTTAATGGAAATTGCCTTAATGCCAATAATTCTATAAAAGTTCGTTTCACAGAAATTTGTTATGAAAATTCCCCTTATGGCAACGTTTTCATGAAAACTTGTTTTTTTCAGCAAATATTTTTGTCAAAATTCGCTTCATAGGCATTTCCTATAAAAATTCGTTTCATAGAAAATTTTCTATAAATTCGCTTCGTAGGTAATTTTCTATGAAAATTCGCTTCATAGTAAATTTTCTATGAAAATTCGTTTCATAGTAAATTTTCTATGAAAATTCGCTACATAGCAAATTTTCTATGAAAATGAGCTGGGGAGCAAATTTTCTATGAATTTTCGTTTGACAGCAATATTTTCATAAAAATTCGCCTTTTAGCAAATTTTTAAAGCAAATTCACTTTATAGCAAATTTTCGATGAAAAATCCCTTGATACCAATTATTCAATAAAAATTCGTTTCACGCAATTTTTTTTTTATGAAAATTCTCTTTATAGGAATTTTTTCATAAAAAATTGCTTCATAGCTGATTTTACTTTTGTCAAATTTCGCTTCGTAGCAAATTTTCTATTAAGTTTCGCTTGACTGCAAAATTTTCATAAAAATATTTTATAAAAATTCGTTTCTCGGAAATTTTTTATTCTCTTTATAGCAATTTGTTCATATAAATTCGCTTCATAGAATTGTTTTTTTTTATGTGAAAATTCTTTTCATAGCAAATTTTCTATGAAAATTCGCTTTAAAGCCATTTTGTACAAACATTCGCTTAATAGAAAATTTTCAATGAAAATTCTTTTCATGGCAATTTTTTTATTTTTTTTTTAATTGTAATAGGAAGGTAGGTATAAATTTACTATAAAAATTCGCCTCATAGAAGATTTTCTATAAAAATTCGCTTATTACTAATTATTTTATAAAAATTCCCTACATAGCAAATTTTATATAAAAATTGCCTACATAGCAAATTTTGTATGAAAATTCGCTTCATAGCAAATTTTCTATTAAAATGCGCTTCATAGCAAATTTTCTATGAAGTTTCGCTTGACTGAAAAAATGTTCATAACAATTCGCTTTTTGGCAAATTTTTTTATGAAAATTTCTTTTATAGCAAATTTTCGATGACAAATCCCTAGATACCAATTATTCTGTAAAATTAGCTTCAGATTTTCAAATGAAATTAGCTTCAGATTTTCAATGAAAATTCGCTTTATAGCCATTTTGCACAAAAATTCGCTTAATAGAAAATTTTCAATGAAAATTCTTATCATTGCAATTTTTTAAAATTCGCAGACTTTCTATAAAAATCCGCTTTATGGCAGATTTTCTATGAAAATTCGCATAATAACAAATTTGCGGTAAAAACTCGTTTTCGTATTTGATTTTCTACGAAAATTCGCTTCTATTTGTACGAAAAGTCATTTCATAGACTGCTGAAAATCACCTTCCGCAATAATATCCCATTGGTCCGCCTCAAAAAATTGCTATTTTCAACACATTTTTGATTTGCAATCATTGGTGGAGCCTACTCAATATTGGGCTGCACTAGACCGCACGTGTTTTCTTACTTATTTTTATTTAATGTTTTTTTTTTTTTAAACTCTCATTAATAGTGTTGCTTTATGAATGCTTTAAATCATTAAGCGTACAAAAATGAGTGATGTTTTGGGACTTGGAAATATTTCCCCCATATTTTAACCTTAATATTTTGTTCTTGTTTACGTTTTTTATTTTTCTTTTTGTTTTTCAGGGAACAGTAAAAATGTGATTCCTCTTTGAAATTTTCCCCAAAGGAATATATGATACATTTCTACATTTCTTAACACATTTCATGGGAATTCCGATTTATGGCTGACTCCAAAGTGCTGTTAAAATCTACAAGGCTACAAGGTCCTTGTTCATTAAAGTCTCGGTAGTTAATGAGGTTATTTGTATATGAATGTATATTCGTGGTTGAGTATCTACAGAAGAAAGAAACAAAAAAGAAAACAGACTTACAATAAAAAACAATTAATAAAATATTATGTATACAAGGTAGAAGAAGTCAAATAGACAACTCAGTTGGAAAAATGAATGCCAAATGTGATATGGAATAAAATGAAGACAAGAATTTTTCATATGCCAAAAAAATGAGTTGATATCAGAGGGTTAAGGTTCTTATGTCCCATAGGATTTCCCAACAATCTCTACAAATCTCTTGGGAAAATCTACATAATTGCAGTAAGTAAGAATCGAAAGTGGGGCGAGGCCACCTATATCATACCCTACACCAACATTTTCATTGCTCTCCGAATTGGTTTAAATTTTTGTTGTTTTTTTATACCCTTCACCATAGGATGGGGGTATATTAACTTTATCATTCCGTTTGTGACACATCTAAATATTGCTCTAAGACCCCATAAAGTATATATATTCTTGGTCGTGGTGAAATTCTGAGTCGATCTAAGCATGTCCGTCCGTCCGTCAGAAATCACGCTAACTTCCGAACGAAACAAGCTATTGACTTGAAACTTGACACAAGTAGTTGTTATCGAACCAATTTTACGTATAGCCCCCATATAAACCGACGCTCAGATTTGGCTTGCGGAGCCTCTTGGAGGAGCCAAATTCATCCGATACGGTTGAAATTTGATACATTATATCAGTATATGGTCTCTCACAACCATGCAAAATTGGTCCAAATCGGTCCATAATTATATATAGCCATATAAACCGATCCCCAGATTTGGCTTGCGGAGCCTCTAAGAGAAGTAAATTTCATCCGATCCGGCTGAAATTTGGTACATGGTGTTAGTATATGATCTCTGACAACCATGCAGGAATTGGTCCATAATTACATGGAGCCCCCATATAAACCGATCCCCAGATTTGATCTCCGGAGCCCATTGGAAGAGCAAAATTCACCCGATCCTGATCAAATTTGGTACATGGTGTTAGTAAATGGTCTCCAACAACCATGCAAAAATTGGTCCATATCGGTCTATAGTTATGTATAGCCGATCCCCAAAAATAATCTACCAAAATTTTATTTCTAAAAAAAATTTTGTCAAAATGTTATTACTATAGAAAATTTTGTCAAGATTTTATTTCTATAGAAAATTTTGTCAAAATTTTATTACTATAGAAAATTTTGTCAAAAAGTTATTACTATAGAAAATTTTGTAAAAATTTTATTATTATAGAAAATTTTGTCAAGATTTTATTTCTATAGAAAATTTTGTCAAAATTATATTAATATAGATAATTTTGTCAACATTTTATTACTATAGAAAATTTTGTCAAAATTTTATTTCTATAGAAAATTTTGTCAAAATTTTATTGCTATTGAAAATTTTATCAAAATTTTATTTCTATAGAAAATTTTGTCAAAATTTTATTTCGATACAAAATTTTATTTCTATAAAAAATTTTGTCAAAATTCTATTACTATAAAAAATTCTGTCAAAATTTTATTACTATAGAAAATTTTTGTCAAAACTTTCTTACTATAGAAAATTTTGTCAAAATTTTATTACTATAGAAAATTTTGTCAAAATTTTATTACTATAGAAAATTTTGTCAAAATTTTATTACTATAGAAAATTTTGTCAAAATTCTATTACTATAGAAAATTTTGTCAAAATTTTATTACTATAGAAAATTTTGTCAAAATTTTATTACTATAGAAAATTTTGTAAAAATTTTATGTCGATAGGAAATTTGTCAAAATTTTATTACTATAGAAAATTTTGTCAAAATTTTATTACTATAGAAAATTTTGTCAAAATTTTATTACTATAGAAAATTTTGTCACAATTTTTTTTCGATAGAAAATTTTGTCAAAATTTTATTTCTATAGAAAATTTTGTCAAAATTTTAGTTCGATAGAAAAATTTGTCAAAATTTTATTTCTATAGAAAATTTTGTCAAAATTTTATTACTATAGAAAATTATGTCAAAATTTTATCAATATAGAAAATTTTGTCAAAATTTTATTTCGATAGAAAATTTTGTCAAAATTTTATTACTATAGAAAATTTTGTCAAAATTTTTTTACTATAGAAAATTTTGTTAAGATTTTATTTCTATAGAAAATTTTGTCAAAATTTTATGTCGATAGGAAATTTGTCAAAATTTTATTAATATAGAAAATTTTGTCAAAATTTTATTACTATAGAAAATTTTGTCAAAATTTTATTACTATAGAAAATTTTGTCAAAATTTTATTACTATAGAAAATTTATTACTATAGAAAATTTTTCCAACATTTTATTCCCATAGCAAATTTTGTCAAAATTTTATTTCTATAAAAAATTTTGTCAAAATTTTATTTCTATGAAAAATTTTGTCAAAATTTTATTTCCATAGAAAATTTTGTAAAAATTTTATTTCTATAGAAAATTTTGTCAAAATTTTATTGCTATTGAAAATTTTATCAAAATTTTATTTCTATAGAAAATTTTGTCAAAATTTTATTAGTATAGAAAATTTTGTCAAAATTTTATTTCGATACAAAATTTTATTTCTATAAAAAATTTTGTCAAAATTCTATTACTATAAAAAATTTTGTCAAAATTTTATTACTATAGAAAATTTTTGTCAAAACTTTCTTACTATAGAAAATTTTGTCAAAATTTTATTACTATAGAAAATTTTGTCAAAATTTTATTACTATAGAAAATTTTGTCAAAATTTTATTACTATAGAAAATTTTGTCAAAATTCTATTACTATAGAAAATTTTGTCAAAATTTTATTACTATAGAAAATTTTGTCAAAATTTTATTACTATAGAAAATTTTGTAAAAATTTTATGTCGATAGGAAATTTGTCAAAATTTTATTACTATAGAAAATTTTGTCAAAATTTTATTACTATAGAAAATTTTGTCAAAATTTTATTACTATAGAAAATTTTGTCACAATTTTATTTCGATAGAAAATTTTGTCAAAATTTTATTTCTATAGAAAATTTTGTCAAAATTTTAGTTCGATAGAAAAATTTGTCAAAATTTTATTTCTATAGAAAATTTTGTCAAAATTTTATTACTATAGAAAATTATGTCAAAATTTTATCAATATAGAAAATTTTGTCAAAATTTTATTTCGATAGAAAATTTTGTCAAAATTTTTTTACTATAGAAAATTTTGTTAAGATTTTATTTCTATAGAAAATTTTGTCAAAATTTTATGTCGATAGGAAATTTGTCAAAATTTTATTAATATAGAAAATTTTGTCAAAATTTTATTACTATAGAAAATTTTGTCAAAATTTTATTACTATAGAAAATTTATTACTATAGAAAATGTTTCCAAAATTTTATTCCCATAGCAAATTTTGTCAAAATTTTATTTCTATAAAAAATTTTGTCAAAATTTTATTTCTATGAAAAATTTTGTCAAAATTTTATTTCCATAGAAAATTTTGTAAAAATTTTATTTCTATAGAAAATTTTGTCAAAATTTTATTTCTATAGAAAATTTTGTCAAAATTTTATTACTATGGAAAATTTAGTCAAAATTTTATTACTATGGAAAATTTTGTCAAAATTTTATTTCGATAGAAAATTTTGTCAAACGGAATTATTTACGTATTTAATTGGCCTTTTTTGATTAATATATACCCCGTATGGACTAACTTACAGTTGAGAAGACGGAGTTAAGAAGGTTTAAGATACCTTGCCATCGGCAAGTGTTACCGCAACCCAAGTAATTAGTAATTGTGGATGACAATCTTTAGTACAAGTTTCTATGCAATCCATGGTGGAGGGTACATAAGATTCGGCCTGGCCGAACTTACGGCCGTATATACTTGTTTTTAAATTGATTCAATCACGAGCCAATTAATTGTTTAATTGAAATGTCTTCAATCAAAGAAATGATAGTATCAATTAAAAAATTAATTGATACTATTAATTTTTGTGATTGATTTTCGTTTCAATTAAAAAATTTGTTGAATCAATTAAATTTTTAATTTTCTTGAAAATTTTTTCTATGTATGACTCCATAATTTTTGCATAAAATTGAGTCGCTTCATTACCATAACATAAGTTAGAATGTTACGATTTTTAGCCATATCCTACCTCAGCTATTCATGCCTCGAAATAATTTCCACAAAGAGCCTATTTTGTGTTAATTTAATCCCATTTTTATATGAAAAGCATAAAGCTAACCAAATATAAATAATTCTACTGAAACAAAAAGTTTCTGTTTCAAACCACAAACTCCAAATAAATTTAATTTCACAGTTTATGAGATTAATATTGTTGTTGCTTTTTACTATTGTTTCATTTTATTATATTCATTTTATTTGTTTGTTTATTGCATACGAGAGGAAAAAAAGTAAATAAAAAATTTCGAAAGTTTTTTTTTATTTTTAATCTCTCTGTGATAATAAATCACCAGAAATTTGCTACTCATCACATTTGCTTAAATTATTATTGTGTTCTTTAGTAGATGTCCTTCCAAATGTTATGAGGGCCTCTCTTTATCCAAGAATCTGTTTTTTTTAACAACTTTGAACTAATATATCTACATTAAATCCTGAACTCATTCCCCAGTCTATGTGTTTTTCTAACTCTAACATCCTTTACCCCACTGCGGCACACTTCTGCTACTGATGGATAAATGCATTTCCGGCCAAATATTTACCCTTCGAGCCAGGCCAGCTGCTACTTTTTATATACCAATTTTCCAAGACAAGCCCCATTAAAATAGAGTAGGGGGTGGGGCGGTAGTTCTGGTTTATGTTGCTGTGTTTTTATTTTATTTTATTTTTTTTTTATTTATATGTAAGTTTGTTGAACATTTGTAGGTAGTTTCATATAGTAATGTTTGCCTTTTGCCGCACAGTGGGGGAAAAATTTGCTTTTATTTGTGAGAATTCGAAAAAATGGCATAATAATACTTTGGTTTATGGGAGTTACCTTATTACTTTAATTGAATTTTTGTAAAAAAATCCATGATGGACAAATTCAACTAATCGAATTTTAAAGAAAAATGTCGAAAAATCAATTTGAGTTTAAGATGAAAATCTTCCAAAAATTCTCCTGACTTGTACTGTTTTTTGGTACAAAAATTAACCAATTAGGGATACAATAGGAAAATATCAAAAAATTTGGGTTTAAGATGCAAATCTTTGAAAAATTCTCCCATCATACCTATCAACCATTTTGGTGGGGACGGTTTGTACATTTTTGTACTATTTTGGAACAAAAAGGAAGCAAATAGGGATACAACAGGAAAAGCAAAAATGTAGAAATATTCGGTTTGGGAATTAAAAAACAAATATTTGAAAAATTCTCCCATTATACCTGCAACAACTTTGGTATAGACGGCTTGTAAATTTTTTGGTACTATTTTGGAACAAAAAAAAAAACCAATGGTGATACAACAGAAAATTGAAAAATGTAGACAAATTGTCTTTGGATTTAAAATGCAAATCTTTGAAAAAATTTCCCATCATACATATGTAGTATAGACGGCTTGCATATTTTTTGTACTATTTTGGGACCAAAAAGAACCAATTAGTGTTACAATAGGAAAAGGAAAAAAATCAAAAAAATCAATTTGGGTTTAAGATGAAAATCTTTGTGGAAAAATTCGCTTTGGGTTTGTCATGTAAATCTTTGAAATTTTTTCCATTATAACTGCAAAAAATTTTAGTATAAACAGCTAGCAAATTTTTTGTACTATTTTGGAACAAACAGGAACCAATTAAGGATACAACAAGAAAAGGAAAAAATGTAGAAAAATTGGATTTGCGTTTAATATGCAATTCTTTAAAAAATTCCCATCAGGTCTATCAACAATTTTAGTAGAGACGACTTGTACATTTTTGGTACTATTTTGGAACAAACAGGAACCAATTAGGGATACAATAGGAAAAGGAAAAAAAATTAGAGAAATTGGATTTGTGTTTAATATGCAATTCTTTAAAAAATTCCCATCAGGTCTATCAACAATTTTAGTAGAGACGACTTGTAAATTTTTGGTACTATTTTGGAACAAACAGGAACCAATTAGGGATACAATAGGAAAATAAAAATTTTTGAGAAATTCGCTTTGGGATTTAAAATACAAATATTTGAAAAATTCTCCCATCATACCTGCCAACAATTTTAGTATAGATGGCTTGTACATTTTTTGGTACTAATTTGTAACAAACAAGAAGCAATTAGGGATACAATAGGAAAAGAAAAAATCAAAAAAAAAAAAACGATAAGGGTTTAAGATGCAAATCTTCGAAAAATTCTCCCATCATACCTGTCAACAATTTTAGTATATGCGGCTTGTACATTTTTTGGTACTATTTTGGAACAAAAAATAACCAATTAGGGATACATCAAGAAAAGGAAAAAATCAAAAAAAAAAATATCTTGGGATACCGTTTTGGAACAAAAAAGTCAATTGGAGATAAAAAAGAGATTCACTTTTTTATATAATCTTCGCATTCGTCGTATCGACTATTTACTGTACCTCTAGTGGTACATTATGGTTACATATGTAGTACCTCACAATATGAATTCCAAATGGTCTCACTTTATTCATAATTATCATTTGACATTTCATCCTTTATTCGAAATTCATGTTTTGAGTTCCCTCAAATTTCTCCAATTCCTATTTCGTAGTTTTTGCCAAATTTGCTCCGTATATTATTGTGGTACTTTGTGGAACATTTGATAATTTATCCTTAAGCAACATTTAATGTTTATAGCTCTCTTAATGTTTATAGCTCTCTTTCCCTGCTATTCATATTTCCGTGGATTTTGGTACGATTTGTAGTACCTCATAATATGAATTGCAAATGGGACTATTTGTTCTTCTATTGTCTATTGTTATTATTATTCTTTATGAACATTGTAGTTTTTGCAAATGGTACCATAATGTACGTTTTCGTACATTATGGTACCATTTAACAATTTCACTTTATGACTTTCTGCTGGTCTCGCCTTGTTCTTCATTCTTTGTCAATTTCTTTCATAATGTTCTGAGTGGTACATCATTTAGTACATTATAGTACCATTTATAGAACCTGAATTTATGAATTCCTAATAAAGGGTGATTTGTTAAGAGCTTGATAACTTTTTTTTTAAAAAAAACGCATAAAATTTGCAAAATCTCATCGGTTCTTTATTTGAAACGTTAGATTGGTCCATGACATTTACTTTTTGAAGATAATTTCATTTAAATGTTGACCGCGGCTGCGTCTTAGGTGGTCCATTCGGAAAGTCCAATTTTGGGCAACTTTTTCGAGCATTTCGGCCGGAATAGCCCGAATTTCTTCGGAAATGTTGTCTTCCAAAGCTGGAATAGTTGCTGGCTTATTTCTGAAGACTTTAGACTTGACGTAGCCCCACAAAAAATAGTCTAAAGGCGTCAAATCGCATGATCTTGGTGGCCAACTTACCGGTCCATTTCTTGAGATGAATTGTTCTCCGAAGTTTTCCCTCAAAATGGCCATAGAATCGCGAGCTGTGTGGTATGTAGCGCCATCTTGTTGAAACCACATGTCAACCAAGTTCAGTTCTTCCATTTTTGGCAACAAAAAGTTTGTTAGCATCGAACGATAGCGATCGCCATTCACCGTAACGTTGCGTCCAACAGCATCTTTGAAAAAATACGGTCCAATGATTCCACCAGCGTACAAACCACACCAAACAGTGCATTTTTCGGGATGCATGGGCAGTTCTTGAACGGCTTCTGGTTGCTCTTCACTCCAAATGCGGCAATTTTGCTTATTTACGTAGCCATTCAACCAGAAATGAGCCTCATCGCTGAACAAAATTTGTCGATAAAAAAGCGGATTTTCTGCCAACTTTTCTAGGGCCCATTCACTGAAAATTCGACGTTGTGGCTCGTTAGTAAGTCTATTCATGATGAAATGTCAAAGCATACTGAGCATCTTTCTCTTTGACACCATGTCTGAAATCCCACGTGATCTGTCAAATACTAATGCATGAAAATCCTAACCTCAAAAGAATCACCCTTTAGTTTGACATAAGTCTTTATTAACATCTGTGACAATTTATCCGTTAGCCGAATTTCATCTTTTGAGTTCGTTCCTTTTCTCTAACCCTTATTTCGAATTTCGTAGTTTTTACCAATTACGATTAGTACATTTTGTTTGTGTTACTTTTTAGTACATTATGGTACCATTTTAGTAGCTCACAATATGAATTCTATATGGTCTCACATTATTCCTAATTACCATTTGACATTTCATTCCTTTATTCGAATTTCATCTTTTGAGTTCCCTCCTTTCCTCAAATTCCTATTTCATAGTTTTTACCAATTTTGCTCAGTATATTTTTTGTGGTACTTTTTAGTACATTATGGTACCATTTAAGTAGCTCATTATATGAGTTCCTTATAGTCTCGAATTGTTTTACATTATTCGTCATATTCTTTCATAATGTTCTGATTGGTACATTATTTCGTACATTATAGTACCATTTTTAGTATCTGAATTTATTTCTGATAGTTTAACATTATTAATTATTTACATTTGATAATTTATCCTTAAGCCGATTTTAATGTTTATAGCTCTCTCTCTCTCTCTTTCCCTCCTATCCATATTTCAAATTTCGTGGAGTTTGTTACCATTTGTAGTACTTCACAATATGAATTCCAA
This sequence comes from Haematobia irritans, assembly GCF_050003625.1. NCBI lineage: Eukaryota > Metazoa > Arthropoda > Insecta > Diptera > Muscidae > Haematobia > Haematobia irritans. Next base: position 218,917,776 of record NC_134398.1, on the reverse strand, counting down.
ATAGTCCCATATTATCATTATCGTTTTCGCCACGGTATTTTTAGTACATTATGGTACCATTTTAATTTATCTTTTAGCCGAATTTCATGTTTCGAGTTCCCTTCTTTCCTCCAATTCCTATTTCGACTTTCGTAGGTTATACAAATTTCGGTGTGGTATTTTTCAGTACATTATGGCACAATTTTAGTAACTCACTAGTTCCTGTATGAGTTTTTGTTTTAACCCACTGTTGTATAATTCTACTACTGACATATATCCATGCATTATCACATTTACTTGAAGCATTATTTACAAAAACATTAACATCCACCACACCATCCATCCATCCATTGAGTCAGCCTTTCAACCTTTTTCTTAGCCTCAAATGGAAAAAGCGGTCAAAAACACAACCCGCATCAATGGCAGACAGCCTTTGCAAGTAAGAGTAATAACAGCAACATTAAAACTAGCAATAACTTAAGTTAACTTAACTTAAGCTAAGCTAAGCTAAAATTCAGTTGACTGTTTTAGGTTGGTTTGCTTTTCAAGTTATGGGAGGGAAGGTCTTCGCCAGGGTATGATGATATTTTTCTCGTTTTTTTTTTTTGTAGTAGCTTCTCCCTACTACAAAAGAAAATATGGCCGAGTGTTTAGACGGTGTTTGGTACAGAGGGTTTTGGTAGATTAATTTTCTCATATTGTTGGCAACACCTGGACATATTTTCATTAACGCAAGGTCTGGTCATTTGAAAAAATAACAAAAAAAAAATTCATAAATGTTCTTTGTCATCATTATTTGACTTTTGGGAGACCAACGAAGGTAAAGTAAAGGAGACAAAAAAGCAAAAAAATGAAATTAACAGATGTAAGTAATTGGCTTATTTCTAATAATGTCGGGCTTTAAATAAGATCTGATTAAAGTCATTGTTGTTTTCTAGAAAATATTTTTTTATTTATTTAAAACTAATACTTAACTGGAAACTGCAGCCATCAGCAAAATTTTTTATTTTTATACCCCAAACCACATTGTGGTCAGGGGATAATAATTTTGATCTGCCAAAAATTATGCCTATCAAAAATATTGATTTAGAGCCATAAAATATATACTTATCGACTCAGAATCCTCTCCTGAGCACGGTTTCCACTCGTGCCAATAATAATCTACCAAAATTTGAATAAAATTGTAACAAAAATTTACCAAATTAAAAAAACTCCTTTTTTGAAATCTTGATTAAATTTTCGTGATCATTTCTATAGAATTTTCGTATTTTATTTCTATAGAATATTAGACAAAATTTTATTTCTATAGAAAATTTTGTCAAAATTTTGTTTTTATAGAAAATTTTGTCAAAATTTTATTTCTATAGAAAATTTTGCCAAAATTTAATTTTTATAGAAAATTTTCGGAAAATTTTATTTAAAAATTTTGTTTTTTTTAATCATTGTTGTTGTTTTTGATTTCAGCTTAAAACCATGCATTGACTAAACTACAAGTGTAGCTTAACCAACAGAGGAAAAGTTTTTATAGAAAATTTTCTGAATTTTCTCTTAAACATTTTATTAAAATTTTATTTCTATTGAAATTTTTTTCAAAATTTTATTTCTATAGAAAATTTTCAGATAATTTTATTTCCATAGATAATTTTCTGATAATTTTATTTCTATAGCAAATTTTCTGAAAATTTTATTTCTATAGAAAATTTTCTGAAAATTTTATTACTATAGAAAATTTTCTGAAAATTTTACTTCTTTAGAAAATTTTCTAAAAATTTTATTTCTATAGAAAATTTTCTAAAGGTTTTATTTCTATAGAAAATTTTATTTTTATAGAAATTTTTTTACAAATTTATTTTTACAGAAAAATTTGTCAAATTTTTATTTGACTATTCAATTTTGTCAAAATTGAATTTCTATAGAAAATTTTCTGAAGATTTGTTTTCTATAGAAAATTTTCTGAAAATTTGTTTTCTATAGAAAATTTTGTCAAAATTTTATTTCTATTGAAAATTTTCTGAAAATTTATTTGTATAGAAATTTTTCTGAAAATTTTATTTCTATAGAATATTTTCTGAAAATAATATTTCAATAGACAATTTTTTGAAAATTTTATTTCTAGAAAATGTTTTGAAAATTTTATTTCTATAGAAAATTTTCTGAAAGTTTTATTTTTAGAAAATTTTATTTCTATAGAAATTTTTGACAAAATTTTATTTCTATAGAAGATTTTGTCAACATTTTATTTCTATAGAAAATTTTGTCAAAATTTTATTCCTATAGAAAATGTTCTGAATATTTTATTTCTATAGAATATTTTGTCAACATTTTATTTCTATAGAAAATTTTGCCAAAATTGTATTCCTATCGAAAATTTTGTTAAAATTTTAGTTCTATAGAAAATTTTGTGAAAATTTTATTCCTGTAGAAAATTTTATCAACATTGTATTTCTATAGAAAATTTTGGCAAAATTTTGCTCCTGTAGAAAATTTTGTCAAAATATTGTTTCTAGAGACAATTTTGTAAAACTTTGCTTTCTATAGAAAAATTTGTAATTTTTTTTCTATAGAAGATTTTCTGAAAATTTTATATAAATAGAAAATTTTATTTCTATAGAAAGTATTCTTAAAATTTTATTTTTTTGAACATTTTATTTCTATAGACAATTTTATGAATATTTTGCTTCTATAGAAATTATCAAAATTTTATTTCCATAGACAATTTTGTCAATTTGACAATTTGATTTCTATAGTAATTGCCAAATTTTATTGTTATGGAAAATTATGTGAAAATTTTAGTTCTTTAGAATATTTTGTCAAAATTTTATTTCTATAAAAAATTGTGTCAAAATTTTATTTCTATAATAAATTTTTGTCAAATTTTTTATTTGTATAGACAATTTTCTGAAATTTTTTATTCAATAAAATTTTTTTGAAAATTTTACTAGTATAGAAAATTTTGTCAAAATTTTATTTCTATAGAAAATTATGTCAAAATTTTAGTTCTATAAAATATTTTGTCAAAATTTTATTTCTATAAAAAATTTTGTCAAAATTGTATTCCTATAGAAAATGTTGTTAAAATTTTAGTTATATAAAAAATTTTCTGAAAATTTTATTTCTATAGAAATTTTTGCCAAAATTTTACTAGTATAGAAAATTTTGTCAAAATTTTATTTCTATAGCAAAGTATGTCAAAATTTTTGTTCTTTAGAATATTTTGTCAAAATTTTATTTCTATAAAAAATTTTGTCAAAATTTTATTTCTATAAAAAATTTTGTCAAAATTTTATTTCTATAGAAAGTTTTCTGAAAATGTTTCTTCTATAAAAAATTTTGTCAAAATTTTTCTTTTAAAGAAAATTTTGTCAAAATTTTATTTCTATACAAAATTTTATTTCTATGGAAAATTGTGTCAAAATTTCTATGGAATAATTTTGTCAAAATTTTTTTCTTTAAATTTTCTGAAAATTTTATTTCTATAGAAAATTTTATGAATATGTTATTGCTATAGAAAATTTACTGAAAATTTTATTCCAATAGAAAATTTTATCAAAATGTTATTGCTATTGAAAATTTTATCAAAATGTTATTTCTATAGAACATTTTCTGAAAATTTTATTTTTATAGAAATTTTTTATTTCTACAGAAAATTTTGTAAAAAAATCTATAAAAAATTGTGTAAAAATTTTATTTCTACTGAAAATTTATTTGTATAGAAAATTTTATTTCTATACAATATTTTCTGAAAATATTATTGCAATAGAAAATTTTATTTCTAGAAAATTTTCTGCAAATTTTATTTCTTTAGAAAATTTTCTGAAAGTTTTATTTTTAAAATTTTTTTTTTCTATAGGAATTTTTGTCAAAATTATATAGAATAGAAAATTTTGTAAAAATTTTATTTCTATAGAACATTTTCTGATAATCTTATTTCTATAGAAAATTTTGTCAAAATTTTATTTCTATAGACAATTTTGTCAAAATTGTATTCCTATAGAAAATGTTGTCAAAATTTTAGTTCTATAGAAAATTTTTTGAAAATTTTATTCCTGTAGAAAATTTGATCAACATTTTATTTCTATAGAAAATTTTGGAAAAATGTTGCTCCTGTAGAAAATTTTGTCAAAATATTAGGTTAGGTTAGGTGGCAGCCCGATGTATTGGCTTACTTAGACATAACAACTGAGTGCTGCCCGATTCCATGTTAAGCTCAATGACAAGGGACCTCCTTTTTATAGCCGAGTCCGAGCGGCTTTCCAAATTGCACTGAAACCACTTAGAGAAGCTTTGAAACCCTCAGAAATGTCACCAGCATTATTGAGGTGGGATAATCCACCGCTGAAAAACTTTTTGGTGTTCGGTCGAAGCATGAATCGAACCCACGACCTTGTGTATGCAAGGCGGGCATGCTAACCATTGCACCATGGTGGCTCCCTTTATTTCTATAGACAATTTTGTAAAACGTTTCTTTCTATAGAAAATTCAGTAATTTTTTCTAATTTTCTGAAAATTTTATTTTTATAGAAAATTTTCTGAACATTTTATTTTTATAAGACACTTTATTTCTATAGAAAATTTTCTGAACATTTTATTTTTATAGGACACTTTATTTCTATAGAAAATTTTCTGAACATTTTATTTCTATAGAAAATATTGTAGGAAATTATGTCAAATTTTTTTTCTATAGAAAATTGTGTACAAATTTTATTTCTATGGAAAATTTTGTAAAAATGTTATTTCTATAGAACATTTTGTAAAAAATTTATTTCTATAGAAAATTTTTTGAAGATTTTATTTCTATAATTTTTTTTTGAAAATTTTCTGAAAATGTTATTTCTATACACAATTTTGTCAACATTTTATTTCTTTAGGAAATGTTGTCAAAATTTTATTTCTATAGAAAATTTTGTCAAAATTTTATTTCTATACAAAATTTTGTTAAAATGTTATTTCTATAGAAAATTTTCTGAAAATTTTAATTCTATACATTTTTTTTGAAAACTTTATTTCTATAGAAAATTTTCTGAAAATTTTTATTGCTATAGAAAAATTTCTGAAAATTTTTATTGCTATAGAAAAATTTATGAAAATTTTATTTCTATACAAAATCTTGTAAAAATTTTAATTCCAAAAGTTTTTTTTTGAAAATTTTCTGAAAATGTTATTGTTATAGAAAATTTTTTGAAAATGTTATTCTAATGGAAAATTTTGTCAAAATGTTATTGTTATAGAAAATTTATTCAAAATTTTATTTCTATAGAAAATTTTCTGAAATTTTTATTTTTATAGTATTCTGAAAATTTTAGTTTTATCGAAAATTGATGTACCTCTTAGTTGGAAAGGAACATTGTGAAAATTTTACCAAAGCATCAAGAGTTCTACCAATCTACCAAACAGTAAAACATCTTCCATTTTTGGTAGAATTCTACCAACTGTGGCAAGCATTCTGCTGAGTCGATCGAGCTCATGGTGTCCGAGTATCCGTCTGTCTATGTATTTGTTGTTCGCAGGATTCCGATGACAATTATTAACCGATTTTGATAAAATTCGGTACATGGCATTTTTATGGCACAAGGACGAACGTCATTGAATTTGAAAAGATCGGATCACATTTAGATATAGCTCCGATATTTTTGTATAGCCCAATTTTAATAAATGAGATCCGATTGCGCTCCTTTACTAACCGATGGGCGTCAAATTTGTCAGAACATGATCTAATTTGCCACCTTTCAATTGTGCGAAATTTCATAAAAATTTGGCCTAATCTGGCCATAATATCCTTATTTACTAAGCGATCTTACATATAGTCGATCCGGTCCGATTTTCTACTGTACTAACTTTTTTTGTAATACTTTCTTTTTTAATATTTTTTTCGCTTCACATATTGTGTTTTAAGTAGATGGTACATTTTTTGTATTGTCTTAATAAAGAACGAATTCAATTTTCCGATTTTTTCTTTGAAATTATGAGCTCTTATCTATGGACAAGAAATGCCTGCTTTTTCGAAAGCATTCTCGACTTCATCCTCTTCTCACTTCCTTTGACTTGGATTTCATTTGATTACTTTTCAAAAATTTCCAAAGATACTTAGTTGTTTTCATTCTTTATTCTCCAGATTTTGTTTCTCTGATTATTGTCATTTTCATTTTGGGGTTTCCTGTTAATTTCCCTTTTGGATCATATTTATGTTTTTTTTTTTTTTTTACATTATTTTGTCACTCATCACTTTGTACTATACTTTTTTATAAGGTCTCTGATCAATATTTCGATACTTTTGAAATGAAAATAATCAAGTTAATAAACCCCCCTTTTTAGCCTAAGGGAGAAAGAGTAAATATAAAAAAAAAAAAAACAAATATTTGACAAAAATTTTTCTTTGTGTTTTAAATTTTTGGTATTCAATATTTCTTATTTCTTTATCCCCTTCAAATGGCCAGCATTGGAAATCCTTTTCATTGAAATTCTTATCCTTAGGATATAAATGCACAAAAAAAAGAACTGATGCCCAAAAGCTAAGGAACGAAGGGCATAAGGGATTCGTTGTAATGTTGCCACTTGATTTTTTTCTGTTTTCACACACATATACATCGACATGCATATAGACACACATATATTCACTATTTTATGTTTATGTTAATGCTTTTATTTATGTATGCATATTATAGTACAACGCATTCTACGATAAACTATACATAAGCTAAATATTTTTACTACAACTTCATGCATATGTATGTTGTCGACTAATGGTTAGTGGCAACCAATTATATATGGGACGTTATATTTGAAATAGCAACGAAATAAATTTTGAAAAAAAAAACAATATTGTTTTTTTTTTTTAGAAAATTTTAATTTATGTGTTGTAGGGGCTATAACATACAAATGCGGTATCTTGAATGATTTTAGGTATACCCTCCATATCTTAATTTCAGTTTTTGAATGTCCAATTTTTATCTAAGGAATTTTACTTAATATTATCTTAAGACAACGCAAAATGTTTTATAAGGTCCATACAATTATTATACCCTAGGCCACATATCCACAAATAAAATGATCTCGTCAGGATAATAAATGTTAATTTTAACTAAAACATAATAATTTCCATGAATTAAAATAAAGTTTAAATTGGCATTGGTGCCCCTTCACGCAGAGAAGGAATATGATCACCTCAAACATGTTTCAAGAGCAAAATTTTATTTTTGTATGGTGACCATGTAACATGTTTCTCACTAAAATGTTATTTTCTCGTCAAATATAACCTGCTTGCCGAAATCAGATACATGATTTCCGAGAAAATAACATAGTTGCGAAAACCATGTTACATGGTCACTACCCAAAAATAACATTTTGCTCTTAAAACATGTTTGAGGTGGTCATATTCCTTCTCTGGGTGTTTGTTTGGGGAAATTTGATCTGTAAGAAACTATGTCTATCAGAAATATTGATTCTAGACCCCATAAAATATATACCAATGGACTCAATATCCCTTCCTGATTCAATTAACCCCTTGGTATCCGTCCATCGGTCCATTTATTTCCAGTCTTGTCAAATCATGGATGGAAAATATTCAAAAAGTAGCAGAGGAATCGAATACAGTACCCACTTTTAAGGGCGAATTTTAAAATCGTTTTTGTGAATGTCCCACTCAAAAAACAGTGAACCCATCAGAAAAGAAAATTTTGTTTAATTTTAGAAAAATTAGATTAATTTTAGAAAATTTTAGCTATACTATATAACAAACGCAGATGTCCTGCCAATTTCACAAAAATAAATAAACATTTGTGGGCAAATTCAAGAATATGTATTAGACAAAATTATTATACCCTCCACCATAGGATGGGGGGTATATTAACTTTGTCATTCCGTTTGTAACACATCGAAATATTGCTCTAAGACCCCATATATATATTCAGGGTCGTGGTGAAATTCTGAGTCGATCTGAGCATGTCCGTCCGTCTGTTGAAATCACGCTAACTTCCGAACGAACAAGCTATCGACTTAAAACTTGGCACAAGTAGTTGTTATTGGTGTAGGTCGGATGGTATTGCAAATGGGCCATATCGGTCCACTTTTACGTATAGCCCCCATATAAACGGACCCCCGAATTTGGCTTGCGGGGACTCTAATAGAAGCAAATTTCATCCGATCCGGCTGAAATTTGGTACATGGTGTCACCATATGATCTCTAATAAACATGCAAAAATTGGTCGACATCGGTCAATAATTATATATAGCCCCCATATAAACCGATCCCTCGATTTGGCTTTCGGAGCCTCTAAGAGAAGCAAAATTCACCCGATTCGGCTAAAATTCGGTACATGGTGTAAGTAAATGGTCTCTAACATCTATGCAAAAATTGGTCCACATCAGTCAATAATTAAATATAGCCCCCATATAAACCGATCCCTCGATTTGGCTTGCGGAGCCTCTAAGAGAAGCAAATTTCATCCGATCCGGCTGAAATTTGGTACATGGTGTTAGTATATGGTCTCTAATGACCATGCAAAAAATGGTCCACATCGGTCCATAATTATATATAGCCCCCATATAAACCGATCACCAGATTTGACCTCCGGAGCCTCTTGGAAGACCAAAATTCATTTGATTCAGTTCAAATTTGGTACGTGGTGTTAATATATGGTCTCATATATATATAGCACCGTAATTATATATAGCACCGATATAAACCGATCCCCCGATTTGGCTTTCGGAGCCTCTAAGAGAAGCAAATTTCATCCGATCCAGCTGAAATTTGGTACATGGTGTAAGTATATGGTCTCTAACATCTATGCCAAATATGGTCCACATCGGTCAATAATTATATATAGCCCCCATATAAACCGATCCCCCGATTTGGCTTTCGGAGCCTCTAAGAGAAGCAAATTTCACCCGATCCGGCTGAAATTTTGTACATGGTGTTAGTATATGCAAAAATTGGTCCACATCGGTCCATAATTATATATAGCACCGATATAAACCGATCCCCCGATTTGGCTTTCGGAGCCTCTAAGAGAAGCAAATTTCATCCGATCCAGCTGAAATTTGGTACATGGTGTAAGTATATGGTCTCTAACATCTATGCCAAATATGGTCCACATCGGTCAATAATTATATATAGCCCCCATATAAACCGATCCCCCGATTTGGCTTTCGGAGCCTCTAAGAGAAGCAAATTTCACCCGATCCGGCTGAAATTTTGTACATGGTGTTAGTATATGCAAAAATTGGTCCACATCGGTCCATAATTATATATAGCACCGATATAAACCGATCCCCCGATTTGGCTTTCGGAGCCTCTAAGAGAAGCAAATTTCACCCGATCCGGCTGAAATTTTGTACATGGTGTTAGTATATGGTCTCTAATGACCATGCAAGAAATGGTCCACATCGGTCCATAATTATATATAGCCCCCATATAAACCGATCACCAGATTTGACCTCCGGAGCCTCTTGGAAGACCAAAATTCATCTGATTCAGTTGAAATTTAGTAAGTGGTGTTAATATATGGCCTCAAACTCCCATGCAAAAATTGGTCGAAATCGGTCCATAATTATATATAGCCCCCATATAAACCGATCCCCAGATTTGACCTCCGGAGCCCCTTGGAAGAGCAAAATTCATCCGATTCGGTTGAAATTTGGTACGTGATGTTAGTATATGGTATCTAACAACCATGCAGGAATTGGTTCATATCAGCCCATAATTATATATAGCACCCATATAAATAGATCCCCAGATTTGACCTCTGGTGCCTTTTGGAGAAGCAAAATTCATCAGATCTGGTTGAAATTTGGTACGTGGTGGTAATATATGATATTTAACAAAACCATGCCAAAAGTGGTCCATATCAGTCCATAATCATATATATAGCCCCCATATAAACCGATCCCGAGATTTGGTTTTGGATCCTCTTGGAGTAGCAAATTTCAGCCGAGTCAGTTGAAATTTGGTACATTGTGCTAGTATATGGCCGTTAACAACCATGCCTAATTAGGTCCATATCGGTCTATAGTTATACATATATAGCCCTCAGATAAATCCATCCCCAATCACACAAAAATTGGTCCATATCAAGTTTATAATTGTATTTAGCCCCCATATAAGCGACCCCAATATTTCAATTCTGGCTCTCTACCACGTATGAACTAACTCACAATTTAGAAAACGATGTTAAAAAGTTTTAAGATACCACAACCCAAGTAATTTGATTGTGGATGACAGTCTTTCGTAGAAGTTTCTACGCAATCCATGGTGGAGGGTACATAAGATTCGGCCTGGCCGAACTTACGGCCGTATACACTTGTTTTTTTTTTTTCACTGGTTAATAAAAATTTCGTTGTTTGAAGGAAAAATTGGAGTTAGAAATTGCAAAAAAAGTCATTAGTGTCAAACGAAGTTCAAGATGGGCGCATTATTGGTAAAATTGATAGAATTTAAGAAATTCGGAACTATTTTCTGGGAGACACGAATTTAGTAAATTTTTATGATTCATTTGTGTATAAATTTTCCGCTTTTTTAGTTCATTTAAATAATGCAAGCAAGAAATTATTATCTAGGTAGCTTTCTCAAAACATAATAATTCCATGAACTAAAATTTAATTAAATTTGGGTTTAGTGCCATATAGGGTTCACTTTTTTTTTTGAGTGTAGAGATGATCAGCACTTTGGTATTTTATTAGTGCCAACCTTAGGTTAGGTTAGGTTAGGTGGCAGCCCGATGTATCAGGCTCACTTAGACTATTCAGTCCATTGTGATACCACATTGGTGAACTTCTCTCTTATAACTGAGTGCTGCCCGATTCCATGTTAAGCTCAATGACAAGGGACCTCCTTTTTATAGCCGAGTCCGAACGGCGTTCCACATTGCAGTGAAACCACTTAGAGGAGCTTGCAAGCCCTCAGAAATGTCACCAGCATTACTGAGGTGGGATAATCCACCACTGAAAAACTTTTTTGGTGTTCGGTCGAAGCAGGAATCGAATCCACGACCCTGTGTATGCAAGGCGGACATGCTAACCATTGCACCACGGTGGCTGCCTAGTGCCAACCTTACTCTTCAAAATGCCCCAGTCCAATGGATTGAGATCCTGAGATTCTGGTGGCCATTGTGCGGTAGAAATCAAGCGAAGACCCTCCATCTAAGCCATTTTTGGTCCAAGCAATAATTTGTCTTGTCCTCATATTCGATGAATACACTGAAAAAAATATTATTGTGGGACCAAAAATTTCTTGTCCTTAAAATCCGAATGCGAACTATAGCCAAAACTTTTTTAACCAATTTAAAAAAATAAAATCATTAAAAAAAATTATTGAAATTTTTATATTTTTAATTATAATGTAACTTATTTCAACTATATACAAAACACTATTTTTATTCAATCACGTTATTAATTGCTCCATATCATTTTTTTATTAAAATGTTTTCAATCAAGGAAATGATAGTATCAATTAAAAAGTTTATTGATACTATTAAGTTTTGTTATTAATTTTGTTTTTCAATTGAAAACTTTGTTGAATCAATTAAATTTTTAATTTAATATTTTGTAAAACTCAATTAAGACTTTAATTGGAAAATTTTTCGTGAATTTTTTTCTGTGTAACATTTTAATTAAATTAAAAAAAATATTTTTAAATAAAAACTTTATTGATAGGATAAAAAATGTTCTTTTAAATCCAAAGAAATCTTCAATCAATCTGAAATTTAATATAAAAACGCTAAATCGTATGAAAATTACAAGAAAATTATTTCCTCTGAAAATAAAAAATATACATAAATATTAATACAATAAATACTTGATACAGATAATAATTGAATAATAGTCCGTTGCATATCACTTATCTGTAGATTTTACAATGGAATAGTTTACCAGGGTGTTACTAACATATATTTAGCTTTCGAACTGATTTTTTTTTGCCGACATTTTTTAAATTAAAAAAATTCTGCTTTAATTTTTTTTTTGTTATTTTAATCAATTACTGCGTAGGTTATATTTCATTTAGATTTTATAAAAATTTCAAAAATTATGCTTGTTTACATTAATATTTTATTCCTACCTCGCAACATATCACAAATAGTGGTCATAGTTTCGACAGTGTTTGTTTTTTAATTTCACATATAAAATATATTCTAATAATATATTTTAATTTAGATATATGTGAATTGGCAAATTCACAGTCACACATTTTTAACCAAATATAAAAAAAAAACAAACAAAGAAAATATGGTTGTAAATATATATGTATACAGGGACATATTTGTGTTATTTCGTTTGTTTTACATGGATATTCATGGAATGCCTTATAGTGAAATGGTTATTGGGCATAACTAAAAAATTATATATTTATATAAACATAGATATTAACACATACTACAATAACATATATATATATATATTTGTGTGATATCCTAACATCTATATCAGATACATACGTACTATATAAAAATAAAAAAATAAAACTATATTCTGATATTCATATCCATATCCAACCATAGTTTATATACTCTCATACATACTCACAAACACATTGAAATGTATGGCTGTTGTTTTTGTGGCATTCGCCTCAGGAAAACATTCCAAATGTGGTACATTCATAATGCACACACTCAAATGCCCGTAGAGAATGAAGTGAGTGGCTACCGGTGTAGAGGGACATACTCAGGAGTCTCGAGCACAGTGGGGGGATATCATATGTTCATAATAATACTAAATTCTTACTTTCTATCTATCGCGCTTTCTCTCTGGGTAATTCATATGTTCATAATAACAAATTCCTACTACTCTCTCTCTTTGTCTTTTGCCCTAAGAGAGTAGTTAAATCAATGTTGAGTATTGAATTAACAGGTATTTCGACATTTGTCACTTTTTATTATTTGATAATAAATAAAAAAAAATTATATTATCTCTCTCTCTCCTTCTGTCTTTGTCTCTTTACCTAAGAGAGTAGTTTATTCAATGTATGTTTATTATACATACAGGCAGTCGATGTGGATCATACGGATTATGTTTCTGTACTACTCAGAATTGACTATCCTGTGTTCTAGTCGTACGATTGAGTCAGGATCAAAAAGCCGATCTTTTGATTTTTCAAAACTTGATATAGGTGACTTTTCGCACTTTCGAATTTTATCGAATTAGAAAAGTCGAATATTCGTTTTTTTATTTTTTAATGCCGACTATTGTATTATGGACAATTTGTTCAACTCTAAGTAAGAGCTAGTAACAGCTCCACTGGCCTCCTTTACTCGTATGATTTTGCTCATAAATGGGGAATAATCCAAATCGACATTTTTCCACTTGTTTCAAAAAGGCAAATCGGCCTTTGATTTTAACCAACTTTTAAGACAACTTTTAAAATTTTATCGAAACTCGATAAGTCGATAGAAAATTTATCAAATTTTTATTTCTATAGAAAATTTTGTCAAAATTTTTATTTCTATAGAAAATTTTGTCAAAATTCTATTTTTATTGAAAATTTTGTCCAAATTTTATTTCTATAGAAAATTATGTCATACTTTTATTTCTATAGAAAATTATGTCATACTTTTATTTCTATAGACGATTTTGTCAAACTTTTATTTCTATAGAAAATTTTGTTCAAATTTTATTTCTATAGAAAATTTTGTCCAAATTTTATTTCTATAGAAAATTTTGTCAAAATTCTATTTCTATAGACAATTTAGCCAAACATTTATTTCTATAGAAAATTTTGTCAATATTTTGTTTCTATAGAAAATTTTTATTTCTATAGAAAGTTATCGCACAATTTTATTTCTATATAAAATTTTTACAAATTGTTTGCATAATTTTGTATCTACCCGGACGAAAAAGTCTGTTTTTCATATGTTTGGGTGTACAAATTATATGTTTGGAACTCACATTTTTTAACACAATATTTTTAAATGCAAGCATATAATGTTCATAAATTAGAATAACATGTTTGGGACATATATGTTAATATGTTAGAACATACTATGTTTGGGACATAAACTGTTTGTAAATATTATATGCTTGGATGCAAACATATATTAATTTAGAAATAGCCTATAACCATATATGTGTTTAGAAAGAGAGATCACGAGAGTATGCTACAAGTAAAATAATGGAAGTATGGTTACTTTGGCGCCTTAAAAATATATCCACACAAAGAAAATTTCATTAAAATTTTTTTTCTACCAGTGTATGCCCTAAGGTGAAACATAATATGTTTAAACAATACAAACAATATTTTATTTGGACCAATCCTGAAAATATATATGCTTGGAGCAAAATGTGTTTGGGCCATATGTTACAGAAGCGATTTTTTTTGAGGGTGTATACAAATTTTTTTTTAAAGTTTATTTCTACACAAATTTTATTTCTATTAAAAATTTTGTCAAAATTTTATTTCTACCGAAAATTTTGTCAAAATTTCATTTTGTTTGGAAATTTTGTCAAAATTTTATTTCTATAGAAAATTTAGCCAAAATTTTATTTCTATAGAAAATTTAGCCAAAATGTTATTTCTATATAAAATTTTCACAAAATTTTTGCATAATATTGAATATATACAAAACTTTTTTAAAGTTTATTTCTGTACAAAATGTTGGTATATTTTTTTTTATTTCTGTAGAAAATTTTGTTAAAATTGTATTTCTATGGACATTTTGGTCAAAATTGTATTTCTACAGAAAATTCTGTCAAAATTTTAAAAATTTTGAAAAATTACCGATTTGACGACAATTGACCAAAATCAACTAAATTCCATTTGGTCCGGCCTTCGGACCAAATTTAAAATGTAATATTTTGTGGACCAATTTTGGTCCTATCGGACCAAAATGGCAATCCTGAATATACCTCACCCTCCTTTAGGACCATTTTAGATAATTTTTTTTATTTTTCCCTCCACTGTGCCCATCGTCAGGATGCAATCTTGGGATAGGTGTAGATTGTTAAAAATTCCCATTCTGAAGTTACTCATTTGTTATGCCTTGCGGTACCTGTTCTTGAACGATGAGAACAAAAGCAAACGAAACACTCAGAGAATGAGTGCGTGTGGTGCATGGGCAAGTGCAAGGAGTCAGTTGGTGAGTAAGTGCTCCAATGCCTCATCGTAACAGAAAACAAAAACAACCAACCAAACTACCAACCAGCCAGCCATCGAGTCTGCCATTCATGAATGTTGTTTATTTTGGTGTCCTTCCACCTTCCGTTGTTGTTGTTGTTGCCGTTGCTGTTGCCATTGTTGATGATGTGATTGTTATTGTAGCTGGCCAGTGTTATTTAGTACCTCTTTTAAAAGCTATATAGTAAGCGTGTATGGGTGTGTGTGTGTGATGATGATACTCATATTTGTTATGTTCCTCTAGTTTGCTTTGGTTCGCATGGAGAGAAACAAAAAAAAATTGTTCCCACCTTGAATGGTTATTATTCATAACCCCATTACACCCAGTCACCCAGTCACCCTCTCTCTCTCCCTCTCACTCAGCACCCACTATCACCACAATAATAATCATGTGACGATGCACGCTGCACAAGGATATTAGCGAGCAAAAGAACCAAGGCTGGAGAAAATCTAAAGCGAAAACAAAACTTAACGACTTAACGCCAAATGCAGAAGCAAAACAAACGACATTTACACTGGCTATGATGTTAGGGAACGATGGGGAAACAAATACGAAAAAATGTGCAAATGAAAGGATTCAAATACCAGAGCTTTGTCATAGTTTCATGAGGGCCACGTAGAAGTTAGTGGTTAGTGAAATTAATGGGGCCTTGAAAAAAATGTTATGAACAGACTATGGTCCTTAACCCACTCTCGAAGTGATATTTTGAGTAGAGAATTGGGCTATTAATTTATTATGAAATTTGGCATGGTAAGAGGCATACATATTTGAAAGTTAAAAATGATTTGATTGTGTTGATCTAAAATGGGAGTAGTTTCCATTTACCCTCTCTAGATATAACATATCCCCCTCTCAATAGTACCCTTTATGTTGATAAACATTTTAAGCATATTGGGTCAGCTATCTTGAGAAAGAAAATGTGGCTGAAGGGGAGGTTACACAAAACACAGTGATACAGCAAACATTTTGGTTAATTTTAGAAAATTTAGGTTATTTTTAGAAAATTTTAACGTAACTGTATTACAAACGCAGATGTCATGCCAATTTCACAAAAATAAGTAAATATTTTTCGACAAATTCAAGAAACTTTATTAGACATAATTATTTTTTTTCGCTTGTTAAAGAAAATTTCGTAGTGTGGAGGAAAAAATTTGAGTTCAAAATTGTAAAAATGTCTATAATGCTATACAAAAGTTCAAGAATGGCGCATTATTAGTAAATTTTAAAAATTTTAAGAAATTCTGAACTATTTTATGGGATACACGAATTTAGTAAATCTTTTTGCTAAATAAATCTTAAAAATAAAAAACGAAATTAGCTGATAGCCTAAGTAGCTAATGCTAGATTTTTCTCTATTATTCTTATATTTACTATAAGTTTAATAAATAAATAAATAAATAAATAAAAAACGACAAATATATTTTTGGACGCACATGTTCACAGAAAAAACAAAATCACGAAAATTTTTCCAATTAAAATTTTAATCACACAAATTCATAGTATCTATAACTTTTTAATTGGATCAATTAATTTTTTTAATTGACTTTTAATTAGTTTTTTAATTGATACTATTATTTCGGTGATTGAAAACATTTCAATTAAAACAAGTATATACGGCCGTAAGTTCGGCCAGGCCGAATCTTATGTACCCTCCACCATGGATTGCGTAGAAATTTCCACTAAATACTGTCATCCACAATCGAATTACTTGGGTTGCGGTAACACTTGCCGATAGCAAGGTATCTCAAAGCTTCTTAACACCGCCAAAAAAGGCCGATTAAATACGTATATAATTTAGTTTGAAAAAATTTACTATAGAAATAATTTTTTTTTTAACAGAAATAAAAATTTTGACAAAATTTTCTAAAGAAATAAAATTTTGACAAAATTTTCTATAGAAATAAAATTTTGACAAAATTTTCTGCAGAAATAAAATTTTGACAAAATTTTCTATGGAAATAAAATTTTGACAAAATTTTCTATAGAAATAAAATTTTGATAACATTTTCTATAGATATAAAATTTTGACAAAATTTTCTACAGAAATAAAATTTTGATAACATTTTCTATAGAAATAAAATTTTGACAAAATTTCCTATGAAAATAAAATTTTAACACAATTTTCCATAGAAAGAAAATTTTGACAAAATTTTCTATAAAAATAAAATTTTAACAAAATTTTCCATAGAAATAAAATTTTGACAAAATTTTCTATAGAAATAAAATTTTAACAAAATTTTCCATAGAAAGAAAATTTTGACAAAAATTTCTATAGAAATAAAATTTTGACAAAATTTTCTACAGAAATAAAATTTTGACAAAATTTTCTATAGAAATAAAATTTTATAAGATTTTTTATAGAAATAAAATTTTACAAGATAGAAACATTTTCTACAGAAATAAAATTTTGACAAAATTTTCTATAGAACTAAAATTTTGACAAAATGTTCTATAAAAATAAAATTTTAACAAGATTTTCCATAGAAAGAAAATTTTGACAAAATGTTCTATAAAAATAAAATTTTAACAAGATTTTCCATAGAAAGAAAATTTTGACTAAAATTTCTATAGAAATAAAATTTTGGCAAAATTTTCTATAGAAATAAAAATTTTGCAAAATTTTTTACAGAACTAAAATTTTGATAAAATTTTCTATAGAAATAAAATTTTGACAACATTTTCGATAGAAATAACATTTTGACAAAATTTTCTATAAAAATAAAATTTTAACAAAATTTTCCATAGAAATAAAATTTTGACAAAATTTTCTATAAAAATAAAATTTTGGCAAAATTTTCTACAGAAATAAAATTTTGACAAAATTTTCTTTAGAAATAAAATTTTATAAGATTTTTTATAGAAATAAAATTTTACAAGATAGAAACATTTTCTATAGAAATAAAATTTTGACAAAATTTTCAATAGAAATAAAATTTTGACAAAATTTTCTATAGAACTAAAATTTTGACAAAATTTTCTACAGAAATAAAATTTTGATAAAATTTTCTATAGAAATAAAATTTTGACAAAATTTTCTATGAAAATAAAATTTTAACAAAATTTTCCATAGAAATTAAATTGTGAAAAAATTTTGTATAAAAAAAAATTTTAACAAAATTTTCTACAGAAATAAAATTTTACAAAATTTTCTATAGAAATAAAATTTTACAAAATTTTCTATAGAAATAAAATTTTACAAGATTTTCTATAGAAATAAAATTTTTTACAAAATTTTCTATAGAAATAAAATTTTTGCAACATTTTCTACATAAATAAAATTTTGACAAATGTTGACAAATATTTCGATAGAAATAAAATTTTACAAGATTTTCTATAGAAATAAAATTTTTACAAAATTTTCTATAGAAATAAAATTTTGGCAACATTTTCTACATAAATAAAATTTTGACAAATGTTGACAAATATTTTGATAGAAATAAAATTGTACAAAATTTTCTATAGAAATAAAATTGTGCAGAATTTTCTATAGAAATACAATTTTGAAAAAAATGTCTATAGAAATAACATTTTGACAAAATTGTCTATACAAATAAAATTTTGACAAAATTTTCTATAGAAATAAAATTTTAACAAAATTTGCTATAGAAATAAAATTTTGACAAAAATTTCTATTGACAACATTTTCCATAAAAATAGCATTTTGACAATATGTTCGTCAGAAAAAATTTTTTTGACAAAATTTTCTATAGAAATAAAATTTATGGAAATCTCAAAATATGGAGTACAATTTTGTTTAATTTTCCAACAAGGTAGTTCCTCCTAAAAAAAAGTTTTTTTGTGTAGATAAAAACTACCCATTGAGAATAAGATTTTGTTAAAATCTACAACGAGTTAGCTGATATTTCCCAATTGCAAATATACTGAAATCAATCGAGATTTCAGCCGAAACCCACATTAAATAGATTTCGGCTATATTGTGAACGTAATATTAAATTTGCTGGGTGTTGGTTAGACCCACAAATGTGAACAATTGTTCTCTCTCCCTTGCCCGAAAAATCTTATACCACCAAAAAAAGAATATCCATATTTTCCGTTTAAGATTTTGAAACATTGTGCTTTTCATTCATTTTAAATGTCATCACTTTTCTCCCCCTCTTTTGCACTCAAAAAAGGCCTAAATCCAAAATATGTGTGGGGGCTTGAATGGCACACAATTCTTTCCATCCTTCCGTTGTTCCCGTTTTGGCGAAGCAGTGTCCTCGTGCTACTATAATAAACAGTGAACATTGCGGATTTCTAATTAACTCATTTATTGTGCATTCCATTATTCCTCCTTTGTACTTTGTGGCGATGACTGGTTTGCTCGAATACTAGCTACGTGCTTTTAAGGATTCGAGCTATATTTTACTTCTTCGCCTTCTCTTATATTCAGTGTGACACATACTCCCACACACCCACTCTCTTTCTTCTTAGAGATTAGAAAAGGCTTTCTCAATAGTTTTAGTTAACATTTTATGGAGGGGGAGAAGACAGACACACGTGCAAAACATACTCATAAGATGAGAGGATGAGAGAGTGTGAATAAGTGTGAGTATGAGTTCGAAATCATGTGGGTGTATGGTTGGGTTTGTGAATTCATAGAAGTTTCTCTAATGCTGTGCTGATAAACGAATTTAAATATTTGAAATTTAAGCGATCCCCTCCATTTAGCGATAACGAACTGGTAAAGTCATTTGCTGGAATTGCATTAAAATGGCAGATGAGCATAACGGTTTCTATGAAATAAACGTTATGAACGCTATGAACGAAGAAATTTCTTTTGATTCGTTTTTGGTTTTTGTTCGTTACCATAATCGGATCTTGATGATGACGATGCTCTCTCGTGGTTGTTGTTGTTATTGCAACACTCTGGGAACAATTCAAAATAAATGCAATATTATAAAGCAGGTTGTTTTGGTTTTGCTTGGTTGGTCCTTTAGCAGGTCCTTTGATTTTACTGTGACACCTGTTTTTGGTGACACCACTCGCTTCTACTTTTGCTTATCTACAATAGATAGATAGCCAAGGACCTGTAGTGAACTATATGTTGTCCTTGCTGTTGGCGAGGAGGTGTAATTTTTATCATTATTTTCTTTTGCCAGTGGAATGTGACTTTCGACTAAATTGTTTTTTTATGATAAAATCTAATGGAACACCATAACTATTTTGTTTTAATGAAGAGATATATAAAGAAACACACACACACACAAAATGGTTACTAGGAAATGGCCAACTATTTTTAAATTAATTTTGCTTTGTCTTTTTTTTTTTTGTAAAGGGAAAACTTAATGTCCTTTATTTCAATTATGAAAATATTAAATTCCAAACAAAGACAACAATAATGGATTTAATGATAATAGTAGTAGTTGGTTAAAAACACTACCATATTTGTGGTTGACATTTTATCTATTCGTTATTATACTTTGCTGTAATTCTGTATACTGATAATGTTTATATGAAACATTTTCAATTAACTAATTTTATTGCCCTTTTTTAATCAATAATTAATTTTTGGGAAACTTTAATATGATTTTATTTTTGCCTGAATTAATCCCAATCTTATCCACGATCTCATCAAGCGAAGCCCTTTGGGAAAATTAGTGCAATTAGCAGGGATTTGCTAGTGGAGCTAAATTATTATTTAGGTTAGGTGGCAGCCCAATATATCAGGTTCACTTAGACTATTCAGTCCATTGTGATAATTATTTATTATTTACTTTCGGTATTAAGGCAATTTATCTCTAATTGCTCTTATGAGAATGCCGATTAGAAATGGTAAATTAATTAATAGGGTAGTAAATGGTAATTTGGGAATTCTTCGATTTAAATATAATCTGCTATTGGAGAGAATGAATAAGTTCGTAGGTGTAAATCAGTGATTGAAATCAAAATTAAAAATTCGATTTTATACCCATAGAAACAACATGACCGACGTTCACGTTTCAAAACGATCCGTTCATGGAAGTGAAACAACACACATGTGGCGTTAAACGGAGAACAGAGGTGGCAATCTGACAACGACAAAATGGCACTATGCATTGTCAAACCAGCAACCAGCGTTCATGATCAGAAAACGTAATGGTCACGATTTTATAATTTTTGTTTTTAAACCACCAACGTGACTCGAACCTGGATTTTCTGCACGATTGCCAAATAGAAAAAAAATCTTATTTTGCAATTTTTCGTCAAAGTTTTGTGATTAGTATGAAAAAAAAATGTATTTCCTTTTTGAAAGAAATGTTTCATTATTACTTCAGCATTTGCAATATTATATATTATGATCCCTCCTATTAGCGACAATTGTTTGGGTGCTTATACACCCATAGAAAAAATCATGAACGGCGTTGTCATTTTAAAACGTTTCGTTCATGAAAGTGAATCAACACACATGTGTTGTCAAACTGAGAACAGACGGGGTCAATCTGACAACGTTAAAATGACACCATCCGTTGTCACAACAACAACGAGTGTTCATGATCTGAAAACGTAATGGTTACGAATTTATAAACAAAATTTAAAAAAAAAGATTTCCGCTACCGTGACTCGAACCTGTATTGTGTGCACCATACGCGTTAACAGTCGCTTTAACTCATTGCACCACCGGTGGAGTTGCCATAACAACGTCTAACGATTATTTTAAGAATTTTCATGGAAAAAGAAAAACGAATGCCGTTCATGAAATCGTGAACGCCCGTGGACAAAATCGTGAACATTTCGTTTTGATTTTTTGTGAACGTTTCCGTTTCATTTTGTCACCGTCCGTTCACGATTGTGGAACGCAATTTTTCTATTAGTGTATATACCCTGAATTGTACATGTATTTTAAACGTTTTAACGGTTGCACCAACCAAGGAGAGTTACTACTTACACGATGGACTTTTATAGTATGGCCTTACACAAATATGTTTACTATATAAACTTTTTTCTATAGAAAATTTTGTCAAAACTTTTATTCTATAGAAAATTTTGTCAAAATTTTATTCCTATAGAAAATTTTCATAAAATTTTATTCCTATAGAAAATTTTTACATTTTATTTCTATAGAAAATTTTTACAATATTTTATTTCTATAGAAAATTTTATTTCTATAGAAAAATTTGTCAACATTTTATTTCTATAGAAAATTTTGTCAACATTTTTTTTCTGTAGAAAATTTTGCCAAATTTGTATTACCATCGAAAATTTTGTCAAAAATTTATTTCTATAGACAATTTTTTCACAATTTTATAACTTTAGAAATTTTATTTCTATAGAAAATTTTGTCAACATTTTATTTCTATAGAAAATTTTGTTAAAATTTTATTTCTATAGAAAATTTTGTCAAAATTGTATTTCTTTAGACAATTTTTGTCAAAATTAGAAAATTTAGTTTAAAAAATTTTTGTCAAAAAATGTTTATAGACAATTTTCTCAAAATTTTATTTCTATAGAAAATTTTTACAAAATTTTATTTCATTGTTGTTGTTTTTAGTGCAACTTAAAACCATACATTGACTAAACTACAAGTGTAGCTTAACCAACAGAGGAAAAGAATGTTTGTCAATTATATTTGGGCAAAGCCCTATAGACTGCAAGATGGTTGGATGGACGCACGTTTCGGAATTACCACATTCCTCATCAGCATCCTCTACTTGCAGCAAAACTATCAACCAATTAAAACCCGACAATGAACCACACTTGAACCTCCCGAAAAAAGGTTTTGTATGATAGCCAGCTTATGCCGAAATAAATTCAAAACAAGTATATACGGCCGTAAGTTCGGCCAGGCCGAAGCTTATGTACCACCCACCATGGAGTGCGTAGAAACTTCTTCTAAACGTACCAAGAGGCCCCAAAACCAAATCTCGGGATCGGTTTATATGGGGGCTATATATGATTATGGACTGATATGGACCACTTTTGGCACTGTTGTTAAATATCGTATACTACCACCACGTACCAAATTTCAACCAGATCGGATGAATTTTGCTTCTCCAAAAGGCACCGGAGGTCAAATCTGGGGATCGGTTTATATGGGTGTTATATATAATTATAGACTGATATGAACCAATTCCTGCATGGTTGTTGGATACTATATACTAACATCGCGTACCAAATTTCAACCGAATCGGACGAATTTTACTCTTCCAAGGGGGCTCCGGAGGTAAAATCTGGTGGTCGGTTTATATGGGGGCTATATATATTTATGCACCGATGTGGACCAATTTTTGCATGGTTATTAGAGACCATATACTAACACCATATACCAAATTTCAGCCGGATCGGATGAAATTTGCTTCTCTTAGAGGCTCCGCAAGCCAAATCGGGGGATCGGTTTATATGGGGGCTATATATAATTATGGACCGATGTGAACCAATTTTTGCATAGTTATTAGAGACCATATACTAACACCATGTACCAAATTTCAGCCGGATCGGATGAAATTTTCTTCTCATAGAGGCTCCGCAAGCCAAATCGGGGGATCGTTTTATATGGGGGCTATATATAATTATGTTCCGATGTGAACCAATTTTTGCATGGTTGTTAGAGAACATATACTAACACCATGTACCAAATTTCAGCCGGATCGGATGAAAATTGTTTCTCTTAGAGGCTCTGCAAGCCAAATCGGGGGATCGGTTTATATGGGGGATATATATAATTATGGAGCGATGTGGACCAATTTTTGCATGGTTGTTAGAGACCATATATTAACACCATGTACCAAATTTCAGCCGGATCGGATGAAATTTGCTTCTCTTAGAGGGCACGCAAGCCAAATTTGGGGGTCCATTTATATGGGGGCTATACGTAAAAGTGGACCGATATGGCCCATTTGCAATACCATCCGACCTACATCAATAACAACTACTTGTGCCAAGTTTCAAGTCGATAGCTTGTTTCGTTCGGAAGTTAGCGTGATTTCAACAGACGGACGGACATGCTCAGATCGACTCAGAATTTCACCACGACCCAGAATATATATACTTTATGGGGTCTTAGAGCAATATTTCGATGTGTTACAAACGGAATGACAAAGTTAATATACCCCCCATCCTACGGTGGAGGGTATAACAAAAATATCTCTTTTCCTATTATTTATTTCTATAAAAAATTTTGTCAACATTTTATTTCTATAAAAAAATTCTTGTCAAAATGTTATTTCTATAGAACATTTTGTCAACATTTTATTTCTATAGACAATTTTGATTTCTATAGAAAATTTTATTTTCCTAAAATTTTATTCTTTAGAAAATTTGGTCAAAATTTTTTTCTAATGAAAATTTTGTCAAAATTTTATTCCTACAAAAAATTTTCACAAAAGTTTATATCTAAAGGGTGATTCTTTTGAGGTTAGGATTTTCATGCATTAGTATTTGACAGATCACGTGGGATTTCAGACATGGTGTCAAAGAGAAAGATGCTCAGTATGCTTTGACATTTCATCATGAATAGACTTACTAACGAGCAACGCTTGCAAATCATTGAATTTTATTACCAAAATCAGTGGCAGAAAATCCGCTTTTTTATCGACAAATTTTGTTCAGCGATGAGGCTCATTTCTGGTTGAATGGCTACGTAAATAAGCAAAATTGCCGCATTTGGAGTGAAGAGCAACCAGAAGCCGTTCAAGAACTGCCCATGCATCCCGAAAAATGCACTGTTTGGTGTGGTTTGTACGCTGGTGGAATCATTGGACCGTATTTTTTCAAAGATGCTGTTGGACGCAACGTTACGGTGAATGGCGATCGCTATCGTTCGATGCTAACAAACTTTTTGTTGCCAAAAATGGAAGAACTGAACTTGGTTGACATGTGGTTTCAACAAGATGGCGCTACATGCCACACAGCTCGCGATTCTATGGTCATTTTGAGGGAAAACTTCGGAGAACAATTCATCTCAAGAAATGGACCGGTAAGTTGGCCACCAAGATCATGCGATTTGACGCCTTTAGACTATTTTTTGTGGGGCTACGTCAAGCAGCGTTGCCAGAATTGTTTCACCAAAAACCGCTAGATTTGCCCAAAAAAATAGCTAAAAAAAGCTAAAAAATGCTAAAAAATAGCTAGAAAAAAGCTAAATTTTTTTGTATCAAAAGTCACATTTTTGATTGAAATTTAACAAACTTAAAGGCTTTATTTCACTTACAATGCATATTATTTTCATTTTAATTCCGCTTCTGTGAGACTGTAACAATATCTAAGGCATTTAGCTCTATTTGCGTATTCGATACATTTTGATTACTATCACTAATTTTTTACTGGATGTCCTTCGTTTTGTGGGAGCTACCTTCCCAACACCTCTATTTTATTTACTTGTTATTTTAAAATTTATTTTAAAAATAAAATATGCTTTGGATTTGGTAAAAAAATGATTTGTCATTTTTTTAAATAAAATTTTAGTTTGGTTTTGAAATTGTGAAAAATTCGAAATACATTACTTTTATTTAAATTGTAGAAAATACCTATAGTTTACATTTCCCATTAAAAACATTTTCCTTTTCTTCATGAGCTATCAAAGTGCTAACGCCATCTTAAATTTCCAAATTCACACTCGACTTCAAGTAGAAATTATTGTATATATACGTTTTTAAAATAAAGTGTTGAAAAACATCTTCTATTTTTGAACGCTATTTTGGTTTGTGGTTAAGATGCAAAAACTCCTCACATTTAAAGACTATTTCATTAACTTTATCGTCTTTTGGACAAGGAAAACAGTTTATATAAAAGAAATTCACAAATGCTATTATAACCAAAATTCGCGTTCGTATTTTAAGGAGACGACAATATTTTTTCACTGCACAAAGCTATTCACATCTACTATTTTAATTTAGTAATATCGTAATAACTTTAGAATATTATAATAACATAAAAAGGATAAACGAGTCAAATGATAATATTCCCAATAATTTACTGACAGTTTATCTAACATATTTGTATGGTAATAGTAGATTTAAAGTTTACGATAACTTTTATGTATATAATGAAAAAACTTTACAACAAGGTGTATTTGCTACAAAAATGCCCGCATAATGGCTGGACTCATTATTAATGTTTCAACTGAGCTTTGAAATATGTGGAAACCCTTATACTTGCAGCAAGGCTTAGATAAAAACGCCGATTTATCCATATTTCAATAGAAACATGTCGAAAATAAAAAAGCCAAAAATAGCTAAAAGGGTCATGAAAAAAAGCCAGAAAAAAAGCTAAAAGCTAAATGCATTTTTTTCCCGCTAAACGTCTTCAAAAAAAGCCAAATCTAGCGGGAAAAAAGCTAAATTGGCAACGCTGACGTCAAGTCTAAAGTCTACAGAAATAAGCCAGCAACTATTCCAGCTTTGGAAGACAACATTTCCGAAGAAATTCGGGCTATTCCGGCCGAAATACTCGAAAAAGTTGCCCAAAATTGGACTTTCCGAATGGACCACCTAGGACGCAGCCGCGGTCAACATTTAAATGAAATTATCTTCAAAAAGTAAATGTCATGGACCAATCTAACGTTTCAAATAAAGAACCGATGAGATTTTGCAAATTTTATGCGTTTTTTTTTTAAAAAAAGTTATCAAGCTCTTAAGAAATCACCCTTTATAATAAATTTTATCAAAATTTTATTTCTAAGAAAATTTTCACAAATTTCTATAAAAAAATTGTCAACATTTTATTTCTATAGAAAATTTTGTCCAAATTGTATTTCTATAGAAAATTTTCACAAAATTTTATTTCTATAGAAAATTTTATCAAAATTTTATTTCTATAGAAAATTTTGTCAAAATTGTATTTCTAAAGAAAAATTTCTCAAAATTGTATTTCTAGAGGAAATTTTTGTCAAAATTTTATTTTTATAGATATTTGTGTCAAAAAGTTTATTTCTATAATGATTTTCTCAAAGTTTTATTTCTATAGAAAATTTTTTCAAAATTTTATTGCTATCGAAAATTTCGTCAAAATTTTATTGCTATAGAGAAGTTTGTCAAAGTTTTATTTCTATAGAAATTTTTGTTCAAATTTTATTTCTTTAGAAAATTATGTTAAATTTTATTTCTATAGACAATTTTCTCAGTTTTTTTCATTCGTTTTGTTTGTTATTGTTGGTTTTCTCTTCAATCATTATCGTTGTTTTTGATTTCAGCTTAAAACCAAGTGTAAACTACAAGTGTAGCTTAACCAACAGGGGAAAAGATAGAGGAAGCACGCTCAAAAACAAACCCAGCCAACTACATTTAAATCGATGATTTGAGTTTGGCAAAGGAAAAGAGATATGCTTGCAAATTTGTTTAGACAGTAGCCGACTATCAAACCCTTTTTCGGAAGGTTCAAGTGTAGTTCACTTTGGGTTGAGTGAATTACCCGAATTTATTGTGATAATTGGTTGCTAGTTTTGCTGCAAGTAGAGGATGCTGATGAGGAATGTGGTAATTCCGAAACATGCGTCCATCCAACCATCTTGCAGTCAATAGGGCTTTGGCCAAATAAATTTGACAAACATTCTTTTCCTCTGTTGGTAAGGCTACACTTGTAGTTTAGTCAATGTATGGTTTTAAGCTGAAATCAAAAAAAAAAACAACAGCAAAATTTTATTTCTATAGAAAATTTTGTCAAAATTTTATTTCTATAGAAAATTTTGTCAAAATTTCATTTCTTTAGAAAATTTATTTTTAATAGAAAATTTTGTCAAAATATTATTTCTATAGAAAATTTTGTCAAAATTTTATTTCTACAGAAAATTTTCTCAAAATTTTATTTCTATAGAAAATTTTCTCAAAATTTTATTTCTATAGAAAATTATCTTAAAACTTTATTTCTATAGAAAATTTTCTCAAAATTTTATTTCTATAGAAAAGTTAGTCAACATTTTCGTTCTATAGAAAATTTTGTCAATATTTTTTTATACACTCCACCATAGGATGGGGGGTATATTAACTTTGTTATTCCGTTTGTAACACATCGAAATATTGGTCTAAGACCGCATAAAGTATATATTATGGGTCGGGGTGAAATTCTGAGCATGTCCGTCCGTCCGTCTGTGAAGTCACGCTGACTTCCGAACGAAACAAGCTATCGACTTGAAACGTGGCACAAGTATTTGTTATTGATGTAGGTCGGATGGTATTGCAAATGGGCCATATCGGTCCACTTTTACGTATAGCCCTCATATAAACGGACCCCCAAATTTGGCATGCGAATCCTCTAAAGGAAGCAAATTTCATCCGATCTGGCTGAAAGTTGGTACATGGTGTTAGTATATGGTCTGTAACAACCATGCAAAAATAGGTCCACCTCGGTCCATAATTATATATAGCCCCCATATAAACCGATCCCCCGATTTGGCTTGCGGAGCCTCTAAGAGAAGCAAATTTCATCCGATCCGGCTGAAATTTGTTACATTGTGTTAGTATATGGTCTCTAACAACCATACAAAAATTGGTCCACATCGGTCCATAATTATATATAGCCCCCATATAAACCGATCCCCAGATGTGGCTAGCGGAACTTCTAAGAGAAGCAAATTTCATCCGATCCGGCTGAAATTTGTTACATTGTGTTAGTATATGGTCTCTAACAACCATGCAAAAATAGGTCCACATCGGTCCATAATTATATATAGCCCCCATATAAACCGATCCCCCGATTTGGCTTGCGGAGCCTCTAAGAAAAGCAAATTTCATCCGATCCGGCTGAAATTTGTTACATTGTGTTAGTATATGGTCTCTAACAACCATGCAAAAATTGGTCCACATCGGTCCATAATTATATATAGCCGCTATATAAACCGATCACCAGATTAGACCTCCGGAGCCTCTTGGAAGACAAAAATTCATCTGATTCAGTTTAAATTTGGTACGTGGTATTAATATATGGCCTCAAACACCCATGCAAAAATTGGTCGAAATCGGTCCATAATTATATATAGCCGCCATATAAACCGATCACCAGATTTGACCTCCGGAGCCTCTTGGAAGACCAAAATGCATCTGATTCAGTTCAAATTTGGTACGTGATGTTAGTATGTTGTATCCAACAACAATGCAGGAATTGGTTCATATCAGTCCATAATTATATGTAGCCCCCATATAAACCGATCCCCAGATTTGACCTCCGGTGCCTTATGGAGAAGCAAAATTCATCCAATCTGGTTGAAATTTGGTACGTGGTGGTAGCATATGATATTTAACAACCATGCCAAAAGTGGTCCATATCAGTCCATAATCATATATAGCCCCCATATAAACCGATCCAGAGATTTGGTTTTGGAGCCTCTTGGAGGAGCAAATTTCATCCGAGTCAGTTGAAATTCGGTTCATTTTACTTACCTCTGCATAACTTTTTTGTCTAATATAAACCACGTATGGACTAACTCACAATTTAGAAAACGATGTTAATAAGTTTTAAGATACCACAACTAAAGTAATTCGATTGTGGATGACATTCTTTCGTAGAAGTTTCTACGCAATCCATGTTGGAGGGTACATAAGATTCGGCCTGGCCGAACTTACGGCCGTATATACTTGTTCTATAAACAATTTTGTCAAAATTTTAGTTCTGTAGAAAATTTCTTAATTCTTTATTTCTATATATATTTTTTCAAAATTTTATTTCTGTAGAAATTTTTCAGTCCATTGTGATACCATAGTGATGAACTTCGTTTATCACTGAGTGCTGCCCGATTCTATATTTAGCTCAATGACAAGGGACCTTCTTTTTATAGCCGAGTCCAAACGGCCTTTTACTTAGAGAAGCTCCGAAACACTAAGAAATTATTGCGATGGGACAATACACCACTGAAAATCTTTTTGGTGTTTGATCGAAAATGGGATTGAACTCAAAACCCTTTATATGTAAAGAGGGCATGCTAACAATTGCACTGCACGTTGGCTCCCTAAGAACATACCCGTATATCACCCTCCGTACATATGTTACTATGTTATTTTTGATTTCAAAACAAATTTCGGCTATTGAAATTTTTAAATTTCACATTGATGCGAGTTAAATCCACACAGAGCAACTAAAGCTAATTTCTTGTATTATTGTCCCCAAATACAGTGATGATGTCTAAATCCAAATTTGCATTGCAAATTGAATACTCGCAAGAGAATGTGGAACAAACATTTAAACTTCACATTTCAGCATTTACTTCCAACATCACTAACATCTCCTCCCATCATCCATTCTCGTCACATCAGCATATGCGAAGGACACTCAATGTCACACTGAAGTGACTGAAGTATGATGCGAACCTTGTGTTCGCTTCTTAGTCATCCAACCAACCAACCAACCAACCATTCATCCGTCCATTCATAATTAAACATGGATATTTACATATTTGACTGTTACCTTTTAGAGGGATCTTGAACAAATTTTAGACGCAGTATAATGAACGGATTCTTCTTCTTCTCCAAAAATGGGGATTTATTCCTACTTAGTTATATGCAGATGCATAAACTTTTGCAAAATATTCGCTCATTAGGATTTTTGTGTGCCATTGTTTGTGTTGTGTAGTGGATTTCTTGAAAGCCATCATTCGGTTCAAAAATCTATTAAGAACTTAAACAATGAATGAAGAATTATGAAGGTGAATTATAAGGATATTTTGCCAATTCTACGAAACACCCAAGAGAGCATTAAAATGGGCTAATGGTAAAATAATAGAGTGCAAATGTTGATGATGCCGTTGCCGTTGCCGATGCCGATGCAGAGGCAGATGATGTTGAATTTGAATTGGATGTTGTCTTGTCTTGTCTTGTCTCTCGGAGATGTTTCTGTTATTCTTTATGTTAATGTTTATATTGGATGATGAAGGATTTTATGAAAATTGCATTTTTGCATACAAATGGCTTAAAATGCAACACCATTTTCAGAGCATACACAGAGACATTCACATACACATTCATTCGTTCATGTGTGTATGGTAAAGGGTGATTTGTTAAGAGCTTGATAACTTTTTTTTAAAAAAAAACGCATAAAATTTGCAAAATCTCATCGGTTCTTTATTTGAAACGTTAGATTGGTCCATGACATTTACTTTTTGAAGATAATTTCATTTAAATGTTGACCGCGGCTGCGTCTTAGGTGGTCCATTCGGAAAGTCCAATTTTGGGCAACTTTTTCGAGCATTTCGGCCGGAATAGCCCGAATTTCTTCGGAAATGTTGTCTTCCAAAGCTGGAATAGTTGCTGGCTTATTTCTGTAGACTTTAGACTTGACGTAGCCCCACAAAAAATAGTCTAAAGGCGTCAAATCGCATGATCTTGGTGGCCAACTTACCGGTCCATTTCTTGAGATGAATTGTTCTCCGAAGTTTTCCCTCAAAATGGCCATAGAATCGCGAGCTGTGTGGCATGTAGCGCCATCTTGTTGAAACCACATGTCAACCAAGTTCAGTTCTTCCATTTTTGGCAACAAAAAGTTTGTTAGCATCGAACGATAGCGATCGCCATTCACCGTAACGTTGCGTCCAACAGCATCTTTGAAAAAATACGGTCCAATGATTCCACCAGCGTACAAACCACACCAAACAGTGCATTTTTCGGGATGCATGGGCAGTTCTTGAACGGCTTCTGGTTGCTCTTCACTCCAAATGCGGCAATTTTGCTTATTTACGTAGCCATTCAACCAGAAATGAGCCTCATCGCTGAACAAAATTTGTCGATAAAAAAGCGGATTTTCTGCCACTGATTTTGGTAATAAAATTCAATGATTTGCAAGCGTTGCTCGTTAATAAGTCTATTCATGATGAAATGTCAAAGCATACTGAGCATCTTTCTCTTTGACACCATGTCTGAAATCCCACGTGATCTGTCAAATACTAATGCATGAAAATCCTAACCTCAAAAGAATCACCCTTTAGTTATGAGCACCGTGGTTGCAAACCTAATCAAGATTCTTCCTATTATAAAAAATTAATATCACAATATTGTAGGAATATTAGACCTTCGCCTAAATACGAAGCAATATGGCTCATATCAAATGTATTGTAAATTAATACCTTGTGACAAATTTGAAAATAAGTTGGCTGGAAATATGGTTATTATAGTAAATTTTAAGAAAATCGAACTTGTAAATGGAGCTTGTAAATACATGAGCTACATCTAAATTTGGTTTGATTCAGTCCTTCGCCTTGGTCTCCACATGAAAATGGATCAGTGAAAATTATCTTTCGCTGGTTGGAGACATTCTGTCAAAAGTGTGGAACACCCTGTTGTGGATGTAAGCCATAGTCGGAAATTGGTCTTGGTATCCAAATGAACATGATCCAGTGGAAATACTCTTTCGCTGCTCGCAGACACCATCACACATCAAAAGTCTGGACGCCATGGTGTTGGTCCAAGACAATAGTTCTTCTACTTAGTCTCCGGTGTACATTCTGCTTAAGTTCCGAAGTCAGTCTTCTGAAAGAATTTTATCGGGTTCCACTGTTTTTCGATAGTCTGGTAAGTTCATACAGATTAACATTTTAGAGATCATGACAAACATCAGTAACATTTTCCCTGTAAATACCGGGGAAACTATGAGATACTTTGTTGCAGGTCTAAGATATCCTATCTCAGTTCGGAAGGAGCTTTCGGACAAAGTTTTGTTACCTTTTTTGTTTATCTATTGGGTTCACAATATGGGGTATAATAGGAATAGTTATTTTTACCTGACACACTGGTGAAGCTCTGAGACAATTTTGTCATACTTTTATTTTTAGAGAAAATTCTGTCAAAATTTTATTTCTATAGAAAATTTTGTAAAAATGTTATTTCTATAAAAATTATGTAAAAAATTTATTTCTATAGAAAATTTTGTCAAAAAATTTATTTCTATAGACATTTTTGTCAAAATTTTATTTGTATATACAATTTTGTGAAAATTTTATTTCTATAGACAATTTTGTGAAAATTTTATTTCTATAGAAAATTTTGTCAAAATTTTATTTCTATGGAACATTTTGTCAAAATTTTATTTCTATAGAAAACTTTGTCAAAATTTTACTTCTATAGAAAATCTGATACAATTTTGTCAAAATCTTATTTTTATAGAAAATTTTGTCAAAATCTTTATTTTATTGAAAATTTTGTCAAAATTTTATTTCTATAGAAAATTTTGTCAAAATGTTATTTCTGTTATAATTTTTGTCAAAATTTTATTTGTATATACAATTTTGTCAAAATTTTATTTCTATGGGAAATGTTGTTAAAATTTAATTTCTATAGAAAATTTTATCAAAATTTCATTTCGGTAGAAAATTTTGTCAAAATTTTATTTTTATAAACAATTTTGTCAACATTTTATTTCTACAAAAAATGTTGTCAAAATTTTATTTCTATTGAAAGTTTTGTTAAAATTTTATTTCTGTAGAAAATTTTGTGAAAATTTTATTTCTATGGGAAATGTTGTTATTTCTATAGAAAATTGTGTCAAATTTTTATTTCTATAGAAGATTTTGTCAAAATTTTATTTCTATAGAAGATTTTGTCAAAATTTCATTTCGATAGAAATTTTTTTCAAATTTTTATTTCTATAAACAATTTTGTCAAAATTTTATTTTTTTTATTTCTATTGAAAATTTTGTCAAAATGTTATTTCTATAGAAAATTTTGTCAAAATTTTATTTCTATGTTGTCAAAATTTTTTTTCTATAGAAAATTTTGTCAAAATTTCACGTCGATAGAAAATTTTGTCAAAATTTTATTTCTATAAACAATTTTGTAAAAATTTTATTTCTACAAAAAATGTTGTCAAAATTTTATCTCTATTGAAAATTTTGTTAAAATTTTATTTCTATAGAAAATTTTGTCAAAATTTTATTTCTATAAAAAATTTTGTTAAAATTTTATTTCTATAAACAACTTTGTCAAAATTTTATTTCTACAAAAAATGTTGTCAAAACTTTATTTCTATGGAGAATTTTGACAAAATTTTATTTCTATAGAAAATGTTGTTAAAATTTTATTTCTGTAGAAAATTTTGTCAAAATTTTTTTCTATGGAGAATTTTAAAAAAATTTTATTTCTATAGAAAATTTTTGTTAAAATGTTATTTCTATAGAAAATTTTATTTTTGTAGCAAATTTTGTCAAAATTTTATCTCGATAGAAAATTTTGTCAAAATTTTATTTCTACAAACAATTTTGTAAAAATTTTATTTCTATAAAAAAGTTTGTCAAAATTTTATTTCTATAAACAATTTTGTCAAAATTTTATTTCTATAAACAATTTTGTCAAAATTTTATTTCTATAAACAATTTTGTCAAAATTTTATTTCTACAAAAAGATGTTGTTTAAATTTTATTTCTATGGAGAATTTTGACAAAATTTTATTTCTATAGAAAATTTTGTAAAAATGTTATTTCTATAGAAAATGTTGTTAAAATTTTATTTCTGTATAAAATTTTGTCAAAATTTTATTTCTATGGAGAATTTTGAAAAAAATTTATTTCTATAGAAAATTTTGTTAAAATGTTATTTAGACAGAAAATTTTGTCAAAATTTTATTTCGATAGAAAATTTTTTCAAAATTTTATTTACATAGAAAATTTATGTCAAAATTTTATTTCTAGAAACAATTTTGTAAAAATTTTATTTCTACAAAAAATGTTGTCAAAATTTTATTTCTATGAAGAATTTTGAAAAAAAATTTATTTCTATAGAAAATTTTGTTAAAATGTTATTTAGACAGAAAATTTAGTCAAAGTTTTATTTCGATAGAAAATGTTTTCAAAATTTTATTTAGATAGAACATTTTTGTCAAAATTTTATTTCGATAGAAAATTTTGTCAAAGTTTATTTCTAGAAACAATTGTGTAAAAATTTTATTTCTACAAAAAATGTTGTCAAAATTTTATTTCTATTGAAAATTTTGTTAAAATTTCATTTCTATTGAAAATTTTGTCAAAATTTTATTTATATAAAAAATTTTGTAAAAATTTTATTTCTATAGAGAATGTTGTTAAAATTTTATTTCTGTAGAAAATTTTATTTCTATGGAGAATTTTGAAAAAAATTTCTTTCTATAGAAAATTTTGTCAAAATTTTGTTTCGATAGAAAATTTCGTCAAAATTTTATTTTTATAGAAAATTTTGTAAAAATGGTATTTCTATAGAAAATTTTGTCAAAATTTTATATCTATGGGAAATGTTTCCAAAATTTTATTTCTATAGACAGTTTTGTGAATATTTTATTTCTATAAACAATTTTGTGAAAATTTTATTTCTATAGAAAAATTTTGACAAAATTTTATTTCTATAAGAACTCTTGTCAAAATTTTATTATTATAGAAAATTTTGTAAAAATTTTATTTTATATGAAAATTTAGCCAATATTTTATTTTTATAGAAAATTTGTAAAATACCTCTTGTTGGAAAGAAATATTTTGCATAATCTACCAAAACATCTAGAATTATGCCAAGCAGTAAAAATCTACATTTTCTGGTAGAATTCCAGCAATTGATAAGCGAGGATCAGAGATACGCTATTGAAAGTTTGAGACACCTTGTCACAAACCTACGATATCCTATCTCAGCAGAGACAATCTACCTAGTAATATGCATTCTTGTGTTCTGAAATGAGAACAGATGTCAACGTAATTTACATTTTCCTTTTCCAAAATTTGATTTGATGACCTAACTAAGAGCTTATCAATAGCAATAAGATGTCGAGATTATGGCGATATCGAATCTAACGAAAGTTTGAGACACCCTGTTTAGACAGACACCTTGTAAAGTTTGACATATTCGGTCCTAGATGTTTAGACCCCCTTTTTCGCACATCTGTCTCAGTTCTAAAAGAGGACCATTAGATGATCTCCACGTTATTTCTCTGTTGTCTAGTCTGCAGAATTCAATCTGGGGTGTGTGAACCCCAGTTACTTATGGCGATTTCGATGGGGAAAAAAGGTGCAACATTCTCGAAATTGATTGCCAAATATAAAGGACACTGTCATAGATTTTGGATCCTGTATCCCTCGCAATATTATGAATTAACAATAACTTTGGAATGACACTATTATTTGAGCGAAAATACAATGAGGGAAAAAGTAGTGTAACACCAGGGCAACATATTTTTTGCGAAACGAAAACGCCCTTAGGGATCTTGTCCGTACCCTTGAGCTAGTCACAAATAGCAGTAGCATAGGTGGATACCTTAGAAAAGCTATTGCAAGTCAAACCGAGATTTTTGATGGAATTTTATTGTCGTGATTTTGATGACGTCTAACTTCACAATCAACGGCCTGGGACGCCCTGTCAAAGTATGATGCCCTCTGTCAAAGATCTAAGTCACACTATCGCACACCTTATCGGAGGTCCAAGTCTCCGTTTGTACTAGATCTTAAGGCAGCCTTCTAAGAGATCTATATGATCTCTTTACTTTTTTTCGTTCGTCTCGCGACTACACATGGATGAGTACTTGGGATCTTTTAACACCTAGGACTTTATCAATAGCAGTATAATATGGGGATTATGGCGATATTGTATCGAGGAATCGTAAGTTTGAGACACCCTGCTTGGACGGATACCTTGTAATGTATGATATACTTTGACACTCCCTTCTTAGGTTAGGACCCCTTTTTCGCACTCTGAGGCATCCTGTCTCAGCTTTAAAGGGGGTCTTCTGATGGATCTCAACGTTATTTCACAAGTCTAAGACATTCTATCGAAGTTTTGACACAATGTCATAGGTCTTAAGCTTCTTGTTCTAGGTCTGAAGGTAGTTGTTGGAAAATCTATATCTACCTAGATTATTTCACTATTTTTCGCTCGTCTGATGGGTTTCTACTGATGAGTATGGATAATGGATGGGTGATTTAAAAAGACTGAGTAATGTGAATCAGAAGATTTTTTAGATTTCTTTTGGTTGGTGTTATGACTACATAGAATCTGAGGCTCGAAAATTCGAGGCACCCTTTTAAAGTTTTGAATTGCTTTGTCGATGTTCTGAAACACCCTGTCGAAAGCCTTACGCACCCAGTCCATTGTCTGAGACATCCTGTCGTAGGGCTATGATCAGCTGTTCGGAAATGAATGACTGCTTCTTTAATGATATTCCGGAATGTAATTGAACTATGCGATATATGGATCTTTATATAGTCCTTTTTACATATTAACGAGATGGATCTTTAAATGACACAGAAAAAATTATATCTGTAGAAGTTTTATTGGAAATATATTCTTTTTTCGAAATTTGCTTTAATTTGATTTTGTAGTATTTATTTTTGATTTATGTTGAATTCATAGTTTGTTCACCATTTTTTTTATCTCTATAGATTCATTGAAAACCACAGTATTATTTCATTTGTTTATTCCATTGAAATTTTGTGACAAGAAATTGTAATCTGTTTTCCTTTTTGTTTCGTTTTAATATTTTAAAGTGAATT
The DNA here is from genome assembly GCF_050003625.1 of Haematobia irritans. Classification (NCBI taxonomy): domain Eukaryota; kingdom Metazoa; phylum Arthropoda; class Insecta; order Diptera; family Muscidae; genus Haematobia; species Haematobia irritans. The sequence goes on along the minus strand of NC_134398.1, from coordinate 218,880,366 downwards.
CTAGTGTATGCCATCCAAGTTGAACCTTTAGTGGAAAAGAAGTACGTACGTATGCACTTCAAACGAACTTATAAAATATTCACAGGATCTTATAACAAAATCATGGCACACTTTTCTAGTTTACTCTCATTCACTGTGTCAGTATCTGCCATACAAAGTTAGGGATTCATTCATCTACGGAATATGACATCAACACATAAAGTGTAAGTCTTAACTACATCTTCATCTCGAGGAATTTTTCCAAGCACGCAGACACACATACTATCCTGATATTAGTGTGGAAGTGTGTAAATATCTTAATGTCATATATAAGTAAGTAGATATTTTACAGCATCCAGTTGAGTAATTAGAAAAGTGCTTAAAAAATGTAAGGGCTTGCTAGAATAGTAGGCTTCGTTAGGTGGCAGCCCGAAGTATCAGGCTCACTTAGACTATTCAATCCACAGTGGTGAATTCTCTCTTATCACTGAGTGCTGCCCGATTCCATGCTAAAATGGTAATGAGCAAGTGCTTAAAAAATGTAAGGGCTTGCTAGAATAGTAGGCTTCGTTAGGTGGCAGCCCGAAGTATCAGGCCCACTTAGACTATTCAATCCACAGTGGTGAACTTCTCTCTTATCACTGAGTGCTGCCCGATTCCATGCTAAAATGGTAATGAGCAGAGCATCCGGGACAATCCAGGCGAATCCCGGCCATTTGGCAAGCCAAACAGGGTAGCCCCCTTGTAGCAATGGTTAGCATTAAAGGTGTGTGCGTGACTGAAATTTCACTCACGCACATTCACGAAGTAAAATGTTTATTCACACAAGGGTGCGTGCCCGATACCTGTTGAAAACCAGTACTCACGCACGCTCAAGCACGAACTACTTTTAAAGACTCACGTTCACGTACGATCCATGAAAATTTACTTGATTCACGACAAATTCGCGAGACTCACGACGTTTTCCAAACGGAAATCAGCAAAGGTAACAAAATTCAAAAATAGAATATAGTTCGAGAGCTAAATTAATTTCAGTTAACATATGTTACTAGTACAAATTAAATTTGGATTTTTTTCGTGAGCGCGATTTTGCAGAAATTTGATTCACGCACATGCTCGAACAGATTTTATTTCTCACGCACGCTCACGCACGAAATATTTATTTTAGTCCCCCACGCACGCACATTCACGAGACTTGCTTTGGATTCACGAAAATTTCGTGTTACGCGCACACCTCTTGTTAGCATGCCCGCGTTGCGTACAAAGGGTCATGGGTTCAATCCCAGTTTCTATCAAACATCAACAAGTTTTTCAGCGGTGGATTATCCAACCTCAGTAATGCTGGTGACATTTCTGGGTGTATCAAAACTTCTCTATGTGGTTTCACCACAGTGTGGAACACCGTTCGAACTCACCTATAAACAAGTATATACGGCCGTAAGTTAGGTCAGGCCGAATCTTATGTACCCTCCACCATGGAGGGTACATGCGTAGAAACTTCTACGAAAGACTGTCATCCACAAATTTCGAATGAAATTTGCTCCTCCAAGAGGCTCAAAAATCAAATCTCGGGATCGGTTTAAATGATTATAGACTGATATGAACCACTTTTGGCATGGTCGTTAAATATCATATACTACCACTACGTACCAAATTTCAACCAGATCGGATGAATTTGCTTCTCCAAAAGGCACCGGAGTTCAAATCTGGCGATCGGTTTATATGGGATCTATATATAATTATGGACTGATAGGAACCAATTCCTGCATGGCTGTTGGATACCATATACTAACATCACGTACGAAATTTCAACCGGATGGGAAGAATTTTGCTCTTCCAAGGTGCTCCGGAGGTTAAATCTGGGGATCGGTTTATATGGGGCCTATATATAATTATGGACCGATATTGACCAATTTTTGCATGTTCATTAGAGACCATATACTAACATCATGTACCAAATTTCAGCCGGATCGGATGAAATTTGTTTCTCTTAGAGGCTCTGCAAGCCAAATCGGGGGATCGGTTTATATGGGGGCTATTTATAATTATGGACCGATGTGGACCAATTTTTGAATGGTTGTTAGAGACCATATACTAACACCATGTACCACATTTCAGCCGGATCGGATGAAATTTGCTTCACTTAGAGGCTCCACAAGCCAAATCGGGGGATCGGTTTATATGGGGGCTATATATAGTTATGGACCGATGTGAACCAATTTTTGCATGGTTGTTAGGGACCATATACTAACACCATGGACCATGTACTAACACCATGTACCGGATCGGATGAAATTTGCTTCTCTTAGAGACCTCGCAAGCCAAATTTGGGGATCCGTTTATATGGGGGCTATACGTTAAAGTGGACCGATATGGCCCATTTGCAATACCATCCGACCTACATCAATAACAACTACTTGTGCCAAGTTTCAAGTCGATAGCTTGTTTCGTTTGGAAGTTAGCGTGATTTCAACAGACGGACGGACATGCTCAGATCGACTCAGAATTTCACCACGACCCAGAATATATATACATGGGGTCTTAGAGCAATATTTCGATGTGTTACAAACGGAATGACAAAGTTAATATACCCTCCATCCTATGGTGGAGGGTATAAAAAGAGGTCCCTTGTCATAGAATCGGACAGCACTCAGTTCTGTAAGAGAAAAGTTCATCACTGTGGTATCACAATGGACTGAATAGTCTAAGTGAGCCTGAACTATCGGGCGGCGACTAACTTAACCTAATAACCTCTACTTCATTCTGGCTCATCCAGTGGAGGCAGCTCATACATAAAAAAATACAATATTTTTACAAAAAATTAAGTAATTTCGAACTAACAGTGAGGTACTCTCTACAATCAACATGTCTGAGTTTGAAAGCTTCTCCAAGTAATTCCCTATCAAAAGCCATTTCCCTTGTCATTTAGCTTAGATCACCATATATATTTTGCAAGATACTGTCACTTAAGTTTTAAATTTTCACATGCATTTTATGCCTTCAACTTTCATATTTTTTCTACAAAATTTTTACTCCTTCGACGTTCATTTTTCATTTCACTGTTACTTAAATCCATGTTCGTTTGATTATTGCACATTTCAAATGTGTTATAGAACATTGTATTTACGAGAGTAATGCAGGTATTGTTACCCTTTTATAAACTGATACTCAATTAAAAATTCAGTTTGAATATTAAATTGGTTTTATACTAGCATCGGTGTGAAAGGGCATGAGAGAGAAAGAGGCAGGCATTCAAATCATCGGCAACATCAGCAATAATGGCATGCAGTCAACCAACTCATCTGCTAGCCCAACCAAGCAATCCAGCATGCCTGCCTGTCAACCAACAAGACAAACAAATAAACAGAAAACCAAAAAGACAAATGGGATCGAGGATAATAACAATAGTTGAGGGGGAGCGAGAAAGAGTGAGTGGGGGGAGAGATGTGATACAAGTGTTACAGCTCGATTTTTATATGCTATCCTAGAAAATTACAACTCATCACCGAGCAAGTGCTCAATTCACAAAGTGCATCAACTACGAATCGTACATGTTTTAGAACAATAACACACCGACATAGTCATACTCTTCCTCTCTCTCACACACCCTCAAACACTTTCATACAAATGGAATAGTATATGGAGTATCGACATCTAACGACAACCAAACAACTCCCACTCAGATGATTTTCGTGCTTGAACAGCAGTTAGCTGTTATCTCCATTTCCTAGACATCATTTTACTTCCGTTTTCTGTTTCCCAACATCCGTTGGTTTGTTACATGTCACTTTCTCCCCTTCCGTGTTCGCCTCACTCCACCCAATATTACCAAAATGGCATCAATATCGTTGTTGGTTTTTTTTTTTTGCCTCTCTCTCTGCCGGTTTGAATAATGGTAGTTAGTCCTCTACTCACTGGAGGAGAGCGAGCAACAAAAACATCGAAAATATTTTGTTGAATTGTTATTGTTGATGAGTTTATTTATTGTTTGTGTTTTTCATTGTAGTGTCTGTGTGAGAGAGTGTATGGCGATGTGTGTGACTATGTCTGGCTGTTTGCATTTCCTCATTAAGTTCTTTATGCCCATTGAAATGGAATTCGTTCGTTGTTGCCATAAAATTTTCCAGAGATGACAAAAACATTTCGTCATGAGTGAATTTCCACTACCTTGTTGTTTTTTTTTTCTTTGTTTCTGCGGTGATTTTTGGTTTAATGAGCAAGGGATTTATTTCTTTACGGTTTACACCGAGGGACTTAAATACAAATTTGTATTAAAAATTACCCCATATTGCCGTAACACAATCTTCTTAAAGCAATAAAATTAATGGGAATTGTTGTATTACAAATTAAAAAATAAATTAAATTAAGATGCACATTGAAATTGAGAGCCTTGGTCAGATACTTGGTGGGGAAAAAATCTTCAATACGAAAATTTTCCTACTTCCTAGCAAACAAAGGATCACCAAAAAAGCAATGAATATGTCCTTTTGGGATCTGAAAGTGGTGTAAAATTGGCGTAGAAGCGACCGATTTCTACCATTTCAACAGATGTTGCACTGAATTTGCATCCTTCCTAAGGTGTGATCCGAATTCAGTGTTTTGGATGTGAATTAAAAAAATTTTGTGATATTTTGCCAAATTAAAAATTTTTTAATTATTGTAGTTGTTCAAACTGGGCTTTTTTGGTCAGGTTTGAACAACTATAATAATAAAATTTAAACATACGGTCACAATACTTATTAAATTTTTTATCATTTTTAATTCATCCTACCACTTATTTAAAACGTTTGACTTCAAATATTTTCAAAAATTTGCAATTTTTCTAGAATGGATTTAGTTTTTTCCGACAAAATTTGAATAATTTGTACCATTTTGTAAATTCTTACTTCGCTTTTACCCTATTTGAAACAAAAAAAAGTTAAAATTACCCATTAAAAATATGAAAAAATCGAGTTACAAAAATTTAATTAAAAGAACTTCCTGAGTAGTTCAATTGAAGAAAATCTTTGGGAGGGCTTTTTCGTCGTCCTTTTAGAAGAACTTCCAAATTTTTTTTCTGGGTATATATGGAAGCCCATACCTAAATCTGACTCGATTGCAATCAATTTTCCAACACTATCAATTGTACTCCTTGTTCAAAATTTTAAACAACTCAGGTTATGTGCTTATGTGGCCCCAGAAGGCTCTGCCCATATAAGTGCATATCGGACAAAAGATTTATATGGGAGCTACGTATATCTAAATCTGAACCGATGTCTTTCAAAATCAATATGGTTCTATTCTGAAATTTGAAGTCGATTGGACTAAAACTGAGTTCTAGACTTTGATCACAAAAATGTATACACAGACAAACGGACATGCGACTGACGACAAAACATATCGCAAAGCCTTTATATTAACTGGAAATTTATGATATACGAGTATTGTTAACTTAATGAAATCAATCAAATAAAGTATATATTTGTAAATGTGTTAAAATGGAAAAATATTAAATAAAGAAATTTTTCTTTTTACTACAGACAGACGGACATGGCTGGATCGACTTAGGGGCACAGTTGCCAAAATTGGTAGAACTCTACCAAAAATGGTAGATGTTTTACAGTTTGGCAAAATGTTTCTATCTTGCATAGAAATAAACGTTTGACAATTTTTTCTATAGAAATAAAATTTTGACAATAAAATTTTCTATAGAAATATTTCAAAATATTTCTATCCAACTAACAGGTATTTCACAAATTTTCCATAGAACTAAAATTTTGACAAAATTTTCTATAGAAATAAAATGTTGACAAAATTTTCTATAGGAATAAAATGTTGACAAAATTTTCTATAGAAATAAAATTTTGACGAGATTTTCTACAGAAATAAAATTTTGAACAAAATTTTCCCTAGAAATAACATTTTGACTAAATTTTCTACAGGAATAAACATTCGACAAAATTTTTTATGGAAACAAATTTTTGACAAAATTTTCCATAGAAATAAAATGTTGACAAAATTTTCTATAGAAATAAAATTTTGACAAAACTTTTTATAGAAATAAAATTTTGACAAAATTTTCTATAGGAATAAATTTTCCATAGAAATAAAATTTTCTATAGAAATAGAATTTTGACAAAATTTTCTGTAGAATAAAATGTTGACAAATTTTTCTATAGAAATACTATTTTGAAAATAAAATTTTCTATAGAATTAAAATTATGATAAAATTTTCTGTAGAAATAAAATTTAGACAAAATGTTCTATAAAATTTTGATAAATTTTTCTATAGGAGTAAAATTGTGACAAAATTTTCAATAGGAATAAACTTTTGAAAAAAAAAATTTATAGAAATAAAATTTTGATAAAATTTTCTACAGAAATAAGATGTTGACAAAATTTTCTATAGGAATAAAATTTTGGCAAATTTTTCTGTACCAATAAAATTTTGACAAAATTTTCTAAAGGAATAAAATTTTTACCAAATACTCTGTAGAAATAAAATTGTGATAAAATTTTCTGTACAAATAAAATTTTGACAACATTTTTTACAAAAATTGAATCTCGATAAAATTTTCTACAGAAATAAAATTTTGAAAAAATTTTCTATAGAAATAAAATTTTGACAACATTTTTTATAGAAATAAAATTTTGACAAAATTTTCTATTGGTATAAAATTTTTACAAAATTTTCTATAGGAATAATATTTTGATAAGATTTCTATTTACAGAAATAAAATTTTGACAAAATTTTCTATAGAAATAAAATTTTGATAAAATCTTCTATAGAAATCAAATGTTGACAAAATTTTCTATAGAAACAAATGTTTTCTATAGAAATAAAATTTTGACAAAATGTTCTATAGAAATAAAATTTTGGCAAAATTTTCTATAGAAATAAAATTTTGACAGAATTTTCTGTAGAAATAAAATTTTGACAAAATTTTCTATAGAAAGAAAATGTTGACAGAATTTTGTGTAGAAATAATATTTTGACAAAATTTACTATGGAATTAAATTTTGAAAAAATTTTCTATAGACATAAAATTTTGACAGAATTTTCTGTAGAAATAAAATGTTAACAAAATTTTCTATAGAAATAAAATTTTTAAAAAATTTTCTATAGAAATAAAATTAGGATAAAATTTTTTATAAGAATAAAATTTTGAGAGAATTTTCTATAAAATAAAATATTGACAACATTTTTTCCAAAAATTAAATGTCGATAAAATTTTCTACAGAAATAAAATTTTGAAAAAATTTTCTATACAAATAAAATTTTGACAAAATTTTCTATACAAATAAAATTTTGACAAAATTTTCTATTGGTATAAAATTTTGACAAACTTTTCGATAGAAATAAAATTTTGACAGAATTTTCTGTAGAAATAAAATTTTGACAAAATTTTCTATAGAAAGAAAATTTTGACAGAATTTTCTCTAGAAATAAAATTTTGACAAAATTTTCTATAGGAATAAATTTTCATAGAAATAAAATTTTGACAAAATTTACTATGGAATTAAATTTTGAAAAAAATTTCTATATAAATAAAATTTTGACAGAATTTTCTGTAGAAATCAAATTTTGACAAAATTTTCTATAGAAATCAAATTTTGACAAAATTTTCGATAGAAATAAAATTATGACAAAACTTTCTATTAGAATAAAATTTTGACAGAATTTTCTATAAAACAAAATATTGACTAAATTTTTTACAAAAATTAAATGTCGATTGAATTTTCTACAGAAATAAAATTTTGAAAAAATTTTCTATAGAAATAAAATTTTGACAAAATTTTTTATAGAAATAAAATTTTGACAAAATTTTCTATTGGTATAAAATTGTGACAAAATTTTCTGTATAAATAAAATTGTGACAAAATTTTCTGCATAAATAAAATTTTGACAAAATTTTCTGTATAAATAAAATTTTGACAAAATTTTCTATAGGAATAACATTTTGATAAGATTTCTGTTTATAGAAATAAAATTTAGACAAAATTTTCTATAGAAATAAAATTTTGATAAAATTTTCTGTAGAAATAAAATTTTGGCAATAGAAATAAAATATTGGGAAAATTTTCTATAGAAATAAAATTTTGAAAAAATTTTCTATAGAAATAAAATTATGACAAAATTTTCTATAGAAATAAAATTTTGACAAAATTTTCGATAGAAATAGAATTTTGAAAAAATTTTCTATAGGAATAAAGTTTTGACAAAATTTTCAGTAGAAATAAAATTTTGACAAAATGTTCTATAAAAATAGAATTTTAACAAAATTTTCTATAGGAATACATTTTCCATAGAAATACAATTTTGACAAAATTTTCTATAGAAATAAAATTTTGACAAAATTTTCGATACAAATAAAATTATGACAAAATTTTCTATAAGAATAAAATTTTGACAGAATTTTCTATAAAATAAAATATTAGCACATAAAATTTTGACAAAAAAGATTTTTGCTTGTTTGGTAGTTTTTTTTTTGTGTAAAATTTCTCCAAATTTTGGCACATTATTTTGACTCGAGTGGCAACCGTACTCAGGGGCCGGGCTATGAGTAATATTGCCAAAGACACCATATATCTGCAACGTTTCCTTCTGGGTGTTCCAATCATATGCAGTAACTAATAATACCCTGTTCCACTGGGTGCCTTATGGTATAAATATGAATTTGAAGAAAACTTTCCCCATACTGTGGGAAATTTTAACAAAAAACATAATAATTTCTGTGAGCAATAGTAACATGCTACAATTTAAATTTGTAACAGCCCAATACCACATCATCATTTTCATTTATATATTCATTTTTCTGTTAACTTGTTTTTTAATGTTACATTGCATTAACAGAAATCATTTATGTTAAATACTCATTACAGCATTAAGTAGTCATTGATATGCTAGTGATTATTTACAATAACAAAAGCTGTAACTCTCTTGCTCTCAATCGTTCTCATAAACTCTATTGTATTTGAATATAGGTATAGATGATAACTGTTTGTCTCTTGCTCTCAACAGATTTTTGTACATCACTCTCAAATACTCACAGCATTTTAAAGTAACCTAGGTTAGGTTAGGTTAGGTTATGTGGCAGCCCGATGTATCAGGCTCACTTAGACTATTCAGTCCATTGTGATACCACAGTGGTGAACTTCTCTCTTATCACTGAGTGCTGCCCGATTCCATGTTAAGCTCAATGACAAGGGACCTCCTTTTTATAGCCGAGTCCGAACGGCGTTCCACATTCCAGTGAAACCACTTAGAGAAGCTTTGAAACCCTCAGAAATGTCACCAGCATTATTGAGGTGGGATAATCCACTGCTGAAAAACTTTTTGGTGTTCGGTCGTAGCAGGAATCGAACCCACGACCTTGTGTATGCAAGGCGGGCATGCTAACCATTGCACCACGGTGGCTCCCAAAGTAACCTACAAACTGAATAACAATCTTATTATGTCATTGTACATGGTGGAAAATTCTCCATACTATACGTATAACATACTCGAGCAATTTGTCCGTCCTTTGATCTGTTCTGAGCATACCATAGCCTTCAATAATCAAGCTATTATTTATTTCATTAAATAAATATTATTTATTTCATAAAATAATTATATTAAATGAGAGATAATTAATGTAGTCTAATCGCATGTTTAAATAAAAATTTTTTCTATAAAATTTCCATGTATATGATATATGCAGGAGTAAATTTCTTTTTTTTATTAAAACCTTAAAAATGTTATTGAATAGAATAAGGATGTTAGCCTTTGTAATGAATCTCTTTTACTTAGTCCCCCTTATGACTTCTTCCAAAAGCCCAAGGAGAACTCGACACGACTCAACTCAAAGGGCTATCTGATGATGTTGGTCATTAGACATCTCAATTTTTCTTCCTTCCTTGTTTTTATTCATTCATAAAAAACCCCCATAACAATAGGCCACTCGCCACATCCTTTTTTCTTAATTGCATGTTTTTAAATTAATATATGTTTCGAGATACCCTGGTGATAGCCTCTGTTCGTCGTCGCCCACCATCTCACCATCTTACATTTTGACTCCATGACAACATAACAATAGCGTATTGTCGTCCAAGACCTTTTCTAATTGCTTGTGTCTCTAGATTAATGTATGGGACAATGTGGACAAAGTTTTTCAATTTGGCTTCCCTAGAGTTTGCCTTGTGATGTATTTAAATCTATTGTTAAAATGGGAACAATTTGTTTAATTTGTCATCTACTTCAATGAGCACAACAAAATATCCCTTAAATGATACTGAAATGTGCTAAGACAGCAACAAAGCTCATTGTGAGTAGGGCTCTAGCATATGAACGAAAGTGGAGCATTCCACTTTGGTCCATATTCCATGGGAAACTATGGTCCCATAGCTGCATTTGCATTTCTATCAGGCGGCATAATGCACATTCATTTGCTCCTGTTTTCTGGTATCAACACCACATTTAACCAAAAAAGGATAACAACAAAACTATGGATGGCAACAGAACAGTGGGCAATGCAGAGGGGGTCCATCCTTTGGCTGTTTACGGAAGAATTGCAATAGCAGCAACAGCTTTGGGGGGAGAAAACAATTTCAATTCATTTTTTTTGTTTTTAGGTTTTTGAGAAAACAGTTGGGGGGACTCATGTGCATGAGCATGTCTCTTTAGATAGTGGCAAATGCCTTGTGTTACATTTTTTTTTAGTTAGTGGGTATAAAACGAAGTTTTTGGAGACGGTCATGCATAAAATCGAAAAACAAGTTGGCTATTCAAATGCGATGGACCCGGTATTGTATTTACTGTATGTAGAGATGAAATGGTTGCCAATATTCCTACTCTTTGGCTTTTGGCTATGGTATTGTCAGGAACGTGGGTTATCTAGACTAGGTTACAGTGATATATGACATATTTTACGCAAATATCTCAGAGGCAGCAAAGGCTTTTTTTCATATCCATAAGGGCATGCGAGTCATGGTATGTCTCCCTGGCGGTTGTTTGACAAGAGCAAATTTTCAACAAATTGTCACAAATCCAAGAATAATCGGTCAATATCAATAATGAACATTTTGGGTTTTATGAAAGGTTTCCCATATTTAAATTGAACTTACATTTCTGAGAACAAACAAAGAGAAACTAAGTAAAGCCTCTCTCTATCTTCGATTCGTCTCTCATGTTAGGAGTAATACACGATTAGGCCACTAGTCCATTTTGATACTATACGTGAATTTTTATCTTATGAAAGAGTTCAGAGTTTGAGGCATATGAGTAACCTAACTGTGAAACATGGTTTTGACTCTCTGCTATCAAATAAAGTGAAATCCATGAGAGCATTGATAAATGTATTTTGAATCTTCGCTCTAACATAAATTGTTCTATTTCTCGTTAACATTTACACATTTATGTTAACTTGTTTCTAATGTTAAATTGCATTAACAGAGATCATTCATGTTAAATACTCATTACAGTAGTCGTTGCTATGCTAGTGTTAATTTACACTAACAACAGCTTTAACACTCTTACTCTCAATCACTCTTAAACTCTATTGTATTTGAATTATGTATGATACAAGTGATAACTATTTGTCTCTTGCTCTTTATTTGATTTTTTTGTACATCACTCTCCAGTGATGACTACATTTTCGGTCAATCACTATACAGGATGCATTGAGTGCTCTCTTAAATACTCTAGATGACACTATCTTATTTGGAGAGTAACATATTGGTACACACATGTGTAATTGTAATATCATGTATTCGATGTTCTGATATTAAAATCAATAAAGTGGAGAAATGATGAGAGCATTGCTTAATGTGTTTTGAACGATTCCTAACCATTCCTAAATTGTTCTATTTCTAGCATAAATTCTTACAATGTTAAAATGCTGTGCAAGACGCTTTGAATGCTCTAGATTAATTAATTTAGTGAGAAGCATGACAGAAACTATTGATATTGCAACATAATTTTGTAAAATATGAAGTTTTTTCCTTCTTTTATGGAATTTGTATTGAATTAAAAAGCGGCTATATTTCAGTGGAGATGACCTGACACAATTGTCGGCGACGACTAGCCGAAAATCGTCAGTTTTATTCAGTGATAGCATTGTTGTTGTCGTTGTTTGTATTAGTTTGAATAGCTTTGGTTTGGATGTATACATTTGAGAGTGTCTTTACTATGCTGAAGAAAACAGTTTGAGAGTCAGTGGGAGGCATTGAACGAAAAAGAGTCAGCTAAATTAATGGCGCTAATAGGATTGTATGTTGTGATTGACAGTGGTGGTACATGAATGCAGCGGAGGCTAGATTATTTAGCATATTTAGGTATTTTTAAATCTTTTTATCGATTTTATTATGCAAAATTAAGTTTATTTCCTTTAAGAAAATTTAGAGCAGGCAGCAAGGCAACCATAGTGCCTTTAATATTTCGGGATTAGAGAACAAAATCAAATATCAAATATCAATAATCGAAAATCGCTATCAAAATCAAAAAGTGTATAGTTTTGCATGCGTTTGAATCAATTTCCCACTATGATTGAAGTATCTCCAAAGCATGCATTCTGAATGCATCAACCATTTCTTCAGGTATCGAAAGACGTTAACCTCGCATTTTATTTGTACGTACCGGAGTAAAAAGAAGTCATTCGATGCCAAGGCGGGATAATACGGCGAATCAAATCCACACCCAGAGAAGGAATATGATCACCTCAAACATGTTTTAAGAGCAAAATGTTATTTTTTATTTCTGTAGAAATAAATTTTTGCATGTCCTTTACACGTTTAGAGCCAGCAAAAGAGAGAAAGCGTTCGACAGTTGTCAGATAGAGAACTTGCAAGTTTTTGCTAGAGATTCCATACATGTAAGAGTTATATTTCATTTTACATCTACAGTATTAGTATCGCGGTTGTCACTCGTGCCAAGAATAATCCACTAAAATTTTAAAAAAATGTTAGCTAAAATCTACCAAATTAAAAAAATATTTTGAATTTGTTGATCAAATTTTTGTGGTTAGTATATATAAAAATGTTTTTTTTTTCGAAAAAAAAATTATATTGAATTTATAAAAAATTTTGTCAAAATTTTGTCAAAATTGTATTTCTATAGAAAATTTTGTCAAAATGTTATTTCTTTAGAAAATTTTGTTAAAATTTTATTTCCATAGAAAATTTTGTCAAAATTTTATTTCTATAGAAAATTTTGTAAAAATTTTTTCTATAGAAAATGTTGTTAAAATGTTATTTCTTTAGAAAATTTGTCAAAATTGTATTTCTGTAGAAAATTTGTCAAATTTTTTGTTCATAGAAAATTTTGTTAATATTTTATTTCTATAGAAAATTTTGTTAAAATTTTACTTCTATAGAAAATTTTGTCAAAGTTTTATTTCTAAAGACAACTTTCTCAAAACCTTGTATCTGTAGAAAATTTTTGCACATTTTGAAATCTATAGACATGCATCTAGTCAAAATTTTTGAACGGAGCTAATATCGTCATTTTTGGGGCAAAAATCGGAGTAAAAAATCGACAGAATTGGCAGCCCTGGAGATGTTACGCGGAGTACAGCGGGGGCTTGGATAGCTTATGTGTTAATATGACCTGTAATAGACCTCTTTTTTATAATCAATTCAGAACGAGATGTAACTCTTTGAAATCAGCAGAAAAATTTTCGGGATTATTGAGAACAGATCAACCATGATAAGTAGTTTTTCATCTCAACTACTTACCCAGTGTTAACTGGATCGTTCCTGTTTTTTATGATTGTAGCTATAACAAATTTTCATTGCATACTTTCAGGAGGTAAATGCAATTGCTTTATATGGTATCAATAAGTAATATAGAGTATTGAACACGTAAATTCGACTATATGTTAGGAAACCAATACGATCCGTATTCGTAATGGGATTTGGTATATAGCATAAATTGTTTTTGGAAAAATAAAAACAAAAAATAGAACAATTTAGTTTTTGTTTGTTTTTTTTTTAATATTATGGGGGTAGGTTAAAAAAAAAACACTTGGCAATACTGGCATGTATTTAGACCACTGTTCATGGTGTTGGTCCGGAATTAATAACAATTGACTACGAACGAACGATCTAGTTGGGAGCACACAAGGAAAACGACAAAAAATCACGAAAAACAATAAACGACAAATTCTTATAAGGATTGAGGGTTTAAGGAGAAGACAGCTTGGTAACAATTATTGTCACACTCTCTACAAATGCCAGGAACTTCTACCAATGGTTGTATGTTATTCTATGTCGTCTTTTGTCGTCATCACCACCATCATCATCATCAGCATCGTTATTGCAACAGCAATTCTAGTTTTTGTGATTCACATGCCCTAAAGGACTTAATCCTTATGACAAATATTTTAAAACTCAAGAAATAAATTTCATTTGATATCATTTTTAGTGCACAAAAGGCAACTATGGCGATGGTGATAACACAGTCACACCAGCTCACTGCTGGTTACTAACTAGTGACACCAACACTTGTAGCCTTTTCCCCATTGCTATATCCTTGCTCTATCAACTATGGTTGCATTGGCTTGCATTGTAAGGACAATGGCGAGAAGACCAGGGAATGGATGACTTGGCTAGAGGCAAACAGTCACACAAACACATATCCACACACAAAAGCCTCCAATAAAATGCAGCTTTATTTTCAATCAAACACTTGTGTGATAAATGCAAGGAAATGAAAAAGTCGGACAGACACCAGACAAAAAAAAAAAAAAAACAAAAAAATATTAAGCCAAACGAATTTCCTTTACATTTACAATTGTGTGTGTTTTTTTTCTGGGAACTGCGAGTAGAAGTGAGTAGCTTAACATTTGGTATATGAAATTGTAAATATTAATACGATTTTTTTTTCAAAGTGTTGATATGATTTATAGAGGAAAGAATTTAAATTTTAAAAATTGCAGTTTCGATTTTTGTTTAATTTACAGATACTAAATATAAAGTTACGAAATAGGTGATTCCCCATTTCAGATATTTACAGCTCTTTGAAAATTTGATGATGTTCGCATAAATTTTAAAAATGACGGCAAAGGCGAAGTCAACTTTCCCTAGGACCAAAGGTATATTAGGGAGCCAGCGTGGTGCAGTGGTTAGCATGTCCGCATACACAAGGTCGTGGGTTCGATTGCTGCTTCAACCGAACACCAAAAAGTTTTTTGCGGTGGATTATCCCACCTCAGTAATGTTGGTGACATTTCTGAGGGTTTCAAAGCTTCTCTAAGTGGTTTCACTGCAATGTGGAACGCCGTTCGGACTCGGCTATAAAAAGGAGGTCCCTTGTCATTGAGCTTAACATGGAATCGGGCAGCACTCAGTGATAAGAGAGAAGTTCACCAATGTGGTATCACAATGGACTGAATAGTCTAAGCGAGCCTGATACATCGGGCTGCCACCTAACCTAGTAGGGAGATTGAGAGAGCGAAAAATGTTACCGTACTTGTATTTCAGAAATGTCTCCTTCAATTGTTATATATCATTTATTTTAAAATGTAATTAGGCATAAAGGGATCATAAAAAAGTTCCCACAATGAAAATTCATAAAAAAATTAATTAAAGTTAGATGTACCATTTTTTCCCGGTTTCTCCAATCGATAATTTTAAAATTATTAAGAAAGTCTTCCAAAACGAATTCTTTTGGCTTTGAAACACAAGCACAAGGTATAATGCAAAAAAGTAAAGCGCTAATTTTAATTTTTTTTTTTAATTTTATTGTAAAAAAAAACGGGGGAAATCAAATTTCAGAATAAGTTTAGAATATTTCAAACTGCCTTCCAATGAATTATATCCCTCAAACGACCGCCAAGGTCATTGCATGAAAGTGGCTCGGCGATATTTTGGACCATTCCCCTCGAAGTGCCGTCTTGACATGATTGACACTTTGGGATTATTTAGAGTTAATCTTACTATCTACAATGTCTTAGGCGCAAAAGTCCAACGGATCGTTTTTAAGTAATTTTTGGTTGACGCGTTCTGAGTTCTACAGAAAATTTTGTCAAGATTTTATTTCTGTAGAAAATTTTGTCAAAATTTTATCCCTATAGAAAATTTTGTCAAAATTTTATTTCTAGAAAAAATTTTGTCACAATTTTATTCCATTAGAAAATTTTGTCAAAATTGTATTTCTATAGAAAATTTTCTCAAAAATAAATAAAGAAACAAAATTCTCAAAATTTTATTTCTAAAAAAATCTCAAAATTTTATTTCTAAAAAAAAATTATCAAAATTTTATTTTGTAGAAAATTTTGTCAAAATTTTATCTCTAGAGAAATATTTTGTAAAAACTTTGTTTCATTGTTGTTGTTTTTGATTTCAGCTTAAAACCATGCATTGAACAGAGGAAAATAATGTTTGTCAAATTTATTTGGGCAAAGCCCTATAGACTGCAAGATGGTTGGATGGACACACGTTTCGAAATTACCACATTCCTCATCAGTATCCTCTACTTGCAGCAAAACTATCAACCAATTATCAGAATAAATTCAGGCAGTTCATTAAACCCAACAATGAACGTGCGTCCACCCAACCATCCTGCAGTCTATAGGGCTTTTCCCACATAAATTTGACAAACATTCTTTTCCTCTGTTCGTTAAGCTACACTTATAGTTTAGTCAATGCATGGTTTTAAGCTGAAATCAAAAACAACAACAATGATTAAAGAACAAAACCAACAATAACAAAACAAAACGAAAATTTTGTTTCTATAGAAAATTTTATCAAGGTTTTATTTCGATAGAAAATTTTCCCAAACATGTTTTGTCTACAAAAAAATTTTGTCAAAATTTTATTTCTATAGAAAATTTTGTCAAATTTTATTTCTATAGAACACAATTTTCAAAATTTTAATTCTATTGAAAATTTTGTCAAAATTTTATTTTGTCAAAATTTTTATAGACAATTATTTAAAAATTTTATTTCTATAGAAAATTTTGTCAAAATCTTATTTCTATAGAAAAGGTTGTCAAAATTTTATTACTTTAGAAAATTTTGCCAAAGTGTTATTTTTTTAAAAAAATATTTCAAAATTGTATTTCTATAGAAAATATTGTAAAATTGTATTTCTATAGAAAATTTTGTCAAAATTTTATTTCAATAGAAAATTTTGTGAAAATAGTATTTTTATAGAAAATTTTGTCAAAATTTTATTTCTACAGAAAATATTGTAAAATTTTATTTCTATAGAAAATGTTGTCAAAATTTTATTTCTATACAAAGCAATTTCCAAATTTTAATTCTATTGAAAATTATGTCAACATTTTATATTGTCAAAGTTTTATTTCTATAGAAAATTTTTTCCAATTTTTGTTTTTATAGAAAATTATTTCAAAATAGTAATTTTGTCAAAATTTTATTTCGTTTTGTTTGTTATTGTTGGCTTCTCTTCAATCGTTATTGTTGTTTTTGATCTCAGCCTAAAGACATGCATTGACTAAACTACAAGTGTAGCTTAACCAACATAGGAAAAGTATGCTTGTCAAATTTATTTGGGCAAAGCCCTATAGACTGCAAGATGGTTGAATGTACAGCTGTTTCGGAATTACCACATTCCTCATCAGCATCCTTTACTTGCAGCAAAACTATCAACCAATTATCAGAATAAATTCGGGTAGTTCACTCAACCCAAAGTGAACTACACTTGAACCTCCCGAAAAAGGGTTTGATAGTCGGCTACTGCCTAAACAAATTTGCCAGCATATCTCTTTTCCTTTGCCAAACTCAAATCATCGATTTGAATGTATTTGGCTGGGTTTGTTTTTGAGCGTGCTTCCTCTATCTTCATTCGTTTTGTTTGTTATTGTTGGCTTCTCTTCAATCGTTATTGTTGTTTTTGATCTCAGCTTAAAGCCATGCATTGACTAAACTACAAGTGTAGCTTAACCAACAGAGGAAAATTCTATAGAAAATTTTGTCAAACTTTTATTTCTATAGAAAAAAATTTCAAAATTTTAATTCTATTGAAAATTTTGTGAACATTTTATTTCTATCGAAAATTTTGCCAAAATTTTATTTCTATAGAAAATTAGAAAATTTTCTAAAAAATGTTATTTCTAAAAAAAAATTCTCAAAATTTTATTTCTAAAAAAAATTTATCGAAATTTTATTTTGTAGAAAATAGTGTCAAAATTTGATTTCTATAGAAATTTGTGTCAAAATGTTATCGCTAGGGAAATAGTTTGTCGAAACTTTGTTTCTATAGAAAATTTTCTCAAAATTGTATTTCTATAGAAAATGTTGTCAAGGTTTTAATCGATAGAAAATTTTCTCAAAAAAATTATTTCTAAAAAATTTCTCAAAATTTTATTACTATATAAAATTTTGTCAATATTTTATTTCTATAGAATATTTTGTCAAAATTTTATTTATATAGAAAATTTTGTCAAAATTTTATTTCTATAGAAAGAAAATTTCAAAATTTTACTTCTATAGATATTCTTTTCAAAATTTTATGTCCGTAGAAAATTTTGTCAACATTTTTATACCCTCCACCATAGGATGAGGGGTATATTAACTTTGTCATATCGTTTGTAACACATCGAAATATTGCTCTAAGACCCCATAAAGTATATATATTATGGGTCGTGGTGAAATTCTGAGTCGATCTAAGCATGTCCGTCCGTCCGCCTGTTGAAATCACGCTATCTTCCGAACGAAACAAGCTATTGACTTGAAACTTGGCACAAGTAGTTGTTATTGATGTAGGTCGGATGGTATTGCCAATGGTCCATATCGGTCCACTTTTACGTATAGCCCCCATATAAACGTACCCCCAAATTTGGCTTGCGGGTCCTCTAAGAGAAGCAAATTTCATCCGATCCGGCTGAAATTTGGTGTTAGTATACTGTCTCTAACAACTATGAAAAAATTGATCCATATCGGTCCATAATTATATATAGCACCCAAATAAACCGATCCCCTGATTTGACCTCCGGAGCCTCTAAGAGAAGCAAATTTCATCCGATCCGGCTGAAATTTGGCACATGGTGTTAGTATATGATCGCTAATGACCATGCAAAAATTGGTCCATATCGGTCCATAATTACATATACATATATAGCCCCCATATAAACCGATCACCAGATTTGACCTCCGGAGCCTCTGGGAAGACCAAAATTCATCTGATTCAGTTGAAATTTGGTACGTGGTGTTAATATATGGCCTCAAACAACCATGCAAAAATTGGTCGAAATCGGTCCATAATTATATATAGGCCCAATATAAACCAATCCCCAGATTTGACCTCCGGAGCCCCTTGGAAGAGCGAAATTCATCCGATTCAGTTGAAATTTGGTACGTGATGTTAGTATATGGTATCCAACAACCATGCAGGAATTTGTTCATATCAGTCCATAATTATATATAGCCCCCATATAAACCGATCCCCAGATCTGACCTCCGGTGCCTTTTGGAGAAGCAAAATTCACCCGATCTGGTTGAAATTTGGTACGTGGTAGTAGTATATGATATTTAACAACCATGCCAAAAGTGGTCCATATCAGTCCATAATCATATATAGCCCCCATATAAACCGATTGCGAGATTTGGTTTAGGAGCCTCTTGGAGGAGCAAATTTCATTCGAGTCAGTTGAAATTTGGTACATTGTGCTAGTATATGGCCGTTAACAAACATGCCTAACTAGGTCCATAGCGGTCTATTCTTATATATAGCCCTCAGATAAATCGATTCCCAATGACACAAAAATTGGTCCATATCAAGTTCACAATTGTATATAGCCCCCATATAAGCGACCCCCATATTTCATTTCTGGCTCTCTACGTATCTTGCAAAAAGTCCATACCGATTCGTAATTATTTTTAAACTTACCTATACATACCTTTTTTGTCTAATATAAACCACGTATGGACTAACTCACAATTTAAAAAACGATGTTAAGAAGTTTTAAGATACCACAACCCAAGTAATTCGATTGTGGATGACAGTCTTTCGTAGAAGTTTCTACACAATCCATGGTGGAGGGTACATAAGATTCGGCCTGGCCGAACTTACGGCCGTATATACTTGTTTTTCTATATATTCTTTTTTTATTTTATTTCTGTAGAAAATCTTGTCAAAATTTTAATTTTATAGAAATTTTTTTCAACATTTTATTTCTATGGAAGATTTTGTAAAAATTGTATTTCTATAGACAATTTTCTTAAATTTGTATTTCTATAAAAAATTTTAAAGTACCTCATAAATTTATAAATTACCTCATAAAATATCTACTATTTTTGGTAGAATTGTGGCAACCGTGGTTGCTATAGGTTCATATCTAATATTTACAAATTGCATTGGTGGATTTTCCACAAATGGATTGTTGTTTCGCCCACATGTATGTTTGTTGATAGATTTCCAGGACTATAAGATGATAGTCACAAACGATTACTTGGCAATTTAAACTATCATGGCATCTAGTAGGATGAAATCATAATTTTTATTTCTTATTAAAAAAATTTTTTTGAAATACTAAAGGAAAATTTGTTTAAAAAAAATCTTTTTTTTGTATATATTGAATTATATATTTATAAAAAATGGTTTTATTTAAATTATTGTATTTTAAGGTATTCCATTTTAGTTTATAATTTCCTAAAGTATTTCCTCCTGAAATAAAATTAAACACAAAAATATCTACAAAACCAATTGAATTTTATAAATTATGAATTGAATTTGTTAAAAAAAACACACACACACCCCCACAAATATATCGCTCATTTACAATTCAAATCACATTGATTGAAATTTAAAACAGATCAATTAGGATTCGAAACACGTCGATTGAAATTCAAATTATTCCATTTAGAAAAAAAATGCATCAAACAGAAAAAAACACGAAGAAGAATGTAAACAAAAAATCTCTCTTTCTTATTTTTTTACAGATTCCCTGGGGTTGAAGGTGACTTTATTTATGGATTCGTGTTTGAAGTTCCCTCTAAAAAATCCCCTTTTATTTAATATAAAAGAAGACGACGACAAGATATAACAAAGGTAAAAAAGAAAATGAACTGAAGTAAAAAATGAAAGAAAATGAAATGCAAAAGCTATCGGTAATATTAGAAAAAGAAGAAGAAGTAAATAGTCAACTAACTTACTTAGTTGTCCCCCCCCCCCCACTCAAATACTTGGTGAAATTAATGGAGAAAGAGAAATCCCTTAAATCAATGAACTGTGTCCGATACATTTTTATTTGAAAGCAAAGAAAGATTTTGTTTCTCATTTGATTATACTTGAAAGACTTGGAAATTATAGAATCCCTAAGGAAAAAGGATTTGTTCAAAAATGTTCAATCATTTTAACAAAGACAGAGGGATGAAGGTAAAGATGTCGAAGTTAAAGCAAATTTGATTGTTTTGTAAATCATATAATAACAAATTAAAATAATATAGAAACGAAAAAGGAAAGTCTAAAGTCGGGTGGGGACGACTATATTATACCCTGCACCACTTTGTAGATCCACATTTTCGATAGCATATCAAATCAAAAAATTATATAAAAATTATGTTTTTTTTTAATATGTAGTTACTAATTCAGTAAGATTTTTATTTAAGAATAAAAATACAGATCTTTAATATTTACGTATGTGTTGCCCGATTTTCCAACATTTGGCCATAAAATTCTTATTGATTGACACTACTACTAAGAGATACACTTTTCTATAGAAATTAAATTTTAAGAAAATCTTCTACAGAAATAAAATTATGACGAAATTTTCTATAGAAATTAAATTTTGCAAAAATTTTCTTATATATAAAATGTTGCAAAAATGTTCATAGAAATAAAGTTTTGCAAGAATTTACTGACAAAATTTAGTATAGAAATACAATTTTGAGAGAATTCTCTATAGAAATAAAATTTTGAGAAAATTTTCTATAAAAAAGAAATTTTGAGAAAATTTTCCATAGAAAAATTTCTATAGAAATAAAATTTTCTCAAAATTTTATTTCCATAGAAAATGTTGTCAAGGTTTTATTTCGATAGAAAATTTTCTCAAACAATTTATTTCTAAAAAAAAAAATTTCTCAAAATTTTGTGAAAATTTTAATTCTATTAAAAATTTTGTCAAAATTTTAATTCTATTGAAAATTTTGTCAACATTTTATTTCTATATAATATTTTGTCAAAATTTTATTTCTATAGAAAATTTTGTCAAAATTTTAATTCTATAGAAAATGTTTTCAAAATTTTAATTCTATATAAAAAAAGAAATTTTGAGAAAATTTTCTATAGAAATAAAGTTTTGAGAAAATGTTCTATAGAAATAATATTTTGAAAAGAATTTTATAGAAATAAAATTTTGACAACATTTTCTATAGAAATAAAATATTGACGAAATTTTCTATAGAAATAAACTATTGACACAATTTTTTATAGAAATAAAATTTTGGTAGATTATTTTTAGCTCGAGTGGCAACCACGATTAAGAACCGATATGGACCAATTTTTGTGTGATTGGGGATCGGGGGATTGGGGATTACGGATCGATATGGACCAATTTGTGCATGGTTGTTAGAGACCATATACTAACACCACGTACCAAATGTCAACTGGATCGGGTGAATTTTGCTCCCCCAAGTGGCTCTCGAGGTCAAATCTGGAGATCGGTTTATATGGCGGCTATATATAATTATGGACCAATTTTTGCGTGGTTGTTAAAGATCATATACTAACACCAAATACCAAATTTCAACCGGATCGGGTGAATTTTGCTCCTCCAAGATGCTCCGGAGTTCAAATCTGGTGATCGGTTTATATGGGGGCTATATATAATTATGGACCGATTTGGACCAATTTTTGCATGGTTGTTAGAGACCATATACTAACACTATGTACACAATATCAGCCGGATCGGATGAAATGTGCTTCTCTAAGAGGCTCTTCAATCCAAATCTGAGGGTCGGTTTATATGGGGTCTATACGTAAAAGTGGTCCAATATGGCCCATTTTCAATACCATACGACCTACATCAATAATAACTACTTACGGCAAGTTTCAAGTTGATAGCTTGTTTCGTTCGGAAGTTAGCGTGATTTCAACAGACAGACGGCCGGATGGACATGCTTAGATCGACTCAGAATTTCATCACGACCCAGAATATAGTCTTTATGGGGTCTTAGAGCAATATTTCGATGTGTTACAAACGAAATGACAAAGTTAATATACCCCCCATCCTATGGTGGAGGGTATAAAAACAGTTAATTTGGGTATAAAAACAGGCCAATTGGTAGAATTTGTTCATTAGTACACAGAAAAAATTTCACGAAAATTTTTCTAATTAACATTTTAATTGAGTTTTAAAAAATATTCAATTAAAAATGTAATTGATTCAACAAATTTTTTAATTGAAACGAGTTATGAATGTTAATTACTCGTCAGTAATTACAGCGAGTCATGAGATTTAACAAGAATTTTCGTGAATGACAATTGCTGTGTCACAAACATTTTCGGGATCAGGGAGAAATTCTAAGACGATATAAGCATCTCCGTCTGTTTGTCTGTTGTAATCACGCTACAGTCTTCAATAAAAGAGTTATCGTCCTGAAATTCGGCACAGAATCGTCCTTTGTCTGCACGCAGGCGAAGATCGGCTATATCGGTCAAGGTTTTGATATAGCTACCATATAAACCGATCCCCCGATTTGGGGTCTTGGGCTTCTAGTGTAGCCCCCATATAGACCGATGTCCTGATTTGTCTTCTTTGGCTTCTAGACACTGTAATTTTTATGCGATTTACTTGAAATTAAAAATCTAGAGGTTTGTGAATATGATATGGATCGGTCCAAGGTTTAGTTTAGCCACCATATAGACCTATCTCCCGATTTGACTTCTTGATCGTCTAGACATCCGAGCTTTTATCCGATCTGCCTGAAATTCAAAATAGAGATTTGTTTTGGTTTCATAATTAAGTGTGCTGTATAGGGTGTATATCTTTGGCTTCTAGACACCGCAATTTTTATCCGATTTACCTGAAACTAAATCTGGAGATATTTTTGGTCTACGCATAAGTACGCCGAATATGGTGTGTATCGGTTCATGTTATCGTATTTACCTCACATATAGACCGATCTCCAGATTTGATCTCACAGAGGTATTTTCGGTCCGCAAAAAGATGTAGCGAATGTGTTGTGGATCGGTCCATGTTTTTGTATAAAGGGTGATACGATCAAAATTTGGTCAAGGGAAAACGCGTGTAAATCGGTGAAACCGTTTATTTAAAAAATCAAATTAAATTTCTTTTTCAAATTCAGATTAGTATAAAATTCAGGAAAAATATTCAGTTAGGCTTTCGCTTTTCGAAATCCGAATTGCCGGGCCTCACGCTTGACACCTGCCATCAGATTTTGTACAGCCACCTTGTCCACCTTCTTCGCCGCAGAAAGCCAGTTTGCCTTGAACTGCTGCTCGTCCTTAGCAGTTTTTTTGTCTTCTTTAGGTTCCGCTTGACAATAGCACAGTATTTCTCAATTGGGCGGAGCTCTGGCGTGTTGGGAGGGTTCTTGTCCTTGGGAACCACCTGCACGTTGTTGGCGACGTACCACTCCATGGCCTTTTTACCGTAATGGCAAGATGCCAAATCCGGCCAAAACAGTACGGAACAACCGTGTTTCTTCAGGAAATGCAGCAGACTTTTATTCAAACACTCTTTCACGTAAATTTCTTGGTTGACAGTCCCGGAAGCTATGAAAATGCTGCTTTTCAAGCCACAGGTACAGATGGCTTGCCAAACCATATATTTCTTTGCGAACTTTGACAGTTTTATGTGCTTGAAAATATCTGCTACCTTTCCCCTTCCTTTTGCCGTATAAAACTCCTGTCCCGGAAGCTGCTTGTAGTCGGCTTTGACGTAGGTTTCGTTGTCCATTACCACGCAGTCAAACTTCGTCAGCATCGTCGTGTACAGCCTCCGGGATCGCGCTTTGGCCGTCGTATTTTGTTTATCATCGCGATTTGGAGTCACTACCTTCTTGTAAGTCGATAGTCCGGCTCGTTTTTTGGCTCGATGCACGATTGTAGACGATACACCCAGCTTATTTGGGGCATCTCGGAGAGAGAGGTTAGGGTTTCGCTTGAAACTACCGGCAACTCTCTTTGTCGTCTCAGCGGGTTACGGTTTTCGATTTCCCCCCGAATCCAGACTTACTGTCTGTCGACAAACGTTCCCCAAACACTTTAATTATATTTGTAACGGTTGATTTGGCAACTTTTAGCGATTTTGCCAGCTTTGCGTGGGAGTAGCTCGGATTTTCGCGATGCGCGAGCAAAATTTTGATACGCTGCTCTTCTTGCTTGGACGGTATTTTGACAACTGAAGAGTGAATTCCAAAATCAAAATAAGAGCAACATTCTACACACACACACACACGCCTTACAAATGAGGGGTGTTCAGGTTTTTTAAATGCAAAATTGAAAAAATACGTCAAGTTTATCTTGACCAAATTTTGACCGTTTCACCCTTTAGATTCTAGAAATGCTGAATACCATTACACTGAATTCTCGATTTAACTCTTAGGGTTTCTAGAAATTATAGTTTTTATTCGATTTGCCACAAATTGAAAATATACTAGCATTTTAGACCCATAACAAAGTGTATATGATTTAGTTTTATCGGTCCATTTGGTAAGGCCTCCATATAGACCGATTTGACTTATAGAGGGTATAGAAGGCGCACTGATCATGAAAAGTGCTTGAAACTGAATGCAAAATTTCCAGATTTTACTTCACATTTAAATAATTGGGATGAACATCCACAAATTTTAGATTTCAAATCAAGGCATTATTTCATAATTTTCTTGCACACTTACAAGAGGTGTTTATGATTCCTCTAAAACTCAAACAAAAAATTTTTCTTATAAATTCAGAATCTGGTCTAGTCTTCATAGGTAAAATCTTTACATTTATCTGTGGGAAGCGTAGTGGTCGAACTGATCTGCTTGGGAAAATATCTGTCATCAAACCCCTCTGAAATTTTCAAAGGAAACTATTATATTTCATTCATGGTGGTGGGTATTTAAGATTCGGCCCGGCCGAACTTACTACTATATATACTTGTTGTAATTAATTTTTGTTTCAATTGAAAAATTTGTTGAATCAATTAAATTTTTATTTGAATATTTTTATACCCTCCACCATAGGGGGGTATATTAACTTTGTCATTCCGTTTGTAACACATCGAAATATTGCTCTAAGACCCCATAAAGTATATATATTCCGGGTCGTGGTGAAATTCTGAGTCGATCTGAGCATGTCCGCCCGTCCGTCTGTTGAAATCACGCTAACTTCCGAACGAAACAAGCTATCGACTTGAAACTTGGCACAAGTAGTTGTTATTGATGTAGGTCGGATGGTATTGCAAATGGGCCATATCGGTCCACTTTTACGTATAGCCCCCATATAAACGGGCCCCAAAATTTTGCTTGCGAGGCCTCTAAGAGAAGCAAATTTCATCCGATCCGGCTGAAATTTTGTACATGGTGTTAGTATATGGTCTCTAACAACCATGCAAAAATTGGTCTACATCGGTCCATAATTATATATAGCCCCCATATAAACCGATCCCCCGATTTGGCTTGCGAGGCCTCTAAGAGAAGCAAATTTCATCCGATCCGGCTGAAATTTGGTACATGGTGTTGGTATATGGTCTCTAATAACCATGCAAAAATTGGTCGACATCGGTCCATAATTATATATAGCCCCCATATAAACCGATCCCCCGATTTGGCTTGCGAGGCCGCTAAGAGAAGCAAATTTCATCCGATCCGGCTGAAATTTTGTACGTGATGTTAGTATATGGTCTATAGCAACCATGCAAAAATTGATCCACATCGGTTCATAATTATATATAGCCCCCATATAAACCGATCACCAGATTTGACCTCCGGAACCTCTTGGAAGACCAAAATTCATCTGATTCAGTTGAAATTTGGTATGTGGTGTTAATATATGGACTCAAACTCCCATGCAAAAATTGGTCGATATCGGTCCATAATTATATATAGGCCCCATATAAACCGATCCCCAGATTTGACCTCCAGAGCCCCTTGGAAGAGCAAAATTCTTGCCATTCGGTTGAAATTTGGTATGTGATGTTAGTATATGGTATCCAACAACCATGCAGGAATTGGTTCCTATCAGTCCATAATTATATATAGCTCCCATATAAACCGATCCCCAGATTTGATCTCCGGTGCCTTTTGGAGAAGCAAAATTCATCCGATCCGCTTGAAATTTGGTACGTGGTGGTAGTATATGATATTTAACAACCATGCCAAAAGTGGTCCATATCAGTCCATAATCGTACATAGCCCCATATAAACCGATCCCGACATTTGGTTTTGGAACCTCTTGGAGGAGCAAATTTCATCCGAGTGAGTTGAAATTTGATACATTGTGCTAGTATATGGTCGTTAACAACCATGCCTAACTAGGTCCATATCGGTCTATAGTTATATATGGCCCTCAGATAAATCGATCCCCAATCACACAAAAATTGGTCCATATCAAGTTTATAATTGTATATAGCCCCCATATAAGCGACCCCCATATTTCAATTCTGGCTCTCTACGTACAAAAAGTCCATATCGATTCGTAGTTATTTGTAGACTTAACTATACATAACTTTTTTTTCTAATATATACCATGTATGGACTAAATCACAGTCTTTCGTAGAAGTTTCTACGCAATCCATGGTGGTGGGTACATAAGATTCGACCTGGCGAACTTGCGGCCGTATGTACTTGTTTAAAACTCAATTAAAACTTTCATTAGAAACATTTTCGTGAAAATTTTTTCTGTGTATATATATAAATTCCAATGAAAATATTTTACTTTATTGTATTATTAATTCTCAATTAAATTTTAATATTACACAAATACGTGTATTTTTTCCCATCATCAGCAGCAGAAAATTGACCACAAAATGATCAACAAAAATGTTGAATGATGTATGCCATCATCAATATTGTCAGTGTTAAAATCAATTCAAACATCATCCCATTGTATGTGTATGTGGTTAACAATACTCGTCATTCGGATATTTGCTTTTGGAGTAGTGACTCCTCCACGATACGAAAAGCAGAAATAGCAGGAAAACTATCCATAGAATTTACAATCACGACCATCATACCGTGACAGCATACGAGCAAATTTGCCATTTGCCACAGCCATAGCCATAGCCATCGCCATTGCCCATTTATAACGACATTGGTAGCCACTGAACTGCATCTAGGATTTCTGGGGCCTGGGGTGTGAACTGTTGCACAACACCAAAAAGCAAAAACAAAAAACAATGAAATTTTATGCCACATGTCAATATAAATGCGGTGCTGACAATAACGTGCAACAACCAATAACCAACACCACCACTAACACCCCCTACTCCACTACTACTACTACTAGCACTAATACCCAAAGCACCACAAATACCACGACGACGACAACGACCCAGACAAATAACTGCCATTACAATTGTCGTTTTGGCCATGATATAATGGCCAGTGGTGGTAGTGGTGACCAGCCGGGGGATACAAATACAACGACCTATACACCATCCCCACTGTACACTAGTAGCTGTCCACAATTGTCCCAATATCGTAGTTTACCCAGAAACCTTTATAGTGCAATTAGGAAGCCTGCCTTGGTGCCATTGCATCAGAATTTCAATAAAAACGCTGGCGCTGAGGAAGATTATAATTTTGCTGGTGATCAGACATTACGAACAAATTCCGAACAGGAACTAAGAAGATCCACCGTTGAAAAAAATCAAAAATATTCTCATCAGCAGGAGCAGCAGCAGGAATATCATCCTCATAGGCATTTCAATAAAAATCTAATTCTTTGTAATCGTTGTGCAGTGTGACGAAGGTATAATCTAAGCTGTGAACATCCTCCCCCTCTCTTGCCACCGAAAAATTTTGCTGGAGAAGTTAAAAAGATCACATCGACCAACGCCAGCAATCAAGTGCCGCCAGTAAAGCCAAGTCTTTCCATAGCTTCCGCAGCTGCGGTCGATACCCAAAGAGTTCTCTGTGAGAATTGTCGTTTCAATGATCAGCCCGTTGTGTGGTGGGTTTCTTGCCCTCGCCTAGCCTATCAGCAGGGATCCACACAAAGTCTTAAGGAGTTCACAAATACCAGGGCTCAATTCCTAGCATCAGCAACAAATGCCAAGAACAACAACGAAATGAGACCTCATACCAATATGAATACGATGAGTGGGGGTGGTATTGGCCCAGCGGCTATGTTACCTAAGCCAGCATTAAAAACGGCCACCAATGCTACAGCCAATTCCAATTTAGCCTCGAGTAATCAGACAATGCAATCTGGTATTACAAATCAATCATATGCCGCCAAATCGACTGCCCTTTCGAGTTCAGTTAAAAATAATCCCACTGCCATAGCCAATACAGCCACACCGTCGCCTCCACCTCCGCCCGTGATGAGGCCTCATCATCATCGTTCCATAACCGCATTGGCTGGGTTAGATCTTTATGACAATTATGCTGGAGCCTCTACACATGTGCCCTCTCAGTATGGCTCAACATGCAGGCGTCATATCAAACAGCAACAGCAACAGCAGCAGCAACAATTTCAGGGCCATCATCATCAACCACACCAGCATTTGCATCAGCAACAGCCGCAGCATCCCCAACAGTATAGCACATGTTGTAGTTCCTATAATATAGATCATAAAATGCAAACACCCTACTGCATGTGTGGCAAATTGTATCATCAACAGGTTACTAGGCCAAATGCCAGAGAATCCTTGGCTCCACCACCGCCCACCAACACCACACATCATGGGATGCATGCAACAGGCCCCCCAAATCGTGGATGCAATCACAATTTGTATTATGGTGGTAAGTTTGGCCCCACAATGGACAAATTGCACAGATGCTAATGTCAAATATTTCCTCCTCCCCTTTTTCCGTTTTTAGCAGCCGACAGTTGTGTCCATCAATTTGAAGAGCAAGATTCTGGATTTCCAGCATTGAGAGATCAAGAATTGTATCTGCTACATCGTACTATACCAGCACTGAGGCGTACAGGTATTGATACAACTGGCATACGTCAACATTTCTATCCCGATGGTGGTTGGGGTTGGATCATTTGTGGCATGTCCTTTTTGATTCATATCCTGACGACGGGTCTGCAATTATCCTATGGTCTAACTTTATTCTATGCTGTCCATCATATACGCAATGCCAGTGGAAATGGTAAGAATTAATTATGAAAAAAAAAAATAGCAATAAGATTTGAATAGAACATTGTTATCGATTTTTAATTATTTTCTAAATTAGTTTATTATATCGATTACAATCTCTCTAAATTCGATTAATCGGTTTGTTCGAATGACATTAGCCATTTATCGACTTTTTTAAATAATTAAAATAAAAATTTTAAATCAAAAACCCATTATCGATTTTGTTGCCTGATTAAAATATTTAAAGCAAATTGCGATTTATCGATTCGTGGCTAATTATCAATTTTGTAAAAAAACAACTGAACTAACTAATCGATATTTAATTATTGTCACAATAGATTTTTAACTTAACCAAAATCTCTATGGAGATGTTAACCTGTTACTAATTAATTTAAAAAAAATTAAGTCAGAATCGATAATGTTATCTAGATATCGTTTTTGTTGGCTGTTAAAAAAGACAGAAAAAATCGACTAATCTACCTTGAGCCACTTATAGATTGTTGGCCAGATATAGGTTTTTTGCTAATTAAAAAAAATTATCACTATTGTTGACTAATAAAAAAAACTAAAAATCGACATTGTCATCCAGTTATCGATTGGTTTGCCGGAACAACAAAATTGAAGCCAACAAAGCAGTTACACACAAAAAAATTTTTCTTATTCAATCACGAAATTAATTGATCCAATTAATTTTTTAATTGAAATGTCTTCAATCACAGAAATGATAATATCAATTAAAAAAATTAATTGAAGGTCAACTAAAAAATTAATTGATACTATTAATTGTTGTGATTGATTTTTGTTTCAATTAAAAAATTTGTTAATTCAATTAAATTTTTAATTGAATATTTTTTCAAACTCAATTAAAATTTTAATTGGAAAATTATTCGTGAAATTTTTTTCTGTATAGTTACAAATTTTATTGTCTAATTAAAAAAAAAATTAAAACCAGATCAAAAATAATTAAAACAAAAATCGATTAATCGATTTATTGTGATGTCAGCTAGTTATGAATTTTGTTGACTATCAAAAAGCAAAAAAAAAAAAAAACAAAACGAAACGAAACGAAAACAAAAATCAATCATGTTCTATAATCGATTTTGTTGCCTCATTAAAAAATCAAAGAAAAAACCGAATAAGCGAATTTTTGAACCAGTTATCGATTTTTAAAGTTAAAATAGACCATGTTGTGCAGTTATAGATTATGTTGCCTGATAAAAAAAAGAAAGAAGCAAAAATCTATATCGTTTTAGCCAGTTATCGATTTCTTACCTAATAAAACAGATTAAAAAGAAAAATCTTTAAAAAATGAAGAAAATTAGATTCGGCCCATTTATCGAATTTTAAAGTAAAAATCTACTATATTGTCCAGTTATAGAGTATGTTGGCTAATAAAAAAAAAATTAAGCAAAAATCGATACTGGGATTGGATTCATGACCACGGTTGCCATACTAGTAGTTAAGTTAGGTTAGGTTATGTGGCAGCCCGATGTATCAGGCTCACTTAGACTATTCAGTCCATCGTGATACCACATTGGTGAACTTCTCTCTTATCACTGAGTGCTGCCCGATTCCATGTTGAGCTCACTGATAAGGGACCTCCTTTTTATAGCCGAGTCCGAACGGCGTTCCACATTGCAGTGAAACCACTTAGAGAAGCTTTGAGACCCTCAGAAATGTCACCAGCATTACTGAGGTGGGATAATCCACCGCTAAAAAACTTTTTGATGTTCGGACGTAGCAGGAATCGATCCCACGACCTTGTGTATGCAAGGCGGGCATGCTAACCATTGCACCACGGTGGCTCCCGTAATTGGTAGAATTCTACCATAAATAGTAGATTTTTTATTGTTTGGTAGATTTCTTGATGTCTTGGTAGGTTTTGCAAAGTATTCCTCTCTAACTTAGAGGTACTTCACAAATAAAATGTTGGACAAATTTTCTACACAAATTAAATCTGAACAAAATTTTCTGTGGAAAAAAATTTACAAAATTCTTTAAAGAAATAAAATTTTGACAAAATTTTGTAGAAAATACAATTTTGACAGAAATAAAACTTTGGCAAAATTTTCTATAGAACTAACATTTTGACAAAATTTTCATCAGAAATAAAATTTTGACAAATTTTTCTATGAAAATAAAATTTTTACAAAAATTTCTATAGAAATAAAATTTTGACAAAATTTTCTATAGAAATAAAATTTTAACAAAATTTTCTAAAGAAATAAAACTTTGGCACAATTTTCTAAAGAAATAAAACGTTGACAAAAATTTCGATAAAAAATAATTCGACAAAATTATCTATAGAAATACAATTTTGACAAATTTTTCTAAAGAAATAAAATTTTGACAAAATTTTCTAAAGGAATAAAATGTTGACAAAATTTTCTATAGAAAAAAATTTTTGACTAAATTTTCTACAGAAATAGAATTTTGAGAAATTTTTCTAAAGAAATAAAATTTTGACAATATTTTCTAATGGAAGAAAATTTTGACAAAATTTTCAAAACAAAGAAAATTTTGACAAAATTTTCAAAATAAATAAAATTTTAACTAAATTTCTATAGAAATAACAATTTTACAAAATTTTCTTTAGAAAAAAATAATAAAATAAAATTTTGACAAAATTTTCTAAAGGAATAAAATTTTGACAAACTTTACTAAAGGAATAAATTTTTGACAAAATTTCCTAAAAAAATAAAATTTCACAAAATTTTCTATAGAAATACAATTTTGACAAAATTTTCTTTAGAAATAAAATTTCGACAAAATATTTTTGAGAGATATAAAATTGGCAAAAAATTATCTTTAGAAATAAAATTATGACAAAATATTTAAGAGAAATAAAATTGTGATAAAATTATCTTTAGAAATAAAATTTTGACAAAATTTTTTAAAGAAAAAAAATTAACAAAATTTTCAAAAGAAATAAAATTTCACAAAATTTTCTATAGAAATAAAATTTCGACAAAATATATTAAAGAAATAAAATTGTTTTTAGAAATAAAATTTGGCAAAATTTTCTAAAGAAATAAAATTTTGACAAAATTCCCTAAAGAAATAACATTTTGACAAAATTTTCTGTAGAAATAAAACTATGCCAACATTTTTTATAGGAATAAAACTTGGAAAAAATTTCTATAGAAATAAAATTTTGACAAAATTTTCTTTAGAAATAAAATTTTGACAAAATTTTTTAAAGAAATAAAATGTTAACAAAATTTTCAAGAGAAATAAAATTTCACAAAATTTTCTATAGAAGTACAATTTTGACAAAATTTTCTTTAGAAGTATAATTTCGACAAAATATTTTAGAGAAATAAAATTGTGATAAAATTATTTAGAAATAAAATTTTGACAAAATTTTTTAAAGACAAAAATATTAACAAAATTTTCAAAAGGAATAAAACTTCACAAAATTTTCTATAGAAATACAATTTTGACAAAATTTTCTATAGAAATAAAATTTCGACAAAATGTATTAGAGAAATAACATTGTCTTTAGAAATAAAATTTGGCAAAATTTTCTAAAGAAATAAAATTTTAACAAAATGTTCTAAAGAAATAAAATTTTGACAAAATTTTCTATAGAAATAAAACTTTGCCAACATTTTTTATAGAAATAAAACGTTGACAAAAAATTCTATAAAAATAAAATTTTGACAAAATTTTTTAAAGAAAAAAAATTTAACAAAATTTTCAAAAGGAATAAAATTTCACAAAATTTTGTATAGAAACACAATTTTGACAAAATTTTCTATAGAAATACAATTTCGACAAAATATTTTAGAGAAATAAAATTGTGATAAAATTATCTTTAGAAATAAAATTTGACAAAATTTTCTAAAGAAATAAAATTTTGACAAAATTTTCTAAAGAAATAAAACTTTGGCAAAATTTTCTAAAAAATAAAACTTTGACAAAAATTTCTATAGAAATAAAATTTTGACAAAATTTCCTAAAGAAATAAAATTTTGACAAAATTTTCTGTAGAAATAAAACTATGCCAACATTTTTTATAGGAATAAAATTTTGACAAAATTTTCTATAGAAATAAAATTTTGACAAAATTTTCTTTAGAAATAAAATTTTGACAAAATTTTCTTTAGAAATAAAATTTTGACAAAATTTTCAAAAGAAATAAAATTTCACAAAATTTTCTATAGAAGTACAATGTTGACAAAATTTTCTTTAGAAGTAAAATTTTGACAAAATATTTTAGAGAAATAAAATTGTGATAAAATTATCTTTAGAAATAAAATTTTGACAAAATTTTTTAAAGACAAAAATATTAACAAAATTTTCAAAAGGATTAAAATTTCACAAAATTTTCTATAGAAATACAATTTTGACGAAATTTTATTTCTATAGAAAAAAATATGTATTAGAGAAATAAAATTGTCTTTAGAAATAAAATTTGGCAAAATTTTCTAAAGAAATAAAATTTTAACAAAATGTTCTAAAGAAATCAAATTTTGACAAAATTTTCTATAGAAATAAAACTTTGCCAACATTTTTTATAGAAATAAAACTTTGACAAAAAATTCTATAAAAATAAAATTTTGACAAAATTTTTTAAAGAAAAAAATGTTAACAAAATTTTCAAAAGGAATAAAATTTCACAAAATTTTCTATAGAAATACAATTTTGACAAAATTTTCTATAGAAATAAAATTTCGACAAAATATATTAGAGAAATAAAATTGTGATAAAATTATCTTTAGAAATAAAATTTGGCAAAATTTTCTAAAGAAATAAAATTTTAACAAAATGTTCTAAAGAAATAAAACTTTGGCAACATTTTTATAGCACTAAAACTTTGACAAAAATTTTTATAGAAATGAAATTTTGACAAATTTTTCTTTAGAAAAAAAAAAATTCGACAAAATGGTTTGAGAATTAAAATGGATTTTCGATGAAAATGAAATGGATTGCAATAATGGACTTTTGATATTGTACAAAATCTACTTTTCACTATCACTAGAATCGATTAGGGATTTGACTACAAAAGTGATTTTAATGAAAATTTGGATTCTAAAATGGGAAAGTCGAAATTTTTGTATCTCGTAAAGAACAAATTTTATTTCCCAGATTTGAAGGTGTCTTTTTCAAACTCTGCAACATCATATATGAATTCGAAAATCGACTTTTAATGTTGGCTAACTGACTTTATTTGAAGCTGAGAATGGATTTGATATTTGCTATCATTTTTTCAGCAGTTATATTTTAACTTTCTTTAATTTAAATCTCATAATTATTTCAACGAATTTTCTGTATTTCCAGAATGGTTGGGAGCTCTAAGTTGGTCTGTATCAATGCTAGTCGCTCCATTTGTGGAAACATTATGTCGACGTAAATCCACTAGACTATTGGCTGTTGTCGGGGGCTTAGTACTATCTTTAGGGATTTTATTTACCTCTTTTGCCACTGAAGTGGATCAAGTAATTTTCAGCTATGGTAAGCTAAAATGAAGAGGACACAATCTGATTTAAAGGCCGGATTTGGTTTTTTTTTGTTAATACCTAAAATGCTAAATGTCATTTGCAGGATTTGTTTTCGGAGTTGGTGTATCCATGGTCCGTGAAACTTCAACCATTATGTTGGGTAATTACTTTAAGAAAAGACGATTATTTGTGGAAATGGTGGCGATGTCCGGTGAAGGTGTGGGTATAGCTTTATTCTCGGTTCTATTGAAAGAGGGTGTGGGGTAAGTAATAAGGGGAAGAGATTTTGAGTGATAATAATGTGTTTTAATATTTTTCTTCCAGGAAAATGGGTTGGCGCAGTGGATTACAAATTGTGGCGGCCTTAACATCGATAAGCTTTTTTGTGGGTCTTCTGTATAGGCCAGCCTCTTTGTACCATCCTCAAAGGAGGGCCATACAACATTTGAAAAATCAAAGGAAAAAGGTAAGGACAACTGGAGAGTATTTATTCGATGAGGACAAAATGTTCTCAGCTAAAAACATTCTGCCTTCATAGGTTCTTGTATTTATGATGCTCTCCACTACTTTGTGTTGTATAAAATTTATACGTGGTCAGTGGCGTGAGCCTCTATCTCACAGAGTCATGGACAATATAGGCAATTCCCCCACCGGTATTCCTTTCTTTGTCCTGATTTAGAACAAAGTGGAAAGATGATCCAGCGAGAACACTCCTACTGGAGAGTTTAGTTTTATGGAGCGCCATTAAATCTATGATTTCACTAATCTTCCTTGTAAGCCCATTACAGTTCCACTGGAGGATCTTGATCTTGATAGGATCAACTAGTTCCTATCAATGTTAGGGACTGTCGCAACCTGTCTGTTTGGCTGTTTGGTAGAATTTGATGGCAATGAAGAGTCAACTACTGCTGTTAATTAATGCCTAATGTAGGTCGATGGGGACAGCGGAGATTGTTGGGTTCTCCGGCAGCAAACTAAGGAGTATATTAGTCCGAATTCCTAAAGCCGGAGCAACTCAGGTGTGTCGAGGCCAAAGCACCGAATCGGTTTAGCTGTTTTGGTGAATTTCCTTCTGCATGCCTGACATGACTCCCTACCAGATTATCTTGGACTAATGGATGATGACTGTGTTTGTGTGGGAGAGTGTGTAATGCTAAGGGATGTGGGATTTGCAGTCACATGATTGGGTCTCGCTATTGTGGCTGTAGGTGAGATACTTGAAAGTAGAGTAACCTATGCGTGAGGCTGGTCGCAAACAGACTGGACATACGTACCTCACCAGTCCTGTATGGCTCTCAAAGTCACCAGCACAAAGGAGTGATGGGATCATGTGTGTGGAGATGTTGCAGATCGAGCATCGAATCGGTTTAGCTGTTTAGTGAATTTCCATCTGCAAGCCGGACGTGACTCTGGATCAGATTAACTTGGACTAAAGGGATTTACAATCGCAATACGAGAGGGACTCGCTATTGTGACTGGACACTTGAAAGTAGGAATGTATTCTCCACCTTTCTGGAGTCCCGAGCAACGAAATTGAAGTCAGTTATGACACTCGCTGTATATCATAGAGTAACCAACTCGTGTGGCTGGTCGCGAACAGACTGGACATACGTACCTCGTCGGCCCTGGATGGCACTCAAAGTCGCCGGCACAAAGGAGTGATGTTCTTAACAGACTGGCCGGCAGACTTTTCCCAGGAAGGAAAAAAGGATGGGATCATGTGAGTCGAGATATTGCAGGCAGAACAGCGAACCGGTTTAGCTGCCTTACCAGTTATTTCACTGCAAGAAATTTGAGGATATCTCCCACCAAATCCTCAGCCACACTATTCACTACATGGACGGCGGAAGTACGCAGGCAGTTGAATGTCAGAGTCGATGGCGAAACAATTCCGACAACAAATTACCCCAAGATTCTCGGGGTCACATTCGACAGCCTTTATAAGTCGTCCGCCCATGCCACTGCAATTTGTGATAAGCTCCGCGGTAGAAACAAGGTCCTCAAGTCGCTTGCCGGAAGCACTTGGGGTGCGGACAAAGAAACCTTGTTAACTACATATAAGGCAATTGGCCGATCAGTGGTAAACTATGCAGCGCCAGTGTGGACACCTCAAACGAGCGATACGCAGTGGAATAACATACAGACCTGTCAGAACGCTGCCCTTAGAACCGCAACAGGATGTCTCCGCAGTACACCCCTGGATCACCTTTATGCGGAGACCAAGATCATCCCAGTGCGTCGACACAACTACATGTTGTCAAAGCAGTACCTCTTGGGTTGCCATCGAAGTTGTCATCCGAATCACCATCTTGTGGATAGACAACCTCCACCCAGGAATGTAAGGGTTGATCTTCACCTTCTAGAGCCCGAGATCCAGCGTTACAAAAGAGATCCTCTAGATCAGGCAGCATACCAGACAGGTCTGAACAGGATTCATGAGGATACTGTAGCTGAAGTGGTGAGAAGGTACAAGGTTAATCCTGTTCTCGGAGTCCGACCGCCGCCCATTGCACCGGAGGAGAGAGACCTCCCACAGCAGACAAGGGTAGTTTTGGCCCAACTAAGATCAGGCAAGTGCAGCCACCTCAATTCATACTTATCAGTGATTGATAGCTAACCTGACGTGTGTCCCATATGTAATCAAGGGCCACATGACATTCGTCACCTTTTTGCTTGCCCAGCTAAGCCTACCCGTCTCACTACCAGATCACTCTGGACACACCCCATCCTTGTCGCAGAGTTCCTTGATCTGGCTACACAAGCATAGAACAAAATGGATGAAACTACATTAAAAACTGTTACAACAACAACAGCTGCCTTGGTGAATTTCCTTCTGCAGAACAATGAACCGGTTTAGCTGCCTTGGTGAACTTCCTTCTGCAAGTCGGCCATGACTATAGACCAGATATACTGTTAGTTGCGGACAATCTCGGACTTATGGATGATGAGTTTGTTTTTGTGTGGAGAGTGTGAAATGCTTGGTGTTGTGGGATTTGCATTCACAATACGAGTGGGACTCGCTATTGCGACGGCAGGGGCGGGCGCACACAGGTGGGACACTTGAAAGTATGAATGTATTCTCCACCGTTCTTGAGCAACGGAAGTGAATCCACTTATGACACTCGCTTTACATCACAGAGTAACCACCGCGTGTGGCTGGTTGCGAAAAGACTGGACATTCGTAATTCCCTGGTACTGGATTGCTCTCAATGTCGCCGGCAAAAAGGAGTAGAATTCTGAGCAGATTGACCGGCAGACTTTGCCCTGGAAGAAAAAGGGATGCATACTTGAAATCCCGTGGGGTTTATGGAGTGATTGGACAAGGAGGACTTCTGGCTTCGACCCCGGTGTTTAGGACAGACTGCAATGAGAGCTACAGTTGTCGTTGTTGGACAAACTTCTGATTCCAATTAAAGAGAAATACTGAACAGAAACATTATTTGCAACTTCGTGGGGGGACAACCGTATCGGATTTTCATGTATTGAACTCCAAACTAACGACGGGACAAGCCTTACATATTTTCACATCGTAAGTAGTTCGGAAACGACGTTTAGAACCCCTTCACTTCCAAAAACAGTAATCAATCAGAAGTAAACCAAACTGACTGGCGAGACATACATTTCGGATCTCCATATTCTCAACAGTTTTATTAGTGGACACACAACTGATTCTGCTTATTAAACATTTTGGCATCGAGCTCCATAAAACTAAGTGTCTTTAAAAAGGAATCTCCACTAAAGATCCCTGAGGAGGATATAAAAATTCGTCAATTTGGATAGTATTTTTATACTATTCGTTTCTCGTATCAAATAGTCTTTGAGAGCATCATAAGAAAAGAAACTAGCAAGTCAAATGGAAAGTTTTCTTTCTAAAAATAATAAAATTTTTTCTGCTTACCATTTTTTATTTGACCTTTCTTTACAGCTACGTGATCATAAAACGAATAATATTCCTGCAGAACCCAATATTTTGAAGAAACTTATACAAGACATATCAAACTTAAAATCGGGTACTGTAAAAATATTACTCCTAACCACGGCGGTGGCTTCCTTGGGTATCTATACACCAATGTTTACCATGGTAAATAAAACGAAGCTTTCTCTATATCTTTAGCATTCGATAATTCTCCATATAAATTCCTTCTAGTCCTTAAATGCTGCCAAAGAAGGTTCCGATGTTCAAGAGTTGGTTTTACTCCAAACTATGCTGGGCATGTCTACCACTTTGGGGGTAGTACTGGCTGGTGTTCTTATACGAAGACCGTTTGTGATTCAGAATTTCGTAATATCCACACCCATTATATCACAGGTGAGCTACATTCTAAGCTTTCTATAGTTTCTTATCCCATTCTTGTTTTTTCTCTTTACAGGTTTTTCTCTCCGCTGTGGCTCTTTCCATACTCTTCATGTCCTTTTTGATGGGTTACAAGAGCCTTTGCATATTATCGGGAATTTATGGTGTGGGCTTTGGAGGATTTCGTTTCTCATTGAAAATGTTAGTTCTCGAAAAAGTCAAGCTGAAATTTTCCAAAACTTGGTCCTTCATCAGGGGTATAGAGGCAGTTCCGGTGCTTATTAGTGTTCCTTTGACCATTTTCCTCAATGATTATTCACCCAAATATGGTCGCGCTGGTTATTATATTTGCTCGGCAGCTGCAGCCATTGCTGCTATTATAATTTTTTTCATTGGCTATTCATCGTATTCTCAAAATCCTACACAACGTTCCCAGGAGAATGGTACTGTGGTCCCCGTGCCACGCATGCGCTCCATGTCCACCCAATATGTTCGTCATAAATATCAACCTGCCTTTACGGTGGATTATCCACCCAAAAGCAATGGCTGTGATTATCCGGCCCCCGATCTGATCAATCGTAGTTGTATTAGTCTTAATCAATTGGGTGAGAGTGCCTCGTGTTTATGTGGTCCTATGAGGAATATGTGCGCATATCATACGCCTGCTCAGCAACGAAGAATTTGTGGTGTAGGTGGCGGTGTTAGCGGTGGCGGTGTTGGCCTACAACAACAATTGCAGCAGCAGACACCACATCATCATATCAGCGATATGGATGACCATCGTTATCCTTATGTCTATGACAATGGTACTGGTAGCTATTTAAGGCGTAGCCTTTCATTTATACAGAATGCCAATTGTTGTGGTGCCAATCAGTTCCAGTTGCAATGTCAGGCCAATGTTCAGTGGTCGCATAGAGATTTAAGGTAAGTCAAATGGAAATTAAATTTAATTATTTATTTTAGGTTTTTATTGGGGGGAAGTAGTGTCAGATTTCCAATTACTAATTCCCAAAAATGGCCTCAACTCAAGTCTGAGTGATTGAAGAGCTAAAAGTTTCATTGGTAGAATTGGAGATCAAAGTCTCAGAGGTTGGATTGAACACCGAAGCCTAAGACGTTGGACTGCAGATCGGAATCTCAGTAGATCTAAATCTCAGTGGTCGAACTAAAGACCTGAGCCTCAGTGGTTGAACTGCAAACAAAAGCCTCAGTGGTAATATCATAGACTGACCAATCTTTGAGTCGTCCGTCTCTAATGTTACCCCTGAAGCTTCTACAAAACAATATTTCAATAGTGGCATAATTAATTCTCAAGTCTAAGTGGTTGAATTGAACACCGATATCTTGGTATTCCAGACCGAAGTCTCAGATTAATCTACACCTCGAAGGTTTAGTAGATGAGCGACAGACCGAAATCTCAGTGGTCGGACTACAAATCGAAGTCTCAGTAGTTGAACAGCAAACAGAAGTCCTTGTAGTTTTATTATAGATGGGAGTCTCAGAGGTCTACAAGCATAAGTTTCTATGGTTGAATTACACACTGAAGTCTATGTAGTTGAATTCAATACCGACGCCTTAGTGGTTGTATTACAGACCGAAGTCTCAGTGGTTGATCTACAGCTCAAAGTTCCAGTGGAGTTGCAGACCGATGACTCAGTGGTTGTACTGCAGACCGAAGCCTCAGTGATTGAACTGAAGCCTCAGATGTCTGAGTAGATTTATTATTGATGTAAGTCTATACCTTGCGCTCTGAAGTGTCGGTAATCTGAGCTTCGGAACTTTGGCGATCCGCTAATGCAGCGTCGTCGTTGTTGTTGTAGCTCCTAGGAAAAAGGAAAAATTTCATTGAGTTTGAAATTTTATGCGTCTACATTAATTTCGAGGAACTGAGCTGCCTCTACTGGATGAGTCCAGAGTGAAGTAGGTGACAGGTCTGTAGGGATAGCAGGACAGGCAAAGAGACGGCTCGTGATGTGGATTCAGAAGTTAGAGTTTCTTTCCAGATTGTAGCTTAGGTAGCACCCATCTGGTGGATTTCTATCCAGTACAATGCTGCTATGGAAGGAAGATATTGTCATCTGAATTGCTGCGGTATTCACAGCCTCCAATGCGGCCGATATTCCCTCGTCACCGATCAGGTGATTAATTGATTGTAGGACTCTTCTGAAATCGAACCATATGACCTTAGCTGTTTCAGAGGGGCCCTCATGCAAGCGACATGGTTTGGGTGGTTTGTCCCTGCATTTTGCCGCAAGATCATGTTGTACTAATGCCGCTGATGCTGTCCCTGAGCAGTGTTTGCACCGTGAGGACATTTCACTATTAGGTCTAACTTATACTGGGATTTCAAATTAGGGTCGTACTATCAATAAAGGGACGACCAATAGATTCGTAGATCTTTTGAATCGTCTCCTTATCTTTCCCCCCAAGTGCTACCAGCCATAGCCTTCAGGATATTGTTTCTACTAACAAATATCATACCAAGAAACTTGGGGTTCTTGCATTGGGAATGTTTGGGTCCCGTATGTAGATGTCGAGGTCCTGATTCACCACTTTGGTCCGCGA
Organism: Haematobia irritans; assembly: GCF_050003625.1. Taxonomy (NCBI): domain Eukaryota; kingdom Metazoa; phylum Arthropoda; class Insecta; order Diptera; family Muscidae; genus Haematobia; species Haematobia irritans. The sequence goes on along the minus strand of NC_134398.1, from coordinate 218,837,908 downwards.
CATGAAAACGGTTGTGGTCAACATCGGGCAGAAAGTTTCCGATTCCTGCTGAAGGTACTCATTAATCTTAACCTTAAACTCCTGATGTATCTATGGAAAAATCGTTCGGATTTGTTGACGACTCATTGGCTTCGGCGATTGTTCGTTTGTGAGGTGTCGATGATCCGCATTCGGGATTGGCGTGCTTTGTTGGTTCGGCATCATTGGTTAGGGTTTATCGGTTTAACTAGTGTGGCTTCGTTGACTAGGAGTTAAATTCTACTGACTCGGGTCGACTGATTCCGCTCCGATAATTCGGTGGGGTTGGTGCAAGCGGTGGTTCGGGCGAGGTCGGTCGGAACATGACCTAGCAAGAGAAAAATGGAGGAGTGGGGACAAAAACGTTGTGCCGAAATTACTAGTATGGTACCATCGTAATGCAATGGTTAGCATGCCCGCTTTGCATACACAGCGTCGTTCAAACCCAGTTTCGAACAAACACCAAAAAAGTTTTTCAACGGTGAATTATCCCACCTCAGTAATGCTGGTGACATTTCTGAGTGTTTCACAGTTTCTCTAAGTTGTTTCATTGCAATGTGAAACGCCGTTCGGACTCGGGTATAAAAATTAGGTCCCTCGTCATCGAGCTAAACATAGAATCGGCCAGAACTCAGTGAAAAGAGAGAAGTTCTCCACTGTGGTATCACAATGGACTGAATAGTCTAAGTGAGCTTGAAATATTGGGCTGCCACCAAACCTAAACTGCTACTCATGGCCGAAGTACTTAATATAGTACTTAGTACAGAAATGATCTTTTTAGTGCGGAAGCAAGCTATGTGCCTAAGCAACTAGAGCCAAAGCAATGTAAATTCCGAAGTACTTAATGCGTAAACAATTTAATTGCCGATGTACTTCGCAATCTAGGTGCCGAAATGTTTAGATAACACCCATACCAAAATTCGAAGGACAATTCAGTGGAAGCAAGGTAAATGCAACAACGTTTATTGCGGAAGAACTCTAAACGCCGAAGCATATAGAGCGGAGACAAGCTTCTAAACTACGCGGAAGCAAGTTAGACGACCAAGCAAGCTAAATGCAGAAACACTTAGTACGGAAGCAAATTACCGAAGCAACTAGTGTGGAAGCATGCCAAAAACCGAAAAGTTCATTTCGGAAGCATTCAAAAGCCGAAGCAGTTTGTGCGGAAGCAAGATAAAAGCCAAAGCAATTAGTGCGCATGCAATCAAGGATCCCAAGCACTTAGTGCGGAAATAAACTATTGAGTCAATTAGTGCGGAAACAAGATAATTCGGAATCGTTTAGTACGGAGGCATTCCAAAAGCCAAAGTAATTAGTACGGAGGTAACCGAGTTTCCCAGTTTCGGCCGAATACCAAAATTTTTCTTAGCGGTGGTTTATCCGCTCTCAGTAATGATATAAAAATGGGGTCCCTTGTCCTTAAGCTAGACATGGAATAGACCAGCACGCCGTAGTAGAAAAGGAGTCCAGTTTGAAATAAAGGGCTGCCAATATACCTAACTTAGCGAAGATGTCACTCGTCCTGTTTATGGGCTAAGTCGTGTTCGTGGACCACTCAATGTATACATGCGATGACAATATTTTGAAATGTAAGGGTCGGATTTTATATAAGACGAATAGAATTGATTTAAAGGAATTTTATTCCTAACTGTAGATAGTTCATAACAGCACCTTCGACAATGGTTCAAAAATTTCGTTACATTATATGTAAACTTAAGGCAAAAATCTCAGTGATTGAATTGCAGACCGAAGTCTCAATGACTGAACCCTGCAGACCAATATCTTAATAATACATGATAATATTCTCCCCAGAGTGCATCGACAATGTTTACAGAAGTACCAATAGATTAACCCATCATAAACCATTTCCTCCAATCTAGAGACAATCATGAATAATGTCTCCACTGAAACTTCCTTACCTCCAATCTTTAACTTTTTAAGGAACTTACCAAAGACTTCTGTTTTCGAGAAAACTGATTTTCTTTCAACAACTTCCTTATCTTTAACTTATTCTTTTTCTTTTTTTTTAAGAATGGATTCTACTCAACCACTACTTTGCACATGCAGTCCATCCTCAAGTTATTTTCAAAGTTGCAAAAGTCAAAGTGTTCCCGAAGGTTTGTCCACAATGTCACAGCAGTGTAAATGTAAGCCGCAGCCATCTCGAGAGTACATCTATGTGCCAAGGCAGCTATCGCAACATCCACACCATCAAACACCATCGCAACATCTTCAACAGCAACATCTGCTTCAACATAATCATAACTGTTCCTGTCATAATCTTAAACAATTGGTATCTAATGCTGGAGTTCATTCGAATACGCTGGGCAAACCCTTTAAGGATACTCTGCCACCACATGCATCAGCTACAATGCCAAAATGTAAACTTAAACGTTCACAATCCCTATCGAGACCTATGACTTATGTAGAACAAATGACCACATCTGTTTAGATTTTCTAAACTCTGTACGAACATACACTTACATACACTCATACACACACACAGAAAATTATCGATGGTTTGTGTCTTTCCGTTTTTCAAATTTTGGAAACTTGAAACTGGGTGTTTGTTTCTTGGAATATGGCTTGTAATTCAAACTACTAGACCACTATTGTAATGGGCGATGGAAAGGATGACGATGAAGTTGTTCATTGTTGATAGTTTATTTTTCTTTTGTTGAATACAAAAAAAACGGAAACGGAAGTACACAAACTGAAAATAACAACAACAACAACAATCTTAGAAAACTTTTTCTAGTCCGCATGTATTTTGTAACGAGAACTTTTTTTAGGTGAAAAACAAATGAAAGAGCATCACATTTCCTTACTCTCAACTTCAAACCCACTCCGGCATGAGATCATATGCTCACACCCACACACACACATAACATACGTATATATAATATTCTCTTCTATGGTGCACGGATATTCAATGCCCTTATAGACACTTACATCTATATCACCTTAACTTACATTTCCAACACTTACTGCATCACTTGTCCACTACTCATCGTATTTACACAAATGTACACATCTTTACTATTAACCCCACTGGTCCCTTTTCGGACAGACTACTTCACTTTACTCCACTCAACTCAAGTATTTTATACGAAAATATTCATTGCAAGTGTATAGGGGATGCATACAGATAAAATAAATAAAATAAAATTTAAATTTAAATAATAATTAAAATTAAAATTACAACTAAAACTAAACCTACAATTAAAATAAAAATAAAATTCTATAGAAATAAAATTTTCAGAAAATTTTCTATAGAAATAAAATTTTCAGAACATTTTCTATAGAAATAAAATTTTCAGAAAATTTTCTATAGAAATAAAATTTTCAGAAAATTTTCTATAGAAATAAAATTTTCAGAAAATTTTCTATAGAAATTAAAAGTGCGGAAAAGTTTCTTTAGAAATAAAATTTTGACAAAATTTTCTACAGAAATAAAATTTTGAGAAAAATTTTTATAGAAATAAAATTTTGACAAAAACTTCTATAGAAATAAAATTTTGAGAAAAATTTCTATAGAAATAAATTTTTGACAATTAAATTTTAAAGTTAAAATTCTAAATTAAAAAAAAAAAAATTCAGAAAATTTTCTATAGAAATAAAATTTTCTATAGAAGTAAAATTTTCAGAAAATTTTCTATAGAATTAAAATTTTTAGAAAATTTTCTATAGAAATAAAATTTTGGGGAATTTTCGTTAGAAATAAAATTTTGACAAAAGTTTCTATAGAAATAAAATTTAAAATCAAAAATTTCTATAGAAATAAAATTTTGGACAAAGTTTTCTATAGGAATAAAACTTTGAGGCAAATTTCAATAGAACTAAAATTTTGAGAAAATTTATTATAGAAATAAAATTTAAAATTAAACCTCTAAATTTAAAAAAATTTTCAGAACATTTTTATAGAAGTAAAATTTTCAGAAAATTTTTTATAGAACCAAAATTTTCAGAAAATTTTCTGTAGAAATTAAATTGCGGGAAAAGTTTATTTAGAAATAAAATTTTGACAAAATTTTCTACAAAAACAAAATTTTGAGAAAAATTTCTATCGAAATAAAGTTTTGACAAAAATTTCTATAGAAATAAAATTTTGACAATTAAATTTTAAAATTAAAAATTCTAAATTTAAAAAAAAAATCAGATAATTTTCTATAGAAATACAAATTTCTATAGAAGTAAAATTTTCATAAAATTTTCTATAGAATTAAAATTTTTAGAAAATATTCTATAGAAATAACATTTTGGGAAAATTTTCATTAGAAATAAAATTTTGGGAAAATTTTCATTAGAAATAAAATTTTGGGAAAATTTTCATTAGAAATAAAATTTTGACAAAATTTTCTATAGAAATAAAATTGAAAATTAAAATTCCATAGATATAAAATTTTCAGAAAATTTTCTATAGAAATTAAATTGCGGAAAAGTTTCTTCAGAAATAAAATTTTGACAAAATTTTCTACAGAAATAAAATTTTGAGAAAATTTTTTATAGAAATAAAGTTTTGACAAAATTTTCTACAGAAACAAAATTTTGAGAAAAATTTCTATAGAAATAAAATTTTGACAATTAAATTTTAAAACTAAAATTCTAAATTAAAAAAAAATTCAGAAAATTTTCTATAGAATTAAATTTTCTATAGAAGTAAAATTTTCAGAAAATTTTCTATTAAAATGTTTAGAAAATTTTCTAAAGATATAAAATTTTGGCAAAATTTTCATTAGAAATAACATTTTGACAAAAGTTTCTATAGAAATAAAATTTAAAATTAAAATTTTCTATAGAAATAAAATTTTTAGAAATAAAATTTTGACAAAGATTTCTATTGAAATACATTTTTAAAAAAATTTTCTATAGGAATAAAACTTTAAGGTAAATTTCAATAGAACTAAAATTTTTAGAAAATTTTCTATAGAAATAAAATTTTGACAAAATTTTCTACAGAAACAAAATTTTGAGAAAATTTTCTATAGAAATAAAATTTTGAAAAAATTTCTATAGAAATAAAATTTTGAAAAAATTTCTATAGAAATAAAATTTTGACAATTAAATTTTAAAATTAAAATTCCAAATTTAAAAAAAAAAATCAGAAAATTTTCTATAGAAATAAATTTTTCTATAGAAGTAAAATTTTCAGAAAATTTTCTATAGAAATAAAATTTTGCGAAAATTTTCATTAGAAATAAAATTTTGGGAAAATTTTCATTAGAAATAAAATTTTGGGAAAATTTTCAGTTGAAATTACATTTTGGCAAAATTTTCTATAGAAATAAAATTGAAAATTAAAATTCCATAGATATAAAAAGTTCAGAAAATTTTCTATAGAAATAAAATTTTCAGAAAATTTTCTATAGAAATTAAATTGCGGAAAAGTTTCTTTAGAAATAAAATTTTGACAAAATTTTCTACAGAAATAAAATTTTGAGAAAATTTTCTATGGAAATAAAATTTTGACAAAATTTTCTACAGTAACAAAATTTTGAGAAAAATTTCTATAGAAATAAAATTTTGACAAAAATTTCTATAGAAATAAAATTTTGACAATAAAATTTTAAAATTAAAATTCTAAATTAAAAAAAAATTCAAAAAATTTTCTATAGAAATAAAATTTTCTATAGAAGTAAAATTTTCAGAAAATTTTCTATAGAAATAAAATTTTGGGAAAATCTTCATTAGAAATAAAATTTTGACAAAAGTTTCTATAGAAATAAAATTTAAATTTTCTATAGAAATAAAATTTTGACAAAAATTTCTATTGAAATACATTTTTGACAAAATTTTCCATAGGAATAAAACTTTGAGGCAAATTTCAAAAGAACTAAAATTTTTAGAAAATTTATTATAGAAATAAAATTTAAAATTAAAATTCTATAGAAATAAAATTATCAGAAAATTTTCTATAGAAATAACATTTTGACAAAATGTTCTATAGAAATAAAAGTTTGACAAAAATTTTTATAGAAATAAAATTTTTACAAAAATTTCTATAGAAATACATTTTTGACAATATTTTCTATAGGAATAAAACTTTGCGGCAAATTTCAATAGAACTAAAATTTTTAGAAAATTTGGTATAGAAATAAAATTTAAAATTTAAATAAAAATTCTATCGAAACAAAATTTTCAGAAAAGTTTCTATAGAAATAAAATTTTGGGAAAATTTTCTTTAGAAAAAAAATTTTGACAAAATTTTCGACAGAAATAAAATTTTGAGAAAAATTTTTATAGAGATAAAATTTTTACAAAATTTTCTATAGAAATAAAATTTTGGCAAAAAATCTGTAACAAAACAAAATGTTCCATAGGAATAAAACTATGAGGCAAATTTCAATAAAACTAAAATTTTGAGAAAATTTATTATAGAAATAAAATTTAGCAAAATAAGATTTTTAATATTTGGAAATTTTTGTATTGAAATTTTGTCCAAAATTAGGTAGATTATTTTTAATTATAGCAAAAACAAAATTTAAATTAAAACTAAAATTTAAATTAAATTTAAATTTAAAAAATTTCTGAAAATTAAAAAAAAAATTAAAACAAAATTGAAATACAAATTTAATTTAAAATTAAAATAAAAATTAAAATCAAAATTAAAATTAATAATAAAATTAATATTTAATATAAAAATAAAAATGAACATTTTATTTTTAATTTTAATTTTATTATTAATTTTAATTTTATTATTAATTTTAATTTTTTAAAATTAATAATAAAATTTAAAAAAAATTACATTTAAAATTAAAAATAAAATTAAAACTAAAATTAATATTAAAACTAAAATTAAACTTGAAATTAAAATTAAAATGAAAATGATTTTAGAATTAAAATTAAAAATTAAATTATTTGGTTTTTATTTAAAAGTTATAATTTTAATTCTGTGTATCCCTTAGGCACTCGCTATCTCTCTATACATACATATATCAAACCAACAAAAAAGAACCTCAAAAGAATTTTTTTTACCTTTTTTTGATAAAATTTACCTAAATGGAAAAATCTACAAATCTACAATATTAGCTAAATCTAATCACTGTATCATTCCTTCAACCCCTCACCTTGACCCCTGAATAAAGACACCCACCTGCCCACCTTTAAAACTATCACGTCCTTTTTCTACACCAAAAAAACATCTCTTTAATATCTCCTTCTCGAAATCGAATCTATCTGTACTTACAATGAAACAAAAAAGAAAAACAAAAAGAAAAAATCACATATATACTTTACATATATTTTTCCAGGCCTTAGGCAAAGGAATTTTTGAAAAATGAAAATAAAATAAAATATATTGAAAATCAATTTATATTAAAGACATTTGTCCAGGTTTTTAATCCACCGAATAAAAAAGAAATGTAAAAAAAATTAATATGAAAAAATATAATATTTTTTGGAAATAATTAGACAATTTTAAATGGTAACACTATGTAATATTTTTTAATAATAATAATTCCCATAGATTTTAATGGATTATGGTTTAGGTATTATAAAATATTTTTTTTTTCAATTCAGTCACAAAAAATTATTTCGAAATTATATTATTAATATTGTTATTATTTTTTAATAAAAATTATTTCTTATACAAATAACCATAATCCATTCTTTGTTATATATAAAAAATTTTAATTTATTTATTAATTTATTTTTTTTATATTATAAGCATAGTGTTATTTTTTGTTTGGAAATACTCACTACGAAAATGTAATTTTCTGTATTAAAAAAAAAAAAAAAATATATATATATATATATATATATATATATATATATATATATATATATATATATATATATATATATATATATATATATATATATATATATATATATATATATATATATATATATATATATATATATATATATATATATATATATATATATATATATATATATATATATATATTTATTTATTTATTCATTGGTTTTTATTATTTTTTGTGTTTTACTATAGATAAAATATATTTATATATAAACAAAAAACTTTAGAATATCTTCGATTTAGAAGATTTAGTAAACATACAAAATAAATTGAATTTTTCTCAATGTTTATGGAATCCAAGAAAATCATCTTTAATAGTGGAAACTTACTTCATAAAAAAACAGAAAACAAAACAAATAACAAATAAATATTAGACATTATGTTATTTTAGTAAAATTATTTTATGAATTTTAAAAATCAAAACTATATAAAAAATTTATTAAACAATTCTAAGTACCCTTTAAGGTACTTTAAATCATACAAAAATAACAACATAGAATAAAACAATTAAAAACCAAGAAAATTATAATAATAATTGTTGTGGTACGAGAGCCTTACAAAGAGACGAAGAAACAAATTAATAAAAACAAATTCACATACACACACACACTCAAATGTTATATAGAAAAGGTATGTCATTTACCAAATATAAAAAACTATAAAACAAATTATTATAAATTATTTCAAAATAAAAATAATAATAAAAAACAATTATGAAATAAAATCCCAACTAAAATATTTTTGGTTCGAAATTAGACATCTGATCTTTTACAAGTAGCTCTGTTAAAATATGAGGAGGTTTTTATTTTTAGAACTCATCACCATTTCGAAAGACACTACGTCAAAAGACGTATTATTAAATCAAAAGCCCACTTTTTTTAAATAAAATTTTGAAAAAGTTTTCTATTTGATAAAATTTTCTATTAAAATGCAATAACATAACTTGACATAACTTTCTCTTGAAATAAAATTTTCTGAAAATGTTCTATAGAAAACAAATTTTGAGAAAAAATTTCTATAGAAATACAATTTTCGGAAAATTTTCTATAGAAACAAAAATTTCTGAAACTTTTCTATAGAAATAAAATTTTCTATAGAAATAAAATTTTCTATAGAAATAAAATTTTCAAAAATTTTCTATCGAAATAAAATTTTTAGAAAATTTTCTATAGAACTAAAATTTCCAGAAAATTTTCTATAGAAATAAAATTTTGAGAAAAAATTTCTATAGAAATAAAATTTTGAGAAAATATTCTATAGAAATAAAATTTTTCTAGAGAAATAAAAATTTCAGAAAATTTTCTATAGAAATACAATTTTAATAAAAAACAATTATGAAATAAAATCCCAACTAAAATATTTTTGGTTCGAAATTAGACATCTGATCTTTTACAAGTAGCTCTGTTAAAATACGAGGAGGTTTTTATTTTTAGAACTCATCACCATTTCGAAAGTCACGACGTCAAAAGTCGTATTTTTAAATCAAAAGCCCACTTTTTTTAAACAAAATTTTGAAAAAGTTGTCCATAAAACTAAAAATTACAGAAAATTTTCTATAGAAATAAAATATTCAGGAAACTTTATACAGAAATAAAATTTTGACAAAATTTTCTACAGAAATAAAATTTTCAGAAAATTTTCTATAGAAATCAAATTTTCAGAAAATTTTCTAAAGAAATAAAAATTTCTGAAACTTTTCTATAGAAATAAAATTTTTAAAACATTTTCTACAGAAATAAAATTTTCAGAAAAATTTCTATACAAATAAAATTTTTAGAAAATTTTCTAGAGAAATAAAAATTTAAGAAAATTTTCTATAGAAATTAAATTTTCAAAAAATTTTCTATAGAAGTAAATTTTTCAGAAAATTTTCTATTGAAATAAAATTTTCAGAAAATGTTCTATAGAAATAAAATTTTCAGAAAATTTTCTATAGAAATAAAATTTTTAGAAAATTTTCTATAGAAATAAAATTTAAAAAAAAAAATCTATAGAAATAAAATTTTGACAAATTTTTCTATCGAAATAAGATTTTGACAAAAAGTTCTATAGAAACAAAATTTTGTGCAAATTTTTCTATAGAAATCAAATTTTCAGAAAATTTTCTATAGAAATAAAAATCTCAGAAAATTTTCTTTAGAAATAAAATTTTTAAAACATTTTCTATAGAAATAAAATTTTCAGAAAATTTTCTATATAAATAAAATTTTTAGAAAATTTTCTATAGAAATAAAATTAAAAAAAATTCTATAGAAATAAAATTTTGACAAAATTTTCTATAGAAATAAAATTTTCAAAAAATTTTCTGTAAATAATATTTTTAGAAAATTTTCAATCAAAATAAAATTTTCAGAAAATTTTCTATATAGATACAATTTTGACATAATTTTCTACAGAAATAAAATTTTCAGAAAATTTTTTATAGAAATAAGATTTTGACAAAAAGTTCTAGAGAAATAAAAATTTCAGAAAATTTTCTATAGAAATAAAATTTTCAAAAAAATTACTATCGAAGAAACCCTTCATTAAATTTTCTATCAGAAAATTTTCTGTAGAAATAAAATTTTTAGAATAAAATATTCAGGAAACTTTCTACAGAAATAAAATTTTGACAAAATTTTCTAGAGAAATAAAATTTTCAGAAAATTTTCTATAGAAATCAAATTTTCAGAAAATTTTCTATAGAAATAAAAATCTCAGAAAATTTTCTATAGAAATAAAATTTTTAAAACATTTTCTACAGAAATAAAATTTTCAGAAAAATTACTATACAAATAAAATTTTTAGAAAATTTTCTAGAGAAATAAAAATTTAAGAAAACTTTCTATAGAAATAAAATTTTCAAAAAATTTTCTATAGAAGTAAATTTTTCAAAAAATTTTCTATAGAAATAAAATTTTCAGAAAATTTTCTATAGAAATAAAATTTTCAGAAAATTTTCTATAGAAATAAAATTTTCAAAAATTTTTCTAAAGAAAAAAATTTTCAGAAAATTTTCTATAGAAATAAAATTTTCAAAAAAATTTCTATAGAAATAAAATTTTGACAAATTTTTCTATCGAAATAAGATTTTGACAAAAATTTTTATAGAAACAAAATTTTGGCAAATTTTTCTATAGAAATCAAATTTTCAGAAAATTTTCTATAGAAATAAAAATCTCAGAAAATTTTCTTTAGAAATAAAATTTTTAAAACATTTTCTATAGAAATAAAATTTTCAGAAAATTTTCTATATAAATAAAATTTTTAGAAAATTTTCTATAGAAATAAAATTTTCAAAAAAATTACTATCGAAGAAAACCCTTCATTAAATTTTCTATAGAAATAAAATTTTGACAAAATTTTCTACAGAAAACAAATTTTCTATAAAAATAAAATTTTGACAAAATTTTCTATAGAAATAAAATTTTCAAAAAATTTTCTATAGAAATTAAATTTTGACAAAATTTTCTATAGAAATAAGATTTTGACAAAAAGTTCTAAAGAAACAAAATTTTGACAAGTTCTAGAGAAATAAAAATTTCAGAAAATTTTATATAGAAATAAAATTTTCAAAAAAATTACTATCGAAGAAAACCCTTCATTAAATTTTCTATAGAAATAAAATTTTTACAAAATTTTCTACTGAAAACAAATTTTCAGAAAATTTTCTATAGAAATAAGATGTTGACAAAAAGTTCTATAGAAATAAAATGTTGACAAATTTTTCTATTGGAGTAAAATTTGAAAAAAAAATTCTATAGAAATCAAATTTTCAGAAACTTTTCTATAGGGATAAAAATCTCAGAAAATTTTCCGTAGAAATAAAATTTTTAGAAAATTTTTTATAGAAATAAAATGTTCAAGAAATTTTCTATAGAAATAAAATTTTGAAAATTTTTCTATAGGAATAACATTTTCGTTTTGTTTTGTTATTGTTGGTTTTTTCCTTAATCGAGTGTGTTCAAGTGTGGTTTAATTTTGGGTTTAGTGAACTGCCTGAATTTATTCTGATAATTGGTTGATAGTTTGCTGCAAGTAGAGGTTGCTGATGAGGAATGTGGTAATTCCGAAACGTGCGTCCATCCAACCATCTGGCAGTGTATAGGGCTTTGGCCAAATAAATTTGACAAACATGCTTTTCCTCTGTTGGTTAAGCTACACTTGTAGTTTAGTCAATGCATGGTTTTAAGCTGAAATCAAAAAAAAAAAACAAAAGGAATAACATTTTGACAACATATGGTAAAATGTTCCCCAAATTTTGGTAGATTATTTTTAATCATAGCAAACATCAAAAGCCGATGTTTTTTAAATTTAAAAGAAAATTTTAAAAATATAAAAACTTAAAAGAATATAAAAATTTTAAAAAATATAAAAAGTTAAAAAAATTTCAAAATTTTAAAAAAGTTAAAAAAATATAACAACTTTAAAGTCGAAATGTCAAAAGCTGAACTTTCCAAATTATGAAAAAACTCGAAAAGTCAAAAATCTACGTTTTGCTTAGACGACTACTTCCCACAAAAAAAAGTCGAAGCGATTATTGAAATACTGACTATTGATTTCCTTAACTTTTAAATTTTCTTAACAAAAAAAATAAATAATAGGAAAAATACACTTTTTTGGAAAGTCGAATATATATTGAACTTGATACCTTCCATAAAAACTAACAGAGTTACTTGATAATAAATTTTGGTATAAAAAAATATTTATGAGTTCAATATTTTTCCCAAAAGGATGGTCTAATAAAGGTTCAAATATTTGCCTTTATTAGCTGACATATCACACTTGAAAAAAAAAGAAAATTATTAAAATCCTCCCAATCCCCCACACAAATATGATTTTCATAATAATACCATAAAATTGATTACTCCCCAAATTTCCTCCCTATACCCTACCTAGAAAAATATGTTTTCTCTATACATAAAAAACCTAAATACAATTATTACCTAAAACAGAAAAAAAATTAGAAAAATTTCATATTGAATATTTTCTATAAAAAGAGATTGATAAATTTCTTAATAAACAAACGAACTTAAAAACCACTCACACTTGCTCTTGTATGTTTAAACGAGTGCATAATATGTTTTTTTTTTCTCCAAAAAAATATATACAATACATCATATATTGAGATACAACTAAAATAATTCCTAAAATATTAAAACAAAAAAAAAACAAAACCATAGTTAAATTGAATTGATAGAATGAAGGGCAAAATACTGGATACTTAATGGATAGCCTAATGAAAGAAGCGAAAATAAAATGATAGTGAATCAATAAAGAAGATAAACAAATTTAAATAATTTATTTAAAAAAAGCGCTTTAAACTTTTATAGTAATTAATAGATTTTAATGTTAAACTTTAATAATAAAAGGAAAAACTGTAAAGACAATTTTATGAAACTTTCAGAAAAAAAACATTTACATTTGGAGAGCACTTCTATTCAATTTACAAAACAAGATAAGGACCACAAAAGGTTTGTATTGTAAATAGGATGATAAAACTCTTGACAACTCTCATTCAGGATATATTCATACCATTTGGAAAATCTCCTATTTACCAGGTATGGATCAGAGAATGAAAAAGAATAATCACAAATTTATTTCAATCAAAAGGTATTGCAACCGTTCTCGCGATATGTTCAGCTCACGAGTTCGTTTATTGACTACGATTTATTCATATTTCAATGTTGATGGAAGTCACATGTGATTTTCGAGCCAATTATAAAACAATGAATAACTTTATTTCAGATCTACAACAAATCAAAATGCTTTTTAGTATGTAAACAATAAAATAAACTGTCACTTTTATAAATCTGTCCGCGGTTTAGAAATGATAACGACCTAAAGTTTTTGCAATACATATCAGCCAGCCTGTATATTCTATCCATAACACGGTAGACACAATTGACAGAATTTTACCAAAATTTTCTATAAAAATAAAATTTTGAGAAAATTTCCAATAAAAATAAAATTTTAGAAAATTTTCAATAGAAATTAAATTTTGAGAACATTTTCCATAGAAATAAGATTTTGAGAAAATTTTCTATAGAAATAAAATTTTGACGAAATTATCTACATACATAAAATTGTGGGAAAATTTTCTTTAGAAATAAAATTTTTACAAAAAGTTCTATAGAAATAAAATTGTGACAAAAGTTTTTATAGAAATAAAATGTTCACATAATTTTCTATAGAAATAAAATTGTGGAAAATTTTTCTTTAGAAATAAAATTTTTATAGAAATTCTATAGAAATAAAATTTCAGAAAATATTCTTTAGAAATTAAATTTTCAGAAAATGGCGAAAATTTTTCTATAGAAATAAAATTTTCAAAAAATTTTCTATAAAAATAAAATTTTCCGAAAATTTCTATAGAAATAAAATTTTCAGAACATTTTCAATAGAAATAAGATTTTGAGAAAATTTTCTATAGAAATAAAATTTTGACGAAATTTTCTACATAAATAATATTGTGGGAAAATTTTCTTTAGAAATAAAATTTTTGCAAAAAGTTCTATAGAAATAAAATTTTCACAAAATTTGTTATAGAAATAAAATTTTCACAAAATTTTTTATAGAAATAAAATTTTCTATAGAAATAAAATTGTAGAAAATTTTTCTTTAGAAATAAAATTTTTATAGAAATTCTATAGAAATAAAATTTCAGAAAATATTCTTTAGAAATTAAATTTTCAGAAAATGGCGAAAAATTTTCTATAGAAATAAAATTTTCAGACAATTTTCTATAAAAATAAAATTTTGACAAAATTTTCTACATAAATAATATTGTGGGAAAATTTTCTTTAGAAATAAAATTTTTACAAAAAGTTCTGCAAAATAAAATTTTCACATAATTTTCTATAGAAATAAAATTGTGGGGCATTTTTCTTTAAAAATAAAATTTTTATAGAAATTCTATAGAAATAAAATTTCAGAAAATATTCTGTAGAAATAAAATTTTGACAACATTTACTACATAAATAATATTGTGGGAAAATTTTCTTTAGAAATAACATTTTTACAAAAAGTTCTATAGAAATAAAATTTTCACATAATTTTCTATAGACATAAAATTGTGGGGCATTTTTCTTTAAAAATAAATTTTTTATAGAAATTCAATAGAAATAAAATTTCTTTAGAAATAAAATTTAGAAATAAAATTTTTACAAAAAGTTCTGTAAAAATAAAATTTTCACATAATTTTCTATAGAAATAAAATTGTGGGGCATTTTTCTTTACAAATAAAATTTTTATAGAAATTCTATAGAAATAAAATTTCAGAAAATATTCTTTAGAAATTACATTTTCAGAAAATGACGAAAAGTTTTCTATAGAAATAAAATTTTCTATAGAAATAAAATTTTCAGAAAAATTTCTATAAAAATAAAATTTTCCGAAAATTTCCTATAGAAATAAAATTTTCAGAACATTTTCAATAGAAATAAGATTTTGAGAAAATTTTCTATGGAATTTTATAGAAATTCCATAGAAATAAAATTTCAGAAAATATTCTTTAGAAAATAAATTTTCAGAAAATTTTCTAACGAAATAAAATTTTCAGAAAAACAAAAATAAAATTTGAGAAAATTTTCAATAGAAATACAATTTTCTATAGAAAAAAGATGTTGAGAAAACTTTCTATAGAAATAAAATTTTGACGAAATTTTCTGCATAAATAATATTGTGGCAAAATTTTCTTTAGAAATAAAATTTTTACAAAAAGTTCTATAGAAATAAAATTTTCACAAATTTTTTTTATAGAAATGAAATTTTCACAAAATTTTCTATAGAAATAAAATTGTGCAAAATTTTTCTTTAGAAATAAAATTTTTATAGAAATTCCATAGAAATAAAATTTCAGAAAATATTCTTTAGAAATAAAATTTTCAGAAACTTTTCTAAAGAAATAAAATTTTCAGAAAAAAAAAAATAAAATTTGAGAAAATTTTCAATAGAAATACAATTTTCAGAACATTTTCTATAGAAATATGGTTTTGAGAAAACTTTCTATAGAAATGAAATTTTGACAAAATTTTCTACATAAATAATATTGCGGGAAAAAAATAAAATTTTTACAAAAAGTTCTATAGAAATAAAATGTTCACAAAATTTTTTATAGAAATAAAATTTTCACAAAATTTTCTATAGAAATAAAATTGTGGAAAATTTGTGTTAGAAATAAAATTTTTATAGAAATTCTATAAAAATAAAATTTCCGAAAATGGCGAAAAAGTTTCTATAGAAATAAAATTTTCAGAAAATTTTCTATAAAAATAAAATTTTCAGAAAATTTTCTGTAGAAATAAAATTTTGACAAAATGTTCTACATAAATAATATTGTGGGAAAATTTTCTTTAGAAATAAAAATTTTACAAAAAGTTCTATAGAAATAAAAATTTTCACATTCTTTTCTATAGAAATAAAATTGTGGGGCATAAAATTTTTATAGAAATTCAATAGAAATAAAATTTCAGAAAATGTTCTTTAGAAATAAAATTTTCAGAAAATGGCGAAAAATTTTCTATAGAATTAAAATTTTGACAAAATTTTATATAGAAATAAAATTTTCACGAAATTTTCTATAAAATTAAAATTTTCAGAAAATTTTCTATAGAAATAAAATTTTCAGAAAATTTTCTGTAGAAATAAAATTTTGATCAAATTTTCTATAGAAATAAAAATTTGTATAGAGATACAATTTTGACAAAATTTTCTATAGAATTAAATTTTTGACAAAATTTTCTATATCGGCCAGCCTTTATATTCTATCCATACCGCCGTTGACACAATTGGTAGAATTTTACTAAAATTTTCTATAAAAATAAAATTTTGAGAAAATAAGATTTTGAAAATTTTCTGAAGAAATAAAATTTTGACAAAATTTTCTATGGAAATAAAATTTTGATAAAAGTTTCTATAGAAACAAAATGTTGACAAAACTTTCTAAAATTTTGAAAAAATTTTCTAATGAAATAAAATTTGGGCAAAATTTTCTATAGAATTAAAATTTTGACAAAATTTTCTATAGAATTAAAATTTTGACAAAATTTTCTATAAAATTAAAATTTTGACAAAATTTTCTATAGAATTAAAATTTTGACAAAATTTTCTATAGAATTAAAATTTTGACAAAATTTTCTATAAAAATAAAATTTTGACGAAATTTTCTATAAAAATAAAGTTAGCTGATAGCCTAAGTAGCTAATGCTAGATTTTCTTTCTATTATTCTTATATTTACTATAAGTTTAATAAATAAATAAATAAATAAATAATAAATAAATAAATAAAGTTTTGACAAAATTCTCTAAAGAAAATTATCTATCCACACTTTTTCCTAATGCAAATGGATTGATTTGTACGGTAATTCTCGTTCTCCAAAAATAAAGTGATTCCCTTGACTGCGCAATGGAGTGCGGTGACTGCGTACGGATAACAAACAAAATAATTGTGAATGGATATGAAACGTCTATATTTTTCTTGGTCTATAATGATATTAACCTGAAGTTTGTTGCAATACATATTAGTCACCCTGTATAATGTATCCATATGCGTTTGATTCGATAAACAATTTCCTTCATTTTCATTCTATTGTTATTGAGAAATTTTCTGAAATTTGTCATCGATTATTTATAAACACCCATTATTTCCGGTGTGTGTCTTTGCTAAGCAACATTGACATAACAAACATTATTGTGAATTGCTGCATTGTACTTGTTATTCACAATTATAATAACATGTTGAAGCTGGTTTCGGGCTTAACTAAATACATTAATATTTAACCGGGTTTGTGAAATTGTTACTGCAATCCGGTTTGTCAAGACGATAGTTTTTACGAATTTAAAAATATGTGAAATCGATAAGAATTCAAGTGGTGTTAATACTGTGTATCCTTACAAAATTTGAAATTAAACCTTATACTCTTTGAACTAATTATGATATTATTATGATTTTTATTGAGTTTTATAGGGAACATTGTTTTAGGGAGTATTCCATTCCAAAAATTCATATCAAAATTCCCGTTAGTTTTTTGTAGTTTGTATATTTTTCGGCTACACAATTTTTGCTTCTAAAATACGAAAATACACAATTAAGAAAAGAAAACAAGGATCCGACCCAAACACGACCTTCTAGAATCAAAATACTGACCTCACATTGCTAAAATTGTGCAAAAAATGAATTGTGGCGCCCATATATCGTAAACTATAATATATATTTGCACACGAACTGTTTCGAAGGGTTTTACAAGTTCTATCCATCAAGAAATAAATCGTCGAAATTTCATAAGTGCGGTTTTGACAGCTAAAACAAAATTGTATACCGCCGAGGTGATCACTTTTCAACGCCTACACCCTCACAAAAAATCGCTTCTGTAACATATACTCCCAAACATATTTTGCTTCAAGCATATACATTTTTGGTTATTGCCCAAACATTTATATGTTTGATCTCTACCAATATATAATATGTTTGAAAGCATATTGGTCTAAACAATATATGTTTGGGTAGTCTAAGTTCCAAACATTTTGTATTTTTGCATCCAAATTCAATAATGTTGTCTTCCAAAAAACAATATCTTATTATGTGACCATATAATATGTTTGGAAGCATTTTGCACCCAAAAATATTATATGCTTAAAAAAATTCTCCCAAACAATATTGTGCTCAAAATTTTATTTATTTATTTATATATTTACAATCATAATGAATTATGAAAACAAACAGGTAATATAGGTGCTAACAACATAGGTTTTCGACCTGAATGCTCAAAATTTTGTTTCTGCCCAATTGTATATTCCCCCACATCTTTCTCACTTCCACGAGATTTTTTAGTTCTTAGCACCTTTTTCTGTAATACAAACATTGTAGAAGAAATTATTCAATTTTAAGATTTTTTTTATTCTAATTTTACCTTTTGCCGGACGGGGATTCGAACAGCGGACCACACAGTTTGTAAGGATCAAAGAAGTAGCTGATCAATTGCCCAAGGAAAAATAAAATGTTAATTTTGTAATAACAAGCAACAACCACCAACTTAATTCAATATCGCTCCCTGTTAAATAGCGCTCCAAGCTACTAAACACATATATGTTTATAAGCTATTTCTAAATTAATATATGTTTGCATCCAAGCATATTATATTTACAAACATTTTATGTCCCAAACATAATATGTTCTAACATATTAACATATATGTCCCAAATATGTTATGCTAGTTTATGAACATTATATGCTTGCACTCAAAAATATTGTGTTTAAAAATTTGTGTTCCAAACATATAATGTTTATAGCCAAACATATGAAAAGCAGTCTTTTTCATCCGTGTACAGATCACCCCATGGTGATTTCCCACAATGTAATTAATTTAATTATTATTATTTTTTTTTTTTCAGAAAATATATCCCTTTTCAAATATAGTGTCACCGAACAAAATTTATTTTCAGTGTACATTCCATCAACACTAATGAAGCTTACGCTTTGACAAAATCTGTTTACTTTGCAATTCATCGAGGGATATATTTTGTTTACATTTCTACTGGAAGGATTTTTGTGTTATGAAAAACAAAAATGCCAATTTTTGACAATTACTCTAATTCGTCAAAACGACAAAGGCTGTTCTCTCTTGCTCTCTTTATTATAAGGTCATGCGCATGAGAAATATAGCCTAACAAAAATAAAATAATAAGTAAATGTAAACAAATTGTAACTCTTAATGATAAGATTTTCGGTTGTAATATTTGAGATATTTAGAAATAAAACTCTCTCAATTTTTTAATTAATAGATATAAAAATATTATTATATAATTGAATAATAAATATATTTAACAAATTTATTTAATTCAAATTAAAATTTCCCATATATTTCCTTCCATATTTAATTGCCTTCCTTAATATATTTCAATGTTCTCTTTATATCTCTCCTTAGTATAAAACAGCTGGCCCCACACACAGAGACAAGAGAGTAATTGAGAGCGAGTAATTGTATTATTGCCAGGGCTGCCAATTTTGCCGATTTATCGGCATTTTGACGATTTTTTACTCACAAAATGGACAATTCCGATTTTTTCCGATTTTAACGATATTAACTACGTTCTTTAGACACATAGTTTAGGGAGTTAAAGTTTTAACATTTTGAAGAAATTTTTTAATATATTAAAATAAATTTGAAAAATTTTTGGAAAAAACTCGGGAAAAAACAGCAAACGTATTCATTTTTAAGCAAAAAACTAATATTCTGTACAAAAAATAACCTAAAATGAAATAACTCAAGTTGTTTTAATACCAAAATGGATAATGATTTACTCAGAATGTGCAATAGAAACTAATTATGATAAAATTCTAGTACAGTATAAAAAATAACCACATATAGACAAATCTATCGGAAACACCATCAAAAATCACCTGTTTTGGAAAACACGAGACTTTTTCTTTAGTTTCAAAATATTTAATTTTTAAATAAAAATCTTACTCAATTAATAACAATGTTTTAGAAAAATAGATTTTTTATACAAAAATGACGAAATATTTTTGTTTAACCAGAAAATGATTTTTATGGTAATGTTATTTGTATACAAAACTGATTTCTTTATATATTTTTTTTTATTGAAATGCATAGTTGTGTACATTAACTTTCTGTTTTGTATATGTTTTGTGTTTACCCAAAAAATATGTATAATTTTAATATTATTTATATTGCCGATTTTTTTTGACGATTTTTAAAATGCAAGTGCCGATTATGACGATTTTTGTCCAAAAATGTGACGATTTTTCTTGAAATTTTATTGGCAGCCCTGATTATTGCTGTTATTTTTGTTTATCTTCTCCTTAGCCTTTGTGTGTGTGCGTGTGTAAGCCTCTTCATTAGGTTTTTTTGTGAATGACTCGCGATTACTTTCCAAAAGAGTTTCATTGCATGCTTGCGTATATGGATGTTGGAGTGTGTGTATGTGTGTATCCATGTGCTTTACGAATATCTCTTAGAGCATAAGCTTATCAAATTTGGATGCTGAGTAGTATATAGTATAAGATGAGTGCGTATATGCGAGATGATGACGAAAAGGATTTTTCGTTGGGCCTGTGTGTTTCAGTTTCAGCATCATTGTTATCTCGTACACATCTACGACGAACAAAGTGTTCCATTTCCTCTGCACGCGCGCACACACACACACACTCTTACACTCACGCATTAGTGAAAAGAAAAATTTTTTGGTACGGTCAGAACACTTGAAAAACTTGACACACTCTGTGCTCTGCTGCTCCTTTAGAAGACTCGCAAATAAAAATTGAATATTGATTTATTTAGAAAATAAGAAAATTTAATTAAATTAGAAAAATTGCAAAAATAAATCACCGATCACAATAAAACGAAATCAAGACTTATAAGGCAGCATATATATATATAGCGAAGAACCATAACCAATTACTTTATTTTTGTTATACAATAATTTAAAATCAAGGAAGCAAAAAAACAAAAAAATAGAAAATTATTTAAGAAAAAAACAAAAGAAAATTCTTTAAGAAAAATAAAAGCAAAATTGTATATAATAAATATATATGTGTGTATGTGATTTCTTTAAATTTTGGCGAATATTTGTAAAAAGAAAAAAATCTTAATCGCGTAGAAAAAAACCCCAGGACCACAAAGTAATAGTTACTTTCGTTTTTTTGTTTGGTGTCCCAAAAACCTAGAGGATTCCTTAATTGTGTATATGTGTATGTCGTCTCAGTGTTCTTCTTAATGGATACGAATAAAGTGATGGTTTTTTTTTCTATCTACTTATGTAGCATCGGAATAATGTGATGTGATTGTGTGTATGAATTTTCATTGGTGTTCTTGCATAAGTTTTTGTCACATTCGAATCAAGGATGAAAAGTATCCACATTTGCCAAAAACAGGATAGCTGAGTTTCCATTGACACATACATACCGAGCATACCAAGAAATTTATTATGCATTACATCCTACGAAATACGGGTATCTTAGTGAATATTGAAATAAAATCTACATAAAATTGAAATAAAAAACAAACAAAAAAAAAATAATAATAATATTAAAATAAAAATGGAAACCAAGAATTTTCTTAGTCTATAAGGTTCAAAAAAATATCGAAAATAAAACAACAAAAAAAGCTTTAAAGATATGTACAAATATAAATATGATGCTACCCATTAAGTTTCGTTTAAATGATGTCAAAATCAAAGACATTTTGTCACTGCCTTTTCTAAGGAAATGCCAATGAGATCCTGATGGTCATCTATGACAAAGTCAAAGGCAGTCCCACATCATTAAAACAACTACCACCACCATTATATTCTATGGCCATCTCCACCAATCAATCGCAATAAAGATGGCCATTTGGCAGAGAGTATGTAGATAATCTCTCTCTAAAGACCCTTGGAAAAATTACTACTATATCAGCCAGCCCGTATTGTGCTAAGTTGCCATTGTCTTCAAGTTATTGGTTAAAATTGCCCCTTTTGTCAATGAATAGGGAAAATGCATGGAGGCTCTTGCAAGCAAATGCAATTGGAACACAATAATTGCCATAACAAAAGCAACAAGAAGGCAGTTGCCTAGAACAAAAACAATGCCAAACCACACCATTGAAAAAAGACAAAGATATCTTCTGTAAAGTTTATTAATAGCATCCGAGACCTTTGCTTCCTACGCCCCCTCGCCACAACTCTTATGACGTTGTGAAACAACAAACGTATCTGCATCACAAAAGGACCCAGGACTAATAGTATTAAAATACGTCTTTTTCACTTTACACAAAGGCAAAAAGGCATTGAAGCATTTCGGCTCGTTTTACTTTCTTTGCAACCTACCCACACACACACACACTTACATCGCAAGAACGCAAAAGCAATAACAACGAAATACAAACCTAGCCTAGGATATAGAAACAGCCAATGTTGAATGTTGAAAACGGCCATAGTGAAGGTGCCAACTTAACGCGTTCAACGCGCCAACCTAGAAGAGCACAAATTTGTTGCGGGTTACATCCTCACTTACACAGCCAAAGATGAGTGTAGCGATGCGTATGAATAACGGTGAGTAGTAAAGTACGTATACTTCATGGTGTACCTCCCTATAGCATCAGACAGATAAATGGTGGCGCACACACACACCAGGGATGGAAAATACAATTTTTAAGAAAGTACAAAAGTACTTTTTACTAAAAAAAGTACTTTTTACTAAATTTCAACAAAAATTCCATTGGAAGATTATTGTCAAGAGCTCCTTTAGACTAAATTTTAAAGAAAATAAAATTTTGTTTGTCAACTCCTCAATTTTAAATATTTTTTTAGTTTTATATCCGCTTACAAAGATTACCGTAGTATTGTAACCACGGGTGTCACAGTTGGTAGAATTCTACTGTTTGGTAGATTGGTAGAAGTCATAGGACTGCATACATTTTTTGTAGATAAATAAAAAAAAATTTTCAACAAAAATATAATTTTGAAAAAATTTTGGAGAAAATTTTCTATAGGAATAAAATTTTGCTAACATTTTCATCAGAAATAAAATTTGGAGAAAATTTTCAATAGAAATAAAATTTTGCAAAAATTTTCTATAGAAACAAAATTTTGAGAAAATTTTCTACAGAACTAAAATTTCCAACATAAATAAAATGTTGACAAAATTTTCTACAGAAATTGTCTATAGAAATAAAATTTTGACATAATTTTCTACAGAAATAAAATTTTTTCAAAATTTTCTACCGAAATAAAATTCTGACAATTTTCTATATATATAAAATTTTGACAAAATTTTCATCAGAAATAACATTTTGAGAAACTTTTCTATAGAAATAAAATTTTGAGAAAAATTTTCTATAGAACTAAAATTTTGAGAAAATTTTCTATAGAAATAAAATTTTTAGAAAATTTTCTATAGAAATAAAATTTTTAGAAAATTTTCTATAGAAATAAAATTTTGAGAAAATTGTCTATATTTTATTTTGAGAAAATTTTCTATAGAAATAAAATTTCTAACAGAAATAAAATTTTGACAAAGTTTTCTACCGAAATAAAATACTGACAAAATTGCCTTTATATAGAAAATTATGTCATAAGTTTCTATAAAAATAATATTTTGAGAAAAATTTCTATAGAAATAAAATTTTGACAAAATTATCTATAGAAAAAAAAATTTGTACATAATTTTCTATAGAAATAAAATTTTCTCAAATTTTCTACCGAAATAAAATTTTCAGAAAATTTTCTATAGATATAAAATTTTGAGAAAATTTTCTATAGAAATAAAATTTTGAGAAAAATTTCTATAGAAATAAAATTTTGTCAAAATTTTATACATAGAAAATTTTGTCATAAGTTTCTATAGAAATAAAATTTTGAAAAAAAAATCTATAGAAATAAAATTTTGACATAATTTTTTATAGAAATAAAATTTTGTCAAAATTTTCTACCGAATAAAATTTTGAGAAAATTTTCTATAAAAATAAAATTTTGAAAAAAATTCTATAGAAATAAAATGTTGTCAAAATTTTCTACCGAAATAAAATTTTGACAAAATTTCCATCAGATATAAAATTTTCTATAGCAATAAAATTTTGAGAAAAATTTTCTATAGAAATAAAATTTTGAAAAAATTTTCTATCGAAATAAAACTTTGAGGAATTTTTCTAAAGGAATAAAATTTTGAGAAAATTTTCTATAGGAATACAATTTTGTCAAAATTTTATTCCTATTTTATTTTGAGAAAATTTTCTATAGAAATAAAATTTTCAAAAAAAAATCGAAATAAAATGCTGACAAAATTTTCTTTATATAGAAAATTTTGCCATAAGTTTCTATAGAAATAAAATTTTGAGAAAAAATTTTATAGAAATAAAATTTTGACAACATTGTCTATAGAAATACAATTTTGACATAATTTTCTATAGAAATAAAATTTTGACATAATTTTCTAGAGAAATTAAATTTTTGAAAAAATTTTCTATAGAAATAAAATATTAAGAAAATTTTCTATGAAAATAAAATTTTGAGAAAAATTTTCTATAGAAATAAAATTTTGAAAAAATTTTCTATAGGAATAAAATTTTGAGGAATTTTTCTAAAGGAATAACATTTTGAGAAAACTTTCTGAAGAAATTAATTTTTGCAAAATAATATTTTTTTTTTTAAGATTTTATCCAAATGTTGGTAGATTATATTTGTCTCAAGTTTCGACCGTGACTGTAATGGTTCGCATTATTTTAGTACATTCTTGATATTCAAGAAAATCGTGCTTATGACTATAGCTTTTAGAAAATCGAGATTTTCTTCCCATATGAACTGTTTTACCAAATTTGTAAAATACTATTAGCAAATAAAGGGTGATACGGTCAAAATTTGGTCAACATAAACTTGACGTATTTCTTTCAATTTTGCATTTAAAAACCTGAACACCCAAGCCGGACTATCGACTTACAAGAAGGTAGTGACTCCAAATCGCGATGATAAACAAAATACGACGGCCAAAGCGCGATCCCGGAGGCTGTACACGACGATGCTGACGAAGTTTGACTGCGTGGTTATGGACGACGAAACCTACGTCAAAGCCGACTACAAGCAGCTTCCGGGACAGGAGTTTTATACGGCAAAAGGAAGGGGAAAGGTAGCAGATATTTTCAAGCACATAAAACTGTCAAAGTTCGCAAAGAAATATCTGGTTTGGCAAGCCATCTGTACCTGTGGGATGAAAAGCAGCATTTTCATAGCTTCCGGGACTGTCAACCAAGAAATTTACGTGAAAGAGTGTTTTAATAAACGCCTGCTGCCTTTCCTGAAGAAACACAGTTGTTCCGTACTGTTTTGGCCGGATTTGGCATCTTGCCATTGCGGTAAAAAGGCCATGGAGTGTACGCCGCCAACAACGTGCAGGTGGTTCCCAAGGACAAGAACCCTCCCAACACGCCAGAGCTCCGCCCAATTGAGAAATACTGGGCTATTGTCAAGCGGAACCTAAAGAAGACAAAAAAACTGCTAAGGACGAGCAGCAGTTCAAGGCAAACTGGCTTTCTGCGGCGAAGAAGGTGGACAAGGTGGCTGTACAAAATCTGATGGCAGGTGTCAAGCGTGAGGCCCGGCAATTCGGATTTGGAAAAGCGAAAGCCTAACTGAATATTTTTCCTGAATTTTATACTAATTGAACTTGAAAAAGAAATTTAATTTGATTTTTTAAATAAACGATTTCACCGATTTACACGCGTTTTCCCTTGACCAAATTTTGACCGTATCACCCTTTAAGTTTGTTTAAGACTTTCTCAAATATTAACCCTCTAATGCCCAAGGAAGGTTTTAGTAAAACACACATTAAGACAACAAAAATGGGCAAAATAAAAACAAAACTTATTTGAAACTATTCAAGAGGCTTTGCAGCATATGCTGCATTTTACGGCATACATTTTTCTTGCTTAGTTCTCTTGCTTTTGTGTCGTTAACATGGAAAATTTAATCAGATGGTAAAAAAATTGGGGCATTAGAGGGTTAACATATTTTGTCAAAACTATTATATCATAAATCTGATATCGGCTCAAAACTGTCTACACAAAGGTACTAAATCATTCGCGGGGCTACTACGGTACTGGTGAAAAAGTATTTAAAAAGGTACTATAGTACTGCATTTTCCATCCCTGATACACACACATGCATATTTCAATGTGGAGTTTAGGGGTTACAATTGAGAAATATTTACATTTTTTGGGAAAGGGGGAATAATTTGAAACCTAATTGAAGTGAATTGTTTCCTCAATATGTGGTTGGTTCACCGCTATTAGGTTTGGCTCGGAATCAATACCAAAATAATTTATGTAAAGACAAAATCTTTGGAACAGGGTAAATTTTTTTTCTCTGTCTAGGACATTTGGTAATTTTATTTTTTTTTTTGTTTTTTCTTAAGCAAGCATAAAGCTAATTTTGTAAATACAGTGAAGCCTCATTCCAAACTTGGACACTCTGAAAAGTAGTGAGTGTCCAAGTTTGGAATGAGGCTTCACTGTGTTTACAAAATTAGCTTTTTACAATGAATGAACCTCAAAAAAGACAAAATTTAGGAGATGTCCACATCTGCGAGGTTTCACCATAATTTTTGATATTGAGAATTTTAAGTAAAGAAAAATGCAATATTTCAAATATTATCATTTTCTCAACAACATTTGCAGGAATTTTACTTTCATTTCACAATTATATATACGAGTATAACGTTTCGATATATCTGCAAAAGATCACAATCGTTGATACCCTATATCACACTTCTCTAAACCTGATACAAATGATATTTCTGCGTGGTTATACTGAACAAAATATTTACGTGGTATTAAAGATTATGCAACCTAAATTTTAGATTGCTTAATTTACACAATATTAAAGACAAATTTCTTTAAAATAATGAAATTTTTATTAAAAGACAATTTATAATAATTTTTTCAATTTTTTTTATTAAATTTAAGACACAATTTTTAGAAATTTGAGTAACTCCTATAAAGCCATATGCCCTTGAACTTAAGCCAATTTTTCCTTAAAATACGGGAACACATTTTTGTATTAAAGAAATCGTCTTTAAATTAACTGAAATATTTAATCTTTAGATTTAAGATAAAAACGCTTCAAATATAGGCTAACAGTTTTTTTGAGGATTTTCGTCTTTGGTTTGAAGTTTTTTTTTTTTTTTGAAATTAAGAAAACATTGTTTTCTTTATATCCTTAATAATTTAAATTTTAAACTGTCGTTTGTTTGTACGTCATTAGCTTACAAATATATCGCAAAAAGAGATTGAAAATTGAAAAATGAGATCTGTATCGGAATCGATAACAAAGTCCTTAAAGAAAGTTCAAAATCTTTGGATCTAAGTAAACTGTTTTTTATACCCTAAATCACATAGTGATCAGAGTATAATAACTTTGATCTGCCAAAAAATGTGCTTACCAGAAATATTGATGTAAGACCCATAAAATATATAACGATCGAAACAGAATCACCTCCTGACTCGATCTAGCGCTTGGTGTCCGTCCGTCTGTCAGTCCATGTATTTGTTGTTCGCAGGATTCCGGTCGCAATTATGAACAGATTTTGATGAAATTTGGTGTGTGGCATACAGGGACAAACACTATTGAATTTGGAAAAAAATCGGATCAAATTTAGATATAGCTGCCATATATACACTGAAAAAAATATTGACCTAATATGGAAGATTATGCAACTTAAATTTTAGGACAAGAAATTTACGTAATGTTAAGGACAACATTTTTTAAAACAATGATAACTATTTTAATTAAAAGAAAGTTTATAATGCTTGCTTCAAAATTTTTTTCATTAAAATTAGGACACAAATCATGAAATTTTGAGTCTCTCTGCTGAAGTTGTAAATCTTTGAAGTACGGCAAATATTCCTTAAAATAAAGAAAAACATTTTTAATTTAAAGTCTTTAACTCAACTTTTTTTTTTTTTTTTTTTTTTTTTATTTAAGCAATTATTGTACAAACTTCATGCTTAACTTATACTACAACTAGTCTCTAGCTAATAAAGGACTAACCAGTAGTTCAAATGTTGGTGTCGATAGACGTAATAGTAAAATTATCTTAGTTCAAGAAATTATTGAATTAAGAAAATGCATGTAAAAAAAAAATATTTGGTTATGTAGTTCGGTTTTATGTAGTAAAACGTGTAATTAGATCTCGAGGATAAAATCGCCTTAGTCTTCTAGGTTGATCTGAAGGTTCTAGTAATTTTACAGCTTCACGGTTTACGTGTTGCTGAAGACGCATATAGTGTTTTTGGGCGTATCTCGAGATTTCCTCATTAACTGTACTTATTTGTAAGTCTCGATGCAGGTCCTTATTTCGGACATACCATGGAGCATTAACTGCTGATCTTATTGCTTTGTTCTGAAATTTTTGAATTTTTGCTATAGCACTATTTGATGCACAACCCCAAAGTTCAATACCATATAGCCATATTGGCTTTAGTGTTTGCTTATATATTAGGAGTTTATTATCATTTGAGAGAACGGAATTTCTGCCCATTAACCATTGTAAGTTACGATATTTGATATCCAATTCTTCACGTTTTTTATCGATATGGTCTTTCCAAGTTAATTTGGAATCCAGTATAAATCCAAGATATTTTGCGGAATTTGTATGTGGTACTTGTTCTGTGTTTATGTATAGAGGCTTATATTGCGTAGTGATTTTTGCAAAGTCGACGTGTAGAGATTTGCTGCTGTTCAATTTAAGACCCCATTCAGTTGTCCATTGATAAACTTTGTTGAGGCCTTCTTGGAGTTGGCTTATGGACTCATCCGTGTTTCTCCCCGAAGACATTAACACCGTATCATCGGCAAATGTTCCTATGAAGCACCTTTCGGTTACAGGCATATCATAAGTATATAATAGATATAATAATGGGCCAAGAATGCTGCCTTGTGGTACCCCTGAATATATTGGGTAGAGTTTTGTAAATTCATCGTCATGACGTACTCTATAAAAGCGGTTACTGAGGTATGAACCTAAGATTTCACAGTAATTTTTTGGAAGCAACCTTTCAAGTTTGCTAAGAAGACCTTCATGCCACACACCGTCAAAAGCCTGAGAAATGTCCAAGAAAACAGCAGAACAAACTTGCTTATGTTCAAAAGCGTAATTAATATTTTCAGTTACCCTATGTACTTGTTCGATTGTAGAGTGCTGTTTGCGAAAGCCAAATTGGTGGTCAGGTATAATATCCCTCGAATGGACAAAGTACTCCAGTCTTTTTCGGAATAATTTTTCAAAGAGCTTCCCTATAACTGGCAGAAGTGATATAGGTCTATATGAGCTGGGATCATGAGGGTTTTTGCCCGGTTTTGGTATCATGACTATTTCTGCAACTTTCCAGCAGCTAGGCACGTATTTCAATTTTAGTACAGCGTTCATTATTGTGGTCAAGCGCGCGAAACCATGATATGGTAAGTTTTTAAGGACATCACTCTTTAATTGGTCGAAACCACCAGATTTGTTGTTTTTGAGTTGTTTGACCTCATTCCACACTTCTCTAAAAGAAATGTTGTCAATAGGAATTTCGGCATGGATCGATTGTTGGTGAAGATTTTGATTTGCATTATTTGGTATTTGCGTATAATTTGAAAATATAGATTGTAGGTTTTGTGCGAACTCATCTGCTTGTTCAATGCTGCTCTTAGCCCATTTTCCGTTCCTTTTTAATATTGCTACTTTTTGTACTGCTGGTCTATTTTTTAGATTTACTGCCTTCCAAAGGGAATGGTCTGAGTTTTTGTTTGGGGCAAGGTTTGACAAGAACCTATGGAAATTTTGATCCTTGTGTTTTTTTGTCAGCCTGCTTAATTTTTTGGTAGCATTATTTAACATAGTTTTGTCTTCAGGTGACCGTGTTTGTTGCCATCTTTTCCTAAGCATTCTTTTGAGTTTGATTTGATTTATTATATGTTGCGGATAAGAACACATATTAGTTACATTATATGGTTCTGGTGTACTATGCCACGCAGCATTTTGTATCAGGTTTGTGAACGCCTCCACTTCTTCTTCGAATTCATTCGAATTTGTAATCGGCGAATGACTAATGGACTTTGTGATTATGTGTCTAAAGTAATTCCAATCAGTTCTTTTGTTTGTCATTCCATAATTAGTTTGTGTAACTGTTGGTCTGCTTAAATAATACAAATAGATGGGTGAATGGTCAGAGCTAAGTTCATGACCATCTTCTATTCTAAGTTTACTAGGGGGAATTTTTTTGGTAATAACTCAATTGATATATTGAATTTTGAAATTTAAGATAAAAACGCTTCAAATATAGGCCAAGACTTATTTGAAGGATTTGCATCTTTGGTTTAAAGTTTTTTTCAACATTAAGAAAACTGTTTTTACTTTAAAGTACCTGACATAATTTGGATTTTGAAATTGGAATTTGTTTGCACATAAATACCTTTATTAATATATCGCAAAAAGAGAATAAAAATTCGATGAATGAGTTCTGAATCCAATTTTAATTTGATTGATCCTAGATTTAAAGCCAGGTAGGTCCGTAAAAAATGTATTTATTTTAGCAAAGCCGCATCTTTGGCTCGGAATCAATACCAAAATCCTTAGGGGAAGGTCAAAATCTTTGAATCCAAGTAAACTTTGTTTTTTTTTTTTTTTTTAGTGTAGGTATTGTCCGATAAATTGGGGTCAGATAGTGTTCATTTACTAACCGATCGGCGTCAAAATTGCCACAAGGTAATCCAACTGACCACCCTTTAAGTGTACCAAATTTCATCGAAATCGGTTTAGATATAGATATAGCTCCCATATATATGTATCGCTCGATTTAGCCAAATATGGCCATAAGTCTTTTATTTATCAATCGATCTGACTCAAAGTTTGCCTAATCTTATTTTTCTATAGCACTTACTATATGTTGAAAAAATCATCGAAATCGGTTCAGATTTATCTATAAGTCCAATATATATGTAACGCCCTATTTTCACAAATTTGGCCATAATACTCTTATTAATCAACCGATCTTACTAAAATTTGGCTTACTCTAATCTTCTATAGTACTAACTTTATGTGCAAAATATCATCGATTCAGTTTTAGATATAGCTCCCATATAAATATATGAAGCGCCGATTTTGAAGAATTTGCGCCTTATAACCTTATTTTTGACCATAGGGACTCATTTCTTAACCGATCTTACTCAAATTTAGCACAAGATAATCTTCTGTAATATCAAAAAAATCTGCAAAATATAATACAAATCGATTCAGATTTAGATATAGGTCTCATATATATATCGTCCGTTTTTGAAAAATTTACTCCTTATAACGTTATTTCTGACCATAATAGCTTTATTTAGTACCCGATTTTAATCAAATTTAGCACAAGTTAATCTTCTGTAATATCAACAAAACCTGCAAAATGTAATCCAAATCGGTTCAGATTTAGATATAGCTCTCATATATATGCATCGCTCCATTTTCCCAAATATGGCCATAATACTCTTATTTATTAACCAATGTTGCTCAAATTTCAAATGTACATGTGCTAGGTGATCGTATTAAGACTTCCATGCAGCTCTTTTTTTCAGAAATTTTGATTTATTACCCACCCTAATTGTGCGGTTTCCACTTTTTAATAATGGACTCAATATTAGTGGCATACTAACTCTGTAGACTCTGAATCAACTATAGCTCTTAATATCAGACATTTCGGTTCAGAATGTGATAAAATTCCAATAACCATGTACCCTTTAATGCTCTTATATATGGAAATTCGAGTTTTTCCCCAAAACCTATACAAATGACAACCCACAAATACCTATGTTTATTAATTCGGTAGGGATGGTTTAGGGTATGATATAGTCGGTCCCGCCCAACTTTCTACTCTACTCACTTGTTTGAGTGTAGGAATGTCAGGGGATGAGTACATAGAAAAATAACTTAAAAACAAAATGAATTAGTAAAAGTTGATTGAAGCCGAAACGTGTTCTATGAAAAAATTAATTGATAGAATAAATTTTTCAAGAATTCATTCTATCAATCTCAAAAAGCAAGATTTTTATCCTTATAGCTGAGTACTATGTTCAGTTTTCAAGCTGAAAACCAGCTTTTTTTAAGCAATGGTAATTCTCCCTTTGTATCCAAGCTAACATTGCCTGAGTGTATGTGTTTTAAAGTGAATGAGCATTTTGTTTACTTACAATAAAAATGTTAACATATGATTGGTAATTATTATGTTTTTTAATTCTATTCATGAATTAAAAATTTGTCACATGTCAGTGTTTTTTTTTTATAACATTCTTCCGTTTAGATACATATTTAACCTCAAAAGGGTATTCATTGTAAAAATTCACTTTATGGCCATACACTACCGGTAGTTGGCAAATAATAACAAAAAGAGTTTCCGTTATTTGTCTATAACATAGTCACAATCACCATATGCAAACTCTATGAGCGTGTGTGCATATTTAGCGAAACGAAAAGGCAGAGAGCAATCACACTCATCGTGGCTTTATGTTTTCATAGTTCGTGTATATGTGAGGGGGAGTAGGATGAGGAGGAGGACGAACATACTCAACATGCTGTTACTTCATTATGTAGAGCAACTCACACACCAAGTAACCCACAAAAAAAAAAAAAAAAA
The DNA here is from genome assembly GCF_050003625.1 of Haematobia irritans. NCBI lineage: Eukaryota > Metazoa > Arthropoda > Insecta > Diptera > Muscidae > Haematobia > Haematobia irritans. The sequence continues at coordinate 218,805,004 of NC_134398.1, read as the reverse complement.
ACAAACTGCTGCTACTGCAGCAGTTCGAGCAATGAATAAAGGAAACCCATTTGTAGTGTTATGTTTCCTGTTCCTCTATTTCCTTTCGTTTCGTTTTTCACTACTCAACTACACCAACTAACATTGTCGATATTTTTGTCCCTGTCCTAGTCCCTGATGTTGTCGGCATTAGCAACGACGACATCAGGATTTCCATACTCACCCTCATCGCCCTACGAGATATAGATGTAGACATTGTTGCTGTTGTTTATGTTGCGGTTGACTTTTTACAACGTCTTTTCGTTGTTGGTTGTTGGTTTTCTTCGCCTTTGTGTGCTTCTCGTAGGCATTTTTCTTTTTTTCCGCTTTTTCTCTTCATTCATATATAATTTCTTTTCTTACCAAAAAGTTTTTTTGTTGTTGTTGCCAAACAGGCTCATTTGTATTTATATACACTCTCACACACAGCTATACACCATTGTCAGACCCACATATGCCATGGAATTTTAAGTAATTGTAAATAATTGCACAGCACTGACATACTTTGACTCTCATCCATTTACTCTCCCACACACACACGCACTCAGAGACTACCGTTTAATGCTGTACTACATTTATGGTGGGAGTATGTAAATCGATATGTGCATGGGTGTGTGTTTCAGTGAGAGCGGGTGAGTGGTGTCTGTTAGTAGGATGTGCATGGTTAGGTATCATCATCGCACACAGCAATTTAAAAAAAAGCATGTAAATTTTTAATTAGGAGGCGAGTATACAAAAAGAACAGGTAATTGTTACCTACTCAAGTGTCTCTCTTTCGTCTTAATTTGATACGGAAGCCTACTTAAATTGCCTGTTGCCAAGATACGAGAAAGATGAACAATATTATGAATTCCGTTTCAAAAAATTAAGGCATTATTCTTTTTGGGGGAGAGGAGACAACGTGAATGTGCCTACAATGCCTTTATGAAATATTTATTTATTTTTCTGGGGGATGTGTGTGTGTGGTAGTAATGAAAATTTCAGAATCCATTTACTTTTGCTCGATATAGTGGATGGCCACCATTTGCTTTGAGACTGAGACGTTCAAAAAAAAAAATAATAAATAAATAAATAAATAAAAAAATATAATAAATAATTTCAGCAGCACAATTGTAATCTGCAAATTATTTCTTTTAATTCATTTTTTTATAACTCGCTTTTTTCACATTTTTAATGGGTAATTTAATTTTGTTTTTGTTTCAAGTAGGTTAAAACCAGAGTAAGAATTAATAAAATGATATAAATTATCAAAAAAATACAATATCCATTCTAGAAAAATTGCGAATGTTTGAAAATTTTTGAAGTCAAACGTTACAGACAAGCGTTGGAATTCATAAAAAAATTATATAAATTATTTTTTTAGCACAAAATCACAAACTTTCTTAATTCACATCCATAACACTGAAGGTGTGATCCAAACCTTGAGAAGTGATGCAATTTAAGTGCAACGTCTGTTGAAATGGTGGACATCCGTCCTATGATAAGCACAGTTGCCACAGTTGGTAGAATTCTACCAAAAATGGTAAATTTTTTACTTTTTGGTAGATAGGTAGAATTCTTGATGTTTTGGTAGATTTTGCAAAACATTCCTCCCCAACTAAGAGGTAGTTCAATTTTCTATAAAAATACAAATTTGACAAAATTTTCTATAAAATCACAAATTTGACAAATAAAATTTTTATTTAAAAATTTTCTACAAAAATAAAACGTTGATAAAATTTGACAAATTTTTCTATCGAAATGAAATTTTGACAACATTTCTATAGAAATAAAATTTTGACAAAATTTTATATTGAAATAAAATTATGACACAACTTTCTATAAAAATAAAATGTTGACAAGATTTTATATCGAAATAAAATGTTGACAAAATTTCCTACCAAATAAAATTTTGACAAAATTTTCTGTCAAAATATAATTTAAAAACAAAATTTTCGTTCGAAATAAAATTTTGACAAAATTTTCTATCAAAATATAATTTAAAAGAAAAATCTGTAGAAATAAATTTTGACAAAATTTTCTTTCGAAATAAAATTTTGACAAAATTTTCTATCAAAATAAAATTTTGACAAAATTTTCTATCAAAATAAAATTTTGACAAAATTTTCTATCAAAATAAAATTTTGACAAATTTTTTCTATCGAAATAAAATGTTGAAAAATTTTCTATAGAAATAACATTTTGACAAATTTTTCTATAGCAATAAAAATTTAACAAAATTTTTTGTCTCAATAAAATGTTGACACAATTTTCTAGAGAAATGAAATTTTGACAAAATTTTCTTTAGAAATAACATCTTCTATCAAAATAAAATTTTGACAAAAGTTTTTGTCGGAAATAATTTAAAAAAAATGTTCTACCAAAATTAAATTTTGTCAAAATTTTCTATAGCAATAATAATAAACTTTTGAGAAAGTCTCCTATCGAAATAAAATTTGACAAATTTTCTACAGAAATAAAATTTTGACAAAAATTTCTATCGAAATAAAATTTTGACAAAATTTTTTATTGAAATGAAATTTTGACAAAATTTTCAATAAAATTAAATTCAAACAAAATTTTCTATAGAAAAAAAGGTTGACAAAATTTTCTATAGAAATAAAATTTTGACAAATTTTCTATAGAAGTATTATTTTTACAAAATTTTCTAGGAAAAGAGATATGTTTGTACGAATTTATTTCGGCATAAGCCGGCTAGGTATAGTGGCAGTCCGATCATGCAAAACCTTTTTTCGGAAGGTTCAAGTGTGTTTAATTGTTGGGTTTAATGCACTGCCTGAATTTATTCTGATAATTGGTTGATAGTTTTGCTGCAAGTAGAGGATGCTGATGAGGAATGTGGTAATTCCGAAACGTGCATCCATCCAACCATCTTGCAGTCTATAGAGCTTTGCCCAAATAAATTTGACAAACATTCTTTTCCTCTGTTGGTTAAGCTACACTTGTAGCTGAAACAATTAAGGAAAGTCTAAAGTCGGGCGGGGCCGACTATATTATACCCTGCACCATTTTGTAGATCTAAATTTTTGATACCATATCACATCCGTCAAATGTGTTGGGGGACAGACTTTGATAGACTTCCACAAAATCTATAGACTCAAAATTTAAGTCGGCTAATGTACACAAAAAAATTTTCTGATTCAATCACGAAATTAATTGATCCAATTATTTTTTAATTGAAATGTCTTCAATCACAGAAATGATAGTATCAATTAAAAAATTAAGTGAAAGTCAATTAAAAAATTAATTGACACAATTAAAAAATTAATTGATACTATTAATTTGTGTGATTGAATTTCAAAAAAAAAATGTTTCAAAAAATTTGCTGAACCAATCAAACTTTTAATTGAATATTTCTTTAAACTCAATTAAAATTTTAACTGGAAAAATTTTCGTAAAATATTTTTCTGTGTGCACTAGGGTGGAATACAATGTTAGTAAAAAATTATGGAAAACATTCAAATCTGAAGCAATTTTAAGGAAACTTCGCAAAAGTTTATTTATGATTTATCGCTCGATATATATGTATTAGAAGTTTAGGAAAATTAGAGTCATTGTTACAACTTTTTGACTAAGCAGTGGCGATTTTACATTTTTTACCATTTTTGTCGAAATCAGAAAAACATATATATGGGCTATATCTAAATCTGAAATATGGGTTATATCTAAATCTGATTTCAACCAAATTTGGCACGCATAGCTACAATGCTAATTCTACTCCCTGTGCAAAATTTCAACTAAATCGGAGTTAAAAATTGGGCTCTGTGGTCATATGAGTGTAAATCGGGCGAAAGCTATATATGGGAGATATATCTAAATCTGAACCGGTTTCAACCAAATTTGACATGCATAGCTACAATGCTAATTCTACTCCCAGTGCAAAATTTCAATTAAATCGGAGTAGAAGATTGGCCACTGTGGTGATATGAGTGTAAATCGGGCGAATGATATATATGGGAGATATATCTAAATCTGAACCGATTTCAATAAAATTTGGCACACTTGACTACACTACTTATTGTACTCCTAGTGGAAAATTTCAACCAAATTGGGGTAAAACTCTGGCTTCTGGGACCGTATTAGTCTATATCGGGTGAAAGATATATATGGGAGCTATATCTAAATCTGAACCGATTTCAATAAAATTTGGCACACTTGACTATAGTACTAATTGTTCTTCTTGTGCAAAATTTTAAGCAAATTAGGTTAAAACTCTGGCTTCTGGGGCCATATAAGTCCATATCGGGCGAAATATATATATGGGAGCTATGTCTAAATCTGAACCGATTTCAATAAAATTTGGCACACTTGACTAGAGTACTAATTGTTCTTCTTGTGCAAAATTTTAAGCAAATTAGGTTAAAACTCTGGCTTCTGGGGCCATATAAGTCCATATCGGGCGAAATATATATGGGAGCTATATCTAAATCTCGACCGATTTCTTCCCAAATCAATAGGGTTCTATTCTGAGCAAAAACACATACTTGTGCCAAATTTGAAGTCGATTGGACTAAAACTGCGACCTAGACTTTGATTACAAAAATGTGTTCAGGGACAGACGGACATCGCTATATCGACTCAAGAGCCCACCCTGAGCATTTTTGCCAAAGAGATCATGTGTCTATCTCGTCTCCTTCTGGGTGTTGCAAACATATGCACTAACTTATAATACCCTGTTCCACAGTGTGGCGCAGGGTATAAAAAAAAATTTTTGACAAAATTTTCTATAGATATAAAATTTTGACAAAATTTTCTATAGAAATAAAATTTTGACAAAATTTTCTATAGAAATAAAATTTTGACCAATTTTTCTATAGAAGTATGATTTTTACAAAGTTTTCTATAGAAGTATGTTTTTACAAAATTTTCTATAGAAGTATGATTTTACAAAATTTTCTATAAAATTAAATTTAAACAAAATTTTCTATAGAAATAAAATTTTGACAAAATTTTCTATAGAAATTAAATTTTTACAAAATTTTGTATAGAAATAAAATTTTGACAAAATTTTTTATTGAAATAAAATTTTGACAAAATTTTCTATAGAAATAAAATTTTGACAAAATTTTCTATAGAAATAAAATTTTGACCAATTTTTCTATAGAGATAAAATTGTGACAAAATTTAGTATAGAAATAAAATTTAAACAAAATTTTCTATCGAAATAAAATTTTTACAAAATTTTCTATCGAAAGAAAATTTGGACAAAATTTTGTATAGAAATAAAATTTTTACAAAATTTTCCATCGAAAGAAAATTTTGACAAAAATTTCTATAGAAATAATAATACAGAAAAATTTTTAGAATATAAAAAAATATGATCGAAAACTTTAAAAAAGATATTTTTAAGATATTTGTGGTAAAAATTTTCCTTAATTTTTTGCAGACTATTTTTGGCATGTGTGGAAACAGTGATGACAAGCCCATGTTAAGTTTATCGCTTCTGCCCAAATTTTGCACCACTTTCGGATTCAAAAAGACAATTTTTACTGTTTTCTTTGTGAAGCTTTTATTGCTGGGAAATTATAGCAACCCGAAGTTGGTTGCTATGCACTTTAGCCACCCTGTAAGGGTATATTTTCATTAAAATTGCTTTCTAATTGGTCAGCTTTCTAATTGGTTGAAGTATCGTCCAATTTAGTAAAAAATGGTAGTGTATCCTAATGTCGATGTGTGTAGCCTAAAAAATCGCTACTGCTAAGTGGAAAAATTATTTTAAAAATTTCTTAAGTTTACTAATATATCTCTATATTTAATTAAATATAAACGTATAAATAACAATATTTTCGAAACTATATTTCGTACCTTTTCTGAAATAAAAGTCGTACAAAATGTATACAAACCTCGTTCTCTCCTTCTTTCTTCCAGAGGAGAATATCTCTCTCAATCTCTAATCTTTTTCAAAACAGCAAAACATTAACTTAACATACATTTCAAACTAATTCCATGCTCATATCTTATATGCATAACATTTTTTACTTCAGTATGGGACCACCATATCATACAAACTTGCATACACCGCCAGCCCTCCGAACACACATATCCCAAATATAAGCAGCGTTGAAAATAACCTGATTTTATGGCATTACATCTCATCAGATTCCTTCGTAGCAGCATCATCATCATCATCTTCAGCGTCATCACATTGACGTTGCGTTGGCAATGTTAAAGCTTTTGTGTGTGTGTGTGACGATGAAAGCTGCAACGAAGAAAAGGTATTTTCAGTTTTTATTATGTGTCTGAAAAGGATATGAACATGGAAATGGAGAATTTATTGAGTTCCACCATCTGGCCGGAATTACAACGGAGAGAGACGGCGTGAGAGAGAGAGGGAAGAGGGAATAAGTGACATTTCGCAAAAGCGAAGCATGAGTAGGAGACGGAAGTGGTTGTGCCTCATTTGTTGCCAGGATGCTTTAGCATGAACATGAAGGCATTTTAATTTCAATATTAAATAAAATTAAGCCCTGCCAATGGCATGCCGACTCAGGATGATAGTTGTCAGTATCAAACAACAAGAACCAGACAGACAGACAGCCATAGTGACTAAATGGCTGACAAAGTATATCACACTAGCATGAATGGAGGAGTTTTGAAATGGGTTTTTATGTGGATGCTGATACCGCTATAGGAGCGGTTCTTCCTTTATGTCCCCTCCTTATTCATCCTGTATTAAAATTTTTTAGCTTTGACAATCATATTTTGTTATTTTCCTTTTTTCGCTCACACTCCGCTATACAAATTTTCGTAAATATGCTCTGAGTGTTCCCCGTTTCCGGCTTAGTGTTGCTTTCACCATCGTAGTAAATTTCTGCAAATATGAAAATACCAATTATAAAGCAATCGGAGGAGGATGTTGTTGTCGTCGTCGTCAATGGATGATAATGGGCGAATGAGCTTCGGTATTTTAGGATGTAAATGGCTCAACAATTTATGGCATTTTCTCATGGATAAAGTTGCCTGGAAAATGCTTTCAAATGCTATTTTAACCCATAGAGTTTTAATTTGTCACATGGATTAAAATTAAAATGGATTGGAAGAGTGTGAGAGAGACACAGAGAGAGGGAATTAAAGGTTTAGTGGAACGGATAAATTGGGGATATGTTTAAGTACATAAGCCTCGTACAGTTAATGAAATTCCATTGGATAGAAAATTAATTTAACACTTTATTAAAATTTAATTTTTACCATTAATAGTAAAACATAATATTTAAAGAACAAATGCCAAAACGTTTTTTTTCAGCGGTAATGCTGGTGACACTTCTGAGAATTTCAAAATTTTTTACAAAAAATGTCGATAAAAATAAAATTTTGACAACAAAAATTAATAGAAATAAAATGTTTACCAAAATTTCTATAGAAACAAAATTTTGACAAAATTTTCTACAGAAATAAAATTTTGACAAAATTTTCTATAGAAATAAAATTTTGACAAAATTTTCTATCGAAATAAAATTTTAACAAAATTTTCTATAGAAATAAAATTTCGACAAAATTTTCTATAGAAATAAAATGTTGATTAAATTCTCTATAGAAATAAAATTTTGCCAAAATTTTCTATAGAAATAAAATTTTGACAAAATTTTCTATAGAAATAAAATTTTGACAAAATTTTCTATAGAAATAAAATGTTGATTAAATTCTCTATAGAAATAAAATTTTGACAAAATTTTCTGTAGAAATAAAATTTTGACAAAATTTTCTATAGAAATAAAATGTTGATTACATTCTCTATAGCAATACAATTTTGACAATCTTTTCTTTAGAAATAAAAGTTTGTCAAAAAACTTCGATAAAAATAAAATCTTGACAAAATTTTCTATAGAAATAAAATTTTGACAAAATTTTCTATAGAAATAAACTTTTGACAAAATTTTCTATACAAATAAAATGATGACTAAATTCTCTATAAAAATAAAATTTTGACAAATTTTTCTATAGAAATAAAATTTTGTCAAAATTGTCTATAGAAATAAAATTTTGACATAAAATTTCTATAGAAATAAAATTTTGACAAAATTTTCTATAGAAATAAAATTTCGACAAAATTTTCTATAGAAATAAAATTTTGACAAAATTTTCTATCGAAATAAAATTTTAACAAAATTTTCTATAGAAATAAAATTTCGACAAAATTTTCTATAGAAATAAAATGTTGATTAAATTCTCTATAGAAATAAAATTTTGCCAAAATTTTCTATAGAAATAAAATTTTGACAAAATTTTCTATAGAAATAAAATTTTGACAAAATTTTCTATAGAAATTAAATTTTGACAAAATTTTCTGTAGAAATAAAATTTTGACAAAATTTTCTATAGAAATAAAATGTTGATTACATTCTCTATAGCAATACAATTTTGACAATCTTTTCTTTAGAAATAAAAGTTTGTCAAAAAACTTCGATAAAAATAAAATCTTGACAAAATTTTCTATAGAAATAAAATTTTGACAAAATTTTCTATAGAAATAAACTTTTGACAAAATTTTCTATACAAATAAAATGATGACTAAATTCTCTATAAAAATAAAATTTTGACAAATTTTTCTATAGAAATAAAATTTTGTCAAAATTGTTTATAGAAATAAAATTTTGACATAAAATTTCTATAGAAATAAAATTTTGACATAATTTTCTATAGAAATAAAATGATGACTAAATTCTCTATAAACATAAAATTTTGACAAATTTTTCTATAGAAATAAAATTTTGTCAAAATTGTCTATAGAAATAAAATTTTGTCAAAATTGTCTATAGAAATAAAATATTGACATAAAATTTTTATAGAAATAAAATTTTGACATAAAATTTCTATAGAAATAAAATTTTGACAAAATATTTTATAGAAATAAACTTTTGACAAAATTTTCTATAGAAATAAAATTTTGACAACATTTTCTATAGAAATAAAATGTTGATTAAATTTTCTATAGAAATAAAATTTTGACAAAATTTTCTATAGAAATAAAATTTTGACAAAATTTTCTATAGAAATAAAATTTTGACAAAATTTTCTATAGAAATAAAATTTCGACAAAATTTTCTATAGAAATAAAATGTTGATTAAATTCTCTATAGAAATAAAATTTTGACAAAATTTTCTATAGAAATAAAATTTTGACAAAATTTTCTATAGAAATTAAATTTTGACAAAATTTTCTGTAGAAATAAAATTTTGACAAAATTTTCTATAGAAATAAAATGTTGATTACATTCTCTATAGCTATACAATTTTGACAATCTTTTCTTTAGAAATAAAAGTTTGTCAAAAAACTTCGATAAAAATAAAATCTTGACAAAATTTTCTATAGAAATAAAATTTTGACAAAATTTTCTATAGAAATAAACTTTTGACAAAATTTTCTATACAAATAAAATGATGACTTAATTCTCTATAAAAATAAAATTTTGACAAATTTTTCTATAGAAATAAAATTTTGTCAAAATTGTCTATAGAAATAAAATTTTTACATAAAATTTCTATAGAAATAAAATTTTGACAAAATTTTCTATAGAAATAAAATTTTGACAAAATTTTCTATAGAAATAAAATTGTGACAAAATTTTCTGTAGAAATAAAATTTTGACAAAATTTTCTATTGAAATAAAATTTCGACAAAATATTCTATAGAAATAAAATGTTGATTAAATTCTCTATAGAAATAAAATTTTGCCAAAATTTTCTATAGAAATAAAATTTTGACAAAATTTTCTATAGAAATAAAATTTTGACAAAATTTTCTATAGAAATAATATTTTGACAAAATTTTCTATCGAAATAAAATTTTGACAAAATTTTCTATAGAAATAAAATGTTGATTAAATTCTATATAACAATACAATTTTGACAATCTTTTCTTTAGAAATAAAAGTTTGTCAAAAAACTTCGATAAAAATAAAATCTTGACAAAATTTTCTATAGAAATAAAATTTTGACAAAATTTTTTTATAGAAATAAAATGATGACTAAATTCTCTATAAAAATAAAATTTTGACAAATTTTTCTATAGAAATAAAATTTTGTCAAAATTGTCTATAGAAATAAAATTTTGACATAAATTCTCTATAAAAATAAAATTTTCACAACATTTTCTATAGAAATAAAATTTTGACATAATTTTCTATAGAAATAAAATGATGACTAAATTCTCTATAAACATAAAATTTTGACAAATTTTTCTATAGAAATAAAATTTTGTCAAAATTGTCTATAGAAATAAAATTTTGTCAAAATTGTCTATAGAAATAAAATATTGACATAAAATTTTTATAGAAATAAAATTTTGACATAAAATTTCTATAGAAATAAAATTTTGACAAAATATTTTATAGAAATAAACTTTTGACAAAATTTTCTATAGAAATAAAATTTTGACAACATTTTCTATAGAAATAAAATGTTGATTAAATTTTCTATAGAAATAAAATTTTGACAAAATTTTCTATAGAAATAAAATTTTGACAAAATTTTCTATAGAAATAAAATGTTGACAAAAAAGTTCGATAAAATAAAATATTGAAAATTTTTTCTATAGAAATAAAATTTTGACAAAATTTTCTATAGAAATACAATTTTGACAAAATTTTCTATAGAAATAAAATTTTGACAAAATTTTTTTTAGAAATAAATTGTTGACAAAATGCTCTATAGAAATAAAATTTTGATAAAATTTTCTATAGAAAAAAATTTTGACAAAATTTTCTTTAGAGATAACTTATTGACAAAATGTTCTATAGAAATAAAATTTTTTTAAAAACTTTTCTATAGAAATAAAATTTTGACATAGAATTTCTATAGAAATAAAATTTTGACAAAATGTTTTAAAGAAATAAAATTTTTAGAAATTTTTCTATAGAAATAAAATTTTCGCACAATTTGCTATAGAAATAAAATTTTGCAAAAATTTTTTATAGAAATAAAATTTTGATAAAATTTTCCATAGAAATAAAATTTGACAAAATTACTTATAGAAATAAAATTTTAATAAAATTTTCTATAGAAACAAAATTTTAATAAAACTTTCTAGAGATATTTTTTTGGCCTAATCATACCCTACATTCCCTTAAATATAAATCGAAGTCGAGTTAATTTCTCTCCTCTCGCTGTTATCTGTACTAATCTGACATTATTTTCATTTTAGGCCTTCACCATGCTGTCTCAATGGGTACCATAGATACAACCTCGAAGCCAATATTTTCCAGTCAAAGCGATCGTAATTATGATTCCGAAGATGAGAACACCCATCGTCGTCGCTTGAGACATACCTCCTCCACTGAATTATATCCACGACCATCACAATATTCCAAAGGAGATATAAAAGAGCAGGTAAAGTGAAAATGTACCCTTACAACAAAATCATTAACCATTTCTCTCGCTCTCTCTATATCTATCCATAACAGTACTGTCTAACCGATCGTCAAGTGAATACTATTGATCGTTCACGACGTGAACGTTTTTTCGGTTGTTTAAGTAGACGTTCAGCACCCCAATCATTATTGGGTGGTTGTGTGGGTCGTCGTATTCCATCTGATGAGAATTTAGCCCCCTACACTCCATTCTATAAATATCCCCGTTATAATCAACAATATCCCAATACAACGGCTCCCGGTGATAGTACAGATATGGAGAGTTCCTATTTTCGTAGACAACCAGCATCGATACTAAGTACTTCGAAAATGGTGGATGCAGCCACCGATAATCGTCAATCCACCACCACCACCGCCAGTTGGATGGATCAACAGCAGCAACAACATCACGTACAACAAACATATGGGAACTATGATAATGTCAGTTATATCAACGATAAAAGGTAAATAGCGTTGTGATTTCCGAATATTACGTGGGTAGTTCATTAAGTACCTAGTCTAAGCGATTGATGCAAGATGAATTTACTAGATACACTCGTAGTTTGTTTTTACAATATGTGGAAGAGAGAATGCCCTCGAAATTTTAATTTTTTAGTGGACTAACTACTTATTGCACCACCCACGTTTATTGGATAGTATTGTGATATTTTGTTGTATTTTTTAATTAAATTCATATAAACGATAAACTATAAACGGGAATGTGTAGGCATATCACTATAGTACGTGGGTGGTTCAATAAGTACTTAGTACTTATAGCAAGATGATGCAGGATCGATGTATTTAGTCTTGTAGGTTTTTTTTTATATTATATAGCAGGACAACGTCATAGTACGTGGGGGATTTCATAAGTACTCGTGGTTTGTTTTAAGAACATGTGGAAGAAGGAATGCCCTCGAAGTTTAATTTTTTTAAGGCTAAGTACTTATTGCACCACGCACTTTTATCGGATAGCATTGTGACTTGATGAATTTTCTGGAATAACTCTTATTATCGTCTTGTTTCTCACTCTCTCTTTGTCTCTCACCAACACTTTCCCTTCTAAAGGGTGATTTGTTAAAAGCTTGATAACTTTTTTTTTTTTAAAAACGCATAAAATTTGCAAAATCTCATCGGTTCTTTATTTGAAACGTTAGATTGGTCCATGACATTTACTTTTTGAAGATAATTTCATTTAAATGTTGACCGCGGCTGCGTCTTAGGTGGTCCATTCGGAAAGTCCAATTTTGGGCAACTTTTTCGAGCATTTCGGCCGGAATAGCCCGAATTTCTTCGGAAATGTTGTCTTCCAAAGCTGGAATAGTTGCTGGCTTATTTCTGTAGACTTTAGACTTGACGTAGCCCCACAAAAAATAGTCTAAAGGCGTCAAATCGCATGATCTTGGTGGCCAACTTACCGGTCCATTTCTTGAGATGAATTGTTCTCCGAAGTTTTCCCTCAAAATGGCCATAGAATCGCGAGCTGTGTGGCATGTAGCGCCATCTTGTTGAAACCACATGTCAACCAAGTTCAGTTCTTCCATTTTTGGCAACAAAAAGTTTGTTAGCATCGAACGATAGCGATCGCCATTCACCGTAACGTTGCGTCCAACAGCATCTTTGAAAAAATACGGTCCAATGATTCCACCAGCGTACAAACCACACCAAACAGTGAATTTTTCGGGATGCATGGGCAGTTCTTGAACGGCTTCTGGTTGCTCTTCACTCCAAATGCGGCAATTTTGCTTATTTACGTAGCCATTCAACCAGAAATGAGCCTCATCGCTGAACAAAATTTGTCGATAAAAAAGCGGATTTTCTGCCAACTTTTCTAGGGCCCATTCACTGAAAATTCGACGTTGTGGCAGATCGTAAGTCTATTCATGATGAAATGTCAAAGCATACTGAGCATCTTTCTCTTTGACACCATGTCTGAAATCCCACGTGATCTGTCAAATACTAATGCATGAAAATCCTAACCTCAAAAGAATCACCCTTTACAAAAGGGTGTAATTTTTAACGCTAAATACTTATAAGACCATCCACGTCTATCAGTTAGTTCCATTATTAAAGGTTTGTTGATCTCAAAGTGATCTATATATCGACTATATTTTTTTGGTTAGCTGTTGTGTATTCGGAGATACTTTTGAATATACAATTTTTTGTGGGATAAGCACTTATAGGACCACCCACGACTACTTTATAGCATTAGAATAATTGTTTCCATTATTTTTGTTTTTTGGCGCAAATTCATAACAACGGATAGAGGGGGAAATTTATATAAACAATTAAAAGCAAATGAGGAAACTGTCAAATGTTACGTGGGTGGTCCAATAAGTACTTACCCTAACAGGTTGATGCAATACAAATGGATTATAATTTGAGTTGACTGTGGAATGGACAGTATCCTTGAAGGTTTTTGTGAACTAAGTACTTATAGAACCACCCACGTATGCTGGGTAGCTTTACTATAACTGTTTTCATTATGGCTTACACAAATTCATAACAACAGAGAGTGGTGGGGAGGGGGAATTGATATCAGCGATAAAAGGTAAATGGGGAAAGTTTTGTGACACCTCATGTTACGTGGGTGGTCCAATATGTACTCACAAGTGTCGCAGATTGATACAAGATGTATTGGAACGGCTATTATTTATTTTTGGTTTATTGGGTGTGAATCTCCCGTCCTGGTAGTTTTCTCTTTTTTTGGCTAAGTACTTATCGAACCACCCACGTCTATTGGGTAAATTTATCCAAAATATTTGTATATGTTTTTTTTGTAACTTATATCTACATCAACTATAACAGAAACAGTAGGACATCCAAACGTTACGTGGGTGACCCGAGAAGTACTTAGTCTCACAGCTAAATGTAAGTGCAGTTTCCTAAATTGACTCTTATTTTTGCTTAGAGCTTGTGGGAACGATAGCGTTTTTTTATTTCGTTATGTAGGCTAAGTACTTATCGAACCACCTACGTCAACATGATCGTTTTTTTATATAATTGCTTGGATTATGTTTTCTTAATAAATTCATATGGATGAGAGATAAATGAAGGAAGTGTAAAGATATCAAAATTTATCGTGGGTGGTCCAATAAGTAATTAGTTTCATAGATTGACGCTAGACTAGAATTTAATAGACCATTTTCTTTTAGTTTAGTGTGTGTTTAAGCAGTAATATCCTTAGAGATAGAGAGTTTGTCAAGTTTTGTAGGCTGAGTACTTGTGGGACCACCCACGGCTTTTGTGTAAATTTTTCCTTAATTTCCTTTACGATTTTTTACACATTTACTCGTACCGAATATCGTATATTTCTACAAATTTCCTTTAAATTTTCAGCTCCTATCACTGCCCATCCCATATGGGTGTTAGTACTGGCTTGCCCCATGCAGCAGGCGCCCTAAATACACCCAGGTTTGTAAATGCAAATGTACTCTGCCGGTCATGACGCATTCTTTTTTTTTCTCAATTCACAGAACCAAACATGTGAGCTTTGCCCGGTCGCATACTCTCACCTCCTTCGATGATTTCAATGTGGGGTTTCGTTCGTCGGGCCGCATGAAATCGGCCCAATCACAGGAACGTTTAATTGGTGGCAAGAAGCCCGTAGGACCAAGTGGCTCCTATTATGATACAATACCAATATGTGCACCGCCCATCACTGCCATAATGGGCTCCACATCCACCATACATATGCTGCCGGGTGGTACTACTGTTCCTATTCATCAACTGGGTCATACACATCAACATCATATGGCTCATGCCATGCCAACGGCATATGTGCCCAACGCAGCGGGAGCTCCGTATGTGACGGCCGAACAACATGTGCAAACACAACAACCAACGGCAGCGGCGACGGCGGCGGTTATAACAAATCGACCTATATTGGAAGAGCTAACCACATTGAATCTGGCAGCAGCCGCATGTCCTCTGCAGAATTTTCCCCCACCCAGTCCTGAGGTGATAGTGGTAGAGAAGAAATTTCGCAATGCCATGAAAACGCAAGCCACCCAGACAGATGTGAGGAAGAATGAATTTGAACAAAGTTTGGCCCTGAGTCCGCGTACCATACATCGTGTGAAGGTGGTATCGCAGGGGGCTCAAACCAATGGGTGTTTACAAAATGGCAAGGCCTTGGCTAAAAGTCTGTCACAAATACCCTATGAGAGTCGACGAAAGGAGGAAGTACCCCCGCAAATGGATCATGAGCTTTTGCATAGAACTCAATCGGAAGAACCTCCCAAGTCCCCGTTGGAAAGTAACTTTGCCTATTATCAGCCACCTCCACCCTTGGAATACAATACCAATCACGAGAAGTATTATTATCAGAAAAAGGATATGGGGTTCCTGCCCAAAGAGGATTCCTTCTCGTATGAGAGTAATAGCTTGCCTAGGCGGACTTGTGGCTATCGTTTGGATACCGATTTCCATAGTTTGCCACGTAGAGATCTTCAAAATGTCCAGGATGTGTGTAAGCACATAACGGAATGTTCCGAACTAATGGCCGATGGTTCATCAGACTTCACCTCTGATCTATTGCCTCCACCGCAGGAATATTGTTTGGATGACGATGACTCTTTGGATATAACCCAGACCTATCCCAAGGAATATAAGGAGACCAGTCGTCGTAAATCGATGTTGGTCTCTATGGAACCTCCCGAGGATAGTCCTTTTCGTCGTGATGATATACGTCGGCAATCTATGCCGGTCTATGTGAAAACTGAAAAATTAATCGATTTGGATTATCCCTCCCACAAGGGTCAAGGGAGACGATATAATCGCAAATTATTCCGTGATGATATGTCCGATGAGAAGGAGATCATCATTGACTTTAAACCCTACACGAATCACATGGAATTGCAGTCGAAAACTCTGAAAAGGAAATTCCTTAAGAAACATGAAGTCCGTGAGGAGGTTAAACGACCCGAACTACCACCTCCCGAACCCTATGACTCAATATCGGCTGAGAGTGATCGTAGTGAAGATCAAATGGAACATCTACAGGATCCTGTCTATGAGAATATACATCCTTGTGGTTGTAAGGTGGCCAATATACCAGAGGACGAAGTCTCTGAGTTGGAAGAGAAAGATGAAAAGGGATCAGGTATCTCGGCCCCACCCAGCCCCTTGCGTGATGAGCCTATAGGACATGCTTCTACCTATCCGTCATCCGATTCATTGGCCAATGATGTAACTCGAGATCATTCCGATGGTCATTGGAATGAATCTGAGGTGACTGTATTGATGGCAGAGCAAAGATCCGAGGCTTCGTATAATTTGAATCTTCTGTTAACACCCTCAACGAAACGGAAACATCTGCTGCTGCAACATCAACAGAGAAGTTCCGTGGACACCGATGCTTTAGACTATGAGGAACAATTTACCGATCAAAGTCCCACCTATAGTCATTCGGGTTCATTGAGTATGAAATCTAGGTCACCAGTGACGCCCCAAAATGAAAGGGAACCTAAAATTGGAGGAGTGACAGCAATATGCCAAACGAAATTAATATCACCTTCCATAGAGATAACTCCAAGTTTGGGTGCAACGCCGCCTCAAACACAAAGCAGAACCTCAACAAAGGCTTTACTCTCCTCTCCCAGTCGCAGAGTTAGAGATAGTTCTCCCCAGAAGGATCAACGGAGGTATTTCAGATGATTATCTCTGATTTTCCTGGTCTCTTTTACTACTTTCTCTCCTATTGCTAATTTCAGATTATCCGATATATCGGTGGGCCTTTCCTCCATGTGCGATACGGCCAAAGGTTTTGGTGGTGGTGCTGCTGATAATTCCGAATGTAGTACCAATACCAATACAAATACCGAAGAATATGCTACCTGTACTGATACTTCAAGGCGTACGCCAGGTATGAGGACTACCTTAACCGCAACCACTACTACGACAAGCTCATCATCAACTACACAAGTACCAGGTTTGAATGGAAAACAAAAATCGAAATTTTTAAATGAATGTCTCAAGTGTCTTGTGTCTTATGTGGAATAGAGCACGTTTATTCCGATTCTCTTTTGTTTTGACATTTACATATATACATATGTAGAGCTTAAGTGTAGAGATATCTCGATGGATAATTTGTTTTTGGAGAGTTGTTTTTTGTCAGAACTATTGAAGCATCCATCTGAAGGTGTTTGCACAGAAGCAGGATTTGCGAAACAAATGTCACAACTTTTGATTGTAATTTTGAAGAAGATCTAGCGATGGTCATCTCTCTCTCCTCTTTCTATTGCAATAATTATAGAGATTTCCATAGTTATGCCGAAACTTGGCACAGATTAGTTTTTTTCTACAGAAAAGATAAGTTCGAGGATGACAGAAGATCTAGTTAGACCCGCCTATCGGTCCGTCGACATAAGTAGTTTGTAAAGCCGGCTAAGTTTTTTGATACACGCCTCACGTATGATGGTTACTCTCCCTCCTAAAATGATGTGGGTTAGGTTAGGATAGGTATAACGGCAGCCCGATATTTCAGGCTCACTTAGACTTCTCTTTTATCAATGATTGCTGCCCAATTCTATGTCAAGCTCTCTGACAACGAACCTACTTCTTCTGAGACTGTATCACATGAACTGGTCGACAGTCTCCCTTCCACATCTCTCAGTATATGTATGATATCTCTATTAGCATCGGGGAATTTTCACTTGCCAATAGTTCCATATAATCAGGGTATGCGAAACAAATTATGTTATCTCTTTGTTTTCTTATCTTCTTCTGGATCCCGAGATGTTGATCGGGATCGAAGGGAATTATTAAATGCACCTTCAACGTCAAGAAAATCCGGCATGTTTATTCATTGACCGATATAATTGAAGACTATGTATCGGTCGATGAATAAACTAGCGGGATTTTCTTGATGTTGAAGGTGCATTCAAAATATCTTCGGGATCCCTAGATGTTGATCTCTGATAGGCAAACTCTTGACGAAGAGGTAACATTTTCCGCATATCCTGATTATATAGAACTATTGGCAAGTGAAAATTCCCCGATGCTAATAGAGATATCATACATATACTGAGAGATGAGGATGGGAAACAAACCGAATCATGAAATGTATGTAAACTTACTACAGGAGATGGACTTATCCTTACAAGACATCGAAATATTAAGTGAAGCCTGAACTTTATGACTTCAATATCACCGTGTTCGCATGCTGCACGGTATTGTATTGTGGTGGCCATTTCTTCTGCAATCAACTCGTCGGAGGACTTTAACGTTAAAAGTCAATCAATTAACTCCTAGCGAAAAGACTCATGTTAGCCACTCTAAGAATGGTACCATCTAAAGGTATATGGAAAGGGACAGTCCCTTTACTCTTGAGTGAAAAATGCATGGAAGAAATTCCATAATACAACTAAAGATATTATATCGAGTGTCCTCGGTATGGCTAGGAAATTTACGAGAGAAGTTGTACTGGGAGTAAATGCTTCAAAGCAGGCATTCACGGCGCCTGCTGTTAACCCCTTTGGAGGCTTCAAAACTTCCTTAGGCGAGTGCTAGAAATACGTCTGGGGCAGCAAGCTGAACGTTATGCTCCATTTTGATGGAGTTGGATAATTCAAAGTGGTCTTACGATCGTCCACAAAGCCAACAACGAAAGAATGAGGACAAAAACCAAGACCTAAACTTCCTGCTGTTAAAAGCAGAGATTATCCTGCATTTCTACAATCGGTTCTCACATTTATCCCTTGGGTGTGCGAATCCTAGAACGATGAGAAACTCCTTGTGTTGACTCCAACGTGTTGAACCGCTGGTAGTGCACATTCCATAATCGCAAAGTTCTTAGCGCAATGTTTGACAACCTTTTACTCTTTAGTTGTAAACCTTTTGGGAGCAAGCAGTTTGGCTGGTAACACATGGAAGAAATATAAAATAACGATATGAGATATATACAAGTCAATTACCCAGCCCCATTTCGGAATTCCCAAGACCCAAGATTCATTCTCAAGAAGAAGACGGAAGAGAACCTGCAGTAGAACCAAAATTCTCTCGGTCATTTTCTCACTCAACAGCACTCGATGAAGTGAGTGCAGTGAGGTAGTCCACCTAAACCATCTCACCTTTAGAGGACCCCTTATGCAAAAAGCAAACCAATCAGGCTCGAATTCAGAAAATATCGACAATCAATTATCGGAAACATCAGTGATAATGTAATAAATGTGGAATGGAGAATAGCTCACAGAGACAAGGTTCAAGACGTGAATGCAACAATGTAGATTCCACCGTCAAAAAATCCTTTCTTCCTTATGACAAATCTTGGTGAACCAGAATGGTAAAAAAAACACGTCGTTTCTTTTGGCTTCTAAGCTTATTGGATGAGTAGGTTCATTAAAATACACTGGCTACGAATGCCGTTGGTTTAAGGCAGGCAGGGTTTAAACTATTGGCCCTTTGTAGACATTGCAAAAGTTGTGACGTTATTGAAAAAAATTTCTTCTCCAGCCCTCTGTGCATTATTGGATTTCGTTGTTTAGACTTAGCTTAGACAATAGTAGATGGTGTTTAATGTTGTTGCTTGATGTATGATGATGCTTTTGCGTATGCGAACCCAATGCTTGGAAACTCCCATTTTATTTTAGTTCTACCACCCACTTAGATGTCACAATAATATGATGTCAATTAATTTAAATCTTAATCATTTTTCAAACCGTTTCATTTATTTCACCTGGATAGCTTCTACACAAAGTTCCCAAATGGAGAAAACCCATGGGGAGTCATCATTTGAAAGTGCTTCCTCATTGTATTCTTCGAAAGGAGAAATGCTTTCCGAGGAACACATGCAGCCCGAAGAGTTTATGAGGGAAACTAAGTCACGTTTGGATTTAAATTTAAATTTACCCACATCACAAAGTGAAGTTCCTAAAAAATCACCAACTCACTCGGTGAGTAGTACATCATCGGGCAGTTATAATGTGGGGGATGAGGCAGCCGACAAGACTCCAGAAAATTCGGAAAAAATAACACCAGATGTGAAACATTCACCCATTGCGGCAGCAAGGCCCATTGATAAAATTCGCAAAAAAATCGAATCCATATCAGATGATGAACGCAGTGATGTTCGTTATTCCTCTTCGGGGTACTATGAGAGTCCCCATGATGATGACTATCAGAAGCTAAAATCGCGTCGCCATCGCCAAGAAGAGGAGAGAAAACGAAGAAAAACCTCCATGAAAATTGACATAGAGAAAGAGAATATGAGAGCCTTAACATCACCCATAAAGAGAGATATGCTAAAGAAATCTCCCGAAAGGCAAAAGGCATCGACATTAGCCGAGTCTACGAGCCCAGTTAAACTGAAACGTTTCCGTCCGAAAATCCGTAGACAATTAAGGCGTTCCTCACGCGATGAAAGTGCATCGAGGCCCCGAAAGGCCAACAATGCCTCTTCAGCATTATCACCACAACAGGGCGTAAGCTCAGAAAAGCTTCTGGATGCCAGTATAATGTCTCCCAAACCAATAATGGTGCCATCGACAGAGCATGAGCCCATACAACCCATAGCGGCTCCTCGCAATGCCAAAGATGGGCAAGCGATAAGCACCACAATTACTGCTGCCCCAGCCCCGCCATCATCATCATCGACGGCGGTGGCGGCGACTACTGCCACAAAAGCACCCATCTCTCTATCACCTGCCTATATAAAATCTGCTTCGGAGACATGTCAATTAAAGGCCAAGTCCATAGAGTCGTTAAATCGTTCCGTTTCACCTGGTTCCGATTCTGTGTTCTATAGTGAAGCGGATGGTAATCATGCTGATCATCACAGTGGTCATTGTTCCCATTGTGGCAAAGAGGTGGAAGATCAAAGTGTTGTGTGCGGCGATTCGGTAGAATCATTACCTTACATAGACAACGAACCGGATATTGTTAAACCACCGTCCGATTTTGCCGATTCGCCTGTAACCAATAAAACTCCACAACGATTATATAAGAAAATGGATAAACGCTTTAGATCTGAAGAGCGTTATCATTTGGAACGGGGGCGTCATTATAAGACACGTAAGGATAATATAAGAGCCAAGGTAAGAAGAGGGATGCAAGAGAACACAAGATTTTAATTTATTTTATTTTTCTTCAGAGTGAAGAGCGAAATCAGGAATGTACGAAAAAAACTACTCCGATTCTAAGGCCCGCTGGTTCAAGCCCTTGTATACTGCCAGAAATTATAAGTGAACCAAAACAGCAAACCATCTACATAGGCCATTATGATTGTGCCCGCTATACCCGACTCACGGATTGTGATATTTGGGCCCAATTGGATCATCAGAGTTTGGGTAAGCAACACTCAGCATACACTTCAATGCAGCAAAATCTATTTTCTGTTTTTTATTTATTTTTTTTTTCGAAAAATCCATATCAACAGAACGTTCTCGTGGTCGTCGATCATCCACTGATTCGGAAAAAAGTTTCTATACCAAATACCAAGTTATACTTCATCGTCTGGTTCAGAGACGTTGTACATTGGAGATGTATCATCGCCAGAAGAATGATATATTTGGTAAGATGGTGACCTTCTATCACCCAAACACGAACCCATATATCCCCATTCCCATCCCCATCCCCAACAGATAGATTTTACAGTTCATTGATATTCATTGACCGCCACAAGTGAGGCATTGACAACAACGATTGGAACGAGCTATCTTATCCGAAACACCACAGAAACACAATTCCCGAAACAATTTCATTCCATCGAACAGTCTCGTGCTTGTTTGCAGTGACGTTGAATCGTCTATAACACTGTGGTCTATGGCAATCAAAGTGTTTTTAATGGCGAGAAATAGTTGTGTTTATTCTGCAAATTTGACGCGTGTTTCTAATTTTGGAATATTAGCCTAAAACAAACACTGACCGAAGAATTTAAGCACCATGGGTATAGGTAGATGAAAACGCAGGAAAAAATAGTTAGAGCTGTATTATAATATTGAAATTAAAAATGCCGCAATGAGAAAATTGAGTGGAGTGGTGGATTTGTTCTGATCAGCAAAATCGACCAGGGATCGTCACCATCGTTCAGACCATTGTTCGTGCTGGACACAGCTGGAAAGCTATTCGAACGGCATATCAAACCAAAACTTAACGAGGCTATCAGGACGTTTGTCTGCGCGACAATACGGATTCTGCTTGGAAAATACACCCAAAGAGTCCTAACGGAAGAATCAGATGCCTGACGCGCAACACAACATTCTTCTGGCGACTCTATATATTAAGAATGCTTGAAATATCCTAAGGTGGACAGACATAATACACATCATAGAGACGATATTTCATATGCCGAAATATTTAAGGAGAATATTGAAAGACTATCTAAAAACCCTTTATATTGATATATGACTTTTGATAACCTCAGGTGTCGCCCAGGGCCCAATCCCCGAATCAGATCTCTGAAATGCGACATATGACGAAATACTGAAGGTACCCATAAAGGGTGATACGGTCAAAATTTGGTCAAGGGAAAACGCATGTAAATCGGTGAAATCGTTTATTTAAAAAAATCAAATTAAATTTCTTTTTCAAGTTCAATTAGTATAAAATTCAGGAAAAATATTCAGTTAGGCTTTCGCTTTTCCAAATCCGAATTGCCGGGCCTCACGCTTGACACCTGCCATCAGATTTTGTACAGCCACCTTGTCCACCTTCTTCGCCGCAGAAAGCCAGTTTGCCTTGAACTGCTGCTCGTCCTTAGCAGTTTTTTTGGTCTTCTTTAGGTTCCGCTTGACAATAGCCCAGTATTTTTCAATTGGGCGGAGCTCTAGCATGTTGGGAGGGTTCTTGTCCTTGGGAACCACCTGCACGTTGTTGGCGGCGTACCACTCCATGGCCTTTTTACCGTAATGGCAAGATGCCAAATCCGGCCAAAACAGTACGGAACAACCGTGTTTCTTCAGGAAATGCAGCAGACGTTTATTCAAACACTCTTTCACGTAAATTTCTTGGTTGACAGTCCCGGAAGCTATGAAAATTCTGCTTTTCAAGCCACAGGTACAGATGGCTTGCCAAACCAGATATTTCTTTGCGAACTTTGACAGTTTAATGTGCTTGAAAATATCTGCTACCTTTCCCCTTCCTTTTGCCGTTAGGGTTTCGCTTGAAACTACCGGCAACTCTCTTTGTCGTCCCAGCGGCTTCCGGTTTTCGATTTCCCCCCGATCCAGACTTCCTGGCTGTCGACAAACGTTCCCCAAACACTTTAATTACATTTGTAACGGTTGATTTGGCAACTTTTAGCGATTTTGCCAGCTTTGCGTGCGAGTAGCTCGTATTTTCGCGATGCGCGAGCAAAATTTTGATACGCTGCTCTTCTTGCTTGGACGGCATTTTGACAACTGAAGAGTGAATTCCAAAATCAAAATAGGAGCAACATTCTACACACACACACCTTCAAAATGAGGGGTGTTCAGGTTTTTTAAATGCAAAATTGAAATAAATACGTCAAGTTTATATTGACCAAATTTTGACCGTATCACCCTTTACCAGAACATACACTCCTTGTTGTCTACGCTGATGACATAGATGCTATGATAAAGGCGAGAAACACTGAAAAGGCTCAACGCAAACTTCTCCATACCATGAAACGCACTCATGGCTTATAATTAACCACGCATCTTCCTCTAGAAATAGAGTTGATCATAGATGACATCGTAATTCCAACAAGGGGGCCAATCAAAAATGTGGTACTAAGGTTAGAATCAGAATTAACGTACTCCGCGTCGATCCTACAGAGACGAACCAATGCGAACAAATTGCTTTCAATACAGAAAATGGCAGTATTAGAGTAAGACGCATTGGCTTGAAGATACCCATACCCATGTTAGCTACGCTGATGACATAGCCGCTGTGATAAAAGCGAGAAACACTGAAGAGGCTCAACGCAAATTTCGCCAAACCATAATACATATGGCATGGCTTGTAATTAGCCATGAAAAAGACCGAACTACTAACAAGAGTCCACGTCGACACTACAGAAACGAAGCAGAGCGAAAAAACTGCTTCCAACACAGAGAATGGCAGCTGAGAATCACATCGGCATACCGCACAGCATTAAAAGAATTCGCATTGGCTTGCAGTAATGGCAGAAACGATCCCAATAAAATTGCTTCCAGTACAGAGAACTGTATCTCTGAGAATCACTTCGGCATACCCTTTCTGCAGCACAACAAGGCAATCACGCTTCAAGATCTATCATGCTACTGGCGACATTAGGAACGCTTTCAAAAGCCTAAGGTGGACAGCTGAAATATGCATCATAGAGACGATATTTCACATACCGAAATTCCTAACGAGAATATTGAAAGACTGTCTTAAAGACAGAGTTTGGCTATATGACACTATACATGGTCAAGGCGAGGAGGAAGTCACTCAGGTGCCGCCTCAGGCCCAATCCCCGAATCAGATCTCTGGAAGGCGATATACGACGAAATACTGAAGATACCCATATCACAGAGAGAGAGAGAGAGAGAGAGAGTTCACCACTGTGGTATCACAATAGACTGAATAGTCTAAGTTGGCCTTAAATCTCGGGTTGCCACTATACCTAACATAACGTAAACTACTCATATAAGAGGATAAATTCCTTGTTGGCTATGTCGATGACATAGTAGTGACTCCAGATTGCGATGATAAACAAAATACGACGGCCAAAGCGCGATCCCGGAGGCTGTACATGATGATGCTGACGAAGTTTGACTGCGTGGTAATAGACGACGAAACCTACGTCAAAGCCGACTACAAGCAGCTTCCGGGACAGGAGTTTTATACGGCAAAAGGAAGGGGAAAGGTAGTAGATATTTTCAAGCACATAAAACTGTCAAAGTTCGCAAAGAAATATCTGGTTTGGCAAGCCATCTGTACCTGTGGGATGAAAAGCAGCATTTTCATAGCTTCCGGGACCAAGAAATTTACGTGAAAGAGTGTTTGAATAAACGTCTGCTGCCTTTCCTGAAGAAACACAGTTGTTCCGTACTGTTTTGGCCGGATTTGGCATCTTGCCATTACGGTAAAAAGGCCTGGAGTGGTACGCCGCCAACAACGTACAGGTGGTTCCCAAGGACAAGAACCCTCCCAACACGCCAGAGCTCCGCCCAATTGAGAAATACTGGGCTATGGTCAAGCGGAGCCAAAAGAAGACCAAAAAACTGCTAAGGACGAGCAGCAGTTCAAGGCAAACTGGCTTTCTGCGGCGAAGAAGGTGGACAAGGTGGCTGTACAAAATCTGATGGCAGGTGTCAAGCGTGAGGCCCGGCAATTCGGATTTGGAAAAGCGAAAGCCTAACTGAATATTTTTCCTGAATTTTATACTAATTGAAATTGAAAAAGAAATTTAATTTGATTTTTTAAATAAACGATTTCACCGACCAAATTTTGACCGTATCACCCTTTAATACAGTAATGTCAGAAACGATTCCAAGAGACCTCCAGGCGATTGAGCGAAAATAAAGGTATTCGGGGGCAAAGACCAAGGCACCGCAAACATGATACAGAAAATCCATCAAGAGATCAGAACTAAATGGCAGGAACGATGGAGGAACGAGACAATAGGTATATGGACACACCGACTTATGGCCTACATACAATAATGGCGAAAGAGAAGACATGGGTAAGTAACATACTACATTACCCAGATGATCTCAGGTCGCAGCTACTTTCGAAGGCCCCAGTTACCGCACAAGGCTAAATCCTCGGATCAGATCTCTGGAATGCAACATACGACGAAAAACTGAAGATACCCATGCCAGACGATACATTCCTTCTTGGCTACGCTCATGATATAGACGCTGTGATAAAAGCGGAAACGCAAACTTCGCCAAACGTTGGCATACAGAAATAGAGATTCACATAGACAACATGGTAATCCCAAGAAGGCAGTCAATCAAATATATAAGTCAGAACTCAAAGCTAACGTACTCCATATCGACCAGATCCAGATTCCCTCTGGCCACGGCTATTTTCGAAAGTATGGGAAAATGCAGCAAAGGCAACGGCATTTACGAGGAGGAGGAGATCGCGGATGATGCCGAGCATGCATTATTTATATGTAGCCGGTGACCTTGAAGATGAAATTGGACATGTCGCCCTAAGAAATACAATTCACAGGATGGTATAAACTGAGAGGAACTGGAAGTCTGTAAGGCGTTTTGTAGAACACGTTCTTCGGAAGAAAACGGTCAAGACCAAATAACAAGACGCCATAAACTTGATGCCAAACACTCACCAAGAGACCAGAGATAAATGACAAGAGCGATGGAGGAACGACACAAAGGACAGACGGTTACTCCTACTTATAACCGGCATATTATTATGGTGAAAGAAAAGGCACAGGGAAGTGACATACTACATGATCCAGATTCTCTCTGGTCGCGGCTACTTTCGAAAGTATCTCTACCGTATGAGGAAATGCAGCTCAGGTAACTGTGTTTGCTAGGAGGAAGAAATCGTGTATGATGCCGAACATACATTTATTAGATGTAACGGTTTGGCGTTTTGTAGAACACGTTATTTGCAAGGACGCGACGACATATGAAGTCGGAGCTTTAGTCTGGACGTAGACTAAAAGGAAACGATCACGGACCATATGGGAGTTGACCTCGATTCTGAAATCCATCACGACGCCCGCAGTGTGGATTTTGCAGCCTGTATTTGTAGAGCCTCGCGGACACCAGTTCATCGCAAGGAAAAGCTTGACATTGACGCGACAATAAAAGAAGTCGAAGATTTTGTCTAGACGCTGACTAAAATGGGGCAGTCACGGAACATATGGGAGTTGACCTCGATTCTGGACTCCGTCATGACGCTTCTCGTGTAGATTTTGCAGCCTGTATTCCTATAGTCTCGCAGACACCAGTTCTTCGCAAGGAAAAGGTTGACGTAGACCCGACGAATTGACAAATTGAATCTTTAATATGGACACAGACTAAAATGGTACGGTCACGGCCATATGGGCGTCGACCTTGATGCTGGATTCTGTCACGACGCTCCCAGTGTTGGTTTCCCAGCCTGTATTCGTATAGTATCAAGGACAACAGTCAAGATGGTCGTTTTATAGAACACGTTCTCCGCAAGAAAAAGGTTGACATGGACGCGACGACATCGAAACTTTGATCTAGACGCAGACTAATAGGAAAGGGTCACGAAAATATGAAGGTAGACCTCGATGTTGGACTCCATCGTATTGTGGGTGCAAAAACTCTGGCGGGTGCATAAAACTTTTTCATAACAGGTTGGCTTATAAGTCCACGGACTAACAAAGAAAAACACATTTTTTTGTCAAAATTCGTTTTTATTATTCAACATAGTTCCCTTCAAGAGCGATACAACGATTATAGCGACCTTCCAATTTTTTGACACCATTTTGGTAGTACTCCTTCGGTTTTGCCTCAAAATAGGCCTTAGTTTCGGCGATCACCTCTTCATTGCAGCCAAATTTTTTTTCCCTGCGAGCATCCTTTTGAGGTCTGAGAACAAAAAAAGTCGCTGCGGGCCAGATCTGGAGAATACGGTGGGTGGCGAAGCATTTCGAAGCCCAATTCTTGAATTTTTGCCATCGTTCTCAATGACTTGTGGCACGGTGCGTTGTCTTGGTGGAACAACACTTTTTTCTTCTTCATA
The DNA here is from genome assembly GCF_050003625.1 of Haematobia irritans. Classification (NCBI taxonomy): domain Eukaryota; kingdom Metazoa; phylum Arthropoda; class Insecta; order Diptera; family Muscidae; genus Haematobia; species Haematobia irritans. The sequence continues at coordinate 218,777,027 of NC_134398.1, read as the reverse complement.
TGGGGCCGTTTTGACGCGATTTCGAACTTCAAATGCTCCAATAACGCCATATAATAGTCACTGTTGATGGTTTTTCCCTTCCCAAGATAATCGCTAAAAATTATTCCATGCGCATCCCAAAAAACAGAGGCCATTACTTTGCCAGCGGACTTTTGAGTCTTTCCACGCTTCGGAGACGGTTCACCGGTCGCTGTCCACTGAGCCGACTGTCGATTGGACTCAGGAGTGTAGTGATGGAGCCATGTTTCATCCATTGTCACATATCGACGGAAAAACTCGGGGTGTATTACGAGTTAACAGCTGCAAACACCGCTCAGAATCATCAACACGTTGTTGTTTTTGTCAAATGTGAGCTCTCGCGGCACCCATTTTGCACAGAGCTTCCGCATATCCAAATATTGATGAATGATATGACCAACACGTTCCTTTCATATTCAAAATCATTTTGTGGATTTTTTTGATGTTTTCATCGGTAACCACCTCTTTCGGGCGTCCACTGCGGTCACCGTCCTCCGTGCTTATTTCGCCACGCTTGAATTTTGCATACCAATCAATTATTGTTGATTTCCCTGGGACAGAGTCCGGAAACTCATTATCAAGCCAAGTTTTTGCTTCCACCGTAGTTTTTCCCTTCAGAAAACAGTATTTTATCAAAACACGAAATTCCTTTTTTTCACAATAACAAAAGTTGATTCACAAAAGACGCTCTATCTCACAAACTAATTGACTTACAGACGTCAAATTTTGACACGAATCATTTGAAGGTTTGTACTATATAAAAATAATATGCATTTAATACAAGCGACGCCATCTATGAGTCAGACCGGGGACTTATCAGCCAACCAGTTACATTTAGCTACAAAAAAATTTAAATTTAAATAAATCGCTAAAATTAAATTTCAAATAATTTTTTTAATATTTATTTTTAAAATTAAAAAAAAAATAAATTTAAAACAACACCACAAAACTGAAATAAATTAATTAAAAACTAATTCATTAAATAAATAATTTTTTCATTACCCACTGTTTCCCAATTGTAGCAAAGTACCATTGACCGCCAAAGAGAATAGACTACGCTCTCTATATAAACATTTGTTGAACAAATCTTTGAATATATAGACATATTTAGTTCTTATTTTGGCATAATAATGTCCGTCTATCCGGTGGTCGGTTGCTCTGTTTGTTTTTTCTTGGGCGATAATGCGTCTGCCATAGAAAAAAAACAAAAAACAAAAACTGAGAACTTTATGGCGGTGAGCAAAATTCAGAATGTTCGAAACATTTTTATGCTTATTCGATTATTTAGTCATCGTCAAACTTACTCATGGGACACAGAGGGCGGCGCATCAAGAATACTGGCGGCATTTTTTCTAGTTCGATGTTTTTTCCTCACAAAGCGAATCCCCAATTTCAAAGGAGAACGCGTGTTAAGAAAATATCAAATAAAAAATTAGATCAAATTTGAATTTCAATTTTGTTTGAAAAAATATTAGTGAAAGTGATATCAAGAAAATATTAAAAAATTATACCGTCACAAGTTAGATAAAGCCGTTGCATTTGTTTAATAAAAATTACAGAAAAAAAGAAAAATAAATATAACAATGTTGGGTGCGTTATTATTTTTCGTTAATTATTAAAACGAGCAATTGAAATAAAAAAAATCTTGACCTACGTTTTTCTAGAGTTGATAACATCAAATTCGGCCCAAGATTCTTTGAGGCGGCGTCTAGAGGAAATTCTCAAATTGATGCTTATGGTATGGGCCAGAGAAGGTCATGTCTTGTCAAAGCTAACACATGGCGAATATGGTATCTAAATAAAATTTCCCTCCTCCTCTTCTTATACATACTCACTCTTTAACCACCCATTAATGTCATTCATAAAAATATAAATCAAAAATTAATTATATATTTTTTCCCCATTCAATTTTCTCTAGGTGTGGACAAGACCGTGGTGGTGAAAAGCGATTCGGGAGAATTTGGTTTTCGCATACATGGCTCCAAACCTGTTGTAGTGGCGGCCATTGAACCCGATACCCCAGCTGAAAGTTCTGGCCTGGAAGTTGGTGATATTATAATTTCGGTTAATGGTGTAAAGGTCCTCGATAAACATCATACGGAAGTGGTGAAAATAGCCCATGATGGTTGTGAGAAATTAGAGCTAGAGGTGGCTCGTACTCTGGGCGTTCTAATGAATGAACAGCAAGAGCCTCCCATACAGGTTGTCTACAGTGGTTATTTATGGCGTCAAAGTGGACAGGCCAAAGGATCACCAAATACCAAAAAATGGGTGCAACGATGGTTTGTTTTGCGTTCGGATAATTGTTTATACTACTACAAGACTGAAGAGGTAAGATTGACTGTTAAATGACACAAAAGAAAGGAAAATTTAGATATCATGAAAATTTATATATCATTTTCAAAATATCGAAAAGATAACTTTGACATTTTCGTAAATTTAATGAATTCATTTTTTTTATTTTAATTTTACTTTAAATATTAATTTTAAATTTCATTTAAAGTTTTAAAGTACTTTGGGGCGGTCTTTAATTTTAAATCAAAATTGTAATTTTAGTTTTGATAATAATAATATTATTTTTTGTTTTAATTTAATTAATTTAATTTAAATTTCATTTTCAAGTTTTATAAAATTTATTTGTAATCTTAATCTTAATCTTCATTTCAATTTTAATTTTAATTCTAATTTTGTGGAATGGTGAAGTGAGCGTGTCCGCCCGTCTGTTGAAATAATGCTAACTTCCGAACGAAACAAGCTATCGACTTGAAACTTGGCACAAGTAGTTGTTATTGATGTAGGTCGGATGGTATTGCAAATGGGCCATATCGGTCCACTTTTACGTATAGCCCCAATATAAACGGACCCCCAAATTTGGCTTGCGATTGCTCTAAGAGAAGAAAATTCCATCCGATCCGGCTGAAATTTGGTACATGGTGTTAGCATATGGTCTCTAACAACCATGCAGAAATTGGTCCATATCGGTCTACTTTTACGTATAGCCCCCATATAAACGGACCCCCAAATTTGGCTTGCGAATCCTCTAAGAGAAGCAAATTTCATCCGATCCGGCTGAAATTTGGTACATGGTGTTAGTATATGGTCTCTAACAACCATGCAAAAATTGGTCCATATCGGTCTACTTTTACGTATAGCCCCCATATAAACGGACCCCCAAAATTGGCTTGCGATTGCTCTAAGGGAAGCAAATTTAATCCGATCCGGCTGAAATTTGGTACATGGTGTTAGTATATGGTCTATGCAGAAAATGGTCCATATCGGTCCATAATTACATATAGCCCCCATATAAACCGATCCCCAGATTTGACCTCCGGAGCCTCTTAGAGGAGCCAAATTCATCCGATCCGGTTGAAATTTTGTACGTGGTGTTAGAATGTGGTCTCTAAGAAACACGCAAGAATTGGTCCATATTGGTCCATTTTTTTAATTTTAATTGTATTTTCAATTTTTATTCTTATTTTAGTTTTAGTTTTAATTTTCACTTATATTTTTATTTTAAGATCAACTTTGACTTTATGTTTAAATTAAATGTTAGTTTTAATTTCAATTTGATATTAGTTTTAATTTTAATTTGTTAATTTAATTTTTTAGTTTAATTTCATTTACATTAAAATGTTGATTTTAATTTTAGTTTTAATATTAATTTTAAATTTTAAGTTGGTAGTTGTTATTGTTGTGGTTATTTCTATTTCTATTTCTAATTTTAGTTTTAATTTTATTTTATAATTTTTACTTTAATTTAATTTTGATTTTAATTTTTGTTTTGGTTTTAATTTCGATTTCAAATTTATTTTTAATTTTAATTATATTTTTAACTTTAAGTCTTATCTTATTATAATATTTATTAATTACACATTTATAGCCTGCTCCACACTGTGGAACAGACTATTATAAATTAATGCATATGTTTGCAACACCCAGAAGGAGACGAGATAGACACATGGTGTCTTTGGCAAAAATGCTCAGGGTGGACTTTTGAGTCGATATAGCCATGTCCGTCTGTCCGTCTGTCCGTGAACACATTTTTGTAATCAAAGTCTAGGTCGCAGTTTTAGTCCAATCGACTTCAAATTTGGCACAAGTATGTGTTTTGGCTCAGACTAGATCCCTATTGATTTTGGAAGAAATCGGTTCAGATTTAGATATAGCTCCCATATATATATTACGCCCGATATGGACTTATATGGCCCCAGAAGCCAGAGTTTTACCCTAATTTACTTAAAATTTTGCACAAGAAGAACAATTAGCACTATAGTCAAGTGTGCCAAATTTTATTGAAATCGGTTCAGATTTAGATATAGCTCCCATATATATATTTCGCCCGATATGGACTAATACGGTCCCAGAAGCCAGAGTTTTACCCCAATTTGGTTGAAATTTTGCACAGGGAGTAGAATTAGCATTGTAGCTATGCGTGCCAAATTTGGTTGAAATCGGTTCAGATTTAGATATAGCTCCAATATATAGCTTTCGGCCGATTTACACTCATATGCCCACAGAGGCCAATTTTTTGGTCCGATTTAGTTGAAATTTTGCACAGGGAGTAGAATTAGCATTATAGCTATGCGTGCCAAATTTGGTTGAAATCGGTTCAGATTTAGATATATCTCCCATATATAGCTTTCGCCCGATTTACACTCATATGACCACAGAGGCCAATTTTTAACTCCGATTTAGTTGAAATTTTGCACAGGGAGTAGAATTAGCATTGTTGCTATGCGTGCCAAATTTGGTTGAAATCGGTTCAGATTTAGATATAGCTCCCATATATATGTTTTTCTGATTTCGACAAAAATGGTCAAAATACCAACATTTTCCTTGTAAAATCGCCACTGCTTAGTCGAAAAGTTGTAAAAATGGCTCTAATTTTCCTAAACTTCTAATACATATATATCGAGCGATAAATCATAAATAAACTTTTTCGAAGTTTCCTTAAAATTGCTGCAGATTTAAACGTTTCCCATATTTTTTTACTAACATTGTGTTCCACCCTAGTGCATTAGCCGACTTAAATTTTGAGTCTATAGATTTTGTAGAAGTCTATCAAATTCTGTCCAGATCGAGTGATATTTAAATGTATGTATTTGGGACAAACCTTTATATATAGCCCCCAACACATTTGACGGATGTGATATGGTATCGAAAATTTAGATCCACAAAGTGGTGCAGGGTATAATATAGTCGCCCCCGCCCGACTTTAGTCTTTCCTTACTTGTTTTTATTTTCATTCCAGCTTTAAATTTCAATTTTCACTTATTTAATTATTTTAATATTTATTATTTTAACTTTAATTATTTTAACTAAATTAACGTTTAGTTTAATTTTCACTTAAATTTTACTTTTACTTTTAATTAAGTTTTTATTTTAATTCTAATTCCAATTATAATATCACTTTTTATTTTAATTTAGATTTTTATTTAAATTCTATTTAATTTATAGTTAATGAGTTTATTAATTTGATTTATAAATTTCAAGTTTTTTTTTTATACCCACCACCATAGAATGGTGATAGGGGTGTAATAAGTTTGTCATTCTGTTTTTACCACATCGAAATATCTATTTACTACTATACAAAGTATATATATTGTTGATCAGGGAGAAATTATAAGACTATATAAACTTGTCCGTCTGTCTGTTGTAATCACACTACAGTCTTCAATAATGGCGCTATCGTCCTGATATTTCACACAGATTCGTCTTTTATCTGCACGCAGACCACAAATAGGTGTGCCGAAAATGTTGTGAATCGGTCCATGTTTTGGTATACCCCCATATAGACCTAACTATCTTTCGATTTGACTTCTTGGGCTTCTAGAAACCGTAATTTTAAACCGATTTTTCTGAAATTGGAAATTTAAAGGTATTATAAGACCACAAACAGGTGTGTTGAAAATGGTGTGTATTGGTCCATGTTTTGGTATAGCTCTCCTTATAGACCGATAGCCCGATTTTACTTCTTGGGCTTCTAGAGACCGTATTTTTTATCCGAATTGTCTGAAATTCGTAATCTAGACGTATTTTAGAACCACAAATCGGTGTTGCGAAAATAGTGTGTATCGGTCCATGTTTTGGTATAGCCCCCATATAGACCGATGTCTTGAGTTGACCTCTTAAGTGTGTAGACATCCCAATTATTATGCGATGTGCCGGAAATTCAAAATTTAGAGGTATTTTCGGTCCGTAAATAAGTGTAGCGAATATGTTGTGGAGCTATAGAAAAGCAGCTCCCATTTGTTAAGTCTCCCTATTTCTATGCTGGTATATATGATTGCTTGGCAGAGTATCTCTCATCAAATCCACCTGAAATTCTATATATGTATTGTCAACTAACCTGACGAAGAGTTTTCTAAGGAAACAATTATATTTTTTGATTCATGGTGATGGGTATTTAAGATGCGGCCCGGCCCGGCCCGACCTTAAGACCGTATATACTTGTTTTTATATAAACTTTAAGTTCAATTCTAATTTTAATGTTAATGCTAATTGCAGTTTTTAATTTTAATTTAAGTTTTGATAACGATTTTATTTCTTTTTTAATAATAATTTTAGTTTTAATTGTAGTTGTAATTTTAAAATTAACTTTAATTTTGGTAATAATTTTAATTGTAGTTGTACTTTAATTATATTTTTACTTTTACTTTTAATTTTAATTTTAACTTCAATTTTTTTTATTTTTATTTATATATAAATTTAAAATTTATTTTTAATTTCAATTTAAATTTATATGTTAAATTTAATTTTAGTTTTTCAATTTAACTTTAATTTTTATAATATGTTATTAATGTAATGTGTATTAGAACATACTTCTTCCTGCAATTCTTTCATAATTCATTTAAAAAATCTTATCACTTTAAAAAGAAAATTCGTTCATTTTATTAATTAATTTTTTTTTATTATATTTTTAGGATACTCAACCTGTGGGTGCCATGATAATGGCCAAACATACCGTTGAACCCTGCCCCCTTAAGGTTGGTAGACCTCATGCATTTAAGATTGATTCGGGCGAAGGTATACCCTTATATGTGGCTGGAGACAATGAAGATGTATCAAATCGATGGATGAATGTTCTAAAGAAAGCAGTGGCCCAAGAAAATTCATGGTTAGACAAAAGGTAAATAGTTCGAAAATTAGTGGAAGAAAAACTTTTCAATTTTCAATCGACAACTTTCTTACTTTTAATTTTAGTGCCCGTAATCTTTACAAACAACCTAGTCATATTTTGCGACCTGATTGTTTTGGCTATCTAATGAAATTGGGTTCGAAATGGTGTGGCTGGTCTAAACGTTATTGTGTTTTGAAAGATGCTTGTTTGTATTTCTTTCATGATGGCATTTCAAAATCTGCTTTGGGTATGTTTTTTTTTTCTCGGAAAATCTTATCCCTTGGGAATAATTGTTTTATCGTTGTCCCTACAGGTATGGTGTGTCTCCATGGCTATAAAGTATCGTCCATGTCAGCTGCTGCTTCTGGCAAAAAATATTCCTTTGAAATTATACCACCTGAACCGAAATTACGGCATTACTATTTTTACACTGAATCCGAGATGGAGAAAAAGAGGTGAGTATGCAAGAGCTGGAAAGTAGGAGAGTAAAACATGGTTACATCGACTTACGACCATATAAAGTACAGTGAAACCTCTCAAACTTGGACACTCGTCCGTTTGCCACTTGTAATAACGCTACAGCCTTCAATAATGGAGCTATCATTTTGAAATTCAGCACAGATTAGTTTTTGTCTGCAAGCAATTCGAAGATGGCTATTTCTCTGGTATAGCCCATAGACCTATCCTTCTATTTAATTTGAGCATAATTCTTATGCGATCTGCCTAAAATTACAAATCAATGGGTATTCTACAAATAGGTGCGCCGAATATTGTTTCTATCGGTGCAGGGTTTGGTCTTTATCTGAATTGCTGGAAATTGGAAATCTATAGGTATTTTAGGACTATAGGTACACTCATAGGAAAAATCATGCACGGCGTGCTCATTTCAAAACGATTCGTTCATGAAAGTGAATCAACACACATGTGGTGTTAAACGGAGAACAGGCGGTGTCAATCTAACAACGATAAAATGACACCACTCGTTGTCGAAATAACAACCAGCGTTCACGATCTGAAAACGTTATGGTTAAGAATTTATAAACAGAATTAAAAATAGATTTCCGCTACCGTGACTCGAACCTGTGTTTTCTGCACCATACGCGTTAACAGTCGCCTTAGCACATTGCACCACCGAGGTAGTTGCCATAATGAAGTCTACCGATTATTTTAAGACTTTTCATGGCCAAAGAAAAGCGAATGCCGTTCATGAAATCGTGAACGCCCGTGGACGAAATTGTGAACATTCCGTATTGATTTTTTATGAACGTTCCCGTTTCATTTTGTCACCATCTGTTCACGACTATGGAACGTAATTTTTCTATTAGTGTAGGTGTTTCGAGTACAGTGTACATACACAGAAAACATTTTCACAAAAATTTTTCCAATTAAAAATTTAATTGAGTTTTAAAAATTATTCAATTAAAAATCTAATTAATTTAACAAGTTTTTTAATTGAAACAAAGATCAATTCCTCAAGTGCATTTCGGACTCGGTCATATAAAGGAGCTAAATATAGAATCGGGCAGCACTCAGTGATAAAAGAGAAGTTCACCGCTGTGGTATCGGAATGGACTTAATAGTAGAGGTGTGCGCGTGACACGAAATTGTCGTGACACGCGTGAATCGTGAACGAAACCTGTAGCAACTCTTGTGAATGTGCGTGAATGGGACTGAAGCAAATGTGTCGTGCGTAAGTGTGAGTGAAATTTTACTCACGCACACACCTCTACTTAATGGTCTCAGTAAACCCGAAATTACGGGCTGCCACCTTGCTGAGACAGTTGGATGTCCAAAAGGTCGGATGATCGAGAGATCATGGCAGAGCAGTTTAAACGCAATTCGAGGAATATTTTAGATCGTTTCTTGATAGTCGACAGAGCTTCGAACGATTCGCAGGAAACCTTTGTCCACGGTTTTCTGGGACTAACATTCTCGCCGTCACGGCTGCATATTTTCAAGGTCATTAGGTCCGCCCGTGTAATGTCGATGTAAAGAAACTTTATTTAACAGAAACCTACATCTAGTTGGCCACCGTGGAGCAATGGTTAACATGCCAGTCTTGCGAATAAAGGGTCGTGGCTTCAATCCATGCTTCGACCGAACGCCTATAAAATATTACGTATATTCCAAAGAGAAAAGATGTTCGACATTAGCATACCACAATATTAAATTTTTAATGTGAAACTTCAAAATGTGTCTTATTAAAGACTTAAAATCAGCATATAAACGAAATGGACTGTGTTTTTTGATCAAAATTATTTTTTTATTACAAAAATAAAAATTTTGTAACAATAAAATTATTGTGGCGATAAAGGTTTTCGAAGAAATCCAAAAAACTCTAACAAAAGAAAAACGTTCTCGGTATACGTTTTTCAAACTTTTTTTCTTTGCGTGTATGTATATGGGAATATAATCCTTTCTTGAAGGATGGTATCGAAAATGTATATCAACAAATTGGGTATAATAATGTCGGTCCCTTCCGAATTTAGATTTTCCTTAATTGTTTTTATATTGTATTTAAATATAAAAAGTATTTTTATACCCTTCACCATAGAATGGGGGGTATATTAACTTTGTCATTCCGTTTGTAACACATCGAAATATTGCTCTAAGACCCCATAAAGTATATATATTCTGGGTCGTGGTGAAATTCTGAGTCGATCTGAGCATATCCGTCCGTCCGTCTGTTGAAATCACGCTAACTTCCGAACGAAACAAGCTATCGACTTGAAACTTGACACAAGTAGTTGTTATTGATGTAGGTCGGATGGTATTTCAAATGGGCCATATCGGTCCACTTTTACGTATAGCCCCCCATCCGATCCGGCTGAAATTTGGTACATGGTATTAGTATATGATCTCTAACAACCATGCAAAAAGTGATCCACATTGGTCCATAATTCCCCCATATAAACCACCATATAAACCGATCACCCGATTTGACCTCCGGAACCTCTTGGAAGACCAAAATTCATTTGATTCAGTTGAAATTTGATACGTGGTGTTAATATATGGCCTCAAACACCCATGCAAAAACTGGTCGAAATTGGTCAATAATTATAATATAAGCCTTATATAAACCGATCCCCAGATTTGACCTCCGGAGCCCCCTGGAAGAGCAAAATTCATCCGATTCGGTTGAAATTTGGTACGTGATGTTAGTATATGGTAACCACCAATCATGCAGGAATTGGTTCATATCAGTCCATAATTATATATAGCCCCCATATAAACCGATCTCCAGATTTGACCTCCGGTGCCTTTTGGAGAAGCAAAATTCATCGGATCTGGTTGAAATTTGGTACGTGGTGGTAGTATATGATATTTAACCACCATGTCAAAAGTGGTCCATATCAGTCCATAATCATATATAGCCCCCATATAAACCGATCACGAGATTTGGTTTTAGAGCCTTTTGGAGGAGCAAATTTCATCCGAGTCAGTTGAAATTTGGTACATTGTGCTAGTATATGGCCGTTAGCAACCATGCCTAACTAGGACCATATCGGCCTATAGTTATATATAGCCCTCAGATAAATCAATCACACAAAAATTGGTCCATATCAAGTTCATAATTCTATGTAGCCCCCATATAAGCGACCCCCATATTTCAATTCTGGCTCTCCACGTATCGTGCAAAAGTCCATGTCGATTCGTAATTATTCGTAGACTTACTTATACATAAATTTTTTGTCTAATATATAACACGTATGGATTAACCCCCATTTTCATGAAGCTCCGTTAGTGCTACGTTAGCTTACGAACTTTTATACCGTATTATGGACTTCTCTGTCATCTTGGCTATATATTCCATATGTCAGTTAGGAATTTAACTGCTGAATTTGTATACCCTGCGCCACAGGGTATTATAAGTTAGTGCATATGTCTGTAACACCCAGAAGGAGACGAGATAGACACATGGTGTCTTTGGCAATAATGCTCAGGGTGGGTCCCTGAGTCGATATAACCATGTCCGTCTGTCCGTCTGTCTGTGAACACATTTTTGTGATCAAAGTCTAGGTCGCAATTTAAGTCCAATCGCCGTCAAATATGGCACATGTTCCTAATTTGGGTCAGAATAGAACCCTATTGATTTTGGAAGAAATCGGTTCAGATTTAGATATAGCTCCCATATATATCTTTCGCCCGATATGGACTTATATGGCCCCAGAAGCCAGATATTTGGCCGAATTTGGCTGAAATTTTGCACTAGGAGTATAATTAGTAGTATAGTTATGTGTGCAAAATTTGATTGAAATCGGTTCAGATTTAGATATAGCTCCCATATATATCTTTCGCCCGATATATACTAATATGGTCCTAAAAGCCAGAGTTTTGGCCCAATTTGGTTGAAATTTTGCACAGGGAGTAGATTTAGCATTGTAGCTATGCGTGCCAAATTTGGTTGAAATAGATTCAGATTTAGATATAGCTCCCATATATATCTTTCGCCCGATATGGACTAATATGGTCCTAGAAGCCAGAGTTCTGGCGCAATTTGTTTGAAATTTTCACTAGGAGTACAATTAGTAGTGCAGTTAAGTGTGCAAAATTTGATTGAAATCGGTTCAGATTTAGATATAGCTCCCATATATATCTTTCGCCCGATATGGACTAATATGGTTCTAGTAGCCAGATTTTTGGCCCAATTTGGTTGAAATTTTGCACAGGGAGTAGATTTAGCATTGTAGCTATGCGTGCCCAGTTTGGTTGAAATCGGTTCAGATTTACATATAGCTCCCATATATATGTTTTTCCGATTTCGACAAAAATGGCCAAAATACCAAAATTTTCCTTGTAAAATCGCCACTGCTTAGTCGAAAAATTGTAAAAATGACTCTAATTTTCCTAAACTTCTAATACATATATATAGAGCGATAAATCATAAATAAACTTTTGCGAAGTTTCCTTAAAATTGCTTCAGATTTAAATGTTTCCCATATTTTTTTACTAAAATTGTGTTCCACCCTAGTGCATTAGCCGACTTAAATTTTGAGTCTATAGATTTTGTAAAAGTCTATCAAATTCTGTCCAGATCGAGTGATATTTAAATGTATGTATTTGGGACAAACCTTTATATATAGCCCCCAACACATTTGACGGATGTGATATGGTATCGAAAATTTAGATCTACAAAGTGGGTATAATATAGTCGGCCCCGCCCGACTTTAAACTTTCCTTACTTGTGAAAGACTTAAAGTCAGCATATAAATGAAATGGACTGTGTTTTTTGATCAAAATTATTTTTTTTATTACAAAAATAAAAATTTTGTAACAATAAAATTATTTTGGTGATAAAAGTTTTCGAAGAAATCCAAAAAACTATAACAAAAGTAAGACGTTTTCGTTTTTACGTTTTTCAAAATTTTTGTATATGAGAATATAATCCTTTATTGAAGGATGTTATCGAAAATGTAGATCAACAAAATTGAGCAGAGTATAATATAGTCGGCCCTTTCCGACTTTAGATTTTCCTTAATTGGTTTTATTTTTTATTTGAATATAAAAAAATATCTTTTTTATATTTAAATAATTGTTGTTGTTGAATATTTTTTCAAATTCAATGAAATGAAAAAATGTTATTCGTCATGCGAAAGACAACAGATAGACGGACATCCGGGGCTAGATAGATTCAGAGTTAGCTAATCCCTCAATACATCTTACGATATACAGTGGAACCTCTGAAAGATGGACACCCATGGTCGCATAAATTTTGTCCACCTTTGAGAGGTGTACTGGTATGAGTGGTTAATTTTAATGTGTTAATATAGCAAACGTCCCCCGTCCACGTTTGAGAGATTTCACTGTAGTACCAACATTTCTCAAAGGGATATTTTTAGATATTATCATATCCCCATGGGACGTTTTTTAAGGTCGTTTTAATCGAAGTTTTCCAAAATATTAAAATTTTCTGAAATGCCGCAAAATTTGTTTTTTTATTCTTATAGACAAAGATAATAAAACATTTCTTCGTTTGTGTTTTTTTTTTTTTACAGATGGATCTCAGCTCTTGAATATTCCATAGATCGTTGGATAAAATCTGGGTAACTAAGGTTGAAAACCATCACCAAATCAACAAAAAGAAAACGACGTAGCTTTAGTTATTTCATGGAATAGGTCATCATTATTACCTAATACCAAACACCTCGTCACATTACCAAGTCATCATACCTACATATGTGTGTAAATAGAGTATCGCAGTTCAAAGAGCATTGCACCCCACTCCTGCCCCAAGCACTATAAGGAAACCAAATCAAGAGAGATAAGATGACGATGAAATGAAACCCCCCCAATTATGTACAATGTAATGATCATCAATACACCTTTGGTCACCTACAATATTCACCACACACTCACACACACACACATGCTCACTTTCCTCGCCAAAGTCAACATTAAATGGACTACTAGAGAAAAACAAAAGACACTCAATTCTAAATAAAGGACAACAACCTTAGCATTTTATTATTATTAAAGCAAAAATACAAAACAAAAACAACCAATATACACTTATCGTATATGTGTATCAAATAATCTCTCAAGTATCTGCAATAATTTACAACAACAAACAGATCGGATAAATGTAGCTAAAATCAACAACAATAACAACAACAAAAGTATATTATGCAGGCGTATATATTTGTCTTCGTAATGCACATATAATAGATTGGATTTAGAAAATTGGAAATATAAAATATTTATTTCATCCAATGAGAATTTTAAATTTTAATATTTCAAATATTCTACATAGAAAAACAGTAAACTGTATTATGAGAAAAAAATAACTACTTAGTGCGAAAATTAAGCCAGATTGTGCTTCATTTTCTGAAATTTCCATATCATGATCATGTCAACCATGCCGTAGGTTATTTCCACTATTTATGGGAATCGAATGAACATAGTTTTCTTACTTTGTCAAAAGCCGGAATTGAGTCCTTTTCATTGCCTAAAAAATATACCTTGGATGTTCATTTGAATAAAGCATAGGACAGAACTCATTCATAAGAGAGAAATCCAAATAAAGTTTTGACAAAATTTTCTATAGAAATAAAATTTTGACAAAATTTTCTATAGAAATAAAGTTGTGACAAAATGTTCTATAGAAATAAAATTTTGACACAATTTTTTATAGAAACGAAATTTTGACAAAATATTTTACAGATATAAAATATAGCCAACATTTTCTATAGAAATGAAATTTTGACAAAATTTTCAATAGAAATAAAATTTTGACAAAATTTTCAATAGAATAAAAATGTTGACAAAATTTTCTATAGAAATAGAATTTTGACAAAATTTTCTATAGAAATAGAATTTTGACAAAATTTTATATAGAAATAAAATTTTAACAAAATTTCCGATAGAAATAAAATTTTGACAAAATTTCCGATAGAAATAAAATTTTGATAAAAGTTTCTATAGAAATGAAATTTTGACAAAATTTTGAATAGAATAAAAATTTTGACAAAATTTTCTATAGAAATAGAATTTTGACAAAATTTTATATAGAAATAAAATTTTGATAAAATTTTCTACAGAAATAAAATTTTGACTAATTTTTCTATAGAAATAAAATTTTGACAAAATTTTCTATAGAAATAAAATTTTGAAAAAGGTTTCTATAGAAATAAAATTCTCAAAGGAAATAAAATTTTGAAAAAAATTTCTTTAGGAATAGGATTTTGACAAAATTTTATATAGAAATAAAATTTTTGACAAAATTTTCTATAGAAATAAAATTTTGACAAAATTTTATATAGAAATAAAATTTTAACAAAATTTCCGATAGAAATAAAATTTTGACAAAATTTCCGATAGAAATACAATTTTGATAAAATTTTCGACAGAAATAACATTTTTACTAAATTTTCTATAGTAATAAAATTTTGACAAAATTTTCCAATAAAAATAAAATCTTAACAATATTACCTATAGAAATAAAATTTAGACAAAAGTTTCTATAGACATAGACAAAAATTTCTATTGAAATAAACTTTTGACAAAATTTTCTATAGAAATAAAATTTTGACACAATATTTCGTAGAAACAAAATTTTGACAAAATTTTCTATAGATATAAAATATAGCCAAAATTTTCTATAGAAATAAAAGTTAGACAAAATTTCCAATAGAAATAAAGTTTTGACAAAATTTTCTATAGAAATAGAATTTTGACAAAATTTTATATAGAAATAGAAGTATGACAAAATTTTATATAGAAATAAAATTTTAAAAAATTTCCGATAGAAATAAAATTTTTATAAAATTTTCTATAGAAATAAAATTTTGACTAAATTTTCTATAGAAATAAAATTTTGAAAAAGGTTTCTATAGAAATAACATTTTCAAAGGAAATAAAATTTTGAAAAAAATTTCTTTAGGAATAGGATTTTGACAAAATTTTATATAGAAATAAAATTTTTGACAAAATTTTCTATAGAAATAAAATTTTGACAAAATTTTATATAGAAATAAAATTTTAACAAAATTTCCGATAGAAATAAAATTTTGACAAAATTTCCGATAGAAATACAATTTTGATAAAAATTTCGACAGAAATAACATTTTTACTAAATTTTCTATAGTAATAAAATTTTGACAAAATTTTCCAATAAAAACAAAATCTTGACAATATTACCTATAGAAATAAAATTTAGACAAAAGTTTCTATAGACATAGACAAAAATTTCTATTGAAATAAACTTTTGACAAAATTTTCTATAGAAATAAAATTTTGACACAATATTTCGTAGAAACAAAATTTTGACAAAATTTTCTATAGATATAAAATATAGCCAAAATTTTCTATAGAAATAAAAGTTAGACAAAATTTTCAATAGAAATAAAGTTTTGACAAAATTTTCTATAGAAATAGAATTTTGACAAAATTTTATATAGAAATAGAAGTATGACAAAATTTTATATAGAAATAAAATTTTAAAAAAATTTCCGATAGAAATAAAATTTTGACAAAATTTCCGAAAGAAATAAAAATTTTGATAAAATGTTCGATAGAAATAAAATTTTGATAAAATTATCTATAGAAATAAAATTTTGACTAAATTTTCTATAGAAATAAAATTTTGACAAAATTTTCTATACAAATAAAATTTTGATAAAAGTTTCTATAGAAATAACATTTTTATAAAAGTTTCTATAGAAATAACATTTTCAATGGAAATAAAATTTTGACAAAATTTTCTATAGGAATAGAATGTTGACAAAATTTTATATAGAAATAAAATTTTGACAAAATTTTCTATAGAAATGGAATTTTGACGAAATTTTATATAGAAATAAAATTTTGACAAAATTTTCTATAGAAATGGAATTTTGACAAAATTTTATATAGAAATAAAATTTTAACAAAATTTCCGATAGAAATAAAATTTTCGGTAGAAATAAAATTTTGACTAAATTTTCTACAGAAATACAATTTTGACAAAATTTTCTATAGAAATACAATTTTGACAACATTTTGTATAAAAATAAAATTTTGACAAAATTTTCTATAGAAATAAAATTTTGACAAAATTTTCTATAGAAAAAAAAATTTGACAAAGTTTTCTATAGACATAAACTTTTGATAAAAATTTCTATAGAAATAAAGTTTTGACAAAATTTTCTATAGAAATAAAATTTTGACAAAATTTTCTATAGAAATCAAATTTTGACAAAATTTTCTATAGAAATAAAATTTTGACAAAATTTTCTATAGAAATACAATTTTGACAAAATTTTCTATAGAAATACAATTTTTACAAAATTTTCTATAGAAATAAAATTTTGACAAAATTTTCTATAGAAATAAAATTTTGACAAAATTTTCTATAGAAATAAAATTTTGACAAAATTTTCTATAGAAATAAAATGTTGACAAAATTTTCTATAGAAATAAAATTTTGATAAAAGTTTCTATAGAAATAATATTTTCAATGGAAATAAAATTTTGACAAAATTTTCTATAGGAATAGAACTTTCACAAAATTTTATATAGAAATAAATTTTTGACAAAATTGTCTATAGAAATAGAATTGTGACAAAATTTTATATAGAAATAATATTTTAACAAAATTTCCGATAGAAATAAAATTTTGACAAAATTTCGGATAGAAATAAAATTTTGACAAAATTTTCACTAGAAATAAAATGTTTATAAAATTGTCAATGGAAATAAAATGTAAAATTTTCGAAAGAAATAAAATTTTGATAAAATTCTCTATAGCAATACAATTTTGACAAAATTATCTATAGAAACAAAATTTTGGCAAATTTTTCGAAAGAAATAAAATTTTGAAAAAAATTTCTATTGAAATGAAATTTTGACAAATTCACCTATTGAAATAAAAAATTGACAAAATTTTCTATAAAAAACAAAATTTTGACAATATTGTCTATAGAAATGAAAGACATATTTTGGATCCACACATACGTACGTATTTATCGATTTTGATATACGCCACATATAGACTGATCTACCGATTTGACTTCGAGACAGTGCAATATTTATCCGATTTGCGGAAATTCACAATTTAGAGATATTAAAATTTTGACAAAATTTTCGATAGAAATAAAATTTTGACAAAATTTTCTAAAAAAAAATTTTTGACAAAATTTTTCATACAAATAAAATTTTGAAAAAAAAATCATATAAATAAAAATTTGATAAAGTTTTCTATTGAAATAAAATTATGATTAAATTTTCGATATAAATGAAATTTAGATAAAATCATCAATAGATATATATCACTAGAAATAAAATGTTTATAAAATTTTCGACAGAAATAAAATTTTGATAAAATTTTCTATACACACAAAAACAAAATTTTCTGATTCAATCCAATTAATTTTTAATTAATCCAATTAATTTTTAATTGAAATGTCTTCAATCACAGACATGATAGTATCAATTAAAAAATTAATTGAAGGTCACTTAAAAAGTTAATTGATCCAATTAAAAAATTAATTGATACTATCATTTTTGTGATTGATTTTTGTTTCAATTAAAAAATTTGTTGAATCAATTAAATTTTTAATTGAATATTTTTTAAAACTCAATTAAAATTTTAATTGGAAAATTTTTCGTGAATTTTTTTGTGTGTAGAAATAAAATTTTGACAAAATTCTCTATAGAAATAAAATGTTGAAAAAATTTTCTAAGAAATCAAATTTTGACAAAATTTTCTATAGAAGTAAAATTTTCACAAAATTTTCTATAAAACTAAAATATTTACTCTGAAAACAAAGGTTTGAAAAAATTTTCTATAGAAATAAAATTTAAACAAAATTTTCTACAGAAATAAAATTTTGGCAACATTTTCTATAGAAGTAAAATTTTAACAAAATTTTCTATAGAAATAAAATTTTGACACAATTTTTTATAAAAATAAAATGTTGACACATTTTTTATAGAAATAAAATTTAGACAAAATTTTCTATAGAATAAAATTTTCTATAGAAATAAAATTTTAACTGATTACAAACGGACTTAGGAAATCGAAAACTTCTGAAATGAAGTCATTAAGGGTGTTGGGATATCTCTCTCACTCCCTTCTATAAATCTTGACTCAAATCTATAACACTCTGATCACAAAATATTTTAGATTGAATTTTCATAGCCAATGTAACCCCAATCTATTATACATGTATTAAGGTAAAACGAATTTATTTAGTTCATAGTTCTACCTAGCCATAGGGGAGCGTATAAGTTCGGCTATTATTAAAAACAAACAAGCTATAGGTCGATAACTAAAGCACCAAAACTAATAATTGAAAAACAAAACAAAAATTAATAAAATAAAACGGTAAATACAAAACGAATTGAATGCATCATATAGTAAAACAAAAAAAAAATAAAACATAGAGAGAAGCCATAAAACAACTAAACAAGATAATATTCAATGTGTGAAAAGAAACAAAAAACATTAGATAAAAATTCAACAACTACCACAAAAAAGCAACTACCAAAGAAATAAAACAAAAACAAAATATATGAAATTATGAAAACAAGAAGAAATATACATATATGCATTAAAACTAAAATTAGACAAACGACAAAGAAGCCGACATATAGACAACATACGGCATACGACATACAAGTGGACAGACATCATGAGATGGACCGAAATGATACAAAGGAAAAAAAGGCAACAACAAAACTGCATATTATTATGATAATTTATTTATTCGTATACAACTATAAAACCAAATTAAAAAAAAAAAAAAAACAAAACGCAAACAAATAACAAAAATTAGTTATGATAGAAAGATGAAAAAGAAATTGCAAAAAAGGAAAAAAATACTTTTGTTATTTATGAAAGGCAAACAAACAAACAAACAAACATCACTCATATAAAGACTTTACATTTTTATTACATTCACACACCACACAAGCACACGCGAGCCAACACTTTCATTCATATACATTTAGAAGAACAAATTAAGGGCCTTCTTATTCCATTTTATTCGGTTATAAGAATTTCCTTAAATAAAGAAGAAGAAGAATAAGTGATGCTATATGCATCACCGGTTGTGTAATATCCGAATGCTTAAGGATATACTACACAAATACGCATATACACCTCCATACAAAAAACATCACATACAAAGAGAACGAGAGATAGAGAGACAAGAAGAGAAAGAGAAGACACAAAGTAGCTTAGTTTTTAAAATCAATCACAACAACAACAAACTATAATGTAGACTTGTTCTGTTAGAATACAAGAACAACAACAAGAATTAAAAACAATTTGTTTTGTTATAATACAAGAACGACAACAACAACAACTAAAAACAATTTATTATTTCTTTTGTATGAATGTTTGTTAATTATTTTGTTGACACAATAAAAACATTTTATTATTTGTTTTTTATGATGACTCCATGATGTTTCTATTGTCTATTGTGTTCAATGGTGGAAAGGGGGAGAGATTGCAGTTGAAGAGAGAGCTCTTCTAAAGAGAGGTATGCAAATAATTAAGAGAATAATGAGGGGTTAATTTAATACGTAATTATAGTCTTTGCTATCAGATTGCCCAACTGGTTAAATGACTAAATTTTTATACGATAAAAATCAAAAACTATATAGTTAAGGAATTTTGAACATTCGTTAATATATTTCTATAGAAATAAAATTTTGAAGAAAAAAAATATACAGAAATAAACATTTGACAAAATGTTCTATAGACATAAAATTCTGAAAAAATTTTGTATAGAAATAAAATTTTGACAAAATTTTCTATAGAAATAAATCTTTGAGAAAATTTTCTATAGAAATAAAATTTGACAAAATCTTCTATAGAAATACAAAATCTTCAATAGAAATAAAATTTTTAAAAAATTTTTACAAAATTTTCTACAGAAATAAAATTTTGACAAAATTTTCTACCGAAATAACATTTTGAAGAAATATTCTATAGAAATAAAATTTTGACGAAATAATCTATAGAAATAAAATTTTGACGAAATATTCTATAGAAATAAAATTTTGACGAAATATTCTATAGAAATAAAATTTTCTATAGAAATCAATTTTGCAAAAATGTTCTATAGATATACAATTTTGACAAAATTTTCTGTAGAAATTACATTTTGACAAAATTTTCTATAGAAATAAAATTTTGACAAAATTTTCTGTAGAAATTACATCTTGACAAAATTTTCTTAAGAAATAAAATTTGGTAAAAATTTTCTATAAAAATAAAACTTTGACAAAATGTTCTATGGAAAAAAAATTTTGACAAAATCTTCTATAGAAATACAATTTTGACAAAATCTTCAATATAAATAAAATTTTTAAAACATTTTTACAAAATTTTCTATAGAAATAAAATTTTGAGAAAATTTTCTATAGAAATAAAATTTTGACAAAATCTTCTATAGAAATACAATTTTGACAAAATCTTCAATATAAATAAAATTTATAAAAAATTTTTACAAAATTTTCTATAGAAATAAAATTTTGACAAAATTTTCTACAGAAATAAAATTTTGACGAAATATTCTATAGAAATAAAATTTTCAATATAAATCAATTTTGAAAAAATGTTCTATAAATATACAATTTTGACAAAATTTTCTGTAGAAATTACATTTTGACAAAATATTCTATGGAAATAAAATTTTGACAAAATTTTCTGTAGAAATTACATTTTGACAAAATTTTCTTAAGAAATAAAATTTGGTAAAAATTTTCTATAAAAATAAAACATTGACAAAATTTTTTATAGAAATAAAATTTTGACAAAATTTTCTATGGAAATTAAATTTTGATAAAATTTTCTATAGAAATAAAATTTTGAAAAAAATTTGTATAGAAATAAAAAAGAAGAAAATGCACACAAATAATTTTTTTTTTCTATAGAAAAAATATTTTGACAATTAAAAAAAAAGTTGACGAAATATGCTATAGAAATAAAATTTTGACGAAATATTCTATAGAAATAAAATTTTCAATATAAATCAATTTTGAAAAAATGTTCTATAAATATACAATTTTGACAAAATTTTCTGTAGAAATTACATTTTGACAAAATATTCTATAGAAATAAAATTTTGACAAAATTTTCTGTAGAAATTACATTTTGACATAATTTTCTTAAGAAATAAAATTTGGTAAAAATTTTCTATAAAAATAAAACTTTGACAAAATTTTCTATGGACATTAAATTTTGACAAAATTTTTTAAGAAAAAAAAATTTGACAAAATCTTCTGTAGAAATTATATTTTGACTTTTTTAGTTTTTATAAAAATAAAATTTTGATAAAATTTTCTATACAAATAAAGTTTTGAAAAAATTTTCTATAGAAATAAAATTTTGACAAAATCTTCTATAGAAATAACATTTTGACAAAAACTTCTATAGAAATAAAATTTTGATAGAATTTTCTATAGAAATTAAATTTTGACAAAATATTCTATAGAAATTAAATTTTCAAAAAATTTTCTGTAGAAATTATATTTTGACAAATATAATTGTCAAAATTTGGTAGATTATTTTTGGCTCGAGTGGCAACCGTACTTAGCAGTGGAAAATTTACAAAGAACTTGTGGGTATATTGGCCATAACTTCGCAAATAGGAATAACATATACACGTGGGCTTGGTCTAAATCTGTACCGATTTTGATTAAATTTGGCACATATTGCTAAAAAATTGCTCTGTGCAAAATTTCAAAATTTTCGAAATAAAACTATGGCTTCCGTGGTCATATGAATCTAAATCGGGCGATAGATATATATGGGAGTTATATCTAAATCGGAAATAAAATTCGTTATGCATATTTATAATGTTATTTCTACTCCCTGCGCAAGATTTCACGTTACTCGAAGTAAAACTTTGGTCTCTGGGACCATAGGGATGTAAATCGGGCGAAAGCTATATATGGGAGCTATATCAAAATCTGAACTGATTTCAATAAAATTTGGTATGCATATTTATAATGTTAATTCCATTCCCTGTGCACAATTTCAATTTTAAATTGGAGTGAATTTTTTACCTGCAGTGGTCATATGAGTGTAAATCGAACAAAAGATATATATGGGACCTATATCAAAATCTGAACCGATTTCAATCAAATTCGACATTCATATTTAGAATGTTAATTCCATTCCCTGTGCAAAATTTCACGTTACTCGGAGTAAAACTTTGGCTATATATGGGAGCTATATCCAAATCTGAACCGATTTCAATCAAACGTGGCATACAAAGTTAAAATATTAATTTTACTTTCTGTGCAAAATTTCACGTAACTCGGAATAAAAGTTTGGCTCCTGGGGTCATGTGAGTATAAATCGGGCGAAGTCTATATATGGGAGCTATATCTAAATCTGAACCGATTTCAATCAAACTTGACATACACAGTTACAATAGAAATTTTACTCTCTGTGCAAAATGTACACGTAAATCCAAATAAAACTATGGCCTGTGTGGTCATATAAGTGCACATCGGACGAATAATATATATGGGAGCTATTTCTGAACCGATTGGACTGATATTCTGCAGACTTTACGAGACTCACAAAACATTTGAATATAGGAAATTTGAAGAAGATCTTTTGATAAATATGCCCTTTGTTCCAAAATCAAAGGGGATCGTCTTTGAGGCGACAGACAGACAGATGGACATCGCTAAATCGACTCAGAATTTAATTCTACACACAAAGAAAATTGAGCCAACAAAATTTTTTCAGTGATATAACGAAACATTTTCATTAACTTAAAATTAGTTAAAAGTACGAAACGTTACATTGATAAACAGAAAATTCGTTATAATAACGAAAAATTTCGTTATATTAACGAATTTATTTCATTGGTTCACTTTTAATGACACATTTCGTTAATATAACGAAACTTTTGCTATTAGTGTAAGACGATCGATATACTAAAAGATGGGTATATGACGGTTCTTTCTAGGCGTTACGCACAAATACCAAATAAATTATGTTTTTTTTTTTATAACATTTAATGCATTTTAAGGTTTTTCTGAAACGTTTGACCACAAATATTTTCAAAAATTCGTAATTTTCCTAAACAACAAAATAAAAAAAAAAATTTGTGTTCTCGCCAAACATATAATTGTTGTCGAAATCAGATTCATAGTCTAATGTTACATGTTCACCGTTAAAAAAAAAAACATTTTGCTCTAAGAGGCAATCATATTCCTTCTCTGGGTATAATTAGATACAGAGATCTTATATATCAAAGTTTCAGTTTTTTATACAATATTTATATTAATATGGTCAAGTATTCCTTTCTTATTGACTCTTTAGCTTTTGTAATATGATCATTCATAGAAAAACAAATTCATAGTGTAGGGTATTTCATAAAAACCCATTGACTACTCTTTGACCAATAACCATTTTTGACTACCGAAATGGAGAGATCATAAATTTAATTTGACATTTATTCAGTAGTTTAGAATGCATTCATGTAGATGATAATCATTTTTTTAAACTCTGTTCAACTACCTACTCAGCAGGCAGGCAGACAGGCAACAGGCTAGCACCACATTAGCCAAGCTTCGACCAATTGAACAACTTCTGGTACGCGAAATGAAACCCGGTTGACCGGTTTACTCTGTAGACGCTTTGCGCCATCTCTAAAGCTATGCCCAAGCATATGGCACATTGGCAAAAACTCTAATGACCAACAACAATCAACAAATGAGATATGAGATGAGTTGGCTTGCATTAGCCTACATTGTTGGTCAAAAACAAATGTTGGACCATATCACCACACTGAGGATGTGAGATGTGATGGCGAAATGGGTAAATACTTGATTGGATGTTTTGCATCAAAATGCAAAGAAAAAGTGTGCAAAGTGATTGGCATATATGTCTCTGGAAAATATGCAAAAATGTGATAAAAACTATATGTGGATGAAGTAAATACAGGGTGGTTGAGGAGTTGCTTCGCTTACACGAATGTGGCCAGTTACTGAATTTGGTTTTCTAGGATAAGAATTCATTTCAAACTGAGTAGATTTAGAACTTGCCGATTGGCCACCAGAACTCAAGCGCCGATGTTAATGTTGTGGGCCGTCGTAACGGCCACTGGTTGTTCCCCGCTCGCATTCTTTGGCCGTAGAGTGAAAATGCAGAATATTATCGAGAGAATGTCCTTAAGGTAGTATTAAAAACCTGGACAGACAAACATTTCGAACATTCCAACAGAACTCAGTACCATGGCATATAGCGCGCAGAAACCACGAAAGACTTAAAAAAGAAGTTCCTCACAATGGTCACTGATGTCTCCGGATCTCAATCATGGTTGTCACCCAAGACAAAAATATTCTACCAAAATTTTGAGAAAATTTTAGCAAAAAAACTTTGGTAGTTGCAAAATCTTATTTTGCAAAATTATATTTCTATGGAAAATCTCCTCAAAAATGTATTTCTACAGAATATTTTCTCAAAATTTTATTTCTATAGAAAATTTTATCTAAAGTTTATTTCTTCTCACAGTTTTACTTCTATAGAAATTTTCTCAAAATGTTATTTCTATAGAAAATTTTGTCAAAATTTTATTTCTATAGAAAATTTTCTCAAAATTTTATTTCTATAGGAAATTTTGTCAAAATTTTATTTCCATAGAAAATTTTGTCAAAACTATATTTCTATAGAAAATGTTCTCCAAATTTTATTTCTATAGAAATTTTTCTCAAAATTCTATATCAATAGAAATTTTCTGAAAAATTTTTTTTAAGAATAGAAAATTTTATTTCTATAAAAAACTTTGTCAAAATTATATTTCTATAGAAAATTTTCTCAAAATTTTATTTCTATAGAAAATTTGACAAAATTTTATTTCTATAGAAAATTTTGTCAAAATTTTTTTATTTCTATAGAAAATTTTATATCCATAGAAAATTTTGTCGAAATTTTAATTCGATAGAAAGTTTTGTCAAAATTTTATTTCCGAAGAAAATTTTCTTAAAATTTTATTTCTGTAGAAAATTTTCTAGAAATTCTATTTCTATAGAAAATGTCAAAATGTTATTTCTATAGAAAATTTGGGAAAATTTTATTTCTATAGAAAATTTTGTCAAATTTTTTTTATTTCTATAGAAAATTTTGTCGAAATTTTAATTCGATAGAAAATTTTGTCAAAATTTTATTTCTATAGAAAATTTTCTCAAAATTTTATTTCTACAGAAAATTTTCTCAAAATTTTATATCCATAGAAAATTTTGTCCGAAGAAAATTTTCTTAAAGTGTTATTTCTGTAGAAAATTTTCTCAAAATTCTTTTTCTATAGAAAATGTCAAAATTTTATTTCTATAGAAAATTTGGCAAAATCTTATTTCTAAAGAAACTTTTGCCAAAATTTTTTTATTTCTATAGAAAATTTTATATCCATAGAAAATTTTATCGAAATTTTAATTCGATAGAAAATTTTGTCACAATTTTATTTCTATAGAAAATTTTCTCAAAGTTTTATTTCAACAGAAAATTTTTTTAAAATTTTATATCCATAGAAAATTTTGTCAAAACTATATTGCTATAGAAAATGTTCTCCAAATGTTATTTCTGAAGAAAATTTTCGTAAAATTTTATTTCTGTAGAAAATTTTCTCAAAATTCTATTTCTATAGAAAATGTCAAAATTTTATTTCTATAGAAAATTTTGTCAAAATTTGTATATCCATAGAAAATTTTGTCGAAATTTTAATTCGATAGAAAATTTTGTCAAAATTTTATTTCTATAGAAAATTTTCTCAAAGTTTTATTTCTACAGAAAATTTTCTCAAAATTTTATATCCTTAGAAAATTTTGTCGAAATTTTAATTATATAAAAAATGTTCTCAAAATTTTATTTCCGAAGAAAATTTTCTCAAAATTTTATATCCGTAGAAAATTTTCTCAAAATTCTATTTCTATAGAAAATGTCAAAATTTTATTTCTATAGAAAATTTTGTCCAAATTTTTTTATTTCTTTAGAAAATTTTATATCCATAGAAAATTTTGTCGAAATTTTAATTCGATAGAAAATTTTGTCAAAATTTTATTTCTATAGAAAATTTTCTCAAACTTTTATTTCTACAGAAAATTTTGTCAAAAATTTATATCCATAGAAAATTTTGTCAAAATTTTATTTCTATAGAAAATTTTCTCAAAATTTTATTTCTGAAGAAAATTTTCTTAAAATTTTATTTCTGTACAACATTTTCTCAAAATTCTATTTCTATAGAAAATGTCAAAATTTTATTTCTATAAAAATGTTTTCGAAATTTTATTTATTTACAGAAAATTTTGTCAAAATTGTATTTCTGTTATTTTTTTTTTAATTTTATTTCTATTAGATTAGATTTTGCAAAATATTCCTCTCCACCTAAGATGTACTTCAGTTTTAATAGAAATACAATTTTCCATAGAAAAAAGTTTTGACAAAATTTTCTATAGCAAAAAATGTTGACAAAATTTTCTTTAGAAACATTTTTTTTTTCAAAATTTTCTCAATGTTTTGTGTCTATAGAAAATTTTCTCAAAATTTTCTTTCTATAGGAAATTTTGTCAAAATTTTCTTTCCATAGCAAATTTTGTCTAAATTATATTTCTATAGAAAATGTTCTCAAAATTTTATCTCTATAGAAAATTTTCACAAAATTCTATATCTATTGAAAATTTTCTGAAAATTTTATTTTAAGCCTCAAAATTTTATCTCTATAGAAATTTTTCTCAAAATTCTATATCTATAGAAAATTTTCTGAAAATTTTATTTTAATCCTAGAAAATTTTGTCAAAATTTTATTTCTATAGAAAATTTTCTCAAAATTTTATTTCTATAGAAAATTTGGCAAAATTTTTTTATTTCTATAGAAAATTTTATATCCATAGAAAATTTTGTCAAAATTTTATTTCTATAGAAAATTTTCTCAAAATTTTATTTCTGAAGAAAATTTTCTTAAAATTTTATTTCTGTAGAACATTTTCTCAAAATTCTATTTCTAAAGAAAATGTCAAAATTTTATTTCTATAAAATTTTTTTCGAAATTTTATTTATTTACAGAAAATTTTGTCAAAATTGTATTTCTGTTAATTTTTTTAATTTTATTTCTATTAGATTAGATTTTGGAAAATATTCCTCTCCACCTAAGATGTACTTCAGTTTTAATAGAAATACAATTTTCCATAAAAAATAGTTTTGACAAAATTTTCTATAGCAAAAAATGTTGACAAAATTTTCTTTAGAATCATTTTTTGCAAAATTTTCTATAGAAACAAAAATTTGACAAAATATTCTATAGAAAAAATTTTGAGCAACTTTTCTATAGAAATATTTTTTTTTCTATAGAAATAAGATTTAAGCAAAAATTTCTATAGAAGTAAGACTTTGGTACATTTTCTATAGAAATCAAATTTTGACACAACTTTCTAGAGTAATTAAATTTTGACAGAATTGTTTAGATTAATAAAAAAAACAAAATTTTCTAAAGTAATTTTGACAAAATTTAAAATATTCGGGAGAAATACAATTTTATCAATTTTACAATTTTATCAGAAATACAATTTTCTCAAAGTTTTGTGTCTATGGAAAATTTTCTCAAAATTTTCTTTCTATAGGAAATTTTGTCAAAATTTTATTTCCATAGCAAATTTTGTCTAAATTATATTTCTATAGAAAATGTTCTCAAAATTTTATCTCTATAGAAATTTTTCACAAAATTCTATATCTATAGAAAATTTTCTGAAAATTTTATTTTAAGCCTAAAAATTTTATCTCTATAGAAATTTTTCTCAAAATTCTATATCTATAGAAAATTTTCTGAAAATTTTATTTTAAGCCTAGAAAATTTTGTCAAAATTTTATTTCTATAGAAAATTTTCTCAAAATTTTATTTCTATAGAAAATTTGGCAAAATTTTTTTATTTCTATAGAAAATTTTATATCCATAGAAAATTTTGTCAAAATTTTATTTCTATAGAAAATTTTCTCAAAATTTTATTTCTGAAGAAAATTTTCTTAAAATTTTATTTCTGTAGAACATTTTCTCAAAATTCTATTTCTAAAGAAAATGTCAAAATTTTATTTCTATAAAAATTTTTTTGAAATTTTATTTATTTACAGAAAATTTTGTCAAAATTGTATTTCTGTTAGTTTTTTTAATTTTATTTCTATTAGATTAGATTTTGGAAAATATTCCTCTCCACCTAAGATGTACTTCAGTTTTAATAGAAATACAATTTTCCATAGAAAATAGTTATGACAAAATTTTCTATAGCAAAAAATGTTGACAAAATTTTCTTTAGAATCGTTTTTTGCAAAATTTTCTATAGAAACAAAAATTTGACAAAATATTCTATAGAAAAAATTTTGAGCAACTTTTCTATAGAAATATTTTTTTCCTATAGAAATAAGATTTAAGCAAAAATTTCTATAGAAGTAAGACTTTGGTACATTTTCTATAGAAATCAAATTTTGACACAACTTTCTAGAGTAATTAAATTTTGACAGAATTGTTTAGATTAATAAAAAAAAAAAAAACAAAATTTTCTAAAGTAATTTTGACAAAATTTAAAATATTCGGGAGAAATACAATTTTAACAATTTTACAATTTTATCAGAAATACAATTTTCTCAAAGTTTTGTGTCTATAGAAAATCTTCTCAAAATTTTCTTTCTATAGGAAATTTTGTTAACATTTTATTTCCATAGCAAATTTTGTCTAAATTATATTTCTATAGAAAATGTTCTCAAAATTTTATCTCTATAGAAATTTTTCACAAAATTCTATATCTATAGAAAATTTTCTGAAAATTTTATTTTAAGCCTAGAAAATTTTATTTCTATAAAAAATTTTGTCAAAATTTTATTTCTATAGAAAATTTTCTCAAAATTTTTTTATTTCTATAGAAAATTTTTTCAAAATTTTATTTCTATAAAAAATTTGGCACATTTTTTTATTTCTATAGAAAATTTTATATCCATAGAAAATTTTTTCAAAATTTTATTTCTATAGAAAATTTGGCAAAATTTTTTATTTCTATAGAAAATTTTATATCCATAGAAAATTTTGTCGAAATTGTAATTCTATAGAAAATGTTCTCACAATTTTATTTCTGAAGAAAATTTTCTTAAAATTTTATTTCTGTAGAAAATATTCTAAAAATTCTATTTCTATAGAAAATGTAAAAATTTTATTTCTATAAAAATTTTTGTCGAAATTTTATTTCTATAGAAAACTTTGTCAAAATTATATTTCTGTTAATTTTTTTTATTCAAAATTTTATTTCTATTAGATTAGATTTTGCAAAATATTCCTCTCCAACTAAGGTGTACTTCAGTTTTAATAGGAATGCAATTTTCCATTGAAAAAAGTTTTGACAAAATTTTCTATAGCAAAAAATGTTGACAAAATCTTCTTTATTTTGTTAAATTTTCTATAGAAAAAAATTTGACAAAATATTCTATAGAAAAAATTTTGAGCAACTTTTCTATAGAAATAAGATTTAAGCAAAATTTTCTATTGAAATAAGATTTTGGTAAATTTTCTGTAGAAATCAAATTTTGACACAATTTTCTAGAGTAATTACATTTTGACAAAATTGTTTAGAGTAATAAAAAAACAAAATTTTCTAAAGATATAATTTTGACAAAATTTTAAATATTCGGTAGAAGTAAAATTTTATCAAAATTTTCTATAGAGGTTAATTTTAACAAAATGTTCAATAGAAATAAAATTTTGGCAAAAAAAAATAATAAAATTTTGGCAAAACTTTGATCAAAGTTTTTGATAAAAAATAGATTTTTTTAAATTGTGCAGATTTTTAGTAAAATTTTCTTCAAATTTTGGTAGATTATTTTTGGCATGAGTGGGAGCCGTGACCGTGGGAGTGTCTTTTTCTAGTGTCCCTTGGTCTCCGGTATGATCAATTTGGGATGAATAATTCGCGTGTGCACTTTTCATAAGAAGTTATAAGAACCAAAATGAGTTTTAAGAACAAAATGAGTTCTATACAAACAAATTTTCTATAGAAATACAATTTTGAGAAAATTTTCTATAGAAATAAAAATGTGAGAAAATTTTCTATTGAAATAAAATTTTGAGAAAATTTTCTATGGAAATAAAATTTTGAGAAAATTTTCTATAGAAATAAAATTTCGAAATAAATTTCTATAGAAATAAAATTTTGAGAAAATTTTCTATAGAAATAAAAATGTGAGAAAATTTTCTATAGAAATAAAATTTTGAGAAAATTTTCTATTGAAATAAAATTTTGAGAAAATTTTCTATTGAAATAAAATTTTGAGAAAATTTTCTATTGAAATAAAATTTTGAGAAAATTTTCTATTGAAATAAAATTTTGTTGTGTTTTGAAATCTTGATCTTATTGCAGTTCGCTAGCTAAACAGCAGAACTTATTTCTTTATTTTTTGTATAAAATCTTGCTAATAATCATAATAATTAGCCAAATTGTCATTCCATTAAAAACAATAAAAATAACAGCTATAGACACTAGAGCTATGAAATTTTCGCTTCAATGCATCCATCCATTCATCTACACATCAATCAGCTTGGGAAATAATCCGCTATACTCGTACGTAACTCAAGTAGTTGCGTTTGCTGGTAGTAGCCAGCATAGCATAGCGCATTATACTATGTCGTGTGAGATGCTAGGTAGTACGGTAGTAGTACAAGTAGCTGACTAGCCAGTCAGCAGTAGCAAATAGCAGTCAGGCGCAGCAACAAAACAACAACAACAACGGCAACTGCACTTAGGTGACTACCTAACCTAACCTACCTTTTGCTATCCAGCAGTTTGTGGTGGCAGCAGTAGCCGATTGAACGGTTACGGCCGGTTTATGCTCAGCGGTAGTAGAATGACGAGTAGCAAAAATTATCATCGAAAGCCATAATAAGTCTCTCGATTGTATGTAGGTGTATGTATGTGAATTCTTTTCACTGATATACTCAATGTTGTATAACAATAAGGTGCTGCAGGTGTGTGTGAGTGTGTATGGGAATTGCTTCATTACATGCAATCTACTGCCACAGTATAGCAGAGGATACATGCATTTGCCACATAAACATATAAATGAGAGTTGATCATCCTATCCATCTTGTGAGTAAGATATACACACACGAGTAACTTGTTCGCATTGTTGTTGTTGATGATATTGATGAGCTTGCATTATGCTCACATGCATTCACGTTGCAAGTGAACCTCTCACATCTCTTGTTGTATGCAGATGCCGAAGAAGAGACAATCGATGGGTATACGATGTACATATGCTGGTGATTCATGGTTACATGTTGTTACTGTTAAGTTGTTCTACATGACTGAAGACGCTCTGTGTAGGGTCCACAGAGCTGATTTGACCATCATAGTAGATTGCTTGGAAAAAACTGAAGAGAAGACAAGAGCATTTGAAATCAGGTTGTTATTTCCCCAACTCTTTGTATTTTGAATATCTTTTATGGTACACACACACAACGATTATGATGACAATGACGACTACGACAATGATGATCACAGCGAAATGTACGATGTTCCCAAACATTATCATAATAAAAGAAGAATGAAAAGAGGGGCTGAAGACAACAAAGATACGCTTTCAACAGTTGCAATAAAATGGTAGCAGATTACTGTTTGATGTGCCTACTGACTGGTAAATCATATTCACTCACTCATTCACTCGGCCAGGCCACACAGTGTCAAGCAAAATTAAATAGATAGTAAGAAACATTTTTCGAAAAAACGATATACGTTCATAGTTTTAGTGCAATTTTGTGCACATATTTACATTAAAATATAACTGAGTTGGGCTAAATAGAATCTCGTATACCCTCTACAAGAAAAATTAAATACTTTAATGTGATTCGAATTTTCACTAGGATTAACTCAAATGAAAATTTTTTTTCGGTTCTCGGCTGTTGTAAATGTCATAGACCTGTGGGTTAGGTTAGGTTAGGTTAGGTTAGGTTAAGTTAGGTTATGTCATATGTCATGTATTTGGTGTCCACTTACACCTTGCGATTACCCAAACTCCATTTTTCTTCCTCTGTTCCTGACTGTTCCATTCCGTTCGGATTAATCCCATTTGTGAAGTGTCACCTCAGGTTTGCCTAGGTCCTCCACCCAGAAGCCTTGATGAAAGCGAGTATACTCCTACACTTAGACCATATTGGTCCATTGCGGTTCTTCAAACTTCTTTTTTCTTCCTCTATTCGTGACTGTTCCGTTCTGTCCTTGATAAAAGCGAGTATACCATACTCCTGAGACTGCTGTTTCACAAATCGGTAATAGTATAAAAGAAATAAGATCCCATTATCTAGTTTCTTCTGATGAAAATGAGTATACTCCCCCACTTAGACCATATCGTTCATTGCGGTTCCTCAAACTCCATTTTTATACCCTCCACCATAGGATGGGGGGTATATTAACTTTGTCATTCCGTTTGTAACACATCGAAATATTGATCTAAGACCCCATTCTGAGTCGATCTGAGCATGTCCGTCCGTCCGTCTGTTGAAATCACGCTAACTTCCGAACGAAACAAGCTATCGACTTGAAACTTGGCACAAGTAGTTGTTATTGATGTGGGCCGGATGGTATTGCAAATGGGCCATATCGGTCCACTTTTACGTATAGCCCCCATATAAACGGACCCCCAAATTTGGCTGCGAGGCCTCTAAGAGAAGCAAATTTCATTCGTTCCGTCTGCAATTTGGTACATGGTGTTAGTATATGGTCTCTAACAACCAAGCAAAAATTGGTCCACATCGGTCCATAATTATATATAGCCCCCATATAAACCGATCCCCCGATTTGGCTTGCAGAGCCTCTAAGAGAAATAATTTTCATCCGATCCGGCTGAAATTTGGTACATGGTGTTAGTATACGGTCTCTAATAACCATGCAAAAATGGGTCCATATCGGTCCATAATTATATATATCCCCCATATAAACCGATCCCCCGATTTGGCTTGCGGAGCCTGTAAGAGAAGCAAATTTTATCCCATCCGGCTGAAATTTGGTACATAGTGTTAGTATATGGTCTCTAACAACCATGCAAAAATTGGTCCATATCGGTCCATAATTATATATAGCCCCCATATAAACCGATCCCGAGATTTGGTTTTGGAGCCTCTTGGAGGAGCAAATTTCATCCGAGTGAGTTGAACTTTGTGGATGACAGTCTTTCGTAGAAGTTTCTACGCAATCCATGGTGGAGGGTACATAAGATTCAGCCTGGCCGAACTTACGGCCGTATATACTTGTTCTTCCTCTGTTCGTGACTGTTCCATTCCGTTCGGGTAAATCCCATCATACTTGAGTAATGTCACCTCAGGTTTGCCTAGGTCTTCAGGTTGAATTACACACCATGCGTCAATCCGTGCGTTGATGGAAGGGTTGATTTTTTTCTGTTTGCGGCAGACTATTCGAGCTTTTGATTTCAAAGAGAAATTTCAACTCTTCAATCATCGGACGCATTGAACGCATGGTATGTAACTCTACCTTTCCACCCACATGCGTTGATAAAAGCATGTATACCTCTGAGTCCATTGCAGTTCTTCAAACTAGATTTTTCTTCCTCAGTTCTTGACTGTCCCATTCCACCCGGGTTAATCAAATCTTATTTGTGTAGTGTCATCTCAGGTTTGCCTAGGTCCTCCACCCAGATGCCTTGATGAAAGCAAGTATATACATACCTCCACTTAGACCATTGGTCCATTGCGGTTCTTCAAACTCGATTATTCTTGCTCTGTTCGTGACAGTTCCATTCCGTCCGAGTTAATTCCATCATTATTTGTGAGATGGCACCTCAGGTCTTCCACCCATAAAGCGAGTATATTCCTGAGCCTAAAGTTTCGCTGAACAGTAATAATCTGAAAGAAATAAGAACCGCGAGTATACTCCTCCTCTTAGAACATTTCGTTCATTGCGGTTCCTCAAACTCCATGTTTCTTCCTCTGTTCCTTCCCGTCCGGGTTAATTCCACCATCATTTGTGTGATGTCAACTCAGCTTTGCCTAGGTCTTCCACCCACATGCTTTGATAAAAGCGAGAAAACTCCTCAGTCTGCGGTTTCGCAATTCGCTAGTATTCTTGACAGTTCCATTCCGTCCGAGTTAATTCCATTATTATTTGTGTGATGGCACCTCAGGTCTTCCACCCATAAAGCGAATATATTCCTGAGCCTAAAGTTTCGTTGAACAGTACTAGCCTGAAAGAAATAAGAACCGCGAGTATACTCCCCCACTTAGACCATTTCGTTCATTGCGGTTCCTCAAACTCCATGTTTCTTCCTCTGTTCCTGACTTTTCCTTCCCGCCCGGGTTAATTCCACCATCATTTGTATGATGTCAACTCAGCTTTGCCTAGGTCTTCCACCCACATGCTTTGATAAAAGCGAGAAAACTCCTCAGTCTGCGGTTTCGCAATTCGCTAATAGTCTGAAAGAAATAATAACCCAGTATCTAGTTGCTTCTGATGAATACGAGTATAATACTCAACTTAGACCATATTGGTCCATTGCGGTTCTACAAACTCCACTTTTCGTCTTCTATTCCTGACTGTTCCATTTCGTCTGGGTTAATTCCATCATCATTTTGTGTAGTGTCATCAGGTTTGCCCAGGACTTTCACCCATAAAGCGAGTATACTCCTGAGTCTGCGGTTTCGCAATTCGCTAATAGTCTGAAAGAAATAAGAATCCAGTATCTAGTTTCTTCAGATGAAAGCGAATAAAATCCTCCACTTAAACCGTATGGTCCATTGCGGTTCCTCAAACTTCATGTTTCTTCTTCTGTTCCTGACTGGTGTCACCGCATGTTTGCCTGGGTCATCCACCCAGAAGCCTTGGTGAAAGCGAGCATTACATCCAGTTGTATCCAGATTGAGGAACTCTGTGTCTAAGATATGATACGTTCAAACTGATCTGGTGTGGAGTAAGCGAAAAGGTGACGCATGTCACGTGAAGCTGCCATCAATCACTGATTGGTAGGAATTAAGGCGGCTAAAACTACCATCATATTTACCTGCACCAAACTACCATAGTCTTCCGTGGGGGATCTCTTTCCTCTGGTGCAATGGGTGGTGGTTGGACTCCGAGAATAGGATTAACCTTGTAGCTTCTCACCGCTTCAGATACATTATCCTCATGAATCCCGTTCAGATCTGATTGGTGTGCTGCCTGATCTACAGGCTCTTTTGAGTATGGCTTGATCTTGCGCTATAGGTAATGCCCCTTACATTCCAGGGGGTTTGTATGAAAAATCCAATAACAACCCAGGATATACTGTTTTGACAACATATAATTGTATCTACTTACTGGGAGGATC
Source organism: Haematobia irritans (assembly GCF_050003625.1). Taxonomy (NCBI): domain Eukaryota; kingdom Metazoa; phylum Arthropoda; class Insecta; order Diptera; family Muscidae; genus Haematobia; species Haematobia irritans. The sequence continues at coordinate 218,741,106 of NC_134398.1, read as the reverse complement.
TTGGTTCACGTATAGAGGTGATCCAGGGGTATAATGTAGAAACATTCTGTCGCTAGTCTAACGGCAGCATTCTGAGAGGTCTACATGTTACTCCAATGCGTGGCACTTGTTTGAGGTGTCCAGACTGGTGCTGTATAGTTTACCACTGACCTGTCATTGTCATAGTTGTAGACAACGGGGTTTCTTTGAACACCAACAAGTTTTTCAGCGGTGGATTAACCCACCTCAGTAATGCTGGTGGCATTTCTGATTGTTTCATAGCTTCTCTAAGTGGTTTCACTGCAATGTGGAAGGTCGTACGGACTCGGCTATAAAAAAGAGGTCCCTTGTCATTGCGCTTAACATGGAATCGGGCAGCACTCAGTGATAAGAGAGAAGTTAACCAATGTGGTAACGCAATGGACTTAATAGTCTAAGTGAGCCTGATACATCGGGCTGCCACCTAACCATCAACTGCCTGCGTACTTATGCCGTCCAAGTAATGAATAGTGTAGCTGAGAATTTGCTGGCGGATTTTTAACATTAAGATAACAGGTAAGATCACCAACAGGTAAGATCACCGGATGCCGTGGTTGTACATATGATAGAATCTCTATGCCTTTAGGAGTGTGCGGAATAGAGGATACGGTCAGTTGGCGCCCGTACAGGCTTACAACCGTAGATGTAAAAAATGGCCTTAATAGTTTAAGATGGTCGGACTTTTCAAATGCATTGACGTTTATTTTCGAGATCCCAAGGTACCTCATAAGAAATTATCTAAAATATACAGTATTGTTCTATAATACCGACGAGAGAAATAGAAGACTTAAAATCACATCACTCTTGAGGCCCCAACCTACTAAGCCGAGATCTTCTAAACTGAGATGCCAGTAGACAATTTTTTGGTCGGATACGCTGATGATACCGCAGAGATAATGAAAGCGCGAGTTGTCACAGAAACACAGCGAAAACTTTCACAGGTGATGATACGGGCAAAGTCTTCGTTGAGAATACATGGAATAGAACTTTCCAGACACAAGGCAGAGTTATTGCTATTCAGGCGTCGACAAAAACCAACGATGATCGACATGCAAGTAGATGACGACGTTATTCAAACGTGGATCCCTGAAAATACTTCGGAATACGACCAAATACAAAGCTGAAATTCTTAACACAAATAGACTATGCAAGGCCGATAACGCAACAACTCACCAGACTGGAGGCGAACTTAGGTGTTCCGCGCACAAAAGCGAAAGCTTTTGATGGAAGCCTGTAAAGGGGAAACCGGGCACAAACCCTTCTTGCAGTACGGCGTACAGACGAGTTACGTGTATCCTCGGCATATCGCACTGTACCTGCTGGAATGGTTCTAATCATAGTCGGCACGACCCCAATAGAACTTCGATCTGAAGGAAGAAAGAAGATTTTTGATTTATGGAGAACGCACTGAACGCAAAAACGTTAGAGGCGATAAAACGAGAGACTATGAAATATTGGCAAAAATCGATGGAACTGCGATATATACGAAGGGTGAACGGCAAGACTTATTCCCGGTAATGAAAAATGGACGTCACGAGGACGTAAACTATTACATAACACAGATGCTATGGGACCACGGATACTTCCGAAAATATTTGCATAACATGGCCAAATATTGTCTCTACAAACAGGCGAATGTCACCGATGACGCGCATCACACCTTCTTCAGGTGTACACGATCGGAATTAGAGGGATATATAGGAGGAATAGATGAGCAAACCCTGATAGAAAAATGAAGGCAGACGATCAGCACTGCAACGCCATCGCAAGATATTGCGAAGTTATATCGAGGAAGAAAAAGAAGATCGGTCTAGATAACACGCAGATTGCACACACTATAGAGGGCGACGAAATAACCCCAGGTGAAATGAAGCACGTGCATTGAGGTCCACCTAAAAGTAATGTGGAAACGGTACCGAGATGGAGAAAAAACGCTCCAAGCTATTAGAGTCGGATTTTTTACTCGTTATTAACGATTATTATCTAGTCAGATAAAACAAACATTTTACCAGGACTTTTGCTACTTTTTCCTTTCCCCTCTCGCTTCTTCTTATTTGAAAATTGAAAATACAATTTTGTATAATTCCCCATACAATTCATTCATGTATTCACTATGACTATGATCCTGGAAAATTCCAAATGAACCAAAATTCACACTTGATTGATCTCTCAGAAGGAAAACGACAAACGAAACAATCATTGAAAAACCCATTACTCTCAGGACAAACAACAAGTTGTTTTTCCTAAGAATAATCATTACCACCTTTCGATAAGCCAATTTCTAGGTAGTCCACACATGTGTGTGTTTAATGCGCATGCGTGGCATTGTCCGTCCTCAAATGATAACAGAGCATTGCGTTGGAATAGAAGTAGCAGTTTCAAATAGCCATCTATTACCTACTGGTTTTTTGTTTATTTATTTTATTTTTTCTTTAGCGTTTTTTTGTTCTTCCACTTTTTCTTATAATATTTTTTCTGTTGTGTTTTTGGTGGGGACAGACTGATAGGCAGATGGACGGACAAACACACAGTAAGCACTAGCAGCACTAACAGTGAACATAAAATAATCTATTGAGTGTTCGCCCATCCACCCGTTCGTACATTTATGTGTCTGTCTGTCCGTCCATCCGACCCTCCATCCATACACATACCTTCATTTCCAGTGTCTGTCCCAAAACGAAAAAGGCTCGAGCTAACCAACAGTTATGGTTGACAGAAGTTTGTGGTGCTTGGTGATATTGGTAGTAATAGTCATATATCTGGTAGTTGCTCTGAACCGAATGACAGACCAAGCCAAAAAAATCTATGGCCACAGACGAGTACTTGCGGCGCAAGGCAAAACAAAATCATTGAAATGCAGAGAAATCCAACAGAGTTTGAATAGCAACAAAACGCTATATGCTCTTCACGGAATGGGTTACAGTGGTGAGGAGAAGAAGCGGTCAATGACAAAAAAAATACTAAATTTTGTATAAAAAAATTTCTCTGTTTTTAATTTAATTTAATTTAATTTAATTTAATTTAATTTAATTTAATTTAATTTAATTTAATTTAATTTAATTTAATTTAATTTAATTTAATTTAATTTAATTTAATTTAATTTAATTTAATTTAATTTAATTTAATTTAATTTAATTTAATTTAATTTAATTTAATTTAATTTAATTTAATTTAATTTAATTTAATTTAATTTAATTTAATTTAATTTAATTTAATTTAATTTAATTTAATTTAATTTAATTTAATTTAATTTAATTTAATTTAATTTAATTTAATTTAATTTAATTTAATTTAATTTAATTTAATTTAATTTAATTTAATTTAATTTAATTTAATTTAATTTAATTTAATTTAATTTAATTTAATTTAATTTAATTTAATTTAATTTAATTTAATTTAATTTAATTTAATTTAATTTAATTTAATTTAATTTAATTTAATTTAATTTAATTTAATTTAATTTAATTTAATTTAATTTAATTTAATTTAATTTAATTTAATTTAATTTAATTTAATTTAATTTAATTTAATTTAATTTAATTTAATTTAATTTAATTTAATTTAATTTAATTTAATTTAATTTAATTTAATTTAATTTAATTTAATTTAATTTAATTTAATTTAATTTAATTTAATTTAATTTAATTTAATTTAATTTAATTTAATTTAATTTAATTTAATTTAATTTAATTTAATTTAATTTAATTTAATTTAATTTAATTTAATTTAATTTAATTTAATTTAATTTAATTTAATTTAATTTAATTTAATTTAATTTAATTTAATTTAATTTAATTTAATTTAATTTAATTTAATTTAATTTAATTTAATTTAATTTAATTTAATTTAATTTAATTTAATTTAATTTAATTTAATTTAATTTAATTTAATTTAATTTAATTTAATTTAATTTAATTTAATTTAATTTAATTTAATTTAATTTAATTTAATTTAATTTAATTTAATTTAATTTAATTTAATTTAATTTAATTTAATTTAATTTAATTTAATTTAATTTAATTTAATTTAATTTAATTTAATTTAATTTAATTTAATTTAATTTAATTTAATTTAATTTAATTTAATTTAATTTAATTTAATTTAATTTAATTTAATTTAATTTAATTTAATTTAATTTAATTTAATTTAATTTAATTTAATTTAATTTAATTTAATTTAATTTAATTTAATTTAATTTAATTTAATTTAATTTAATTTAATTTAATTTAATTTAATTTAATTTAATTTAATTTAATTTAATTTAATTTAATTTAATTTAATTTAATTTAATTTAATTTAATTTAATTTAATTTAATTTAATTTAATTTAATTTAATTTAATTTAATTTAATTTAATTTAATTTAATTTAATTTAATTTAATTTAATTTAATTTAATTTAATTTAATTTAATTTAATTTAATTTAATTTAATTTAATTTAATTTAATTTAATTTAATTTAATTTAATTTAATTTAATTTAATTTAATTTAATTTAATTTAATTTAATTTAATTTAATTTAATTTAATTTAATTTAATTTAATTTAATTTAATTTAATTTAATTTAATTTAATTTAATTTAATTTAATTTAATTTAATTTAATTTAATTTAATTTAATTTAATTTAATTTAATTTAATTTAATTTAATTTAATTTAATTTAATTTAATTTAATTTAATTTAATTTAACCACTGTGCCATATTCACATTTCTTGTGTACAGATCAGACTCAGTAACCAACTCTAACTCTTGAAACACCATACAAACCAGTTCGTAGCGAGCAATAGCTTACGGGCAACAAAACAGGTATAATAACATACAAACACGCATACTCCCAGTCAACAAAACACACAGATACATTCCCAAAGAAACCTCTACTCTTACCAGAGAAACCTTATTGGAGGTAAAATAAAAACCAAACAAACTCATGAAACCTATCGTTGGAACTACACAAGGCAAGATCTTGAAATGAGGAGAGTTCACTTTTTTGTTATCTCATAGATAAAAGAGAACTGTATAGGCTCTCGAGAGCAGACAAGGTCTAAACATACAATCAAGTTCGAGAGGCTCATTGCCCCCCAACTGAGATACTTATGGATTAGTCTTAAAGAGTTGATCGTAGGTAACGCACCTGTAATTTTAGACGGAGGAAATAACAGCATCGTGTTGGCACATTAAACTTTATTATTATCGTTGTTTTTTCCATATTTTTTCTGTGTGAGAGATGATGATGATTATAACCCATACACATTTATGGCCCAACAGAGAGAGTTAATGGTGTTGGTGAAGAAGTAAAAAAAAATGTGAGTGAATATGTGCAAGAGGTTTCTTATTACACACATATAAGAAATATGTGATTTTTAGTTTAAAGAAAAATAGAAAGATTATTGGAAAACAAAAAATTTTAACAATAATAGAAAAATTACAAAATATATGTATAGAGAATATATTAAGTCATTTAATAATAAGAAAATTTAAAATGAAGAAATAGAAAAAAATGTGAAAAAAGCTGGCAATATAAGAAAATTGAATAAAAACCATATTTTTACCCAAAGAGAATTTAAACCAATAAATGAAAACAACAACATACAGTTCGAGAAAACAAAAACATCCACCTCTAACAACCCAAAATGATCTCGGAAAATTGTATGCTTAACTCCACCGTTTTTTAACCAAGTTAACCAAAAAGAAATCAAAAAGAGCCAAATCTAAAACGAAATCCCAGTAAAAAAAATGTAAATGTAGTGGTACAAATAAAAAATCTATCTGAAAAGTGTATTTACTCTGCATTGGATCTTGTGAATACCAAGAGTGAACCCTACTGTAATGAGAGCGAGATAAGGTGTTCGAGTGTATGTGTGTGTGAGTGCGTTTATGTTCGCGTGTGTGAGAGAGACCAGTAGAGCGTATATTTATGAGCATTGAAATTGTGAACTGTAATAATGGTTGTTCGAATATAGCTAGCAAAGCAAGTAACCACAATCTATGCACATTGGGATGATATTGAGAAAAGTGTTGGATACATTTTCTATATTTCTATAATGGATACATTTAAATTTTATATGGATACAATATAGGTAAATAGTTTAATTATTTTAATATACATTCTTAGCTACAACTATATAGAAACAAATTTAAACAAATTTATAATGAAATGGAAACAAAAACTACATAGAAAATATAAATACAAATATCACTAATATTTTTCTAATTAAATTTTTAATAGAGTTTTTAAAATTATTCAATTAAAAAATTAATTGATTCTATATTTTTTTTAATTGAAACAAAAATCGATCAAATCAATTAATTTTTCAATTGGATCAACAACTTTCGTGCTTGAAGACAAAAAATAGTTTTTTTTTTGTGTACGACAAAGTTTTATTGAAAAAAATTTTAAAATGTTCTTCAGTATTTGGATTGTATTTTAAATAAATTTTAAGAGTACAATTTGGACGAAAATATCTAAAAGCCATTGTACTACAATACATTCTCTTTCTGAAATTTCCATAAATAAAAAGTACCATCAGAAGAAATCAACAACAATAAAAATATTTAATTTTTAATTCAAGTAAATTTTTTGATTTTAGTTAAATTTCGTTAAATGTGAGAAAATGTTTATTATTTCATTTTTTTTACTTACTTTAATCACTTGAATAATCACACAATAGTTCATATTTTTCTACAATGGGTGAATTTTATTTAAATTATGTTCATAAATTTCTAATATTAGTAAATTTTATTTCAATTGTGTCTGTTTGAACTTTGTAGAGCGCTAAATATATTTTAACAATTTTTAACTCCAATTTCTCCTTCCAAATATGAAATTTTCTTAACCTTAGTTAGTCATCCTTCGTCAAAATGACCATGCTTAATTTTATTTTCGATCTAAACTGTGTTTTTTGATCGATTGGTTAATGAAAAATTTATCTTATTCTAATTCAAAGATCTTATGAATTTTTGTTTAATATTAATTAAAAACAAGTATATACGGCCGTAAGTTCGGCCAGGCCGAATCTTATGTACCCTCCACCATGGATTGCGTAGAAACTTCTACGAATGACTGTCATCCACAAATTTCAACTCACATGGTTGTTAAATATCATATACTACCACCACGTACCAAATTTCAACCAGATCGGATGAATTTTGCTTCTCCAAAAGGCACCGGAGGTCAAATCTGGGGATCATTTTATATGGGAGCTATATATTATTATGGACTGATAGGAACCAATTCCTGCATGGTTGTTGGATACCCTATACTAACATCATGTACCAAATTTCAACCGAATGGGAAGAATTTTGCTCTTCCAAGGTGCTCCGGAGGGCAAATCTGGGCATCGGTTTATATGGGGCCTATATATAATTATGGACCGATATCGACCAATTTTTGCATGGGTGTTTGAGGCCATATATTACATTACGTACCAAATTTCAACTGAATCAACTGGAGCCTCTTCCAAGAGGCTCCGGAGGTCAAATCTGGTGATCGGTTTATATGGGGGCTATATATAATTATCGACCGATGTTGACCAATTTTTGCATAGTTGTTAGATACCATATACTAACACCATGTACCAAATTTCAGCCGGATCGAATGAAATTTGCTTCTCTTAGAGGCTCCGCAAGCCAAATCGGGGGATCGGTTTATATGGAGGCTATATATAATTATGGACCGATATGGACCAATTTTTGCATGGTTGTTAGAGACCATATACTAACACCATGTACCAAATTTCAGCCGGATCGGATGAAAAGTGTTTCTCTTAGAGGCTCTGCAAGCCAAATCGGGGGATCGGTTTATATGGGGGCGATATATAATTATGGACCGATGTGGACCAATTTTTGCATGGTTGTTGGAGACCATATACTAACACCATGTACCAAATTTAAGCCGGATCGAATGAAATTTGCTTCTCTTAGAGGCTCCGCAAGCCAAATCGGGGGATCGGTTTATATGGGGGCTATATATAATTATGGACCGATATGGACCAATTTTTGCATGGTTGTTAGAGACCATATACTAACACCATGTACCAAATTTCAGCCGGATCGGATGAAAAGTGTTTCTCTTAGAGGCTCTGCAAGCCAAATCGGGGGATCGGTTTATATGGGGGCGATATATAATTATGGACCGATGTGGACCAATTTTTGCATGGTTGTTAGAGACCATATACGTACACCATGTACCAAATTTCAGCCGGATCGGATGAAATTTGCTTCTCTTAGAGGCTCCGCAAGCCAAATCGGGGGATCGGTTTATATGGGGGCTATATATAATAATGAACCGATGTGAACCAATTTTTGCATGATTGTTAGAGACCATATACTAACACCATGTACCTAATTTCAGCCGGATCGGATGAAATTTGCTTCTCTTAGAGGCCTCGCAAGCCAAATTTGGGGGTCCGTTTATATGGGGGCTATACGTAAAAGTGGGCCGATATGGCCCATTTGCAATACCATCCGACCTACATCAATAACAACTACTTGTGCCAAGTTTCAAGTCGATAGCTTGTTTCGTTCGGAAGTTAGCGTGATTTCAACAGACAGACGGACGGACGGACATGCTTAGATCGACTCAGAATTTCACCACGACCCAGAATATATATACTTTATGGGGTCTTGGAGCAATATTTCGATGTGTTACAAACGGAATGACAAAGTTAATATACCCCCCATCCTATGGTGGAGGGTATAAAAATGAAATGAATAAAAAACTAAATTTTGTTTCTTATTTTTACTCATGATGCAATTTAAAACTCCTTGAAATAGGCCGTAGTCAAAATGGCGAAGGATGAAGTTGGTGTACAAAAACTAAAGATGACTTTCTAGCAGATTTAAAAATGTACTATTTTTATACCCTCCACCATAGGATGGAGGTATATTAACTTTGTCATTCCGTTTGTAACACATCGAAATATTGCTCATAAAGTATATATATTTTGGGTCGCGGTGAAATTCTGAGTCGATCTGAGCATGTTCGTCCGTCCGTCCGTCCGTCCGTCTGTTGAAATCACGCTAACTTCCGAACGAAACAAGCTGTCGACTTGATACTTGGCACAAGTAGTCGTTATTGATGTAGGTCTGAACGTATTGCAAATGGGTCATATCGGTCCACGTTTACGTATAGCCCCCATATAAACGGACCCCCAAATTTGGCTCGCGGGGACTCTAAGAGAAGCAAATTTCATCCGATCCAGCTGAAATTTGGTACATGGTGTCAGCATATGATCTCTAACAACCATGCAAAAATTGGTCCACATCGGTCCAGAATTATATATAGCTCCCATATAAACCGATCCCCGATTTGGCTTGCGGAGCCTCTAAGAGAAGCAAATTTCATCCGATCTGGCTGAAATTTGGTACATGGTGTTAGTATATGGTCTCTAATGACTATGCAAAAAATGGTCCACATCGATCCATAATTATATATTATTATTATATGGGGGCTATAAACTGATCACCAGATTTGACCTACGGAGCCTCTTGGAAGACCAAAATTCATCTGATTCAGTTGAAATTTGGTACGTGGTGTTAATCTAATATATAAAAAATAAGTCAGGTTTTCCTTCCGAACGCTGTATGTTAACTCCAGAACTCACGAACCAATTTCCACGATTTTGTATTCGTTGGAAAGGTCTCGGGCTCCGTAAAGTTTATAGCAAAGAAATTTCAAGAAAACTTGCAACGGGAAAGCGGGGATTTTTTTTTTTTTCATACAGCGCACATTATAAAAATTTATAATTTAAATTCATAGCAGTTGCTTTTGTTATAAAATATTTTTTTTTTTATTTTTTTCACATGAAAAATGTTCGGAGAACATAGAGGGTAATCATGTGTTGAGAATCCTCATTATTTGATACAAAGGGCCAAAGTTCTCCGATGTTGGTGAAATTTCCAAGGAAGGTGATGTCTAGACAAAGGGGCTATGTTTAGACAGAGACCCGCTACTTTTTCGATTTTGTGATATTCGGAAGGGAAGAGGGGCCTCCCCTTGCCCTGCTGTTTAAAAATTTGACTTATAATTTGCTTAAGATTTTCTGGGACGTCTACACAATATACGCTATATCATTTTTCGATATATGGAAGGGGAGGAAGACTTCCTCTAAACTGGAAAACAAAAACTGAAATTCTCAAGTTTACTTGAAATTTACAAAGGCCGTAGGTTATGAAATCAATATGGTGTACTTGAGTTTTGGGTATTTGGACAGGAACCTTCTCCTTGCCCCACACTATGAAACTTGATGGAAAGTGTACAGATTTTCTTGCAATTTGCAGAAAATAGAGCCAAAATCTAACCTTCTCCGATTTACTTGAAATTGGGAGAAAATGATTAAATTTATACAGGATACATGATTTTTCGATGTCTGGTTGGGGAAGGGGAATAGTGAAGTTGGGTAGTTTGTGAAATGAATATAGGGTACATGAATTTACGATATCTGGTCGGGGAGGAGCGTAGGAGGGGTGTTCCCTTTTGCCCGATTTTTTGAAAATAGAAAGTAGAGGATTGTCGATAAATGGGAACTCGCTACATAATTTTATGATTTTTCCACAGGCTTCTGCCAGACATTTTTAAGTAAAAAACTTAAATTTACATGAAGTTGAAAGGCAACGTAGAGGGTGATTCATTTTTCGGTATATATTTGGGAAAGGCATGGTCTCCGTGCCCAACATTTTAACAAATTTTAGTATAGTAAATGTTTAAGTACTTTTATTTTTCCGATTTATTGGACGGTATATCGAGGAGAAGTATACCTTCCCTTGACAAACCACCCTTTGATATCAGCGTTTGTAATACTGTTTAGCTAAAATTTTCTAAAAATAATCTAAATGTTCTAAAATTAACCAAAATTTTAATTCCGGATGGGTTTTTTTATTTAAAAATTCCACACTAAGTGCGGAAGGTGTTTTGTTTAACATCCCAGCAAAAAACAAAATTGGTAGTTCTTCTAAAAGCTCAAGTTTAAAAACAGATCCAAAAATTTCTTTCCAAAGATGTTCTTTATTTTAACTACGCAGGAAGTTCTTTCAATTCAATTTTTATAACTCGATTTTTTCATATTTTTAATGGGTAATTTTATTTATTTATTTATTATTATTATTTTTTTTTTTTTTTTGAAATATGTTAAAAACAAAAATGTTATGTCAATTTTGGAAGAGTTGCTAATTTTCCAAAATGATTTATGTTAAGAGTTTCAGATAAGCTTTAGAAGGCATTAAAAAATCATAAAAAATTATATAAAGTATTTATATATTTATTTGGCAAAACACTGAATTCGAATCACACCTTAAGATATTATGAAAATTCAGTGCAATGGCTGTAGAAATGGTGAACATCCGTCCTATGACAAGCCAAGGATGGAAAATGCTATTTTTAAGAAAGTACAAAAAAAGCATTTTTTTAAGGAAAAAGTACTTTTCACTAAATTTCACAAAAAATAAATTTTGACAAAGTTTTCTATAAAAATTAAATTTTGATAAAAATTTGTATAAAAATAAAATTTTAACAAAATTTTCTATAAAAATTAAATTTTAACAAAATATTCTATAGAAATAAAATTTTGAGAAAATTTTCTACAGAAATAAAATGTTGACAAAATTTTCTATAGAAATAATATTTTGAGAAAATTTTCCATAGAACTGAAATTTTGACAAAATTTTCGATAGAAATACTATTTTGACAAAATTTTCTATTAAAATTTTAAATTTTGATAAAATTTTCTATAGAAAATTTACTACCAAAATTTTCCATAGAAATAAAATTTTTACAAAATTTTTTTATAGAAATAAAAGTTTGACAAAATATTGTACAGTAATAAAATTTTGACAAAAATTTTTATAGAAATTAAATTTTGACAAAATTATCTATAGAAATAATATTTTGACAAAATTTTCCATTCAAATTAAAATTTTGACAAAATTTTCTATAGATATAAAATGTTGACAAAATTTTCTATAGAAAATAAAAGTTTCACAAAATATTCTATAAAAATAAAATTTTGATAAAAATTTCTATAAAAAAAAATTTTGACAACATTTTCTATAGAAATAAAATGTTGACAAAATTTTCTATAGAAATACTATTTTGAAAAAATTTTCTATTAAAATTTCAATTTCTGTTAAAATTACAATTTTGATAAAATTTTCTGTAGATAATTTACTACCAAATTTTCCATAGAAATAAAATTTTTACAAAATTTTCTATAGAAATAAAAGTTTGACAAAATAAAATAAAAGTTAATACAGTCGAAGCTCTGTTTAACGAATATCCCATTTAGCGAAAATCCAATTTAACGAACGTCAAAATTCTTAACACTGAGTATTCTAAATAACGAACAATTGAACAAAATTTACGTTCGATTTAACGAAAAGGCTTTTAATCTTAAGAAAATAAACAACAAAAAATCAGCAATATTTGACGATTGGGAGAATGGCTTAAGTCCTTAGGAAATATCCACAAAGTACGGCATTCCCAAGATATTTAGATTCCATTAAAATGTTTGAAAACACATATTCAATGGCCGGGTAACTGGTAAAGTTAGGTTAGATAGAGTGGCGCAGCTTCGCTACGGGAAATGGATCTACAACAGAACCGGTACAGGACTTCTTCGAGCACTGGTACTAGTCCTGTAATAGGTCCGTTAGTGGCAATATTTCGTAGGATTGCCAGTTGGACAGGTGGTGAATTTTTCTCTTAATAATGAGTGCTACCCGATTCTATATTTAGCTCAATAACAAGGAACCTCCGTCTTATAGCTGAAGATAAACTATGAAATACACAGGAATATCAACATCATTAGTGAGAGGGATAAACTACCGGTCGAAACGGCAATCTAGCGTTGAGAGTACATCTATGCCGACCGAAGCAGCGAAGTAGTGGTGTATGTAAGACGTTTTAGGAAGATGTTACTATGAACACTACCTATGCCTGGCCATTCTTGAAACCGGGCACTGGAAACAAATTAGGCAATTCGTCTAAGAAGTTAGAGTACACAAATTATGACATGGGTGTATATAGGCCCCCATACGACAGCGTAGGTTAGGTTAGATTGAAGATCCTCTCTTCAATCTAACCTAACCTAGATATATCAAGTTCATCAGGATTATTTTAAGTATTATTTTTTAAGTGTCTCTGTGCATTAATTTTTTCAAATGATTATGAATTTTTACTCATCTGGTAAAAAAACTACGATTTTCAATAAAAGTTAACATTTAATATTCCCGTTCGATTTAACGAATTTTTCTAAATAACGAAAGGGCCTGACAATATATCGTTCGTTAAACCGAGCTTCGACTGTAAAATGTTCTATAGAAATAATATTTTGACAAAATTTTCCAAAAGAAAAAATGTGGACAAAATTTTCTATAGACATAAAATTTTAACAAAATTTTCCAAAAAAAATGTTGACAAAATTTTCTATAGATATAAAATTTTGACAAACTTTTCCATAGATGTAATACAGAAATAAAATTTTGACAAAAGTTTCTATAGAATAAAATTTTGACACAATTTTCTATAGAAATATTTTCACAAAAGTTTCTACTAAAATTAAAATTTTGATAAAATGTTCTTTAGAAATAATATTTTTACAAAATTTTCCAAAAGACAAAAATGTTGACAAAATTTGCTATAGATATAAAATTTTAACAACATTTTCCAAAAGAAAAAAAATTTGACAAAATTTTCTATAGAAATAAAATTTTGACAAAACTTTCTATAGGAATAAAAGTTTGACAAAATATACTATAAAAACAAAATTATAGAAATAAAATTTTGACAAAATTTTCTATAGAAATAATATTTTGGCAACATTTTCTATTAAAATTAAAATTTTGATAAAATTTTCTATAGAAATTTTCCATAGAAATAAAATTTTTACAATTTTTTTTATAGAAATAAAAGTTTGACAAAATATTCTACAGAAATAAAATTTTGACAAAAATTTTTATAGAAATTAAATTTTGACAAAATTTTCTATAAAATTTAAATTTTGATAAAAATTTCTGTAAAAATAAAATTTTGACAAAATTTTCTATAGAAATAATATTTTGACAAAATTTTCCATTAAAATTAAAATTTTGACAAAATTTTCTATAGATATAAAATGTTGACAAAATTTTTTATTGGAAATAAAAGTTTCACAAAATATTATACAGAAATAAAATTTTGACAAAATTTTATACCGAAATAAAATTTTGACAAAATTTTATACCGAAATAAAACTTTGACAAAATTTTCTATAAAAATATAATTTTCTATCAGAAGAGTCAAAATACAATTCTGACAAAATTTTCTATAGAAAAAATATTTTGACAAAATGTTCTATAGAAATAAAATTTTGACAATATTTTCTATAGAAATAAAAGTTAGACAAAATCTTCTATAAAAATTAAATTTTGATAAAAATTTCTATAATAATAAAATTTTAACAATATTTTCTATAGAAATAAAAGTTTGACAAAATTTTCTATAAAAATAAAATTTTGAAAAAATTTTCTATAGAAATAATATTTGACAAAATTTTCCATTAAAATTAAAATTTTGACAAAATTTTCTATAGATATAAAATGTTGACAAAATTTTCTATAGGAAATAAACGTTTCACAAAATATTATACAGAAATAAAATTTTGACAAAATATTATACAGAAATAACATTTTGACAAAATTTTCTTTAAAAATAAAATTTTCTATCAGAATCAAAATACAATTCTGACAAAATTTTCTATAGAAAAAAATGTTGACAAAATTTTCTATAGATATAAAATTTTGACAAAAGTTTCTATAGAAATAAAATTTTGACAAAAGTTTCTATAGAAATAAAATTTTGACAAAATTTTCTATAGAAATATTTTGATAAAATGTTCTACTAAAATTAAAATTTTGATAAAATGTTCTATAGAAATAATATTTTTACAAATTTTTCCAAAAGAAAAAATGTTGACAAAATTTTGTATAGATATAAAATTTTAACAAAATTTTCCAAAAGAAAAACAATTTTGACAAAAATTTCTATAGAAATAAAATTTTAAGTTTGACAAAATATATTATAAAAATAAAATTTTGACAACATTTTCTATAGAAATAAAATTTTGACAAAATTTTCTATAGAAATACTATTTTGAAGAAATTTTCTATTAAAATTACAATTTTGATAAAATTTTCTATAGAAAATTTACTACCAAAATTTTCCATAGAAATAAAATTTTTACAAAATTTTTTATAGAAATAAAAGTTTGACAAAATATTTTACAGAAATGAAATTTTGACAAAAATTTTTATAGAAATTAAAATTTGACAAAATTTTCTATAAAAATACAATTTTGATAAAAATTTCTATAAAAATAAAATTTTGACAAAATTTTCCATTAAATTTAAAATTTTGACTAAATTTTCTATAGATATAAAATGTTGACAAAATTTTCTATAGGAAATAAAAGTTTCACAAAATATTCTACAGAAATAAAATTTTAACAAAATTTTCCAAAGAAAAAAAATTTGACGAAAATTT
Source organism: Haematobia irritans (assembly GCF_050003625.1). Taxonomy (NCBI): domain Eukaryota; kingdom Metazoa; phylum Arthropoda; class Insecta; order Diptera; family Muscidae; genus Haematobia; species Haematobia irritans. The sequence continues at coordinate 218,725,581 of NC_134398.1, read as the reverse complement.
CTATAGATATAAAATTTTGACAAAATTTTCTATCAGAAGAAAAAAATTTTGACAAAATTTTCTGTAGAAATAAAATTTTGACTTTTTTGGTAATTTTTCGTTCGCATTATTTTAATAAGCGATCGATAACTTCTCAGGGTGAAAAAGTATTGAAAAAGGTACCATAATACTGCATTTTCCATCCCTGTGACAAAACCTTGTTAAATTCATCGCTTCTGCGCCAATTTTGTACCACTTCTGGATCCAAAGAGCACATTTTCACTACCTTTCTGGCCTTCATTTTGTGTAAATTGCGCATCCTAAAAGTTTGGTTGCGTTATCTTTAATACCACGTAAATATTTTTTACAGTGTATATATAATATTTTTAATCTCATGGAGATCTTAGAAATTATTATATACTGCAATAATTTTTTTTTTTTTAATATTACAATACATTTTGAATTTTAAAGAAATTTTGAAAAATTCCATTCCCATAAGAAGAGAATAAATTGTAAATTTCAGTAAATCGCAAGCCACTGTGTAACGATCATTTCAGTTCAGCCATTGTTGGTTTGGCTGGGTTGATACGTCGTCGTTGCTCTGGTTGTCTACAATTTTTATATTGTGGCGTGTGGGAAGACATTGGGACTACTTGAGGAGCGTTTTGGTAGCTGCACTGGCTTCAGCTCCTATTTCAAAACAAAATGTAGAAAAACACATTTTAACTGCCGTAAATACTAACAGCCAACCAAACGAACGGCATGATGTGGCTGGCTGTAAGGCAGGCTGACTGAATGGCTGGCTGGCTGGTTGGTAGGTTGGTTGGTTGGTTCTCTGCCCCTTGTGATGCCTGCTTTACATGAACCACACACAGGCACCACATAAACATAAACGTTATATTCCTCTTTGGAAACGAAAATTTTTAGAAGAAAATCGTTTTTTCTCTTATTCGAGGGGGGTTATGGGTTGTCGATGGTTTGTTTGGTTGGTTAGTTGTACGATCAGAAATACTTGGTTGGGAGGTTTGAGCAAAAGTTCGTTGTTCTCTTCTATCATGGCAGGCATTGAACATCAAACACACATACACACACACACACTTGGATGAGAATACTGGAGTGCCATGGCTTCAAATGTTAATAACACGTTCCTTCTTGTTTGTCAGAAGATTGATCAACAAAATTGTTGCTTTGACTATTGGTCGATTGGACGTTTAGTCATTTCGTTTGTCGTTTAGACGTAAGTTAGTTAAATTTGTCGTTGTCGTCGTCTCCGTTGTCATCATCGTCATCATAGTTTATGCTGTTCAAACATTTATGTGTGTTTTCAATGGAAAACCAATAGGTCCCCCCACCACTCCGTTGTTAGCCCACCCCCTTTACTTGGTTACCCTAAGACGACATGATCACCTAATGTTAGTGATGTCGCCGTTGTCTGTCGTCGTTACCACTTTTTTATGTTGGCTGAGATCGTCGCTGTTCTTGTTGTTGTTGAAATCTTTTATGTTAGTTGTTGGTGTTTTTTTTTCTTTGATTCTAAGGGAATACTGTGAAGATACTGAGGCACTGAGTGAAGATACTGATATGAAGTTTATTTTTTTCTATTTTCTTTTTCGAAAGAACCAACATAGTAGAAATGACGACTATAGCGACGATGCATCTCAAACATTCCATACGAACAGGTTTTTTCCAGATTTTTTTTTTTGCTTTTAACGAAAAAGAGTTTGGCTGCTGTTGTGTGACAAAAGATAAAAAAATTCTTTTTTTTTACAGAATAAGAACATATATATAAAAGTGAAACGAGTAGATAGACTAAAAATAAAAATTTGGAATAATAAAAAAAAAACAATGAAATAATAAATAAATAATCACTAAAATATTAAATTTACCAAAAAATAAAAAAGTTGAATGTTAAAAATTGTATCCCAGCAAAAAAAGAGCTTCCAAAATAGTAGTTTGGATCCCCAATTTGTGATCCGGAATGTGTGATGGATCCCCAATTTGTGATCCGGAAGTTGTGCCTAAAATGCAATTTTTCTTTCAATTTCACTTTTTATTTTTATCAGTATTTTTTGTTACACTTTTATTTTCTTATTATCTAAATTTTACAAATTGAAATGCTTCTTCGCTTTCACCGGGGATTGAACCTGAGTCTGTTGGAACCATAACAGAACGCCTTGGCGCACTCAGCCACAAACGTCATTGAACACGATGCATCAAAAAGCCTATTCAAATGTTTTTTGATATGAACCTTAGAATGACATTCTAACTACTTCCTGAGATGTTCTTTATTATTATGAATGAAAAAATTAAAAACGCTGGTTCAAATCTCACCAGCCACAATTTTTTTATTAAATAATTATCTAAAAATTTATTTTTTTATGTTATACATCGTTTTTATTTTGTTTTTTTTTCGGCATATATTTTTGTATATATATTTTTATACCTTCCACCATACTCGTAGGATGGGGCATAATAACTTTGTCATTCCGTTTGTAACACATTGAAATATTGCTCTAAGACCCCCATAAAGTATATACATTCTGGGTCGTGGTGAAATTCTGAGTCGATCTGAGCATGTCCGTCCGTCTGTTGAAATCACGCTAACTTCCGAACGAAACAAGCTATCGACTTGAAACTTGGCACAAGTAGTTGTTATTGATGTAGGTTAGGTTAGGTTAGGTGGCAGCCCGATGTATCAGGCTCACTTAGACTATTCAGTCCATTGTGATACCACATTGGCGAACTTCTCTCTTATCACTGAGTGCTGCCCGATTCCATGTTAAGCTCAATGACAAGGGACCTCATTTTTGTAGCCGAGTCCGAACGGCGTTCCACATTACAGTGAAAACACTTAAAGAAGCTTTGAAACCCTCAGAAATGTCACCAGCATTACTTAGGTAGGATAATCCACCGCTGAAAACCTTTTTGGTGTTCGGTCGAAGCAGGAGTCGAACCCACGACCTTGTGTATGCAAGGCGGGCATGCTAACCATTGCACCACGGTGGCTCCCTATTTTGTTATTGATGTAGGTCGGATGGTATTGCAAATGGGCTATATCGGTCCACTTTTACGTATAGCCCCCATATAAACGGACCCCCAAATTTGGCTTGCCGATCCTCTGAGAGAAGCAAATTTCATCCGATCGGCAGAAATTTTGAACATGGTGTTAGTATACGACCTCTAATGACCATGCAAAAATTGGTCCACATCGGTTTATAATTATATAGCCCCCATATAAACCGATCCCCCGATTTGGCTTGCGGAGCCTCTTAGAGAAGCAAATTTCATCCGATCCGGTTGAAATTATGTACATGGTGTTGGTATATGGTCTCTAACAACTATGCAAGAATTGGTCCACATCGGTCAATAGTTATATATAGCCCCCATATAAGCCGATCCCCCGATTTGACTTGCGGAGCCTCTAAGAGAAGCAAATTTCATCCGATCCGGCTGAAATTTTGTACATGGTGTTAGTATATGGTCTCTAATGACCACGCAAAAATTGGTCCACATAGGTCCATAATTATATATAGCCCCCACATAAACCGATCACCAGATTTGACCTCCGGAGCCTCTTGGAAGACCAAAATTCATCTGATTCAGTTGAAATTTGGTACGTGGTGTTAATATATGGCCTCAAACAACAATGGAGAAATTGGTCGAAATAGGTTCATAATTATATATAGCCCCCATATAAACCGATCCCCAGATTTGACATCCGGAGCCCCTTGAAAGAGCAAATTTCATCCGATTCGATTGAAATTTGGTACGTGATGTTAATATATGGTATCCAAAAACCCTGCAAGAATTGGTTCATATCATTCCATATTTATATATAGCCCCTATATAAACCGATCCTCAGATATGATCTCCGGTGCCTTTTGGAGAAGCAAAATACATCCGATCTGGTTGAGATTTGGTACGTGGTGGTAGTATATGATATTTAACAACCATGCCAAAAGTGGTCCATATCAGTCCATAATCATATATAGCCCCCATATAAACCGATCCCGAGATTTGGTTTTGGAGCCTCTTGGAGGAACAAATTTCATCCGAGTTAGTTGAAATTTAGTACATTTTGCTAGTATATGGCCGTTAACAACCATGTCTAACTAGGTCCATTTCGGTCTATAGTTATATATAGCCCTCAGATAAATCGATCCCCAATCACACAAAAATTATTTGTAGACTTACCTATACATAATTTTTTTGTCTAATATATACCAAGTATGGACTAACTCACAATTTAGAAAACGATGTTAAGAAGTTTTAAGATACCACAATCCAAGTAATTCGATTGTAGATGACAGTCTTTAGTAGGAGTTTCTACGCAATCCATGGTGGAAGGTACATAAGATTCGACGTATATACTTGTTTCTTTTTGAAATTAAGAAAAAAACATGTTATGTTTTAAATTTTACATAATTTACGGAGTCTAGATTTCAAGCTAGATAGCTCCCTAAAAATGTCTTTATTTTAAAGAATCAGCATCTTTAGCTCGGAATCAAAACTAAAATCCTTAAAGGATTCAAGTAAAGTTTTTTTTTTTTGAGTGTAATGGATAAAAAAATGATTTTAGCTGCATATAAAAAGTGGTAGAAATTCAGTTAATAACATATATGGCATGTAGTAAATTGTATATACACTTAAACAAAGTGAACTCTATAGGCACTAAAGCCTAAATAAATTTTCTTGAATTTGTCGAAAAAAGGCATGCCCTGATTTTGTTTTTTGGGTATTTATTCCGAGCCAAAGAAGCGGAGAATTTAGGTATTAAATTTTGCGTACTTGATTCTAGGAAACAAATTATAATTTAATCGTTTTTTCAACATTGTTCTTCATATGCTCTCCAACTCCTTTAAAAACGTGTTAACGACAAAATTAACTTCCATATTGAGGCTCGACATCAATTAAAAATTATGCTATGTTTCAAGTAAAAACGTCTTTAATATAAAGTATTGAAAAACATCGGCTATGCTTGAATGATTTGTTGCTTTATATTTAATATATAAAAAATCAAAAAATTTAAAGACGATTTTCATTAATTTTTAAAAGCTTTTCTGAATTATTAAATCCAAGTAGACCTTATTCATGTTAAGATACCCTTTTTAAGTCGTATCACTTAACTATAAGGCTTCATTGAAAAGTTTATCGACTTTTGGCCAAGGGAAACTTTATAAACTTTATATCAGAGAAATGCGTCTTCTGTGTTTAGCGAAATTCGCATTCGTATTACAAAGACTCGAAATATTAGGCCTCACATCAATATATTATCCAGTTTACTTAGGGACTTTTATCACAATGGACTGAATATTCTAAGTGAGCCTGAAATATCGGGCTGCCACTATACCTAACCTATCTTAGGGACTTTGATATGGACATTAGAGGACATACATTTAAATTTATTTTTGATCTAAAATTCACTTAGATTATAAATTACAAGCAAAATGAATGAATATTGCTGCTTCCATACCTGAAGAAATGAAATCGGAAGATCTGTCTGTAAACCTTTATTCACCTTAAGTGCCTCTGCACACAAAGTAATTTCTAATTGCGTTTGAAACTCCAAGGGGTCGTTATTCAGGTGTCAGTCATAGTTTTTCTATATCAATTCATTTATGCTCTTCAAACCTATTTGTTCAGATCTAAATATACAAATTATGAAGCAGTATCTCCGCACACATAATAATTTCTCATTGGTTTTCAAACACGAAACAGCTGTTAATCATATGGCAATCATAGCTTTTCTATATCAATTCATTTACGCTTTTTCAAAAAAGAAATATTTTCCAAGATCTGAATTATGAAAATGAATTACCCACATTCTTCATATCACTATCACAAAAAAAATGCAAATATGGCCAAATACTTACTACCACAATATCACAAAATAAAAATCTCTGATAAAAGATATCGTGAACGAAAAATCGTGGAATAAATCTTAAATGTACGAGATATAAGAAGAAAGGCTCCCCCATATGAAACATCTCTAAACGCGCATGTGTACGAATATGTCGCACTGTGTATATGCGTGCTCTAAACAGCTTCTTTTTAAACAGCATAAATGCTTGGTTCGTTATGTCTGTCCATTATAGCTGAGATGTTTGTCTGTCTGTCCACTTTCGGCCAGGTTACCTTTCAGCTGTCTCAATGGTTTAAGGTAACATATGTGTGTGCGTGTGTCCATGTATGCGTGTCTATACTATTCTCTCTACGTTGGCGGCTTATAGAGCAACCACTGAAAGACCAAACGACCGACCGACCGACCAACCGATCATCAACTGTGCACAACAGAGCCATAGCACACACGTTTACCATACAACTGTAGCTGCCACTGTCATTGCCACCGAACACAGTGTGGTGCCGTAACCAGTAACTACAAACCATCAGCAGCAGCAACAACAACAACACAATAATATATAATGCAATAACAAAAAGCCTTACAAAATAATAACAACAATATCATCTCTAGAGCCTATCAAAGCCAGGCTCAATGAAAGGAGACCAGCGCCAAAACAATAATAACAACATTACAATGTCTAGAGAGAGAGAGAAGACCACATACTCACATTATTATCTTAAACTCTCATTACCATAAGTGAAGATCTAATGTGTATTTTTGGGGGGAAAACTTTATTCTCTCTCTCCAACACAAAAATATGAAGAAGATAACGAAACCCCTTCTAAAACTAAAGTGTCGCCATAGAGAGATTCTCTTCTTACAGCATCTTCTTATCTTTCTCAACTGAATTTTGTATCTTCACTCATCTATATGGTCACCTAAGAATAACTCCTAACTCATAGCCATACTCTCGTATCCATTCACATATAAAAGAAATTAAAAATTATCTTGGAGTCTCTGTTATAGGCATCTACACAACGAATCGTCTTGATTTTTTCTCTCTCACTGATGGCATATTTCTGCTGTCCAAGTCGTCTAATTAAATCCGGTTTTTTGGCTTAAATAAATACCCAAAGCCCAGTGAACTGCCCCATCTCAGTAACTGGCGACTCTACGTCACCAGTAAAGCTAGAGACTCATATGCCTTCCCATTAGCTCTTTACCGTCTTCAACAATCATACAAAAACAGTAAGTAAGGCATTATGGTTAGTTTCCCCAAAACTTCCATTCAGCATCCAATGGCCGCAATCTTTGTTGTACTTTACTTAGTATTTCTGCTGTGTCCAAAATATTAATTTTGGAAATAATGCCTATAAAAATTGAAAACAAATGCACACAGCATGTCTATTAAAAGTTCCAGATAGATATAGAAAATGCTAGAAATCCTGCGTAAAAAGATGCTCAAAATCAATTATTTTTTAAGTTTAAATCCTATTTAATTCATTAGTCTCTTGTTCATTTATAACAATCCCAATGAATTAAACGAATTGATAATGGAGATCTATCTTAACATTAGATAAGGTGTTTTCATGTTTTTTTTTTCCACAAACATGCAAATGAAGAAATTTGATTGATTGAAGTCAATGAACTTTTCAACACTGGTGAAATTGAATGTTCATATCCTTTTAAAATATTTATATTTTCATACTTATTCTCCAAACACATAAGATAGTAGTTGGCAATATAGACCCTTAAAAATATGATGCAAGACATAGACTGAGATTTTTTACCGATCAGAAATGTATACCTCTTGAGTGAGTCGAGATACAGTACTGAATTATCTATATAACATAGAAATAACCTAGCTCACGTCGATGGTCTTTCATTGCTGGGGTCGAAAGTAGTTAAAAGTTCAAGCTGGGATGAAATTATCAAAAATAAAAAAAAACGTTGAAATTTAGTTTGTTATATTATGTTTTATTTAATTACAAGTAATCAACCAAAACTCCTTAAAATAATTGCACACAGATTCAGTTGCATAAATTATTGAAAGCTAAAGCAAACAAAAGAGATTTAATCAATAGATTTTTCCAAAATCAATTATTTTGTTAATTTAACACATCTTTCAATTCAATTGCCACTAGTTCCTGAATATAATTTTAACGAAAAACGCGAATTGATATTTGGTATTTGTTAATGCTATTACATTTTTCTTGTCGTTCAGCATCACTAGTAGCTAGAGCTTTCCATGTGTGCTTCGGTTTTTATTTGTTATTAAATAAATTGTAATCATACACATAGTAAATTTAAGAACTATGGTAATTCACTTGCCTTTACTGTTCCTAAAAGATAACATAAATTGATATTGAAAAAATTCTTAAACAATTAGTTTCTTATTTGTTACACTTGTAACCAACAATCAACAATTCTAATGTGTGCGTTGGTGTGTTGTTATTATTTAAGCATTATTTTAAATTTTTTACTTAAAAGAATAACAAATATATTCCTTATGAATTGCAAAGCTTCGATCATACCTAATAACTTCAACAACTTCAAAAATATTTAAGGCGCATCTGAGATAAAAATATCAGAAATTAAAAACAATAACCTTTAGATTTTTTACTTAGGTTTTATTTCCTTACATTTAATTAATCAAAAATCCTTAAAGCGATTGCACACAGGTTCAGGAGTATAAGTCATCGGTAGCCCTAGAAATTCAAGCAGATTTGATTAAAAGATTTTTGCAAAATCAATTATCTCATTGACTTAATACCTGTTTTAATGCAAATGTCACTAGTTCCCTGGTAATAATTTTAAAGAAACACCAGAATTGATATTTGAAATTTATTAATGGTATTATATTTTCCTTATTGTTTTGCATCAATGCTAGCCAAAGCTTACCATGTGTGCTTTTTAAATCATAGAATCAGGCAGCACTAATTGATAAGAGTTCACCATTTGTAGTATCACAATGGATTGAGTAGTCTAATTAAGCCTAAACTAACGGGCTATTGCTATACCTAACGTAATCTATTGTAATAATACATTTATGCTCTCACGAAAATACACTGAGAAAAAATTCTTATATTTTTATCCTTTGAATATAGGGAGCCACCGTGGTGCAATGGTTAGCATGCCCGCCTTGCATACACAAGGTCGTGGGTTCGATTCCTGCTTCGACCGAACACCAAAAAGTTTTTCAGCGGTGGATTATCCCACCTCAGTAATGCTGGTGACATTTCTGAGGGTTTCAAAGCTTCTCTAAGTGGTTTCACTACAATGTGGAACGCCGTTCGGACTCGGCTATAAAAAGGAGGTCCCTTGTCATTGAGCTTAACATGGAATCGGGCAGCACTCAGTGATAAGAGAGAAGTTCACCAATGTGGTATCACAATGGACTGAATAGTCTAAGTGAGCCTGATACATCAGGCTGCCACCTAACCTAACCTAACCTAACCATCCTTTGAATATAAATCATTTTTTTTAACTTTTAATCCAAGTGCTATAGAAGAAATCAAGTAAGTCCTTTGAAAGTCCATGCACACATATTCAACAATAAATGGATGCAATAGCTACACCAAATATAAAGCCTTTGATGTCGAACTGTTTCCTCAATCAATTCCTATTTTTGTTAAAAATTGTATAGCAATTTATTCACAATAATTTCATCTTTCATGAATCTGAAGTGACACACGAATTGATATTGAACTAATTTTTTAAAGATCCGATTTTCCATAACTATCTCTATGCAAAGTAGTAAAACATTTGCATGTGTGCAAAGGTTTCGTGTTATTTTGTAAGTTCCTACGTTTGTTCTTTTTGGTCTCCAAAACCCAGATAGGTGGTCGAATAAGTTGCATTATGTAATACGGATGTGTCTATAGTCTAGATGTCAGGAAAGAATTTACTAGTAAAATTTTTTCTGTTAAAAGTAATTCGCAGCGAAAATTTGTATTTTTTGTTAAATGAAAGTTAAAGCCAAACGATGTTACATTAAATTGACCGTAATAATAGTAGTGAGTTTGATGTCCTCGATCATTTCATCAATGTAGGATATCTTTCAATCGTCTCTATCCCACAACATATATGTCTTCCTGGTTTACTCTAAATTTTCTTTTTCCATTGTCCAGTTTCTTTGCCTTCTCTAAATTTCTGTGCATGTTTCCATTTAGATCTCTATCTCCATTCGGTAACTTACATGGTAATGCCATAGTCGCTATAAAAGCTGAAGCTGGTGGTTCTCGATTAAGTCTTACCAGCATCACCATCACCATTATCATCATCATCATTTTCTTGGTCGCCGCACGAAGACATCATATGTTGCAAGTCATGTTGGTAAGACCAAAAACAAAAAGCAGTTCACTTATCATTCCATATTCCATGTGTGGAGCAGTTTGTGGAGTATTGTGATTGCTGGGTGCTGGCAAACTTCACTACCATTTTTTTCTGTTTGTCTTCTTCAAAAAATTCACCTTTAGGGGATTCTTTACTTGAATTGCCAGTTTTTTTTTGTTTTGTTGTGCACTTTTTGCCTTTTCATCTGCAGTTGGTAATTTTTATAATTATTCCCGATTGAGACCCCCATATCTTTGTAAAAACGTGTTTTTGTGTGTGTGAGAGAGAGTATTTTGTCATTATGATGGCCAATAATTATAAGCCATAAAACAAAAACATTGAAGGCACCAAATAGAAACCCTGAATATATTTTATAATTAATGAAATAATGCTGCATGCTGTCGCTGCTCTCTTCTAAAATCTTTATGGTCTTTTTTTTAAATAAATTATTCAGAAAAAAAACACAATTTTATGTTTTTTCTCATAAAGAATTTTGTGGAATTTTAGGGGTATTTGAAAAGACGACAGGTTAAAATGTCGACAATAAAGCCTGGAATTGACAAGTAGACACCAGCAGCTTATTTCTGTATGGCGAACGTGGTCTATCGATCGAATGATATAGAAATGAACAAGTGAATTTTTAAGAAAATATCAGCTGTTGTTTTTGTTTGCATTTGTGTCAATCAATAGAGCTCGTTTCACACAGGGAAATTGGAATTTCTCTAACTCCATATAATTCTGAAATGGCGTCCGCTTCCAAAGGGGTAAAAATAAAATACGTTAAAATATAAATGACATTTATGAAAATTTATTCTTATTATTTTTTAATTTTTTTTATATCAAAAATTTGTATTAAAATTGAAATTAAGGTAAAATTTAAAATATAATTAAGTTAAAGTATTGTAATATTGGGAAGACGAGAAAGGTTATTCGTATTTTGTCAGTAGATGGCGTTGGAGTCATTTATCTCCAGTGCTGCCAATCACATTCTGTTAGGTAACACTTTAAGCTTCATTTAATAAAAAATAAATAAAATTGGAAGAAATTGAAAAAAGTAACACGAGTGAAAATAATTAATAAATTTCTTATATTTCAATTTTTTTTTATAAAAACAATTAAAAATGACACTTTCATTAGAAATTCGAAAAGATTACCCAAAATATTTAATTTTAAAAAATATCACATTTAATTTTAAATTCAAATAATTACTTTAAGCAATGTATTTGCATTGAATTGATTAAAACTAAACAAAATTAATCATGAAAATAATTAATAAATTTCTTATATTTCAATTTTTTTTTATAAAAACAATTAAAAATGACACTTTCATTAGAAATTCGAAAAGATTACCCAAAATATTTAATTTTAACATATATCACATTTAATTTTAAATTCAAATAATTACTTTAAGCAATGTATTTGCATTGAATTGATTAAAACTAAACAAAATTAATCATGCCTTGATTCGTTGCTCACTACAATTATTGATTATTTTTATATATCGAAAAATGTTTTTTCACTGTCACTTCCTCAATTAGAAAATAATTCCCACACTTACTAATATATGGCATAAATAATAAATCCCTAGTATTTACTGTTAATCTCTATATAAAAAAACTATAATACATATATTCAAAAAGATTAATTCTGCATAAGACTGACAGTGCTTTTGAAAATCAACATTTGTTGTTGGTGAATTAAAATTTTGTTTCCCCCCAAAGGGCTACTGAATGTCACCGTCTTTATGAACAATGCACCTTTCTAGAGGCACTGCTTGAAACTCTGTTTCGTAAGACATAACACTTGAGACGTGAAATAAGCCTTTTATATTGATCTCTAAAGATTTATTCAAAAACGACAGAAAAGAGAATATGCTTAAGAGGATTATCATCGAAAGGAATGAAAAAAAAAATGCTTTTTTTTTCAAATATCTTGAAGACTACCTACAATACCTGGCCAGGAAAGTAAATTAACAATAGAGTTCGAACGCAAACACACATATATGAGATGATGACCTTTTTCCATAAATCGGCTTAAAACTAAATCACCTGAATTAAAACAATTTGTTAGTGCTTTTCATCTTAAGTGGAATTAAAAAAATAAATAAATGGTGAGGGTAAGAATGGGGTTAGCTCATATAGCAGCAGCAGCATCATTATGCCTGATGATTTTCTAGCTGCGACTAAGATGAGAGAACATATTTTATATATGATATTTAATAGGCAACATTTTAAATCGCCCATATGTATGCATGCATAGATAGAGTTCTTGCTGTTGTTGTTTCTCTCTACTATTCCAAGTGTTCTCATTTTTAACTACCTCTTAGTCGTTGGTTCCGTCGTTGTAACCTATCATTAAATGTTTTTTTTTGTGATAGAAGAAACCGGCTAGATGGTTGATAGCCTGCTTACAAACTGCCTCATATATTACCATCATAGATGATCATTTGATGCTCTTAACCTGGCCTATAACTATCATTAGATTTTTTTAATTACTTGATAATTACAAGGCAATATCACAACATCAAACTCAGTCTCAGTGTAGTCGACTCCCTAGGTGAGGTATGCAATAATGGACAATAACAACAACAACGACAACACTTAGCCCTTTAATGTGTGTTGAGCAATGTGTGTGCTGGCGAGTACGATAATGGATTTTTGTTTCTCTCTCTCTTTCTGTCTCTATGATATTGATTATTACTCTGAGTACCCAAGTTATGTGTATTTGTGAATGGTTGTATGATTTTAAAATATCTTTAAGGTGTTGTTACCTGAACTAAAACTAAAACAAAAAAATAAAAACGAAGAAAATCGTTAATTTGATTTTTCTTTCCATTAACTCTTATCTCACTCCTTGGGCCACAAGACATAAAAAACTAAGTTGCCTAGTCTTTTTTACTCCACACAAGCCTTGATTTAAAATTCTTTAGCCTTTGGCGTTGGAGTTTTTGTTTTAGCTTGACCATTGGAAAATCTTTTTAGTTTAGCCAAAGGAAATAGATGTAAAGTTATCTTTGGAACCATCAGCACTCTTAGTCTAAGACCTGCATTAATTTTTATTTTAAGTCAAGCGTTTCGTTTTTATTTTAATCCACATTTTTTTTAGACCCAACAGTAAATCGCTTACATACACACACATTCCCATGGTACATAAGGTAATCTTATGGACGTTTTATAAATAGATAAAACTCGATTAATACGGAAAAGAAAAAAAAATTAAGTTTCTAAAGATGGAAGAAGGAAGACTAATTTTTTGAAGATGACAAAAGGAAAATTATTTTTTAAAATATTGAGTTTGCCAAAGAATCAGACAAATATTGCAAAAGTTTTTCTTATTGGCTTGTTGGGCTATCGCAATTTTGTTTTGGGTTCTAGAAAACTTAGTTGAATACGAATTTGGCCACATTTGGTTAACAAATTATGAAAAATTTATAAGATCTGGGGATAATATTACACTGAACACACTGTCGATTTTCTTATTATTGACCCTTGTTCAGTTTTATACACACGGCAAGCTCATTAGCTGAGTAGGCCTAATTACTGCAGTAATTTTCTATAGAAATAAAATTTTGACCAAATTTTCTATAGAAATAAAATTTTGACAAAATTTTCTATAGAAATTAAATTTTGACAAAATTTTCTATAGAAATAAAATTTTAACAAAATTTTCTATAGAAATAAAATTTTGACAAAATTTTCTATAGAAATAAAACGTTTGACAAAATTTTCTATAGAAATAAATTTTTGACAGTTTTTTACATACATATATAAAAATAAAATATTTGAAAAAAAATTAAAAAGTTTCTATAGAACTAAAATTTTAACAAAATTTACTATAGAAATACAATTTTGAAAAAAAATTCTATAGAAATAAAATTTTGGAAAAAAGTGTCTATAGAACTAAAATTTTTATAAAATTTTCCATCAAAAATTAAATTTTGACAAAAGTTTTTATAGATATAAAATCTTGACAAAGTTGTGTAAAGAAACAACAAAATTTTTACAAAATGTTCTATAGAAACAAAATTTTGACAAAATTTTCTATAAACATTTTTATAAAATTTTCTATAGAAATAAAATTTTGACAAAATTTTCTATAGAAATAAAATTTTGACATAATTTTCTATAGAAATGAACTTTTGACAAAATTTTCTATAGAAATAAAATTTTGACAAAATTTTCTATAGAAAAAAATTTGACAAAATTTTCTATAGAAATAAAATGTTGACAACATTTTCTATAGAAAAAAAAATACAAAATTTTCTATAGAAATAAAATTTTGACAAAATTTTCTACAGAAATAAAATTTTGACAAAATTTTCTACAGAAATAAAATTTTGACAAAATTTTCTATAAAAATAAAATTATCTCAAAATTTTCTATAAACATAAAATTATCCCAAAATTTTCTACAGAAATAAAATTTTAACAAAATTTTCAATAGAAATAAAATTTTGACAAAATTATCTCTAGAAATAAAATTTTGACGAAAGTTTTTTAGATATAAAATTTTGAGAAGATTTTCAATAAAAATACAATTTTGACAACATTTTCTATAGAAATAAAATTTTTCGAAAGATATAAATTTTTACAAAATTTTCTACAGAAATAAAATGTTGACAAAATAGAAATAAAATTTTGATAAAATTTTTTTATAGAAATAAAATTTTCTGTAGAGGAAAAGTTTTTGAAAATATAAAATTTTGAGAAAAATTTGACAAAATGTCCTTTAGAAATAAAACTTTGACATAATTTTCTATAGAAATAAAATTGTGACAAAAGTTTCTATAGAAATAAAATTTTGACAATATTTTCAATAGAAATAAAATTTTGACAAAATTTTCTACAGAAATTCAATTTTGACAAAATTTTGTGTAGAAATAAAATTTTGACAAAATTTTCAATAGAAATACAATTTTGACAAAATTTTCTATAGAAATAAAATTTTGATAAAATTTTCTTAGAAATAAAATTTTGACAAAATTATATATAGAAATGCAATTTTGAGAAATTTTTTTATAGAAATAAAATTTTGCCAAAATTTTCTATAGAAATAAAATCTTGACAAAATTTTCTATAGAAATAAATTTTTGACAGTTTTTTACTTACATATATAAAGATAAAATATTTGAAAAAAAAATTAAAAAGTTTCTATAGAACTAGAATTTTAACAAAATTTACTATAGAAATACAATTTTGACAAAAATTTCAATAGAAATAAAATTTTGGAAAAAAGTATCTATAGAATTAAAATGTTTATAAAATTTTCCATAAAAAATGAAATTTTGACAAAAGTTTTTATAGATGTAAAATCTATACAAAATTGTGTAAAGAAATAAAATTTTAACAAAATTTTATATAGAAAGAAAATTTTTACAAAATGTTCTATAGAAACAAAATTTTGACAAAATTTTCTATAAACATTTTAATAAAATTTTCTATAGAAATAAAATTGTGACAAAATTTCTATAGAAATAAAATTTTGACAATATTTTCTATAGAAATAAAATGTTGAAAAACATTCTATAGAAATGAAATTTTGACAAAATTTGCTATAGGAATAAAATTTTGACAACATTTTCTATAGAAATAAAATTTTGACAAAATTTTCTATAGAAATAAAATTTTGACAAAATTTTCAATAGAAATAAAATTTTGACAAAATTATCGATAGAAATAAAATTTTGACGAAAGTTTTTGTAGATATAAAATTTTGAGAAAATTTTCAATAGAAATAAAAATTTGACAACATTTGCTATAGAAATAAAATTTTTCGAAAGATATAAATTTTGACAAAATTTTCTATAGAAATAAAATGTTGACAAAATTATCTATAGAAACAACATTTTGATACATTTTTTTATAGAAATAAAATTTTCTGTAGAGGAAAAGTTTTTGTAGATATAAAATTTTGAGAAAATTTTGACAAAATTTCCTTTAGAAATAAAATTTTGACAAAATTTTCTATAGAAATAAAGTTTATACAAAATTTTCTATAGAAATAAAATTTTGACAACATTTTCTATAGAAATAAAATTTTGACAAAATTTTTAATAGAAATAAAATTTTGCCAAAATTTTCTATAGAAAAAAATTGACAACATTTTCTATAGAAATAAAAATTGTCTAAAGATATAAATTTTGACAAAATTTTCGATAGAAATAAAATGTTGACAAAATTTTCTATAGAAATAAAATTTTGATAAAATTTTCTATAGACGAAAAGTTTTTGTAAATATAAAATTTTGAGAAAATGTTGACAAAATTTTCTTTAGAAATAAAATTTTCTATAGAAATAAAATTTGGCAAAATTTTCTATAGAAATAAAATGTTGACAAAATTTTGTAAAGAAATAAAATTTTGAGAAAATTTTCTATAGAAATAAAATTTTGCAACAAAGGCCATTGTGAGTAAGTTCTCTTTATTTATATTTCATAATATAAAATAAAATTTTAAAACATTTTATCCGAAGAAAAAAAACACTAACCAAATCTCAATTCCTTCGACTTTTGAGCCTGGGTCATGTTGAAGTGTATGTTCAGCAAAGTGTCAATCAAGTGTCATTCCAAGGGCATTCAATTCGAACAAATGTTAATTCCTACATTTTTTAGCTTTAAATGTAGCTTTAAATTTGCAATTTCAGGCAAATCTGATAAAAATATTGGTCTCTAGATGCTCAAAATGTGAAATAGAGACCGACATACCTATTAGGGGACCTACAATACCTCTAGATTTCTGGCAAAACGAATAAAAATAGAGATTTAGGTATATAGATTGGGGTCGGTTTATATGGGAGCTATATCAAACCTCGGATCGATATATCTCATCTTCGAACTTGACATGCTTGTAGAGACAAAAAAAAAACAAATCTGTGGAAAATTTTAAAAACGTTAGCTCCATTAATGAAGGCTTCAGTTGGACTCTCGCATACTCCAAATTTATACCAGAATTGTATCGAATTTGTTTGAGAAGTTTTCCACTTTATATGGTGACGATAGATATTTTGTATATCTAAAAGTCATCCCAAGAAAATGTACCCTTACAATTCCCCCAGACGATAGAAAAATCTCCTTATTTATGGTGAAAATCCGACAACCTAGCAACACCGATACCGACTGTAGGGGTAACCTTAGAAAATTTCAAATATATTATAAAACTTTAGCTGATTTCCATATAAGATTGGCTAAAGAACATTTTATTGTATTGGTTTTATTCAATTTCAGACAATCAATTATAAAATTCATATAGTTCAACTTTCAAGCCTTCAGAATATGGACATTCACATTTCCAGACAGAATATCAAAAATTAAATTAAATACATAAACTCCATTTGAAACCCTCGTTGGTATTCCATCAACCATAGAGACACGATGACAAAAAAAACCTAAACAACACCAACAACAACAAAAATGAAAGCCGCCACTGTTGTCTCAAAAAAAAAAAAACATAAAAATATTGATTGAAATCTTCCTAACTAAATGTTTATGAATAACAGTGTGTATGTGTGTCAGTATATGTACGTGTGAGCATATCTTTAGATTATTTTCATTTAGATAAACACAGATACGAATTTAAACTCTTATGTTTTTTTTTTTGGATTTTGGTAGAGAGTTCGGCTTTGAAAAGAGCGAACAATTTTGTTTTATCACATCTCAGCCATCTCAAAAATTTTTTTGGTTTCTGGTGTTTTTCCAATGTTTGTATGTTTAAACTGATCTTAAAGGCTTAGGTAACCAATACAAACAAACAAACACAAACACCATTAAATACTCACACACAGATATTAATCTCATCATGCAAACACATACTCTCACGCACTCATAAGAAGAGATCGACAACAATAACAACACAACAGCTACGATGGCCACTAATGAACCCGGCCAACAGACCAAACAAAATCTTAAGGAACGACAACAAACACAAATGCTTTAAGAAAAATAAATAAATGAACGTTAATACACAATGTGTGTTGGAATGTGTGTCGGAGTATGGTATGGTCCAGGTTTAAGATTGCCGCGTTGTACTGACCAACTCACAGACCATAACATTCATCAGACGAACTCATGTCTGTCCACTTGGACAGATGATATAAACGATACGATACAGTGGTTTGAAAACTGAAACTTTTCTATAGGAAAACTTTAATTCAGCCTTGCTGAATACGGTTTACCGTGGGAAAACGTTATTTCAGCCTAGCTGAATAAGGTTTTCCATGGGAAAACTTTAATTCAGCATTGCTGAATAAGGTTTTCTATAGTCAGCCTGGCTGATTAAGTTTTTCTATGGCGAAACTTTTATTCAGCCCGGCTGAATACGGTTTTCCATGGGAAAACTTTAATTCAACCTGGCTGAATAAAGTTTCCTATAGCGAAACTTTCAGTCAGCCTGGCTGAATAAGGTTTTCGATAGGAAAACTTTTATTCAGCCTGGCTGAATAAAGTTTTCTATGGGAACACTTTAATTCAACCTGGCCGAATAAAGTTTCCTATAGCGAAACTTTCAGTCAGCCTGGCTGAATAAGGTTTTCGATAGGAAAACTTTTATTCAGCCCGGCTGGATAATGTTTTCTATAGTAAAACTTAAATTCAGTCTCGCTGAATAAGGTTTTCTATGGGAAAACTTCAATTCAGCCTATCTGAATAAGGTTTTCTATAGGTAAACTTTAATCCAGCCTAGTTGAATAAGGTTTTCCATGGGAAAACTTTAATTCAGCCTGTCTGAATAAGGTTTTCTATGGGAAAACTTTAATTCAGCATGGCTGAATAAGGTTTTCTATGGCGAAACTTTAAGTCAGCCTGGCTGAATAAGTTTTACTATAGGAAAACTTTAATTCAGCATGGCTGAATACGGGTTTTCATGGGAAAACTTTAATTCAACCTGGCTGAATAAAGTTTCCTATAGCGAAACTTTCAGTCAGCCTGGATGAATAAGGTTTTCGATAGGAAAACTTTTATTCAGCCTGGCTGAATAAAGTTTTCTATAATAAAACTTAAATTCAGCCTCGCTGAATAACGTTTTCTATGGGAAAACTTTAATTCAGCCTAACTGAATAAGGTTTTCTCTAGCGAAACTTTCAGTCAGCCTGGCTGAATAAGGTTTTCGATAGGAAAACTTTTATTCAGCCTGGCTGAATAAAGTTTTCTATAATAAAACTTAAATTAAGCCTCGCTGAATAACGTTTTCTATGGGAAAACTTTAATTCAGCCTAACTGAATAAGGTTTTCTATAGTAAACTTTAATCCAGCTTAGCTGAATAAGATTTTCTATAGGAAAACTTTAATTCAGTCTGGTTGAATATGGTGTTCTATAGCGAAACTTTAATTCAACCTGGCTGAATAAAGTTTCCTACTGTGAAACTTTCAGTCGGCCTGGCTGAATAAGGTTTTCGATAGGAAAACTTTAATTCAGCTTTGCTGAATATGTTTTTTTAAGAAAACTTAAATTCAGACTAGCTGAATAAGGTTTTCAATGGGAAAACTTTAATTCAGCCTAGCTGAATAAGGTTTTCTAAAGGAAAACGTTTTTTTTCTATGGCTTTTCTTTATGAAAACGTTAATTCAGCCTGGTTAAATAAAGTTTTCTATTAGAAAAGATTTTCTATAGGAAATCTTAAATTCAGTCTGGCTATATAAGATTATCTATAGGAAGTCTTCAATTCAGCTTGACTGAGTAAGGGTTTGTATAATAAATCTTCTATTTAGTCTGGCTGAATAAGGTTTTCTGTAGGCTGAATAAAGTTGCCTATAGCGTAACTTTAATTCTGTCTACCTGAATAGAAGTTTTCTATAGCGAAACTTTAAGCAAGCCTGACCGAATAGGGTTTTCTATATGAAAACTTTAATTTAGTCTGGCTGAATAAGGTTTCATATAGCGAAACATTAATTCAGCTTGGCTGAGGAAGGTTTTCTATAAGAAAATTATAGTTTGTATAATAAATCTTCTATTTAGTCTGGCGGAATAAGGTATTCTGTAGGCTGTAACTAACCTAACCTATCACAATGGACTGAATAGTCTAAGTGAGCCTGAATCTTAATCGGGCTGCCACTTTAACCTAGGCTGAATAAAGTTTCCTATAGCGTAACTTTAAGTCAGCCTGTCTGAATAAGGTTTTCTATATGAAAACTTTAATTCAGCTTAGCTGAATAAAATTTTCTTTAGGAAATTTTTTATTCAAGAGTAAGGGTTTCTATAGTGAATATTCAATTCAGCCTGGCTGAATAAAATTTTCTATAGTAAAACTTAAATTCAGCCTCGCTGAATAAGGTTTTCTATGGGAAAACTTTAATTGAGCCTATCTGAATAAGGTTTTCTACATGAAAACTTTTATACAGACTGGCTGAATAAGTTTTTTTTTACAGGAAATCTTCAATTCAGTCTAGCTGAATAGGAGTTTCTATTTACTTTAATTCAGCCTGGCTGAATAAAGTTTTCTATAGCGAAACTTTAAGTCAACGTGGCTGAATAAGGTTTTCTGTAGGAAAATTTTACCTCGGCCTGGCTGAATAAGGTTTTCTATAGCTGAATTAAGTTTTCTATGGGTAAATTTTAATTCAGCCTAGCTGAATAAAGTTTTCTATAGGAAAACTTTAATTTGGACAAACTGAGTAAGTTATTCTCAAAGAAATCTGACAATCACTCTCACTGAAGAATTGGTTTTTTGGGCTTTTAAACACTTTGCAATGCCATACCCCATAATTGAACAATAGTGTAGAGCAGTTGTCCGTCGCCAATGCTCCATACCACCGTCATTATCGTCATCATCATGATCGCCGGTCTCATAATGATAATCATTATTTATTTAAGACGACGTTCAGGAGTGCTCATGGAGCATGCATTGGGAAGCTGTTGTTACTCATGATGGATATTGCTGGTATGGCCCGGTATGACTCGGTGGCCCTGATGCTGGCAGGGGCGGTTGCTGATGCTGCTTCTTCTTCATGGGTTCACTCACAATTTTTGTGGAACGTCATCGTTTGTTATTGGTTTGGCTGTTGTTGGTTTTTACTGTTTTGTTGTTGTCGTTTTTTTTCTAGATTTCGTTCATAAAAAGTGCCGATTCCACAATTTTTTTGTTCATGAATAATGAGCACACATTTTTTTTAAACATTTTTTTTCGTTTTTATGCTGAGGTTTTTGTTAGGTACATTGCATGTGAACGTTCCTTACCCAAATGGAATAGTGAATTTAGACATTGACTTTGTCGTTCGTTTTTTTCAACCATCAGGAGGAACATCAGCAACTACATCAGCATGGTCGTTATTATCATCATCTTCGGGTGCATTACTGGTGGCTGGATGGAAAGATATATGGTTGCTAAGGTACATGGGTTGCATGAGACCAAGACCTGTATGGAAAACCTTTACTACTGTCAATTGTTGGACTTTTGTTCCATCGCTTATTATTTTTTTGTGTTTTGTTTGGAGATGCGGCTGTAGCCACATATATCTCAGCCCTTTGCTACCTCCTCCATTTGCCCTCTTCGCTACCGCAAAACATTTTCTCTAATGATCTAAAAAAGAAGAAAATTCATTCCCTTGAAGAAAATGAAAAAAAGCATACGAAGGAAACGCATGACCAACAACAATGAATAATAAACTGAGGCTAGACCACAATGGTTTGCCTCAAAGGTAATTTAACATTGTGGTCAAGTCTCTTGGGAAAGAATATGATCAGCTTTCTTAATTTCATACTTCTTTAATGATGATACGATATTGAAAAATTATTCCAGTGTCATTGACAATGAGCAGGCCATTCTCATTGGTGATACTCAAGTGCTGCTTTCGATCACGTTGTGGACAAAATAGGTTTTGTGAAGATCTTATAAATGGAGATATTGGAGATTTATCCTAGCATTTGTTTGTTTTTGAGTGAAGAAATTCAATGAAAATTATAGATTATTTGGAAAGTAATTAAGAAATATATCGCCATTTTGCTTGAGTTGCTTTGAGGGGAAAATCTTTTCAATTAAATAGAATTAAAATAAAAATGAAGAATATTTAATTTAAATAAAATGAAAATTTTAATTCTTTTATTTTTTTATTTAAAATTAAAACAAAAACTAAAAATTTTATTATAATAAATTTTATAATTTATTAAAATAAATTTTATAATTTTTTAAAATAAATTTTATAATTTTTTAAAATAAATTTTCTAATTTATTAACATAAATATTATAATTTATTAAATGTAATTTTAAATTTTTATTAAACCAAAATGTATCTACAATGCCCACTATTCTTACTATGTTATACTGGACACCTAATGTTTCTACATACTATACACAATAGAAATAGGAACTACCGTTTCTATGGACTATATATGGGATTCCTATTTTCCCAAACTATCTACAACACAGATTTAAAATAAAACTAACTTAACTAAATTAAAACAAAAAATATTATTTTTCATTTAAAGTCAGAACAAAAATTAACATCTGCATTTTAATAAAAATTAAAAATTATCTGTTATGTACTCCTATTGTGCTACCAAAAATGCATTATATTCCTGCTGCTCTACTAAGTATTGGATTCCTACTGTTCCCATCTACTATGCACTACCCAACAAAAAGGTGAGCTTCCAAAAAAGGAGTTTGAATCCCCAACTTGTGGTCCGGATATATGCTATGTTGACACCATCACAGAACGCCTTATCACACTCAGCCACAAACCACATTGAGGACGAAGCATCGAAACGTCAATTCAGATTTTTGTGATATGATCGTAATATGACCACGGTTGACACAGTTGGTAGAAATCTACCAAAAATGTTACATTTTGTATTGTTTGGTAGATTGGATGGATTCTTTATGTTTTGGTAGATTTTGCAACAATGTACTTCATAAATTTCCTAAGAAATAAAATTTTGAAAAAATATTATATAGGAATAAAATTTTCTCAAAATTTCCTTAGAAATAAAATTTTGTCAAAATTTCCTTAGAAATAAAATTTTGACAAAATTTTCCATAGAAATAAAATGTTGACAAAATTTTCTATGGAAATAAAATTTTGACAACATTTTCTATAGAAATAAAATTTTGACAAAATTTTCTGTAGTAATAAAATTGTGACAAATTTTTCTGAAGAAATAAAATTTTCACAAAATATTGTATAGAAATAAAATTTTGTCAAAATTTTCTATAGAAATAAAATGTTGACAAAATTTTCTATAGAAATAAAATTGTGACCAAATTTTCTATAGAAATAAAATGTTGACAAAATATTCTATAGAAATAAAATTTTGACAAAATTTTCTAAGAAATAGAATTTTGACAAAATCTGAGATCAAAAACAACAGTAAAGACAAAATTTTGTATAGAAATAATATTTTTACAAAATTTTCAATAGAATTAAAATTTTGACAAATTTTCCTTAGAAATAAAATTTGGACCAAATTTCCTATAGAAATAAAATTTTCACAAAATTTCCTATAGAAATAAAATTTTTACAAAATTTTCTATAGAAATTAAATTTTGACAAAATTTTCTGTAGTAATAAAATTGTGACAAATTTTTCTATAGAAATAAAATTTTGACAAAATATTCTATAGGAATAAAATTCTGTCAAAATTTTCTATATTGATAAAATTTTCTATAGACATAAAATTGTGACAAAATATTCTATAGAAATAAAATTTTGTCAAAATTTTCTATAGAAATAAAATTTTGACAAAATTTTTTTTTAGAAATAAAATTTGGACCAAATTTCCTATAGAAATAAAATTTTGACAAAACTTTCTATAGAAATAAAATTTTGACAAAATTTTCTATAGAAATAAAATTTTGACAAAATTTTCTATAGAAATAAAATTGTGACAAAATATTCTATAGAAATAAAATTTTGACAAAATTTTCTATAGAAATACAATTTTGACAAAATTTTCTATAGAAATAAAATGTTGACAAAATGTTCTATAGAAATAAAATTTTGACAAAATTTTCTGTAGAAATAAAATTTTGACAAAATTTTCTATAGAAATAAAATTTTGACAAAATTTTCTATAGAAATAAAATTTTGACAAAATTTTATATAGAAATAAAATTTTGACAAAATTTTCTATAGAAATAAAATGTTGACAGAATGTTCTATAGAAATAAAATTTTGACAAAATTTTCTATAGAAATAAAATTTTGACAAAATTTTCTATAGAAATGAAATTTTGACAAAATTTTCTATAGAAATTGTTCTATAGAAATAAAATTTTGACAAAATTTTCTATAGAAATAAAATTTTCTATAGAAATAAAATGTTGACAAAATTTTCTATAGAAATAATATTTTGAGAAATTGTTCTATAGAAATAAAATGTTGACAAATTTTCTTTTTTGTTTGGTAGTTTTTGGTGAAATTTGCTCCCAATTTTGGTAGATTATTTTTGCCTCGAGTGGCAACCGTGAATATGACCCCAAGGCATAACATGTTAGCGACTTCTCGAGACGTTCTTTATAAGTATGAATCAAAAAATAAAGAGGTTCAAATCTCACCAACGATAAATTTTTATCAATTTTTTCCAATAGATTGTTTTTTTTTTTTAATATTATACATCGTCTTTATTTTATTATATATATTTTTTTCTATATATTTTTTTGCGACATCTAATTTTCCAAAATTTAAACTTTCACTTTAAACCGCCTATAGACCTACTGTTCCTATCTACTATCTATTTACTTGATTCCTACTGTTTCTATCTACTATGTGTTAGATTCCTTCAAGTTCCTTTTAACTACATAGATTCTCACTGTCGTTCGAAATAAATTAAATTAAAGTAATTTAATTAATGCAAGTTAAGAAATCAAAAATCTCGAGATGAGGTTCATCCTACTGCACTCAAAAAAAGTGAGCCCTATATATCACTAAAGCTGATTTAATTGTATTTTAGTTCGTGGAATTATTACGTTTTAAGAAAATTTCCACGATTTTAATAATTTTATGCGTAAGCTAGTTAAATTAACTAAAACAGAGAAAAAAATTATTCTCAAACGAAGTATAAAAATTAACTAAATTCGTGTCATCCCCAAAATAGTTCAGAATTTCTTAATATTTTTATAATTTACCAATTATGAGCCCATCATGAACTTCGTATGGTACTAAAGCCAATTTTGCCATTTTGAACTCCAATTTTTTCCTTAAAAACTTCGAAATTTCCCTTAACAAGTGAAAAAAAATGAATTATGTCTAATTACTTTTCTTGATTTTGTCGAAAATTATTTACTTATTTTTTGTGAAAAAATTCTAAAATTAATTTTTTATTTTTTCTAAAATTTTCTTTCGTGGTGGGTCCACTGTTTTTAATTTTGTTTTGATTTCAGCTGGAAACCATACTACAAGAGTAGCTTAACCAATAGACGAAACGTATATTTGTCAAATTTATGTGGGCAAAGTCCAAGATGGATGGACGGGCGTTTCAAAATTACCACATTCCTCATCAGCATCCTCTACTTCCAGCGAAACTATCAACCAATTATCATAATAAATTCGGGCAATTCACTAAACCCAAAGTGAATTGCACTCGAACCTACCGAAAAAGGTTATCGATAGTCGTCTTTGCCTAAATAAATTTTTGTACAAATATCTCACTTGTCCTTTGCCAAAGTCAAACCATCGATTTGAGTGCAGTTAGCTGGGTTTATTTCTCCTCTTTCTTCATTTGTTTTGTTTTTATTGTTGGTTTGTTCTTCCATCATTTTTGTTGTTTTATTTGATTTTATATTTTATTCCTAAACATGAATAAAGACACTAGGCTTAGTATCCGTCTTAACAATCTCTAGTTGCAATAGTCTAAAGATCTTCTTTTTTGGTGCTATTTGTCTTAATTTTTATCTTTCTGCAAAGAGGGTCTGAACTTGTGTTTGGTTAGGTCGTTATTCTCTCAGAATTATTCTACATATCATTTTAGTGGTTCCCATCAGTAAGCTTGTCAGCGAATTAATGTAAAAAAATAGAGATTTGTAACACTCACTCTAGCATAGAGTTTGGTTAAAAACTCAGTGAGTATATGAGAGCGATATTAAAAGAAATGCCATTGTGAGCAAGAGTCAAATAGCTAACATTTGTATCATATACAGAATTCACATATAATTGAGTATACGGGTGATTACCCATAAGCTATTTCACATATTGCTAATGAGAGCCAGAGCAAGAGAGTTACAGCTTTTGTTTTTGTAAATAATCACCATCATAGCAATGAGTACTTAACATTGCAATGGGTATTTATCATGAATTATCTATGTTAACATTAGAAGCAATTTAACATTAGAAGCAGAAGAAGTTAACATACAAGTGTAAATGTAAAATAAATGTATGTGTGAACTAAGGAATATGTAAATGCAAATGGTGATCCCCTATTGCTATTAAAACTAAATTAAATACATTAAAAAAAAAACTAAATTATGTAAAACTATTTGAAAATTAAATGAATATAAAGTAAATCTCAATCTGATTTTGGCAAGGATGTATTTGGGTCGAAAAACAATATGTTTGCTACAAACTTGTCCCATGTTATGAAAAGTAAAATTGTGCTCATGAAACATGTGTAAGGTGATCATATTCCTTCTAAGCGTGTAATGTTTTCCCCCCTAAATACCAGCTCTTTTTATCTCGATATTTTTTTAAAGTTATTGCATGTTCTTGTTTCGTTTTACCTCATATATACCATGGTTCTGATAACCGAATCATACTACCTATAATAATAGTAATAATGGCTATAATAATATTTCTAGTAAGTGTAGCTAGCAAGTACCTAAATCATACTACTGCGCGCTCATTTTTAATGTCTCTGATCATGCCATCCATATGTGCCGCTACGCTTGAAAAAAAGAAGAAAACAATTCGATATTGCTACAGCGGTGGTGGTGTTGGTGGTAACTTTGTTTGTTGCCTCGAACCAACTACTGTTTACCCAACCCCATACCTTGGCCACCAACAACGACAATGGAAAAAATGTCTGCCTTCTATATAGGAGCAATTCATATGTGTGGCTAGTGATAGTTGTAGGAGACCTGTTTTCTTATCAGACATTGAGTCGCTAGTGTCATATAAGTGAACCTTATCTTACGTGCATACCGAACGAATATGGATTCTATGAATGTTATGTGGTAGTTGGTGTTCCATGGAACAATCATTATATCTCTAATAGGTAATGAAGGTAACACAACAAAAACAACAACAGCAATAACTCCAAGAATGATATAAAAACCAAACCTCATATGTAATAAATTCTGGCATACTCTCTATGGACACATACACATACGCATATATCTTGCAAGGTAATAATAATAATAGGGTCGGTAATAAAGGGTAAACCTAAAGTTATAACACACATAAACAGAAGAAAGTATCTTGAAAATAATATAACAAGAAAATTATAGCATCTAAAACATATTTATAAATAAATATGTAATAGTACTATAAATAATTAATTGCTTCAATTAAAAAAAATAATTGAGTTTTACCACCAAAAATCAATTAAATGTTTAATAGAACCAATTGGAAAATTAATTGAAATGTCGAAGAAATAATTAATTTTTTAAATCGAGAATATTTTTTATATCTAATTAATTCTGTGATTGGAGTAATTTCAATTAAAATATGACCAAGTAATTTCGTAATTTATTCAGAAAAAAAACTTTTTCTGTTCTGTGTATAGTACA
The DNA here is from genome assembly GCF_050003625.1 of Haematobia irritans. Lineage (NCBI taxonomy): Eukaryota > Metazoa > Arthropoda > Insecta > Diptera > Muscidae > Haematobia > Haematobia irritans. The sequence goes on along the minus strand of NC_134398.1, from coordinate 218,697,785 downwards.
TCTTTCTCACAAAGACAAACAAGTTTTACATCTATAATGATAGAGCTCTGAAATCTCAAAGATAGAGCTACACCCAAAGAAAAAATATTTTCCTTCGGGGCAAAATTTTGGAGAAAATTGGGACAAAAAAGTACTTTGTAATAAATGGGAACCATTTATTACAAATTTGTGCTAATAGCAGATATCATAAAATATAATATTAAGTCCGTCCTTTGGTTTTATAGTTCTAGATTGAAATAGCTGACATCCCAAATTTATTGCCAAACAAGCCTTATTTAACAATCGACAAATGGACCGATATTGGCATGAAGACGTGATTTATCGATGAAACCAATTGTTAAGATACTGTCCCTAGCAACACCCCATACTAGATTCCTACAGTTCCTAACTACTATGTATGGGGTTCCTAGCTACTATGTTCGATATTTCTACTATTCCTAACTACTATGTGCTGAAGGATACTATCAGTATTTACTAACATATATACGGAAATCCTACTGATCCTACTATAGATTCGTCCTATCTATTATATAGATTCCTCCTCCTTTTGAGAAAATTTCCTATAAAAATAAAATTCTGAGAAATTTCTCTATAGAAATAAAATTCTGAGAAATTTGTCTATAGAAGTAAAGCATTTGGATACATCCAAAAAATATGTGCTAATAGCAGATCATAAAATATAATATTGCAAATATTGGAAAAATCCGAAAAACAAAAATTTTTCCCATACTAACAAAATTTGAGAAAAAATAACTTTAAATTAAGTTTTTTTTTTTGGTAAATTTTTGGTAAAATTTTCTTCAAATTTTGGTAGTCTTTTTTTTGGCACGAGTGGCAACCCTGATATTAAGTCCGTCCTTTGGTTTTATAGTTCTAGATTGAAACAGCTGACATCCCAAATTTATTTCCAAACAAGCCTTAGTTAACAATCGACAGATGGACCGATATTGGCATGAAGACGTGATTTATCGATGAAACCAATTGTTAAGATACTGTCCCTAGCAACAACCCATACTAGATTCCTACAGTTCCTAACTACTATGTATGGGGTTCCTAGCTACTATGTCCGAGATTCCTACTATTCCTAACTACTATGTGCTGGAGGGTACTATCAGTATTTACTAACATATATACGGAAATCCTACTGATCCTATCTACTATATAGATTCCTCCTATCACTAGATACTTCAGGCTAAACTATAATAACAGTCTTAGGGGGTAAAAGAGGTGTTCCCCGAATGTGACACAATAGTCTGAGTGAAACTAACCAGGGATAGTATGAATATATTTAGGAACTGTAGGAATCTAGGGCCTAGTAGATAGTAACTGTAGGAATCCAGGGCGGGGTTCCTATTGTTCCTAATTACTATGTGCTGGATTACTACTGTCTGCATCTCTTATACACTTAATTCTTACCAATCCTATCCATTATAGAGATCTCTTCTATAACTAACTAATTTTGAGAACATTTTTTATAGTAATAATTTTTTGAGAAAACTTTCTGTAAAATAAAAATAAAAAAATCCTATAGAAATAAAATTTACAGATAATTTGCTATAGATTTTGAGATAATTTTTTTGTAGAAATAAAGGTTTGAAAAAAATTTTCTATACAAATAAACGTTTGAGAAAATTTCCTACATAAATACAATTCTGAGAAATTTCTCTATAGAAATAAAATTCTGAGAAATTTATCTATAGAAGTAAAGCATTTGGATACATTCAAAAAATTTGTGCTAATAGCAGATATCATAAAATATAATATTGCAAATACTGGAAAAATCAGAATAACAAAATTTTTTCCCATACTAACGACAAAATTTGAGAAAAAAAAATTTGGTAGAATTTTCTTCAAATTTTGGTAGACTATATTTGGCACGAGTGGCAACCCTGATATTAACCCCGTCGTTTGGTTTTATAGATCTAGGTTGAGCTGGTATCCCAATTTGTTCCAAAACAAGCCTTAGTTAACAATCGACAGACGGAGGGAGATTGGCATGATGATGTGATTTATCGATGAAACCAATTGTTAAGATACTGTTCCTAGAAAACTCCCATAAAATATTCCTACAGTTCTAACTACTATGTGCGGGGTTTCTGGCTACTATATTCGAGATTCCTACTATTCCTAACTACTATGTGCTGGAGGATACTATCAGTATCTACTATATACGGAAATCCTACTGATCCTATTATATAGATTCCTCCTATCTGTTATATAGATTCCTCCTATCACTAGATACTTCAGGCTAATCTATAATGACAGTCTTAGGGGGTAAAAGAGGTGTTCCCCGACTGTGACTCAATAGCCTTAGTGAACCTCAAATAACGGACTGCCACAATAAAAGAAACTAACCAGGGATAGTATGAATATATTTAGGAACTGTTGGAATCTAGTGCCTAGTAGATAGGAACTGTAGGAATATAGTGCCTAGTAGATAGGGACAGTAGGATTTCTACTCTTCCTAACTGCAATATGTGGGGTTCCTATTGTTCCCAATTACTGGATGCTGGATTCCTACTGTCTGCATCTCCTATACACGTAATTCCTATCAATCCTATCCATTATATAGATCCCTTCTATCACTAATTACTTTAGGTTAAGCTATAATGCCAGTCGTTATTTTAGATTTTTCACGACATTATCATACCTCAGGGGGTAAAAGTGAAGTTCACCAACTGTGGCGTCTAAGTGAACCTGAATTGAAGACCTGTCACTATAAACGAACCTAACTAGGGGAGCCACTTGGGAGCCACCGTGGTGCAATGGTTAGCATGCCCGCCTTGCATACACAAGGTCGTGGGTTCGATTCCTGCTACGACCGAACACCAAAAAGTTTTTCAGCGGTGGATTATCCCACCTCAGTAATGCTGGTGACATTTCTGAGGGTTTCAAAACTTCTCTAAGTGGTTTCACTGGAATGTGGAACGCCGTTCGGACTCGGCTATAAAAAGGAGGTCCCTTGTCATTGAGCTTAACATGGAATCGGGCAGCACTCAGTGATAAGAGAGAAGTTCACCACTGTGGTATCACAATGGACTGAATAGTCTAAGTGAGCCTGATACATCGGGCTGCTACATAACCTAACCTAACCTAACCTAGGGGTAGTAGGAATATATAATGGTAGATAGGAACTGCAGGAATCCAGTATCTAATAGATAAGAACTGTAGGAATCCAGTACCTAGTAGATAGGGTCAGTAGGAATCCAGTATATAACATAGAGAGAAAATATTTAATTCGTTGCAAAATTACAAACTGTTAAACGAGGTAACACTAATAAAATTTTTGCGTTGTTTGTGGTCGATCTTTAAATACCATTAAAATCTTCATTAAAAATATTGGACCATTTTCACGAAATCCTTAAAATATTGCATTTTTTCTGTATCACCCGATACATTGAGAAACCTCAGAGAAGCTACATAGAATAAAATGAATGGCAAATTTATTTTTATAACTCAAAGTAAAAAATAAAAATTCATAAAAATAATAATAGTTAGTCCCTAACAGCATTGTTAAGATAAAAAAATATTATAGTCAAACATTAACAATGACTTTTAGGAACAACGACAGCAACAACAAAGTCAACAATAATTACCGCCTCGACAGACTGAAATTGCTTGGTTTTATGATGGCGGCGGCAAGGGTATTTCGAAAAATAAAACAAAAACGAAATCATTTAGATTAGACTAGCAAGTCCTCAGAATAAAACAAAATGATGGTGATGATGTTGATTATGACGATCATAAATCCCTCTTAACAAAAGCTACAATGGGAAATTCCTAGAGTCTCTTTACTGGGTGGGGGAAAATTTCATTAATTATAGCTCACTTATCTTAATACTAGACATAGCACTTCATAGCTCCTGTTCTTGTTGTGCGAGAAGCTTATCTCTAATGTGAATTTTATTTCTGTTTTTTTTTTTCGTACACTTGCAGATCTCTAACCCAACAATATTAGCGAGTTCACGGATGAGTTACAAACGAAATTTCTAGAGATTAGACCTAGAGATACCTTAAAGGTGAACCAGAACCACACAACTAGAAGTTCCTGCTGCTTCGCAATGTCAAATCCAAATCCTTCAAATTCGGCCTTTGTGCCCGTTCTACCGTCGCATCGTAACCCCTTAAGAGGCCCTGCCTCACTTTATGGCTCAATGATGGATGCCGATGGTGGCAAGGATCCCAAAAGGGGTTCAAATTTTGAAATTATGGCCATGATGGCTGATAAACGTAAGGAGTTAGCCTTAAGAGAGGCTGCCGTAGCTGCTGCCATGTTAATGCCTCGCCCTGGTCAGGGTCCTCCCCCTGGGGTCCCGGGATCCGTTATGTATCCCCCACCATATTTGGGAGGGCCTGGACCTTCACCCACTGGTGCGGGTAGTTTCACGTTTCCCTCAGGGGCAGCTGCCTTGTTTCCACCCGGCTTACCACCTTCCATGCATGCTGGTCTCGATCGGCGTCTACTAAGGGCCCCTGGACGGGCTTCGCGACCCAAAAAACAATTCATTTGTAAATTTTGTAATCGTCAATTTACCAAGTCCTATAATCTGTTAATCCATGAACGGACGCATACCGATGAACGGCCCTATTCATGTGACATATGCGGTAAAGCATTCCGGCGTCAGGATCATTTAAGGGATCATAGGTAAGTGCTTAGCTAGAGCAAGAACAGAATATTAGATTAATATCTTCCTCTACCCTCTCTCTCTCTCTCTCTCTTTCAGATATATACATTCCAAGGAGAAACCTTTCAAATGCACCGAATGTGGTAAGGGATTCTGCCAATCCCGTACCTTGGCTGTCCACAAAATTCTCCATATGGAAGAGTCTCCCCACAAATGCCCCGTATGCAGTCGCAGTTTTAATCAACGTTCCAATCTGAAGACCCATCTGCTTACCCACACCGATCATAAGCCCTACGAATGTAACTCCTGTGGCAAAGTGTTCCGTCGCAATTGTGATCTACGGCGCCATACTCTCACACATGCTGTGGGTGATGTCCCTGGCGAATATGTTGATGTGGTCGAGGAGGAAGATGAAGGTCGCCATTTGAGTGGCGACGAAGATGATTCTCTGCTAGAAGTAGATTCTCCACGCAATTCCCCAGTACAAAGACATCTCAATGGGTCGCCCAGCCATGAATTAGAAAGAGATCATGACGACGAGGAGGATGAGGATGAGTTAGAGGGAGATCAACGTATTTCCATGGCTGAACGTTTGACCCTAAAACGTAAGGCTCAATTCGATCGTGAGGCCTTGGAAGATGATTCTGATGATGAGTTATTGGATGAAAATCCCGATGACGATGAGGAGGATTTGCCAGAGAAAGATCCCAAGCCAATGATTAAACAGGAATTGGCAGAGAAAATTCAACGCAAATCTGACGACACAGTCGATGGTCCTTCGAGCCAATATCAGGGTGTAACCCATTGCCATCATGAGGGAGGGACACAATACACTATGAGACCTACCCATGAACTCAATCGTAATGGTGACGAACTGCTGTTGGGAAATTCAGCAACAGCTCTGCCGGGTCCTCCAGGACCTCATGGCCCGTCTGGGGATTATCTATTGGCCAGTACATCGGCTGGTATTTCCAATTACATTGGGCCCTTGCCTGGTCATTTAGGGCCACCTGAGGCAAATGATCCCTACTTACCATTGCTTCATGTACGAAGAGATCTCCATTCGAAACCCCTGACATTGGCAGGACCTACTGACCTAAAGGTCCAAATACAGCCGGGTGGAATACCTCCAGGACCTCTACCAATTTTAATTGACACAAATGCAAAATCACAACCTCCTACAGGTCAAGGCCAACATCCAACACCACCAGCTCCTCTACACTCACCCCATGAAGCGGTTCCCAGTTTTCTGGGATCCATACCCATACGAAAACGAGCTTTAGGAGTTGAATTCGAGCATATGCATGCCCATGCTTTGGGTCATAATAGAGCGCCTCCACCACCGCAATTCGCACCAAATGCTAATATGTATGCCTTGAATATGTCACGACCGCATCTGCATGCCTTACAATCAGCAGCGGCAGCTTCTGTATTAAAAATGGGATCGGGAGGTAATGCAATCGCTCCCTCTCATTTGGGACCTCCACCACCGGGTATGACAAATAAACCAGGGCCTTATTTACCTACAAACTACCATTTGACACCAGGATCCACAGAAAAGACAATGGGACCAAGTTTAAGTGAATCCTATGTTCATCATGCACCGCGTACAGGCCATATGGAGGGAAATAGCACAGTGTCAGCATCAACGAGTAATACGGGTCCTTTGCCCTCGTCTTCAACGGTGACTTCTGTATCGCCTTCGACGTCTTCAAATCGAAATCATCATCACCAGCAGCAGCAGCAACAATCTTCTACATCATCCCAGTGTCAAAATAAGCAAGGACAACCGCAAACACCACCGCAACCAGCACCGCAACCGCCACCGGTTAAACGTAGTACCGGTTTTAGCATTGAAGATATCATGAGACGCTAACGATTGAACCTATGGCAAATTTAAGTTATGAATCGTACATATATAAATAAATAAATATACGTGAGTGGTCCGTTAAGTAAAAAAAACACAATCCGGGCAAGCTCTTGGTAAAAATGTAACCGATTCTACTGAAATTTGGTTGCAGTTGTCGTTTGCCGCGAATGTACTACAACATAGAAAACTGTTCCTGCATTACGATCTAGAGTACTTATCGAACCATCCACGTATATTCTTCAATATTGGAAAGAATATAGGAACTACATATACACAGAAAACATGTCAGCACATTTTTTTAATGATCGTCTTAATTGAATTTAAAAAAAATTATGGAATTAAATTATGAAAAAATTTATTAATTCACAGAAAATTTATTGTCAAAAAATTTCTTTGATTCAAATCCCATTTTGATTGAAAAAAAAAATCATTCACAAAAATAATTGCAACAATTAATTATTTAATTCACAATAGTGATTTACGTAATTGAAGAAATTTCAATTATTCTGTCAATTAATTTCGTTGTTAAAAAAAAAAATATTTTTTATGGGTAAAAATTAATTGAAACAATTAATTTTTTTATTCGAATCAATTATTTAATTGAATCCATTGGGTAATTTGATTTTGATATTTTTCTGTGTAGTAGATTTAAATTTTTCTATTAAACCCTTAGCCTTACTTGGTAAAAATGAAAGAGTCTTAAAATGTTAAAAAAATACAAAAAAAAATCTCAAAAAGCTAGAGATTTTTTGTTTAATATCGCAGTCTTGTAAGTACAACATAGACCGTATATTTAAGTTAGAGTCTTAGTAACAAGCCTTGGCCATAGATAGGCATATAGCTTAAATATATTTTTCAATTTAATTAATTAAAAAAAATTAATTGATTTTTTAGCTGTAGTAATAATTTTAATTTCCATTAAGAAAATTTAAAAAAATAAAATACAATCCTCAACTGCCTATATATATATACAATTGTTAGATATTCAATGTATATTTTTTATAATATTTTTCTCTATAATATATATACAAAAAAATACATGTTGATCATATTTAGATAAGTTTTTTCTCCACAATTTTCCTTTGGATATTTTTGTTTACGTATAAAAATATATGTACAATACATATTTGATTTAATTTTAAGTGTACTTGCCTGAACACTTAGTGTTCATATTTTATATAAAAAGAAAAAATTAATAATGATAAAAATCTGTAATAATTCTTTTCATTTATTTGGAGAAGAATTTTTTCTTTTAATATAAATATTTAATTTTTTTTTTAATTTTAGTTTATAATTAAAGTATTACTTTAAAATATTATTTTTAATTATCAAAGGTAAAAAAAAGAAAATCCATTTATTTTAAGATTAAATTTTAAGTATACAAAATATTTTATGTGAGAGTTTCCATTCATTTTACTTATATTTAATGATTATGATCTTATTATTTTGAGTAAGTTTACGCAGCGACACGTAATAATTACGAGTTGTTTGATCCTATAAAGTCTTCCTCTGTTTTCCAGAAATTTTTACAAATAAAATTATTTCTCTTAAATAAATAAATATATTTTACAAAAACATTATATTGTTGGTTTTATTATGTCCACACAAAAACAGTAGGGGATTGCGAATGCAGGTTGATGGCACAACGCTCCCTATAACGGTTGCCACAGATTCTACCAAAAATTTTAGATTTTATATTATTTGGTAGATTGTTAAAATTTTTGGATATTTTAGAAGATTTTGCAAACTATTACTTTACAAAGTTTCTTTAGAAATAAAATCTTGACACAATTTTTTCATATAAATAAAGTTTTGCCAAATTTTCTATAGAAATAAATTTTACACAAATTTTCTAAATAAATAAAATTTTGCGACAATTTGCTATAGAAATAAAATTTTAAGAAAATTTTCTAAAGTAACAAAATTTCCCTCCATTTAGCAGACTTTACAGACGATTTTAAGTTCGCTTTCTGTTTGTTATGTTTAGATTTTTTTAACATTTTCTATAGAAAACAAAAATTTGACAAAAGAACTAAAATTTTTATAAAATCACAATAGAAATAAAATTTTGACAAAATTTTCATATGAAAAAAAATGTTGACAACATTTTCTAAAGAAATAAAATTTTGACAACATTTTCTATAGACATAAAATTTTGACAAAATTGTCTAAAGAAATAAAATTTCCAAAAATTTTCTATAGAAATAAAATTAAAAAAAATCTATAGAAATAAAATTTTGGTTCAAATTACTGACAAAATTTTCTATAAAAATAAAATTTTGGCAAGAATTTCTAAAAAAATAAAATTTTGACAAAATTTTCATAAAAAATAAAATGTTGACAAGATATTCTAAAGAAACAAAACTTTGACAATATTTTCTATAGACATAAAATTTTGACAAAATTTTCTATAGACATAAAATGTTGAAAACATTTTCTATAGACATGCAATTTTGACAAAATTGTCTAAAGAAATAAAATTTTCCAAAATTTTCTATAGAAATAAATTAAAAAAAAAACAATCTATAGAAATAAAATTTTGGTACAAATTACTGACAAAATGTTCTATAAAAATTAAATTTTGGCAAAAAATGTCTTTAGAAATAAAATTTTGACAAGATTTTTTAAAAAATACAATTTTGACGAAATTTTGTATAGACATACAATTATGACAAAATTTTCTTTAGACATAAAATTTTTACAACATTTTCTTTAAACATATAATTTTGGCAAAATTGTCTATAGATATAAAATCTTCACAAATTTTCTATAGAAATAAAACTTTGACAAAATTTTCTAATGAAATAAAATTTTGATAAAAATTACTGTGGAAATAAAATTTAGACACAATTTTCTATAGAAATAAAATTTTGGCCAAATTTTCCATAAAAAATACAATTTTGACAAAATTTTCTATAGAAATACAAATTTCAAGAATTTTCTATAAAAATAAAATTTGGACAAAATAGAAGTACAATTTTGACAAAATTTTCTAAAGAAATATAATATTGATAAAAATTACTGTGGAAATAAAATTTCATCACAATTTACCATAGAAACAAAATTTTGAGAAAATTTTCTGTAGCATAAAAATTTTGGCAAAATTTTCTATAGCATAAAAATTTTTACAAAATTTTCTATAGAAATACAATATGGACAAAATTTTCCATAGAAATAAAATTTTCTAAAGAAATACAATTTTGACAAAATTTTGTAAAGAAATAAAATTTTTAAAAATTTTTCTATAGAAATAAAATTTTAACCAAATTTTCTTTAGAAATAAAAATTTGACAAATTTATCTATAGTAATAAAATTTTGAATTTTAAAAATTTCTAACGAAATAAAATTTTTGATAAAAATTACTATAGAAATAAAATTTTGACAAAATTTTCTATAGAAATAAAATGTTTACAAAATTTTCCGTAGAACTAACATTTTTATAAAATTTTCTAAAAACTAAAATCTGGAAAACATTTTCTAAAGAAATAAAATTTTGGCAAAATTTTCTATAGAAATAATTTTTTTTTTGTTTTGTTATTGTTGGTTTTGTTCTTTAAGCATTGTTGTTATTTTGCTGCAAGTAGAGGATGCTGATGAGGAATGTGGTAATTCCGAAACGTGCGTCCATCCAACCATCTTGCAGTCTATAGGGCTTTGTCCAAATAAATTTGACAAACATTCTTTTCCTCTGTTGGTTAAGCTACTCTTGTAGTTTAGTCAATGTATGGTTTTAAGCTGAAATAAAAAAATAACAACAAATAAAATTTTGGCAAAATTTACTACAGAAATCAAATGTTTACAAGATTTTCTGTAGAAATAAAATTTTTGACAAAATTTTCTGTAGAAATAAAATTTTGACAAAATTTTCTATAGAAATAAAATTCTGGCAAAATTTTCTATAAGAATAAAATTTTGATAATATTTTCTATAAAAATAAAATTTTGAGAAAATTTACTATAGGAATAAAATGTTGACAAAATTTTCTAAAAAATTAAATTTTGACAAAATTGTCTATAAAAATAAAATTTTGACAAGATTCTCTAACAAAATAAAATTTTGACGAAATTTTGTCCATAGAAATAAAATTATAACAAGAAACAAAAAATTTGACGAAATTTTCTATAGACATAAAATTATGACAAAATTATCCTTAGACAAAAAAATTTTACACAATTTCCTTTAAACATATAATTTTGACAAAATTCTCTATAGATATAAAATCTTCTAAAGAAATACAAGTTTGACAAAATTTTCTAAAGAAATAAAATTTTTAAAAATTTTTCTATAGAAATAAAATTTTAACCAAATTTTCTTTAGAAATAAAAAATTGACAAATTTATCTATAGTAATAAAATTTTGAATTTTAAAATTTTCTAACGAAATATAATTTTGACAAAATTTACCATAGAAATAAAATTTTGACAAAATTTTCTACTGAAATAAAATGTTTACAAAATTTTCCGTAGAACTAAAATTGTTATAAAATTTTCTAAAGAACTAAAATCTGGACAACATTTTCTAAAGAAATAAAATTTTGGCAAAATTTTCTATAGAAATAAAATTTTGGCAAAATTTACTACAGAAATCAAATGTTTACAAGATTAACTGTAGAAATAAAATTTTTGACAAAATTTTCTATAGAAATAACATTTTTGACAAAATTTTCTATAGAAATAAAATTTTGACAAAATTTTCTATAGAAATAAAATTTTGGCAAAATTTTCTATAGAAATAAAATTTTGACAAAATTTTCTATAGAAATAAAATTTTGGCAAAATTTTCTATAGGAATAAAATTTTGATAATATTTTCTATAAAAATAAAATTTTGAGAAAATTTACTATAGGAATAAAATTTTGACAAAATTTTCTATAAAACTAAAATTTTGACAAAATTGTCTATAAAAATAAAATTTTGACGGAATTTTGTTTTGACAAATTGTCTATAGATATAAAATTTTCAAAAATTTTATATAGAAATAAAACTTTGACAAAATTGTGTGAAAATATTGTGAAAATAAAATTTTGAAAAAAATACTGTGGAAAAAAAATTTTGACATATTTTTCTATAGAAATAAAATTTAGACAAAGTTTTCTATAGAAATAAAATTTTGACCGATTTTGCTATAAAAATAGAATTTTGACAAAATTTTCTATAGAAATAAAATTTTGACAAAATTTTCTAAACACATATAATATTGATAAAAATTACTGTGGAAATGAAATTTAATCACAATTTACCATAGAAATAAAATTTTGACAAAATTTTCTATAGAAATACAATTTGGAAAAAATTTTCCATAGAAATTAAATTTTCTAAAGAAATAAAATTTTGACAAAATTTTCTAAAGAAATAAAATTTTTAAAAATTTTTCTATAGAAATAAAATTGTAACCAAATTTTCTTTAGAAATAAAAATTTGACAAATTTATCTATAGTAATAAAATTTTGAATTTTAAAATTTTCTAAAGAAATATAATTTTGATAAAAATTACTAAAGAAATAAAATTTTTTAAAGAAATAAAATCTGGACAACATTTTCTAAAGAAATAAAATTTTGACAAAATTTTCCGTAGAACTAAAATTTTTATAAAATTTTCTGGACAATCTGGATAAAATCTGGACAACATTTTCTAAATAAATGAAATTTGAATGAAATGAAATTGGCAAAATTTACTATAGAAATCAAGTGTTTAACATACAAAATTTTCTGTAGAAATAAAAATGTTGACAATTTTGTCAAAATATTTAGAAATATATATAGAACTAAAATTTTGACGGAATTTTCTATAGAAATAAAATTTTGGCAAAATTTACTATAGAAATCAAATGTTTAGAAGATTTTCTGTAGATATAAAATTTTTAACAATATTTTCTATAGAAATAAAATTTTGACAAAATTTTCTATAGAAATAACATTTTGACAAAATTATCTATAGAAATAAAATTTTGACAAAATTTTCTATAAAAATAAAATTTTGAGAATCTTAACTATAGGAATTAAATTTGGACAAAATTTTCTATAAAAATAAAATTTTGACAAAATTTTCTATCGAAAGAAAATTTTGAAAAAAATACTATTGGAATAAAATTTTGACAAAATTTTCTAAAGAGATAAAATTTGTATCAACATTTTCTACAGATATTTTTTTAGTTTTTATTTTTGTAGAAAAATTTGTAATTTTTTATAGAAAATGTTGTGAGTTTTTTTTAGAAAATTTTGTGAAATTTTTCTATAGAAAAATAACGTCAAATAACAAAACGTCAAGAATACTACCAATCTACCAAATAGTAAAAAATCTACCATTTTTGGTAGAATTCTACCTACTGTTGCAACAGTGCTAATTGACTCCACCGAACATTCAAGTGTTGAAGCTTTCCAAAAAGAACTCTTGGCTTTTCCGATCGCCACACTCCAAAATATTGTTTCCTCCATAGTGGAAATGGACTTCCTCCAGTCCAAATTATTTTTCAAGTGTACTGATTTTTAAGAATTTCAGTTCGTTGTTGATACCTGTATTGCTCCATTTTTATTTAATTCTTTTTATTTAATTATCAAATATCAAGGATTAAAAAGAGCCTGCTTCCGAAATGCCGGGTGATTAAAATTAACACCATTTGTTGTAAAATCATTTATTTGTACGAGCCTAAAAGTATGCAACGGTTTCAATATCAACATCATTATTTTTGGAATGGAATGGTTTATTTGAGATTTTATTCGCCTAGGCCGCTCCACACAGTGTGATATTTGTAATTTTTTTAAATTTTGAACATTTAGAGCCGATGTGCTCGCCAGATGTGTAAAAATGTTTGTTTATAGGTTGTCGGGAACTGCCATAATTTTTTATCTACCCCTTTTTCGGCCAGCCATATCTTCATTTGTATTTCGATTACTGAGTTTGCATTTGAAAGGAGTTTGGTAGGTACTCCATCTGGTGATTTTAATGACATTTAATGTAGTTGTTATTTTTTTTTTTTTTTAATGTTGGACTTTTGTATTTAGTTCGCGTTTTATTCAGACTCATGACTTTGGTTACAGGCAAAAATCGACCAAGTTTGTGTCGATTCGGAATATTCTCCCATGCAAAATAACATTTTAGTGGCAAACATGTTACATGGTCATCATACAAAAATAACATTTTACTCTTGAAACATGTTTGAGGTGATCATATTCCTTCTCTGCGTGTGTAGAGTAGACTACCATATATTCGTCTTCGACCGAATATTAGTAATTAGTTTTTTTTTTAATTTACATTTATCCCACTGTGCCACAATCAATATATTCGCACTCTACACTTGTTGTTGTTAATTCACTCATTCATTACTCACAAAAAGAAATCACAATATTCCAAGAAATCTGCGTTTTATTGGCAACTCTCTTGACGGTTATATGAGGGGGTCTTTAAAGATAATTGCACGTACAATTTAAATTCACTAGAAATAAAAAGATCATTAAAATAATTGTCATTTTGGAGGAGATGTGACATTTCCATACAATTGGCCTGGTTAAAAATGAACCAAAAACTGATAACCTCCAAATGTGATTATGGAATTAACTGTAGACCATTGCCTTAATGGAGAAACCGGCAACCACAAAATGTGATAGCCATCATCACAAAGTTCCTCTTCGAATTCGAATGAGTAAGCCACAATGTTCACGAGTACGAGTAGTCTCGTCTCAGATACGTGATGTGTATGCTAAGTTCATTCGGTATTTGTGGGTGCTCACCCCCAGCTCTCCTCTGTTTCTCTTAATACACCTAAAAAAAATCAATTTGAGTGATAGAATTCGTCTATCTTTCAGCTTGATTAAAAAACAAAAATCCAAATAAAAAACAAACAAAAAACCTAAAATATGATTAATATCAGCTAGAAGACAATTTTATTTATTAATGTTTTATATTTTAAAAATAAATATTTTTTAATAAAGTACTATATATGCGAGACATCATACGACCAGGGCAAGACAAACTTTGAGCTGGTAAAGCTCGTGTGAATTCTTTTGTTTTTTGTCTAGAATATGACGCATAAGTGATTGGCTAGCATTAGAATACCTTAGGGTATTGAGGCTTAAAAAAAGTGTCAGACATATGTGCACCAGCCTTTGGCATAGGGTATTAAATAACATTTTCACTTCAAATGAAACTTTTACTTTTTCTATAAAACCATTTTACAATAAAATGAAACCTTTTTCATGTGAAAAGTTTCACACATTTCCAATGAAACTTTTTTCAAGTCAACTGAAACTTTTTTCATATCAAATGAAACGATTTAGATTTAGTTTTCAATTATAAGTTCTGTAGAGTTTATCCCCATTACCCATACATGAGCACCAGACATAAAATCGGGAAACCCCTCTTCTAGTTCCGGCCAATGATTATTGAACGTTTTATCGGTAGATCGGCGTATATGAGGGCTATATCAAACCCTTACCAATTCAAAGCAAATCTGATATATAATTTCACGGACCTTAATACCTCTCGATTTCCAAAGTTGGGCAAATCGGAATAACTTGTGGTGCCTATAAGTTCAAGAAGTAAAATCGGCATATCGGTCTATATCCGATACACGTTTTCAAATTCAGACAAATCGGATGTAAATTGCCATGTCAAAAAAAAATGGACCGATACACATCAAGCCCGGCCCACCTATTTGTGAACCTCGTCGTCGTGATTTCCACTTCCATTGAATTCGAATAAAAAATTTGATGTCCAGATGTCCTAAGAAGTGAAATCGCGGCCAATACCAAAACATGGACCGTTACACTCGCTATTTGGCACCCCTATTTGTTGAACTCCAATACCTTTAGGATTCTAATTTCAAGAAAATCGAATAAAAATTGCAGAGTCTTGATGTCCAAGCAATCAACTCGGGGTGTCGGTTTATACATACCGATATAACTAATCTTCGAACTTAACCTACTTGCAGGCAAAATACGAATCGGTTACAAATTTACCGTCAGAAACACAAGCATCGTTATATCGTCCAAAAAATTCTCCTTGTACAAGAATATATAAGGTGGCTGATATCTACATTTAACAAGTGCATAATGGTACGTTATAAACACAGATTGAAAAAAAAATTAAAATTTAAAAATTAAATAATACCTGCGAATTTAAAGCATAAGTTTTAAATTATGTATATTTCATTTCAACTGCAAAAATTCACTATGATTCCTGTCAAATATGTAAAGAAAAGCAAATATTTAAAAGTTCTTGAAAAAATTAGCCTAACATTTTTTTTAATATCGGACACGGGCCTTTCCCGAATACATACCGGATAATAAAACACACTTTATGTTGCCTGTAAATTTCATGTAAATTTAAGTTTTTTACTTCAAAAAAAAAAATCTGGCAAGAAGGAGCTTCCCCTCCCATAAAAAAAAAAACATTAAGAACCTATTTAGGGACCAAATTTCAAAACTAATGGAAAAATTACTATTTTGTAAAAATTACGTACCCCATATTAATTTTAAAATTTCCCCCTTGTTCTCCATAATTTCCAAGTCAATCGAAGAAGTTTAGATTTTTCACTACTCCAAAGAGGAGGAGAAATAAAATTTTGACAACATTTTCTCTAGAAATAGAATTTTGACAACATTTAGTAGTTTTGACTAAATTTTCTATGGAAATAAAATTTATAAAAAAATCTAAAGAAATAAAATTTTGACAAAATTTTTTCAAGAAAAAAAATTTTGACAAAATTTATTGTGGAAATAAAATTTTGACAAAATTTACTATGGAAATAAAATTTTGTCTATAGAAATAAAATGTTTACAAAATTTTCTATAGAAATAAAATTTTGACAAAATTTTCTCTAGAAATAAAATTTTAACAAAATTTACTATAGAAATAAAATTTTGACAAAATTTACTATACACTCAAAAAAGTGAACTCTCTATTTCACTAAAGCCAAATTAACGTTATTTAGTTCGTGGAATTATTATATTTGGAGAAAGTTTCCTTTACTCTAATATTTTTTTCCGCACGTTAGATAAATTAACTAAAAAACGGGAAAAAATTATACATAAATTAAACATAAAGATTTACTACATTCGTATTTCTCACTACATAGTTCATTATTTCTTTAAATTTGTAAATTTTACTAGAAAAGCGTTCATCATGAACTTCGTATGTCACTAAAGACATTCTTGCAATTTTGAACTCCAATTTTTTCTTTCAGACTACAAAATTTTCTTTAACAAGTGAAAAAATTAATTATGTCTAATAATTTTTTTTTTGAATTTGTGATATCGGCGTGATGTCAACGCTTGTAATACCGTTTAGTTAAAATTTTCTAAACATATTCCATTTTTTCTAAAATTAACCAAAAATTTTCTTCCTGGTGGGTTCACTGTTTTTTCAGTATATGTGGACTATTCTAAAAACTGAACCGTTGAACACCATATCCGATACACGTTCTTGCTAACTTCAAATACCTCTAGATTTTCAAATTCAGGCAAATCGGATGTAAATTGCGGTGTCTAAAAAAATGAATCGATACACATCAACCCCGGCCCACCTATTTCTGAACCTAGAGTCGTCGTCGAGATTTCCAATTCCATTCAAATCGAAAAAAAAATGTTGATGTCCAAATGTCTTAAGAAGTGAAATCGTGACATCTGTCTATATTAGATGTCAATACCAAAACATGGACCGTTACACTCCCTATTTGTTGAACTCCAATACCTTTAGGATTCTAATTTCAAGAAAATCGAATAGAAATTACAGTGCCTAGATGCCCAAGCGATCAAATTGGGGGGGTCGGTTTATATAGGATCTACATAGCCCATGGACCGATATAACTAATCTTCGAACTTTACCTACTTGCAGACAAAATACCAATCTGTGTCAAATGTAACGTCAGAAACACAGACTTCGTTATATCGTACTAGAAATTCTCCTTGTACGAGTACAAAAATATATAGGGTGGCTGTTATCTACATTTAATAAGTGCATAATGGTCCGTTTTAAACACAGATTGAAAAAATTCCAAAAAATAAACAATACCTGCGAATTTCAAGCACAAGTTTTAAAGGGGCATTGCTCTCCTCATCACACCGGACAATTATGTATCTCATTTCAACTGCAAAAAACTATAATTCCTGTCAAATATAATAATATACAGCAAATATTTAAAAGTTCTTGAAAATATTAGCCTAATATTTTTTTTCAATATCGGACACGGGCCTTTCCCGAAT
Source organism: Haematobia irritans (assembly GCF_050003625.1). Lineage (NCBI taxonomy): Eukaryota > Metazoa > Arthropoda > Insecta > Diptera > Muscidae > Haematobia > Haematobia irritans. Next base: position 218,680,091 of record NC_134398.1, on the reverse strand, counting down.
ACATACTGACTAATAAAACACTCTTTATGTCGCCTGTAAATTTAATGTAAATTTAAGTTTTTTACTTCAAAAAAAAAAATCTGGCAAGAAGGAGCTTCCCCTCCCATTAAAAAACATTACGTACCTAGTTAGGGACCAACATCTACCTCCCCGCCAAATTTCAAAACTAACGGAAAAATTACTATTTTTAAAAACCACGTACCCCATATTAATTTTATAATTAAATTTATAATTTTCTTTAGAAATAAAATTTAAAAAAATCTAAAGAAATAAAATTTTTACAAAATTTTCTCTAAAAGTAAAATTTGGCAAATTTTTTTCAAGAAATAAAATTTTGACAAAATTTTTTATAGATATAAAATTTTGACAAAATTTACTCTACAAATAAAATTTTGACAAAATTTACTATAGAAATATAATTTTGACAAAATTTACTATGGAAATAAAATTTTGACAACATTTTCTCTAGAAATAGAACATTTTGCCAAAAAAATATTTCTTTTATTTCTAAAATTTTTACAAAATTTTCTATACAAATAAAATGTGGACAACATTTTCTCTAGAACTAAAATTTTGACAAAATTTTTTTAGAGAAATAAAATTTTGACAAAATTTTCTCTACAAATAACATTTTGAAAAATTTTCTCTACAAATAAAGTTTGGACAACAATTTCTCTAGAAATAAAATTTTGACAAAATTTTCTCCAGAAATAAAATCTTGACAAAATTATCTCTAGAAATAAAATTTTGACAAAATTTACTATGGAAATAAAATTTTGAAAAACATTTACTATGGAAATAAAATTTTGACAAAATTTTCTATAGATACAAAATTTTCTCTGGAAACAAAAACCTTTACATAATCCAAAAAAAATGTTGGCCAAATTTTCTATAAAAATTAAAATTTGACAAAATTTTCTTGTTCTTTTATTTCTTTTTCTCCATAATTTCCAAGTCAATTGAAGAAGTTTAGATCTTTCAATACTCCAAAAAGCAGGAAAACAAAATTTTGATAAAATTTTCTCTATAAATAAAATTTTTACAACATTTTCTATAGAAATAAAATTTTAAAAAATCTAAAGAAATAAAATTTTTACAAAATTTTCTCTAGAAATAAAATTTGACAAATTTTTTTCAAGAAATAAAATTTTGACAAAATTGTCTATAGAAATAAAATTTTGACAAAAATTTCTCTAGAAATAAAATTTTGACAAAATTTTTTGGAAATAAAATGTTGATAACATTTTCTCTAGAAATAAAATTTTGACAAAATTTCTATAGATATACAATTTTGACCAGATTTTTTCTAGGAATAAATTTTTACAAAATTTTCTCTAGAAATAAAATTTTAACAAAACATTACTATAGAAATAAAGGTTTGACAAAATTTTCTCTACAAATAAAATTTAGACAAAATTTTCTCTAGAAATAAAATTTTGAAAAAATTTTCTATATATAAAAAATTTTGAAAAAATTTTATATATATACAATTTTGACAAAATTTTCTGTAGAGATAAAATAAAATTTTGCATAATATGATATTTTTGTTTGGTAGTTGTTTATAGGGTATTTATCTAGAGGCCACCCCCCAATCTCCCCTGACTACTTCAAACAAATCGGAGACCTTGTGGACAATTTTCAAAAAGTCGAGCACGAGAGAGGTCCCGTTCACCAACAAATTCAGACAAATCGGATGTAAATTGCGGTGTCTAAAAAAATGGACCGATACACATCAAATCCGGCCCATCTATTTGTGAACCTAGAGAGAGGTCGAGATTTCCAATTCCATTCAAATGGAATAAAAATTTTGATGTCTTACATTTGACAAAATTTTTTCTAGAAATAAAATTTTGACAACATTTATTAGGGAAATAATATTTTGACAAAAATTATATAGAAATAAAATTGTGACAAAATTATCTCTAGAAATAAAATCTTTACAAAATTTGCTAAAGAAATAAAATTTTGGCAAATTTTTCTATAAAAATTAAAATTTTACAAAATTGTCTATAGAAATAAAATTTTGACAAAATTATCTGTAGAAATAAAATTTTAACAAATTGTTTTTGGAAATAAAATGTATTTTCTTAGAAATAAAATTTTGACAAAATTTTCTCCACAAATAAAATTTAGACAAATATTTTATAGAAATAAAATTTTGACAAAATTTTCTTTAGAGAAAAATTCTCTAAAAATAAAATTTTGGCAAAATTTACTATGGAAATCAAATTTTGACAAAATTTTCTTTTGAAATAAAATTTTTACAAAATTTACTACGGAAATAAAATATTGACAAAATTTTCTCTAGAAATAAAATTTTTACAAAATTTTCTAAAGAAATAAAATTTTGGCAAAATTTATTACGGAAATAAAATTTTGACAAAATTTTCTCTAAAAATAAAATTTTGACAACATTTATTACGGAAATAACATTTTGACAAAATTTACTACGGAAATAAAATTTTGACAAAATTTTCTCTAGACAATACAATTTTGACAAAATTTACTATGGAAATAAAATATTGACAAAATTTACTATAGATATAAAATTTTGACAAAATTTTCCCTAGAAATACAATTTTGACAAAATTTACTATGGAAATAAAATATTGACAAAATTTTCTATAGATATAAAATTTTGACAAAATTTGCTATGGAAATAAAATTTTGACAAAATTTACTCTAGAAATAAAATTTTTACAAAATTTTCTAAAGATATAAAATTTTTTCAAACTTTTCTATAAAAATTCAAATTTAACAAAATTGCCTATAGAAATAAAACTTTTAAAAAAGTCTAAAGAAATAAAAATTTTACAAAATTTTCTCTAGAGATAAAATTTTCTCTAGAGATAAAATGTTGACAAAATTTACTATGGAAATAGAATTTTGACAAAATTTTCTCTAGAAATAAAATGTTGACAAAATTCTCAATAGATATAAAATATTGACAAGTTTTTACAGAAATAAAAATTTGCAAAATTTAGCGGGTATTTATCTAGAGGTCACCGCCGATCTTCACTGAATACTTCAAACAAATCGGAAACCTTTAGGCCAATTTTCAAAAAGTCTGGCAAGAGAGAGGCCCCATTCACCAGCAATATATCAAAAATCAGGTAATCTACTCTCAAGTCTCTGTATGAATCAAGTAAATCTGAGAAGTTTATTCTTTCTGAACGGCCTAACTGACAAAGTTTCAAAAAATAAAATAGCGGATCTTTGTCTAGAGTCAAAACAGAGAACTTAAGTTCAACCGAAAATTATTTTATCTACCCGACCCGAAAATTATTTTATCCAATATCCAAAAACACATACATAGTTTAATTGTCACTTTTCATACACTAAACAGATTGACACTATGTTTGATTTTTTTAGCTTTACCGTGCGCTTAGTGAAATGGAACCTTTCAAATTATTTAAATTCCGTTAATTGGCAATACTAAAATTGGTCAAATTGGCAAATGGCATTACCATTTCTCAACTCATTGCTAATGGTATTGGCAATATACCAACACAACACAACTATCACATGTTGCCATTCTCAAAACATAGGAAACTGTCAAAACAACACACAAATACCTTTAAAAGCCGTGTATGCGAAACGTCACATAGGCCAAGTTAACAACTACCACTTGGACAAAATATTTGTAAACAAAACAAAGAAGAAGAAAAAACGGTTAAATTGAACGAAAGCTAAAGCAAACAAACACAAACTCTCCCTCACTCTCTCACAAAAACAGAAACCGCTAACATCATCACACATACGCACACATGGCCTTTTGGTATTATGGGCTCGTCTAAAAGCTTTACTCCACCATGCCTTCGACATGGTGAGAATGAAAGAGAACAACTGAGAGTATGGGTGCAAGAATTGATTCGTTATGTTTTGGATTGCCTCATTTGGTTAGCTGGTCGTTTGGTTATTACGTTAACTTTGAAAATAGCTTTTCTCAGAAGTAAAACGACGGTAAGCTTGAGCGGTTGGCTATTTTTTTACGGTATCGTGGATTGTGGCATATTTTTGTTTTGTTGTTGGTTAAAACGGTCGGTGACGGCGGGCTCTTAACTTGTTGATTATACACATACATTTCTGTGTATGTGTTCTCTCACACAGACGTTACTTTATATGTCTTCTTCTTATTCTGCCAATTGTGCTACGGCTAACGATCTTTGTTGTATGTGTCCAATCTTTTTGGGGGTATTTGTGTGAATAATATTGCTCTACGGTGACAAGTAATCAAGCTGACCGCGCCTAAGTTTAGAGAAAAATTAATAAAAAATTGCATAAAATTTAAAAATTCTTAGAAAATTTTATGAAAATGTTAAAATCTAAATGAAAATACTTGAGAAAATTATAAAAAAATCGAAGAAATTCTATGATTTTGTAACAAAATAAAGGTGCTATAAAAATGCTTTAGTAAAAAAAAATATCATCTTGAAAACCTCAAATACAAGTGTTAGTGTGGCAAATTGTAAAGGTGTTTGCGGGTGTGTGTAGTGGTGGTTATTGTTAATATGTTATTAACTTTATGGCCAATACAGACTGTTAAAGAAAACAAAAGAAAACGAAATCAAGAATATTAGAAAAAATTCCCAAGCAAATTTGCATCTACGTAGATCATTAAAGTGATTTATGTGTGAGAGTTTTATTTAAAATAAAATGAAATAGGCCATAGAAAAAAAAGAAAAAAAAACATCTCAACAAAGATATATTACTTAAGCTCTTTTCCTCCATAAATACCTCTCCAACATTTACCAAAGAATCAAAACCAGCATAGATCATGGAAAATTAGGCCAAATTTTCAAAAAAAAAAAAAAAAATAGACGAAATTGATACCAGGCAAAACAACCTCAAAACCTGTTGTTAACCCGTTATTTTACACTTGAAAATTTAAAGCCATTTATGAAATGGCTCAGTGGAGTTGCTGGCAATAAACTCTGGAAAAAGACACCAACATTGCCATTGTCGTCGTCGTTGCTATCGTAATCATCATCACAACCAATCGATCTAAGCAGCCAAGCGACAAACCATAACCGCCTACAACTCGAATGAAATGTGACGTTATTTTTTAGTTACAATCCCACCACCCCGATAACCTCCCTCACTCACCAAAACCAAGTGACGAAAATAACAGCACAGATTATTAACAACAACAAAACCAATGGAAAAATCGTTTTCAAACATACCTGGTACAAGTTTGAATTTAATTAACAAGACTTTTTTTCATGCTCACTCGCTCGTTGGTTGCAAACCAAATGCTTGCCTGTTTCATTGTAGCGAAGAATCGTGGCTAGAAACATAACCACCATCGCGTCGATTGATGGAACGCTTGCTGCAATGCTTTGTTAAGCATTTAGAACGCAATGTGCAAAGCTTTGCAATGCTTTGCAGCAGCATTTATTAGGATGACGTCGCGACAGTAGATACTCACAGTGGTTTAAAGATGGAAAAGAAATTTTATTTTAGTTGATGTTTTAGTTAAAATTTCTCCAATGTGAAAATTCGATCAGGCCCAATTTTATGTATTCTCCACTAGGAATTGAGTACAAATTTCTACTAAAGACTGACATTCACAACCGAATTACTTGAGTTGTGGTAACAATTACCAATGACAAGGTATCTTAAACCTTCTTAGCATTGTCTTTGAAATTGCATGTTAGTGCATATGGAGTCTTTATCAGATAAAACAAGTAAGTAAAGTCTAAAGTCGGGCGGAGCCGACTATATTATAACCTTCACCATTATGTAGGCCAACATTTTTGTTTACCATCTCAACTACTTCACATTTGCTGGAAGCTATATAAAGGAGACAATTTTTTTTACTTCTACAAAATCTCTAGAATTAAAATTTAAATCGGCTAACGCTATCCAGTTAATTGGAGGAAACTTCCATTGAAAATGGGTCTAAAATGTATAACAGTCTACCATATTTCCCCAACTCTAGTGTACGTATATATGGGAGCTATATATAATCTGAACCGATTTTGACTAAATTTGACATGTATAGTTAGAATAATAATTCTGCTATCTATGCGAAATTTCACGTAAATGGGAGTATAACTTTGGCCCCCCTGGTCATATGAGTGGAAATCGGACGGAAGATATATATGGGAGCCTAAATCTGAACCGATTTCAACCAAATTTGGCACAATTACCGATACTACTAAACGTACTCCTTGTGCGAAATTTGAAGCAAGTCACGGCAAAAGCCTGGATTTTGAGGCCATATAAGTTCAAATCGGACGAAAGATATATATGGGACCTATATCTAAATCTGAATCGATTTTGACCATATTTGGCACATACAATAGTATCGTCAAAAGTACCGCTTGTGAAAAATTTAAAGTAAGTCAGGGCAAAACTCGGGCTTTTGAGACCATATAAGTCCAAATCGGGCGAAATATATATAAAGATATATATATATATATATATATATATATATATATATATATATATATATATATATATATATATATATATATATATATATATATATATATATATATATATATATATATATATATATATATATATATATATATATATATATATATATATATATATATATATATATATATATATATATATATATATATATATATATATATATATATATATATATATATATATATATATATATATATATATATATAGTAGCGTAACCCGGCCCGCTTCGCTGCGCCTTCCGAAGCGTATTTGGAGGAACATTTTGCGTTAACTTAGTCAACTATATCCTTCGTGCTGAAAACAAATTCGAAAAGATTTGAATTCTTTTAAACAAATCGGACTACTTGATTTTTCGTTTATAGGTACAAATACGGCGGTAGAGGGTGTACCCTTTCCTCCAAATTTTTTTAATAATGTTCTGTATTCAAGTAGTTGGACAATCTTCTATATTTCTTGTGAATTTTAAGTGTGGTTTGTCAAGGAAAGGTATCCTTTTCCTCAACAAATCTGAAAATTAAGCACTATATTATCCAATAAATCGGAAAAAGCAAACGTAGTAAAAAATTTTACTACATTAACATTTGCTAAAATGTTGGAAAATGATGTACCCTCTACGTTGGCTACCAATTTCATGTAAATTTAAGTTCTTTACTAAAAAGAAGTCTGGCAGAAGCCTGTGCAAAAATCATAAAATTATGTACCGAGTTCCAATTTATGGACAACCCTCTACTTTCAATTTAAGAAAAAAAAAAAACGGACAAAAGGGCACACTCTCCCCACCTTCGCACCACTCCGACCTGATATCGGACTATCACGTACCCTATATTAATTTCGCAACTACTCAATGGTCCCTATAAATTCTATCGAAGTAAATCGATAGAATTTACTTCGATAGAATTCCCACGTTCCTGTACTGTAAATTTCAAGTAGATCGGCGATGTTCCCACGTTCCCTGTAAATTTCAAGTAGATCGGCGATGTTTAAATTTTGCTCTATTGTTTTAAAGGGACGTCACTTTCCCCGATACAATATCGACAAACACCGTAGTGAATAGCACCTAACCTTCCCTGAAAATTCTTGAAACTTTCCTTCAAGTGTGGGGCAAGGAAGGTTGCCTCTTCGTTCATAACCTTCCCCCACTGCTTTTGTAAATTTCAAGAAAACTTAATTTTTTTTTGCAGTTTTAGAGGAGGAACTCCTCCCCGACCAAATATCGAAAAGTGATGTAGCGTATCTTTTGTAAACGTCCCAGAAAATGTCAAACAAATTATAAGCCTAAAGGGGCGGCCTCTCTTCCGTCCAAATATCACAAAATCAGGTATCAACTATTAATATCGTAACCTCTCCCCAGTCCTCAAGTAACTCGGTAAAGTTTAATCGTTTCTCTGTATGTACTTAAGAGAAGCGGATGTCTCCCTATGCCCTTTTATTTTTATTAAAAAATCAGGAAAGTGATATAAATTTCATAACCCGTTTTTCCGTAAATTTCAGTCGGGGGAGTTTAGTTTTGTTTGTACTTTCAAAAAAAAAAAAAATCTAGATGCCAACCCCAACATTCAATGAAAATTTCAAGCAAATCGCATAATTTTGTTCCAAGTTTCAAAAAGTAGGGCAAGGGGGAGGTCCCCCTCCCCATCCACATATGAAATCATCAGGTACCCCATTTTAATTCCATAACCTCACCACATGTTTTCTGTAAATCTCAGATAATTTAGAGAATTTTAGTTTTTTCACTGTACTTTAAAAAAGTCGAACAAAGGGGAGGCCCCCCTCCGCCGCCAAAATATCGAAATAAAAAGTAGCGGATCTTTGTCTAGATGCCAACCCCAATCTTCAATGAAAATTTCAAGCAAATCGGTCAAGTTTGGTCTAATTTTCAAAAAGTCGGACAAAGGGGAGGTTCCTCTCCGCGACCATATGTCAAAAAATGAGGTACCCTATTTTCAGCACATGAGTGCCCCCCACGATCTCTGAAAGTTTCAAGTAAATCGGTTCAGCCGTTTTCGCGCCAACCCGGAACATACAAATAAACAAACAAACAAACAAATAAACAAACATAATTTGAATTTTATATATATAGATATATATATATGTGTGTGAGCTATATCTAAATCTGAACCGATTTTAACAAAATTTGACACACTTAACTATACTATTAAACGTACCTCTTGTGCAAAATTTGAAGCAAATCACGGTAAAACTCTGGCTTTTGTGGCCATATAAGTTCAAATCGGACGAAAGATATATATGGGAGCTATATCTAAATTTGAACCGATTTCAATCAAATTTACCAAGCATTGGTAGAATGTCAATTCTACCCTCTGTGCAAAATTTCACGAAGATCGGTAGTAAACTTTGGCCTCTGTGGTCATATGAGTCTGAATCGGACAAAAGATATATATGGGAACTATATCTAAATCTGAACCGATCTGGCTGATATTTTGCAAGATTTTCGAGATTCATAAAATATTTGGATGTACGGTATTTCAAGAAAATCGGTTGATAAACACGCTAACTATGACCAAATCGGGGATAAATATATATGGCAGCTATATCTAAATCTGAACCGATTTTTTTCCAAAACCAATAGCGATTGTCTCTGTACCAAGAAACGGGCCTATGCCAAATTTGAGGACGATCGGACTTAAATTGCGAGCTGTACTTTGTGCACAAAATTACATATACAAACAGACGGACGGACAGACAGACAGACAGACGGACATCGCTAAATCGACTCAGAATTTAATTCTAAGCCGATCGGTATACTAAAAGATGGGTCTATCACCACTATTTCTTGGCGTTACATACAAATGCACAAACTTATTATACCGTGTACCACAGTAGTGGTGAAGGGTATAAAGACAGATCCAATAGCTATACAACACATTTCAGTTGCTGATCGGTTTATATAGAGGATTCTATAAATACTTATGAACCGATATGAACGAATTTTAGTATGAATTTTAGAGGACCAAATTTCAATTGGTTCTCATCAAAATTTTTTCCTTCGTAAGGTTCTAGAAGTCAGATCTTCGGGTCAGTTTTGGGCGTTATATATAATTATGATATATGAACCAATTGTTGCATGATTATTATAAAGCATATACTGACATCACTTACCAAATTTCAATCGGATGACAGATTAGGAGTGACGTGGATGATCAGTAGAGCAGGAAATACTTGGTGTGCGGGAGCACATCTGCCACCCGTCCGTCTAAATTTTGACGGACATACGACATATATAGATTCCGTCTACAATTCCTGACGCAATTGTCGAATTGTCCGTGACAATATGGTTGGAAGGTGTGCTCCCACACAGCCAATATCTCCCATACTGGCCACCCGCGTTACTATTAGGGCCCAAGAGAATTCTCGAGCCTTTTGCTGATAGCGAAGAATACCAGATCTGTTTTTCTAGGGTTCACACACAATCCGCATTCCCTGGCAATGACAATGTTAGCATATCCCCATCTTACGGTGGAGAATATAAACATTATCGAAGATCCTTGGAAATTGATGGCCAAACAAAACGTGATTTAATCAAGTTTGTTGTTGCTCTGATTCCTGGATGAGAAATTCCATGGAGTGCTTCAAAGAGAGCTTTACAGGAAAACTTACAGGAATATTGGGTCGTGTTGCTATTGTTGACACATCACAATATACTTCAATATTTGAACCAGGGACCGCCATCTTTTTTTAATACAAGCAATGTATTTCCTTTTAAAAGTTGTTGTAATTCTGCATCAGATTCTTGCACACTAGCCAGATCATTATAATTCAAGGGTGACGGCAATGATATAGCATCCATTCGTGACAAAGCGTCGGCAACAGTATTATATTTTCCAGAAACGTGTCTTATGTCAACGGTATGTTGACCTATAAAATCCAGGGGGCGTAATTGTCGCGGAGAAGACTTTTCTGGTTTTTGCTTAAAAGCATATACAGTCTGTCAAGAAAGTCTTTTGACATTGCCAACTATTTCAACTTCTAGAAATAATTGAAATATTAAATATTTTATTAAATTTTTAATTCTGTGTACGTATGTATACTTTCCAAAATACATAATAAAATTTTTTTTTTTTAAATTTCATTATATTTAATTTTGGAACAAAACATAATTTTTATCCCATTGTCAAAACACTTTCTTGACAAACTGTATAAGTGGCTTATGATCAGTGCAGATAAAAAACTCTCTTTCTTCTAAGAAATATTGAAATTAATTCAGTGTCGAATATGCGGCAAGAAGTTCCCTGTCGTATGCACTGTGTTTCATTTGAGCAGAGCTCAACTTCTTTGAATAAAATGCAATAGGCTCCCACTTACCATCAATAAACTGTTGCAATACTCCACCCATTCCTGAATCTGAGGCATCAATCCAGAGAGACGTTGGAGCATTAATTTTCGAATGAACCAGCAGAGTTGCATTCGCTAAAGTAGTCTTGCATTGCTCAAAAGCAAGAATTCAGTCTTCAGTCCATTCAATCTTGGTGTTTTTTTCTTTCTTGTTTCCGGGACAGATGGCGTGAAGTTTTAATTGCTGTTGAGCTGCATTGGGAATGAATCGTCTATAAAAATTAACCATTCATAAAAATCTTCTTAATTCCTTTTCGGTCTCTAGCAACTTATAATTTTTTATAACTTCAACTCGCGATGGGAGTGATTTAATACCATAGCTGTTGACCAAATATCCCAAAAACTCGACTTCCGCAACTCCTAGTACTGATTTGGAATAATTGATAGTAACACCAAATTCACGAAACCGCAGAAACAATTTATTAAGATGTTCCAAATGCTTTTCTTTATTGTCTGACGCAATTAGAATATCGTCAATATATGCATAACAAAAGTCCAAACCTTGTATGACCTCATTTATATAAGGTTGAAAAGACTGCGCTGCGTTACATAACCCGAATCCCATTCGGGGAAATTCAAATAATTCGAAAGGGGATGCAATGGCAGTCTGGGGAATATCCGATTCTTCTACAGGTATCTGATGGTACGCTTTTACTAAGTCGACTTTACTGAAAAGCCTTTTTATCGCTCAATAAGTGCCCAAAATCGTGGATGTGGGGAACTGGGTAGCGGTCGGGAGTGATAACAGTATTTAAACGACGATAATCACCACATGGACGCTACTCCCCGTTAGACTTCTGAACCAAATGCAATGGACTTGCCCAAGAACTTTTTGAAGGACGAGATATGTCCTACTTTAGGATCAAATCGAACTCACGTTTAACAATTTGAAGTTTTTCAGAGGACAATCTTCGAGCCTTTGAGTATACTGGAGGGCCTTCTGTATGAATAAAATGTTTTACGGAATGCTTTATGGGTGAAATTCGATTGTCATTCTGGGTTAATTCGGGAAACTGGAGAAAAAGTTTACAAAATTCAGAGTTTTCTGAAATTAATCTAACAGAACTCATAGCTGCATCTATATCGAACCCTTATTTTCTGATTTGGATACATTATCTATTAAACAATTATTCCTCACATCTACCAACAGCCCAAAATGACTGAGGAAATCAGCACCAATTATTGGTCTATTGACATTGGCCACAATTCCAAGTAAATTCTCGTTTGAGGCCAAGGCGTAGACAAAGTTTCTTGAAACCAAAAGTTTGAATGGGAGCTTCATTAGCCGCTATTAATTCAAGACTAGATCCAGCTGTCCGTTTCTCCATGGAACTTGCCGGGAAAATAAATACATCGGCACCAGTATCGATGAGAAAGTCGTATTTTAAGTTCGTATCACGAACGAAAAGGTGACATATCTCCCGGCAGTCCCCGTCCGTCACCAAAGACGAGGTGCCTTCTAGTTTTCCGAGGAGGAGTTGGATACAAACGAGCAAGGCTGCACAAATTTTGTAGCTCGTTCTCGAAATTTGTAATGGTAACAACAAAATGGCTTTTCACTCGACTTACCCTGTGATCTGCCTCTTGATTTGGAACGATTTCTTGAATGACTTGAAAGGAGTTCAATTTTCTTTGTTAGTTCTTCGATTTTGGGCTCCAAATCTTGTATTTCCGATACTTTCCCAGAGGCAAGACAAATCATCTCACGGACTAATGTTGAGGGCTTTTATCTCCTAGTTCCATTTCACGCAACAGACGCTTCTGTCGTTTTTCTTCAGAATCCATGAAACGTTCTTGAATACTTCTCTTCAAGGTTTCGTACATCTCCGTTTCGGGTGGATTTAATATTAAGTCACCTACCTCAGAAAGAACGTCTGCATCAATGGCTCCAACAATTGTATAAAATTTGGATGAATCCGATATTATTCCAGATGTAATGAATCGACTCTCAACTTGCTTGAACCAAATCGCCGGGTTATTTCGTCAAAATGGTGGAAATTTCACAGAAACACGGGATATTTCAACCGCTCCTGTTGGTATCGGGTCATCCGAAAAGAAGAAGAAAAAAAGAATTCATCGATACATTTCCCTGAGCCATTGGTGGAGACATTCCCGCTACCAGTAGTTCTTGATTGTCTCGGTTCTCGTTCTCTCCTCTAGGATTTGGAACTTTAGAACGAAACATCTTTTTATAATTCGATCGTTTGTCGGGGTCTCCAATTGATGTGGTATTTTGTAATCCAAAAATTGAAACACAAATTTTACAAAAAAAAAGAGTAGATTTATATTTTCTTTTTAACACGTCTACAAATATTTTCTAACTGACTCAAAAATTATGTATTGGAAAATTAAGGCAAGCAACAAAAATGCAATGCCTACTAGATATTCTCTTGCAAATTTCAAATATTAAAACACACTGAAAAAAAGCATGCCCGGTTCCAAAGATTATGTCTTCACTTTAAAAAATTTGGTATTGATTCCGAGCCAAAGAAGCGGAGAATACAAGTAAGGATACTTTTAAGACACAATTCTCTTTTAAATTTGGTTTTTGTGTACTTGCTTCTAGGAAGCAAATTTTAAGTTTTCGCTTTCTCATCTTTTTTTTCTTCATATGCTATCAAAGTCCATTAAAACGAGTTAACGATAACTTTATTTTCCAAATTAAGACTCGACTTCCAGTAGAAATTATGCTATGTTTTAAGTAAAAAACTTCTTTAAAATAAAGTTTTGAAAAACATGTCCTATATTTGAACGATTTTTTGCTTTGTAGTCAAGATACAAAAAGACAACTAATTTAAAGACAATTTCATTAAATTTAAAGAATATTTCTGAATTATTAAAGTCAAGTTGACCTAGCCCAAACATTTTTTCTTTCATGTTATGATACCCATTTTTAATTCAAATCACTTAATTATAAGGACAATACGACTTCATTGAAAAGTTTATCGACTTTTGGACAAGGAGAAAAACTTTATATTAGAGAAATGAGTCTTCTATGCTAAGCAAAATATGCATTCGTATTTTAAAGACACGAAGTCTTTGACCTCACGACAATATTTTTTTCAGTGCAGAAATATATTGTGCTAACACTACATACTTGACAAGAAAGGTAATGTTAAAACTACTTTGTTAAAATATTTTGTGGTGTAATTTTAAGGAATATGATTACCTTAAACCTATTTCAAAAGCATTGCACTGGAATTGAACATTTTTGTTTTCTCGCCGAATATATACATATTTGCCGATATAATATTCATAATTTGCGAGAAAATAACTTGGTTGCGACAAGCATGTTAACAATGTGCTCTTAAATGAGGTCAGCATTTTCCTTCTCCGAGTGTAAAGAATCAAACTTAAAGTAAATTCCATATCTCTGCACGTAGCTCTAATAAAAGGTTTCCACACTGACACCGGTTAATCGGATTCACTTACACAAACCGAAACCGGATAATAAAAAATTGGCATCTTCGATTAAACGCGAAACCCGATTTGTGACCATCGGTTAACCGGTTTTCTTTACACAGAAAAAATGCGTAGTTAAACTAACGCTACTTGAAGTCAAGTCTGAATTTGGAAATTGAAGTTTTCGTTAACTAGTTTTAAAAGTTTGATAATACATAAAGAAAAAAACTGACAAAACTAATAAATTAAAATTTGTTTTCCAGAATCAAATAAGCAAAATTCAAATTTAAAAGAGATCTGTGTTTTTTAAAGTATCCTTGCTTCAATTCATTGCTTATTTGGCTCGTAAGCAGTATCTAAATCATTAGTGTAAAGACAAGATCTTTGGAACCGAGCATTTTTTCAATGCAATGAAGATGTATAGTCCGACATCTACTCGTATTATCAGTAAAGAAGTATTTTGATAAAAAATAAAGTGAGCACATTTTTAATTTAGATTTTTTCGGCTACACTAGAAATACATTATTAATTTATATTAACCTTGTTTTAAAATGTTCATTTTATTACAATGAATTGTTAATTGTATGTTTTTAGAATAAAATGAATGTAGAATACTCATTTTCACTAATTTCATTTTTTTTTTTTTTGTTTTAGCCGGTTAACAGATTTTAAGAAAAATAAAAATTCCGATGAACCGAAATTTAAAAAACCGGTTATTAGAACAACCTACTCTAATATGAATCCTTTGAAAAGAGAGTTATCCATTTTGGCAGATCTGGCAACATAATTTGCAAGTTTTTAATTTCTCATTTATTGCCTATGTTTCTGTTGCAACCACTGTGTATACATGTTGCCTGGTAATTTAGCTTCGCCATTGGATTAGTTGTTGCTATAAATCCAACACATTTGGCTTTTATTACATTGATGGCCAATAACCCAGGTTATCAAATGTAAGAAAAAAAAAAGAGTTGCATGCGAGAGTCATTTACCACATAGCGTCACATATTCAGCCAGGGGGAACGGACATTGACTGAAGACAGTATCGAACATATGAGATAGACTACACTAAAGCATGAACAAATGAATGTGATTCGAAGAATGTTTGAATGACTGTTTTGATTGCTATTCACAATTCTATGGAGAAGAAATGGGTAAAAAAATTAGTAAAAAATCGGTAATGTTTCTTCAGCAAAAACACGTTTTAATGAAGTTGATAACTTTTCAAAGTCCCCCACCCATCTCTTCTTATAAACCTTTTAACAAAGATCAATAAAATGAAATAGGATCTCTTCCGTTCTATATACTCACACTAACACTAACAACATTTAATGACAGACCCTCCACAGCTGTGTTCTTAAACATCTCTTTGTTTAGTCAAAGTTAAGTTAGAATACATTTCTCCAAGTTAACACAGTTGTTGTTATAGTCGTCGTCGTCATTATCATTGTCAACGTGTTTAGGTGAATGACTAAGAGACTCACAAGCTTGTGATTAGTCAGAGATATTCGTCTTTTGTTTCAAAAACAACAAAAAAAACCTGAAAATTACTAATGTCTATGATCGTCATAATACTAAAATATTTGTTGTTGTTGTAGTTATTGTATTCTACACTTATGAATGGAAGTCATTCATAGATGATTATATACAAAAAGAATATAGAGAAGAGATTATCTTCTATCCACCACAGAGATAGATCTCTTTATGTTTATACTCTATACAACCCTGCACTCCCCACCACAAACGAATCAATGATATTGGTGTTCATTTAAATGGGTGGTGCAAGAGTGCAATTTATCAATTAACCTTGACATTAATGCTTATATGGCAACTCAATTGAGTGAATATGTCATATTGGTAGTGTGGTGGGTGTTGATTATGTTCGCATATAAGGTGAACATAACGGTTCTTTATTTAATATTTGAATTGTAGTAGCCTTTTAGATAATGTGGGTGAAAGAAAAATTTAAAGATCAAATGTTATTGACATTTGATCAAATGTTAGAACATTTATAAGCATCTTTATGTTTTGTTTCAAATTATATTAATTGGTTATGGATGTTTACTCTCGTTTATCACTTGACCTTTGTATATCGAAATAATTAGAATACAACCCATTGAGCAAGTGTTAATTTATGAATTCAAATTAACATAGAATCTTCAGGCAACACACAGTTGGATAGCAATTCTTGACCACATGGGAACTACTTACTCTTTCCTTTAATTTTTTTTTTCTTGAAATTGTGGGAATAAAACTACCCGTATTTTCCGAATTCATTTGTCTGAAAATATTATAGGAAAAATAGATATTTGATTGTAGACTATGTGGGAATGTGAGGCTAATCATATAAGTACCGAGAATCGCATAGACAATTTTCTCATTTATTTGTTGTTGTCGTTACTCCTAAATAATTTCATCTTTTTTTGTAAACTAGCAAATTGAGGTCGAGTCCCTCAATTTTAAGATCAGAATCAAAACATCGAGATCTCGGCTTTTACAAAATTTTAAGGTGTCGAATGTTCAAATTTAGAAAAGTCGAAGTTTGCCACATTTGAAGGGGTGTCAGCCCGAAAAGACCTATATGATATTCCCATTCGATGGCTTTCGGTTAAGGTGTCATAAATCTATTGAGGTCGAATCTAAAGATTTCAAAAATTCTATTTTGAATTTCCATTTTTATATCAGACACCTTCAAATTTGTTGCCAGCTATTAGAGGTTTATATTCCCATATACAAATATTTAAAAATGAAGCGATTTGGATAATTTTTTTTTTAACTTTTACAAAATTCGAGACTCAAAATTTAAATTGGCTAATGAAATTTCTCCAGACTGCATTTATGATTTATCGTTTGATACATACGAATTAGTGTATAGGTAAATTTGAATCATTTTTGCGAATCATTTTAGTCGTGATTCACATGAATCATTTTAGCCGTAATGATTTTACAAGGAAAATGTGGGTATTTTGGTCATATGAACATATATATAGGGGTTTGGGAGCCACCGTGGTGCAATGGTTAGCATGCCCGCCTTGCATACACAAGGTCGTGGGTTCGATTCGTGCTTCGACCGAACACCAAAAAGTTTTTCAGCGGTGGATCATCCCACCTCAGTAATGCTGGTGACATTTCTGAGGGTTTCAAAACTTCTCTAAGTGGTTTCACTACAATGTGGAACGCCGTTCGGACTCGGCTATAAAAAGGAGGTCCCTTGTCATTGAGCTTAACATGGAATCGGGCAGCACTCAGTGATAAGAGAGAAGTTCAACAATGTGGTATCACAATGGACTGAATAGTCTAAGTGAGCCGGATACATCGGGCTGCCACCTTACCTAACCTAACCTATGGGGGTTTGTCTAATTTTGAGCCGATTTTGATAAAATTTGGCATATATTGCTAAAATTTGAACCCTCTATCACTCATGAACTCCGATTTGTATGATTTTTATACCCTCCACCATAGGATGGGGGTATATTAACTTTGTCATTCCGTTTGTAACACATCGAAATATTGCTCTAAGACCCCATAAAGTATATATATTCTGGGTCGTGGTGCAATTCTGAGTCGATCTGAGCATGTCCGTCCGTCTGTTGAAATCACGCTAACTTCCGAACGAAACAAGCTATCGACTTGAAACTTGGCACAAGTAGTTGTTATTGATGTAGGTCGGATGGTATTGCAAATGGGCCATATCGGTCCACTTTTACGTATAGCCCCAATATAAACTGACCCCCAAATTTGGATTGCGATTGCTCTAAGAGAAGCAAATTTCATCCGATCCGGCTGAAATTTGGTGCATGGTGTTAGTATATGGTCTCTAACAACCATGCAAAAATAGGTCGATAATTATATATAGCCCCCATATAGACCGATCCCCAGATTTGAACTCCGGAGCCTCTTAGAGGAGCAAAATTCATCCGATCCGGTTGAAATTTGGTACGTGGTGTTAATATATGGTCTGTAACAACCATGCAAAAATTGGTCCATATCGGTCCATAATTATTTTGATTTGCGGATCCTCTAGGAGAAGCAATTAATTAATTAATTCTATAAAGAATGTTGTCAAAATTATAAATCTTTTGAAAATTTAGTAAACATTTTATTTCTATAGTAAATTTTGTCAAAATGTAATTTGTATAGAAAATTTTGTCCAAATTTTACTTCTATAGAAAATGTTGTCAAAATTTTATTTCTATAGAAAATTTTGTCAAACTTAATTATATACGTATATAATATATACCACGTATGGACTACGTGGTATATAAATATTACGGTTTTAGGAAGTTTTAAGATACCTTGCCATCGGCAAAAGTTACCGCAACCCAAGAAAATCGATTGTGGATGACAGTCTTCAGTAGAAGTTTCTACGCAATCCATGGTGGAGGGCAGAGAATGAAGCCGACCCATTTTTGTCGGCGGCGGCTGACACTAAATATTTGCCTCCGGCGGCGGCGGCTTGACGGCTAAGCCGATAAAAAATTATCTATTCGGCGGCGCAAAATTATCTATTATAAAATCAATTTGAAGTTTTCCGAATTGTAATGAGATTAGTTGTACAACCAATCCTACAATCAAATTTACATTTCATTCAAATTTTTTGAGCTGAATTTTTGTAAAACTATTATAGCAACTTGATACTAATTCATTGAAGGTGGAAAGTTCAAAATTTTGGCAAAAACTATAACAAATATTATTAAATTTTTCTGATATAAATCAATATTTTAGATTAATTGGCGGCTAAATTTGAGTCGAGATGAGTCGACATATTCGGCGGCGGCGTCGACTGCTAAAAACGGGTCGGCGACGGCTAAAATCGGCGGCGCGACTCGGCGGCTTCATTCTCTGCTGGAGGGTACATAAGCTTCGGCCTGGCCGAACTTACGGCCGTATATACTTGTTTCGTATTGGAGATGATAACAAAAAAATAAAATACACGTATTTTTTAATTTTCATTTAGTTTTATTATTTGAAGAGAAACTGCCACAAATTGGGTGTATTGCCAAACATTATTTGCCATCAAAAACAAACGTAAAAATTGTTCAAAAAGAACATTCTACAATAAAGCTCAAACACTTACCTCTCCAATCTATCAAGATTACACACAAAACACAAGCACAACAATTTTTTATTATTTTTTGAAGTCACAGCAAACCGGCACTTTTCGTAAATACCAATAGTCAATAAAGAAATGTCAATTTCCAGCAAGTAGTGCCACCTAATTATTCTATTTTTACAAGTTTATTAGCTCAGTATATAAACCATGGAATACAGTGCGTGATTGAGCCAAAAAAGCTATTTCTATTAATTTTGAGTCATTCGAACGGTATGTTGCCTACAGTCTACACTATGACACAGAGGGTTAATTGAACTCTCAGTGCAAAACTTCCATATTGAAATGAAACTTTGGCTTCCGTGTTAATATGAATCTAAATCGGGCGAAAGATATATATGGGAGTTTTATCTAAATCTACACCGATTTTGATCAAATTTGGTATTTGTAGCAAGAATGTTAGTCCTACTCTCTGTGCAAAACTTCAAGTAAATCGGAGTGAAAATTTAACCTCTGGGGCCATATAAGTGCGTATTGGACGAAAGATATATATGGCAGCTATATCTAAATCTGAACCGATTTCAACTAAATTTGTCATGCATATTAAAAATGTTAATTCCATTCCTTGTGCACAATTTTAAGTAAATCGGAGTGAAATTTTGACCTACGGTGGTAATAAAGGGTGATACGGTCAAGGGAAAACACGCATTTATGCGGCGAAATCGTTTATTTAAAAAATCAAATTAAATTTCTTTTTTAAGTTCAATTAGTATAAAATTCAGGAAAAATATTCAGTTAGGCTTTCGCTTTTCCAAATCCGAATTGCCGGGCCTCACGCTTGACACCTGCCATCAGATTTTGTACAGCCACCTTGTCCACCTTCTTCGCCGCAGAAAGCCAGTTTGCTTTGAACTGCTGCTCGTCCTTAGCAGTTTTTTTGGTCTTCTTTAGGTTCCGCTTGACAATAGCCCAGTATTTCTCAATTGGGCGGAGCTCTGGCGTGTTGGGAGGGTTCTTGTCCTTGGGAACCACCTGCACGTTGTTGGCGGCGTACCACTCCATGGCCTTTTTACAGTAATGGCCAGATGCCAAATCCGGCCAAAACAGTACGGAACAACGGTGTTTCTTCGGGAAAGGCAGAAGACGTTTATTCAAAAACTCTTTCACGTAAATTTCTTGGTTGACATTCCCGGAAGCTATGAATATGCTGCTTTTCAAGCCAAAGGTACAGATGGCTTGCTTGAAAATATCTGCTACCTTTCCCCTTCCTTTTGCCGTATAAAACTCCTGTCCCGGAAGCTGCTTGTAGTCGGCTTTGACATAGGTTTCGTCGTCCATTACCACGCAGTCAAACTTCGTCAGCATCATCGTGTACAGCCTCCGGGATCGCGCTTTGACCGTCGTATTTTGTTTATCATCGCGATTTGGAGTCACTACCTTCTTGTAAGTCGATAGTCCGGCTCTTTTTTTGGCTCGATGCACGGTTGTAGACGATACACCCAGCTTATTTGCGGCATCTCGGAGAGAGAGGTAAGGGTTTCGCTTGAAACTACCGGCAACTCTCTTTGTCGTCTCGGCAGATTCCGGTTTTCGATTTCCCCCCGATCCAGACTTCCTGGCTGTCGACAAACGTTCCCCAAACACTTGAATTACATTTGTAACGGTTGATTTGGCAACTGTTAGCGATTTTGCCAGCTTTGCGTGCGAGTTCTCGGATTTTCGCGATGCGCGAGCAAAATTTTGATACGCTGCTCTTCTTGCTTGGACGGCATTTTGACAACTGAGGGGTGAATTCCAAAATCAAAATAGGAGCAACATTCTACACACATACACCTTCCAAATGAGGGGTGTTTTTTTAAATGCAAAATTGAAAGAAATACGTCAAGTTTATATTGACCAAATTTTGACCGTATCACCCGTTATGACTATAAATCGGACGACAGATATATATGGAAGATACATTTAAATCTGAACCGATTTCAACCAAATTCAGTATGCATATTTATAATGTTAGTTCCACTCCCTGTGCCAAAAGTTTACGTAACTAGGTGTAAAACTTTGGCCTCTGGGGCCATAGGAGTGTAAATCGGGTGAAAGCTATATCTGAACCGATTTGACTGATATTTACGAGACTCACAAAACAATCGATTATACGAAATTAGAAGCAGATCAGTTGATAAATACGTCATTTATTACCACATCGGTTATAAATATATATGGCAGCTATATCTAAATCTGAACCGATTTTTTTGTGCCAAATTTGAAGACGATCGCACACAAAAATACATGAACAGACAGACGGACATCGCTAAATGGACTCAGAATTTAATTCGAAGACGATCAGTATACTAAAAGATCGGCCTAAGACCGGTCCTTCTTAGCGCTACATACAAATGCACAAAGTTATTATACCCTGTACCACAGTAGTGGTGAAGGGTATAAATATACAACCCTGCAAGCATTTGGGTGATTGTTTTATCGTCTTTCGCTAAAATGTCACTACTTGGGATCACCAGGAAGTTTTCTGGTAGTAAAATCTCAACCACAACAACAATAAAAACAACTATCGCGTGGGGTGTTTCCGTTTCGAAACAAATTCGACTCTAACAGCGATCAAAAATCTAAATATAGACTCCATACATCGATATAGCGAATTTTTCAATAGCATCTCTTTGAGAGTACATGTGTGTAAAAAGCAACTATCAACCAACGAGCGTGGGTAGCACAGAGGGAGAGCCTCTGACTTGAAAACGAAAGGTTTCGAGTTCAATGCTCGGTGCGGCCGATCATCATTTTTATTTTTTTAAAAAATTACTATCGCTTTTTTTACTTCTTTTAGTCTCTGGTTCGATTCGCCGAGAACACTATCGCGTAGTGGGACATTTGTTCCCGAACGGGGACACTAACTCGATAAGAAAATGGTATCGCCTATGAAAGTTTTATCTTCCAGGGCGAAACTACTTCGATACACTTTCGATAGCAAATGTTTGCAGGGAACTGTCGTGTCGTGTCATTTGACTAAAAACAAATTTTTTATATGTCTATAATTATCAAACAATTTTTAAATAATTTTACTAAATATCTTCATTTCCTTTTTTAAACACTGTTTGCAACAATACACAACACCTTTTTCGTGGTCGAACATTGAAAGGTTAAAAAACTTCTAAGACAGCATTTTTATAAATCGAAAAAATAAAACTCCATAAATTTTGGGCCGACAGCAAAAAGCTCGCTAAGCATAAGTTTTGACAAGAGTTTTGAAGTAATGCCAACACCCTCACATTTAACGAAAAGCACACTCGTATCCAATGAAACTGCATTTCTTTGTTTTAAAATCAAAAAATGCATACTCAGTGGGTTGTTATGGGATGAAGTAGATACCATAGTACGACAACAAAAACAACAACATAAAATACAAGCCTATTAATATTCCAATTCAAAAAATACAAAACAAAGTTTACAGTTATTTTTTATCAATACAAGCAAATAACGGAGTTATTCTCTTATAGGTAAACTATTACATTATTTGTATGGGGGGCTCTGCTTTTTTAAGTGATGATAAACAGAGAGCGCCATGAGAAGAAGAGCTTAAGAAAACCAACCAACAATTTTAAACTTACCCATATGAGAACGAATAACAACAATGACAACAACATGTGAAAAAAGACTTACGATTGTTTTCATCGTATGTACGTTGTTGTCGTCGTCATCGTCTTAGCTCCCATCGTTTGGGGCCGTTATTATTTGTTTACTATAAGAATGTGGTAGGGTAGACATGGTTGTTTTTGTTTTTCGTGAGGGGGAGGGCGACCGGATGAAAATAGAGGTTTGTGAGAGTAGAGTGGAGTGAGTGAATGAGTGCTGTTGGAGCATTGAAAACTGAAAATGTATGAAAAGTTCTTTGATGCATGCAAGCCAAGTCAATGATGGTATGTGAGCGCCATCAATTTAGTAGTTTCTAACGGTTCTTTGCGTATAGACGTGTTTTTTTTTTGTATACATGACATGCTGCTATAGTAAAGTTAATAACAACAATAACTACAGTAAAGGGAAAAAGGTTATGAAATTTCTCTTTTAATTTTCATTTCGGTTTTTTTTGTGTAGTTTGTGTGGTGTGTTGTTATTTGGTGTCACAAATGAAATTTGTGGGGCAAAAGGGAGGGCTATATAAAGTAAAAAGTGAACAAGTACAAGAAAATCAAAACAAAAAACCAAACTAAAGCTTAAAAACTACAGGTTTTTATAGTTTTGGAAAAGAAACCCCCTTCTATGGTAGTGATTGAAAAGTGATAACATATGTGACCCAAAAATACAAAAATTTGAAACCGAAACCGTTTAAATGAAACTCATTTGAAAATGAGAATAAAATACAAAAATACTTGGAAAATTAAAACTAAACGACCCAAATCGTAATTTAAAGTTTTTATTTGTGTTCTTTCAGCTTTCCATTTCATTTACCTGGAATAATCAAAATGTGGCCTTTAAATGAAGTATGTGTCTTTAAAAAAACCAACATAGAAATTAAGAAAACGAAATAGAAAAAAAAAACAAAACGAAAACGAAAATAGTGATATATAAAATTCCAAGAAAATTGTTCCCCATTGAAAACGAAAACAACGAACTCAAAATATCTCAGACGAAACAAAAATTGTGCCTTGATATAAAATTGCTTTTATTCAATCAATATGACGACTCGACGTCGTCAAATACCAAAACTTCTTAGAGTTCTTGCTACAACAATTATCGTCGCAATCGCTTTAAGCCTTCTTCCTCAACCCATCTCAGCCGCACAGAAGCATAATGAATTTTTAGAATCTTCCGAGTATCTGGTGGCCAATAGTCAATATGACGCCGACCCAGATTTTCGAGTTGACAACAACTATGATGATGATACTCAACTGCATTTTGCCCAACCACCTCTACCAACGACTACATCATATCCTCATTATCATCCAAAGGACTCCCCACCTTCCTTGGGGCAGACTAATAACGATGACAATACATTGCTGATGTCATCGAATACAGGCGCTTCCACAACATATACAGAATTGAGTGGTGGCAGCATAACAAGTGACCGTATACTACGTGCTAGTGAAAGTCCTTTTAAGGCGCGCGAACAAATCACCATAGAGAAGGGTGCTAAACTTATTATAGAGCCTGGAGTCCGTGTGGAATTTGCACCCACTGTGGGCATTACAGTACGTGGTGTAATACACGCTGTGGTGAGTATAAGGGAGAATTTTGTTTTCTTAGAATATTAGTGTATTTAGTGCATTTTTTTTTGTTTCTTAAAATATTAGTGCCATAGTAGATATTGCAAAAATTTCGTTGACTAGATTAGATAAATTGCAAACCATATGCATTCAACATTTTTGAAAGACAAATAAATTGCTGTTAAAATAGGGACAGTAATAAAAATACCAGTGGACGATTTTTTTCAAAATACTAGAAAAAAAGACGTTATCAACCTATAAAATTAATTTTATTGAATTCATTTTAAATAAATAATAGCTCATCCCCGAACTTGACCTGCCTGCAGACAAAAGAAGAGTTTGTGCCAAATTTCAGCACGATTGCTTCATTATTGAAGACTGTAGAGTGATTACAACAGACATGGTTATATCGTTTTAGAATTTCTCCCTGATCAAGAATATATATACTTTGTATAGTCGGAAATCGATATTTCGATGTGTTACAAACGGAATGACAAACTTATTATACCCCCGTCACCATTCTATGGTGGTGGGTATACAAAAAATAAAAAATAATTAAATAATTTTAATTAAATAACAAATTAGAATTAAAATTAAATTTAATTAAATTAAAAAATATTTTCAATTTAAAATAGTAAAGTTTTTTGGTATAGCTGATTTAACCTTTTTTTAGTTCATGAAAATTAGTTGATTTTAGTTCTATTCTGAACTTAAACTTCATATAGCGCTAAGATTTTTTAAACATTTTGATTCAAAATGAAATGATCAATAATATGAAATTTTATTAAACAACTGAACAATTTTTTTTATCAAATAAAAAAAATATAAAAAAAATAAAAAATATTTAAATAATTTCAATTAAATAAAAAAATAGAAATACAATTAAATTTATTTAAATTATAAAATACTTTCAATTTAAAATAGTAAAGTTTTTTTTATAGCTGATTTAACATTATTTTAGTTCATGAAAATTTGTGGATTTTAGTTCTATTCCGAACTTAAACTTCATATAGCGCTAAGATATTTTAAAAATTTTAGATTCAAATTTTTTCTTCCAAAATATGAATTTTTATTAAACAACAGAAAAAAATATTATTTTTAATAAATTGTTAACAGATTGCAATTACTAAAATATGTTACTTAAAATGTTCTATTATAAACTTATATATTTTTTCATGGTGTGTCCACTTTTTTTCTGGGTGCATTTATAAAAATAATTGAAGAATTTTTTTATCACTTTAAAAAAATGTTATTTACCCAGAAAAAAAAATTGGAAGTTGTTCTGCACACTCAAAAAAAAAGTTTACTTGATCGAAAGATTTTGACCTTCTCTTAAGGATTTTGGTATTGATGCCGAGCCAAGGTTAGGTTAGGTTAGGTTATATGGCAGCCCGATGTATCAGGCTCACTTAGACTATTCAGTCCATTGTAATACCACAGTGGTGAACTTCTCTCTTATCACTGAGTGCTGCCCGATTCCATGTTGAGCTCAATGACAAGAGACCTCCTTTTTATAGCCGAGTCCGAACGGCGTTCCACATTCCAGTGAAACCACTTAGAGAAGCTTTGAAACCCTCAGAAATGTCACCAGCATTACTGAGGTGGGATAATCCACCGCTGATAAAATTGGAAGTTGTTCTGCACACTCAAAACAAAGTTTACTTGGATCCAAAGATTTTGACCTTCTCTTAAGGAATTTGGTATTGATTCCGAGCCAAAGATGCGGCTTCTTTAAAATTAAGACATTTTTGTAGCGACCTATCTGGATCAATAATTCAGATTCATTTATCGAATTTTCATTTTCTTTCTTGGTATATTGATAAAGCTATTCACGTACAAACAAGTGCCAGTTTAAAAATCCAAATTATAGCGGATACCTCAAAGTAAAAATATTTTCTTAATTCCAAAAAAAAAACTTTAAACCAAAGATGCTAAATCCTCAAAGTAAGTCTTAGCCTATAGTGGAAGCTTTTTTATCTTAAATCAAAAGATTCAATAGTTCAGTTAATTTAAGGACGATTTCTTTAAATCAAAAATGTGTTTCTTTATTTTAAGGAAACTTTCCTTAATTCAAAGACATGCTGCGACTTTAACGCAAATTTACAAAATTTACAAAAAATTCTAAATCCATTCTAGAATAAAAGCGAATTTTTGAAAATACTTGAGTTCAAATATTCAAACAAGCTTTAGAATGCATTAAAAATAATAATAATTATTTATTTGGAAAAATATCAGCAAATTTTTTAATTCACATCCAAAATACTGAATTCGGATCACACCTTAAAATTGGATGCAAATTCAGTACAAGGGCTATAAAAATAGTGAGCATCCATCCTATGACAAGACCATGTAAAATTTCTCGCTTCTTTACCAATTTTGCACCACTTCCGGATGCAAAACGATCATTTTCACTACTTTTTTGGCGACCTTTTTTTTGCTGGGAAGTTGATTGAAGTATAAACCATGATCAATTAAAAAATAATTTTAAAATATAAATATAATTTAATTTCTTTTGTTTTTCAATTAAAATGTTGATTAAAACAATCAATTAAAATATTAACTGAAGAATTTTTTAATCGCATAAAAAACAAAGTCAGCTAAGAAATTTATGTAATGAAAAATTTTAAATTTTTTATAAAATTACATAATATAGAATTAAAAATTTAATGAAATTAAAATATATTTCCAATTAAAACATATAATTATATAGAAAATTATATGAAAAAATATAATTATATATATGTATACATGGAAAACCATTAGTTTGGAAAACCATTATATTATAAAATTATGCCGGAATTTTATAATATAATGGTTTTCCAAATTAAACAGTTGTTTGAAGTACTCAATTGAAAAATTAAATGAAGAATTTTGTAAACACTTTAAAAAATACATTCAATTAAGAAAATAATGAAATGAAAGTGTTTATATCTAAAATGTAAGAAAAATAAAATTAAATCTTGAATTAAATTAACAAATACTTCCAAATAAACTATAATTTTAACTACGTCTTCTTTTAAAGTTATATTTGAAAAATTCATGTCATTTTCATTATTGAAGCAACTTTAATATTTTTTGTGTAGGCACATGTATCTGGCTAGTTCCAATCCTCGTGGTGAATTCATCTCATATTGATCAGTGTAGTTTTTTTTCCAGATTTAGGAGAAGCAAATTTTCTTTGATGTAAACATTTTTGGTTTAAAGAAATTTTCTTTAAATTAACTCGGAATTTTCTTTAATGTAAAGAAAAACATTTTTGGGTTGAAGAAATTGTCCTTGAATTAACTAAGATTTCGTTTCTTTAGATCAAAGACAAAAAGGTGCTTAAAATTTACAGATTTATATTTACAGCCTTAGAATTCAAACAATTTTTTTCGTCATTATTTTGTTTAATGCAAAAAATGTTCTCGTATATACAAACTGGTTTTATTTTTCATTACAACATCGATGAACAAGCTTTATCTAAATCGAACACGGTTAATATTTTTTGTTTATTACTACAATTTTGTTGTTGGTTTACACCAAAGACCTTGAAACTTTGAATTCGGATTTATTTATCAAATTTTTGGTATACAGATAATATTGTAAATATTAATAACCGGGTTGACCAGGCCTTACAGAGGGCCTCTATTGTGGAAACATGTGTTAGGGCTCGTTTGGACAACTTTATTACTCTCTATATGGTTATGGTTTTGACTTTCACTTAAGGATTTTGGTATTGATTCCGATCCGACCCCATCCATCCATTCATAAAAATAAAGACATTTTCGAAGAAGAAACTCTACTAGAAATATCGATTTTTACTTTAATAATCGAATAATCGATAATCTTTAAATTAACTGAAATTAAATAAAATGCTTCAAATATAAGCTAAGATTTATTTTGACGATTTAGCATCTTTGGCTTTCGGTTTTTTTTTTAATTAAGCAAATATAAGTTTCTGTCATAATTTGGATTTTTAAACTGACAAAAATAGAATTAAAATTGAAATATGTGTTCTACTGTAGATTACGAGCCTACTAAATCTATACAGCTTAGTTAAAAAGCTAGATATTTTCGTAGCAAATGTCTTTATTTTATGGAAGTCGTATCTTATTCGAGATCAATACCAAAAACCCTTGGGGAGATCGAAATCTTTGGACCCAAATGAAAAAATTGAAAAATAAAATTTCTTTATTTTAAATAAAAATTTTACCCTAAAGTTTTTAAAATAAGATTAATATTAGGTCAATATTTTTTTAAGTGTATTTGCCTGAGAATTGTGATCTGATTTTCCATGGAAGGTTTTACTGTCTTATGTTTGTTTTGTATCGTAACACGGAAGGCGATACTCTTTGAATGATTCGAGCTCTGAAGTGCTCGCTGGCTGCTTTTTGATAGTAGTAATACGAGATTGGCACACTTACTCATCCAATGGTGTTCCACATTTTCACATTGCTGAATTACAAAAAAACAACAACAACAAAACCAAACTGATATTAACAGAATTGATGAATCATTATTCATTACAAATATTCTTCTCTTTCATTTTTGCACAACTGATTTAATTTATACGAAAAAATTGTAAAAATGATTATAAACCCTACTGGTCACGATAAGAAAAGCTGTGTTAATATCTCATATTTTACAGTTACCTCTCTTCTACTCTATAAACACCGAGAGAGAGAAAATTCACCTGTTTTATCATTATGGGATATGTAAGATAACGTTATCGTAGCGGAGTTTAAGAGGGTTGGGGAGGTGAGTGCATGGAATCACTTGCTTATCAATTACGCGATTCACTTGGCAATATTTGTTTGTTATCGGCGATGATAATGTCATCATTGTTTAATGAAGATAATACCTGCACAACAACCATTGTTTGGCGGAAGGCATTTGTGAATGAGTGTGATATGCACTGAGATATTTCCAAAGGTAACAGGTTGATGTAGGACAGAGTTTTCTGTCCTACATCAACCTGCCATAGTAGGTACTAATATGTAAACAATGATGCAGGAGTATATAATTGTGTTTCAAAATAAGTTAAAAATATTTATTGAATATCGTTTAGATTTAGAATTTCATAGAATCTTATCGAAGTTTTTAAGGGTTAAAGTTAACCTTTCACTACCGTATTAAACCTAATGTTAGATGCGGATAAAATGTAATTTTGATGAGGGACGACTATATACCCTGAACCACCCCAACTGAATCATTGAAAGAGGTTTAGAAAATAAATCGCATTTCCTTATTTAAGAAAATATAACTAATTAATTACTTACTAAAAATGAGAAAATCACTCAATTAGTGTGGGTAATGTATTTTGAGAAAATAAAAAATAAATAAAAAAAAAATAAAAATAATAAAATAAATAATTTTAAAAAATAAATTTGACAAACCTTCTTTTCCTCTGTTGGTTAAGCTACACTTGTAGTTTAGTCAATGCATGGTTTTAAGTTGAAATTAAAAAAACAACAACGAACATTTTTATAGAAAAAAAAATTGACAAAATCTTCTATATATGTACATTTTGAAAAAAATTCTATAGAGGAAAATTTTGACAAACATTCTCTATGAAAATAAAATTTTGATTTGATTTTTCTAAGAAACACAATTTTGACATTTTCTACAGAAATAAAGTTTTGACAAACATTTTTATAGAAATAAAATTTTGACAAAATTTTCTAGAGAAATAAAATTTTGACAAAATTTTCTATAGAAATAAAATTATGAGAAAATTTTCTATGGAAATAAAATTTTGACAAAATTTTTAATAGAAATAAACTTTTAATAAAATTTTCTATAGAATTAAAATTATGAGAAAACTTTTGACAAAATTCTCTATAGAAACAAACTTATGACAAAATTTTCTATGGAAATAAAATTTTTACACAATTTTCTATACAAATAAAATTTTGGCAAATTTTTTTATACAAATAAAATTTTCTTTGGAAGTACAATTTTGACAACATTTTCTATACAAATAAATTTTTGACAAATCTTTCTATACAAATAAAATTTTGACAAATTTTTCTATACAAATAAAATTTTTAAAACTTTTCTCTATACCAATAAAATGTTGACAAACTTTTATGTACAAGTAAAATTTTGAAAATTTTTTCTATAGAAATAAAATTTTGAGAAAATTTTCCATAGAAATAAATTTTTGAGAAAATTTTCTCTAGAAATAAAATGTTGAAAAAAATTTCTTTAGAAATAAAATTTTGACAAAATTTTTTATAAAAAAAAAATTGACAAAATTTTCTATATATGTACATTTTGAAAAAATTTCCATAGAAGAAAATTTTGACAAACATTTTCTATGAATATAAAATTTTGATAAATTTTTCTAAGAAATACAATTTTGACATTTTCTACAGAAATAAAGTTTTGACAAACATTTTTATAGAAATAAAATTTTGACAAAATTTTCTAGAGAAATAAAATTTTGACAAAATTTTCTATAGAAATAAAATTATGAGAAAATTTTCTATGGAAATAAAATTTTGACAAAATTTTTAATAGAAATAAACTTTTAATACAATTTTCTATAGAATTAAAATTATGAGAAAACTTTCTATAGATATAAAATTTTGACAAAATTCGCGATAGAAACAAACTTAAATTCTCTATAGAAACAAACTTATGACAAAATTTTCTATGGAAATAAAATTTTTACAAAATTTTCTATACAAATAAAATTTTGGCAAATTTTTTTTATACAAATAAAATTTTCTTTGGAAGTAAAATTTTGACAACATTTTCTATACAAGTAAAATTTTGACAAATCTCTCTATAAAAAAAAAAAATTTGACAAATTTTTCTATATAAATAAAATTTTGAAAATTTTTTCTATAGAAATAAAATTTTGAGAAAATTTTCTATAGAAATTAATTTTTGAGAAAATTTTCTTTAGAAATAATATGTTGAAAAAATTTTCTATAGAAATAAAATGTTGACAAAAGTTTCTATAGAAATAAAATTTACTATAGAAAAAAATGTTGACAAAATTTTCTATACAAATAAAATTTTGACAAAATTTTCTATAGAAATAAAATTTTGACAAAATTTTCTATAGAAATAAAATGTTGACAAAATTTTCTATACAAATAAAATTTTGACAAAATTTTCTATACAAATAAAATTTTGACAAAATCATTGTTGTTGTTGTCATTGTTGTTGTTTTTTTGATTTCAGCTTAAAACCATGCATTGACTAAACTACAAGTGTAGCTTACTTAACCAACAGAGGAAAAGAATGTTTGTCAATTTTATTTGGGCAAATCCCTATAGACTGCAAGATGGTTGGATGGACGCACGTTTCGGAATTACCACATTCCTCAACAGCATCCTCTACTTGCAACAAAACTATCAACCAATTATCAGAATAAATTCAGGCAGTTCACTAAACCCAAAAGTAAACCACACTTGAACTTTCCGAAAAAAGGTTTTACATGATAGCCGGCTTATGCCGAAATAAATTCTTAGAAACATATCTCTTTTCCATTGCCACCGTCAAATCATCGATTTGAGTGCAATTGGCTGGGTTTATTTGAGCGTGCTTCCTTTTCTTTCATTTTATATAGAAATAAACTTTTGACAAAATTTTCTATAGAAATGATATTTTGAAAAAATTTTCTATAAAAATACAATTTTGACAAAATTTTCTATAGAAATAAAATTTTGATAAAATTTTCTATGGAAATAAAATTTTTTCAAAAAATTTTTTTTCTATAGTAAATACAATACATGTATTATAGGCCTTATTAGGCTTCCTATGTATTGATGTTTGAAATAAATTGAAATTAAATTTTATTTCTATAGAAAATTTTGTCAAAATTTTATTTCTAACGAAAATTTTCTCAAAATTTTTTTTCTAAAGAAAATTTTTGAGAAAATTTTATACATCCTCTACTTGCAACAAAACTATCAACCAATTATCAGAATAAATTCAGGCAGTTCACTAAACCCAAAAGTAAACCACACTTGAACTTTCCGAAAAAAGGTTTTACATGATAGCCGGCTTATGCCGAAATAAATTCTTAGAAACATATCTCTTTTCCATTGCCACCGTCAAATCATCGATTTGAGTGCAATTGGCTGGGTTTATTTGAGCGTGCTTCCTTTTCTTTCATTTTATATAGAAATAAACTTTTGACAAAATTTTCTATAGAAATGATATTTTGAAAAAATTTTCTATAAAAATACAATTTTGACAAAATTTTCTATAGAAATAAAATTTTGATAAAATTTTCTATAGAAATAAAATTTTTTCAAAAAAATTTTTTTTTCTATAGTAAATACAATACATGTATTATAGGCCTTATTAGGCTTCCTATGTATTGATGTTTGAAATAAATTGAAATTAAATTTTCTTTCTATAGAAAATTTTGTCAAAATTTTATTTCTAACGAAAATTTTCTCAAAATTTTTTTCCTAAAGAAAATTTTTGAGAAAATTTTATACACAATCGAATTACTTGGGTTGTGGTATCATAAATCGTTTTCTAAATTGTGAGTTAGTCCACACATGGTATATATTAGAGATAAAGGTATGTAAGTCTACAAATAGTTACGAATCGATATGGACTTTTGCACGGTACGTAGGGAGCCAGCATTGAAATATGGGGGTCGATTATATGGGGGCTATATACAATTATGAACTTGATATGGACCAATTTTTGTGTGATTGGGGATCGATTTATATGAGAGCTATATATATACACGGATGAAAAATACTGATTTTCATATGTTTGGCTATAAACATTATATGTTTGGAACACAAATTTTTAAACACAATATTTTTGAGTGCAAGCATATAATGTTCATAAACTAGCATAACATGTTTGGGACATATATGTTAATATGTTAGAACATATTATGTTTGGGACATAAAATGTTTGTATATATAACATGCTTGGATGCAAACATATATTAATTTAGAAATAGCCTATAAACATATATGTGTTTAGTAGCTTGGAGCGCTATTTAACAGGGAGCGATATTGAATTAAGTTGGTGGTTGTTGCTTGTTATTACAAAATTAACATTTTATTTTTCCTTGGGCAATTGATCAGCAACTTCTTTGATCCTTACAAACTGTGTGGTCCGCTGTTCGAATCCCCGTCCGGCAAAAGGTAAAATTAAAATAAAAAAATCATACAATTGAATAATTTCTTCTACAATGTTTGTATTACAGAAAAAGGTGCTAAGAACTAAAAAATCTCGTGGAAGTGAGAAAGATGTGGGGGAATATACAATTGGGCAGAAACAAAATTTTGAGCATTCAGGTCGAAAACCTATGTTGTTAGCATCTATATTACCTGTTTATTTTCATAATTCATTATGATTGTAAATATATAAATAAATAAATAAAATTTTGAGCACAATATTGTTTGGGAGAATTTTTTTAAGCATATAATATTTTTGGGTGCAAAATGCTTCCAAACATATTATATGTTCACATAATAACATATTGTTTTTTGGAAGACAACATTATTGAATTTGGATGCAAAAATACAAAATGTTTGGAACTTAGACTACCCAAACATATATTGTTTAGACCAATATGCTTTCAAACATATTATATATTGGAAGAGATCAAACATATAAATGTTTGGGCAATACCAAAAAATGTATATGCTTGAAGCAAAATATGTTTGGGAGTATATGTTACAGAAGCGATTTTTTGTGAGCGTGTAACTATAGACCGATATGGACCTATTTAGGCATGGTTGTTAACGGCCATATACTAGCACAATGTACCAAATTTCAACTGACTCGGA
Organism: Haematobia irritans; assembly: GCF_050003625.1. Taxonomy (NCBI): domain Eukaryota; kingdom Metazoa; phylum Arthropoda; class Insecta; order Diptera; family Muscidae; genus Haematobia; species Haematobia irritans. The sequence goes on along the minus strand of NC_134398.1, from coordinate 218,645,871 downwards.
GGAAATTTACTCCTCCAAGAGGATCCAAAACCAAATCTCGGGATCGGTTTATATGGGGGCTATATATGATTATGGTCTGATATTGACCACTTTTGGCATGGCTGTTAAATATCATATACTACCACCACGTACCAAATTTCAACCAGATCGGATGAATTTTGCTTCTGCACAAGGCATCGGAGGTCAAATCTGGGGATCGGTTTATATGGGGGCTATATATAATTATGGACTGATATGAACCAATTCATGCATGGTTGTTGGATACCATATACTAACATCACGTACCAAATTTCAACCGAATCCGATGAATTTTGCCCTTCCAAGGGCTCCGGAGGTCAAATCTGGGGATCGGTTTATATGGGGGCTATATATAATTATGAACCGATATGAACCAATGTTTGCATGGGTATTTGAGGCCATATATTAACACCACGTACCAAATATCAACTGAATCAGATGAATTTTGGTCTTCCAAGAGGCTCCGGAGGTCAAATCTGGCGATCGGTTTATACGGAGCTATATATAATTATGCACCGATGTGGACCAATTTTGCATGGTTATTAGAGACCATATACTAACACAATGTACCAAATTTCAGCCGGATCGGATGAAATTTGCTTCTCTTAGAGGTTCCGAAAGCCAAATCGGGGGATCGGTTTATATGGGGGCTATTTATAATTATGGACCGATGTGGACCAATTTGTGCATGGTTGTTAGAGACCATATACTAACACCATGTACCAAATTTCAGCCGGATCGGATGAAATTTGCTTCTCTTAGAGGGTCTGCACGCCAAACTTATATTCGAAAATTGATGTTGTGATTGCATTATTTTATTATTTCAGATTATGTTATTTCTAAAACAATTTTTACCCACTCTTCTTACCGCTATTGTAAGAAAACCTTAAGTAGCCTGCTCATAAATTCTAAGAAAATTATGATAATTTTCCGGTATTAGATTTCATTCTAATTTCCTTTACATAATCTGCGGAAGTTCATATTTCATTTCTATTCCAATATGCTTGCAACATAATTGAACGTTCTGCTTAGGTCCAAGAAAATGTCCGCTTGAAGGGGAACTATGGCCACTAATAACAGTGGGAAATTTTAGTGCAAGTAAATAAGGTAGCCATATAACTTCCAACTTCGTCAGGTTAACAATGTAGACACAATTAAAGAACTCTAGAGGAATTCTTACAAGGTTTACTTTTTTGTCTTCCTGTCAGTACAGAGAACACGATATGGACATATTAACAAAAGTATTGCAGGCAAAAGCCTGATGTTGCCTAAACCCCTTAGTAGTTGGAAGACATAGTGTAGTGTAATTTTTGTTTATGGCCATATCTTTAGATATGCCAATGACCAGGGTGCATTCTTTTGAATTCATGACTAATTCCACCATTTTATGATAACAAAAAACATGAAATGAAAGGAATACCAGAATTTGCAGCCTTATGTCAATAAAAAGAATAAAAAGAAAATGGATTATGCGGAAATAGAGGTCAATGGATTACACAATTTAATTCTGAATAACTAAGAAGATTGTCAGAACCAGAAGTCATCTTGCCAGTGTTGTTAAGATTTTAATGTCCCCCTTAATCCCCTGGTATCACCAAGTTTGCCAATTTCTCTTTGCCACAGTTTCGAATTCCTTTACTTTTATCATTCAAATAGTTTTTGATGGTAAAAAAGAAAAATGTTTTTAATGATAATATATACATAGATCATAATTACAATAGGTTTTTATTTATTAGGGTAGATCGAGTTATATATGGTAACTTTTATTCTTAATAGTAGTGAAGTTCTTCCATTTATTTTTGGATTAAAACCAACTTCTATTTTTGGATTAAAACCAACTTCTAGATATACGAGGGAAGTCCGGGGAGCGAACTTCTGTTACTGTCAAAATTTCAGTCCGATCGAATTCGTATCTAAGAAAAATGCTCAAAAGGGCAATATCGGAAAGCAATTACATTCATGTTTTCGGAAGCTGAATCGCTCCTCGGGCATTTGGATACTGTATACGCACACAAAAAAAGGAATATGATGTCCTCTATAATGTTCCTTTTTCTCAGGGGGAACATGGAATATTTGTTGTCGCATACATATTGTGATCACATTCCTTCTTCGAGAGCGATGACTCTTCCTCTTCGATGACTACCGAACAAATTAGATTAATAAAGTTTGACTATATCCGCACGTCGGTTCAAGTGTCACGACAATGGGGACAATCGGAACAAAAGTCAACAAGATAATTGCGCGAAATTGTTACCATTAGAAAGCTGTCGACATCAAAAGCAACTCTGAGACCATTACAAAGTAGCATTTGAGGCAGTTTATTCGCAATCCAAAGCAGTTCATTCGTCGTCGGAAACAACGCTTCACTTGCCGAAGAAGAACAGTGTTCCGGTCATATCCGGTTTCAAATTGTACTGCGAAGTTCTTATTTAGTCCTAGGTGGCGGTATTATATTTTGATACAGAGTTTATTTAGGGAACTACGTTTCATAGGAAAAAGAGGACAACGGATAGCTTCCCGAGAAGTTCTCGCTTAGATGGAGAAAATTCGTGGCTATTCTAGAGGATATCATGCGTCAGGACTAGCTACTAGTGGAGACAACGGTTGCCACTCGTGCAAAAACGAATCTACCAAAATTTAAAATTTAAATTAAAAAAAAATCGACGGTTTTGATCAAAATTCTGTCAAAATTTTATTTCTATAGAAAATTTTGTTAAAATTTTATTTCTCTAGAAAGTTTTGCCAAAATTTTATATCTTTAGAAAATTTTGTCAAATGTTTATTTCTCTAGAAAATTTTGTCAAAATTTTATTTCTATAGAAAATTTTGTCAAAATTTTATTTCTATAGAAAATTTTGTCAAAAGTTACCTCTATAAAAAATTTTGTCAAAATTTTATTTCTCTAGAAAATTTTGTCAAAATTTACCTCGAGAAAATGTTTTCATAATTTCCTACTAAGAAACTTTTGTCAAAAAAAAATTTGCGAAAATTTACCTCTATAGAAATTTTTTATAAAATTTTATTTCTGTAGAAAATTTTGTCAAAATTTTATGTCTTTAAACATTTTAATTCTATATAATATTTTGCCAAAATTTGATTTCTATAAAAAAATATTTCTATAGAAAATTTTGTGACAATTTTGTTTCTATAGAAAATGTTGTCACAATTTCATTTCTATAGAAAATGTTGTCAAAATTTATTTCTTTAAAAAATGTTATCAACATTTTAATTCTAAATAAAATTTTGCCAAAATTTTGTTTCTATAGAAAAAATTTATTTCTATAGAAAATTTTGTCAAAATTTTATTTCTATAGGAAATTTTGTCAACATTTTTTTTTTGTATAGAAAATGTTGTCAAATTTACCTCTAAGAAACTTTTGTCAAAATTTACATCTATAGAAAATTTTGTCAAAATTTACTTCTATAGCAAATTTTGTCCAAATTTATCTCTATAGAACTTTTTTATAAAATTTTAATTCTCTAGAAAATTTTGTCAAAATTTTATTTTTTTAAACAATTTTAATTCTATATAATATTTTGCCAAAATTTTATTATATAGGAAAAATTTATTTCTATAAAAAATTTTGTCAAAATTTTATTTCTATAGAAAATTTTGTCAAAATTTTATTTCTATAGAAAATTTTGTCCAAATTTTATTTCTGTAGAAAATTTTGCCAAAATTTTATTTCTGTATAAAATTTTGCCAAAATTTTATTTCTGTATAAAATTGGTCCATATTTTATTTCTTCAACAAATTTTATCAGAATTTTAATTCTATATAAAATTTTTCCAAAATTTTATTTCTCTAGAAAAAAATGTATTTCTATAGAAAATTTTGTCAAAATTTTATTTCTATAGAACAATTGATTTCTATAAAAAAATGTTTTCAAAATTTTTTCTATAGAAAATTTTGCAAAATTTTTTATACAAAATTTTGCAAAAATTTTTTTCTATAGAAAAGTTTGTCAAACATTTTTTCTATAGAAAATTTTGTCAAAATTTCTATAAAAATTTAAGATAACAGGTTGGCTGATAAGTCCCCGGTCTAACAAAGAAAAACACATTTTTTTTTTCAAAATTCGTTTTTATTATTCAACATAGTTCCCTTCAAGAGCGATACAACGATTATAACGACCTTCCAATTTTTTGATACCATTTTGGTAGTACTCCTTCGGTACGGCCTCAGTTTCGGCGATCATCTCTTCATTGCAGCCAAATTTTTTCCCTGCGAGCATACTTTTGAGGTCTGAGAACAAGAAAAAGTCGCTGGGGGCCAGATCTGGAGAATACGGTGGGTGGGGAAGCAATTCGAAGCCCAATTCATGAATTTTTGCCATCGTTCTCAATGACTTATGGCACGGTGCGTTGTCTTGGTGGAACAACACTTTTTTCTTCAAACGCTCCAATAACGCCATATAATAGTCACTGTTGATGGTTTTTCCCTTCTGAACATAATCGATAAAAATTATTCCATGCGCATCCCAAAAACAAATAAGTAAAGTCTAAAAAAAATATATATTTCGAAGGTTTTGATGAAAATTTTGCCAAAATTTTATTTCTATAGAAAATTTTGTTAAAATTTTATTTCTCAAGAAAGTTTTGTCAAATTTGTATTTCTCTAGAAAATTTTGTCAAAATTTTATTTCTCTCGAAAATTTTGTCAAAATTTACCTCTAAGAAAATGTTGTCAAAATTTACCTCTATAAAAAATTTTGTCAAAATTGTGTTTTTCAAGAAAATTTTGTCAAAATTTACCTCGAGAAAATGTTTTCATAATTTACCACTAAGAAACTCTTGTCAAAAAAAATTGTGAAATTTTTTATAAAATTTTATTTCTCTAGAAAATTTTGTCAAAATTTTATTTCTTTTAACATTTTAATTCTGTATAATATTTTGCCAAAATTTTATTTCTATAAAAAAATTGTTTCTATAGAAAATTTTGTCAAAATTTTATTTCTATAGAAAATTTTGTCACAGTTTTATTTCTATAGAAAATTTTGTCAAAATTTTATTTCTTTAAAAAATTTTATCAAAGTTTTAATTCTAAATAAAATTTTGCCAAAATTTTGTTTCTATAGAAAAAATTTATTTCTATAAAAAATTTTGTCAAAATTTTATTTCTATAGAAAATTTTGTAAATTTTTTTTTCTATAGAAAATTTTGTCAAATTTACATCTATAGAAAATGTCAAAATTTACTTCTATAGCAAATGTTGTCCAAATTTATATTTCAATTTTTTTTCAATTTATATCTATAGAACGTTTTCATAAAATTTTAATTCTCTAAAAAATTTTGTCAAAATTTTATTTCTATAGGAAAAATTTATTTCTATAGAAAATTTTGTCAAAATTTTGTTTCTATAGAAAATTTTGTCACAATTTTATTTCTACAGAAAATTTTGTCAAAATTCTATTTCTATAGAAAATTTTGTCAACATTTTATTTCTTTAAACAATTTTAACAATATATAATAATTTGCCAACATTTTATTTCTATAGGAAAAATTTATTTCTATAGAAAAATTCTATTTCTATAAAAAATTTTGCCAAAATTTTATTTCTATAGAAAATTATGTCCAAATTTTATTTCTGTAGAAAATTTTGCCAAAAATTTATTTCTATAGAAAATTATGTCCAAATTTTATTTCTTCAACAAATTTTATGAGAATGTTAATTCTATATAAAATGTTTCCAAAAATTTTATTTCTCTAGAAAAAATTTATTTCTATAGAAAATTTTGTCAAAAGTTTATTTCTATATGACAATGTTGTCAAAATTTTATTTCTATAGAAAATTTTGTCAAAATTTTATTTCTATAGAAAAATTGATTTCTATAAAAAAAATTTCTATATGAAAATGTTGTCAAAATTTTATTTCTATAGAAAATTTTGTCAAAATTTTATTTCTATAGAAAAATTGATTTCTATAAAAAAAATGTTTTCAAAATTCTTTCTATAGAAAATTTAGCAAATTTTTTTTATACAAAATTTTACAAAAATTTTTTTCTATAGAAAAGTTTGTCAAACATTTTTTCTATAGAAAATGTTGTCAATTTTTTGTTCTATAGAAAATTTTGTCAAAATTGTATTTCTATAAAAATTGAAGATATATCTTAGTTGGATAGAAATATTTTGCAAAATCTACTAAAATGTCAAGAAATGGTAAAAAATCTACCATTTTTGGTAAAATTCTACCAACTGCGGCAACCGTGGTGGAGACACTCTCCACTTGAAAAGCGGGGATCGGAAAATATTTGTGAATATGAGATGCGAATTTCGGGTATGGCACATGTTGGAGAATGTGAACTTCGAGGGCTGGTCAGGAAAATCGTAGTTGTCAGCTCTAAACGTCATAAGACGGAGGCATAAAGGTGTGGACTAAGATCATGAGTCAAGACAATCGTAGCTGTGACTTTTATGAGTACGCATGGGATATCTATAAGGCACAAGAAGGGTATTTTAAGGTTTAAGGGTCAGGGAACTCTTCAGCCTACAACATAAACGGGGCTACAGCCCTGAACGTTTCACAAGTGATCTGTGGTTGGGTTAGGAATATTGCTAGCCGGTTATTTCAGGCTCACTTATACTAAGTGCTTCCCGATTCCACGTTTAGCTCAATGATAAGGGACCTTCTTTTTATAGATGAATACGGTGAAACCATTTGGAGAAGTTTCTGAAACACTTAGGAATGTCAACAGCATTACTGAGATTGAACCCACGACCTTGTGTATGCAAGGCGGGCATGCTAACCATTGCACCACGGTGGCTTCCCATAAGTGACCTTGAGATGACAATAGTCAGAGTTATCGAGGTAAGATTTTCGGACGTGGATCAAAATATTATTTGGACCTGAAGCCTTGAAAGAAACCCGGCTGATACTAAGATGGTACAAATGGGAGACGTCGGGGTATGAAATCTTTGAACTGAATGTTCTTGAGAAATTACATAAAAATGCCTGTTAAAAACAATCATAGATCATTTACTTCTTTCTTGCATGCGTTCCTCGCTAATAAACACTATAATCAAATTCACATTCATATGCTCCTGTGTTAAAAAAAAAAATAAAACCTAACTCAACGTCTGAGAACATACGAATAAGAAAGCGATAATTGAGGAATATGTCGTTTATTCAAGTTAAACATGATGAACTTCCTCTTGTGGTCACGCACTCAAATGTAAGCGGTGTGCTTCCTCCATCACCATCATCATCATGATCATCATAGGCCATCACAATAGTGGATTTAAATTGGTTGTGGCATACAGCTATTTGGCTTGGTGGCTTTTGTGAATGTGACACATCTCTGGGTTAGGAGGTCACGAAAAGTTAATTGTATATTAAAATGACTGTTACGCGCCGTTTGGCGATTCTGACAGCCATTGATTTGATGTTGGCAAAGTGTTAATATCCAGAGAAAGATGTCGTTTTTTTTCGGCCTCTTATGTGATCTGACCGGGACCATTACTATGCTAATTTAATTATAATTATGATTTTTTTTTGTATTTGTTCAATTATTACTCATTTTTGTGTATGTCTTTAAGACGATGAATGTCTTTATGTTAAGGAAGTTCTTCTATGGTGTTTTTTTTGTCTTTAATTTAATTTTTTTTGTTGTTTTCTTTACTATTCTCCAACAGGGTACACCAACGGCACGCATTACATTAACGGCACAAGGTCATAATGTTGAGTTACCCGATGTTGTGGAACGCGGTATACGTTTGGTAGATGGACCTACACCATTGGAAGGCAGGTTAGAGGTCTACCATAAAAACGCGTGGCGGCCTGTTTGTACAAATTCAAGAAAGTAAGTTCATCCACTCATTTATTTAACATTTCGAGGGGTTTGGTATATGTGTAGAAAACGGGTCTGTTGGAATTTATATAAAGCTTTGCAACTTGGCAAAAGTTAGTACTATGTACAAGAAGATGTGAAATTCAGCTTGTATTCAGATTAAGGAACTATACGACTAAGATGCGATGTGTCCAAAATGATTTTGTTTTGGGTCGGGTAGGGTTGCCTGGGGAAGTTCAATGATGACGCGTGTCATGTGGCCCATGGTTGCAGATGGGACACATGTCAGCTGCGCTGATAGCTAGGTTAGGTTAGGTTGTAGAGGGTGACATCAATGTCTTGTATTGATGCCCACTTAGACCAGTATAGGTCCATTGTGATCCCTCGATGTGATTTTTCAATCTTTCTTCTTCCGAGGCGGCCGCTTTGTCCCAGAAACTTCCATCTGCTCGTTCTCTTTGAAAGAAATCTCAGAATGACCAACCAGAGGCCCTGATGAAGGCAAGTATGTTTCTTAAGCTGCACTCCCGTAGATCAGTGAGAGTCTGAAAGAAAAAGGAGCCCAGTATCTTGTTTTATTCTAAAGGATAAAGCTGGGCACTGACACAGGAAGTGGTACGAGTCCTCCGTAACTTCCGGGTCCAGGCACCATCTACAGATATCATCGTCCTTAAGTCCTATTCTTACCATGTGTTTCCCAAGTGTGTTGTGTCCTGTTATGATACCAATCAATGGCCGTAATTCCTCTCTGTTCATCGACAACAAAATTTCACAGTTCCTACATTTCTTTTCATCCCATATCAAGTTGGTTTGCTCGCAACCATCCGAAGAGACCCAGCGTCTTCGTCATTGCTCATCATATTTAACCTCTATCCTGTAATGATAAGAAGATAATCCGCTAGGACGTTGTTCGTTCCACGAGCACCCTCCTTAGCCAGCACATCCGCTTCCTCATTTCCTATTATCCCATAGTGCCCAGGTACCCAGCACAGAGTTATATTATACTGTTCAGTGAGAACTTTGAGTTCTCGACGACAGCGGCTGACTACCCTAGACCTTATGTCAGCACTGCACAATGCCTTTATAGCTGCTTGACTGTCGATGAAGAAAGTGATATCGCTTCTGTATAACGGCCTCATCAACAGCGACTCAACAGTCTTCGTGATCGCATAAATCTCAGCCTGAAAAATACTACAGCGTGTAAGACTCCCTTATTCCTAGTGCACTACAATAGATTCCACTGCCCTTTCCTTCCTCCATCTTTGATCCGTCCGTATACATGTTCAGGGTTCCGAAGGGTATCCTCCTGTCTTCCCACTCTTCCATACTTGGTATAATGTACGTCGGTTTGTGATGATAGACATGCTCCGTGGCCATATGGTCCGTCCTTACGTGTAAATCGAGTGGGATAAATCCCATCAGTACCTCCAGAGCGGCAGTGGCTGTGGTCCTCATGGCACCTGTCATATAGATGAGTGCAGTCCTATTTACCCTATTTATTCTCGATATATGATTTTGGTGTTTCACGATCGTCCACCAAACATGACAGCCATATGTGGCCACAGGTCTTACAACCGCGGTATAAATCCAGCCAAAAAGAGAAGGCCTCATTCCCCATCTCTGCCCGACCAATTTTTGACACGAGTATAGTGCCGCATAGCGCTGATAGCTAGGAGGCTAGAAGGGGGGCCACCGTGGTGCAATGGTTAACATGCCCGCCTTGCATACACAGGGTCTACCCAGTTTCGACAAAATACAGAAAAGTTTTTCAGCGGTGAAATATCCCACCTCAGTAATGCTGGTGACATTTCTGAGTGTTTCAAAGCTTCTCTAAGTGTTTTCACTGCAATACGAAACGCCGCTTGGACTCGGCTTTAAAAGGAGGTCCCTTGTCATTGACCATAACACAGAATCGGCCAGCATCAGCAGCATCATTCATCACTTTGGTAACACAATGGACTGAATAGTCTAAGTGAACCAGAAATGTCGGGCCGCCAATAAACCTAACCTAACCCAACCTAGGAGGATATAAGGGATTGGCGGATGCGCTTCCTCATCTTAGTTAGGTCAAAACTACCCACCTACCATGGGATGTCTCTTTTTCCGTGCGCTATGGAGAACAGTATTAACTTTGTAGCTTCTCACCGCTTCAGCTACAGTACCCTCATGAATCCTATTCAGACCTGCCTGGTATGCTGTCTGATCTAGAGGTCCTCTTTTGTAACGATACATCTCGCGCTATAGTAGATGAAGATCAACCTTTTCATTTCTGGGTGGAGATTACCTATCCACAATATGGTGATTTGCGATAACAATCCCCGAGATACTGCTATAATTGCGTCTACACACTGGGATTACCTTGATCTCCTCAGGTGAACCAGGGTGTACTGCGGAGACAACCCGTCTCAGTTCTGTATGTTATTCGACTGCGCGTCACTTTTCCAAGCCCTCCACACTGGCGCTGTAGAGTCCACCACTAAATCTTGGGGAAGTTTGTAGTTGGCATATTTTCGCCATCGACTCTATCCACAATATGGTGATTTGCGATAACAACCCCCGAGATACTGCTTTGACAACACTGGTCTCCTCATACAGGTGAACCAGGGGTGTGCTGCGGAGACATCCTGTCTCAGTTCTAAGGGTAGCGTCTGTATGTTATTCGACTGCGCATCACTTTTTCAAGCCCTCCAGACTGGCGCTGTATAGTCCACCACTAAATCTTGGGGAAGTTTGTAGTTGGCATACTTCTGAAGAGTGTGGATGAGGATTCAGTGGTGGACATCCTCAAATTTCTAGCAGTAAAATAACTGATAAGATAACCTAGGTAGATATTTTATCGATTGAATATGTAATCAACACTTGCCCCGTTGTCATGAGTACTCAGTCGTCCACACATTATATAATATCAACGCCTTCAGGAAGGGGTGGAATAGAGGATAGATAGAGTTTGAACAGTGCCGGAGAATTCATCCCACCTTGGGGAACACCGTGTTTCACACTACGAGATCTTGAAGTGGTGGAATAGAGGATAGAAAGAGGTGTGACAGTATCGGAGACTTCACTCCACCTTGGGCAACTCCCTGTTTCACTCTACGAGGTCTTGACTTTCTAACCCTAAATTCAATGTACGATTGGCGATAATGAAAAACCAAACGTTTGGTTCCTACCGGTAGGGACTTGTTTTCGATGCCCTCGAACAGCCTGGCATAGCTGACCGTGAATACCTTGAATACCTTCGTTACGTTAATCGCCACGAGGCGATTAACCTGTCCTATGACAAAGCTTGGATTAGTTGAGTCTCCTACTTAAATATGGATCCTTTAACGGCATGGAAATCTATTGGTATTTTACGGAGTCCATGTTGATGATTGACAGCTGGAAAATTCTCCACCAGACTGGGGAGGAGTACAGCCTCAAGGATCTTGAATAGAGCAGACAGATCGATCTGTACGAATCACCCTTGCCTTTGAAGCCTTTGTCTGGCTTCAGTAGTGGTTTCATTCTACCAATTTTCAAGACATCTTGTATTACGAGTGATTCCAAGGACGAATTGAGGAGTCTGGCGAAGTACTCAAATCCCAGTATTTCCAGATGCTTCAATATTAACATAGAAACTCCTTCGCGGTCCAGCGTCTTGGAAGGCAATGCGCTGTTGATGAAATTGGTAACTTCGACTGAAGTAAAATGTAGTTGGCTCAACTACACATCATACGAATGCGACGAATGACTCTCCTTTTTGTCACTCTCTGGATGCTTGACCAACTAAAAGTTAAAAACATCGCGCATCTCTTCGGATCAATCCCCTTCACGTAGAGGTGTGCACGTGACACGAAATTTTCGTGACTCACGAAATTTTTCGTGACTCACGCGTGAGCCGTGAGTCACGATGGAGTCAATCTCGTGAGCGTGCGTGAGCGTGATCAAGCTGAAAATTTTCGTGCGTGAGCGTGAGTCACGAAAAAAAATTCTTCGTGAATGTGCGTGAGTAAAAATGTCTGATAATTACACTCACGAAAACAAAATCACGCTCACGATTTGAATCACGATAACTACTTTAATCACGCTCACGATTTAAATCACGCTCACGATTTTAATCACGCTCACGATTTGAATCACGCTCACGACTTGTATCACGCTCACGATTTGAATCACGCTCACGAGTTGAATCACGATCTCGATTTGAATCACGATCACGATGTCAATCGCACTCACGATGTCAGTCACGCCCACGATTTTAATCACGCTCACGACATTGGTCACACTAAACCTTCCAATGTATGGATTGTGTAATAGTTTTTTTTCATTTAAAATTGATTAAAAAAGTAATGTTGAAGCGCTGGTTTTCTGTGCAAAAACCGAGTATAGTGCCGTTCCTTAAACAATAAAACCTTTTATAAAATATTGCTTTGTTTTTTTTTTCTAACGAAAATGAGAAATATTGTCGAAAAGTGTACCATAAAAAATTGGTAGATTAAATAAAATTCGAATTAACGAGTAAAGTAGAAAGTCGGGCCGGGCCGACTACATCATGCCCCAAATCACCACTACTGAATTAGTGAACATTGTTTGTAGGGTATCAATGATATAGGTTTGGGGAAAACCACATTTCCAGATTTAATAACATTACTGGGTACATGGGAGTTTTATCATAATCTGAACAGAAATGTCTGATATTAACATAGGAGTATAGTTGATTCTGAACCTACAGAGTTATTTAGTATGCTACTAATATTGAGTCCTTTATTAAAAAAAATGAAAATCGCTCAATTAGTGTGGGTAATAAATTCAAATTTCTGAAAATAGGGTAATAGATTTATGTAATAGCTACATACAAGTCTCAATACGATCGGCTAATACATGTTTATTTGAAATTTGAGCAACATAGGTTAATAAATAAGAGTATTATGGTCAAATTTGGGAAAATCGATCGATGTATTTATATGGGAGCTATATCCATATATTGGTTGATACCACAGAGGGTTGCCTTGTGCTAAATTACAGTAAGATCGGGTATTAGATAAGGCTACTATGGTTAGAAATAAAGTTACAAGGGGTACATTTTTTCAAAAACGGGCGAAAAATATATATAAGAGCTATATCTAAATATGACCCGATTTGGATTATATTTTGCAGGTTTTGTTGATATTACAGGAGATTACCTTGTGCTAACTTTGAGTAAGATCGGTTAATAAATGAGGCCACAATGGTCAACAATAAGGTTATAAGGGGCAAATTTTGAAAATTGGGCGCTACATATATATGGCAGCTATATCCAAATCTGCACCGATTTGGATGATATTTTGCACATAGAGTCAGTGGATTACATTGTGACAAATTTGACGCCGATCGGTTAGTAAATTCTTTAATTATTAAAATATAATAAAATATGCATACATATGCTTTAGATTTTGTAAATTAATTTGAGAAACAAAGTATTTGTCCATTTTCAAGAAGATGTTTTTAGTCTGGATTATAAACAACAACAAGAAACATGTTTAGTTATAAGGTAAAAACCTCAAGGGTATGTAAACTTATGTGAGACTGTGTATATGGGAGCTATATCTAAATTCAATAGCGTTCGTCCTTGTGCCAATAAAGAGCCACATACCAAATTTAATCAAAATCGGTTAATAATTGCGACCGGAATCCTGCGAACAACAAATACATGGACGGACAGACACCAAGGGCTAGATCAACTCAGGAGGTGATTCTGAGTCGATCGGTATATATGTATTTTAATTTAAATTAAGTTAGCATAGAAAAATATTTTAGTTCATTCGTACTAAGAAGTATTCAACCTTTCAATTAAGCCAACTGCCTAAACATTTGAGAATAACAATTCGAAAATTACCAAGAAGTATTTATTTGTGTCATTACAAATAAGTCATTATAACTCACCGCAATGTAATGCAACGTGTAATGACAGCTTTACTCCTGGTAATGCCAATTCTAATGAGATGTGGTTGCCTAGTTTTTGCTGGGTATATATATTATTTATCGTCAAATTAGCATTTCTACAGTCGTGAATGTGCGTAAATTCTTCACAAAATTTTTCGTGCATTTGTAACAATTCTCTGTCGCGAGTGTGAGCGTCAAGAACAATTTTCTTGCGTGAGTTTTGGAAAATAAATTCCTTCGTGAGTGTGCGTGAGCGCCTTGAAATTTTTTCGTGCGTGAGTGTGCGTGAGCAAAAAATTTCTTTCGTGAGTGTGCGTGAGCGTGATTTTTTAAAATAAATCCATTCGTGAGTGTGCGTGAGTGTGAGCGGCTCGAATATTTTTCGTGCGTGAGCGTGCGTGAGCAAAAATTTTCTTTCGTGAGTGTGCGTGAGCGTGAATGCCTCGAATTTTTTTCGTGCGTGAGTGTGCGTGAGTAGAATTTTTCTATCGTGAGTGTGCGTGAGCGTGATTTTTTAAAATAAATTCATTCGTGAGTGTTCGTGAGCGTGAGCGGTTCGAAAATTTTTCGTGCGTGAGTGTGCGTGATTAAGATTTTTCCGTCGTGAGTGTGCGTGAGCGTGAGTAAAATATTACTCACGTGCACACCTCTACCTTCACGTCTGAGATCCCATCATCACTTGCAAGGGGGTTCTAGAGGGCCATTACGGTTGTACACACACACCTTACCTGTTACGAGCATAAACGGAAAACATGGTTAGAGCACTTGAAGCAATGCAACCTCGGCACTGAAACAGGTTTATTCAGGATCCGCAGAGTTAGCACTAAGGCGCTCATCATGCTCGTCTGCGAACCCCGCCGCTTCTGATGGGCAATTCAACCAGCGAGTATGAAGTGAGCAGCTGCCACGTTGATGATGCCCCGGAAAACCGTCTGGGCACCATGAACTTGGGAGGATGCCCTGTGGACACCATGAACTTGGGAGGGGAACTAACTTAAACGGCGTTTTGTGTGTTATCTGAAGACATCCTAGTTGGTTTTATTTTGGTTGATGAACGTTATTTGGTTGATGAAGACGTTATGAAATCGGAGCGTCGATCAATAGTGAGAATGATAGGGAGTGTGATCCCAGTGAAATGACGGGTCCCCTGATACGTAATTTATTTGATCTGGTGACGCTAAAGATATGTCGGGCGAACTGCTGGAATCTCCCATAATTTGCTCGCATTGCAAAAATGGATGTCGATGAGCTGGACCCATCAGATCAATCCGATAAAGAGAACCCACCGCCGTGAGATTATGTGAAATTCGGTCTCAAAGTTTAGTGCGTTGGTACTGAGCCCCTCTCTTAATGTAATAATCCATTTATTTCCTTTAGAGAGTTTTCGACAATAACTATAAGAGATGAAACCTATCCTCAGTTTATCGTCTAATAATCCAATTCTGTTTTCTCTTCTTTACAGTTGGACCATGACCGATTATGCTGTGGCCTGCCGGCAGATGGGGTTTCAAGGAGGCCGCTTTTGGAATTGGGTTGAACGTATGCCTGGTCAAAAACCTCGACTTCTCTATGAAATACCAAATTGTAAGGGATCAGAAAACTCTTTACTCGATTGTGATTGGTCGACACGGCAACTGGGATCGGGAGTTTGCGATTATCACAGTGACATAGGAGTACAATGTAAACCCATTCACAATATGGAGCTGAGTCATTGGCAAGGATTATATTTTGAAAATGCCGCTTCAAGCAAAACCCTGGCCAAGGATAATACAGTCTACTATACCAGATCACAATCGACATTGAAATATGTGGATATCATAAGAGCTGGAAATGGTTATCGGCAAGCAGCGAAATCAGCCATCGAAGCTGTGGGAGTACCACCAGTAACTCAACATGTGGTCATCACCCATTCGGCGTACACAGGATTCAATGCGACGCGACCTCAAGGAGGCTTCCTTATGCAAAATGTCACCGTGCGTAAAAGTAATGGCATAGGGGTCTTTGTCAACTCCAGCCAAGGATATGTCCATCTCAGTGGTTGTAATGTCCAGGATAATGCCGGAGATGGTGTTAAATATGTGGGCCATGATCTGAGGGTTAATGAGAGGCCAGATCGTTCTTCAATTTATGACTTTTGTACATTACCCACCACATCAGGCCAGACTTACCCCTTGACTTTATCTTTCACCCAGAAGTTCTATGCTGGATCTGCGAAAGAATGTTCGAAATATTTCTTTTCCAAACCGGGTTATGTGCTCACCGTACAATTTGAGCAGTTCACTTTGAAGAATAATGAAACGGCATCTGTGGAAATTTTCGATGGAGCTTCAGCGAATGATCGTCTTTTGTTTCTGTGGAAGGCTAGAAATTATACCCGACCTCAAAGTGTAACCAGTACCCGTGAGAAATTGTATATACGCATAAAAGCAGATATGCGTGAGGAGATTTTGGGATTTATTCGCATAACGACGGGGGAAGCCAGTGCTTTTGATTTACGCGTGGCTGAATCCACAGTTCAGGACAATGGAGGAAGGGGAATTGCCGTGGATAGTCTAAGATCACGCATCCACGTCCACGCGTCTTCAGTATCGGGCAATGGTCATGTGGCAGGGGTTCATGTCACAAGTGGAGCTGGAGATGTCAATATCACTGAGACCAATATCAGCTATAATCAGGGAGGTGGCATCAATATAACCTATGTGGGTGGCAATCGTAATGTCTCCCGCAGTTATGTGGATTTCAACCGAGGCTATGGTATAGCGGTATGGCTAAATGAGACCACCGACCCTGAACGTGTGGAGTATATAGCCTTTAATCAGACCACAGCTGTGGAATATTCCCACATTAACTCCAATTTAGATGTGGGCATATTACACGGAAACTTTTGCCAGCCGATTTGGGTAAATTTGACGGGCAATTATTTCAATGGAAGCCAAGAGAATGATATACGTTTGGAAAGTTGTTGGCGTTTGTTGCAGAGGACATCAGAGCCCAATATGCGTTTACAAATTGGCCACAATTCCTTTGAGAATAGTCAACAGAATTCCATATACCTAAGTCCAGCTCTCAATCTCCAGGGTCGTATAGAATTCAACCAATTCCGTTACGGCTTGTATGGCTGTATTTACATACGCAATGATTTCATTTTCCAAGAATTTAATTTTATGCCTGTTCGTTTGGTGATCCAGAGCAACTATTTCACCCGCAATAAAGGTGTGCATGTGGTGTCCTTGGGCTTGTCGCCTTATGCTCGAAGAGATTTGCAACATTTATTGTTTACCAGGAATTTCGTAAGAGAAAATAAAATGGCAGAATTTTTTGGCCCTCTAGTAGAGGGTAGCGAAGGCTCAGATGGAGCGGGCCGCTTGAATCCCCGTTCCCGGGTGGCAGCAGCAGTGGTGGTAAGTTCCAGTAATGTCGACATCTATCGGAATATTTTACATAATCTGGACTCGAGTTACGAAATCGGTTCCCAGTTGAGTGATCAGAGTCAGATCATCAATGCCACTTACAATTGGTTGGGCCATACGGATGAGGTGAAAATCTATGCCCGTCTATTCCATCGTAATGATCGTTATAATTTGGCCAAAATTGAATATATTCCCTATCTGCTGCATAGTTCAAATCCAGGATCGACCACGGTTATAGCTATATCCACTTTTGTGCCTCGCTTCTTTGTTGAGGGGTCCGAGTATATAGGAGGCGAAGTGGATGGCCAAGAAATGATTCCGCCAGGGACCTACACGGTGAATAAAGACATCAATATAAGACCAGGAGGGAAATTAATTCTACAACCTGGTGTTACTTTACAATTTGAGCCCAGTGTGGGAATGATGGTGGCAGGAAAACTAGAGGCTCGAGGTCGTAGACCCGATGATATATTCCTTACGTTGAAAAGGAAAGCCATAATGCCCGATGTGGATAGCTCAACAAATCATGAATTAATCGATATGATTGATATGGATACAGAGGCGGTAATTATACCGGCTGCAGAAGGAGATCCCAAGGTCCCAGTGCGTTTACTAGGAGGCTCGGGGCCTTATGAAGGCCGTTTGCAGATGTTTCTAAATGGTCGTTGGGGTACGGTATGCGATTATGGATGGACCGAATTGAATGCAGCCTTGGTTTGTCACCATTTGGGCTATACTCTTAATCCCAAGGATTGGCGTCTCTTACGATCTCAAATGCCCGCCGTGGGTACAACGGAAGATGTTATCGTCTCCAATGTCCGGTGCACAGCCCATGATCGAGATATAACGAAATGTAAGGCGGAACATTTGGCCCGAGGAGATTTTGAAAATTCCTGTTCCCATGAAAATGATGTGGGTCTACGATGTTATGAGGGCGCTTGGGCTGGTTTACGTTTTAGTATGCTGGCCGAGCGGGCCGATTTGCAATATGTCACTGTGGAAAAGGCCGGATTATTTGATTATACCACGAATTCCTTTAAGCCAGCTGTGCAAATGGATTTTGCCCGCCACAATCTGGATAATGTGAGAATTGTCGACAATCTCGATGATGGTTTGGGCGTGATCTATGCCGATCTCTATGGAGGCAAAGCCATCAATAATATACGGAATTCCGAGTTTGTGGGAAATCGTGGTAATGGCATTAGCCTTAAACAATTGGATTTCCGTATTCAAGGATCAGTGATTAAGAATAATATGGGTAGTGGCATAGCGCATGATCCTGTGATAGCAGCCAAAGATCAATTTGAATTGGGTGGATGGTTTAAGATGGCTGTGGACTTTAACTCGTTCGAGACCAATTATGAGCCTTACATATTGCCCCGCGATGAGGGAAACATAGAGCTGGGCACTTGGGAGAGTAAATACATAAGGACCGAAGAAGTCCTGGGAGAATCACAAACGAAGCGGCTGCATGTGCGATGTCCCGCCGGCTATGTTTTGGGTATACAACTTTTAAATCCCATTAATAATTTATCTTCGGAAAGCCTACTCATACTCAATTCACAATCGGAGAGTATACGCTCTCAAATGTGGGATGTGAAAAGAGATTTAAATGTCTTTCCTACCACTAGTGCCGGCTATGGTATCATAATATACTATGAGAGTGGTGAAAATGCTTTGGGTGGCGCCGTTCTAATGTTGACCACCGTCCAGGCTCCCATACAAAATATACGCAATCGCATAGTGGGAGGCCCCGTACCCTCTCTGCATATACGATCCACAAAAATCCAAAAGAATCTGAGAGGTATATCGGCTGTGTACTACAATCGCTATCGCGGCAGTGAGGGTGAATATTATATGCGCAAAGCCAATGAAACCATAAAGGTGGTGAATAGTGAATTGAGTAACAATGATTTGGAAGCAGTTCTCATAAATTCTCCCTTCTGGGATGTCATCAGCAGTAATCTCTCTGAGATTACAATACACATTAACAGTTCCACCATCACACAAAATGGTTATGGTATACGACAATTATCCAAAGATCTAAGATCTTCGAATAATCTCTTCCACTATGTGGTGCAAGACACCACGGTGGAGGATAATAAAAATGGTGGCTTCCAGGTGGCGCTGCCTTACGTGTGGCAATACAATGAGAATTTCACGCACAGCATACACATGGGTAATACCACTTGGCAAAGGAATCGTAATTTCTATATTGATGTCTCCGGGCACTATGCCGATTTTAATATAACCTCCAATGCTTTCGTGCAAAATCAATGCCCTCGTAGCCTTATATCCGTAATGGGTATGGAAAAGCGTATGCGTTTCAGCTACAATCGCATTGAACAGAATCAAGCGAAGTTCATAATGGAATTTAAAGCTGATAGTTTAAGTGAGAAATTTGGTGAAGTTTTGGCTTTGGTCGAGTACAATACTGTGAAGAATAACAACAACATGGAAACGACAATACGGCATTTGCCAGCCCTAACGTACGGCCGCAAGATGGCAACTGTAAATAGTCAAAATACTGCTGTCATACGTATCGATGGTATACAAAATGTCAAACTCTATCGTAATCTTATAGCTGAGAATGCGTTGCGTTACAATCTCGTCGCCGGATTACGTTCGGCCCGTGTGGATAATTATTTCTATGCCACAGAAAATTGGTGGGGTTCCAGTGATGTCAACTTTATTGAATCGAAAATTTTCGATTTTGATAATTGGAATGATCATGCCGATGTTATATATCAACCATTCCTTATCGAAGATAGCTTTGATGCTAGTGTTTCTTTAGTGAAAGAGAATCGTGATCTCATCGATGTGAATAACTGGCAAGGAGGTCGTATATTTGCCGATTTGACTTTACGCAAGCGCGAAGAACCCTATGTTATAAAGCAGGACATTACCGTTATGCCTCAAGCCACTCTTAACATACATCACGGTGTCCATTTGGAATTTGAAGCCAATGTGGGAATGTTGGTTTTGGGTACCCTACAAGCCATAGGCTATGAAGAATCGCCCATTGTAATGCGAGCCTTTAAAAATGCCACCCATGAAGCCTATTCGCTGATAAATAAACGCTCCCCTTCCGCCGCGTTGAACTCTGGGGAAATGGAACAAATGCAGACTTACGACTCGATACGTTTATGTACCAGTTCCCAGAATTGTTCCACCGATATGGATAAAATGTTCGATGTCAATCAAGGATTTCTAGAGTATTTCAATCATACCACTTTACAATGGGTTCCCATTTGTGATAGCCGTTTTACCGAACGTAATGCCCAAGTGGTATGTCGTGAGTTGGGCTACGATCCTTTGAATGTCTACTATAGCCATGATCGGCGTATAGAATTTCATACGAATTCTTTAACTCGTATCTGGACTTGGGTTCAACCGTTGGAATGTACGGGAGATGAGGTACGCATGTCCGACTGTGAGGAACGTTTGAATGGCCAACTTTTTGGCCATCGTCATGAATGCCATTGGGACGATGTCTTTGTCTTTGTCAGCTGTAAAGGTACTCCCGAGGATGAAATCTATTGGGGTGGTGTACGTTTTGCCAATTCGGAATTTGAGGAAAATCAATATGAACATCGTTTCCACGACATCCATACGCATGGCATGCAAAGACCGCAGAATAGTAAAATGGAATATGTACGCATAGAAAATGCTGGTATCCTTCACAATTACAAATCGGCAGCCATACAAGCCATCTACAAAACTCCCTCTATCTCAGCAGTTAGTATCAGCAACTCGGCCAATCATGGTGTAAATATGGTGGTACCCAATGGACCCATTACCCTAAATCTTCTCAATATATCCCACGCCTTGGGTAATGGCATTAATATCCTATCGCTTACCGGTGAGGGTCGCGAAAGTGATGAATCCAGTTTTACTCCTCTCAAAAAATTGGATATACCCTACAGGCTATTTTCCATGATCGATATATGTGATCCCCAAAAATCCATAGTGATTGAAGAACGTGTCCTACTCTATTACAAATATCACAATAATCCTGTGAACTGTGTCAAAATGTTCACTTCGGCTTTTCGTGCCAAACCCTTGGGATTCCGTTTGTTGCAATCGAATCTTTTCAATCATTCGAAATTATATGGTCGTATGGATTCCCTACGTTTATGGGATGGTGATGTCTATAACGTGACCTCATTGTTTATGGGACAAATTGAATCGGATACCCAGAATCAGAAATCTTTCTTTAAAACCCAAGGTCCCACTTTGAGTGTACATTTAATGGCGAGTGGTGCTCCTGAATATCATGGATTTATTGCTGAAGTGGTTACGGTGCCTATATCAACCATTGGAATAAGTAAGTTGAATATTTAGTATGTAATTTACGTAAAAGAGAGAGTGTGTATGTGAGAGAGGGAGAGTGAATGAGTGAATGTATAACAGCGTTACCAAATTTGAGTGTGACAACATTCATAACTACCAACAATAGTGTGTAAACAAAACCATGTTGGTTTGACGGATATATAGGTGACCATTTTTACTTAAAAGAGAGTGCGAGAGAAAGAGAGTGAGCGTGGCTATAGAGACCATTTCGTATAAAACATGTTAGCGTTACCAATACCCAATGTGTAATAGCGTTACCAAATACAGAGTGTGACCACATCCATAACTACCAACGATAGTGTGTAAACACAACCACGTCGATTAACGATAGATAGGTTAATATTTTTCCGTGACGATTCAAATAAAATAACCTTGTCGGGAATATTGATGTATTTTCTTTCTCCCACGCGATTATGATGTCAATTTAGTGTTAGTTTTTAATATTTTCAAATTCCAGTTCCAGTAACGAGGTCCAGTAAATACAAGCTAAACTATTCACTTCATGGACGGCGCAGAAGTCCGCAGGCTATTGAATATCAGAATCGATGGCGAAACGGTTCCGCCTACAAACTACATCGTTATTCTCGGGGTTACATTCGACCGCCTTTTCACGTCGTATACTCTTACCTCCGCGACAAAAACGTAGTCCTCAAGTCACTTGTCGGCAGCACTTAGGGTGCCACAGTTGAGAATGTGTGTTCGCATACTTTTCCTGTAAAAACTAACAAGGTCCAACAAATCCAAGCATTTTGATGCTTCTTGGTAGTAAACGAACTATTGAGTTGGACGTTCTATTCAGGAAATCTGTGTCTAACGAATTCCCAAATTTATTTCCATTATCTGATTACAAGCCGGGCCAGGTCTCGAATCACCTCTTCATTGATATGATCCACTCTTTACCTAGAAATGGTAGGGCAGTGACAAAGTGACAGACACGCTCATGATGCATGTAGAGCGTGAGACCGACAACCGACAGTTTGTTGCAATGGAGATTCATTTGTCGCATTCGTGGTCTCCGAGCCAGCGACACCCCACAATTTATCACAGGTGACAATGTCGTTGAAAGCGGAAAAGCATCCAAGGCGCTGAGCGCCAACGAAATTTCTATGCTAATACTAAATCATATGGGAATACCTGGAGTTGAGTGATTCCAATGACAAATTGAGAAGTCTGGTCAAGCATCCAAGGCGCTGAGCGCCAACGAAATTTCTATGCTAATACTAAATCATATGGGAATACTGGGAGTTGTGTACTTGACCAGACTTCTCAATTTGTCATTGGAATCACTCGTTGTATCCGAAGTTGGAAAATGGGTAGGGTAATTCCTCTACTTAAGCCAGGTAAAGACACTGTCGCTGGGCACCAACAGACTTTATGTGTGAATACTAAAGCATCAGGGAATACTGGGAGTTGAGTCCTTAAAAGGACTTCCCTATTGATCCTTGGAATCACTCGTTATACCCGAAGTCTGTAATCTGTGTAGGGTGATTCCAGCCAGGCAAAGACTCTATCGCTGAACCCTGACAGAATTTCTGTGGTAATACTGAAGCATCTTACAATACTGGAAGTTGAGTACTTGACCAGACTCCACACTCGTTTTATCCGAAGTCTGGAATCTGGTTAGGGCGATTCCTCTGCTGAAGCCAGCCATAGACTCTTGCAAAGGCTATTCGAACAGACCGATCTCCCTTTTCTCGTTAGTAGCCAAGACACATGAGGCACTACTCCTCCCCAGCTTTGTAGAAAATTTCCAGATGCCATCCATCAATATGGATTCCTTAAAGTATATAGCACGACATCAGCTTTGCATGTCATTTCAGCATACATACTCGTAAGTAGAGGACTTAATCAGCCCGAGGGCATTCGATACGGTCAACCATGCCAAACTATTCGAAGGACATCAAAAACACGTTCCTACCTGCAGGAACCAAACGTTGGGTATTAAATGACCTGGGCGTACCTTGTAGAGTAAAACAGGGAGTTTCCCTGGGTTAATATCTCCGGCACTGTTCGAATTCTACCTATCCTATATTCCACCACCTACTGACGGCATTGATATTGTATCTCACACATGATATATCGAAGGTATTCCATACGGTCAACCATATCTGACTAGTTGAAAACATCAAACACACTTTGGGTTCTTAATTTCTTTGCGGTCACTGGTGGAACATGGAAATTAGGGTAGAAAGTCAAAACTTTGTAGAGTGCAATCGGGAGTTTCACAAGATGGGTTGATATCTCCTTGCTGAAGACATCCTGTCTCGGAGTGTTACAACGTTGCCAAGGACAGGATGCCTTCGCCTTACACCTAACCAAACCCACCAATCCTTAGCAGACCGGGTATAGTTGTCATCCACAGTAAGGGGGAACAATTTCTCACATGGCGTTCCCCTATCTACTTCAGTCCTTAGTATGGCATGCACTCTCTTAGTCTTCTTCTGTTATTTAGCAAATCGCCCATTTTTATGGCATGGTTAAACCGAAACATTTTTCCGTTAAGAACTTCGTTACACGCGTTATTCACTTTGTTTGCTTTCTTATTCCCTTACAGATCGTGATGCTCTTCACAACATTACCTATTCTCATATATCGGGTGCCATTAAAGGTGCTCTTGTTTATACCTCGGCAGGAGAAGTGACGCCTACTTTAACCCTAACCTCAAATCGTATTCAGAATAATTGTCTACATTTATATGGAAACTTTTCAACATGCCAGTCAGCCCTAAATGTGGATGTTCAAAATATGAATTCACTGTTTTTCATGGTAAGTAAATCAAACAAAATATTAATATTCGAAATAATAAACTCTACTTTTCTTTTCCCCCATTGCTCTCTATAGAATAATCTGGTCCAAGATAATCAAGGTGGCCTCAAAATAAGAGCAGATTCCCGTGGATCAGCCACATCTCTAAGAGGTTTCATCCACCATAATCTATTCCTTAAAAATCACAATAGACCTGCACTATTTGTTGAGGGTAGACAATCGTCACCCTATCAGGAAGTGGAATTATATCGAAATTATTTTACCCAAAATCAAGCTGGTTATGAGGATGTCATTCGTTTGCGTCAAGTGGTATCGAATTTCAGTTACAATTATGTTCACAGTAATGTGGGCAGTCGGATTGTGGAAGTTTCCGGTTTTGAAAAGGTTCGACTGCCCATATATCAAAGTACGGCACACAATGGATTTTATAGGTGAGTTATTAGAGTTATAAAAAAAAGGAATTTGTTACTATATATCCTTCTTTTCTATTTTAGAAATATTGCTACCAATTGGATGGGTCGTGCTACCATTGTTGCAGGCACAGCAGGTCAGCAGTATGTGGATAATATTTTCGAGAATCCTGATAATGACTATGAGATTATTACTGTCAACAGCTCCATGTAAGTTTTGACATAATTTTTTTTACAAATTTGTAAAGGCATCCATGCACTGATCATTAGCCGCACCCTCATGTGTTTGAACCATTATCCCCAAAACAGATAATCATTTCCCCGAAGGAGGAAATTTAGCAATAACTCTTAGATTTTACCCAATCAAGCAATAAACCCTAAACCACTTCTATTAAGGTTTTTCTAAAGTGGAGATGCCGTCAGATATATATATAATCTGCCGGCTGGGAGCAGAAGTCCAGGTTAATGCTCGCCCAGTAAGTGGCAGCCGAGTGGACGTAATTGTATACGCTTTGTCCAATGAGATTGTAGTACCCACAACAAGCCTTGAGCAACCCTTCAAGACAACGATTCCACACGCCTTTTGTGTCAGAAGCTCGCCTGACTCCTGATTCCTTGAATAAAATAACCTGCCAGCCCATTATTACATTGGCTTCAGACTGCCTTTCAATACTTCTCGCCATCGACTGACCTGACGATTTCACCAAACTGTCATTTGAGAGGGGGAACTCTTAGACGAGTTTGATGATATATGTCAGGTTAACTCTGATTATTCCATAATCATCGAACTGAATCCGGAGATCGGCAAGAAAGTCGATGCAACGCGTAGATGACACGTGGGTCACCTCTCGAACTCCGAGAGGGATGACCAACTTGACGATTTCATGATTTTTTAACGCTGACAACGTTACAATACGAACCCTTCTTATGGTTATCTTGTCCGAAGAAAGATTCACCCTCAGTGTTAATGCATACTCCAGATAAATATTTCGCAGCAGAAGCCGGGAGTCTCTTAGACGAGTGTGATGAAAATCGCCACGTTACATCTGCTTATATCAGTATCATAAAACTGAAACAGGCGATTAGTATGAGAAGCGATGGTCACAATTGAACACGTGGATGACCTCTCGAACACTGAGAGGGGAGACCGACCTAGGGATATCATAATTTTTGAACGCATGCTAGATAGACTGTCACTTCATCTTATTTTTATGTTGCTCAGAGAAAAATTCGCCTTCAATCGTAATGCATACTTGTCAAATTCCCCAGATGGATACTAATAAGCAGAAGACGGGGAACTCTCAGACGAGTTTGATGAAATTCGTCAGGCTACCATTTCTTATATCAGAATCATGAAACTGAACCTTGAGAGCTGATGACTACAAGTAGAACGCGTAGATGGCCTCTCGAACACCGAGAGGTAAGACCGAGCTGACGACTTCATAATTTTTGTTTATATTGCTGAGAGAAATTTTCTCCCTCAGTCTTTATGCATACTGGTCGAATTGCCCAGGTGGATACTTCTCAGCAGAAGCCGAAGTACTCTGAAACGAATTTGATGAGTTTCCCCAGGTTTTGAGTTCTATACCATAGTCATGAAACTGAACCTGGAGATCAGTATGAAAGCCGATTAACACAACTGGAACGCATAAATGACCCCACCCGAGAGGGGAAGACGGAAATTCAATCAACCATAATTCCCTCACCGCCTAGAGTAGACTACCAATCCCTATTTTTGTTTATGTTGTCGAGAGATATTTTCAGCCTCAATCTTCATACATAATGGTGGAATTCCCCAAGTGGATACTTCTCAGCGGATGCCGAGAGACCCTTTGACGAGTTTGATAAGATTCGTTAGGTTTACTCTGCTTATACCAGAATCATAAAACCTAACATGGATATCAATAAGCGGGGCGATGACATCAAATGGAACACGTGGATGATCTCTCGAACACTGAGAGGGAAGACCGGCCTAAGGATTTCATAATTTTTGAACGTAGAGTAGATTTGACTACCTCTTTCCCTTGAAAAATGTTCCTCCACATTCTTTATTCATCCGGACGAATTCCCCAGGTGGATACTTCTCAGCAGAAACCAAGAGACTCTTAAACGAGTTTGATAAGATACGCCAGGTTAAATCTGCTATACCAGAAACATGAAGCTTAACTTGGAGACTGGTCAAGAAAGTGGAACCCAAAGTGGTAATTACGGAATTTCAAGCCACCACAATTCCCTCTCTTTGTTAAACCATCGCGGGGACGCTTCACATTATGTTCTTTGGTCTCAGCTATAAGAAGGAGCTCCCTCTTAACATAGTATTCACAGACATTAAGGAGTAGTCCACCAACTGTGGTATCACCAGGCACTAAATAGTCTAAGTGATTCTAAAATATCGGACTGTCACTGGGTGAATACTAACTTCGCAGCAACAGTAGGAAGCCACCGTGGTGCAATGGTTAACATGACCGCCTTGCATACACAAGGTCATGGGTTCGATTCCTGCTTCGACCGAACACAAAAAAAAATTTCAGCGGTGGATTATCCCACCTTAGTAATACTGGTGACATTTCTGAGGGTTTCAAAGCTTCTCTAAGTGGTTTCACTGCAATGTGGAACGCCGTTCGGACTCGTCATTGTGCTTAACATGGAATCGGGCAGCACTCAGTGATAAGAGAGAAGTTCACCAATGTGGTATCACAATGGACTGAATAGTCTAAGTGAGCCTGATACATCGGGCTGCCACCTAACCTAACCTAACCTAGGTTAACTCTGTTATACCAGAATCATTAAGCTTAACTTAGAGACTGGTCAAGAAAGTGGAACCCGAAGTGGTAATTACGGAATTTCAATCCACCTTTTTTAAACCATCGCGGGAACGCTTCACATTATGTTCTTTGGACTCAGCTATAAGAAGGAGCTCCCTTATAATCGAACATAAGAATGGACAGTATTCAGAGACATTAGGGAGTAGTCCACCATCTGTGGTATGACCCCAGGGACTAAATAGTCTATGTGATTCCAAAATATCGGGCAGTCACTGTATCTAACTCACGTTTTCCTAAGTTTCTCAGATATGATCCAATTCCCCAGGTGAATACTAACTTCGCAGAAAAAGTAGCTTACTTTTAGCTTTACCAGCAGGGTGAGATACTTCGGCCACATTCTGTTAATATCATAATAATGAATCTGGATATCTGTAAGAGAGTTGATGAGTGGAGTTTCGTGTGACTGGACCCATTGGAATTCATTCGCATCCATAGAAAAATGTCTGCTGGCCAGAGTTAGGAGCCAGACCAAACACCAAAAAGCGATGAGCTATCCCTCCCTCAGTAATACTAGTGACTTTTCTAAGTGTACTTCTCAAAGCTTCACTAAGTGGTTTCACCGCAATGTGGAACGCCGTTGGGATTCGGCTATAAAAAGGAGGCCCCTTGTCATTGATCTTAACATAGAATCGGGCAGCACTCAGTGATAAGAGAGAAATTCCATACTGTGGTATCACAATGGATCGAATGGTCTTCAAAACGATCCTTTCATAAAACTGAATCAACACACATGTGGTGGCAAACTGAGAACAGACGGTGTCAATCTTACAAAGTTAAAATGACACCATGCGTTGTCCAAACAACAACCACTGTTCATAATCTGAAAACGTAATGGTTACGAATTTATAAAAAAAAAATCTGCTACCGTGACTGAAACCTGGATTGTCTTCTCCATGCGCGTTAGCAATCGCCTTATGCCATCGATGGAGTTCGCATAAGAATGACTAACGAATATTTTTATTGCCAAAAAAAAATGAAAACCGTTCTGAAATCGTGAACACCCGTTGATGAACTGTTTTATTTTCCGTGAACGTTTCCGTTTCATTTTGTTACCATCCGTTCACGATGTTTGAATGTTAGTTTTTCTATTAGTGCATAGATACATGATCCAGATCTTAACAAGTCCAAACCGCTGACATTTTTCGTGGCAATTCACCAAAAGTAGACCACGAGAAAATGTTCCTGCTAGCGAAGCATTGGGTTAGAAATTATATGCGCGGGCGCCAGTCGTATGTAAAATATGGAAATATGTAATAAAATTCACACAACAACCCTTTTTCGTTCATATGCTCATTGGGGCGCCGAACCTTTATGCCGAGTATTTGCTCACAGCCTAATTTAGGTTAGGTTAAAGTGGCAGCCCGATTAAGATTCAAGCTCACTTAGACTATTCAGTCCATTGTGACTCTAATTTAGAAAATGGGAGATTTTTTTAAATAGTATACCCTCACCCAATTAAACATTTAATTTTGCTAAAAAATTGGATTCTATCAAATGAAAACATTTCAGTTTAAAGTCAGAGTCCTTTGATTTTTTTGTTTTTTTTTTTTCATCCTTCAATAGTTTTGCGCTTAGTTTCATTTTCATTTCACTAACTTCCATTTCATTTTCATTCACCACCAGCATATTTGCTTGTCAAAATAGCACAAGTCTTGTGTTCGAAATCTAATTACAATTTATTTTCTATTTTCTTATATCTTTTTGTTTTAACCACTACTTATGATAACCAAACCAACAACACCACCAAAATAAAATATCCTTGAAATATATGCATGATCTGTAATTCTGTAGTTTGAGTATTGACTACCGAAACAGGTAAACCAAGCGAAAATTAAAAAAATAAATTTAATAAAAAATAATAAAAAAAAACATCTGTGATATTTCCAAATATTTTTCACATTACAATTGTAAATTTTTAATTTTTCTACAGCACCATTGAACTATGGAAATCGAAAATCGATGCCCGTCATAATTATTGGAGCTATAACAATAGTATATCGGTACAGTCTCGCATCAAGGATAAATCGGGTATGTTTATCATATATTTGCGAATTTTGAGAATTTAATATGATTTTTATTATTTTCCTTAGATGATCCTCTATTGCTGGAGGTTTTAGCTGTACCCTTTCTAATGAACAATCAAACCGTATTGGATGGTAAATGTCCCCCTGGATGGTCTCAAGTTTCGGATACATGTTTTATGTACGTTGGAGTACCAATGACATTTTGGGAGGCCAAAGCTTTTTGCAGATCGGAAAACTCTTCGATGCCTTTTATAAAAACAGACAGCACCACATTGTGGTCATATCTGCAAGGGCAAATGCAACATTTGAAGTAAGTGTTAGAAAGCCATATACATTGAATTTAATGTTATTTAACCCTAGAAAGCTTATCCTACTAAAAGTCACGGATAAGCTAAACATACGTTTGTGGGACGTATCATAGTTTGTCATCATGTGGAAAAAATTTGTAGATTTCTGTTTTAAGTTTTTGTACTTACAACGAGTATCCTTATCATTTAAACACGTTTTTGACCAAACTTTTATATATTGTGATACAAAAAAACTAACATTTTTGGTACTCATTTTCATGAGGGAGAGCGAAAAGCAAAAACACACATTCGTCTCTCAGACGTAGATAAGCTGTCTAGGGTTAATTCAATTTAATTTATTTTCATTTATTTAAATTTAAATCGAAGCCAAAAGGTACTAAAATTACATAATATTAAATTTAAAGACTATTGTAAAAGTATGTATAAATCCAGACCAATTTGGATTTTTTTTTTAGATTTTCTAAAAAAAAATCTTATTTTGCAAAATTCTATTTCTGCAAAAAATTTTATTTTTGTAGAAAATTTTGTCACAGTTTTACTTCTTTTTAATTTTTAATTTTGTGAAAATTTTATTTCTATAGAAATTTTTTTTAAAAGATTTATTTCAATAGAAAAATTTTGTCAAAATTTTATTTCAATAGAAAAATTTTATTTCTACAGAAAATTTTGTCAAAATTTTATTTCTATAGAAAATTTGTCAAAATTTTTTTCTATAGAAAATTTTGTCTAAATTTTATTTCTATAAAATTTTGTCAAAATTTTATTTCTATAGAAAATTTCGTCAAAATTTTATTTCTATAGAAAATTTCGTCAAAATTTTATTTCTATGAAAAATTTTGAAAGATTTATTTCAATAGAAAAATTTTGTCAAAATTTTTTTTCTATAGAAAATTTTGTCAAAAATTTTTCGGAAGGTTCAGGTGCAGTTCACTTTGGGTTGAGTGAATTACCCGAATTTATTCTGATAATTGGTTGATAGTTTTGCTGCAAGTAGAGGATGCTGATGAGGAATGTGGTAATTCCGAAACAGCTGTACATCCAACCATCTTGCAGTCTATAGGGCTTTGCCCAAATAATTTTGAGAATCATACTTTTCCTCTGTTGGTTAAACTACACTTGTAGTTTAGTCAATGCATGGCTTTAAGCTGAGATCAAAAACAACAATAACGATTGAAGAGAAGCAAACAATAACAAACAAAAAAAAATTTATTTCTATAAAATTTTGTCAAAATTTTATTTCTATAGAAAATTTCGTCAAAATTTTATTTCTATGAAAATTTTTTGAAATATTTATGTCAATAGAAAAATTTTGTCAATTTTTTTTTCTATAGTATATTTTGTCAATTTTTTTTTCCATAGAAAATTTTGTCCAATTTTTACACAATTTATTTCTATAGAAAATTTCGTCAAAATTTTATTTTTGAAAGTTTTTTTTCTATAGGAAATTTTATCAACAATTTATTTTCATAAAAAATTTTGTCAAAATTTTATTTCCATAGAAAATTTTGTCAACAATTTATTTCTATAGAAAATTTTTTCAAAATCTTATTTCTATAAAAAATTTTGATAAATTTTATTTCTATAGAAAATTTTGATAAAATTTTATTTCTATAGAAAATTTTGTCAAAAGTTTATTGCAATAGAAAATTTATAAAGAAGTACCTCTTTACAAAATCTACCAAAATCAAGAATTCTACCAATCTACAAAACAGTAAAAAAATTATCATTTTTTTAGAATTCGACCAACTGTAGAAACCGGTACAGGGGCCAGATCTAAGCAGTTTTATTTCTATAGAAGATTTTGTCAAAATTTTATTTCTATAGAAAATTTTGTCCAATTTTTACTTTATAGGATTGATTTCAATAGAAAAATTTTTTCTATAGAAAATTTTGTCAAAATTTTTTTTCCATAGAAAATTTTGTGCAATTTTTACTTTATAGGAAATTTTGTCAACAGTTTATTTCTATAGAAAATTTTTTGAAAGATTTATTTCAGTAGAAAAATTTTGTCAAAAATTTATTTCAATAGAAAAATTTTATTTCTATAGAAAATTTTGTCAAAATTTTATTACTATAAAATTTTGTCAAAATTTTATTTCCATAGAAGATTGTTTCAAAATGTTATTCTTATTTTGTCAAAGTTTTATTTCCATAGAAAATTTTGTCAATAGTTTATTTCTATAAAAAATTTTATCAAATTTTTATTTCTATAGACAATTTTATCAAAATTTTACTGCAATAGATTTTTTTCAAAATATTATTTCTATAGAAAATGTCACAGTTTAATTTCTATAGAAAATTTCGTCAAAATTTTATTTCTACAGAAAAATTTTTTATAGTTTTATTTCTATAGAAAATTATGTGAACAATTTATTTCTATAGGAAATTTTGTCAAAATTTTATTTCCATCCAATTTTTATTCTATAGAAAATTTTGCCAATATTTTATTTCTATAAAAAATTTTATGAAATTTTTATTTCTATAGACAATTTTATCAAAATTTTACTTCTATAGAATTTTTTTTAATATTATTTCTATAGAAAATGTCAAACTTTAGTTTCTATAGAAAATTTCGTCAACATTTTATTTCTATAGAATTTTTTGTATGATAGCCGGCTTATGCCGAAATTAATTCTTTTTTCGGAAGGTTCAAGTGTGGTTCATTGTTGGGTTTCATGAACTGCCTGAATTTATTCTGATAATTGGTTGATAGTTTTGCTGCCAGTAGAGGATGTTGATGATGAATGTGGTAATTCCGAAACGTGCGTCCATCCAACCATCTTGCAGTCTATAGGGCTTTGCCCAAATAAATTTGACAAACATTATTTTCCTCTGTTGGTTAAGCTACACTTGTAGTTTAGTCAATGTATGGGTTTAAGCTGCAATAAAAAAACAACAACAATGCTTAAAGAACAAAATCAACAATAACAAAACAAAACGAATGGAACTATATTATTTCTATCAAAAATTTTATCAAATTTTTATTTCTATAGAAAATTTTTTTCAATCTTTATTTTGTAGGAAATTTTTGTCAAATTTTATTTCTATAAAACATTTTATCAAATGTTTATTTCTATAGAAGATTTTGCCAAGAATTTTATTCCTATAGAAATTTTTTGCCAACAATTTATTTCTATAGAAAATTTCGTCAAAATTTTATTTCTATAGAAAAGTTTTTGAAAGTTTTATTTCTATAGGAAATTTTATCAACAATTTATTTCCATAAAAAATTTTATCAAAATTTTATTTCCATAGAAAATTTTGTCAACAATTTATTTCTATAGAAAATTTTGTCACAATTTTATTTCTATAGAAAATTTAGTCAAAATTTTATTTCTATAGAAAATTTTGTCAAAATTTTATTTCCATAAAAAATTTTGTCAATATTTTATTTCTATAGAAAAGTTTGTCGACATTTTATTTCTATAGAAAATATTGTCAAAATTTTTTTCTATAGAAAAATTTGCCAAAATTTTATTTCTATGGAAAATTTTGTTAAAATTTGTCCAATTTTTACTTTATAGGAAATTTTGTTAAAATTTTGTTTCTATAGAAAATTTTGTCAAAATTTTATTTCTTTAGAAAATTTTGTCAAAATTTTATTTCTATAGAAAATGTTCCAATAATTTTATATCTATAGAAAATGTCCTAAAAATTTTATTTCTATAGAAAATTTTGTCAAAATTTTATTTCGATAGAAATTTTATCAAAATTTTATTTCTATAGAAAATTTTGTCAAAATTTTATTTTTATAGAAAATTTTGTCAAAATTTTATTTCTATAGAAAATGTTGTCAAAATTTTATTTCTATAGTAAATTTTATCAAAATTTTATTTCTATAGAAAATTTTGTCAAAATTTTATGTGAATAGAAAATTTTATCAAAATTTTATTTCTATAGAAAATTTTGTCAAAATTTTATTTGAATAGAAAATTTTGTCAAAATTCTATTTCTATAGAAAATTTTGTCAAAATTTTATTTCTTTAGAAAATTTCAATAGAAAATTTAGGAAGAAGTACCTCTTTGCAAAATCTACCAAAATAGAGAATTCACAAAAGTAAAAAAATTACCATTTTTTGTAGAATTCTACCAACCATTATTGCTAAAGACACTATGTGTGTATTTCATCTGCTTCTG
This sequence comes from Haematobia irritans, assembly GCF_050003625.1. NCBI lineage: Eukaryota > Metazoa > Arthropoda > Insecta > Diptera > Muscidae > Haematobia > Haematobia irritans. The sequence goes on along the minus strand of NC_134398.1, from coordinate 218,611,935 downwards.
GCCGTTTCAAATATATACACTATATTATAATACTCTGTTGCTCAGTGTGGCGAAAAACAAACACATTTCACATTTGCAGACGATTGTGGTATAAATAATATTCCTCTTAAAAATATTGCGATCCTGCAATAAAAACTAAAATATCCTCATTTTGGAATATGTTTATTTCTTCAATGACCTCTATTTATAATTTTTAGAGTTGAGTTGATATCTGAGAAATGTTCTCATTTAGGGCAGAATAACTCTATATAGAGTAATCGTGATGAAAAAGTACCAATTGGCTCGCGGTCGTGCTACGGTGCTTTTGGCAGTCGAAATGTATCAAAAAAGCACAAAAGTGTCAACTTTATCAACCCTGTGATAACGATGTTAAACGTTATGGTTTGGGCCTCTCGATATAATATACATTTTACCGTTATTTGAATTAATTTGGAACTCTTAATAATAATAAAAAAACAACAATTATTTCCTCTTTTTAGATACCCAGAAAAAGTGTGGGTGCAAGATTTCAATTACATAGATCGTTGCACCAGTTTTGCCTTTATGGAAATCACGGTGGAGGAATGTAATAAAGAGCTTGGCTTCATTTGTGAAATAGATCCCAAGGTAAGAGATATTCTTAGAAACACTTTATACATAACTAAACTCTTAATTGTTTGTAATTTTCTTTTCAAGGTGGTCATCGATCCTCTGTCTTGGCGTGCCGATATTTTTGCTGTCAGTATAATTTCCGCTTTCGTTTTGGCCATTATTCTATTGATTTTGGTAGGAATTTGCTGGTATGCGAAATCAAAACATCGTCACGTACAACGTTTGCAGAGACGTAATAGTATACGACAAAGTTTGCGCAGTTTAAATAGCATCGATCCACAGGGTTCACTGAGAAGACGAAATTATGTATGATCTTATTATTTTACTTCTATTTAATTTGTAGATTTTTGTGGTATAATTTTAATGGCTAATGTACAGCACTTAAGTGGAAAAGAATTTTTAGACGTAATTTTGCAAAGATCAATTTTCATTAAAATGATAGAACTATGTCTTTTGGTTGATATAACGAAACATTTTCATGAAGACAATATGGCCATTAACAATTTGAATTATTTCGTACTTTCGAAGAAAATTCAAAATATTTACTAAATAGATTCTTTGGCTGCATTTTATTGAAAATTTGTAATTGTGTTACACAGCCTTTTCTACCAGAGAATCATAGTGGTTGCTTTAATTATCATGTCCCAAATAATTAATTTTGTAAGAGAAAAAAAAAAATATTTTCTCTGTGTATTATCTTAAAAGAGAAAATTTCACCATCTGTGAACATCACAATGGCTTTGATAGACTCTGTGTCTGTGAGTATAGATAGCCTAACACAACGTACAAGTGGAGGTTGAGTGCATTATTTCTCATAAGAGAGAATTTCACCGCTATGGTATCACAATAGCTTGGTTAGTCTGTGTGTGTCTGAAAAAAAATGTTATCTCTTAAAAGAGAGAATTTCACCATCTGTGATATCACAATGGCTTTGATAGACTGTGTGTCTATTATTTCTCATAAGAGAGAATTTCACCGCTATGGTATCACAATAGCTTGGTTAGTCTGTGTGTGCCAATGAGTACAGACAGCCACCAAACGTACCAGAGAAGGTGGAGAGCATTATTTCTCATAAAATAGAATTCCACCACATGTGGTATGACTACAACTTGCGTAGTCTGTTTTTTTTTTTTATGTAAGTACAGACACCCACCATGCCTGCAAGTGAAGTTATAGTACATTAGCCGTGTTTTTTACCAATAAACATTTTCTTATGATTTTATTTACATTTTGTATTTCTTTTAATTTATTTCTTTCTTTAAATTAATTTAATTTCATTACTTTTAATTTCATTTTGCTTTTGTGTGGTAAAAATATAGAACAATTCAACGGGAACCCTAACGAAAAGTATGGCCCAAGATTATAAAATGATGGGCAATGGCTCTTTCGAGTCCATTGATAAAAGCGTACTAAGCTCTGAGGCTAGTTTTGAGCCTTATGAGAATCATCGTAAAGATGGTGATAGTTCAGCTTTTAATACCCCACAAAAGTCACAAAACGAGTATGTGACAAGTGCGGTACGCATGGCTAATACACCGCAGAAAGTGGCTACTATAGGCTCAGTGTCGAGGGCTCGTGGAAGAGCCACAGCCGCTGCTTTGGCAGGACAACAAAAACATCCACTAAATGATTTTGAATTATCCTATAGGAATGAAGGTTACCGAGATAATTCCACCTATTCGGGTACACGTAATAATTCCATAAGCACTAGTATAGCAGAGGATACACCCATAATTCATCAAACGGATGTTGAGGAAACTGGCTCGGATTACTACGGAAATGCTAGTACTTTGCCCTTACGTTATGATCCCAATGAAAATTTAGCTTTCCTATCGGAACTTAAGAAAAATATACCCGAACAACGTAGCAGTACATTATCGGATAAGCCACCCTCAACATTTTTGCCACCCACCGTGGCCGCCATTCATCATCCTCAGCGTCCGGGAAAACCTCCATCACCACCAACACCAAATCAAACTATGTCGAGTGCCAATAGTTTGACCTATGAACAAAAAATCGACAACCTGAACTTTAGTTCATTAGCCGAATTACGTAGTAATAACAATAGCCAATTAAGTCCAGCAGATATTAGAAGGCCAGATTCATATATGACAGCTGTGGGAGCCAATAGATTTTCAAGGCCTTCGTCGGCTATGGGTGGTAATACGCCCAAATATGATACACCTCAAATAACAAGAGGTTTGGGTCATCAACAAATGGCCAATAGAAGACCCAAGACCCTATATGAAAATGGGGATACAGCAACTCTCCCACCCAACACCAGCACAACAACCATGCCCAGTTATCCCTCTGGCCCAGAGGGAGGAAGATCAAATGCCTATCAACGATCGCGATCTGAGGCATTGCTAGAGACTGATTTAGATATGGATAATACCCCAACCATGGATGCCAATGGCCGTTCATTAAGTCAGCCATTGGAAACCTCAATGTAAGAGGAAAGAATCTTCGAGATTTTTCAGTTTCTATTGTGATCTCTTACATTTCGGGATATTCTTATTGGCAATATAAATGAAAAACAAACAGAAAACAAAGGTTATTTTTTTTTGTTTTATTTTAGTTATATTTTTTAATTTAATTAGCATCACATTTAATTTTTTGTTATATAAAAAAAACTTTTAATTTTTTATTGTTAGTTTTGTTTTTAAGTTAAAAGATACTTTTCTCTTTAGTTTATTTTTTAAGAAAAAAAGTTTTTGACAATAATTATTAAAATAAAAAAAAACTTCAACATTCCCTCCATTATTTTATAAGAGTCTTATGTACACACATTTATATACATACATACATACAGATAATGTAGATTTTAATTAATTTAAATTTTTATATACTTTTTTTTATTTCTATAATATCTAGTAAAACTATATTTAATGATCTACATACTCCCATCTGCCTATTTTTACATATATTGATCGATTACAAATTGTTTTAGTATTATTTTCTGTGTATAGAAAAACTCTTTTCTGCTTTTATATGTAAAAATGATAGGAAAAACAAATAATAAATTTTTTAAATATTTAAAAAAATATATATAACTTGTAGGAATTTTGTTTTTAATCTAGGTAAGAAGAACAGTTATTAAGGAGTGAATTAACTGCAATTTTTCATGACAGATCCGTAGTCAGTAATGTTGTTTCTCTGCACTCAAGAGATGACATAAAGAGAATTTTTCTTATTGAGTGTAGGAGGCATATGTGCTCTCCAGAAAAAAAAACAACACTGTTAATTTTACATGATTTGATTATTTCGGTAGCTGTTACTTTTGAAGATTAGTTTTTTAACCTTTTTTTAATATTTATATTTTGTAAATATTAAAAAACATATATTTATTGAAGTAATTTTGTTTTAAATTTATACAAGAAGAACATTTCGTAAATACTGAATTAACTGCAATTTTTTCAAGGTAGAACTATCGACAGTGATGTTGCTTTTAAGTAAATTATAGTTCTCCAAAGAGAAATTGAGTGTAGGCGTATTTGCTCTAAAGAAAAAAAACAGCACTGTTAATTTTACATGATTTGATTATTTCCGTAGCAGTCACTTGTGAAGCTTATATTATTTAACAGTTCAGAAGAAAATCCCAGAACATAAATTATAATTAAAGAAATATTGTTTTAAATTTATGTTATAAGAATATTTCTTAAAAACTGCATTAACTGCAATTTTTCAACTATAGACAATGATGTTATCCGCACCAGGGCTGCCAATAAAATTTCAAGAAAAATCCTCAATTTTTTCCCAAGAAATCGTTATAATCGTCACTTCTATTTTAAAAATCGTCAAAAAATCTTTAATACAAATAATATTGAAACAAACTAATTTTTTGCTACAAACAAAATTATTAATTTCATTTCATCAACAAAAGCATAATGAATTCAGATTTGTATACAAATAACATAAAAACATTTTTACGATTTTCCAAAATTTGAAATAAAATTTTGACAAAATTTTCTATAGAAATAAAATTTTGACAAAATTTTCTATAAAAGTAACATTTTGACAAAATTTTCTATAGAAACAAAATTTTGAAAAAATTTTCTATAAAAATGAAATTTTCGTTTGACAAAATTTTCTATAGAAATACAATATCGACAAAATGATCTATAAAAATAAAATTTTGACCAAATGTTCTATAGAAATAAAATTTTTACAAAATTTTCTATAGAAATAAAATTTTGACAAAATTTCCTATAGAAATACATTTTTGACAAAATTTTCTACAGAAATAAAATTTTGACAAAATTTTGTAAAGAAATAAAATTTTGACAAGATTTTCTATAGAAATAAAATTTTGACAAAATTTTCCATAGAAATAAAATTAAAAAAAAATCTATAAAAATAAAAATTTTGACAAAATTTTCTATAGAAATACAATTTGTACAACATTTTCTATAGAAATAAAATTTTGACAAAATTTTCTATAGAAATAAAATTTTGACAAAGTTTTCTATAAAAGTAACATTTTGACAAAATTTGCTATAGAAATAAAATTTTGACAAAAATTTTCTATAAAAATAAAATTTTGACAAAATTTTCTATAGAAAATCAATTTTGACAAAATTTCCTATAGAAATAAAATTAACAAAAAATCTATAAAAATAAAATTTTGACAAAATTTTCTATAGAAATAAAATTAAAAAAAATCTATAAAAATAAAAATTTTGACAAAATTTTCTATAGAAATACAATTTGTACAACATTTTCTATAGAAATAAAATTTTGACAAAATTTTCTATAGAAATAAAATTTTGACAAAGTTTTCTATAAAAGTAACATTTTGACAAAATTTGCTATAGAAATAAAATTTTGACAAAAATTTTCTATAAAAATAAAATTTTGACAAAATTTTCTATAGAAATACAATTTTTACAAAATTTTCTACAGAAATAAATTTTTGACAAAATTTTCTATAGAAATAAAATTTTGACAAAGTTTTCTATAAAAGTAACATTTAGACAAAATTTTCTATAGAAATAAAATTTTGACAAAATTTTCTAAAAAAATAAAATTTTGACAAAATTTTCCATAGAAAATCAATTTTGACAAAATTTCCTATAGAAATAAAATTAACAAAAAATCTATAAAAATAAAATTTTGACAAAATTTTGTAAAGAAATAAAATTTTGACAAAATTTCCTATAGAAATAAAATTAAAAAAATCTATAAAAATAAAATTTTGACAAAATTTTCTATAGAAATAAAATTTTGACAAAATTTTCTAAAGAAATAAAATTTTGACAAAATTTTCTATAGAAATAAAATTTTGACAAAATTTTCTATAGAAATAAAATTAAAAAAAAATCTATAAAAATAAAAATTTTGACAAATTTTTCTATAGAAATACAATTTGTACAACATTTTCTATAGAAATAAAATTTTGACAAAATTTTCTGTAGAAATAAAATTTTGACAAAGTTTTCTATAAAAGTAACATTTTGACAAAATTTGCTATAGGAATAAAATTTTGACAAAAATTTTCTATAAAAATAAAATTTTTACAAAATTTTCTATAGAAATAAAATTTTAACAAAATTTCCTATATAAATAAAATTAAAGAAAAAAATTCTATAAAAATAAAATTTTGACAAAATTTTCTATAGAAATACAATTTTTACAAAATTTTCTACAGAAATAAATTTTTGACAAAATTTCCTATAGAAATACAATATCGGCAAAATTTTCTGTTGAAATAAAATCTTGACAAAATTTTCTATAAAAATAAAATTTTTACAAAATTTTCTATAGAAATAAAATTTTGACAAAATTTCCTATATAAATAAAATTAAAGAAAAAAATTCTATAAAAATAAAATTTTGACAAAATTTTCTATAGAAATACAATTTTTACAAAATTTTCTACAGAAATAAATTTTTGACAAAATTTTCTATAGAAATAAAATTTTGACAAAGTTTTCTATAAAAGTAACATTTAGACAAAATTTTCTATAGAAATAAAATTTTGACAAAATTTTCTAAAAAAATAAAATTTTGACAAAATTTTGTAAAGAAATAAAATTTTGACAAAATTTCCTATAGAAATAAAATTAACAAAAAATCTATAAAAATAAAATTTTGACAAAATTTTGTAAAGAAATAAAATTTTGACAAAATTTCCTATAGAAATAAAATTAAAAAAATCTATAAAAATAAAATTTTGACAAAATTTTCTATAGAAATACAATTTTTACAAAATTTTCTATAGAAATAAATTTTTGACAAAATGTTCTACAAAAATAAAATTTTGACAAAATTTTCTATAGAAATACAATTTTGACGAAATTTTCTATAGAACGAACATTTTGACAAAATTTTCAAGACAAAATATTATAGAAATAAAATTTTGACAAAACTTTCTATAGAAATAAACTTTTGACAATTATTTTTTTTGTAGAAATAAAATGTTAACAAAATTTTATATAAATTCAATATAAAACTTTTCATTCCAATAACACAATATTTTTTTACCACAAAAATTTGATCAACAACTTCAAAATAAATTGTTTAATTAGGTAGATTTTTGGTAAATTTTTCTTAAAATTTTTGCATGATTATTTTTGGCACGTGTGGCAACCGTGATACAAATACTATAGTTGTCAAATGAGGTATAGCTCTTATATGTATAAAATTTCCAGCAAAAACCTCTTTTTTGCTGGCTTTAAACGTGTAAACACAAAAAAAATATCACCAAAATATTTCCAATTAAAAAGTTAATTGAAGTTGACATTTTTTTCAATTAATAAATTAATTGGTACAATTAACTTTTTAATCAAGATAGAAACATTAAATTAATTAAGTCAATGATTGAAAATTTTAAAATTTTTAATTAAAAAGTTAATTGATACAATAAACTTTTAATCATATTCGGAAGACTAAGTCAGTTAAAAAAGTGATTAACATTTTTTTAAATTTTTAATTAAATTTTTTTTTTCAAACAATCAATTGTTAATCCAAATAAAAATTCTAAGCCATTTCAAAAGGTAATTGAAAATAGTTACCTTTTTTAATTAATAAATTAATTGAGTTTTGCAATCAACATCAATTAAATTTTTAATTGAATCAATTAAAAAATTAATTGAAATTTGGTAATGAAATCAATTAATTTTTTAATCAAGATTTTTTTCTATGCCCAATTAAAACTGTGATTGATACTATCATTTTCGTGATTGAAGACATTTCAATTAAAAAATTAATTGAATCAATTAATTTCGTGATTGAATCAGAAAAAATTTTTTTTGTGTGAACGAACTGCTTCTAGTAAAAAATTTTGAACGGAGCTAATATTCATTTTTGGGGCAAATGGGTCAAAATGCCGATAAATCGGCAAAAATGGCAGCCCTGCTCTGTACACAGGAGATGCAATTGAGAGAAATTGAGTGTAAGGGTATATACTCTCCAGAAAAACACATCACTGTTAATTTTACATGAGAAGATGCCAAAGGGGTTTTATTTTATTTAACATTAAAAAACACACTATTACTGAAAATGGAACAAATTCAACATCGCATTCAAATTATTTAAATTCACTATAAAAATGGTGGGAACCGCATCCGAGACTACGTCACCATGAATAATTGTCGCATGGGCGGTTCGAAAATCACAAAAATATTTTCTTCTGAAGAGCGTGAGGGGTTTCTTGAGAAGAGCGGCGGGGTCATTGTTAGTGGCATAATTTCTTTTTTATTATGAAGCCAAAGTCCAATCAATCCAACAAATTTTCCTTCGAATATCAAAATAACACTATTTAGTGGAAAACTTTTACATTCGAGAGCCAAATCGAAGTTAAATTCATTACATTTTGTTGGCAGAGACATCTATCACTTCTTTTGCAAAAAAAGCTGTGCCCTAATTGGCCAGTTTGCGTCAATGTTTGCGAACCTTTCCAGTAAGAACTTAGAAGAGAGTAATGCTTTGGTAATACTGGGCAAATATTTGACAGAAATCAAAAAAGAATCCGTCGCCACAGCCAAACAAGAAAACATATTTAGCTCGTATTGGATATATAACATAATGTTAGGATAATTTTCCAAAAATCGTATCCAGATATTTGGAAAAATGTTTGACACTCATTTTGGTCAAATATTTGCCTAGTGTGACCAATGAATGAATTTTGCTCTCTTTGCTAAAAAAAAACGAAGTATATGCGAACGTCAATTTTTAAATCAATAAAACCATAAACATATTAATATTGTGACTATTTTGATACATAGTTAATAGAAAAGCAATATCGATCTATATACAAAAAATACGTTTGGAGAGTTTCATTACTTTAAAGTAGCCGTTAAATCTAAACAAAAATGTTTCGTCAAAGAAAGCAGAATATAATTTTACATAGTTCATGAATTTTTTGTACTGGGACCATTTACTTACTAAAAATTTGAATTCAAAAAAACGTTATCTCAACGGAAAGATTTTGTAACTTTAATCGCCTTGAATGGGTTAACATTTGCTCTCATGGCACACATATTCACCAATTGCGCAACTCTCAATTGATAAGAGAAACCAGCATCGTAAATAGGGTTGCCAACGCATCAACTATCGGAAATATTAGGAAACACGCTAACTTATAAGTTGATGACAAGGAAAATTTTGTACTCATATAAATTGTATAAAGAACACAGGGTTGGCAGTATTTTTTGGACCTGGTCCCCGAAAATTGGGACCCAAAACTTCTCAAATTAAATTAAATGGGTTGCCAACGCATAAACTATCGGAAATATTAGGAAAAAACGCAAGAAAAATAGTGTACTCATATAAATAAAGAACGTATAAAGAACACAGTGTTGGCAGTATTTTTTTGGACCTTGTCCCCGAAAATTGGGACCCAAGAATTACCAAATTAAATTAAAATTTCTCACATAAATTCCCAACAAATTTTTGACCCAAATTTTTTATGAAAAACAAAAAAAATAGTCTGTGATGTGTAAAATCGGTAATAATTTTAAACGTGAAAAAACTATAAAATTTTTGATATACCAGTTTGGGGCTGTAAGATATCGAAACACAAAACCAGGAGAGTGTTGATTGTTTTCTAAATTCTCAAAACATGAAAATATTTCTATTAACGACAAAAATGTTCCATGTTCAACAAAAATAACATTTTAAGGTGAGTACTATGTTCGTATTTTTCACCAAACCACTAAATTAAAAGTACAAAATCTATATGAAGACGATTATATTTCTATAAAGCCTTGTGAAATAATGAATGGAAAAGATCTAAGGAATTGATTGTGAACCATTTTATATTTATAATTTAATTAATTTAAAAAATTAACCGTGAAAACAAGCCGGTTTTCAGCTTGAATACTGAACATAGTACCCAGCTTTACTCTTAAAACTGGATGTGATATTAGAACGCAGCATTTTCCATCATATCATTTTGCAAAAGGAGGACCGAAAATCGACGGCCATTTTGTCTATGTCTAACGAAATTTTTGGCTGAATCTTACCATAGACCAATTAAAATAGAGATACCTCCCTTGGTCTATGATCTTACATGAACTCATAACCAAAAAATCTGCTGATATTGTACTGCAGTCGAAATAAAGAGTTCGTTTCAATATAAAGATAACGGCGAAAATTATAGCGATTTTTATATATCAATTCTAGACTTGGCAACCCTTTGACACTCTCACTACAGCTTTATTGCTCCCAATGCAGAATATGGAAATTGCAATCTATGTGATGCGCAACAACAACACTAATAGAACTACACATGAATACAAAAACAAGCAAAACGTATTTGAGAGAGTGCAAGCGTACATACTACGCTGAACATATGGTAGACTTTTATTACCATTTCGTTTCTCATCCAGTTTTAGGCTCCATATAACAGCTACAACAACAACAGCAACAAGACCACTGCTATCACTTGAAAAAACCAGACCCCAATCAGTCAGTGTGCGGTTGGATGTCAACTTGATATGGTTGCATTTGTCGACGAGGAAAGGAATAAAGAGATTTTCGGCGAGTGTAAAAGAAGATACAAAGGAATAAAATAGAAAGAGCTCAGGCACAGCGTGGCACCAGAAAAGCAAAATTATAATAGTGGAGTGGGTGTATAATCTGTGTAAGTTGGGGCTGTTATATACATACTACTCAAATAAAATACGAAATAGAAAGAATAAGACCAATAGTATAGAATTAAATTATGTGTGTGCAGCGAAGTGTATCTTCTGTAGTAAATGCGGCCTGAACGATAAAACGCACTCATATTTAATATTGTCGCTGTGCCGTCGAAGTCGTTGTCTCCGTCGTCGTCGTTATATACTCGCTAGTCGTTTGTCTTCGTACAAACCAGACAGTGGCAACACACAAACGTACTCCTATCCAGTACGTGTGAGCATATATACGGAAACACCAAGTACCACGGGCCAGACAAAACAGACGGACATTCGTTGATTAGTCGTAATCCTGTTTGTGAAGAAAAAAATAAATCAAGTAAAATTGATTGATTGGAAATTTTTTTAGTATAAAATGTAATAAAAAACCGTTCGTTCTTTCGGCCTATCGTTCGTTGTGTTAATTAAGACAAAAATAAAACAACAACATAAAACCCAGCAGCTACGGAAAGTAAAATCTATAGTAGCAGGTCCAGCAACAAAACAACAATTGCAACAAAAAGTAAGTGTAACATCAAATCTGCATACCTACTATGTATGATGTATGCACATAAGCCCATCAAGACCAAAAATAAAAAAAAAACAAATATGGATGCATGAATACATACTGCGCTGCTTGCTGCGTCAACAGCAGCAGCAGATATACTGGTTGTGTCGTGTGTGTGCAATGATTGTAAATAGTTAGGATTGCTGTGTGGGCATATGCATTCAGCAAAAGAGTATACATTGCAAAGTATGTGTACGTAAGTACTAACAAGAAGGAAAGGGGTGGGGGGATGGGGGGTTTATGTTCAGTGATGCCATTGTGATAATAAAATAACTGCAATGATGTTTTGTCATTTTTCTGATAGCCTAGATGACAGTGAGAGTTTTAAGTTCGACCTCCTGATAACAAAACGAACAAAACTATTTATTGTCCATATTTTTGTTTTAATTGTTATACTGATATGAACAGACAACTTTATAAATTAAAATTTAAGTGCACAGAAAAAACAGGAATGCTTCAGAAACCTCGACAAAGAATTTTTACTCTGCAAAATTTTTTTCCACTAATATTATGGAAAAAATTCTTGCAGAAATTTTATATGAAATACGCATAAGCGTAGGAAGGCCTCTGGGGAGGGGGCTTAGACCCCCCCAGAAAAAATTTAGCCCCCCCCCAGAATTTGAAAACCTATTTACGATTCTACATTTTTATAAAAATTAAACAAGTATATACAACCGCACAAAGTTCCGCTAAAGACTTTCATGCACAATCGAATTACTTGGGTTGTGGTAGCAGTTGCCGATGGCAATGTTTGAAGTCTGATATTTATGAAATAGAGCTGTGATTGAACTTATGGTTTAGTTGAATAACTAAAAGCCTGTTTCTGTATGTCGAACGAGTTCAATCGATCGACTGAAATGCATAGAAACAACTGTTTTTTGGTTATAAATTCAGCTGTTTGTTTCCATTCTAGTCGATCCACAGAGCTCATTCGTCATACAGAAACAGGCTGTAAAGCTCCTTTATTATATTGTTTAGTCTGGTTTAGTCATCTTAATTAAAAAATAGTAATTGGTATTAAAACTATTCTTTCATAAATTAATATCTTATTAATGCTGCAAAAAAGCGTCGCCAAAAAAGAAGTGAAAATGTTCTTTTTGGGTCCGGAAGTGGTGCAAAATTGGCGAAGAAGCGATGAATGTAATAGGAACTCGTCATAGAACGAATGTCCACCGTTTCAACAGCCGTTGCAATAAATTTGCATCACTTCTTACGGTGTGATCCATATCGTTGTGTGATATTTTCCCAAATAAATAATTTTAATTTATTCGTTTTTAATTTGATTTTTGGTCGAACTTTTGTTAGAATTATATAAATATTTATAAAGACCTCGAGCTTCAAGAAACATTAATTTATAATAATTTTTATATTTTTATATGATTTTTAATGCATTCCAACGCGTGTTTGAATATTTTCAAAAATTATCGATTTTTCTATAATGGATTTAGCATTTTTGTGGCAAAATTTGAATAATTTTTACCATTTTATTTATTCTTACTCTTTTTTTAAACTATTTGAAAAAAAGAAAACAAAAATTACTTATTAAAATATGAAAAAAACTGAAGTAAAAAACTTCCTGTGTAGCTAATATAATTAACTTCTTTGTGAGGACATTTTTGGAAGTGCTTTTAAAGTTGTGCCTTTAAAACAAATCCCAATTTTTTTGCTGGGAAAAGTGTGGAACTACTTTTAGTTGCTTTATTATATATTATTTTGATGTATATTTTTGTATTCTTTTTTATGATATAAAACAATAATTGAACCTATAAGTTCAGTCTATAAATTTTTAGCTAGGGGGGCTATAGCCCCCCCTAGGAAAATTGTCTAGCTTAGCGTATTTCAAATACGCTAAGCGAAAAAAGTTCGTACAATTAACGATTAACATTGGACCAACGTACGAGTTCGTTAATGCAGCGAAATGCGTTACATATATTGCGATTTTTATAATTTTATTATATATTGCGATTTTTATAATTTCATTAATGACAGAGTCTTGCGCTTTTGTATTCTTGTACTTTTCGTTGGCGGCGGTTGCTGACAAAAAAAATGCGGCGCGCCTCCAACCGAAAGATTTACGCGTTATCAACAGCTTCAATGAAACAATTTCTTTTCTGATTATTTTGTTATATTTTGAATATATTTATAATGGATGTCATATACAAATAACACTTTTTACAGTGTTTAAGTGAAATATTTTAGCAATGGTTAGTGATTTTGTACTAATTTCGGGAAATACCACCATGCTACGAGGCCAAAATTATCTACCAAAATTTCAAGAAAATTTTACCAACCAATTACCAAAAAAAACTCTTACTTTGTTAATTTTTTTCTATAGAAAATTTTGTAAAATGTTTTTCTATAGAAAATTTTGTCAATTTTTTTTTTAAAGAAAATTTTGTCAAAATTATATTTCTATAGAAAATTTTGTCAAATTTTTATTTCTATAGAAAATTTTTCATATTTTTTTTCTATAGAAAATTTTGTCCATTTTTTTTCAGTAGAAAATTTTGTAAACAATTTATTTCTATAGAAAATTTTGTCAAATTTTTATCTCCATAGAAAATGTTGTCAATATTTTATTTCTATAGAAAATTTTGTCAAATTTTTTGTTCTATAGAATATTGTGTCAACATTTTATTTCTATAGATAATTTTGTTAAAATTTTATTTCTATAGAAAATTTTGTCAAAATTTCATTTCTATAGAAAATTTTATCAAATTTTTTTGTTTAAATTTTATTTCTATAGAAAATTTTGTCAAAATTACGAAATAAACGAATTTTCTCAAAATTTTATTTCTATAAAAAATGTTGTCAAAATTTTATTTCTATAGAACATTTTCTCAAAATTTTATTTCAATAGAACATTTTCTCAAAATTTTATTTCTATAGAAAATTTTTTCAAAATTTTATTTCTATAGATTTTTTTTCAAAATTTTATTTCTATACAAAATTTTGTCAAAATTTTAATTCTTTAGACAATTTTGTCAAAATTTTATTTCTATAGCAAATTTTTTCAAAATTTTAGTAAATGGTAAATAAATTTTCTCAAAGTTTTATTTCTATAGAAAGTTTTTTCAAAATTTTATTTAATTAATGACAATAGTAAATAACTTTTCTCAAAATTTTATTCCTATAGAAAATTTTGTCAAAATTTTATTTCTATAGATTTTTTTCAAAATTTTATTTCTATAGAAAATTTTGTCAAAATTTTAATTCTGTAGAAAATTTTGTCAAAATTTTAATTCTGTAGAAAATTTTGCCAAAATTTTATTTCTTAGAAAAGTTTGTCAACATTTTTTTCTATATTTCTATATTTGTCACATTTTTATTTATACAGAAAATTTTGTCAAAATTTTATTTCTATAGAAAATTTTGTCAAAACTTTATTTGATTAATGTCAACAGTAAATAAATTTTCTCAAAATTTTATTCCTATAGAAAATTTTATTTAATTAATGTCAACAGTAAATAAATTTTCTCAAAATTTTATTTCTATAGAAAAATTTGCGAAAATTTTATTTCTATAGAAAATTTTGTTAAAATTTTATTTTTAAGAAAATTTTGTTAAAATTTATTTTTTTATAAAATTTTGTCAAAATTTTATCTCTATAAAGAATTTTCTCAAAACTTTATTTCTATACAAAATTTTGTCAAAACTTTATTTCTATAGAAAATTTTGTCAAAATTTTATTTCTATGGAAAATTTTGTCAAAATGTTGTTTCTATAGGAAATTGTCTTAACATTTTATTTCTGGAGAAAATTTTGTCAAAATGTTATTTCTATAGAACATGTTTTTTTCAAAATTTTATTTCTATAGAAAATTGAAGTACCTATTAGATGGAGAGGAATTATCTACAATCTACAAAACCATTTTACCATTTTGTTTTTGTAGAATTCTACCAACTGAGGTCAACTGTGTTTGCCAGTCGAAGCAGCTGCCGAATATATCGACTCACATTTCGCCGCCAAATAACCAAAACTATTGATTTATATCAGAAAAATGTATTAATAATAGTTGTAGTTTTTGCCAAAATTTTGAATTTTCCACACACAAACAATCAGTACTGTAATAAATTTGTAAAATATAGCTCAGAAAATTTGAATGAAATGTAAGTTTGATTTTACGATTAGATGTACAACTAATCTCATTACATACATCATAACTTCTAATTGATTTTATAATAGATAACTGTCCGCCGCCGAATCGATAATTTTATATCGGCTTAACCGATAAACCGCCGCTGACAAAAATGGGTCAGCTTCATTCTCTGATCATTAACTATTTCTACTTCCTCGTAGTTGCACTGCATTTCTCCCTATAGTACAGATATATCCGGAAATAGTCGTGACCAGATAGCATCTGGGTTATGAAGTGGTTTACTCCAGTGCCTCTCGTTCAGTACCATCTTGCTGACTTTTCTACGGTGGGAGATACAACCGATCTCGTTCTCCAGTTTTCTGCTTCGTTCTGTCCATCGGTTACATTTGAAAAAGCTATGCTCAGCATCATCAACGATTTCTTCTTCCTCGTATATACACGTATTCGTACTGCATGTCTCACTATAGTACAGATATTTCCGGAAATAACCGTGACCAGATGTCCACTTGCCGCTTCTCTCGTTTCTCCAGTGTTCTCTGTTGCGCCTGTTGGTTGGCAAGAAAAATCTTTCTCCGCACAGGGCTACTGTTCTCTGCACATAGGTTAGTTTTTTTCGCTCGGGTCCGTCTTTGTGACGTCGGTGCCAAGATTTCAGATCCATATGGGAGTATGCTGTTAGTAGTCTCCATGAGTACCCATCCATATACTTGGGAGGTGTCCTCCAATATTTTCCCTAAGACAGGTCAATCATACTATTATCATGACGACTTTTGTTGTTACGTATTTTATCTGTTACTTTTGTCCGATCCACAACTGCATGATGACACATTTTTTCAGATGATAAAATATAGACAAATAAATCATTCCGTCGATATACTATTCGTTAAATTAACAAAAATGATTCGTTGTGTTAATGAATCTTATTCGTTGTATTAATGAACAGAGAAAGGAAAATTTATGAAAACTCCATACTAAAGTGCCTTGTGATGATTATAGAGGTGTTTAAACTACGACAATTAATTATTTATAGTGATTACAAAAACTATGTAATATTTGGAAAATCAAGTTTTCAACGAAACAACAATCTGATTACCGCCTGATCTTGTACACTATTCAACTAACTTAATAGCGGGGCTCCCCCGCTCTACTATAGACCTATTCAACGCTTCACATCATATGAATGCACCTCAATCCAGTATGTTCGTCAACATCGTCCACATCTATGTTAAATATAATAATAATCACGATAAGGAAGATGATAATGGTCATGTTGATGAGTGTGAGATCAGCTGAATTATGCAAACGAGTAAAACGTCGACCGCACTTTGACGTCTCTGCCACCGTTGCTGGCGTATATGCTGTTTGTACAACTCGTCGTAGTAGTATTTTTTATAGTAAAACAATTTGAATGCTGCTCGCCAAATGAACGCATGCACTTAGTTAAACCATGCGCAAAGAGAGATTAAATTCTGTTTCAAAGAACGCAGTGAGAATGTAAAGAGTGAGAGAGCACCAGATAGGGTTGCCATATACTGTTTTTTTATACTTTATTTGCAAAATAATATCAATTGATATATTTTTAGGATAATTCTTACAAAAAGGAAATTTTTTATATATCTGTTCAAAAATCCACTTACTCGAGATTTCTTATGTCCTTTTTATAAGACAAGTGACAGTTGGTATCTAGTTAAAGTGTTTTGAATGTTGTGTTAATATATTTAAATTTCGCATAAGGTGTCTAGAGTTTTATTCCTTAGCTCCCATGGAGCCTCAACATCTGAGATAAAAAAAATCCAGCATTGCTTTAAAGACTTCATATTCATATTTTCAATTAAAAAATGTTGTTTATTTTTTTATATTCAATTAATGCTCTAATTCGAAAAATTTTCGTGAATTTTTTTTGTGTACTGTTATTATTGAAATAATTATCATTGAAAATAAAGGATTCTGAAAAAAATTAAAAACTTTTAAGCCTTAGAATGCTTGATGTTATTAGTTGCAATTGTTTCGTCTTATCCATATTGGTACTTTGCATATATTTAAAGTTCATAAAATGTTCAACATTAATGAAATAAATTTAATTTTAATCTGATAATGAGTTAGAGTGTACGAAATAAAAATTTATTAAACAAGTATATACGGCCGTAAGTTTGGCCAGACCGAATATTATGTACCCTCCACCATGGATTGCGTAGAAACTTCTACTAAAGACTGTCATCCACAATCGAATTACTTGGGTTGTGGTAATATAGACCGATATGGACCTTGTTTGGTATGGTTGTTAGCGGCCATGTAGTAGCACAATGTACCAAATTTCAACTGAATCTGATGAAATTTGCTGCTCCAAGAGGCTCCAAAACCAAATCAGGGGATCGGTTATATAAACCTATATATAATTCTGGACCGATATGGAATAATTTTTGTATGGTTGTTAGTGTCCATATAGTCACACAAACACACAAAATTTCAACTGAATCGGATGAAATTTGCACCACTAAGAGGCTTCAAAACCAAATCTGGGGATCAGTTTATATGGGGCTATATATGATTATCGACCGATATAGACCAATTTTGGCATGGTTATTAAAGACCATATACTAACACCATGTACCAAATTTCAGCCGGATCGGATGAAACTTGCTTTTCTTAAAGGCTCCGCAAGGCAAGTCTGGGGATCGGTTTATATGGGGGCTATATATAATTATGGACCGATGTGAACCAATTTTTCCATGGATATTAGAGACTATTTACTAACACCATGTACCAAATTTGAGTCGGATTGGATGACATTTGTTCTCTAAGAGGCTCCGCAAGCCAAATCTTGGTTTATATGTTTACTATATATAATTATGGACCGATATAGACCAATTTTGGCATGGTTATTAAAGACCATATACTAACACCATGTACCAAATTTGAGCCGGATCGGATAAATTTGCTTCTCTTAGAGGATCCGCAAGCCAAATCTGGGGGTCCGTTTATATGAAGCTAGGTTAGGTTAGGTTATGTGGCAGCCCGATGTATCAGGCTTACTTAGACTATTTAGTCCATTTGATACCACAGTGGTGAACTTCTCTCTTATCACTGAGTGCTGCCCGATTCCATGTTAAGCTCAATGACAAGGGACCTCCTTTTTATAGCCGAGTCCGAACGGCGTTCCACATTCCAGTGAAACCACTTAGAGAAGCTTTGAAACCCTCAGAAATGTCACCAGCATTACTGAGGTGGGATAATCCACCGCTGAAAAGCTTTTTGGTGTTCGGTCGTAGCAGGAATCGAACCCACGACCTTGTGTATGCAAGGCGGGCATGCTAACCATTGATATGACCCATTTGCAATACCATCCGACCTACATCAATAACAACTACTTGTGCCAAGTTTCAAGTCTATCGGAATTTAGCGTGATTTCAACAGACGGACGGACATACTTAGATCCGCTCAGAATTTCACCACGACACAGAATATATTCGAGTATATACACTAATAGAAAAAATTACGTTCCACAGTCGTGAACGAACGGTGACAAAATGAAACGGAAACGTTCACAAAAAAATCAAAACGGAATGTTCACAATTTCGTCTAGGCGAGTTCACGATTTCATGAACGGCATCCGTTTTTCTTTGGCCATGAGAAGTCTTAAAATAATCGTTTGACGTTATTATGGCAACTGCCTCGGCGGTGCAATGTGCTAAGGCGACTGTTAACACGTATGGTGCAGAAAATACAGGTTCGAGTCACGCTAGCGGAAATCGTTTTTTAATTTTGTTTATAAAGTAACCATAACGTTTTCAGATCATGAACACTGGTTGTTGTTTTGACAACGCATGGTGTCATTTTATCGTTGTCAGATTGACACCGCCTGTTCTCAGTTTGACACCACATGTGTGTTGATTCACTTTCATGAACGAAACGTTTTGAAATGAGCACGCCGTGCATGAGTTTTTCTATGAGTGTACTTTATGGGGTTTTAGAGCAATATTTCGATGTGTTACAAACGGAATGACAAAGTTAATATCCTATGGTGGAGGGTATAAAAATCGGAATATAATAACACTCTTTTTTTATTATGACATAATATTGAAATGTGTATGATTGTTGCAAAAGTTTTGTCCGATACTGTATATGGAGGACAATTTTTTCAAAAAGCTTAAACCACGGATCTTTACAAACACCTTAAGTAACGTCCTATGCACAGGGAAGGGATATGATTCAATAGCGTAATGTTAATTGTTCGCGGATAAAAAGGAAATGTTTGCTGCAAAAATAGAACATAAATATGCTTGCCGTGAAAACAACATGGTTGCACCAGATCTGTTGCACGTTCGAAGTGCAAAAGTGACATAATGACCTTGAAACATATTTGCGGTGATCACATTCCTTTTCTGGGTGTATCAAAGGACAAAGAGTGAATTCGGATTAAAAAACCTTAAAAAAGTTGAAAATTCGTGTCCAATAACAGGTTTGTTCGCGTACTTTCCAGTAAAAAATATCCAGTAAAAACTAGCAAGATAATAAGAGTGTATTTTACTCCCTTTGCTTAAAATTGCGCGAAAAGTACGCGAACAGTATCCAGTAATTATTTGAACATTCAAAATGTCAGCTTCTAAAACATTAAAAACAAAAAACGAATCCTGTTTTTTAACTTCCAATTGTAGTTACGGAACATGTACATTGTACTGGTGCTTTGTTAGTTATCGACAATAAGCTGGCAAAGTATGCTATGGTTTGCAAGAAAAAAATTCTCTAGCAAAAACTTGCAATTTCTCTATCTGATAACTGTCAAATTTGTCAAATTTTTGGTGTTAACGAACGACTTCCAGTAAAAGTTTGTGATAATTATCAAAAATTATCGAGTTCTCGAATTGAACTAATAAATGCTTTACACTTATCTCTACATAGGTGCTAAAATATAAATGTATCTGGCAACACTAGTTGATGTGCGAGAGTTTTGCGATACTCTCCTTATATTTGATATATGCAATGAGACAACTAGTTTGTTTTGTATGTGTGTGCCGATAGAGGAATTGGGGACTTATTTGGGATTCTGTGGATATGTAAACTGGTATGTTTGTGTGTGTATATGCTAGGAAACCGTAACGAAGACTCTTTAAGAAATTCACACTTATGAAATACATATTTTATTGGTCACAAATGCACGCATGAGGAATAAGTAAAAGGGATGAAATAACTTCTATTGCATGTCCATAAATACAATTCTACTCGGCCCACGGCACATATGTATGTCTTTATCAATCATTGTTTAATGTTTGCCTAGTTGACTCATTCATCATCGGTTTTTCTCCTGTCCATCCATCGAAGCGACAAATCATTCGTTGTCCATTTTAGCAGATAACCAACCATTCATATTTTTATTCTCTTTGTGTATTGTACTTCTTCTTCTGCTACCGCGGCTTTATAATCTATATTGAATCCAACTTCGACGGTACTTAAGAATTGTATTTTCAGCGTTGCTCTCGTATTTCTATGCCTTGTGGAGCTGCAGCAGCAGCAGCTCCCAACCGTCTACACCCCCAACATGCACTCATCGCAGTTTTTAATTTGCCTCACGTAAAAGAGTAACACACGTAATTATTATTGTGTGGACTTTCTATTTCTCTCTCGCTCTCTGAGGGAGACCAACTTACAGTGTTGCTAAATACATTTTATCAAACTACATTTAATTGCTTTCACTTACTTTACATAGAAATGATGAGAAGAAGGTAACATAAATTTTTTCAAATAAACTTATAATGAAGTGACAAAATCAAGAAACAATCCTACCATTCCCTGTCGAGTGTTTTTTACGGCCTAAATCACCGTTTGACAAAGGCAAAATCATTTTATTATGCGTGAAAAATGGCCTATCGTGCACACAAAAAAATTTTTTTCTGATTCAATCACCAAATTAATTGATCCAATTAATTTTTTAATTGAAATGTCTTCAATCACGAAAATGATAGTATCAATCACAGTTTTAATTGGGCATAGAAAAAATTCTTGATTAAAAATTGAATTGATTTTTTCAGCAAATTTCAATTAATTTTTTAATTGATTCAATTAAAAATTTAATTGATGTTGATTGCAAAACTCAATTAATTTATTAATTAAAAAAGGTAACTATTTTTAATTACTTTCTGAATTGGCTTAGAGTTTTTATTTGGATTAACAAATGATTATTTGAAATACATTTTTAATTAAAAATTAAAAAAAAAAATCGCAACTTTTTTTTAATTGTATCAATTAATTTTTTAATTAAAAATTTTAAAATTTTCAATCATTGACTTAATTAACTTAATGTTTTTATCATGATTAAAAAGTTAATTGTATCAATTAATTAATTAATTGACAAAATTTTCAACTTCAATTAACTTTGTAATTGGAAATATTTTGGTGATATTTTTTTCTGTGTGGTTATATACAGAGCGATAGAGGATTAAAATTGTTGTTCGTAAAATTTTTTGGCACAAAGATCAATTCTATGCCTAGATTTTCACAAATATTATTATGACTAAGGGCCTATTCGAAACCGAAACTTTTTACTAGCATTGGTAAAAATTTGATGTAAATCGAGGTGAGTATAATTTCACTAGCCCAGGGTGCTAGTAAGAAATTTGACATTTGTTGAAAATTCTTGACATTTACAACTTTACTAGGCTTGGCATGTTTTGATTATATCAAAACAAACAAAAATTAGTTTTATTTTTTTTAAAGATATGAGTACACCAAATTAGCAATTGTTTTTCACCATAGTAAATTGATATCTCACCACAGTAAAAAGTTTCGAACAGGCCCTAACCAGTGGTGCCAACTGTTTTGGGCTGAAAATCGTAAATTTTAAAAATATTTTTCGTCAAAATCGTCAATTCATCCCAAAGAATTCGTCAAAAAATCGTCACTCATAAAACAGTTGAAAAAAAAGATTTAGGAACAAAATAAAAATTTTATTCAAACATCTGAGGCATCCATATATTGTATACACAATAAAGCTGTTATTAAAAAAGGGGTTTATTCATTTTAGTTACATGAATAATGCCATTTAAATCTCTAAGTAAGTCATATAGTTTCCAGTTTTTTAAACGACGATTAATTGAAATAAATTTTTAATTAATTTAAATTAATATATCTGATTGTGACCATATGTACTACATTGTTTAACAAAATTTTCTTGACAGAAAAATTTCCTATTCTCCAAGCGAATTTAAATCCTTATTACTTGCTCATGTATAATTTTTTTTATTATTACTATTATCGGTAATGAATAAATAAATAAATTGAATTTAACTAAACTGGTTCCATAGCAATCAAAATTATTTCGCTTTAAATAGTTTATAGACAAAAGAATACCTTGCAATATTTACGTTTCAAAGGGATTTCGAATTTTAGGTTTATTTATATTGATTGCTTTGAAATTTCTTTCTACATTGGAGACGGCTGGGAGCAAGCTACATATAAATTGTCATATTATTGAGATCCAAAATAACATGTTTACATTACAACTTATGAAAATCGTCAACTTATAACTACATCTCTTTGAAAAATCGTCAAAAACCCTTAAAAGGAAACACTTGAGTCGAGCATTTTAAAAAATCGTCATCTCATAACTAAGTTGTTTAAAATCGTCGTCAAATCGTCAGAGGCCAAATTTACCATCAAAAATCGTCAAAATGACGAAAAATCGTCAGAGTTGGCACCGCTGGCCCTAACCAATAAAAATTAATTGCCACTTTAAAATTTTTGAGAGAAATTATCCGGAAGATACTTTGGCAACCCTATTTCATGTGGTGCATATACGATAAGCTCACTACTCTCGAACAAGTGTTACGTTTTACTTATTCTCCCACATATGTTGAGTGCATTCATAATATAGGAAACAAAAAAATTGCGCCTCACACCTACTGCTCATTCATTTTTACATTCACCACAAACAAGACCCTGATGTCGCGTATACGGTTATACTGGCACGTAGTCTTCTTCTTTGTGGTACATTCACAAAACCCACCACCACCCCCAAGTGCATGTACTTTGGATCCCACAAACATCGCAAATGTAGTCGATGTGCACAGCAGTGTTGTCAACATGGCGATGATTATATTCTCAATATTTGAAGAATATACATAAATGAGATTAGTGATCAAAAAAATTTATTATTATTTGTTTTTTAATTAAAATGTCTTCAATCCCAAAAATTACAGCATCAATCACCAACGTTAATTAAAAAAATAATTGATCCAAATAAAAAAAAATCAATTGATAATGGCAGTGGAAACGGTGATGAAAACCATTTCTCGCACGAAAGAGAGAAGAGCATTTTCTCGCAAGGACGTTTTAGCATCTTTTACTGGTATTAGTATTGGTTTTTAAAACATTTACAGCCAATCTTAATTGCTTTCTCCTCGGATTTGGAAAATGTTACTCAAAAGTCTTGTCGTCATATGTCTGCCAGAATATTAGTATATTTATCTCAAAGAAACAAGGTTTCAGTAGTAACTGTAGATTTCCTTGAAGAAAATTAATCTCAGGCCCAAAACAAGTGTTGAAAAAAAGATCGAGCAGGTACAGCTCGTAAGGATTCAAGAGTGCACAATATACTTCACATGCATCTCTGAGCTATGGATAGTTCTGACTCATATATTTCTTGTTTACAAGAACCATAATTAAAAACAAGTATATACGGCCGTAAGTTTGGCCAGGCCGAATCTTATGTACCCTCCACCATGGACTGCGTAGAAACTTCTACGAAAGACTGTCATCCACAATCGAATTACTTAGGTTGTTGTATCTTAAAACTTCTTAACATCGTTTTCTAAATTGTGACTTAGTCCATACGTGGTAGAGAGCTAGAATTAAAATATGGGGGTCGCTTATATGGGGGCTATATACAATTATGAACTTGATATGGACCAATTTTTGTGTGATTGGGGATCGATTTATCTGAGGGCTATATATAACTATAGACGGATATGGACTTAGTTGGGCATGGTTTTTAACAGTCATATAATGGCACAATGTACCAAATTTCAACTGACTCGGATGAAATTTGCTCCTCCAAGAGGCTCCAAAACCAAATTTCAGGATCGGTTTATATGGGGGCTATATGTGATTATGGACTAATATGGACCAATTCCTGCATGGTTGTTGGATATCATATACTAACATCACGTACAAAATTTCAACCGATTCGGATGAATTTTGCTCTTCCAAGGGGCTCCGGAGGTCAAATATGGGGATCGGTTTATATGGGGGCTATATATAATTATGGACCGATTTCGACCAAACACCATGTACCAAATTTCAGCCGGATAGGATGAAATTTGCTTCTCTTAGAAGCTCCGCAAGCCAAATCGGGGGATCGGTTTATATGGGGGCTATATATAATTATGGACCGATGTGGACCACTTTTTGCATGGTCATTAGAGACCCTATACTAACACCATGTAAAAAATTTCAGCCGGATCAGATCAAATTTGCTTCTCTTAGAGGCTCCGCAAGCCAAATCGGGGGATCGGTTTATATGGACGCTATATGAGGCCATATATTAACACCACGTACCAAATTTCAACTGAATTAGATGAATTTTGGTCTTCCAAGAGGCTTCGGAGTTCAAATCTGGTGATCGGTTTATATGGGGGTCATATATAATTATGGACCGATGTGGACCATTTTTTGCATGGTCATTAGAGACCCTATACTAACACCATGTACCAAATTTCACCCAGATCGGATGAAATTTGCTTCTTTTAGAGGCTCCGCAAGCCAAATCGGGGGATCGGTTTATATGGGGGCTATATATAATTATTGACTGATGTGGACCAATTTTTGCATAGTTGTTAGAGACCATATACTAACACCATGTACCAAATTTCATCCGGGTCGCAAGAAATTTGCTTCTCTTAGAGGCTCCGCAAGCCAAATCGGGGGTTCGGTTTATATGGGGGCTATATATAATTAAGGACCGATGTGGACCAATTTTTGCATGGTTGTTAGAGATCATATGCTGACACCATGTACCAAATTTCAGCCGAATCGGATAAAATTTGCTGCTCTTAGAGTTCCCGCAAGCCAAATTTGGGGGTCCGTTTATATGGGGGCTATACGTAAATGTGGACCGATATGGCCCATTTGCAATACCATCCGACCTACATCAATAACAACTACTTGTGCCAAGTTTCAAGTCGATAGCTTATTTCGTTCGGAAGCAAGCGTGATTTCAACAGACGGACGGACGGACGGACATGCTCAGATCGACTCAGAATTTCACCACGACCCAGAATATATATACTTTATGGGGTCTTAGAGCAATATTTCGATGTGTTACAAACGGAATGACAAATTTAATACACCCCCATCCTATGGTAGAGGGTATAAAAAAACAAACAAAAAACGTCAATTTCCTCAAAAAGTCATTAAACGTTTTAAATTGCTTGGATTACAAAAAAAGCAAATAAAATTGCTAAAACATTCGACATGTTTAGGGGTTTGAGCATGAAGATTTTTCCGTCTTACCCCCATTTTCATGAAGCTCCGTTAGTGTTCAGTTAGCTAACGAACTTTTAAATTTTACTGTGGACATATCTGTCATCTTGCCTATATATTCCACATACCAGTTAGAAATGTAACTGCCGAACATTTTTCAGTTAAAGTTGACCGGAGAGAAGATATTTGCAATTTACTATCTGTTAACTGGCAGTTAAAGCCAAACGGAGCTACAAGAAAATGGCCATTAATATATTCAGCATTTTTGTTTTCCTAGTCAAGAGCTACAGCTTTGCTGAAGGATGCAAAAACAAATAACACCGTTTTTTGAGGTATTTATGGCCATTACTTTAAAAGGGGGCGTGTCCCGCCCATTTTTTTCTAAAATCCATTTTTTTATAACAATAACTACAAATCTCACTCACCAAATTTTGAGAAGTTAAAATGGTGGGAAGTATTTTTTGCCCTTAAAATCATGATTTAGCCCATAGTGCATTGAATGAGCCCAAGTTGTGTGCTAAAATGCAATTTACCTGATCAATGACGAATCGGTCTCTTCCCCGTGTTTTGAGCAGAACTGGAAATGGTTCATACAAACCAGGGACTAGTCTGCAATTTCCAATCTTCCCCAATTTGACCGATATCATCTATCTTTTAGACGCGAAAAGCATCACCCATATTCGTTTAGGTTAGGTCCTTAACCACTCAAAAAATCCCTTCTATAACACATCCTCCCAAACACATTCTGCTTCAATCATATGTACATATTTTCATGATTGGTGCAAACAAAATATTATTTTATTGTTTAAACATATTATATTTCTCCTTAGACATGCATTGGTAGAAAAAACTTTTAATGACGTTTTCTTTGTGTGTACTATATATTTTTAAGACCATAGTTGGTTACTTCCATTTTTTTATTGCAGCATACTCTCTCGGTCTCTCTTGCTAATGCTAGTTTATGAACATTATATGCTTGCTCTTAAAAATAATGTGCTAAAAGTTTGAATTCCAAACATATAATTTTTACACATTTTTATACAAAAAAAAAGTCTTTCTCGTCCGTGTAGATTTTATACAAAAAAAGGCCACCAATATTTTTTGATCAAAATAAAGATCAACCACAAAAATTAATTGAATCAATTCAATTTTTAGTGGGAACAATAAATTTTTTAATTGGGTTCGGCGATTTGTAGTATTACTTCTGTGATTGAGGACAGTTTAATTAAATAATTTCGTGATTGAAACCAAACATTATTGTTTTCTATGTACATATATGTATCGCCAAATTTTCACATGTAGAGTAGAACCGACATATTTTTTCTGTCGCCTTTGGAAATTCATGGTCTTCTCATAGGATCATGAAACAGCATTTGCTTAGTAAAAAAGTAGTTAGCATTGCTGATTTTGGTATTAAATTGGCAACACTGATATGTACTGAGAGTAAATATTGTGAGAGCGAGTAAAAAAAGAGGACTAGAAATAGACCCCCACATGTCTTGAAGCCAAATCGGAAAATTTGTAATCAGGCAGGCACAGAGTAGTTCCAAACCTAAGATGCGACGAGTGAGTGAGTGAGTTTACGCTGATTCTGAATTAAAACAAAACAAACAAAAAAATAAACCAGAAGCCGTGTGTGTTTGTCTGATGTGACGGGTTTGTCGATGGGTAATTTTTTGCTCGAAACATATGAGGTGTTGTTGTTGTCATCACCGATGAGCATTGCAAACAGCAATGGACAAACAAGACTAGCCAGCCAGTCAGTCGGCGGTAGTCATCATCCGCATAGTTGGTTTTCGGAAAATCGGTTTTAATTTTTAAACGTCAGCAACTTATTTTCAAACTCGAATTAAATATAGAGAATTACAAAAAAAGTTTTCCCATGGATAACGAAATAACAAAGTGTAAAGAAATTATTTTATTAATTCCATGAAAATTTATGAGATTTTTTTTTTTTTTTTGGTGGTGAAACCGATGCTCGTTTGATGCATTTTCTGCTGTGATTTTTGCATAAAAAAGGGGTGTTCTTGCATATACCTATGTATGTACTTGGGGTGCCCTCAAACTCCTTAGTCTGCCTCCCCCAAGAGAAGAGCTACAGCCACCGTTATAATAACGACTATTGTGTGTATGCGTAATGTTGAGCCGTATTGACGTGGGTAGTAGTCAGTAGTGAGCGAGAGAGTAAATGAGAAGATGCATCGTGTAAGAAAATTATATATTTTTTTCATTTTTAACGACACGTGAATAACACAAAAGTTAAGTTTTTATTGCAACCCAAAAATTGAAAAAGTTGTCGCACAAATTGTCGATGTTACCCAACATTTCTTCTGTTTTTTTTTTCACAACAACAATAACTACAGCCAGAACGATAGTAATGTTGCATTGTAGCCCCCAATGTATGTGAATGAGTGTGAGAGTGTAGTAATAATCAACGAAAATAAGCTCATACAACACCAGCAACAACAAATTGAAATCAACTAAGAGCAGTAACAGCAGACAGCCTAGTTGTGGCATCGATTACTATCATAATACTACAAACAATTACACCACCAACAACAAATACTACAGCCTAAGCTAATCACCAAACGATATACTCTACGTCAACAGTGACTGCGGCCAAAGTAATAGCAGAACGTAAGTAACGACGTAACGTAACGTAATGTAACAAAAATACAAAACACATAAAATAAAAGATGAATAGACCAACAAGAGGTCTCTTATCTACTATGTAGATGATGACAAACCCCCCCAAATGCTTCCTTGTCCCCTTGCTCACTATCCCTCTCTATCACCCACGCTTACTCTATGTTTTTTTGTTTGTATTTTGTCATGCCAAGTATCTTAGGCCGGCTATGATGTCCATATGTATAAAACAGGTACTATGTTGGTTGGGTGGTGACGTTCGGTTAGTTTATGTTGATGTGTAGTAGCCAAGCAGCCTGGTAGGATGATGACAGACAGGAATACAAACAATCAAGAGTAGCCTGTCAGGTGGGTTGTGGGGGTGTGGTGGGAATGTGAATGGAGAGACAAACAAGGAAATGCCAGAAAAAGATGTTGATATACTAGCGTCTTAATATTTGGAGTAGTGTTGAGTGACATCCTGATCGAAATTACCTTAATAACAATAGAGGTTGGCATGTGAACATATCGGGATAAGTGGCGTGAATCACGTATGAAATTGCGTGAGAATAAGTGAACATATTTAAGTGCAGAGAAATTATACGGTGTTGGAAATTATTCAAGCAATTATTGAATAAAATCTATTTGTTATATTGGTGAAGTGTACATGAGTGTTAGATTTTTCATCGTGAGAGTGATTTAAAATGACGATAAAAAGTTACTGTACTGACGGATAATGGTTCATATTGATATTAAATAGATTTTTGTGTTTCCTATTAATAATAATTCGAAGGATATTTTTTTATACCCTAAACCGCAAATATAAGGTATAACGATCCACATTGCTTTTGGTGTCCATCTATTGTTTGTTAGATCGGAATTTCTTAAAAAGTCTATGAAATTTGGTACAGAATATGTGTTTGGTGCAAGGACTCATGCTGTTAAATTTGGAAAATAGTCGGTTTACATTTATACGCTCCTCAATCCGAGAATAAAAACAGGTATTGCACAATGTGTTTGGGAATCCCGATAAATGGCCTACAAACAAGTGGAGGCAATGCTCTTCGAGAGAAATGTTACAGCTTAGGCCAAATTGGGAAAAATGGTCATCCAGACTTCAATGTGAAAAATAGATCTTTTTGTCCACTATCCGATGGTAAAAATAGAAAAACACATTTTTTTGTCAAAATTCGTTTTTATTATTCAACATAGTTCCCTTCAAGAGCGATACACAATTATAACGACCTTCCAATCTTTTGATACCTCTTCATTGCAGCCAAATTTTTTCCCTGCGAGCATCCTTTTGAGGTCTGAGAACAAGAAAAAGTCGCTGGGGGCCAGATCTGGAGAATACGGTAGGTGGGGAAGCAATTCTAAGCCCAATTCATGAATTTTTGCCATCGTTCTCAATGACTTGTGGCACGGTGCGTTGTCTTGGTGGAACAACACTTTTTTCTTCTTCATATGGGGCCGATTTGCCGCGATTTCGACCTTCAAAAGGCTCCAATAACGCCATATACTAGTCACTGTTGATGGTTTTTCCCTTCTCAAGATAATCGATAAAAATTATTCCATGCGCATCCCAAAAAAACAGAGGCCATTACTTTGCCAGCGGACTTTTGAGTCTTTCCACGCTTCGGAAACGGTTCACCGGTCGCTGTCCACTCAGCCGACTGTCGATTGGACTCATGAGTGTAGTGATGGAGCCATGTTTCATCCATTGTCACATATCGACGGAAAAACAAGGGTGTATTACGAGTTAACAGCTGCAAACATCGCTCAGAATCATCAACACGTTGTTGTTTTTGGTGAAATGTGAGCTCGCGCGGCACCCATTTTGCACAGAGCTTCCGCATATCCAAATATTGATGAATTATATGACCAACACGTTCCTTTGATATCTTTAAGGCCTCTGCTATCTCGATCAACTTAATTTTACGGTCATTCAAAATCATTTTGTGGATTTTTTGATGTTTTCGTCGGTAACCACCTCTTTCGGGCGTCCACTGCATTCACCGTCCTCCGTGCTCATTCCACCACGCTTGAATTTTGCATATCAATCAATTATTGTTGATTTCCCTGGGGCAGAGTCCGGAAACTCATTATAAAGCCAAGTTTTTGCTTCCACCGTATTTTCCCCCCTCAGGAAACAGTATGTTATCAAAACACAAAATTCCTTTTTTTCCATTTTTTCACAATAACAAAAGTTGCTTCACAAAAGACGCTCTATCTCACAAACTAATTGACTTACGAACGCCAAATTTTGACACGAATCATTTGAATGTTGGTACTATATAATATGCATTTAATACTAGCGACGCCATCTATGTGTTAGACCGGGGACTTATCAGCCAACCTGTTATGAATCACGTCAGTCGTGAACAAAATCCAAAGCAACTCTCGAACATCTGCGTAAATGGGTCTAACACAAATATGTCGAGCATGAGAGAAAAATATTAACCGGTTTTTAAACAATCACAGAAAACCTAAGCATTGTCGCATTAAATTCACGATAAGAAAATCCGTTCGTTGGAGAGGGTATTTCAAGGAACTTCTTAATGGTGATAGATAGCAAGCCTGCAACAGAATAATTACCTTTATGCCAAGAAGATAATGACGAGATAAACATAATAACAGGACAAGAACTTAGCCAAGCACTACAAAAGATGAAATTGGGGAAGGCTGCAGAACACGATAGTATAGCCCCGGAACTACTAAAATTTATGGTTGAATTGGTGAAAAATCCAGCATGGATGACGGCCAGGATACCGCGCGACTGGTAAATAGTTATAATCAACCCAATATTCAAAAAGTAGATAATCAACTGTGCCAAGCCCATAGAGGAATGTCCCTTCTATCGGTGGCTGGCAAAATCTATTACAGAATTTGAACAAGTAGATTTGGGAGTGAAGTCGAGAATCAACTCGAAGAGGAACAGTGTGGCTTTAGACCCAACAGGGAAACCCTAGACTTGATATTTTCAGTGAGACAAATATCAGAAAACATCGATGCTTTCTTCATCTAGAGAAGGTTTACGAAATATAGAAGGTGTTTGATCAGACGAATAAAAACTTTACAAAACCTCGGAAGAATGTATGTATCACATGGAGACATATTGAGCCCATATCTATTTATAATCTTAATGACGTCATAATAAAACCTGCAAATAGTCATTATAACAATAAATATTGGAAAGTGGAAAATGCAACAAGCGAAGATATCAATGCTGGCATACGTAAAGGATGTGACGTTAGAAGCATATAACAGAATATCAAAATACTTGCAACAAAATATAAACATTTTCGTAAACGAGACGACAAGACGGGATCTGCGCATTAACACAAAGAACACAGAAACCATGGTTATCAACCGAAATATATGTGACCACCAACTCTATATCGGAGCAGAATCTTCAAAACATGTAGACCATTTTTGTTATTGTTGTGCGCTACTATGCGAAGAAGGGAAAACAGTCTAGGACCTGAGCACTTGCAAGTCTTTACCTGAACAGGAATTTTATTAGCAAGGGCGAACTAATAAAAAGTAATAGAAAGTAGCGGGTTTCAAATCAACTTAAGTACCAACACTTACTTATGGAAGTGAATTTTGGGCACTCACAACTAAAAATCAAAAGAAAATCCAAACATTAGAAATGAAATATCTACGCCGGGTCACAGGAAAATACCCGGAGAGACATACCATACCATAATGATATCATTAGACATAATCTAGAAATCGAGCCCCTTAATGAACCAAAATCTACACTACATAGGGTCGTGGGTTTAACCCTAGTTTCGACCGAACACCAAGAAGTTTTTCAGCAGTGGATTATCCCCTCTCAGTAATGCTGGTGACGTTTCTGAGTGTTTCAAAGTTTCTTCAAATGGTTTCATCGGAATGTGCAACGCCATTTCGCCTATAAAATAGAGGTCCCTTGTCATTGAGCTTAATATAGAATCGGGCAGTACTGAGTGATAAGAGTTCACTACTATGGTATCACCATGGACTGAATAGTCTAAGTGATCCTGAAATATCGGGCTGCCACTATATCTAACCTAAGTATGTACTCCTTTGGTGCTAAGTGAAAGATAAGATCTAATCCAAAAGTCCAGCCAGGGACCCTCCTGAAATGTTTCCACACCCATAGACATAACATATGTCTTGGCTAACCAAAGTCCATCATTGGTACATCTCTTAAAGAAAAATTTGCCAACCACAATGCCTGTTTGGTGTTTTTTGGTACCACAAATATTTCGTATAAGAAAAAATTTTATAGGAAAATAACTGATACAAGAACAATTTGACAATCATTCTAGATGACAATCATATTAAATATATATCTCCTATAAGTGATATATAGTATATTAATAGGTAGAAAACAAACATATATATAAAAGAAACTTTTTTCTTATATGAGAAAACCACATTTAAAAATAAAGTTATGGTTTTATCAGACATTCTTATAGCCGTTATCTACTATATGTCACAAAGACTCACATACAAGCATGTACAAAAAATAGTAATATTTTCACAATATGAATCCATCCAAACATCTATCGTTATTTCAGTGTCCCACATACTATAAAAATACTACAAAATACGATTATGTAGTCGATGTTTATACACTCTCTCTATCACACACATTCATACAAATACAGATATATAATACATATCCTGTGCCAGGGTTTTCAAACTAATGTAAATTTATATAAAAACCTACGTGTGGGAGAATTTACAAGAACACACACACATATATACTTAATAAAATTGTTGTCGAGTTCCAACTATGGGAAATTGTAGAAGCGCGTAAGAGTGGCTAATTTTGTTTTCTTGCAGGAGTAGACGGCAGCACTACTTATGTTTTGTACTTGTACTACAAATGTATTTGAATGCATACACATATGTCTTGCACACACATACACATTTTACATATTCATTCTTGATAAAAATTTGGTATTTTGGATTGGTATGTGTTGTTATTTTACTATGGTGCTGTACTACATCGATGTCTTTTGAGAAAGAGAGAAAGAGAGAGTGTGTAAGAGTATGTTTGAAATGCATTGCATGCACCACATACACAACAATAAAATCGAATTCAACTTCAATAAGTGAAATGAATCTTAACTAGAGCTAAACTTGTTAGCTATGGCGGCAACAACATCAACAGCACCTTGCAAAAAATATGAGAGTAAGCCATTTTTGGCACAGTGATTAATTATCCAAGCAATGTGAGCATAATGTTATCAGCACTGTGTCTAACATAGTAAATAACGGGTATAAGCCACGGTTGCCACTCGAGCTAAAAATATTTTACCATAATTTGGAGAAAATTTTACCAAACAAAAAAAATCTTATTTTACAAAAGTTTATTTCCGTAGAAAATTTTTTTGTCATTTCTATAGAAAATTTTGTCACAATTTTATTTCCATAGAAAATTTTGTCTAAATGTTATTTCTATCTTGTCAAAATTTTATTTTTATAGAAAATTTTGTCAAAATTTTATTTCTATAGAAAATTTTTCAAAATTTTATTTCTATGGAAAATTTTGTCAAACTTTTATTTTTATAGAAAATTTTATTTCTATAGAAATTTTCGTCATAATTTTATATCTATAGGAAATTTTTTCGAAAATTTTATTTCAATAGGAAGTTTTGTCAAAATTTTATTTCTATGAAAATTTGTCAAAATTTTATTTCTATAGAAAATTTTGTCAAAATTTTATTTCTATAGAAAATTTTGTCATAATTTTATTTCTATAGGAAATTTTGTCAAAATGTTATTTCTATAGAAAATTTGTCAAAATTTTATTTCTATAAAAAATTTAGTCAAAATTTTATTTCTATAGAAAATATTATAAAAATTTTAATTCTATAGAAAATGTTGTCAACATTTTATTTCTATAGAAAAATTTGTCAACATTTTATTTCTATAGAAAATTTTGTCCAAATTTTATTTCTATAGAAAAATTTGTCATCATTTTACTTCTATAGAAAATTTTGTCAAAATTTTATTTCAATAGAAAATCTTGTCAAAATTTTATTTCTATAGAAAATTTTGTCAAAATTTTATTTCTAGAGAAAATTTTGTCAAAATTTTATTTCTATAGAAAATTTTGTCAAAATTTTATTTCTAGAGAAAATTTTGTCAAAAATGTATTTCTATAGAAAATTTTGTCAAAATTTTATTTCAATAGAAAATTTTGTCAAAATTTCATTTCTATAGAAAATTTTGTCAAAATTTCATTTCTATAGAAAATTTTGTCACAATTTTATTTCCATAGAAAATTTTGTCAAAACGTTATTTCTATAGAAAATTTTGTCAAAATTATATTTCTATAGAAAATCTTGTCAAAATTTTATTTTTATAGAAAATTTTGTCAAAATTTTATTTCTATAGAAAATTTTTCAAAATTTTATTCCTATAGAAAATTTTTCAAAATTTTATTTCAATAGAAAATTTTGTCAAAATTTTATTTCTATAGAAAATTTTGTCAAAATTTTATTTCTAGAGAAAATATTGTCAAAATTGTATTTCTATAGAAAATTTTAACAAAATTTTATTTCTATAGAAAATTTTGTCATAATTTTATTTCTATAGAAAATATTGTCAACATTTTATTTCTATAAAAAACTTTTTCAAAATGTTATTTCTATAGAAAATTTTGTCAGAATTTTATTTCTATAGAAAATCTTGTCAAAATTTTATTTTTATAGAAAATTTTGTCAAAATTTTATTTCTATAGAAAATTTTTCAAAAATTTTATTTCAATAGAAAATTTTGTCAAAATTTTATTTCTATAGAAAATATTGTCAAAATTGTATTTCTATAGAAAATTTTAACAAAATTTTATTTCTATAGAAAATTTTGTCATAATTTTATTTCTATAGAAAATATTGTCCACATTTTATTTCTATAAATAACTTTTTCAAAATGTTATTTCTATAGAAAATTTTGTCCAAATTTTATTTCTATAGAAAATTTTGTCCAAATTTTATTTCTATAGAAGATTTTGTTTATATAGAAAATTTTGTCAAAATTTTATTTCTATAGCAAATTTTGTCCAAATTTTATTTCTATAGAAAATTTTGTCAAAAAATTTAGTTCTATAAAAAATTTTTTCAAAAATTTTATTTCAATAGAAAATTTTGTCAAAATTTCATTTCTATAGAAAATTTTGTCAAAATTTCATTTCTATAGAAAATTTTGTCACAATTTTATTTCCATAGAAAATTTTGTCAAAACGTTATTTCTATAGAAAATTTTGTCAAAATTATATTTCTATAGAAAATCTTGTCAAAATTTTATTTTTATAGAAAATTTTGTCAAAATTTTATTTCTATAGAAAATTTTTCAAAATTTTATTCCTATAGAAAATTTTTCAAAATTTTATTTCAATAGAAAATTTTGTCAAAATTTTATTTCTATAGAAAATTTTGTCAAAATTTTATTTCTAGAGAAAATATTGTCAAAATTGTATTTCTATAGAAAATTTTAACAAAATTTTATTTCTATAGAAAATTTTGTCATAATTTTATTTCTATAGAAAATATTGTCAACATTTTATTTCTATAAAAAACTTTTTCAAAATGTTATTTCTATAGAAAATTTTGTCAGAATTTTATTTCTATAGAAAATCTTGTCAAAATTTTATTTTTATAGAAAATTTTGTCAAAATTTTATTTCTATAGAAAATTTTTCAAAAATTTTATTTCAATAGAAAATTTTGTCAAAATTTTATTTCTATAGAAAATATTGTCAAAATTGTATTTCTATAGAAAATTTTAACAAAATTTTATTTCTATAGAAAATTTTGTCATAATTTTATTTCTATAGAAAATATTGTCCACATTTTATTTCTATAAATAACTTTTTCAAAATGTTATTTCTATAGAAAATTTTGTCCAAATTTTATTTCTATAGAAAATTTTGTCCAAATTTTATTTCTATAGAAGATTTTGTTTATATAGAAAATTTTGTCAAAATTTTATTTCTATAGCAAATTTTGTCCAAATTTTATTTCTATAGAAAATTTTGTCAAAAAATTTAGTTCTATAAAAAATTTTTTCAAAAATTTTATTTCTATAGAAAATTTTGTCAAAATTTTATTTCTATAGAGTCGGGGAGCCACCGTGGTGCAATGGTTAGCATGCCCGCCTTGCATACACAAGGTCGTGGGTTCGATTCCTGCTTCGACCGAACACCAAAAGTCTTTCAGCGGTGGATTATCCTACCTCAGTAATGCTGGTTACATTTCTTAGGGTTACAAAGCTTCTCTAAGTGGTTTCACTGCAATGTGGAACGCCGTTCGGACTCGGCTATAAAAATGAGGTCCCTTGTCATTGAGCTTAACATAGAATCGGGCAGCACTCAGTGATAAGAGAGAAGTTCACCAATGTGGTATCACAATGGACTGAATAGTCTAAGTGAGCCTGATACATCGGGCTGCCACCTAACCTAACCTAACCTAACCATTTCTATAGAAAATTTTGTCCAAATTTTATTTCTATAGAAAATTTGAACAAAATTTTATTTCTTAGAAAATTTTGTCAAAATATTATTTCTATATAAAAATTTGTCATCATTTTATTTCCATAGAAATTTTTTTCCAAATTTTATGTCTATAGAAAAATTTATCATCAGTTTATTTCTATAGAAAATTTTGTTCAAATTTTATTTCCATAGAAAATGTTTTCAAAATTTTATTTCTATCGAAAATTTTGTCAAAATTTTATTTCTATAGAAAATTTTATTTCTTTAGGAAATTTTGTCAAAATTTTATTTCTAGAAACTTTTGTCAAAATTTTATTTCTATAGAAAATTTTGTCAAAATTTTATTTCTATAGAAAATTTTGTCAACATTTTATTTCTATAGTAAATTTTGTCAAAATTTTATTTCTATAGAAAATTTTGTTAAAATTTTATTTCTATAGAAAATTTTGCAAAAATTTATTTCTATAGAAAATTTTGTCAAAATTTTATTTCTATAGCAAATGTTTTCAAAATTTTATTTCTATAGAAAATGGTGTCAAAATTTTATTTCTATAGAAAATTTTGTCAAAATTTTATTTTTATCGGAAATTTTGTCAAAATTTTATTTCTATAGAAAATTTTGTCAAAATTTTATTTCTAGAGAATTTTGTCAAAATTTTATTTCTATAGAAAATTTTGTCAAAATTTTTATGTCTATAGAAAATTTTGTCAAAATGTTATTTCTATAGAAAATATTTTCAAAATTTCATTTCTATAGGAAATTTTTTCAAAATTGTATTTCTATAGAAAATTTTGTCAAAATTTTATTTCTATAGCAAATATTTTCAAAATTTTATTTCTATCGAAAATTTTGTCAAAATTTTATTTCTATAGAAAATTTTATTCCTATAGAAAATTTTGTCAACATTTTATTTCTATAGTAAATTTTGTCAAAATTTTATTTCTATAGAAAATTTTGTCAAAATTTTATTCCTATAGAAAATTTTGTCAACATTTTATTTCTATAGTAAATTTTGTCAAAATTTTATTTCTATAGAAAATTTTGTTAAAATTTTATTTCTATAGAAAATTTTGCAAAAATTTATTTCTATAGAAAATTTTGTCAAAATTTTATTTCTATAGCAAATGTTTTCAAAATTTTATTTCTATAGAAAATGGTGTCAAAATTTTATTTCTATAGAAAATTTTGTCAAAATTTTATTTTTATCGGAAATTTTGTCAAAATTTTATTTCTAGAGAATTTTGTCAAAATTTTATTTCTATAGAAAATTTTGTCAAAATTTTTATGTCTATAGAAAATTTTGTCAACATTTTATTTCTATAGTAAATTTTGTCAAAATTTTATTTCTATAGAAAATTTTGTTAAAATTTTATTTCTATAGAAAATTTTGCAAAAATTTATTTCTATAGAAAATTTTGTCAAAATTTTATTTCTATAGCAAATGTTATCAAAATTTTATTTCTATAGAAAATGTTGTCAAAATTTTATTTCTATAGAAAATGTTGTCAAAATTTTATTTCTATAGAAAATTTTGTCAAAATTTTATTTCTATAGAAAATTTTGTCAAAATTTTATTTCTATAGAAAATGTTGTCAAAATTTTATTTCTATAGAAAATGTTATCAAAATTTTATTTCTATAGAAAATGTTTTCAAAATTTTATTTCTATCGAAAATTTTGTCAAAATTTTATTTCTATAGAAAATTTTATTTCTTTCGGAAATTTTGTCAAAATTTTATTTCTAGAAACTTTTGTCAAAATTTTATTTCTATAGAAAATTTTGTCAAAATTTTATTTCTATAGAAAATTTTGTCAAAAATTTTATTTCTGAGAAAATTTTGTCAAAATTTTATTTCTATAGAAAATTTTGTCAAAATTTTATTTCTATAGAAAATGTTGTCAAAATTTTATTTCTATAGAAAATGTTAT
Organism: Haematobia irritans; assembly: GCF_050003625.1. Classification (NCBI taxonomy): domain Eukaryota; kingdom Metazoa; phylum Arthropoda; class Insecta; order Diptera; family Muscidae; genus Haematobia; species Haematobia irritans. Next base: position 218,573,046 of record NC_134398.1, on the reverse strand, counting down.
CAAAATTTTATTTCTATAGAAAATGTTGTCAAAATTTTATTTCTATAGAAAATGTTGTCAAAATTTTATTTCTATAGAAAATGTTGTCAAAATTTTATTTCTATAGAAAATGTTGTCAAAATTTTATTTCTATAGAAAATTTTGTCAAAATTTTATTTCTATAGAAAATTTTGTCAAAAATTCATTTCTATGGAAAATTTTGTCAAAAATTTATTTCTATAGAAAATTTTGTCAAAATTGTATTTCTATAGGAAATTTTGTAAAAATTTTATTTCTTTAGAAAATTTTGCCACAATTTTTGTTCTATAGAAAATTTTGTCAAAATTTTATTTCTATAGATTAGAAATTCATTCTGATGAAGTTTATGTAGTAAATAAAGTGAAAATACTGATACTTAAAAATAAAAATTTTTTGTCAAAAGTTTTCCTCAACATTGAGGTATTTTAAAAAATTGAGCTATAATTTCCATTACCAACATTTTCTAAATTTGTTAGTATCACACATCTTTGAATTTTATGTTCCATGACTACTTTGCTTCGTATGTGCTAGGTACAATAATGCGCGTGCTGACATTCTACACAAATGTTTATAAAAATAGCATCACCTTTGCCACCACCACCATCACCACTCTATTCATTGATTTAACAACTTTTGTATGTAGTATATGTACTCATCGCATGGTGGCTTTCAATATAGTCGTGCAACCAAACACTTACAATAAAGCTACACTCACATGTATAACCAACTCTCACCAACAACAATACTCTCTGGTACAATTGTAAATGCACTGCAAATGTGTTTGGTTCCTTTTCTTCTTCTTCTTTATTGATATCTAAAGAAAATCAAAAAACACTTTAGAATAGGGAAACACACATTTATGTACACGTGGTGGATTGCTTACAAATTTCAACACAAAGGTATATGCTCTCAGAGAGTGAATGACTCTCACAATATGTATATGCTTCTCTTAGTCATAAGTATTGTTACGAATTTGATAATTATAGATATAAGTTTATTTAAATTAGTTTCCGTTAATTTAAAATTTAAAATTGTAACGATAAAATTTCGCTATCACTTGTTGGAATCATCCATTCATTTTCTAGTATTTTCCTGAATTTCTTTTATGTTCTTTTGTTTGCTTACCGAAATGTTAGTTCTTACTCTCTCATAGAATAACAACCCCTTTGCTTTGTTATTTTGCTTTCTCATTTCATCTCATTGTCTATTGTCATTGTTGTTGTAGTAATGCGAGCATATATCTATGTGAGTGTGTATGTGTTTGGCAGCCACCAGACGAATTACTTAATGGTCGTAGATCCTTCTAGCATTGTCTAAGAATGTTCTGGCGTTGCCAGAATATTGTAGTGCTACCAGAATGTTCTCGTATTGCCACACCGTCATATATAAAAGCGCTCGCATGCTGCTAACGAGTCAGTCTTAATTAAAGCGTCAAACGAATAACTTCAGTGTGAACGAATTGTAAAGTGTGAAGTCATAGTAAATAAATTGTAGATTGCCGTTATTTAAAAGAACTGTGTTTTAATTGTCGGGTAATTAAAAACGCCTAAATATAAAAACGTAACAATTGGTGTCAGAAGTGGGATAACGAAAAAAAATCTACAATGAAGTTTAATGAGCTTCGTGTGGAAGACTTAAAAAAGGAATTGAGCAAACTGGAGCTGCCGACAACAGGCAATAAGGCCCAGCTTCAAAAGCGTCTACTGGAAGAGTTTGAACGGCGTAATATGGACATTGCGACGCATGAGTTTGATTATAAGGAAGACATTGATGAATCAATACTCGTCAATACAAGCAGTGTAGAAACTCCATCTGTGGCTTCGAGTGTTGTGGATTACACATCAATGCTCAATGTTTTGAGCAAAATGATGGAAGCAAATTCTAGAAAAATGGAAGAAAAATTCGACGAAAATTCTAGAATGGTCAACGAAAAATTACAACAAATTTCTGAAGGCATGGAGAAACGTGTGGACCATATAGAAAATCAAATTGTGGAATTGGATAAGAAAGTTCTTTCCGTGGATGAGAAAATTATGGTTCATGATGAGAAGTTTCTGCACATCGAGAAAAAAATGTCAGAGCTGGAAATTAAAGGTGGTCCAGTGCGCGTCATCGAGGGCTCAAAAATCAAAACTCCTGTTTTCGATGGCTCAACGTCATTTGATGTCTTCAAATTCCAATTCGAAATGGTTGCTTGTAGAAATTTGTGGAATGACGATGATAAAGCAATTGAACTTCTATTGGCATTAAAGGGCAATGCTGCTGATGTGATACAAAGCATTCCCGCTGCTTCTAGAAATAACTATAATGAAGTAATAGCGGCACTTCAACGCAAGTATGGTGGAGAGCACAAGCAGGACATCTTCAGAATGGAATTGAGAGGAAGAATCCAGAAATCGAATGAAACCCTACAAGATTTCGCAACAGAAGTTGAGCGGCTAGTGCTTTTGACATACCCAGGTGAGAGTCATCCTCTTGTGGACCGCATCAAGATTGAAACCTTCGTCAATGGAATTCGAGACCCAGATATAAAATGTGCAACATATGCGTCACAAAAGGCTACATTCGCTGAAACAGTAACATTCGCACTTGCACAGGAGACTGCGAGATTGCTAGCGCGGCCTCAAATTCACAAAGTACGTAAAGTAGAGACAGAGTGTGATGAATCAAAGTCCGTTATTGAGTCGATGAAAGAGGCCATGAAGCAGGCAATGCAAGAAATGAAGCAAGAGGCAAATAAATCCCGGATCAAATGCTATAACTGTGATAAGCCGGGACATCTAGCTCGAGAATGCAAAGCACGACGCAAACGGTCAAGGTCCACATCACCATCTCCATTAAACAATAGCCATAAGAAGGTGACCCCACAGTCAAGTGAGTCATCTTTAAACTAAATCGAGCTAGTTCAGCGGGGCAAGAGCTGGCTCCCACAGACGATGGCCCCACCATCTCCATAGCAATAGTTCAACAGAAAAATAACAATTTAACTATTGCGGGTGTTATTAATGGCGACAAGCGTACTTTGACGTTGGATACTGGTGCATCAAAGTCTATCATTAGATCTGATTTAGTAAAAGGAAAAGTTACACCACTGATTGGAGTCAAGCTACGCACGGCTACAGGGGAACCCGCAACCGTATATGGAAAGGTCACCGTAAAATTAACTATTGCTAACAAATCCGTTACTTATGATTTCATTGTGGCCGATATTGTAGACGAAGTTATAATTGGAGCGGATTTCATGATTGCTTTTGGCCTCAATCTGGATATGAAGCGTCGTGTAATGACATGGTGCGATGCCGAAATAACGGTAAACGTGGGATACGACGAGAATACACCTGTCAGACGTTTGACAACGAGCCAGTCAGAGTCTATACCACCGAATGCCGAAGCAATTATATGGGTTCCTATGAATGGAGATTGTGAAGTCGGCCAATTGTGGGTTGTTGAACCAGCAGAAAACAAAAGCAACAACATCTTGATAGCAAATGCCCTGGTAACAACGAACGAAGAGAGACTAATACCAGTTCGTGTCTTGAACTTGTCTGACAATCACGAGCAAATTGTAAAATTTTCTGACATTGGCAAATGTACACCAGCCGAGGCAATAGTCAATTTGGAAGGCAACTCATCAAAGACAGTGAGAAAACATCTAGAAGCGTATGTCGAGGCTTGGACACGTCATCTATCGCCGTCAGAGAGAAATAAAGCCAAGCAATTGTTGTGGAAAAACGCCTGTGCTTTTGCTTCTGAAAAGGGAAATCAAGGAAGAACATCTGTAGTGAAACATGAAATTAAAACCGCAGAAGAAAAGCCCATAAAACAGGCACCACGATGTGTTCCCCTGGCAAAAAGAGACGAAGTTCAAAAGCTCATAAAGGAAATGGCGGAGAGTGGAGTGATCGAGCCATCATCAAGTCCTTGGTGTTCCCCAGTTGTGCTGGTCAAAAAGAAAGATGGAAGTACCCGATTCTGCGTGGACTACAGAAAACTGAATGATGTCACCAAAAAGGACAGTTATCCGCTTCCACGCATTGATGACACGTTGGACACACTAGCCGGAACAACATGGTTTTCTACGCTTGATTTGCAGAGTGGATATTGGCAAGTAGAGATCGCCGAGAAAGACAAGGAAAAGACGGCTTTTGGCGTTAATGGCGGTCTCTGGCAATTCAATGTAATGCCGTTCGGGCTCTGCAACGCTCCGGCTACCTTCGAAAGATTGATGGAGCGGGTACTGAAGGGGTTGCACTGGAAGTCGTGCTTGATATACTTGGACGACATCATAGTGATGGGCAAAACATTTGACGAGCACCTTAAGAACTTGAAAGACGTTATCCAGCAATTGTCAGCCGCTGGTCTACGCATTAACGCAAAGAAATGCTCCCTTTTCCAGCGGGAAGTTAAATACCTGGGTCATCATGTGACTGCAGAGGGCATATCCACCGATGAAGACAAAATCCAAGCTGTCAGAGATTGGCCACGACCCCGAAATCTACACGAATTAAGAAGTTTCCTTGGGTTATGTACATATTACCGACGATTCGTCCCAAACTTCGCCAGCATCGCCGCTAGTCTCCATAAATTGACGCAAAAAGGTCAGAAGTTCCAGTGGAGCGACGAACAGGAGGATTCATTCCAACATTTAAAAGAACTTTTATGTTCAGCTCCTGTTCTAGCGTATCCTATTCCGGGCGAAAAATTTGTTTTGGATACAGATGCTAGCGCGCATGGTATTGGAGGTGTGCTATCCCAACAGATAGACGGCAAGGAGAAGGTCATCGGATATTTCAGCCGAACGTTGTCCAAGCCCGAAAAGAACTACTGTGTAACGCGACGAGAGCTGCTAGCCGTCATAGAGAGTGTAAAACATTATCATAAATATTTGTATGGACAACACTTCTTGCTCAGGACTGATCACTCAGCTCTACGATGGTTGCTCCAATTCAAGAATCCGGAAGCTCAACTGGCACGTTGGATCGAGAGGCTCCAAAGCTATGATTTCAGTATCGAGCATAGAAAAGGTGGAAAACACGGTAACGCTGACGCCTTGTCACGTCGACCTTGCAGTATAGAATGCAAGCACTGCTCGAAAGCTGAACACAAGGAGGAGATTGTTGATATTCGGCTGTTACACGTCGAATCTGGAGTGGACTGGCCAACAGAACAGCGTAAAGATCCCATTTTGATCAAAATTATTTTGGCAAAGGAAGAGAACAAGAAGCCCAGTAAGAAAGACATTGCAGCCGAAAGTCCACTTATGAAATCATACTGGGCTCAATGGGATAGTTTAGTTCTAGTCAATGGATCCCTGCAACGTAAATGGGAAAGCGAAGATGGCAAGAGCAGCCGAAATTTGATCATCGTTCCAGATTCCAAAATAAGAGATGTTTTGGCGGAGTTCCATAATGGTCCCAGTGGAGGTCATCTGGGAATAACCAAAACCGCCGAGAAAGTGAAGCAACGATTCTACTGGGTTGGATGCCAGAAATCAATTGCTGAATGGGTAGCCAATTGCGAGAAGTGCATGAAGGCGAAAGGTCCAACAAGGAAAAGTCGAGGTCCTATGCAAGAATATAGACCAGGAGCCCCGTTTGAAAGAATAGCAATGGACGTGGCAGGCCCTTTCCCAGTAAGTGATTCTGGAAACCGTTATGTCCTTGTGGTCATGGATTACTTCAGCAAATGGCCGGAGGTGTATGCAATTCCAAACCAAGAAGCAAAAACGATTGTGGATGTTGTCAACAAAAACTGGATATGTCGCTACGGTGTGCCGTCCGAGATTCACTCAGACCAGGGAAGAAATTTTGAATCGGCCATATTCAAAGAGATGTGTGAATCCCTTGGTATCAAGAAAACGAGGACTACACCATTACATCCTCAATCCGATGGCATGGTAGAAAGGTTTAATCGCACTCTGGAGGAACATCTTCGAAAAGTAGTGGACAACGGCCAGAGGGACTGGGACGAGCATATACCAAAGTTTTTGCTGTCGTATAGATCTGCCATTCATGATTCCACCTCTCGAACACCGGCCAATGTTCTATTCGGAACTGAGTTGAAGTTGCCTGGTGATCTGATATTCGGTGCTAAACCTAATGAGCTCGCCATGGAAGAAAACAGAAACGACATCCCAAACACTTTCGGTGAAGTTCACGAATCAGTGCGCAACAAAATAAAAATGGTCAGCAACAGAATGAAGGCGAGATACGATCGTGCTGTAAATACTGAAGGCTTCCAAGAAGAAGAATTGGTTCTGCTATTTAACCCGCAACGAAAGAAAGGATTGTGTCCTAAACTGCAAACACAGTGGGAAGGCCCATACAAAGTCATCAAGAAGATCAATGATGTTGTATACCGGATTCAGAAGGACGACAGCCCTAGATCAAAGATGAAAGTTGTACATCTGGAACGATTGGCTCCTTACGGAACAGGTTCTGTGCCTGTTCGGGACGAACAGGCTTAAGCGGGAGGCAGTGTTACGAATTTGATAATTATAGATATAAGTTTATTTAAATTAGTTTCCGTTAATTTAAAATTTAAAATTGTAACGATAAAATTTCGCTATCACTTGTTGGAATCATCCATTCATTTTCTAGTATTTTCCTGAATTTCTTTTATGTTCTTTTGTTTGCTTACCGAAATGTTAGTTCTTACTCTCTCATAGAATAACAACCCCTTTGCTTTGTTATTTTGCTTTCTCATTTCATCTCATTGTCTATTGTCATTGTTGTTGTAGTAATGCGAGCATATATCTATGTGAGTGTGTATGTGTTTGGCAGCCACCAGACGAATTACTTAATGGTCGTAGATCCTTCTAGCATTGTCTAAGAATGTTCTGGCGTTGCCAGAATATTGTAGTGCTACCAGAATGTTCTCGTATTGCCACACCGTCATATATAAAAGCGCTCGCATGCTGCTAACGAGTCAGTCTTAATTAAAGCGTCAAACGAATAACTTCAGTGTGAACGAATTGTAAAGTGTGAAGTCATAGTAAATAAATTGTAGATTGCCGTTATTTAAAAGAACTGTGTTTTAATTGTCGGGTAATTAAAAACGCCTAAATATAAAAACGTAACAGTATTGTTGTCATAACCGTAGTCGTCGCCGTCACCAATCTACAGAGGAAAACAAAACCAGTAACTTAAGATGTTATGTTGTGACACCAGGGTATAATAGAACTTGTAGTGGTTTAGTATATTGTCGTTCTGGCTTGGTTTGATTTTTGACTGTTTGGCTGACAGCCTGGATAATTGAATGGCTGTTTTTTTATGTGGTTTGGTTATATGATTGACATAAAACACTTTGTCGGATTACTGGTGATAATAATGATTTGGAAAAGTAGCAAACATATTCATATTATGTTTGTTTCATTCCAAGGTTAGAGATGTCTGTATGGAGAAAAATTAAGACAACGGAATTTCAAAGAAGTTTATAGCGGAAATAACGTATACGCAATTTAATAATAACTGATAATTAATTATACGCCACATGGTACAAAGAGTCGATAAAGCAAAGATAGGAACATAGACTTCAGACAAAATTTCTTCCTGAAACCATAATAACGTCAAGCCATATCCTCTGTTGTGGATATTGTCGTGAACAAAAGGTTTCGGTTTCTTATAATAAGGCTTGATTCCACTTTGTGTTCATGGTTCAAATTTTTTCGTCAAAAGCTTATTTGTATTAAAAATATGGTCAAACTTTTAGTTTTCTAGGAAAGGGTTTTTAAATGTTATGTTATAGATTATTTTTCAACATTTTCCTTCTATAGAAAATTTATTTTCAATTTATAGAAAATTCGTCACAATTTTATTTTTACATACAATTTAATTTTTTTTATTCCTACATAAAATCTTAAAATGTTATTTTTATAGAAAATTTATTCGAAATTTTATGTTTATCAAAACATTTTATTTTTATGGAACAATTTCAAAAAAAAATATATATTAGAAATTCTGAAGTTTTATTTTTATAGAAATTTCATTTTTACAAAAAATTTGAAAATTTATCTTACTCTTTATTTTATGGTAAATTATGTCAAAATTTTATGTTTATTGAAAATTTTTCGAAATTTTATTCTTACCACAAATGTTATTATTTTATTTTTCTAAAAGAAATGTATCAAAATATTCGGTTTTGTTAAAAAATTTTGACAAAATTTTATTTTAGAACATTTTAGAAATTTTAAAATTTTATTTTTCTAGACAATTTAGTAGAAATTTCATTTTTGCAAAAAATTTGAAAATTTTGTTTACTCTTTATTTTATGGAAAATTTTACGAAATTTTATTCTTAAAAAAGTGTATCAAGATATTAATTTTTGTTGAAAATTTTGACAAAATTTTATTTTAGAAAATTATGTCAACTTTTTATTTTATGACAAATGTAATGTAATTTTTTTGTATTTTATGAAAAATTTGGTCGAAATTGTTTATTCATAGAAAATTTATTTTACAAAAATCAAACAATTTTATTTTTTAGAAAATTTTGTCAAATTTTTTATTTTATGAAAAATTATGTCGAAATTTTATTCTTATTTTGATGAAATTTAATGTTACCAAAAATTTGGTTTTTATAGAATATTTTGTCACCACTTTATTGAAAATTTTGACAAACTTTTATTTTTATAGAAAACGAAGTCAAATTTTTATTTTTATAGAAAATTGCTACAAAATTTTATTTTTATGAATAATTTTAAAATTTTATTTTTACGAAAAACTGGAAAATGTAGTCGAAAGTTGATTTTTATAGAAAAGTTAGTCGAAATTGTCTTTTATAGAAAATTTTGTCGATATTTTATTTTTACAAAACTTTTAAAATTTTATTTTTATAGACAATTTTTGTTTAGTTTTTTTTTTTTTGAAAATTTAGTTGAAATTGTCTTTCTATATAGTAAAGTTATGAGAATTTTTATTTTTACAAACAATTTTAAATTTAATTTTTATAGAAAATGTTGTAAAGTTTAATGGAAAATTTGGTACAATTTATTATTTTATAGAAAATTTTGTCGAAATTTTATTTCTATAGAAACTTTTAACAAAATTTTATTTCTATAGGAAATTTTGTCAAAATTGTATTTCTATAGAAAATTTTAACAAAAATTTATTTCTATAGAAAATATTGTCAAAATTTTATTTCTATAGAAAATTTTGTCAAAATTTTATTTCTTTAGAAAATTTTGTCAAAATTTTATTTCTATAGAAAATTTTGTCAAAATTTTACTTCTATAGAAAATTTTGTCAAAATTTTATTTCTATAGAAAATTTTGTCAAAATTGTATTTCTATAGAAAATTTTAACAAAATTTTATTTCTATAGAAAATATTGTCAAAATTTTATTTCTATAGAAAATTTTGTCAAAATTTTATTTCTGTAGAAAATTTTGTCAAATTTTTATTTCTATAGAAAATTTCGTCAAAATTTTATTTCTTTAGAACATTTTGTCAAAATTTTATTTCTTTAGAAAATTTTGTCACAATTTTTGTTCTATAGAAAATTTTGTCAAAATTTTATTTCTATAGAAAATTTTGTCAAAATTTTATTTCTATAGAAAATTTTGTCAAAATTTTATTTCTATAGAAAATATTGTCAAAATGTTATTTCTATAGAGAAAATATAGTCGAGATTATCTTTTTATAGATAATTTTGTCGATATTTTGACAATCTTTTTTTATTTTAATTATCTATAAAATTTTTGCCAACATTTTTATTTTTGTTTGAAATATTGGCAAATTTTTATTTTGATAGAAAATTTTGTAGGAGTTTTTATTTTTACAAACAATTTTAAAATTTTATTATTATAAGAAAATTTTGTTTTTATAGGAAATTTAGTAGAAATTTTATTTTAACAAAAAATTTAAAAATTTTATTTTTACAAAAATGTTTGCCTTTTTTGTAATTTTGTTATTGAGGAGAAATTTTATGTTTACAAAAAATTTCAAAGTTTTAATTTTATAGAAAATTTTGTAAATATCCCAGCAAAAAAGATGTACTCCCAATGATGTTCTTTATTTTACCTAACTTGGGGAAGTTCTTTTAATTCAATTTTTTATAACTTAGTTTTTCATAGTTTTAATGGGTAATTTAAAATTTTTTGTTTCAAATACTGAGTAAGAATTCAGAAAATGGTACAAATCATTTAAATTTTGTCTAAAAAAAATCTAAATCCAATGTGAAAAAATTGTGAATTTTTGAAAATATTTGAGGTCACACGTTTCCGACAAGCGTTAAAATCCTTTAAAAATTATAAAAAATTATACAAATTATTTATTTGACAAAATATCACAGAATTTTTTAATTTACATCCAAAACATTGAATTCGGATCACACCTAAAGAAGTGATGCAAACTCAGTGCAACGGCTGTTGAAATGGAGGACTTCAGCCCATGTTAAATGCATCGCTTCTGCGTCAATTGTGCACCACTTCCGGATCCAAAAAGAACATTTTCATTACTTCTTTGGCGACGCTTTTTTTATGCTGGGATATGAAAACAATTTATATTTTTGTAAAAAATTCCGACGAAATTTTATTTTTACAAAAAATTTAAAATTTTATTTTTATAGAAAATTTATTCGAAATTTTTTTTTTATAGAAAATGTAATCGAAATTATTGTTTTATAGATAATCTTGGCGAAGTTTTATTTTTACCATTTTTTTATTTTTATTGGAAAAGTTGGCAAACGTTAATTGTCATAGAAAATTTAATTGATTTAATTTTTTAAAAATTTGAATTTTTTTTATAGCAAATGTTATAATTTTTGTATAGAAAATTTAGTCAAATTTTCTTTGAAATGTTGGTATTTGGCAGCTCTAAGTATATGGATATAGGAACATACGTCATTACAAAATTTACAACAAAATGTGTAAACCCACTTACTTGCGTAAGTACAAATATAGACGTATGCAAGTGACTGCCTTCAAAGCCACGCAGAAAAAACTCTTAGTTACATGAGGTGACGGGAGCGCGTGTTTCAAGCGGTACCGTCGAATACATCATTAAAAACAACAACGCTAGTATAAAGAATCACTACAACTCGTATACGCTAGACATTCCGTATAGTACAAACATAAGAGTGTATGAAGAAGCATTTCGGTCCTGGTTCTTCCACACATACAAACGGACGCACTCTCTCCTCATCTCACAAACTTTGTAATATGAAAATGTTTACAACACCAATGACGAAAGCAACAACAATTTGCCAAATGAATAAAGATGAGGGCCAATAACAGGATGGTTGGTCGTTTATATATTCATGCTCAAGTAGGTGCAGACCCTCTTGTAGTGTTGTGTCGTCTTGTTGGGAGATTCTCTCCTCCTATGTATATTTGCATAAAAGAGGGACAATTACTATTACAATAGGAACAACAACAGATATACCAACAATGAGAACAAATATCTTTATTACACTCACACACATACATACGCACACAATTATAGGCTTAGTCATTTGTTTCGCCGGCAAAGTGATTTCGGAACAAAATATCTTCGAATTTGAAATGCAAATTATTTTTGATTAGAATTAAATTAAATTTAAAAAAAAGTTAATTAATGCCTTAATGGCTGTTTAGTATCTGATTTTAGGTGAAGAGTTAATTTTTGCTTTGAAAGGAATAGCTCGGTCAATGTGTGACACGTACCTTTCCATTAATGACCACAAAAAATGCATATTTTTGTTTGCTTCAATCACTGATATTAAAAAATTATTTAACCCATTTCCATCATTGATACAATTAGTTTTTGTGATTGATGACTTTAATTAAAATTTAATTGAATTAATAAATTATTTATTTGAATATTTTTATACCCTCCACCATAGGATAGGGGGGTATACTAACTTTGTCATTCTGTTTGTAACACATCGAAATATTGCTCTAAGACCCCATTATGTATATATCTTCTGGGTCGTGGTGAAATTCTGAGTCGATCTAAGCATGTCCATCCGTCTGTTGACATAACAGTAACTTCCGAACGAAACATGCTATCGACTTGAAACTTGGCACAAGTATTTGTTATTGATGTAGGTCGGATGGTATTGCAAATGGGCCGTATCGGTTCACTTTTACGTATAGCCCCCATATAAACGGACCCCCATATTTGGCTTGCAGCCATCTAACAGCTATGCAAAAATTGGTCCACATCTGTCAATAATTATGTATAGCCCCCATATAAACCGATCCCCAGATTTGACTTTCGGAGCCTCTAAGAGAAGCAAATTTCATCCGATCCGGTGGAAATTTGGAACATGGTGTTGGTATATGGTCTCTAACAACCATGCAAAAATTGGTCTACATTGCTCCATAATTATATAGCCCCCATATAAACCGATCCCCAGATTTGGCTTGCGGAGCCTCAAAGAGAAGCCGTTTTCATCCGATCCGGCTGAAATTTGGTATATGGTCTCTAACAACCATCCACAAGTTGGTCCACATCGGTCCATAATTATATATAGCCCCAAATAAACCGATCCCCAGATTTGGCTTTCGGAGCCTCAAAGAGAAGCAAATTTCATCTGATCCGGCTGAAATTTGGTACAGGATGTTGGCATATGGTCTCTAACAGCTATGCAAAAATTGGTCCACATCTGTCAATAATTATATATAGCCCCCATATAAACCGATCCCCAGATTTGCCTTTCGGAGCCTCTAAGAGAAGCAAATTTTATCCGATCCGGCTGAAATTTGGAACATGGATAGTCTCTAACAACCATGCCAGAATTGGTCCATATCGGTCCATAATTATATATAGCCCTTATATAAATCACAATGGACTGAATAGTCTAAGTGAGCCTGAATCCTAATCGGGCTGCCACTTTAACCTAACCTTATATAAATCGACCCCAGATTTGACCTCCGGAGCCTCTTGGATGAGCAAAATTCATCCGATCCGGTTGAAACTTAGTACGTGGTGTTAGTATATGGTCTCTAACAACCATGCAAAAATTGGTCCATATCGGTTCATAATTATATATAGCCCCCATATAAACCGATCCTTCGGAGCCTCTTGAAGGAGCAAAATTCATCCGATCCGGTTGAAAATTGGTACATTTCGCTATTGTATGACCGATAACAACCATGCCATTATTGGTCTGTACCGATCTATATTATATATAGCCCCCAAATAAACCGATCCCCAATCACAGAAAAATCACGATTGCCACTCGAGCCAAAAATTTATTTGCCATAGAAAAAAAAAAAATATTGCCATAGAAAATTTTGTCAAAATTTTATGTCTTTAGGAAATTTTGTCAACATTTTATGTCTTTAGGAAATTTTGTCAAAATATAATTTCTATACAAAATTTTGTCAAAAATTTATTTGATCTCAGCTTTAAAACCATTGTCTTGACTAAACTACAAGGGTAGCTTAGCCAACAGAGGAAAAGAATGTTTGTCAAATTTAAAGGGTGATTTGTTAAGAGCTTGATAACTTTTTTAAAAAAAAAAACGCATAAAATTTGCAAAATCTCATCGGTTCTTTATTTGAAACGTTAGATTGGTCCATGACATTTACTTTTTGAAGATAATTTCATTTAAATGTTGACCGCGGCTGCGTCTTAGGTGGTCCATTCGGAAAGTCCAATTTTGGGCAACTTTTTCGAGCATTTCGGCCGGAATAGCCCGAATTTCTTCGGAAATGTTGTCTTCCAAAGCTGGAATAGTTGCTGGCTTATTTCTGTAGACTTTAGACTTGACGTAGCCCCACAAAAAATAGTCTAAAGGCGTCAAATCGCATGATCTTGGTGGCCAACTTACCGGTCCATTTCTTGAGATGAATTGTTCTCCGAAGTTTTGCCTCAAAATGGCCATAGAATTGCGAGCTGTGTGGCATGTAGCGCCATCTTGTTGAAACCACATGTCAACCAAGTTCAGTTCTTCCATTTTTGGCAACAAAAAGTTTGTTAGCATCGAACGATAGCGATCGCCATTCACCGTAACGTTGCGTCCAACAGCATCTTTGAAAAAATACGGTCCAATGATTCCACCAGCGTACAAACCACACCAAACAGTGCATTTTTCGGGATGCATGGGCAGTTCTTGAACGGCTTCTGGTTGCTCTTCACTCCAAATGCGGCAATTTTGCTTATTTACGTAGCCATTCAACCAGAAATGAGCCTCATCGCTGAACAAAATTTGTCGATAAAAAAGCGGATTTTCTGCCACTGATTTTGGTAATAAAATTCAATGATTTGCAAGCGTTGCTCGTTAGTAAGTCTATTCATGATTAAATGTCAAAGCATACTGAGCATCTTTCTCTTTGACACCATGTCTGAAATCCCACGTGATCTGTCAAATACTAATGCATGAAAATCCTAACCTCAAAAGAATCACCCTTTATTTGGGCAAAGCCCTATAGACTGCAAGATGGTTGGATGGATGTACGTTTCGGAATTACCACATTCCTCATCAGCATCCTCTACTTGCAGCAAAACTATCAACCAATTATCAGAATAAATTCAGGCAGTTCACTAAACCCAAAGTGAACCACACTTGAACCCTCCGAAAAAAGGTTTATGACAGCCGGCTTATGCCGAAATAAATTCATACAAACGTCTCTCTTTTCCTTTGCCACTGTAAAATCATCGATTTGATTGCAGTTGGCTGGGTTTGTTTTGAGCGTGCTTCCTCTTACTATTTTATTTCTGTAGACAATTTTGTCAAAATGTTATTTCTATAGAAAATTTATGAAGCATTTCATAGTTGGAGAGGAATATTTTGTAAAATCTTCCAAAACATCAAGAATTCTACCAAACAGTATAAAATCTGCTATTTTTGGTAGCATAATTGTATATAGCCCCCATAACAGGTTGGCTGATAAGTCGCCGGTCTAACAAAGAAAAACACTTTTTTTTGTGAAAATTCGTTTTTATTATTCAACATAGTTCCCTTTAAGAGCGATACAACGATTATAACGACCTTCCAATTTTTTGATACCATTTTGGTAGTACACCTTCGGTTTTGCCTCAAAATAGGCCTCAGTTTCGGCGATCACCTCTTCATTGCAGCCAAATTTTTTCCCTGCGAACATCCTTTTGAGGTCTGAGAACAAGAAAAAGTCGCTGGGGCCAGATTTGGAGAATACGGTGGGTGGGGAAGCAATTCGAAGCCCAATTCATGAATTTTTGCCATCGTTCTCAATGACTTGTGGCACGGTGCGTTGTTTTGGTGGAACAACACTTTTCTTCTTCATATGGGGCCGTTTTGCTGCGATTTTGACCTTCAAACACTCCAATAACGCCATATAATAGTCACTGTTGATGGTTTTTCCCTTCTCAAGATAATCGATAAAAATTATTCCATGCGCATCCCAAAAAACAGAGGCCATTACTTTGCCAGCGGACTTTTAAGTCTTTCCACGCTTCGGAGACGGTTCACCGATCGCTGTCCACTCAGCCGACTGTCGATTGGACTCAGGAGTGTAGTGATGGAGTCATGTTTCATCCATTGTCACATATCGACGGAAAAACTCGGGTGTATTACGAGTTAACAGCTGCAAACACCGCTCAGAATCATCAACACGTTGTTGTTTTTGGTCAAATGTGAGCTCGCGCGGCATCCATTTTGCACAGAGCTTCCGCATATCCAAATATTGATGAATGATATGACCAACACGTTCCTTTGATATCTTTAAGGCTATCTCTGCTATCTCGATCAACTTCATTTTACGGTCATTCAAAATGATTTTGTGTATTTTTTGATGTTGTCGTCGGTAACCACCTCTTTCGGGTGTCCACTGCGTTCACCGTCCTCCGTGCTCATTTCACCACGCTTTAATTTGGCATACCAATCAATTATTATTGATTTTCCTAGGGCAGAGTCCGGAAACTCATTATCAAGCCAAGTTTTTGCTTCCACCGTATTTTTTCCCTCCAGAAAACAGTATTTTATCAAAACACGAAATTCCTTTTTTCCATTTTTTAACAATAAAAAAAGTTGCTTCACAAAAGACGCTCTATCTCACAAACTAATTGACTTACAGACGTCAAATTTTGACACGAATCATTTGAAGGTTGGTACTATATAAAAATAATATGCATTTAATACTAGCGACGCCATCTATGTGTCAGGCCGGGGACTTATTTTTTCCCTTTGGAAAACAGTATTTTATAAAAACACGAAATTCCTTTTTTTCACAATAAAAAAAGTTGCTTCAACAAAGACGCTCTATCTCACAAACTAATTGACTTACAGACGTCAAATTTTGACACGAATCATTTGAAGGTTGGTACTATTTAAAAATAATATGGATTTAATACTAGCGACGCCATCTATGTTTCAGGCCGGGGACTTATCAGCCAACCTGTTATAAAGCGACCCCCATATTTCAATCCTGGCTCTATTATTACCGCACAAAAGTTCATATCGGTTGGTAATTATTTCTTCCCTATATATACCGGTCAAGAACTGAATATACACATATTTAATCGACCTTTCTTTTGTCTACTAGGGAGCCACCGAGGTGCAATGGTTAGTATGCCCGCTTTGCATATACAATGTCGTGGGTTCGATTCCTGCTTCGACCGAACACCAAAAAGTTTTTCAGCGGTGGATTATCCCACCTCAATATTTCTGGTGACATTTCTGAGGGTTTCAAAACTTCTCGAAGTTGTTTCACTGCAATGTGGAACGCCCTTCGGACTCGGCTATAAAAATGAGGTCCCTTGTCATTGAGCTTAACATGGAATCGGGCAGCACTCAGTGATAAGAGAGAAGTTCACCAATGTGGTATCACAATGAACTGAATAGTCTAAGTGAGCCTGATACATCGGGCTGCCACCTAACCTAACCTTTGTCTACTATATATTCCGCATGGACTAACTTACAATTTAGAAGATGATGTTAAGAAGTTTTAAGATGCCTTGCCATCGGTCGTAACCCAAGTAATTTAATTGTGGATGACCGTCTTTAGTAGAAGTTTCTACGCAATCCATGGTGGAGGATACATAAGATTCGACCTGGCCGAACTTACGGCCGTATATACATGTTATTTATTTATTTATTTTTTTTTTAATTTAATTAAAATTATCGAACATAATATTTATGACATTTTTTCAAAATCCCCCTTAATACCACAGTGCCAAGCAAGTTAAAGCATTATCAAAAAAATGTTACATTAGAATAAGGATAATGAATCGGAAAGTAGAAAGAAAAAAGGAAGAAATTTATATTCGTTTTTAAAAAGGATTGTGAAAAAGAGTCAGACAAACTAAACCAAAATGGCATTTAGTACATTTTTATGCCCATACTACTCATAAAAAAAATCGTTGAATACTTCAAGTGAATTCCCCCTCAAAGTTCACAATGAATTAGTGGTGAACATATTATTGAATAGTAAAAAAAATAATTGTTTTTCACAACAAGTGATTTTTTAAACAAATAAGGGAGGAAGGAAGCCCGACATATCATAAGCATTAAAGGGTGATAGGGTCAAAAACTTGACGTATTTCTTTCAATTTTGCATTTAAAAAACCTGAACACCCCTCATTTTGAAGCTGTGTATGTAGAATGTTGCTCCTATTTTGATTTTGGAATTCACTCTTCAGTTGTCAAAATGCCGTCCAAGCAAGAAGTGCAGCGTATCAAAATTTTGCTCGCGCATCGCGAAAATCCGAGCTACTCGCACGCAAAGCTGGCAAAATCGCTAAAAGTTGCCAAATCAACCGTTACAAATGTAATTAAAGTGCTTGGGGAACGTTTGTCGACAGCCAGGAAGTCTGGATCGGGGGGAAATCGAAAACCGGAAGCCGCTGAGACGACAAAGAGAGTTGCCGGTAGTTTCAAGCGAAACCCTAACCTCTCTCTCCGAGATGCCGCAAATAAGCTGGGTGTATCGTCTACAACCGTGCATCGAGCCAAAAAACGAGCCGGACTATCGACTTACAAGAAGGTAGTGACTCCAAATCGCAATGATAAACAAAATACGACGGCCAAAGCGCGATCCCGGAGGCTGAACACGACGATGCTGACGAAGTTTGACTGCGTGGTAATGGATGACAAAACCTACGTCAAAGCCGACTACAAACAGCTTCCGGGACAGGAGTTTTATACGGCAAAAGGAAGGGGAAAGGTAGCAGATATGTTCAAGCACATAAAACTGTCAAAGTTCGCAAAGAAATATCTGGTTTGCCAAGCCATCTGTACCTGTGGCTTGAAAAGCAGCATTTTCATAGCTTCCGGGACTGTCAACCACGAAATTTACGTGAAAGAGTGTTTGAATAAACGTCTGCTGCCTTTCCTGAAGAAACACGGTTGTTCCGTACTGTTTTGGCCGAATTTGGCATCTTGCCATTACGGTAAAAAGGCCATGGAGTGGTACGCCGCCAACAACGTGCAGGTGGTTTGCCAAGGACAAGAACCCTCCCAACACGCCAGAGCTCCGCCCAATTGAGAAATACTGGGCTATTGTCAAGCGGAACCTAAAGAAGACCAAAAAAACTGCTAAGGACGAGCAGCCGTTCAAGGCAAACTGGCTTTCTGCGGCGAAGAAGGTGGACAAGGTGGCTGTACAAAATCTGATGGCAGGTGTCAAGTGTGAGGCCCGGCAATTCGGATTTGGAAAAGCGAAAGCCTAACTGAATATTTTTCCTGAATTTTATACTAATTGAACATGAAAAAGAAATTTAATTTGATTTTTTAAATAAACGATTTCACCGATTAACACGCGTTTTCCCTTGACCAAATTTTGACCGTATCACCCTTTAAGCCACTTAATAATAAAATTTCGCTATTACGAAAATCAAAATTTATATTGAAATGTTACAAATCCTTCGTTATATTTGAGGTTTACAAAATGTTCAACATTGGCCTATACCTTACTGTATCCATCATATTCGAGTTCTGTTTAATTTCCAGCAAATGTGAAAAATTGAAGATATTTCAATTAAAAAATTAATTGGATTAATTAATTCCGTGATTGAATCAAGAAACAAAAAATTGTTTGTGTGTAAATGCAGAAATTCTATGTAATCTCCCGTTACATGCTGCTTTCTTCAAGATTCGGCCAGACCAAATATTCAACCATATATTATTTTATTATTCTCTAAACACGTTGAGTATTGAATATTGTATGCCATTTTTTTTCCATCCATCTAACATAGCTTGTTGCAAATGTTCTTGCATGATACGTTTTTATCCTATATTTACTATACATCAACACGCGACATAATACCTTTAAATATTTACTATAAACAGCAGCGTGTACAAACATACTACATACACTCGTAGAGCAATGTATGGATGGGTGGGTGGGTGTGTGTGTGTATGTCGGCACTGTAATAGATACAGATATTGTGCAGTTTACACACTTTGCCGTAACATCACACATCCAAATGCACCTGTATACACCACAACAACCCACCACAAACAAAACTTCGCCAAAGGGAAATCTATCCAACCAATTTATCCTTCATCTCCATGTTGTTGCCTTTGTAGTGATATTTCCCTTTTACGGTTTGTTGTAGTCTTCATCGTTGTCAACTTTGTCTCGTGCATTCTTCGTCGTTATCGGCTCCAAATGAAAAACTCTTTTTTTATGGCTATATATATGTGTGTGTGTGTGTGTGCGAAAGTACATTTTCTATGGGTTTGTTATTGTATGTCGAAAAATTGCACACCCACGCTTGTTTGTTTGCATTACGCTGCTGTGGCTTCTGCTTTTACCAACGCTGCAGCAGTTGTTGCGGTACATGGTTTTGCAAACATTTTGTTTTTGTTCCATGTTTGTATCCTTGTTGTGTTGTTTAACGTAAAAGCTAAAGCGCATGTTTAGTACTCATTTGTACTATTGCACTCTCAGAGTAAAAGAGAGTGGTTATCTTCATCATGTTAAACAGTTACCAAGATACCAGTCTCTCTGCTATAGTTCAGAGAGTGAGAGAGTATATGTGACGTTTACATGATTCAAAAATGTTGTATTATTTTGATTGTTTCCCTAACATGGTTGGCATTTGAGTGTATAGTCGATATTTACTACTCTCCGTAGAGTTTTCGGACTTATTGTTATCGATTTATGTTTGTAGATAACCCTGTCGATAACATTGTTAATATGCAATATACAATAATCATAGGTATGTTATTGTTAGTTAAATTTAAACCTTTAAGCCTGGTATGCAGCTTTTGCGAAAATTTCTGTTCGAAGGCAATAAAAGTGTTTTGCCAGTACAATTTAGACAATTGATAATAATGTTGCATAGCATTTTCGCTAACAAAAATACCAATGCACTTAAAAAATATAAAAAAAATATGGGAAACATTTAAATCTGAAGCAATTTTAAGGAAACTTTGCAAAAGTTTATTTATGATTTATCGCTCGATATAAAGGGTGATTCTTTTGAGGTTAGGATTTTCATGCATTAGTATTTGACAGATCACGTGGGATTTCAGACATGGTGTCAAAGAGAAAGATGCTCAGTATGCTTTGACATTTCATCATGAATAGACTTACTAACGAGCCACAACGTCGAATTTTCAGTGAATGGGCCCTAGAAAAGTTGGCAGAAAAACCGCTTTTTTATCGACAAATTTTGTTCAGCGATGAGGCTCATTTCTGGTTGAATGGCTACGTAAATAAGCAAAATTGCCGCATTTGGAGTGAAGAGCAACCAGAAGCCGTTCAAGAACTGCCCATGCATCCCGAAAAATGCACTGTTTGGTGTGGTTTGTACGCTGGTGGAATCATTGGACCGTATTTTTTCAAAGATGCTGTTGGACGCAACGTTACGGTGAATGGCGATCGCTATCGTTCGATGCTAACAAACTTTTTGTTGCCAAAAATGGAAGAACTGAACTTGGTTGACATGTGGTTTCAACAAGATGGCGCTACATGCCACACAGCTCGCGATTCTATGGCCATTTTGAGGGAAAACTTCGGAGAACAATTCATCTCAAGAAATGGACCGGTAAGTTGGCCACCAAGATCATACGATTTGACGCCTTTAGACTATTTTTTGTGGGGCTACGTCAAGTCTAAAGTCTACAGAAATAAGCCAGCAACTATTCCAGCTTTGGAAGACAACATTTCCGAAGAAATTCGGGCTATTCCGGCCGAAATGCTCGAAAAAGTTGCCCAAAATTGGACTTTCCGAATGGACCACCTAAGACGCAGCCGCGGTCAACATTTAAATGAAATTATCTTCAAAAAGTAAATGTCATGGACCAATCTAACGTTTCAAGTAAAGAACCGATGAGATTTTGCAAATTTTATGCGTTTTTTTTTTTAAAAAGTTATCAAGCTCTTAACAAATCACCCTTTATATGTATTAGAAGTTTAGGAAAATTAGAGTCATTTTTACAACTTTTCGACTAAGCAGTCGCGATTTTACAAGGAAAATGTTGGTATTTTGACCATTTTTGTCGAAATCAGAAAAACATATATATGGGAGCTATATCTAAATCTGAACCGATTTCATCCAGATTTGGCACGCATAGCTACAATGCTAATTCTACTCCATGTGCAAAATTTCAACTAAATCGGAGCAAAAAATTGGCCTCTGTGGTTATATGAGTGTAAATCGGGCGAAAGCTATATATGGGAGCTATATCTAAATCTGAACCGACTTCAACCAAATTTGGCACGCATAGCTACAACGCTAATTCTACTCCCTGTGCAAAATTTCCACTAAATCGGAGCAAAAAATTGGCCTCTGTGGTCATATGAGTGTAAATCGGGCGAAAGCTATATATGGGAGCTATATCTAAATCTGAACCGATTTCAACCAAATTTGGCACGCATAGCTACAATACTAATTGTACTCCTAGTGCAAAATTTCAACCAAATTGGGGTAAAACTCTGGCTTCTGGGATCGTATTACTCCATATCGGGCGAAAGATATATATGGGAGCTATATCTAAATCTGAACCGATTTCAATAAAATTTGGCACACTTGACTACACTACTAATTGTACTCCTGGTGCAAAATTTCAACCAAATTGGCGTAAAACTCTGGCTTCTGGCATCGTATTAACCCATATCGGGCAAAAGATATATATGGGAGCTATATCTAAATCTGAACCGATTTCAATAAAATGTGGCACACTTGACTACAATACTAACTGTACTCCTAGTGAAAAATTTCAACCGAATTGGGATAAAACTCTGGCTTCTGGGACGGTATTAGTCCATATCGGCCGAAAGATATATATGGGAGCTATATCTAAATCTGAACCGATTTCAATAAAATTTGGCACACTGGACTATAGTACTAATTGTTCTTCTTGTGCAAAATTTTAAGCAAATTAGGGTAAAACTCTGGCTTCTGGGGCCATATAAGTCCATATCGGGCGAAATATATATATGGGAGCTATATCTAAATCTGAACCGATTTCTTCCAAAATCAATAGGGTTCTATTCTGGGCCAAAACACATACTTGTGCCAAAATTCGATAGGACTAAAACTGCGACCTAGACTTTGATTACAAAAATGTGTTCACGGACAGACGGACATGGATATATCGACTCAGGAGCCCACCCTGACAATTTTTGCCAAAGACACCATGTGTCTATCTCGTCTCCTTGTGGGTGTTGCAAACATATGCACTAACTTATAATACCCTGTTCCACAGTGTGGTGCAGGGTATAAATATCACCAAAATATTTCCCATTAAAAAGTTGATTGAAGTTGAAAATTGTCAATCATTGACTTTTTCGCTTAGCTTAATATTTCTATCTTGATTAAAAAATTAAAATAGGATCAATTAATTTCGTAACTGAATCAGAAAAAAATCTTTTACGTGTACACTCAAAAAAAAGTTTACTTGGATCCAAAGATTTTAACCTTCCCTTAAGGACTTTGGTATTGATTCCGAGCCAAAGATGTCGCTTCTTAAAAATAAAGACATTTTTTACGGACCTCCCTGACTTTAAATGTAGGATCAATAAAATTAAAATTGGATACAGGTGTCATTAATCGAATTTTTATTCTCTGTTTGCGATATATTAATATAGGTATTTATGTACAAACAAATTCCAATTTGAAAATCCAATTTATGCCAGGTACTTCAAAGTAAAAACAGTTTTCTTAATGCTAAAAAAAACTTTAAACCAAAGATGCAAATCTTTAATATTAATCTTAGCCTATATTTAAAGCGTTTTGATCTTAAATTTAAAAATTGAATATATCAGTTGAGTTAAAGACGATTTCTTTAAATTAAAAATGTTTTTCTTTGTTTTAAGGAAAATTTGCCTTACTTCAAAGATCTACAACTTCAGCAGAGAGACACAAAATTTCAAGATTTGTGTCCTAAATTTAATGAAAAAAATTTTTGAAGCAAGGATTATAAACTTTCTTTTAATTAAAATGTCGTTGTTTTAAAGAATTTTGTCCTTAGCATTGCATAAATTTTGAGTTCTAAAATTTAGTTGCATAATCTTCCACATTAGGTCAATATTTTTTGCAGTGTAGGAGAGTCTTTCGTAATGATTACGACAAGAGCATTGGTACTATCCTTTATACGAGCAACCATGTTGCAATGGCATGTCCGCTTTGAATGCAAAAATTCTGGGGTTCAATCCTAGTTGCAACCAAACACCAAAACACTATTCAGCGGCAGATTATCCCTGATGACATTTCTGAATGTTTCAAAGATTGTCTAAGTGGTTTAAGAGCAACGTGACGCCACGCTGTTCGGACTCGACTATGAAAAGAAGGCCCTTTGTCCTTGAGCTAAACACAGAATGGGGCAGTATCGTTTATAAGAGAGCAGTTCACCACCTGTGGAACACAATGGATTAAACACTCTTAGCACCCGCCTTTTAAGCCATTACAGGTTGACGCGATGGCGTGGTGAGTGCGATGGTGCTAAGTCTTGCAGGAATGTCCATGACCTGCGATCTAAATGATTGTCTGCCTAAATTTATGGAAATTCCCCACCAAATTTCCAAGTCCCCAACTCCAAAATTTTGTCCCCAATCACGAAAAAATATCCTTGATTTGGGGAAAAATCCCCAATACTGGCAACGCTGATTTGCGTTATCACATTCGACCGAATATAATTCGCATTCACATTTTTTAAATTTTTTTTTAAGACTCATAATTTTATTCGGTCTGTTTCGTCTAGAGTTTACCAAATAATATTTTTATTTTATATTTTTCATTATTTAAAAAACGGCGAAAAGATAGTGCTCTTAGACTTGCATACCAATCACACTGAAAAAAAATATTGTCGTGAGGTCAAAGATTTCACGTCTTTAAAATACAAATGCGAATTTTGCTTAGCATAGAAGACGCATTTCTCTAATATAAAGATTTTTTCCTTATCCAAAAGTCGATAAAAGAAGCTTAAAAAGCGAAAAATTCAAATTTGCTTCCTAGAAGCAAGTACACAAAACGCAAATTTAAAAGAGAATTGTGTCTTAAAAGTATCCTTACTTGTATTCTCCGCTTCTTTGGCTCGGAATCAATACCAAAATTTTTAAAGTAAAGACAAAATCTTTGGAACCGGGCATGCTTTTTTTCAGTGCACAATGTCACCTCAATTTCTAATAATTTTGTTAAATTGTCTTCATTACATTCTCATTCTCATAATATTTATGGTTAATTATATTTAATTAATACATTTAGGATATTTCATTATCCTTCAAGGGTATTTAACAAAAACAAACAAAAAAGAAACGAAGTTTACACACAACACAAATTTTTTGGCTTCACAATGAAGGTCGTCATCAGTAAGAATAGTAATAATGATATGTTCTTAACCTTGCATTTGCGATTGAAAACTCATTCAAGGCAACCAACTATACGACGACAGCAACACCAACCAGCAGCGACAAGTATAGTCTACATGAACTATAGCCATGTACATATGCACACACACAAACACACGCACACTCAACACCATTATCATCATCCGCATCCATCTCATGTAGCCACCAGTCAACCAACCATTCATTGAGTATCCCGAAATGAGCGAATTTGCCAAAAAATATCACATCCCTTGCCCGATATTCTTGTTATTCCTACAATGATTTCACTTCATCGTTATATACCCCCATTGAGTTTTGAGTGTAAGGTTGATGTAGGCAGTTAGTTGTGTGCATTTGTTTAACACAAAGGACCAAATATTATTTTGGCGCTCATTCTCCAATTGAAAAAAAATTCTCAATAAAATAGAGAAACAGCGGTTTTTTTAACGATTCTGCGCTTTCAAATATGCGTAAGTTGTAAAGAGAGTAAGGGAATTCCAAAGAGTGAGAGCATAAATAGAAGAGATGTAACAAAAGCAGTGCTTATAAACAGGGTTACCAGATTGGTTTAAAATTCCTTTTAACACAAATGTCTGCATAAACATAAAACAAATTCAAGGAAATGTATATTTAGATACAAAATAATAAATAAAAATAAAACAATAAATAAACTCAACAAAAAAAGCAAAGTGAACTCTCCAGAAGACTAAAACAAATTTAACTCCATTTTATTTCATGGAACTCTTATGTATTGATAATTTTTCCTTGAATTTAATATTTTTTTTTTGCGTACTTTAATTAAACGAACTATAAAAGGGCAAAAAATTATACACAAATGAAGCATAAAGTCTTACTAAATACATGCTTCCCGGAAAATAGTTAAATAGATAGTTAAAAATTTATAATTTTTTTCCACAAATGCATTTTGAACTTCGTATGGCGCTAAAAATATACTTTCAATTTTTCATTAAACTACAAAATTTTCTTTAACAAATGCAAAAAAAATTATCATGTCCAATAAATTTCCTTGAAATTGTCAAAAAAATATTTACTTATTTTTATGATATCTGTGTGTTATCGCCGTTTGTATTACAGTTTCATTAAAATTTTGTAAAATTAATCTAAATGTTCCTTCCTGCTATGTTTGCTATTTTTTGAGTTTAACGCTATGTTTCCACTGACTGATTTGAGATGTTTCAGTTTGACAGTTACAATCGAAACTAGAAATATCCATTTACTCTAAATTCAAATATTCGTATATGCAACGTTTGTTCAAATAAATACCGCAACTGCCAAGGATTTTTTAAAAGTTATTTTCACATCCCTATGTTCTTCAAAGCCTTTGTTCATTCGTTTTTTTTTTATGAAATTTATTTCCATAATTTGATATATATTTTGACAAGAGTATGTTCAGTCAGAGCATGGCTGAATAAGAAGGTTGAATCACGATAACAAAAACAACAAATTTCAATATGTTGTTTACAATTTTAAGAAGTCAAAATCAGCTGATAAAAGAATCGTATGGCATTGGTAAAAGTGGCAATTATTTATTCTTTCAATTGTCCTGAAAAAATAATTAAAATCCAGAGAAAAATAAAGGTGCAAATTTAATTGTGTCACCTATGAGTGATTATGAAGTGGATAATTCATCCGATGAACGACGATATGAGACAAATAAGACTATAATACCCACCAAAGTTAAGAATGGAAGTCAGTCAAATGGATCTTCGCCATCTATTAACAAAAACAGTTTATGATGCAGTTTAAAAACTGATGTGCGTGGTATTTTGGGTCTGGAATATGTTATCAAGATACTCAAGTCATCTTTGAACAATTCTCCAGCTATGAATGCGCGAGTTTGTTTGAGATGCATTTGCTATGCAGTGTCATTTTGAGAGCTGCAATCACCATAAACATATGATTTTGACATCTTAAAATTTTGTCGAAATAAAAAAATTGTAATCATATGGGCCCATGATTTAACCTTCTTGTTCAGCCATGAGTCAGAGCATATTCCAAATAAGGGGGGTTTACATTATAAAACTGACGTGTTTCTGAGGAAAACATGTGTTTTTACCCTGCGCCACACTGTGGAACAGGGTATTATAAGTTAGTACATATGTTTGTAACACCCAGAAGGAGACGAGCTAGACATATGGTGTCTTTGGCAATAATGCTCAGGGTGGTTCCCTGAGTCGATATAACCATGTCCGTCTGTCTGTGAACACATTTTTGTGATCAAAGTCTAGGTCGCAATATAAGTCCAATCGCCTTCAAATTTTTTGGGTCAGAATAGAGCCCTATTGATTTTGGAGGAAATCGGTTTAGATTTAGATATAGCTCCCATATATATCTTCCGCCCGATATGCACTTATATGGCCCCAGAAGCCAGAGTTTTGGCCCAATTTGGTTGAAATTTTGCACTAGGAGTACTAGGAGGAGTAGTATAGTCATGTCAAATTTGATTGAAATCGGTTAATATTTAGATATAGCTTCCATATATATCTTTCGCCCGATATGACTTATATGGCCCCAGAAGCCAGAGTTTTGGCCCAATTTGGTTCAAATTTTGCACACGAAGTACAATTCGTAGTATAGTCATGGTTGCCATATTTGGTTGAAATCGGTTCAGATTTAGATATAGCTCCCATATATATCTTTCGCCCGATATGGACTAATATGTTCTTAGAAGCCAGAGTTTTGGCCCAATTTGGTTGAAATTTTGCACTAGGAGTACAATTAGCAGTATAGTCAAGTGTGCCAAATTTGATTGAAATCGGTTCAGATTTAGATATAGCTCCCATATATATGTTTCGCCCGATATGGACTAATATGGTCCTAGAAGCCAGAGTTTTTTCCCATATACAGCTTTCGCCCGATTTACATTCATATGACCACAGAGGCCAATTTTTTACTCCGATTTAGTTGAAATTTTGCACAGGGAGTATAATTAGCATTGTAGCTGTGCGTGCCAAATTTGGTTGGAATCGGTTCAGATTTAGATATAGCTCCCATATATATGTTTTTCTGATTTCGACAAAAATGGTCAAAATACCAGCATTTTCCTTGTAAAATCGCTCTGCTTAGTCGAAAAGTTGTAAAACTGACTTAATTTTCCTTAACTTCAAATACATATATATCGAGCGATAAATCATAAATAAACTTTTGTGAAGTTTCCTTAAAATTGCTTCAGATTTAAATCTTTCCCATATTTTTTTTTTTTACTAAAATTGTGTTCCACCCTAGTGCATTAGCCAACTTAAATTTTGAGTCTATAGATTTTGTAAAAGTCTATCAAATTCTGTCCAAATCGAGTGATATTTAAATGTATGTATTTGGGACAAACCTTTATATATAGCACCCAACACATTTGACGGATGTGATATGGTATCGAAAATTTAGATCTACAAAGTGGTGTAGGGTATAATATAGTCGGCCCCGCCCGACTTTAGACTTTCCTTACTTGTTTTCTAATTGAGGCGATAAATTAGTTATTTTATTATTGTTTATTTATTTATAATAATTGTATCATTTAGACGAAATAATAGTCTTGTAATTTTATAAGAGTTTATACTTTCTACACTTGATTTTTCAAATTATATTTTTCTAGGAAACAATTTTTTTATTTTATTCAAATATTAATTGGGATAATTAATATTTTAATTGAAAACGTAAAACATGTCATTCATTTTCTTAAGTAGCTTTGATTTTTTAATTAGGATTAAAATTTAATTTTATCAATTAATTTTTTTAGCTGAATATGTTATCAACTTCAATCTTTTCAATTGGAAATATTTTGGTGATATTTTGTTCTGTGTACATGCATTATTTGTTTTGCATACACTCAAAAAACAAAGTTTACTTGGATCCCAAGATTTTGACCTTCCCTTAATGGTTTTGGTGTTGATTCCGAACCAAAAATGCGGCTTCTTTAAAATAAAGACATTTTTTACGGACCTCCCTGGCATAAAATCTAATATCAATAAAATTAAAATTGGATACAGATCTCATTCATCGAGTTTTTATTTTCTTTTTGCGTTATATTAATAAAGGTATTTCTGTACAAACACATTCCAATCTCAAAATCCAAATTATGCCAGGTACATCAAAGTAAAAACAGTTTTCTTAATGCTAAAAAAAACTTTAAGCCAAAGATGCAAATCCTTAAAATTAATCTTAGCCTATATTTGAAGCGTTTTTATCTTAAATTTAAAAATTTAATATGTCAGTTGAGTTAAAGAAGATTTCTTTAAATTTGCCTTACTTCAAAGATCTACAACTTCAGCAGAGAGACGCAAAATATCAAGATTTGTGTTCTAAATTTAATGAAAAAAATTTGAAGCAAGGATTATAAACTTAAAATGGCATTGTTTTAAAGAATTTTGTCCTTAGCATTGCGTAAATTTTGAGTCCTAAAATGTAAGTTGCATAATCTTCTAATCTATGAAAAAAATATTGACCTATATTTTTTTCAGTGTAAGCATAATTTTTTTTTCATTTCCATAAATCCATAAGTTCACATAAAATTATGTAATCTGGCAACTCTGTACGTATAGTATAAGGTATAAATGTATTTGTTATATAGCAGTGGGCATATATTGTAAATACATAAATCCATTAACTGATAATAACCGATATTACAAATAAGATGAGAATTGACAAAGAATTAAAAATACCAAATATCTATATAATAATTTAAAATATTTTTTAAAACATTAATGTAAAATGTATATATATATTCTGTAGTACTACATTGATATACGGAAAACGACGAGAGAGTTGTCATTGTTACATCCACGGAAGTGTTAACAGTGTAAGCCAGAGATGGAAAAGCCAATTTTTGTTTTTAGTCAGAATGATTGCAGCCACCAATATCTAAGGAATCTTATGGCTATCGTGATATCAAATTAACTAAAAATGTCTACCAATTTTTAGAGTTGAACATCCTTCAGTTGAATAAACTTGATTGCTTCAAAACTTACACCCATTTTATATAAAATCGAAGCACTTCTTCTATATCTATTCGAGCTATGTGGCTACACTGAAAAAAAAAGCATGCCCGGTTCCAAAGATTTTGTCTTTACTTTAAAAATTTTGGTATTGATTCCGAGCCAAAGACGCGGAGAATACAAGTTAGGATAATTTTAAGACACAATTCTCTTTTAAATTTGGGTTTTGTGTACTTGCTTCCAGGAAGCAAATTTTAATTTTTCGCTTTTTCAGCTTTTTTTCGTCGTATGCTATTAAAATCCTTTAAAAACGAGTTAACGACAACTTCATTTTCCTAATTAAGACTCGACTTTCAGTAGAAATTATGCTATGTTTCAAGTAAAAAACGTCTTTAAAATAAAGTGTTGAAAAACATGTCCTATATTTGAACGATTTATTGCTTTGTAGTCAAGATGCAAAAAGACAACAAATTTAAAGACAATTTCATTAAATTTAAAGATATTTTCTGAATTATTAAAGTCAAATTGACCTTAGCCCAAACATTTTTTCTTTCATGTTATGATACCCATTTTTAAGTGAAATCACTTAATTATAAGGATAATACGACTTCAGTGAAAAGTTTATCGACTTTTGGACAAGGAAAAAAACTTTATATTAGAGAAATGCGTCTTCTATGCTAAGCAAAATTTATATTCGTATTTTAAAGACATGAAATCTTTGACCTCAGGACAATATTTTTTTCAGTGTAGGACCAATAAATAAAATTAGGACACACATCTCATTTATCGAATTGTCATTCCCTTTTCGCGGTATATTAATAAAGCTATTTTCATACGAACAAATACCAGTTTAATAGATATTTCAAAATAAAAAATGTTTCCTTAATTTCAAAAAAAAAAAATAAATAAATAAAAATAAAAAACTTTAATCCAAATAGGCTAAAACCTCAAAATAAGTAAGTTTTTAATCTTAAATCTAAAGATTCAATATTTCAGTTAATTTAAGGACAATTTCTTTAAATCAAAAATGTGTTTATTTACTTTAAGGACCTCCAGTGGTCACTGTGGGCAACTGTCCATTTGGCCACAATGGCCACTGGAGGCATCCTCTCCAGAATTTTATTTTTCTCCAAAACTAAAAAATTCTATCAAATATCGATAGAGCTCTTCAAGCTCTTTCATATGATGTATGGGTCATAGTGGGACAATTGTCCATGTGGCCACAATGGTCACTTGAGTCCCATCCTCTCAAAAAATTGTGTCGAAAATTCTATCAAATATCGATAGAGCTCTTCAAGCTCTTTCATATGGTATATGGGTCATAGTGGGACAATTGTCCATGTGGCCACAATGGTCACTTGTGTCCCATCATTGTGCCAAAAAACTAAATTTTCTGCAAAATTTTGAGCCATATGTATGAATGTAGCTGTGAGTGATAATGCCACAAGTGAGTGGTTTAATTTTAGATAAAGTAAATTGGTCAAGAAGACCTTTTAATATTTTTCCTGGTGATCAAGAAATAAATCTATCATTGGTTACAGCAGAACATACCTCTGTTAACTCTTTACAGTGCTCTGTTAGCTCCTTTATGAAGCTCTGTTAACTAATTAACAGAGCTCTGGAAAAAATGGTTTGTGTCTGTGGTAACTAAATTCGGAATTTATCTTCACGCACATAAATATTATATGACCTCATTATTATTAAATGAAAAATTTTTCAACTTCAATCAATTTTTTAATTGGAAATATTTTGGTGGTCTTTTTTTCTGTGTTCTTTTAAATAAAGACATTAAAATTAATACGTAGACCTCATTTCTTGAATTTCCATGCTATTTTTTTGGCGATATATTAACAAAGCTTTTCACCAACAAATAAATTCCAGTTATGCACTCCAGAGGAAATCGCTCAATTAGTTTGGGTAATAAATCCAAAATTGTGAAAATCGGGCAATATATTTATGCAAGAGCTACAGATATGTCGAAATATCATAGTCTAATACATCAAATTTTGAAATTTTAGTAACATTGGTTAATAAATAAGAGTGTGTTATTATGACCAAATTTGAGAAAATCGAGCTATGCATATATATGGGAGCTATATCTAAATCTGAACCGATTTGGACGATATTGTGCAGATTCGGTTAATACCACAGAAGGTTGTTACCTTTTGCTAAATTTGAGAAAGATCGGTTAACAAATAAGGCTATTTTGGTCAAAAATAGACTTATTAGGGTAAATTTTTGAAAATCTGGCGATACATATATATATGGGAGCTATATCTAAATCTGAACCGATTTCGATGAAATTTTGCAAACTTGAAGCGTAATGACAATGATAACTTTGTGCCAACTTTGACGATGATCGGCTTGTAAAAAAGCGCAACGTGACCCCATTTGTCAAAATCGGGCGATACATATATATGTATAGGAGCTATTTCTAAATTTGATCCGATTTCTTCCAAATTCAATAGAATTCGTCCTTGTGCCTAAAAAATTATCCTGTACCAAATTTCATCAAAATCTGTTAATAAATGCGACCGGAATCTTGCGAACAACAAATACATGGACAGACGGACGGACACCAAGCGCTAGATCGACTCAGGCGGTGATTCTGAGTCGATCGGTATATATTTTATGGGGTCTAAAATATTTCTGGTAGGCACATTTTTTGGCAGATCAAAGTTATTATACCCTGACCACTATGTGCTTTAGGGTATAAAAAGGATTTCAAATTCACTTTTAGTAGATTTCGAACCTAATGTGAAATGGGCTCTTAGCCTAACAGGTTCGCTGATAAGTCCCCGGTCTGACACATAGATGGCGTCGCTAGTATGAAATGCATATTTTATATTGTACCAACCTTCAAATGATTCGTGTCAAAATTTAAAGTCTGTAAGTCAATTAGTTTGTGAGATAGAGAGTCTTTTGTGAAAAAATGGAAGGAATTTCGTGTTTTGATAAAATATTGTTTTCTGAAGGAAAAAAATACGGTGGAAGCAAAAACGTGGCTTGATAATGAGTTTCCGGACTGCCCCAGGGAAATCAACAATAATTGATTGGTATGCAAAATTCAAGCGTGGTGAAATGAGCACCGAGGACAATGAACGCAGTGGACGCCCGAAAGAGGTGGTTACCGACGAAAACATAAAAAAAATCCACAAAATGATTTTGAATGACCGTAAAATGATGTTGATCGAGATAGCAGAGGCCTTAAAGATATCAAAGGAACGTGTTGGTCATATCATTCATCAATATTTGGATATGCGGAAGCTCTGTGCAAAATGGGTGCCGCACGAGCTCACATTTGGCCAAAACCAACAAGGTGTTGATGATTCTGAGCGGTCGCAATACAGCCGAGTTTTTCCGTCGATATGTGACAATGGATGTAACATGGCTCCATCACTACACTCCTGAGTCCAATCGACAGTCGGCTGAGTGGACAGCGACCGGTGAACCGTCTCCGAAGCGTGGAAAGACTCAAAAGTCCGCTGGCAAAGTAATGGCCTCTGGTTTTTGGGATGCGCATGGAATAATTTTTATCGATTATCTTGAGAAGGGAAAACCCATCAACAGTGACTATTATATGGCGTTTGAAGGTCGAAATCGCGGCAAAACGGCCCCATATGAAGAAGAAAAAGTGTTGTTCCACCGAGACAACGCACCGTGCCACAAGTCATTGAGAACGATGGCAAAAATTCATGAATTGGGCTTCGAATTGCTTCTCCAGCCACCGTATTCTCCAGATCTGGGCCCCAGCGACTTTTTCTTGTTCTCAGACCTCAAGAGGATGCTCGCAGGGAAAAAATTTGGCTGCAATGAAGAGGTGATCGCCGAAACTGAGGCCTATTTTGAGGCAAAACCGAAGGAGTACTACCAAAATTGAATTGGAAAATTGGATGGTCATTATAATCGTTGTACCGCTCTTGAAGGGAACTATGTTGAATAATAAAAACGAATTTTGACAAAAAAAAATGTGTTTTTCTTTGTTAGACCGGGGACTTATCAGCCAACCTGTTATATTTGAAATTTTTTATTTCTAATCCAGTCTGTTTTAAACTGATGCTAAAATGAACTAATATTTATTGCAAAAAATTTTCTTTATTCCAATTATGTCACAAAAATTTTATGAACCAAATGTCTGTAACATTTCAATGACATACAAATTAGTTCAATTCTAACTATAACAGAAGAAGTTTTTCGTACACTTCTCAAAAATAGTAAGAATGAACTACAGCGTGGTTAAAATTGGAATGATCCGGTGCCTAAGATTTTTTCTTTATTTTTAGTTCATTTTTTCTTTTCGAGTAAGAAGAATTTCGTAAATGGTAATTAAATCCAAAATCCAAAAATGTCCGAAAATTTTCGTTAATTTAATGAATCTCAAAAATTTGGAATTTAGTTCAATTTTCGCTCGAGATAGTTCATTTTTCCCATAATGTAGTTTACTTTTTTTTCTGTGTATATTGAAAATAATTTACTGACAGTTTATCGAAAGAAATTGTATGATAATAGTAAAAACAAATTGACGTTAACTTTTATGAGGGGTTACTTTTATAAGGGGGTGGGGGTACTTTTTTTACAGAAAAAATGTTTTTGTACGATTTTAACGGAGCGACACAAATTTCAAAGATATATACCCTGAATTTAATGAAAAAACAAATTTAATTCTTGGTATTGAGTAAATTGGGTGTCCTAAAATTAAGGTTGCATAGTCATTTATTAGGTCAATATTTTCCTCAGTGTATACGTAATTATTAAGGCCAATTAATTTCGTGATTGCAACAAGATTTTTGGCGTTGGCGTTTACTTGTTGGAACATATACTATTTTCATTTGTATGAGCTCTTTATTGGAAATGTGTACTTCCCATCTCTGGCTCAAGCTGTAATTGTTGGTTATATAGTGCATGTGTATAGGTGTTTGTGTGCAAAAATTTCGAGATGTTTTTCGTCGTGCACAGGAATATTTCACTGAGAGCGTCATTAGTTTGTGTGTAACTTTTGCCGGTGATAGACGACCAAGTTTTGTAGTATTTTTAGTTAAGGGCCAATGAAAAGGATATAAAAAAATGGAAATTGTAATAGAAATAGATAAAGAAATTTAATGGAATTGCAAAGCTCTAAATGGAAAATTAAAAAACAAAGAAAGAAAAATATAGTGGAAACCTATAATCAAGATAACCGAATGCAAGATAAAAATAATTTAAGTGCAAATTTTCCTTAAGACCATTTGGGCCAATACTATATGGGTCCTTTGCCCTTTTCATATACTGCCGTGTTATCTTTTTGCCAAAATTAGTTGCCAAAAAATATATGTGAGTGAGCATTGGTTAAGAGCATTTCTTTTGGAAAAATCTATGGAGTCTGGTCTAATATATTTCCTCTTCTGTTTTTTTTTTTTGTGTTGTGTGTTATAGAATTAGTGACTGCCACCAAGTAAAAAGAAAATCGATAATTCAGTACTGTATCTTACGGCAAAGGTGATCTGAGGCTGCATACAAACAACACGGAGAAGTAGAAAAAGAAGAAGAAGAGGAAGAGGACACTGTTAACCACGGCGACGAGGACAACTACGAGAAGGTCCACAAATCGTTAACAGAGCCAGCGACAAACAAGATTTTACATAGAGACCAGTGGGTGGGAGCATAAGAAAAGTGAGGCGAGATAAACGACTCCGACTACTCTTCGTTGTAACACAACAATATGATATCGTAGTAGCTCTCCATATTCGTCAAACATTCGGTTAGTCGTTTGGTTTTAGGATTACTCGTAAGCCGCCCCGGTTTAATAGTAGCTGATGGTATTTAAAAATTGTTTGTGTCTCCCCTCCATTAAAATAGATTGGTGAGAACATCTATAAGAAAAGAGTGCCCATAGATATAGAGAGAGAAGTAAACAATTTGCCTTGTTACTTATTGGAAGAGAGTTAGTATAACTGTTTTCTTTGGTTTGGCTCTCTGTCTCTCCAAAAGAGGGGATTATACGCCTATACATTGTTTTGCTCAGTCTCTCTCCCCTCCTCCCCCCAATCACACATACACATGCCGCTTGTCATCACTTCCAGACAATAGACCCCAAAGAGTACAAAGGGGAAAGACACCGTTGACTGAGACGTCAACAGATTTGTAGTAGCAGTGATAATAATCATCAGAGAGCTAGTCAGTGAGTGAGTGCTGATGCTGATGATGAAGTATTAATCGCGTATCTGAGTATATCTACAACTAATAGTACGAGCCCAAACCGACTATACTACCATTTGCGTATAGCAAATCTGTCATCGTTGTGTTGTAGTCGTAGGTCGTACTCGTCGTTGTTATTACTATCGGCACGGCTACATAGCATTGCATCGTTTCTATATGAGCCTTTGAGTCTCTTCTTAATACGAGTACGGTAAAGGGTGGCGGTAGTCGTGATACGGAATTTGTACTCCCGGTATTACTGGGCTATAATTCCTTGTCTTGTTCTTTCTTATACGTGCAATTTCTGGTTACTCTTTTGCAACATCGTCATCATAATAATCGTTTTCGGTGTTACCTCTGTAAGGAGTAAAAAATAAGAAGAAGCAGTAGACGAGAAAAAAACTTGAAACAAAATTATCATAGACAGAAAGAAGTGTCTGGCTGTTTCTATGATGTATATTTAATACTTGAACGAAAAACACACACACAGAAAATCAATGAATATCATAAAGTAAATATAAACGGAAAAGAAATTTTGAATACAAAAATAATGCCGAGGAAACGGAAAATTTCTCCAATTTAAAATACGAAACGGAATAAATTTTCGGAGGAGAGTGAAATTTTCAATACAAAATTTAAAAAGTGAAATATTTTTTGGACTCTTCTCTCAACTCATTATCGCTGCCTGCGGTTAATAATGATAAAATTTGTCAAACACAAACAACCAGAACAACAACAAGTTTCAACACAACAAGAGTTGTCAACCGCTTCTTCGTTAACTTCGTCATCGTACAAGTCAGCAAAGAATTTTTTTAAGAAAAAGGTTGTTATTTGCAAAAAACAAAATAAGAAACATTTCCTTTATATACATTTGTTCTATTTATACCATAACTTTGGCGCAAATATTAATATTTTTTCTTTTTATTCTCAATCTGTTGCAGGGCGAATCAAATGACTCGGGTACTGAATCTGATGGCGACATCTTAGATGTGGATATTAAACATCATCATCACTTAGAGTTGGATATGGAAACTAGTAAGTTGAAAATATTGTACTATGAGTATTATCGAGTAGTGATTCCATTGATTCGAGGGTGGCCTGAGAAGTACTTAGCCCAAAAAAAATCAACAAATATTTTAGAAAACTGATAAAAAATCCTGATATTCGTGCACCCAGATAAGGTATATGACACATCCTTGAGCTAAATGGTTAGCATGCCCGCCTTGCATACACAATGTCGTGGGTTCGATTCCTGCTTCGAGCGAACACCAAAAAGTTTTTCAGCGGTGGATTATCCCACCTCAGTAATGCTGGCGACATTTCTGAGGGTTTCAGAGCTTCTCTAAGTGGTTTCACTGCAATGTGGAACGCCGTTCGGACTCGGCCATAAAAAGCAGGTCCCTTGTCATTGATCTTAACATGGAATCGGGCAGCACTCAGTGGTGTGAGAGAAGTTCACCAATGTGGTATCACAATGGACTGAATGGTCTAAGTGAGCCTGATACATCGGGCTGCCACCTAACCTAAACTAACCTAACCTAGAGCTAAATGTTATTTTTGAACGGTGAACATCCCTGCAAAAAATTTGGAAGTTCTTCTAAAGCCACGACTTTAAAAGCACTTCCAAAACTGTCCTCCCAAATGTGTTCTTCATTTTAACTACACAGGTAGTTCTTTTAATTCATTATAACTCTCTTTTTCATATTTTTATACCCTAAACCACATAGTGGTAATGTGCCTACCAGAAATATTGATTTTAGACCCCATAAAATATATACCGATCGACTCAGAATCACCTCCTGAGTCGATCTAGCGCTTGGTGTCCGTCCGTCCGTCTGTCCATGTATTTGTTGTTCACAGGATTCCGGTCGCAATTATTAACCGATTTGGATGAAATTTGTTACAGGGTGTTTTTTTAACACAAGGACGAACGCTATTGAATTTGGAAGAAACCGGATCAAATTTAGATATAGCACAGAATTAGGTGGTTTCGGTGGTTGGACAGACGGTTTCCACCCCATTTCGACCAATTTGATCTTGGCAAGGCCTGAGGTATGAGCCCTGGTGACCTTTTTTCTTTAATTTCGTTTCAAATCGATCCAATAGTTCAGCATTCTTACAGTGATCGTTTTATATTTTTCCTTATTGTCGATTTGGTTCACACATTGAAAATACATACAAAACTCACCGAGTTTTGTTGTAGAATATTTTTAGCAATGAGAAGATCTTACCTATAAAGTTGGCACTGGACAAGATAACAAACAAAGCCCAGAGGTCGGAGTGGGCAAAGTGTAAGCCCCAAAGTCTCTATAGGATAGAATATTTCAGTGAGCGAATTGTAGGTCCCAAGGTCTCAGTGGGGGACTGTAGGTTCGAATATCTCAAAGGGAAAGCTGAATGTCTTAGTGTGGGTACTATAGACCTGAAAGTTTCAATGGGCAAAGTGCAGATCCGAAGGTCTCAGTTGAGAAACAGTACACAGAAAAAAATATCACCAAAATATTTCCAATTAAAAAGTTAATTGAAGTTGAAAATTTTTTCAATTAATAAATTAATTGATGCAATTAACTTTTTAATCATGATAGAAACATTAAGTTAATTAAGTCAATGATTGAACATTTTAAAAATTTTAATTAAAAAATTAATTGATACAATTAACTTTTTAATCAAATTCGGAAGACTAATTCAGTTAAAAAAAGTTCTGATTTTTTTTTTAATTTGTAATTAAAAATGTATTTCAAACAATCATTTGTTAATCCAAATAAAAACTCAAAGCCAATCTAACTAAGTAATTAAAAATAGTTACCTTTTTTAATAAATAAATTAATTGCGTTTTGCAATCAATATCAATTAAAGTTTTAATTGAATCAATTAAAAAATTAATTGAATTTTGCTGAAAAAACAATTAATTTTTTAATCAAGAATTTTTTCTATGCCCAATTAAAACTGTGATTGATACTATCATTTTCGTGATTGAAGACATTTCAATTAAAAAATTAATTGGATCAATTAATTTGGTGATTGAATCAGAGAAAAAATTTTTTGTGTGTATGCCTGAAAGTTTCAGTGGGCGAACTGCAGGTCCAATGGTCCCGGTGGTGATACTTAAGGCTCCAAGGCCTCATTTGAGGAAGTGTAGGCTCGAAAGTCTCAGTTGCGACAATATAGGTCCGAATTTCTCAGTTGGGAAACTGTAGGCCTAAAGGTTTCAGTGGGCGAACTGCGGGATGAAATGTCTCAGTGGGGAAGCTATAGACCTGAAGGTTTCAATGGGCGAACTGTAGGTCCGATGGTCTCAGTGGTGGATCTGAAAGCCTCTAGGTCTCATTGGGAGAACTGTAGTTTCGAAAGTCTCATTTGTGGATATATAGGTCCGAATGTCTCAGTGGGTAGACTGTAGGCCCGAATGTTTTAGTGGGCGAACTGTAGGTCCGAAGGTCTCAGTGGCGGAACCAAAGGCCTTAAGGTCTCAGTGGAGCAACTGTATGACCAAAGATCTCAGCAGTGACAATGTAAATCCGAATTTCTTAATGGGGAAGCCGTAGGCCTGAAACTTTCCATAAGCGAGTTTTGAAGGCCTCAGTGGGGATACTATACCCCCATGGTCTCAATGTTTTAGTCTGCAAACTGTAGGTCCGATGGTCTTAGTTGCGGAACTAAAGGCCTTAAAGTTTCAGTGGGGGAACTGTATGACCAAAGGTCTCAGCAGTGACAATGTAGGTCCGGATTTCTTAATAGGAAAACCGTTGGCCTGAAAGTTTCCATCAGCAAGCTGCACATTTGAAGGCCTCAGTGAGAGTACCCCCTATGGTCTCAATGGCGGAAATGTAGGTCCAAATGTCTCAGTGGCAGCTATAAGGCTGAAGGTTTCAGTAGACGAACTGTAGGTGCGATAGTTTCAGTTGGGGAAATATAGGTCCGAATTTCCTAGTGGGAAACTGTAGGCCTGAGTCTTAGTGGTGGAACTGAAAGTCTTAAAATCTCAGTGGGGAAACTATAGAGCCGAAGGTCTCAGTGGTGAAAATATAGGGCCAAATTTCTCATTGGGGAAGCCGTAGACCTGAAAGTTTCAGTGAGTCAACTGCAGTTCCGAATATCTCAGTAGTGGAACTGTAGACCTGAAGGCGTTAGTGCGGGTACGATAGGACTACAGGTAACAAGGGGGGGAACTGTAGGTCCGAAGGTCTCTGTGGTGGAACTGAAAACCTGAAAGTATCAGTAGACGTACTATAGGCCCAAAGGCCAGAAGGTGTCTGAACTTTAGGTCCGAAAGTCTCAGTAATGAAATTGAGTGTTTCATTGGGGGTAAAGGTCTCCGTGGGGAGATTGTAGGCCTGACGTGGTGGAATTGTAAGCAAGATGCTTGCGGTGCGAAACTATAGGCTCCCTATTGAAATATTGTGATGAATCCGAATATTTCAATAGGGAAACAGTAGGTCCAAAGATTTGTTTGGTCCAATAGTATAGGCCGGAAGTTCCAGTTAATAAAACGTATGTCCGAAAGTCTCATTGGGAGGAATGTAGACTGGATACAATGCGATATAATACTTTGTGTGTATCAACGGATCAATTTTACATCGACTATCGCAAGACGATACCGAATTGCTCTTAAATGGCATCAAACAGCCATCTGCTCTCATGCCCAAAAGGGTACAGAGTATTACCCACGAGATAGTTAGGTTACATACGATGGCGGTCCGTTTCTTATACTGCCTTAGATTATTCTGTTCATTGTAATACCACACATGATGAACCTCTCTCCTCTTTATCACAATGAATGATGGCAAAAACGGTTTGAAACCCTTAGAAATGTCAATAGGATTGTTGAGAGGGATTTAACATCCTCTCAACAATCCATGGACTGAATAGTCTAAGTGAGCCTGAATCTTAATTCGGGCTGCCACTTTAACCTAACCTTAACCTAACCACCTCTGAAAAACTTATTGGTGTTCGATCGAAACTGGGTTTGAATGCATGATCCTTTGTATACAAGGTAATCATTAACAGTGTATGGTAGCTTGAAATGCGTACTGCCTCAACGAACTTGCACAATTGCAGTCGGCATGGATATTTCACAATTTATTTTTCGTAGTTCATCAAAAACCGACATGCGACATGTGTGTGAAAATAAATTATAATGGATCTCGTTATAAAATCACAAAATGAGCGCCCCCTATATGTCAAATTTGGAACTAAAGTTACATTATAATGGATTTATGGTCAAAAAATAATTGTAACAAAATGCACAAAACGCGCAAATTAGTTAAGATAATATATCAAATTGTATAATATAAGTCGAACTCTATCCAAAAAGGTGTTCCAATACTCCATAACAATCATTGGTATGGAGATATAGTACCTTTTATACCTTGTGTCTCAGAAAGCAAACAAACAAGTGTGGGCTGTCAAAACCAACGGGAAATGGAAGTAGAAACCGGGATCTACTCAAAAACACAAACCTTGTGTTCCAGACCCGTTGGGGAGCCGAGATATTGGCCACTTTGTGTTATGGGCCACTCATCCTGGAGAGAAATTTTCAAATTTAATCCAAATGGAAATATGTGG
Organism: Haematobia irritans; assembly: GCF_050003625.1. Lineage (NCBI taxonomy): Eukaryota > Metazoa > Arthropoda > Insecta > Diptera > Muscidae > Haematobia > Haematobia irritans. The sequence continues at coordinate 218,531,663 of NC_134398.1, read as the reverse complement.
GCTGTCAAAACCTACGGGGAATGGAAGTAGAAATCGGGATCTACTCAAAAACACAAACCTTGTGTTCCAGACCCGCTGGGGAGCCGAGATATTGGCCACTTTGTGTTATGGGCCACTCATCCTGGAGAGAAATTTTCAAATTTCATCCAAATGGAAATATGTGGGCTGACAAAACCAACGGGAAATGGAAGTAGAAATCTAGATCTACTCAAAAACACAAACCTTGTGTTCCACACCCGCTGGGGAGCCGAGATATTGGCCACTTTGTGTTATGGGCCACTCATCCTGGAAAGAAATTTTCAAATTTCATCCAAATGGAAATATGTGGGCTGTCAAAACCTACGGGGAATGGAAGTAGAAATCGAGATCTACTCAAGCACATAACTCATGTGTTCCAGACCCGCTGGGGAGCCGAGATATTGGCCACTTTGTGTTATGGGCCACTCATCCTGGAGAGAAATTTTCAAATTTCATCCAAATGGAAATATGTGGGCTGACAAAACCAACGGGAAATGGAAGTAGAAATCTAGATCTACTCAAAAACACAAACCTTGTGTTCCAGACCCGCTGGGGAGCCGAGATATTGGCCACTTTGTGTTATGGGCCACTCATCCTGGAAAGAAATTTTCAAATTTCATCCAAATGGAAATATGTGGGCTGTCAAAACCTACGGGGAATGGAAGTAGAAATCTAGATCTACTCAAAAACACAAACCTTGTGTTCCAGACCCGCTGGGGAGCCGAGATATTGGCCACTTTGTGTTATGGGCCACTCATCCTGGAGAGAAATTTTCAAATTTAATCCAAATGGAAATATGTGGGCTGTCAAAACCTACGGGGAATGGAAGTAGAAATCGGGATCTACTCAAAAACACAAACCTTGTGTTCCAGACCCGCTGGGGAGCCGAGATATTGGCCACTTTGTGTTATGGGCCACTCATCCTGGAGAGAAATTTTCAAATTTCATCCAAATGGAAATATGTGGGCTGACAAATCCAACGGGAAATGGAAGTAGAAATCTAGATCTACTCAAAAACACAAACCTTGTGTTCCAGACCCGCTGGGGAGCCGAGATATTGGCCACTTTGTGTTATGGGCCACTCATCCTGGAGAGAAATTTTCAAATTTCATCCAAATGGAAATATGTGGGCAGACAAAACCAACGGGAAATGGAAGTAGAAATCTAGATCTACTCAAAAACACAAACCTTGTGTTCCAGACCCGCTGGGGAGCCGAGATATTGGCCACTTTGTGTTATGGTCCACTCATCCTGGAGAGAAATTTTCAAATTTCATCCAAATGGAAATATGTGGGCTGACAAAACCAACGGGAAATGGAAGTAGAAACCGAGATCTACTCAAAAACACAAACCTTGTGTTCCAGACCCGTTGGGGACCCGAGATATTGTCCACTTTGTGTTATGGGCCACTCATCCTGGAAAGAAATTTTCAAATTTCATCCAAATGGAAATATGTGGGCTGACAAAACCAACGGGAAATGGAAGTAGAAATCTAGATCTACTCAAAAACACAAACCTTGTGTTCCAGACCCGCTGGGGAGCCGAGATATTGGCCACTTTGTGTTATGGGCCACTCATCCTGGAAAGAAATTTTCAAATTTCATCCAAATGGAAATATGTGGGCTGTCAAAACCTACGGGGAATGGAAGTAGAAATCGAGATCTACTCAAGCACATAACTCATGTGTTCCAGACCCGCTGGGGAGCCGAGATATTGGCCACTTTGTGTTATGGGCCACTCATCCTGGAGAGAAATTTTCAAATTTCATCCAAATGGAAATATGTGGGCTGACAAAACCAACGGGAAATGGAAGTAGAAATCTAGATCTACTCAAAAACACAAACCTTGTGTTCCAGACCCGCTGGGGAGCCGAGATATTGGCCACTTTGTGTTATGGGCCACTCATCCTGGAGAGAAATTTTCAAATTTCATCCAAATGGAAATATGTGGGCTGACAAAACCAACGGGAAATGGAAGTAGAAATCTAGATCTACTCAAAAACACAAACCTTGTGTTCCAGACCCGCTGGGGAGCCGAGATATTGGCCACTTTGTGTTATGGGCCACTCATCCTGGAAAGAAATTTTCAAATTTCATCCAAATGGAAATATGTGGGCTGTCAAAACCTACGGGGAATGGAAGTAGAAATCTAGATCTACTCAAAAACACAAACCTTGTGTTCCAGACCCGCTGGGGAGCCGAGATATTGGCCACTTTGTGTTATGGGCCACTCATCCTGGAGAGAAATTTTCAAATTTAATCCAAATGGAAATATGTGGGCTGTCAAAACCTACGGGGAATGGAAGTAGAAATCGGGATCTACTCAAAAACACAAACCTTGTGTTCCAGACCCGCTGGGGAGCCGAGATATTGGCCACTTTGTGTTATGGGCCACTCATCCTGGAGAGAAATTTTCAAATTTCATCCAAATGGAAATATGTGGGCTGACAAAACCAACGGGAAATGGAAGTACAAATCTAGATCTACTCAAAAACACAAACCTTGTGTTCCAGACCCGCTGGGGAGCCGAGATATTGGCCACTTTGTGTTATGGGCCACTCATCCTGGAAAGAAATTTTCAAATTTCATCCAAATGGAAATATGTGGGCTGTCAAAACCTACGGGGAATGGAAGTAGAAATCTAGATCTACTCAAAAACACAAACCTTGTGTTCCAGACCCGCTGGGGAGCCGAGATATTGGCCACTTTGTGTTATGGGCCACTCATCCTGGAGAGAAATTTTCAAATTTAATCCAAATGGAAATATGTGGGCTGTCAAAACCTACGGGGAATGGAAGTAGAAATCGGGATCTACTCAAAAACACAAACCTTGTGTTCCAGACCCGCTGGGGAGCCGAGATATTGGCCACTTTGTGTTATGGGCCACTCATCCTGGAGAGAAATTTTCAAATTTCATCCAAATGGAAATATGTGGGCTGACAAAACCAACGGGAAATGGAAGTAGAAACCGAGATCTACTCAAAAACACAAACCTTGTGTTCCAGACCCGTTGGGGACCCGAGATATTGTCCACTTTGTGTTATGGGCCACTCATCCTGGAAAGAAATTTTCAAATTTCATCCAAATGGAAATATGTGGGCTGACAAAACCAACGGGAAATGGAAGTAGAAATCTAGATCTACTCAAAAACACAAACCTTGTGTTCCAGACCCGCTGGGGAGCCGAGATATTGGCCACTTTGTGTTATGGGCCACTCATCCTGGAAAGAAATTTTCAAATTTCATCCAAATGGAAATATGTGGGCTGTCAAAACCTACGGGGAATGGAAGTAGAAATCGAGATCTACTCAAGCACATAACTCATGTGTTCCAGACCCGCTGGGGAGCCGAGATATTGGCCACTTTGTGTTATGGGCCACTCATCCTGGAGAGAAATTTTCAAATTTAATCCAAATGGAAATATGTGGGCTGTCAAAACCTACGGGGAATGGAAGTAGAAATCGGGATCTACTCAAAAACACAAACCTTGTGTTCCAGACCCGCTGGGGAGCCGAGATATTGGCCACTTTGTGTTATGGGCCACTCATCCTGGAAAGAAATTTTCAAATTTCATCCAAATGGAAATATGTGGGCTGACAAAACCAACGGGAAATGGAAGTAGAAATCTAGATCTACTCAAAAACACAAACCTTGTGTTCCAGACCCGCTGGGGAGCCGAGATATTGGCCACTTTGTGTTATGGGCCACTCATCCTGGAGAGAAATTTTCAAATTTCATCCAAATGGAAATATGTGGGCTGACAAAACCAACGGGAAATGGAAGTAGAAATCTAGATCTACTCAAAAACACAAACCTTGTGTTCCAGACCCGCTGGGGAGCCGAGATATTGGCCACTTTGTGTTATGGGCCACTCATCCTGGAAAGAAATTTTCAAATTTCATCCAAATGGAAATATGTGGGCTGACAAATCCAACGGGAAATGGAAGTAGAAATCTAGATCTACTCAAAAACACAAACCTTGTGTTCCAGACCCGCTGGGGAGCCGAGATATTGGCCACTTTGTGTTATGGGCCACTCATCCTGGAGAGAAATTTTCAAATTTCATCCAAATGGAAATATGTGGGCAGACAAAACCAACGGGAAATGGAAGTAGAAATCTAGATCTACTCAAAAACACAAACCTTGTGTTCCAGACCCGCTGGGGAGCCGAGATATTGGCCACTTTGTGTTATGGTCCACTCATCCTGGAGAGAAATTTTCAAATTTCATCCAAATGGAAATATGTGGGCTGACAAAACCAACGGGAAATGGAAGTAGAAACCGAGATCTACTCAAAAACACAAACCTTGTGTTCCAGACCCGTTGGGGACCCGAGATATTGTCCACTTTGTGTTATGGGCCACTCATCCTGGAAAGAAATTTTCAAATTTCATCCAAATGGAAATATGTGGGCTGACAAAACCAACGGGAAATGGAAGTAGAAATCTAGATCTACTCAAAAACACAAACCTTGTGTTCCAGACCCGCTGGGGAGCCGAGATATTGGCCACTTTGTGTTATGGGCCACTCATCCTGGAAAGAAATTTTCAAATTTCATCCAAATGGAAATATGTGGGCTGTCAAAACCTACGGGGAATGGAAGTAGAAATCGAGATCTACTCAAGCACATAACTCATGTGTTCCAGACCCGCTGGGGAGCCGAGATATTGGCCACTTTGTGTTATGGGCCACTCATCCTGGAGAGAAATTTTCAAATTTCATCCAAATGGAAATATGTGGGCTGACAAAACCAACGGGAAATGGAAGTAGAAATCTAGATCTACTCAAAAACACAAACCTTGTGTTCCAGACCCGCTGGGGAGCCGAGATATTGGCCACTTTGTGTTATGGGCCACTCATCCTGGAGAGAAATTTTCAAATTTCATCCAAATGGAAATATGTGGGCTGACAAAACCAACGGGAAATGGAAGTAGAAATCTAGATCTACTCAAAAACACAAACCTTGTGTTCCAGACCCGCTGGGGAGCCGAGATATTGGCCACTTTGTGTTATGGGCCACTCATCCTGGAAAGAAATTTTCAAATTTCATCCAAATGGAAATATGTGGGCTGTCAAAACCTACGGGGAATGGAAGTAGAAATCTAGATCTACTCAAAAACACAAACCTTGTGTTCCAGACCCGCTGGGGAGCCGAGATATTGGCCACTTTGTGTTATGGGCCACTCATCCTGGAGAGAAATTTTCAAATTTAATCCAAATGGAAATATGTGGGCTGTCAAAACCTACGGGGAATGGAAGTAGAAATCGGGATCTACTCAAAAACACAAACCTTGTGTTCCAGACCCGCTGGGGAGCCGAGATATTGGCCACTTTGTGTTATGGGCCACTCATCCTGGAGAGAAATTTTCAAATTTCATCCAAATGGAAATATGTGGGCTGACAAAACCAACGGGAAATGGAAGTACAAATCTAGATCTACTCAAAAACACAAACCTTGTGTTCCAGACCCGCTGGGGAGCCGAGATATTGGCCACTTTGTGTTATGGGCCACTCATCCTGGAAAGAAATTTTCAAATTTCATCCAAATGGAAATATGTGGGCTGTCAAAACCTACGGGGAATGGAAGTAGAAATCTAGATCTACTCAAAAACACAAACCTTGTGTTCCAGACCCGCTGGGGAGCCGAGATATTGGCCACTTTGTGTTATGGGCCACTCATCCTGGAGAGAAATTTTCAAATTTAATCCAAATGGAAATATGTGGGCTGTCAAAACCTACGGGGAATGGAAGTAGAAATCGGGATCTACTCAAAAACACAAACCTTGTGTTCCAGACCCGCTGGGGAGCCGAGATATTGGCCACTTTGTGTTATGGGCCACTCATCCTGGAGAGAAATTTTCAAATTTCATCCAAATGGAAATATGTGGGCTGACAAAACCAACGGGAAATGGAAGTAGAAACCGAGATCTACTCAAAAACACAAACCTTGTGTTCCAGACCCGTTGGGGACCCGAGATATTGTCCACTTTGTGTTATGGGCCACTCATCCTGGAAAGAAATTTTCAAATTTCATCCAAATGGAAATATGTGGGCTGACAAAACCAACGGGAAATGGAAGTAGAAATCTAGATCTACTCAAAAACACAAACCTTGTGTTCCAGACCCGCTGGGGAGCCGAGATATTGGCCACTTTGTGTTATGGGCCACTCATCCTGGAAAGAAATTTTCAAATTTCATCCAAATGGAAATATGTGGGCTGTCAAAACCTACGGGGAATGGAAGTAGAAATCGAGATCTACTCAAGCACATAACTCATGTGTTCCAGACCCGCTGGGGAGCCGAGATATTGGCCACTTTGTGTTATGGGCCACTCATCCTGGAGAGAAATTTTCAAATTTAATCCAAATGGAAATATGTGGGCTGTCAAAACCTACGGGGAATGGAAGTAGAAATCGGGATCTACTCAAAAACACAAACCTTGTGTTCCAGACCCGCTGGGGAGCCGAGATATTGGCCACTTTGTGTTATGGGCCACTCATCCTGGAAAGAAATTTTCAAATTTCATCCAAATGGAAATATGTGGGCTGACAAAACCAACGGGAAATGGAAGTAGAAATCTAGATCTACTCAAAAACACAAACCTTGTGTTCCAGACCCGCTGGGGAGCCGAGATATTGGCCACTTTGTGTTATGGGCCACTCATCCTGGAGAGAAATTTTCAAATTTCATCCAAATGGAAATATGTGGGCTGACAAAACCAACGGGAAATGGAAGTAGAAATCTAGATCTACTCAAAAACACAAACCTTGTGTTCCAGACCCGCTGGGGAGCCGAGATATTGGCCACTTTGTGTTATGGGCCACTCATCCTGGAAAGAAATTTTCAAATTTCATCCAAATGGAAATATGTGGGCTGACAAATCCAACGGGAAATGGAAGTAGAAATCTAGATCTACTCAAAAACACAAACCTTGTGTTCCAGACCCGCTGGGGAGCCGAGATATTGGCCACTTTGTGTTATGGGCCACTCATCCTGGAGAGAAATTTTCAAATTTCATCCAAATGGAAATATGTGGGCAGACAAAACCAACGGGAAATGGAAGTAGAAATCTAGATCTACTCAAAAACACAAACCTTGTGTTCCAGACCCGCTGGGGAGCCGAGATATTGGCCACTTTGTGTTATGGTCCACTCATCCTGGAGAGAAATTTTCAAATTTCATCCAAATGGAAATATGTGGGCTGACAAAACCAACGGGAAATGGAAGTAGAAACCGAGATCTACTCAAAAACACAAACCTTGTGTTCCAGACCCGTTGGGGACCCGAGATATTGTCCACTTTGTGTTATGGGCCACTCATCCTGGAAAGAAATTTTCAAATTTCATCCAAATGGAAATATGTGGGCTGACAAAACCAACGGGAAATGGAAGTAGAAATCTAGATCTACTCAAAAACACAAACCTTGTGTTCCAGACCCGCTGGGGAGCCGAGATATTGGCCACTTTGTGTTATGGGCCACTCATCCTGGAAAGAAATTTTCAAATTTCATCCAAATGGAAATATGTGGGCTGTCAAAACCTACGGGGAATGGAAGTAGAAATCGAGATCTACTCAAGCACATAACTCATGTGTTCCAGACCCGCTGGGGAGCCGAGATATTGGCCACTTTGTGTTATGGGCCACTCATCCTGGAGAGAAATTTTCAAATCTCATCCAAATGGAAATATGTGGGCTGACAAAACCAACGGGAAATGGAAGTAGAAATCTAGATCTACTCAAAAACACAAACCTTGTGTTCCAGACCCGCTGGGGAGCCGAGATATTGGCCACTTTGTGTTATGGGCCACTCATCCTGGAGAGAAATTTTCAAATCTCATCCAAATGGAAATATGTGGGCTGACAAAACCAGCGGGGAAATTAGAGGTGTGCACGTGACACGAAATTGTCGTGACTCACTCTGACGGTAACGGCGTGAGTGAGCGTGATTCACGCAAATAATGTCTTCGTGAGCGTGCGGGAATAATGAATTTCGGAAAAACACGCTCACGAAAATAATCTCGATTACGAACAACAAATTCTTAGGAGTTAAATTCATTTATAATTTTAGTGACATCCTAGGTGTTAAGAGTTTTATAACGCTCTCGATTTTAATCATGCTCATGTTTTCAGTCAGGCTCTATAGGTAAATTATTCATAAAATTAACCGTGAATCACAATATTTTTAGTGACTCACGACATTTAAAAGATTTTCATGCGTAAATGTGCGTGAGGACAAATTTTATTTTTGTGCGTGATCGTGAGCAAAATATTACTCACGTGCATGCCTCTAGTAGAAATCAATATCTACTCAACACCCTGTGTTCAAGAGTTGCTTTGGAATTTGGTTGCACTGTTGATGATTTTCTGAGAAAATTCAGAGCAGCACGCATTTTCCGATGAAATGTATCAACGCTTTTTTCAACTAAATGAAAGCTAGCAAATTTTACGAAACATTAAGTTTTAGGCAGTGATCGGTGTAACTTACAAAACCAGTTTTTAAAAAAGCAATAAACATGGATGTTAGAACATACTTTAAGTTTTTTACTCAAATATTTTATCTAAATATGAAAGAAACAAAACAAATCTCATTAGCTAACTTTTGTAAATGGAAAGACAATTGTTACTTTAAAATATATTTCAAAAAGTGTAAACTTGCTCGCAAGCGATTGGGCAACAAGGGATTTTCTGATAAAAATATAACCAACGTTAAAAAAGCATATACTGTCATGAAACGCATTGTAAGTATAATTTTTAAAAAATCGTATTAGAGTGCATATTCGAAATAGTTAATTTCAAGGGAGGTACTTTTTTACGGGGTTTCCACCTTAATTCTAAATTAAGGATTTGAAATCAATAGATTTAAAAAAGTATCCGTGGAAATGAGCTGGATTTCAGCATATGAACTGAAAAGGTACCAACCTGTAGTAAAAAATTTAAAAAATTGACTTTATTTCAATGCATTGACATGTAATATCAATTGATTTCAACTATAATTATTTATAAACTGTATGTATTTTGTAAGTTAAACACATTCACAATGCATAGTGGAAACGTTATATCAGAACTTTTTGTAAACCAATCCACACGTAGTGTTTCACAAACTTAAGGTAGAATTACATACCATGCATTCAATGCGTACAATGCGTCCGATGATTGAAGAGTTGAAATTTCTCTTTGAAATCAAAAGCTCGAATAGGCTGCCGCAAACAGAAAAAATCAACCCTTCCATCAACGCACGGATTGACGCATGGTGTGTAATTCAACCTTTAATATCATCTATATATGCGGTGTTTCATGAATTGTCATAAATCGTAAAATTTGCAACTTGGCAATACTGATAGCCATATGTCTAATATAATGTATACCTGTCTCGCTCGATACAATTAACTTTTTATACGAATTAGCATGTGAACATCTAATGAGTACTTTATATGTGATGTGAGAGAAAAAGACAAACTATATCACCAACCCTCTAATTTTTATTCAATAATTTTCAATGTGAAGAAAAAAACACTAAAATGTAAACATATTCAAATTCGAAATATTTTATTAGAAAAGTATTTCAGAAAGCGGCAATTTGAAATATATTTTCCGGGGAATTTTCACAAATGAGGCCACTGTGCCAAAACCCTTTACAAAGAGGCACGTCTTCATAAATTTTCTATTGAAATAAACTGAAATAAATTTTCTATAGAAATAAAATGTCAAAATGTTTTATAAAAATAAAATCTACTAGGAAATAAAATTTTGATAAAATCAATTGTCGGCAAAATTTTCCATAAGAATACAATTTTTCCTATAGGAATACAATTTGCCAAAATTTCTTATCAAATAAAAATAGGACATTTTCAAACTTTTCTACAGAAATAAAATTAAACCCAAATTGATTCGTATTCTAGTGACTACTTTTCATTCGACGGGGTTTTCGTTCGACATACAGAAAATTATTTAAATTATGTCGAAAAATGCTAATTCCGTTTTAGAAAAATTTGCAAATTTTTGAAAATATTTTAGGTCAAACTTTCCTCTTTCCCATTATTTATTTGAGAAAATATCACAAACATTTTTAATTCACATCAAAACTTAACCTTAAAAAGTGATGCAAATTCAATGCAACGGTTGTTGAAATGGTGGGCATCCTTCCTATGACATGCCCATCTTAAATCCATCGCTTCTACGCCAACTTTGCACCCCTTCCGGACACAAAACGAACAGTTTCCTTTTTTTGTAGCGTTATTGAGATATTTATTTATGAATATGAATAGTTTTAGTGCCGCTTACTATTTTTTAATTAAATCGACTAAAATTTGGTCTAAACAAAATAATAAAGTTGCTTTACTTATTAAAATAAACTAAAATTTAGGAATTTAAATCATACATAAAACTATCCCACATGTTCTAATTTACGAATTCGCAAAACGCAAATTTTTTATCTGTAAATAACTTGTGAACCACTTCATATTTCTTCCATTGAATTTCCTTATCCATAGGAACAATATGTAAAAACAATAGAGGAAAATTTTGCGAATTCGTAAACCATAACAGGGGGTATATATAGCCATCGGCAACTGCTAACATGAAAGTCTTTAGCGCAACTTTGCCGTCACGAACACGGAAATATTTCTTGGCATGATATTATGACACTAATATATAACGCAATGTAAATATAGTTTCATACAAAATACCAGATGTACTAAAGAACAGCACACCCCATTTAGCCAATAGCCGTTTGGTGTGGCTATATAAGTCAGCCTTCTCAAAATTAGATGATCACCGTGGAAAACTGCTTAGTCAACAAAGTCAGTAAAATGCATTGTTTTTCAATGATACCGGCTTGTCATCTTCAATAATTTCAAAGATAACTTGTATCCATTTCTTTGATTTGTTACGTAACCAATGTTTGTGCGACCATTTGTAGTCCGTCACTTCTGGTGAAGGGTCGTCCACTCGTGTCTCTTTAACCAGTCTTGGCGGTATGGATATGCGATCACCGTTTCTAAGGCTTCTCCAAGAACCAAACTTTGGGGATGGTGGACCATATACAAAAATTCTTCTTTGATGATCATACAAAACCTTCAATAGATTGTCAAATAGTTATTTCCCCCCCCGCCTTTTCAGACTTTCTAATTGCGCGTTCCAAACCAAAATTTAAATCCAATTAAATGTTCTGATGGATTGTTTGTTTGTTTTCTTACAAAAAAATGTGCAAACGTCACTTTCTTTTTTTTTTTTTTTTTTTTTTTCTTCTTTAAAGTTAAGTGCAATAAAAATCTTTCGTCGATGTAACGTAACGGCGACGTATGACGTATCGTTATACTCATAAGGTGAGTATTAAGTTCGAGTTTAGCCGCTAAAGTGAAAATTAAATCAGTACAACAAGGCATAAAACTATACATATTTGTTGCAAATTTTATTATAACTTGATGGGTAATAGTATATATATATGTTCGTTTATTGCTCGACAACAGAATATGAAGTGACTTGCCTATCGGAATAAAACAGCAAAAATCAATTTTCTTTCGTTTGGTAAAGGAAAGAAAGCTTTCGTTCGATATACAGGAACAGGTCATATATATTTTGATTTTTTTAATTGCCGTATTTTTATACAATTTAACAAAACAATTGCTTGTTGGGCAAAAATGGTGTATTTTAAAGCATACATAGTTACCATTTTAGTCAAAAAGATTTAGTTTTCAAGATATCGATCGTTGAAAATTTAAACAATTTAACAACTTTTCAAACTAAATTTAATTTTAGTGCTTCAAACCTGTTGGAAATTTGTTGAAGGCAAGCAATTTGCAGGGCCATTTGAATTAATGTTGAAGATGAGATTCACGATCAAATTAATATGATGTTACCTCTGAAAAAAACTCATCCTTGTGTTTGTTGGGTTAGTTTAAAATGTTAATATTTCAATTGCAAAAATTGACTTTGAGCCTGTCGATAGACTGAAAACCCCAGAAACACCTGATTTTTGGTTGTAAATTGAGCTGTTTGTTTGAATTTCATTCAATCGACAGAGCTTGATCGACATATAGAAAAAGGCTCCTAATATGCACTTGTTTTCTTAAATTTTGTAAAAAAAAATCAGTAAATCTCCATACAAATTTTAATATATTTAAAATTTCAAGTATCGAAAACAAAGCCTTTATGACCAAATTTATTGCTTAACATACACTAAGACCTATCCAATGGTGGTAGTTTGGTTTTGGAACCCCGAAGGGTTTTGGCACAGTGGCCTCACTCGGAAAATATTTTTCAAATTTCCGCTTTCTGAAATATTTTGAATTTGATTAGTATGCACTAAGATTTTAAGATTTTAAGTTGGATCAATTAATATTTCAATTAATTTGTATTGAACAAGTTTATTTTTTGCATTCATGCTTTAAACTTAGTACAATTATTTTTTCTTTTGTTTTACATTAATATAGGAAGAGAGCCGTATGAACTTCGTAAATGTAGTGCAACAATTCAGAGAATTGTGTAAAAAAGGGGATATAAGAGAAATTTTTGACGAAATGATGGAGATATTAGAAATAGCTGTTGGATTTGAGAACCGAAAAAGTGTTTCAAACGTTTCCGAAATTGATGTACCAATGGAATTCTCATTTGATAATATAAATATAGGGTATATCAATTCTCTACTATTTGGCACTGATTCAGAAGCATATGGCTTTAACAATTCTATACCACTCTCTTCTACAAAGAATGACGATGAAAATGATGTTGCAAATAAAACTGTAGTGGAATTAGAAGGTGGAAACATATGTTCTAAAAGCAATCAAGAAAAATTGCAATCAACCAAAATTGCACTCGAAGATTATATGAATATTAGCAATGATCAATCTCAATCACATGAAAAAATTTTTGATATTATAGATTTAGATATCAATAATGAGTATAAAGCAGACAAAATTTCTGAAGTTGCATTGTCAGAAAAGGAACTGCAGGAATATAAATATGAAGATAATTGTGTTATTATGGACATAGATCTAGTAGAGGATTTTCATAAGATCAGCAAAATAATACTAGATAATTGTCCAAATGAACAGACACCAGAAAATAGTTTAATAAAAGAAGATACCGCCATCGAAATTTCAAGATGGTCTGAATCTCCTACGTTTTTGGAATTTGTTGCGTTGCGAAACGCTATAACTCTGAGTAAAGTTCCGAACCAACCAGTAATAATGAAAGATGTTATAAATTCAAAATCCTCTGATAAAGAAATTTATGTAAAGTATGAGAAAGATTTAATTTTTTCAAAAAATGAAATTAATTTTTTTAAAGCGAGGATGGGCGAAGGCATCGACAGTAAGTCTTTATCGTATATTCAAGATTTAATGAGACGTAAGTTTGCTCAAATAAATAACGTTTGTGGCATTAACTATTATACATTTAGTTTAAATAAAACACGAAATATTTTGACGTTATATGCAAAATGTTTGTACGCAACCTCAGGCTGTGGCAAATATAAATTTAAGTTAATATCTTCTGAAAACAATTTCGAGGCACACGTTTTTTCAACTAAAACAAAAATTGTGCATCCCAAAAAGCTAAAACGTCTCCAACTACGCGGTAAAGGAAGGAATTTTGAAAAGCAAATAGTTCGACATCAAAAGGCTTCGAATTGGCGAGATATTAAGCTTGCAAAGCGATCAAAACTGTTGCTTAACTACGGTAATAATGAAGCAGTTCTCTCCCGTGCTGCAGCCAGAAAATTGAAAGCGGAAGAGATGAGAAAACTGGACAGAGACTCGAACACTTCCATAGACTTAATTAAAATGTATTTGGACAAAAATTGGAATACATTTATACAGCACGTAGCACTGCCTCAAGAGGTGTATCTCTTCTGCAGAAGGCAAATAGAAATTTTGAAGGCGGAAAAACAAAAAATTCTAAAACTGAGCAGAAATACTTTGTTTATTGACGCCACAGGAAACGTTATGAAAAAATTTGAAAAAAGAACTAAAAGAACATTCTGTTACAGCATTGTGGCACATGTATGTGACAATGGAGGAAGAAATGGCGGCATATTGTTCCCCGTGGCAGAAGCCTTTCTGTGTAGCCACTACACCGGCGACATTGAAAGGTTTTTGATGTTCATTCGGGATTTTTGCATCAAAGAAAGCATTAAGTGGCCAATAGCAAAGCGCATCTGCTCAGACTGGAGTAAAGCCATTATAAATGCTGTTATAAAAGTATTTAACTCGGAAAATAATATAATAAACATGGATCAATATCTCGACAGTTGCTACAGAATATGTAAAAAGAAAAAAATATTCAAATTGGTGGTTATTCAAGTTTGCTATTGTCATTTTGCGAAAATTGTCTATAAAGATGTCAACGCCACCAATCTGGAAGATAAGGCCAAGTACTTTTTAAAGAACCAAATAATGGCAGCTGCACAAATTAGCAAATTGGACGATTTTTTCGAATGGATAAAGAACATGTTTGTTATATTATTAAATAAAAAAGCGACCAACTCGGTGAAAAACTCCATTGAAATTTTGGAAGGGGATTCTATGGAAACAAATGATGTAAAAATGCATGAAATTCAAAATTTTGAAGATAAAACACCACTTACATCTACGTATACAAAAAGCCCATTTTACAAGCGTGGGAATTCCATTTTCTGTAAAGTTAAAAATGAAACCGAAAATATAGGGGACAAAAATATATATTTTCACGAAAAATTTGCACTACTTTTATTAAATAAATATGTTGCATATGTACCCTTGTGGACCAATTTAATGGGACACTTTTTAGAACCCAAAAATAGTAAGGCATTGAAAACAATATCTAATGCGCCTGTAGAAGGTTATTTTAATATTTTAAAAAATGTGGTTTTAGAAGGAGTCTCCAATGTTAGAGCAAGTGAATATGTCAGACGCTCCAAAATATATATCGATGCCCGGTTAAATGAAATAGAAGATGAGTATTTGAAACCAGATCATACTGATAGAAAGATAAAAAATTCTATAGTTCAAAAACCTCTTGACGAGGACAATTGGAAAAGGACTCCAAAAAAAAATAAGCAAAAGTTAAAAAACGTAAATCTCCAGAATTTGGTGCGAAAGCACCAATTGCTCCCACGAAAACTTAAATCTAAAAGATTTGTTTTACTAAAATTTTCAGAGATTTTTAAGTACTTAAATTACAATATATATTTTGTCCCCACTGTTGATGCCAACGAATTTCAAAGTTTAGATGCAAAACAACGTCTATATAACAATGTGGTAGATATATATATAGCAATTTTGATAAAGATATCCAAAAAAGAAAGCACTTTTTATACCACAACGTGTGAAGAAGGTTGTGCAATTTTTTATAAAACCATGAACTTTGACACAACTATTCTACAAAAATATAAGTTTATATTTATTCCAATTTTAAACGATTACCATTTCACTTTAGTTTTTTTAAATGTGGAGAACCTTTCATTTTCTTACTTGGACCCTTTAGGAGAAGATGCTCATGGAAGCACAAAAATGTTGGATATATTTAAAACCAAATGCGATGAGAAATCTTGGCAATATAAGGACATAAGTCACGATAGGCAGAATGACAGTTTCAACTGCGGAGTATTCATATGCCAATTTGCGCAGCGGATTATAAATAATCGAAGCTGCGAAAAATTAGAAAATCCCTCCGTCTACAGGCAAAGAATAAAGAACATATTGGAAGAGTGTTGCGACAACATGCAACTAGTTTGCCTGCACTGTGGATGTGACATAGATCGTCCGCTATATGTCTGTTCTATATGTTCGCGGCCATCTTGCGAGGGATGTTTTAAATATAATTATGGGTCGGATATAATTCAAAATGAATTTCAATGTGTATTTTGTTGAAAAATTAAACTTATAGAAACCTATCTGGTTATTTAATAATTTTGGTTCAGTTTTTTGGAAATCTGCTACACTTCAACCGATATAGAACATAGTAAAAGTCTTTGAACTCTTTCGGTTTTACATAATACTTCACATCCTGCGTCGATCAATCCCTTCGTGTTCATTCCTGTACTCATCCGTCTGTTGGTGTCTGTTCCTACACCCGTCCGTTTGTTTCGTTTTGTTCGTAGCTTCATCCGTCGGTCTGTTCGTTCATTTTAGTTCGCAAGAATTTCGTAGATAACAAATATTGTTGAAAACTAAATTATTAGTCTGGTATGCAGTTAAAAAATTATAACGACTTTTTTCTGCGTAAATGTTTATTTCACTATCTATACTTTTTATTAATTTAATTAATATAATATAATTAGAATTCGCTTTAAAACATTTGATTTCTTCAGATGCCATTGGTTCCGACGCAATTTACATATTAAAATTCATTCCAACAAAAAATCGACGTAAATTTTAGTATTTCATGCGCAATAATAAATAATAATATAATTTAATTATGGGCGGCTATCATTTACAGGCTACTAGAATCTGCTATTTTTTTTATTGGTTGACTTTTATAACTACGTTTGTTGTTTTTGTTTTTCCGACCTTTTTGTTTATTCCCCTATGTTATATTTTTTGTAAATTCAAGTTCGAGGTCAATTTCTCGAGCTTGAATTTACAAAAAATATAATATAAGACTTTTATAACTGTTAACGGTTACAATTTTAATGTCAAACTTCGCGTTTAAATACAAAATTCGTTTGCCATTTCAGATGTAAAATGCCCCTCTTGACAGGTGCTACGTACTAATTGAATGATTTCTAATTGTATCCAAATATATTTGTAATGTCTATGGAATGTTCAATATTCTCCATTCGCTCGAAATTCTTTTTTCATCACTTGTTGGTTTAGTCGTTGCTCTTAGCAAAAAACTCTAAAAACGTAAGAGAAAATAATTCAATAACACAGTACTTCGATTTCAGAAAGTTAATAAGACTGTACTTCGATTTAAGAAACCTTAATATGACTGTACTTGGCTTTAAGCAATTTTACCCAAATTTCTGGTATGATCTCATGCATTACAATTAAAAAACTCAAAGTTTGAAACAATTTCAATATATTACATTAACTACGCATTAACAATATTATACAATATTATAAATTGATCAAATGAATATATAAAAAATATAATTTGAAATTTTGTTATGGTATATGTAAATTATTTTGTCTTTTTAATAACCTTTTATTTCATAAATGAATTGAATATATAAACTCAATATGTAATTAATACCTAAAGACAAAAAATATATTGACAAACAATACGTAAAGGAGATAAAAATATATCGTTTTAAATAAAAAATTTGGAAATTTCTTTCCAGGATGAGTGGCCCATAACGCAAAGTGGCCAATATCTCGGCTCCCCAGCGGGTCTGGAACACAAGGTTTGTGTTTTTGAGTAGATCTGGATTTCTACTTCCATTCCCCGTAGGTTTTGACAGCCCACATATTTCCATTTGGATGAAATTTGAAAATTTCTTTCCAGGATGAGTGGCCCATAACACAAAGTGGCCAATATCTCGGCTCCCCAGCGGGTCTGGAACACAAGGTTTGTGTTTTTGAGTAGATCTAGATTTCTACTTCCATTTCCCGTTGGTTTTGTCAGCCCACATATTTCCATTTGGATGAAATTTGAAAATTTCTTTCCAGGATGAGTGGCCCATAACACAAAGTGGACAATATCTCGGGTCCCCAACGGGTCTGGAACACAAGGTTTGTGTTTTTGAGTAGATCTCGGTTTCTACTTCCATTTCCCGTTGGTTTTGTCAGCCCACATATTTCCATTTGGATGAAATTTGAAAATTTCTCTCCAGGATGAGTGGACCATAACACAAAGTGGCCAATATCTCGGCTCCCCAGCGGGTCTGGAACACAAGGTTTGTGTTTTTGAGTAGATCTAGATTTCTACTTCCATTTCCCGTTGGTTTTGTCAGCCCACATATTTCCATTTGGATGAAATTTGAAAATTTCTCTCCAGGATGAGTGGCCCATAACACAAAGTGGCCAATATCTCGGCTCCCCAGCGGGTCTGGAACACAAGGTTTGTGTTTTTGAGTAGATCTAGATTTCTACTTCCATTTCCCGTTGGTTTTGTCAGCCCACATATTTCCATTTGGATGAGATTTGAAAATTTCTCTCCAGGATGAGTGGCCCATAACACAAAGTGGCCAATATCTCGGCTCCCCAGCGGGTCTGGAACACATGAGTTATGTGCTTGAGTAGATCTCGATTTCTACTTCCATTCCCCGTAGGTTTTGACAGCCCACATATTTCCATTTGGATGAAATTTGAAAATTTCTTTCCAGGATGAGTGGCCCATAACACAAAGTGGCCAATATCTCGGCTCCCCAGCGGGTCTGGAACACAAGGTTTGTGTTTTTGAGTAGATCTAGATTTCTACTTCCATTTCCCGTTGGTTTTGTCAGCCCACATATTTCCATTTGGATGAAATTTGAAAATTTCTTTCCAGGATGAGTGGCCCATAACACAAAGTGGACAATATCTCGGGTCCCCAACGGGTCTGGAACACAAGGTTTGTGTTTTTGAGTAGATCTCGGTTTCTACTTCCATTTCCCGTTGGTTTTGTCAGCCCACATATTTCCATTTGGATGAAATTTGAAAATTTCTCTCCAGGATGAATGGACCATAACACAAAGTGGCCAATATCTCGGCTCCCCAGCGGGTCTGGAACACAAGGTTTGTGTTTTTGAGTAGATCTAGATTTCTACTTCCATTTCCCGTTGGTTTTGTCTGCCCACATATTTCCATTTGGATGAAATTTGAAAATTTCTCTCCAGGATGAGTGGCCCATAACACAAAGTGGCCAATATCTCGGCTCCCCAGCGGGTCTGGAACACAAGGTTTGTGTTTTTGAGTAGATCTAGATTTCTACTTCCATTTCCCGTTGGATTTGTCAGCCCACATATTTCCATTTGGATGAAATTTGAAAATTTCTTTCCAGGATGAGTGGCCCATAACACAAAGTGGCCAATATCTCGGCTCCCCAGCGGGTCTGGAACACAAGGTTTGTGTTTTTGAGTAGATCTAGATTTCTACTTCCATTTCCCGTTGGTTTTGTCAGCCCACATATTTCCATTTGGATGAAATTTGAAAATTTCTCTCCAGGATGAGTGGCCCATAACACAAAGTGGCCAATATCTCGGCTCCCCAGCGGGTCTGGAACACAAGGTTTGTGTTTTTGAGTAGATCTAGATTTCTACTTCCATTTCCCGTTGGTTTTGTCAGCCCACATATTTCCATTTGGATGAAATTTGAAAATTTCTTTCCAGGATGAGTGGCCCATAACACAAAGTGGACAATATCTCGGGTCCCCAACGGGTCTGGAACACAAGGTTTGTGTTTTTGAGTAGATCTAGATTTCTACTTCCATTTCCCGTTGGTTTTGTCAGCCCACATATTTCCATTTGGATGAAATTTGAAAATTTCTCTCCAGGATGAGTGGCCCATAACACAAAGTGGCCAATATCTCGGCTCCCCAGCGGGTCTGGAACACATGAGTTATGTGCTTGAGTAGATCTCGATTTCTACTTCCATTCCCCGTAGGTTTTGACAGCCCACATATTTCCATTTGGATGAAATTTGAAAATTTCTCTCCAGGATGAGTGGCCCATAACACAAAGTGGCCAATATCTCGGCTCCCCAGCGGGTCTGGAACACAAGGTTTGTGTTTTTGAGTAGATCCCGATTTCTACTTCCATTCCCCGTAGGTTTTGACAGCCCACATATTTCCATTTGGATTAAATTTGAAAATTTCTCTCCAGGATGAGTGGCCCATAACACAAAGTGACCAATATCTCGGCTCCCCAACGGGTCTGGAACACAAGGTTTGTGTTTTTGAGTAGATCCCGATTTCTACTTCCAGTCCCCGTAGGTTTTGACAGCCCACACTTGTTTGTTTGCTTTCTGAGACACAAGGTATAAAAGGTACTATATCTCCATACCAATGATTGTTATGGAGTATTGGAACACCTTTTTGGATAGAGTTCGACTTATATTATACAATTTGATATATTATCTTAACTAATTTGCGCGTTTTGTGCATTTTGTTACAATTATTTTTTGACCATAAATCCATTATAATGTAACTTTAGTTCCAAATTTGACATATAGGGGGCGCTCATTTTGTGATTTTATAACGAGATCCATTATAATTTATTTTCACACACATACATGCGACTACGTTAAAACTTGTTAACAAGCCTAAGTTCAAATACAAATCTGCCTGAAATATCGACATTAGCGATAATGAAATGCTCATAAATTAGGCAGTAGGGCTAAGTATTTATGGAATCACCCACATAGCTCTGTTTTGTGTGTGTGTAAAATTATACTCAGGATCCTAATGGTCATAATTGTTTTTGTAGGTTTTAGTTCCTGCACAAATGCAAACTCTCCGACTGATACAATTTGTTCATCTGAATCTTCTGCGATGATGTGTAAATCCCACCTTCAGTACGATCAGCATAGTTCCGAAGAAGAGCTTGAAGTTATCAATGGACCCTCATCGGTGGCAGCCGCTGAAGCGGCAGCCTCTAATGTGCTGACAACAGCGCGCGGTACATCATCGCTGATATCAGAACGTGGCACCTCATCATTGGATCCCGATGAGCTACAGGGAGAAGCAGCGGCATTAAAAAGATCTAGTTCAACATTAGTGGAAAATCGTAAACGATCACTGGCACATAGTTCCGATGATGATGTGAGTGTTATTTTTTGGGAAAATGTATGACCCCCAGTTACTAATATGCAATTTTTGTGCTCTATCTCTCTATTTCAGTTACGAAATTTTCTGGAGCCGATCTTAACGCCCGTCAACTTTCGCACATCACCGCCTTTGGAGGCTTTCAAGCCGAATCGCAGCCACATGTATCGCTCGACAACGCCACTCATTTTACAGGAGGCACGTTGCGGCATTGAAAATATTAAGTTATGTGATAATAGTGTTAATGATGAAAACGGTGGAGGAGGTGTCTTGGGCAACAATGGCGACTCCTCATCGTGTGCCATGGGCACCGAAGAGGAAAATGCCGAAAATAATGCCGATGCCATGGGCGGCGTCGGCGGCGGGGGTGGCAATCATAGTAGCATCACCAGCAGTAGCATTATCAAAATGAAAATGAGCGGTTCGACCAGCAGTCATCACATTTATCAACCTCAAGCCAAGCATAATTTTCATTTTAATAGTTCGCGCAGTAGTCCTGCCTCCACGACTGGTCTCGATGTTGAGGTACGATCGGTTAGTCCCCCGGCGAAACTCTTCCATTGTGCAATATCACCTAGACGCCGACCCATGCGCACACCACACAATTCACAGCGGTTGCAAAGACCG
The DNA here is from genome assembly GCF_050003625.1 of Haematobia irritans. Classification (NCBI taxonomy): domain Eukaryota; kingdom Metazoa; phylum Arthropoda; class Insecta; order Diptera; family Muscidae; genus Haematobia; species Haematobia irritans. Next base: position 218,510,359 of record NC_134398.1, on the reverse strand, counting down.
CACAGGCCATGTTTAGATTTTGATAAAATGCAGCAGGTTAGTTTGTAATGTAGCGCCAAATCAAATTACAACAACAGTAAATTTTCCACAACAAGAACAACTACAGCAACTAATAATAATAATAGTAACAACAACAACAGCAGCAACAACAATAACAATTTATCCATACAATGTAACAATAATATTCCGCAAAGGAATACTACTATTACAACCACAGCAGCAGGATTTTTTGGATCAATCCAGGAAGAGGTTGAAGTTTGACAACGACAGCAGACTCGACCAGAGGCAAAAAAACGCAAAAAATCAATATCTTCAACAAAGATGAACCATCATCATGCAATAAAATATCAACAACAACAACAACAACAATGAACAGGAACAACTCTCATTCAATTACGAAAAATTCAACATTAAACAATATTCTACCCAGCCAGCAGCATTCACCAACAATCTACACCAAGTCAACGACATCTAAATTTCCAGCCAAAGTCAACACACACACACAAAAATTGTTCTAGAATAATTCTCCCCTAATGGAATTGATGCTGTGTATTTAAACAAAAACAAAATTATGGATTAGAAGCTATTTCTAGTGGTAATCGAAATCTACAAAAAGTAAGTCCCAATGTATGGGAACTATGTACTCTTGAAAGTACCAATGCATTTCTCGATATTGTTATTTGCTATTTATCGATTGAATATTGACCATTGGTCATTATTAGATTTGAATGTATTTAAGGAAATTTCAATAGACTCACTATGGACCAAGGTTTGGGGACTTCAACCCCGGGCATACTGAAAAAATGGAAAGAGAATGGAGTGCATACCATGGATAACTAAAATAATAGATGACCCATCGGTGTCAAACGCGGATTGACAGTTCCCAAGTTGAAGAATAAATAACTAAGTACTAGAAGACCTATCGCTCTCCGACCAGAAAATGTTGAAGAAGTCCAAATGAATTTGCTAACATTTCGTTTTGTGTTTTTCGTAAAGAGGAAATTTCCTAAAAATTAAATTTTGTATTTTCTCGGTTTCGATAGCAATTTTTTGTACAAATATAAACTTTTGAATATTTAATTTGATTACAAATCAAAAATGTTAAAATTGTGAATAAAATAGGAAAATTGTAAAAACGAATATCAGAAAGAATTTGGAATTTCCCCTATTTTCTTTGTTTATTCTTCAATTTGGGAACTGTTAATTCGCGTTTGACACCGATGGGTCATCTATTATTTAGTTATGCGCTTTACAGACTAATAGTTATTCCGGACGGAATGTTGGTGTTTGTAAAGAATCTTACAGTGTGTCGGATCGATACGACTTGTTGGCGATGACTAAATAATCGGTAAATATGTTATCGATCCCATAAACATGCAGCAGTATCGATTATGCCTTCGGACTTAACTGATATTGTGCACAATATATGGGATATGTTCGACACGAGCACTGTCGTCCGGAATAACTGATAGTCTGTAAAGCGCATTATATATAGGGCTGTTTTCTTTTAGCACTGGATACCCTAAGCAGTCACGGACTAAAAGAAAACAGAGTACTCCTTTATCAAGGACATCTCCAAAAAATATGCAACACTGTCATCAGCTGTTTAAAAATAATCACATAGACCAAGGAAGGTATAGACATCTCAAGTGAATTCACAGCGCTGTATTTTGTCTGCACAACGTAGAGGACTCTTTTACGTCTGCAATTGAGTGATTTTTTAATTTTGATTTAATTTGTTTTCTTTCCTTTTTTTTCTTGATGAAACACCAAATATTGTAAAAGCATATAAAATTTATACATCAACACCTTTTTTGTAATGCAAATTGACTGATTTGTACGGTAAATCTCGTTTTCCAAAAAAAAAAAAATTGAGTCACTTGACTGCGCAATTGAATGAAATGACTGCGCACTGCAAATAAACAAAACCATGGTGAATTATCAAAGTATGTCTCTATATTTTCTTGGTCTATGGTCCTGGATAAACGAGTTCTCTGTTTTCTTTTAGTCCTTCACGGCTTAGGGTATCCAGTGCTACAAAAACAGCCCTACAATTGATACTGCAGCTTGTTATTGGGAAAACCATGGTGAATTATCAAAGTATTTCTCTATATTTTCTTGGTCTATGGTCCTGGATAAACGAGTTCTCTGTTTTCTTTTAGTCCTTCACGGCTTAGGGTATCCAGTGCTAAAAAAAACAACAGCCCTACAATTGATACTGCAGCTTGTTATTGGGATTGATAACACATTTATCTATATTTTACTTACCTCCGATAATTCTTAGCGTACTGTAAGATTCTTTATTGACACAGACATTCCGTCAGGATAAACTTATAGTCCGGATGGCGCATAAATTATAATTGTACAATTCTACCTGCAATCGTTCAATATAATTCCTTGGCCGAAAATAATATAGTAATGCCATCGATTATCAAGTTTTTAACTCACCACTAAGAATTTGTTGTTGCTTGGTCATGTGGAAATTCTTTTTTTCTCGAAATAACTCAACAAATAACAAAACATCACATATTTTTATTTAACTCCTTTATTAAATATTGAAAAATCATGATCCTATTTTCTTATTTCCGAGTGTTTTTTTATGTCAATAAAGCATTGATTTTTCATTATTTAATATTGGAGATGATTGAAAACATGTAATATCTTTTTAATTGTTGAGTTATTTCAAGATAAAAGATTGTCTACGTGGTCAGGCAACAACAATGCCTAGTAAAATTTTGATAAGCGATGGCAACACTATACCATTTTCTCCAAGAAATTAGAATAGATTTTAATTTGGCGACACACCGCTAGTCGTCACGGTATTCCGTCGCGGATTTTGGGCTTCCCGTAGCCGTCTCCGACATAAATGTGTCGGCGATTGTTTTCTGGTCATGAAGCCGATTCTTTTTTATAGACGTTTTCTTTATGTCATCTTAGCGATTTAAATCATAAAAATGTATTTGTAATTGTCGTATTTTTTTCAACAATTTTGAACCTTGCACCCACAATTTTTAAAAATTTTCAATTTTGAAAAAATTTAGCTCAGAAAATTTGAATGAAATTTGTAAATTTGTTTGTAAGATTGGTTGTACATCTAATCTCATTACCATTCGAATAATATCAAATAAATTTTTAATGAATAATTATCCGCCGCCGAATGGACAAATTTTTAACGCCGGAGGCAAAAATTTTGTGTCAGCTTCCGCTGACAAAAATGGGTCGGCTTCATTCTCTGCACCTGAGCTAGATTTTTGCAAAATTATAATAGCAAATTGATATTGAATAATTGTGGATAGGAGATTCAAAATTTTGGCATAGAATACAACAATTATAAATAATTTATATAACGCTAATTTATATGACGGCTAAATTTGATTTAAGATAGTCGATGTATTCGGTGGCGGCACGACTCAACTGCTTCATTCTCTGCTTTTAAAATGCCAACATATTTAGATTAATTGTACAACCAATTTTAATCGACAAAATTTGTCCGTGGCCAGAGAATGAAGCCGCCGAGACGCGCCGCCGCTGACCACTTTTTGCCAGTCGACTCCGCCGCCGAATAAGCCGACTGATCTCGAATAATTTTGGGCGCCAATTAATCAAAATTATTGATTTAAATCAGAAAAAATTATTAATAATTGTTTATTGTGAATTTTTGCTAAAACTTTGAACATAATTGGTCCAATGTCGCTATTTAACTTTTCGAGACAAATAGCCACACCATAATTTGTCTCCGATGAAGCAGAAATAATTTGAACGATATTTAATTCCATAGTGCTTGAAATCTCCTTGTATACATTTGCACAATTAATTGTTTAATTTTTTAATTCCAATTTTAAAATTCTTTCAGGATTTTTATATTACCACAGCACTTAAAGGAGGCAATAGAATGTTAAATCATATATAACTCTAGAGGATCACAAGCAAATTATTTTGAAAGAAAAATAAAAATATTTAAAAATAAATAAAAAAACAAACCTACTGTGATTGGTAAGAGGCATAGCAACAAAAATACAAAAGGACTAATGAATAATAAGAAAAAAACAAGTCTTTAGAGGAACTCAATAAGATGACATATTGGCACTTAAAAACTATCTAAAGGTAATCGAAGAAATTGAACTAATTTCAATTGTTACCTTATAAAACAAAAAAACAAGATTTTATATTATATGTATGTGATATTTCTAGAAATTAATTTAATGTTATAACATTTTATTGCCCATTTCTTTCCAATTGTGTTTTTTAAGTAATTTTCACGAAAACAAAAATATATATATAGAATTATTAAATGATCTCAACTTTATATAGATATATTTAGAAATATGTTTATTAAATATATCAATTTCAAAACAATAAAAGAAAATCGATTCCTCACACTTAAAATAGAGAGAGAGAGAAAGAGAGAGCTAATACTGTTCCAAAGTGAACCCTTTGTTTGCAAAAGATTCTTTAAAAATATCATCAAATGGGGATATACTCGTTATGTAAATCTAATTTTAATTTCTTTTACTCAACACACACACACACACACACAAATGAACACTTGTAATTTGTTTAACTTTGAAGTTGCGAATATAATGAATTTATAGATTACACTTTATCCAGTTATGTACAATTAATTGAAATAAATCGAAGTACATAGAAATTTTGAAAATCAATATTAATGTGAATGTACCATTTATTTATATGGAAATAAAATTAAACTCTTATTGTAAGAGAGAGAAAAATATAGAAAGAAATTTTCATTATTTTATCTGCTATAAAAATATATTGCCAGGAATCTAAAGATTTTGAAAATCATTAAAAAAAATTGCATCAATACACACATACTCTTTTCAAACATTTCCCTGGATCGTCTTTAATAAAAGTCAAAATCTTTGGAATTAAATTTAATTTGGTAATTTCGAGACATAATGCACCGTCGATAAAGCAGTTGATCCTATACAAAAATTTAACTAACCGGTGGATTATTCTACACAGAAAAAATTTCGTGAAAATTTTTCCAATTAAAATCTTAATTGAATTTTAAAAAATATTAAATTAAAAATTTAATTGATTCAACAACTTTTTTTAATGGGAAAATATCAATTACAAAAATTAATAGTATGAGTTAAAATTTTCATTGGATCAATTAATTTTTTAATTGGCTTTATATGCTAACTATTTTTTCGCTACTAAAATAGTAAACTTTAGTAGTTGAAAAATCTGACTTTTCTTTTATAACAACGATCTTTTGGGCTTACTGCGACAGTAATTCTCTTATCAGAAAGACCAAAGTGAATTTATATATTTGTTTTTCAATCAACAGAAAATTTTAAAATCATTTTACAAAAATTTGCATCAATGCACACACACACACACTTTATTTTTCAAACATTTCGTAGGATCGTCTTTAATAAAAGTCAAAATCTTTGGAATTAACTTTAATTTGGTAATTTCGAGACATAATGCGCCGTCGATAAAGCAGTTGATTCCATACAAAAATGTAACTAACCGGTGAAAATATTTCGTGAAAAATTTTCCAATTAAAATCTTAATTGAATTTTAAAAAATATTCAATTAAAAATTTAATTGATTCAACATTTTTTTTAATTGGAACAAAAATCAATCACAAAAATTAATAGTATGAGTTAATTTTTTCATTGGATCAATAAATTTTTCAATTGGCTTTATTTGCTAAATAGCAAACTTCATTAGTTGAAAAATCTGACTTTTCTATTATAACAACGATTTTTTGGGCTTACTGACACAGTAATTCTCTTATCAGAAAGACCAAAGTGAATTTATATATTTGTTTTTCAATCAACAGAAAATTTTAAAATCATTTTACAAAAATTTGCATCAATGCACACACACAAACACTCTTTATTTTTCAAAAATTTCGTAGGATCGTCTTTAATAAAAGTCAAAATCTTTGGAATTAACTTTAATTTGGTAATTTCGAGACATAATGCACCGTCGATAAAGCAGTTGATTCCATGCAATACACACACACACTTTTCAAACATTTCCTTGGATCGTCTTTAATAAAAGTCAAAATCTTTGGAATTAACTTTAATTTTGTAATTTCGAGACATAATGCGCTGTCGATAAAGCAGTTGATTCCATACAAAAATGTAACTAACCGGTGAATTATTGTACACAGAAAATATTTCGTGAAAAATTTTCCAATTAAAATCTTAATTGAATTTTAAAAAATATTCAATTAAAAATTTAATTGATTCAACATTTTTTTTAATTGGAACAAAAATCAATCACAAAAATTAATAGTATGAGTTAATTTTTTCATTGGATCAATAAATTTTTCAATTGGCTTTATTTGCTAAATAGCAAACTTCATTAGTTGAAAAATCTGACTTTTCTATTATAACAACGATTTTTTGGGCTTACTGACACAGTAATTCTCTTATCAGAAAGACCAAAGTGAATTTATATATTTGTTTTTCAATCAACAGAAAATTTTAAAATCATTTTACAAAAATTTGCATCAATGCACACACACAAACACTCTTTATTTTTCAAAAATTTCGTAGGATCGTCTTTAATAAAAGTCAAAATCTTTGGAATTAACTTTAATTTGGTAATTTCGAGACATAATGCACCGTCGATAAAGCAGTTGATTCCATGCAATACACACACACACTTTTCAAACATTTCCTTGGATCGTCTTTAATAAAAGTCAAAATCTTTGGAATTAACTTTAATTTTGTAATTTCGAGACATAATGCGCTGTCGATAAAGCAGTTGATCCTATACTAAAATTTAACTAACCGGTGGATTATTCTACACAGAAAAAATTTCGTGAAAATTTTTCCAATTAAAATCTTAATTGAATTTTAAAAAATATTCAATTAAAAATTTAATTGATTCAACAATTTTTTTTTAATTGGAACAAAAATCAATCACAAAAATTAATAGTATGAATTAATTTGTTCATTGGATCAATTAATTTTTTAATTGGCTTTATTTGCTAAATAGCAAACTTCATTAGTTGAAAAATCTGACTTTTCTGTTATAATAACGAATTCTTTGGGCTTACCGCAACAGTAATTCTCTTATCAGAAAGACCAAAGTGAATTTATATATTTGTTTTTCAATCAACAGAAAATTATAAAATCATTTTACAAAAAATTGCATCAATGCACACACACACACACTCTTTAGTTTTCAAACATTTCGTAGGATCGTCTTTAATAAAAGTCAAAATCTTTGGAATTAACTTTAATTTGGTAATTTCGAGACATAATGCACCGTCGATAAAGCAGTTGATACCATACAAAAATTTTACTAACCGGTGAATTATTCTACACAGAAAAAATTTCGTGAAAATTTTTCCAATTAAAATCTTAATTGAATTTTAAAAAAATATTCAATTAAAAATTTAATTGATTCAACAATTTTTTTTAATTGGAACAAGAATCAATCACAAAAATTAATAGTATGAATTAATTTTTTCATTGGATCAATTAATTTTTTAATTGGCTTTATTTGCTAACTATTTTTTCGCTGCTAAATTAACAAACTTTAGTAGTTGAAAAATCTGACTTTTCTGTTATAACAACGATTTTTAGGGCTTACTGCAACAGTAATTCTCTTATCAGAAAGACCAAAGTGAATTTATATATGTTCTTCAATCAATAGAAAATTTGAAAATCATTTAAAAAAAATGTAACATCAGTACACACATAATCTTTTTAATTTTCAAACATTTCTTCGGATCGTCTTTAATAAAAGTCAAAATCTTTGGAGTTAACTTTAATTTGGTAATTTCGATACATAATGCATCGTCGATAAAGCAGTTGATCCATACAAAAATTTTACAACCTGTCCTACACAGAAAAAAATTTCATGAAAATTTTTCCAATTACAATCTTCATTGAGTTTTAAAAAATATTCAATTAAAAATTTAATTGATTCCAAAATTTTTTTAATCGAAACAAAAATCAATCACAAAAATTAATAGTATCAATCAATTTTTTAATAGGATATATTAATTTTTTAATTGGCTTTCAATTAATCTTAATTGATACTATCGTGATTGAATCAGAACATTTTTTTGTGTGTACGCCGAAAAAAATTTTATGAAAATTTTTCCAATTAAAATCTTATTTGAGTTTTAAAAAATATTCAATTAAAACTTTAATTGATTCAATATTTTTTTAAATTAAAACAAAAATCAATCACAAAAATTAATTGTGTCAATTAATTTTTCAATTGGCTTTCAATTAATTTTTAGTTGATACTATCATTTTGGCGATTGAATACATTTCAATTAAAAATTAATTGGATCAATTAATTTCGTGATTGAAGACAAAAGATATTTTAAGACCTAAGTTTGGATTTTTTGACAGAAAATGAAATATTTAAAAACAGTGGCAACATTTCAATGGAGATAATTGGCGGCTTCATCCTCCGTAGACGACAGAAAAAAATTGTACACTAAAAGTACAAACAGTCGTTATATTGACGATTGGTGTTTTAATGAAATATCAAATACACACAAATTTTTTTTCTGATTCAATCACGAAATTAATTATCCAATTAAGTGTTCAATTGAAATCTATTCAATTACAGAAATGATAGTATCAATTAAAAATTTAATTGAAAGTCAATTAAAAATTTAATTGATATGTAAAGAATGCTGGGTGCCGGTAGATAGCTGGATGGTGATCTTGAAAATTGACAACCACACACACAAAGAAAATTTCATTACAATTGAGCCAACGAAAATTGTTCATTGATACAACGAAATATTTTCATTAAGACAATGAAAATGTTCGTTAATAGTACAAAACGTTTAGTTGACTAACAGAAAATTCGTTATAATAACGAAAAATTTCGTTATATCAATGAATTTGTTTCATTGGCTCAATTTTAATGACACATTTCATTAATATAACGAAACTTTTTGTACCAGTGCAGAGTTTCGTAAAGTCCCTGCCTCCCCGATATTTGGCCGGGGCTTAAGAGCGCCACTAGACCAGGCACCCAGGAGAGGAGAAGTGGAATGCGTGTTTGGTCACACTACAGACATTATTAATTTTTGTGATTGATTTTTGTTTCAATTAAAAAATTTGTTGAATCAATTAAATTTTTAATTGAATATTTTTTAAAACTCAATTAAGACCTTAATTAGAAAAAAATTCGTTAAATTTGTTGCTGTATAATCAAAATAGTAAATAGTACGAATATGTTTCTCTTAGTGTATGGTCTTAGTTGTCCATCTTGCATTTCCAAGACAAATTGGGTCGTTTCACCTTCTCTGACGATGAGCTTTTGACTTCGTCATAAGGTATATAACTGGCTAATATTTATTTATTTATTTATTTTTTTTTCGAAAACTCTAAAATATTCCCCCAAAAATTTACCTTACATCTATTTCCCACTCACATTAAATTGTGATACAAAAGAAATCGAATGATGTTCGAATGCAATCCACCAATCTCCATATATGGTAAAACATCAACAAATAACAATATCAAAATCTGTTCAAATTTTGTATATTTAGATGATAATACTAAATATTTTCATAGAAATACAAACAACAACAACAACAATAATAAAAACTACATAGCATTGTAAATCATCCAACTAGGATTTAAAATAAAAACAGGAAAAGAACAAAAACAAAACAAAACTTTCAACAGAACTGGCCAACTGTAACAGTAAATTCAAAATCTAAATACAACAAAAAGAAAATAGAGATATCTAAAAAAACAAAAAAATAAACCGAAAAGAATGAAATATTTTCAAAATGAAACATTTTAAAAAAATATTAAAACAAAAAAAAAAAGAAAATCAAGAACAAATTTTTACTAAAACAAAAACAAATATTGAATATTAAAACGAAAAAACCAAACACCTCCATTCTGAAAATAATACAAAAGGGAAACGGCAAACAAAAATATGAAGAAAATGGAAAATCATACAAAAAACCAATAATTTTTTAAATCAATCACCATTGAGAATATTGTATACAAAAAAAAAACAACAATAACAACAAAAACCATATACCATGCCATACCATACCAAACCAACCAACCAACCGATATTTAACGGAACAAGGAATACAACAAAATACAATTAACACAAAATAACATTTAAAACAAAAAAAATCCATACAAAACAATAAAAATTACATATATATGAAATATAAATAAAACTAAAAAAATAAATAATTTTCATACATTTTGTTTTTGCACTGAGAGTAAATTTTTTGCATACCATAAACAGGACGAAAAGGATAAAAGCAAAACATATTTTTTCACCATTGTATAACAAAAAAAAAAAACAAAAACGAAGAAAGAACAAACAAACAAAACAATAATAACAACCAAATAAATTATAACCAACAATAAAGCCATAACAATAAAAAACAATATATTTCATATATTCCATCAATCCAAAACAAAAAAAAAAAAATAAATTCCAAAAATACCACTGTATTAACTCACCCCCGAAGAAAAAAAACACAGAACCAATATTTGTCATACTAAAATAATTAGTATTTGTTTTTTTTTATTCGAATCAAATTTGGCCTAGAACTTGCTGAAACCCAATTATCTGGAACATTTCTCATCTCTGTGGACAATCTCTTATCTCAGTCTTTAAAATAGAATATAGAAATTTTATCACAATATTTGTTCACATACAATTTTTTTTTTGCTGATTCAATCACGAAATTAATTCATCCAATTAATTTTTTAATTGAAATGTCTTCAATCACAGAAATGATAGTATTCATTAAAAAATTAATTGAAAATCAATTAAAAACATTAATTGATACTATTAATTTTTGTGATTGATTTTTGTTTCAATTAAAATCAATTTATTAATGAATCAATTAATTAATATTTTTTAAAATAATAGTTAATATTTTTTAAAACTCAATTAAGACTTTAATTGGGATAATTTTCGTGAATTTGTATTAATTTCCTAAACGCTAATAAAAAAGGTTTGTAACAACTGCAAAATAGTTTTGTTAACAACAAAAAAATATTTCTTGTCTTCAATCACGAAATTAATTAATCCAATTAATTTTTAATTGAAATGTCTTCAATCACAGAAATGATAATATCAATTAAACAATTAATTGCAAGTCAATTAAAAAATTAATAGTATGAATTAATTTTTTTTAAATGATACTATTAATTTTTGTGATTGATTTTTGTTTCAATTAAAAAATTTCTTGAATCAATGAAATTTTTAATTGAATATTTTATTAAAGCCCAATTAAGGCTTTAATTGGAAAAATTTTCGGGAATTTGTTTTTCTTTGTTCACCGTAAAAATTTTCACGAAATTTTTTCAAATTAAAGTCTTAATTGAGTTTCAAACAATATTCTATTAAAAATTTAATTGATTCAACAAATTTTTAATTGAAACAAAAATCAATCACAAAAATTAATACTATCAACTAAGTTTTGAATTGGATCAATTAACTTTTAATTGACTTTCAATTACTTTTTTAGTTGATACTATCATTTCTGTGATTGAAGACATTTCAATTAAAAAATTAATTGGATCAATTAATTTCATGATTAAATCAGAAAAAAATGTATGTGTAGCCTCCACGAACTTCTTGTTGTTTTAGCAGACTTTTCTTCTGTGTCTACAAACAAATTTCTTTAGGTATGAAATTTTATGATGTGTGTGGGAAGGAAGGGGGACACGGTTGTCACTTGTGTCAAAAGTTATCTACCACTATTTGAAGAAAATTTCACCAAAACATCTACCACATTAAAAAAAACATCTTATTTTTAAAGATATCAAATATATAGAAAATTTTGTCAAAGTTGTATTTCTATTAAAAATGTTGCTAAAATTGTATTTATATAGAAAATTTTGTCAAAATTTTATTTCTATAGAAATTGTAGTCAAAATTGTATTTTTATAGAAAATTTTGTCAAAATTGTATTTCTATAGAAAATGTTGTCAAAATTTTATTTCAAAAGAAAGTGTTGTCAAAATTTTATTTCTAAAGAAAATTTTATCCAAATTTTATTTCTATAGAAAATTTTGTCAAAATTTTATTTCTATAGAAAATTTTGTCAAAATTTTATTTCTATAGAAAATTTTGTCAAAATTTTATTTCTATAGAAAATTTTGTCAAAATGTTATTTCTATAAAAAATGTAGTCAAAATTATATTTTTATAGAAAAATTTGCCAAAATTTTATTTGTATAGAAAATTTTGTCAAAATTTTATTTCTATAAAAATTTTTTTCCAAATTTTATTTCTATAGAAAATGTCGTCAAAATTGTATTTCTATAGAAAATGTAGTCAAAATTGTATTTCTATAGAAAATTTTATCCAAATTTTATTTCTATAGAAAATGTAGTCAAAATTGTATTTTTATAGAAAATTTTATCAAAATTTTATTTCTAAAGAAATTGCTATCCAAATTTTATTTCTATAGAATATTTTGCCAAAATTTTATTTCTAAAGAAAATTTTATCATAATTTTATTTCTATAGAAAATTTTGTCAAAATTTTATTTCTATAGAAAATTTTGTCAAAATTGTATTTCTATAGAAAATTTTATCCTAATTTTATTTCTATAGAAAATTTTGTCAAAATTGTATTTCTAAAGAAAATTTTATCCAAATTTTATTTTCATAGAAAATTTTGTCAAAAATTTTATTTCTATAGAAAATTTTGTCAAAATTTTATTCCTAAAGAAAATGTTATCCCAATTTTATTTCTAAAGAATATTTTGTCAAAATTTTATTTCTAAAGAAAATTTTATCCAAATTTTATTTCTAAAGAAAATTTTGTCAAAATTGTATTTCTATAGAAAATTTTGTCAAAATTGTATTTCTATAGAAAATTTTGTCAAAATTGTATTCTATAGAAAATTTTGTCAAAATTGTATTTCTATAGAAAATTTTGTCGAAATTGTATTTCTAAAGAAAATGTTATCCTAATTTTATTTCTACAGAAAATTTTGTCAAAATTGTATTTCTATAGAAAATTTTATCCAAATTTTATTTTTATAGAAAATTTTGTCAAAATAGTATTCCTATAGACAATTTTGTCAAAATTGTATTTCTATAGAAAATTTTGTCAAATTGTATTTCTATAGAAAATTTTGCCAAAATTTTATTTATATAGAAAATTTTGTCAAAATTGTATTTCTTTAGAAAATTTTGTCAAAATTTTATTTCTAAAGAAAATGTTATCCAAATTTAATTTCTAATGAATATTTTGTCAAAATTTTATTTCTAAAGAACAGTTTATCCAAATTTTATTTCTATAGAAAATGTCGTCAAAATTGTATTTCTATAGAAAATTTTATCCAAATTTTATTTTTATAGAAAATTTTGTGAAAATAGTATTTCTATAGAAAATTTTGTCAAAATTGTATTTTTATAGAAAATTTTGCCAAAATTTTATTTTTATTATTTCTATAAAAAATTTTATCCAAATTTTATTTCTATAGAAAATGTCGTCAAAATTGTATTTCTATAGAAAATTTTGTCAAAATTGTATTTCTCTAGAAAATTTTGTCAAAATTTTATTTCTATAGAAAATGTAGACAAAATTGTATTTTTATAGAAAATTTTGTCAAAATTGTATTTCTAAAGAAAATTTTGTCAAAATTTTATTTCTATAAAAAATGTAGTGAAAATTGTATTTCTAAAGAAAATTTTGTCAAAATTTTATTTCTATAAAAAATGTAGTCAAAATTGTATTTTGATAGAAAATTTTGCCAAAATTTAATTTCTATAGAACATTTTGTCAAAATTTTATTTCTATAGAAAATGTAGTCAAAATTGTATTTTTATAGAAAATTCTGTCAAAATTGTATTTCTATAGAAAATTTTGTCAAAATTTTATTTCTAAAGAAAATGTTATCCAAATTTTATTTCTATAGAAAATGTCGTCAAAATTGTATTTCTTTAGAAAATTTTGTCAAAATTGTATTTCTAAAGAAAATTTTATCCTAATTTTATTTCTATAGAAAATTTTGTCAAAATAGTATTTCTATAGAAAATTTTGTCAAAATTGTATTTCTATAGAAAATTTTGTCAAAATTGTATTTCTAAAGAAAATTTTATCCAAATTTTATTTTTATAGAAAATTTTGTCAAAATTTTTTCCAAATTTTATTCCTATAGAAATTTTTTTCAAAATTGTATTTCTATAGAAAATTTTATTTTTATAGAAAGTTTTGTCAATATTGTGTTTCTATATAAAATTTTGTCAAAATTTTATTTCTATATTCTATATAAATTAAATTCTATAGAAATAAAAATATTGTCAAAATTTTATTTCTAAAGAAAATTGTATTCAAATTTTATTTCTATAAAAATTTTTGTCAACATTTTATGTAGAAGTCTTCTTGTAAGGTAGAATTATTTTGCAAGATCTACCAAAACATCAAGAATTCTACCAATCATTAAAGAATCTACCATTTTTGGTAGAATTCTACCAATTGTGGCAACCATGGAGGGGAAGGTTTCAACGACCCCAATGAAAAGTTCTTGCTCCTTGCTCTTCCAGAAGAATGGACAAGCACCGAAGATTTAATTTTGCTCACAATTATGACAAATTAATTTGAATTGTCCTCTTTCGGGGTGTCTAAATTCAAAAGGTTTCACTGTAGTTAAAAATTGATCAACGTTATTATGTGTATTTTTTTTAATCTATAATAATTTAATGATATTCTTATTACAAAATTTAATGAATTCCTATCAAAGCGATATTTTGCTCCTTTCATTGTCTATTTTATAGATTGAGAATATTTTGTCCATTTCTATTCCATTCAAAAAATTTTAACAAATTTTGTTTTATTTATTTTCATTTATAACTTCTTTGGATCAAATCCATAAGGATCAAAAACAGCAAACAAATTTTATCAGAGGCTCAACTACAGAGCCAAAAATGAGTCAATCTGTGCTCTATGCAGATGAAAAGAATGAAATGAGAACAAAGAGAGAAAAATTCAAAATATACTGAAACAAAAATATATTACATTTTAAGTAGTTGTAAATATTTGTGAAAACAAAACAAAAACGAAACAAATTGAAAAAACAAAACAAATATATAAAAGAAAATATTCAAAATAAAAATTCTATGTAATTTTAATTTATAACGAAAAAGAAAGGAACAACAGAAGCCTATGAGAAGATCTCCCAAATTCCCGTATAGAGGAATTTAAAAAAAAAAATTATATCTTAAATAAAACAAAAATAAAATAATTTCTCCCTTAAAAAAACGCAAAATAGAAATACTATTATGTTGTCCTTAACCCAAGAACCCAAACAATAAATATATAAATAAATAAATATTTGGTTGTTTGTTTATAATGCTTCATATATTTGTTAAAAAAAAAAAAAACAATAATCTTGATAATATGTTTGCCTCCAGACACACAACACACCCTATTATTTTATAAAACCAACCAGATTTATCTAAAATAATTTATTCAAAACGAAAAAAAATAATAACACAAAATAAACTCAATAACTATATTTAACAATTATTTGCACATTATTAATAAACCTACAACAATAACAACAAAAACAATATTATTTTCCTTAATGATGCTGATGACCAGAATCAGAATGAAAATAAATTTAAAAAGAAAAACAAAATACTACTTGCCAAAAATCTAAACAAAAAAAACCATCAACTCAATTATCAAATAAAATAAAAATACCCCCCAAAAAAAAAGGCAAACAAAAACCATAACCACCATCCCTTTCCACCCTTAAGCATATAAATATATATAAATACAAACCCTTTCCCCCCACCCCATATGGAACCAATACACCAATATCCTTTCATCACTTAACAACCCAGGAAATACCTAAACTCTCCCCCCTTCCCCCACCCAAAACAATTAAATAAATATCATTGTATCATTAAATTTAAGTCTAAAAACAAAATAAATATCTTTCTCCTACAAACAGCTGATCACCACCTAACGAAAAACACAATTTATATATATAACTCTCTTTATATTTTCTTATTCTTTGAGACAGAAATACCCTCGGAATAAACCATAAATCCCCATCCAAAATTCAACCTCCATTTATAAAAGAATATTGAATTTCATTGACTGAATTACAAAGAAAAAAAAAACAAAACAAAAGAAATTAAATTAAATAATAAAAAATATAAAACTTACAAAAATAAAAATAAAGGGAAGCTAGAGAGCAAGAAAAAATTCAAAATAAATAAAACACAAAGTTTAATTGTAGATTTTAAGTCTTAACAAGATATTGTATAACAAAACAAAAAACAAGGATGAGTAAGATTTAAAAGAAAACCACAAATGATAAAAATTATATATATATATATATATATATATATATATATATATATATATATATGAAAATAATAATTGTAATTGTAAAACAAATAAAAACAAATGTGTGAAAGAAAAAACGAAGGAAATTTGAAATAAAAAAAAACAAAAACTCTCATCTACATTGTACATATAATTAAGTACAAGTGCAAATAATAAAGGAAGCTCTGCAATAGCGAAAAAATCCAAAAACAATTTGTATTTATTTGATCAAGAATTTCACGAAAATTTTTCCAATTAAAGTCTTAAATGAGTTTTAAACAAGTAAGTAAAGTAGAAAGTCGGGCGGGGCCGACTATATCATACCCTAAACCACCATTACAGAATTAGTAATCATAAGCATTTGTGGGGTAACATATAGGTCTGGGAGATAAACCGCAGTTGCATATTTAAGAAAATTAAGGGGTACATGTCTATGGGTGCTTTGTGTCAATCTGACTATAGCTCATAGTCAATGTTGCCAAGGAAAATGTTCGGTTTACCCTACAAGGACAAAACAAAGTTCCCTACTTTCCCATACATTCCCAAACAATTTCCCCTACTATATTTTTCGTTAAATTTAAAAAAATTTTACAAAACAAAAATGGTTCTAAGTACTTTATTATCTTAAAACATGAATATGCAACGTATATAACTTAGAATATACATTTGTATTACCACCACGGTTGCCACAGTTGGTAGAATTCTACCCAAATTAGTAATCTTTTTTGTTAAATCTCTATAAAAATACAATTTTGGAAAAAGTTTCTATAAACAAATTTTTGTGAGAAATTTTTCTATAGAAATAAAATTTTGACAATAAATTCTATAGAAATAAAATTTTGAGAAAAAATTCCACAGAAATAAAATTTTGAGAAAATTTTTTATAGAAATAATATTTTGAAAAAAATTTCTATAGAAATACAATTTTGACAAAATGTTCTATAGAAATAAAATGTTGACAAAATTTTCTACAGGAATAAAGTTTACCACACATTGTTAAAGATCAAGCCTTGCCGGCTTCTAATTTCCTCCTCTACACACAAAAAATTTTTTTTCTGATTCAATCACCAAATTAATTGATCCAATTAATTTTTTAATTGAAATGTCTTCAATCACGAAAATGATAGTATCAATCACAGTTTTAATTGGGCATAGAAAAAATTCTTGATTAAAAAATTAATTGATTTTTTCAGCAAATTTCAATTAATTTTTTAATTGATTCAATTAAAAATTTAATTGATGTTGATTGCAAAACTCAATTAATTTATCAATTAAAAAAGGTAACTATTTTTAATTACTTTCTGAATTGGCTTAGAGTTTTTATTTGGATTAACAAATGATTGTTTGAAATACATTTTTAATTAAAAATTTAAAAAAAAAATCAGCACTTTTTTTAACCCTTTCACTACCGATGTCCGCTTTGAAGGACATTCGAAAAAGACACCAAATTCTATTTTTCCACTTAGTTTTGATTTATTTCTCGATGTTATTTTAAAGTAATCTAAATAACCTATAAATATTTTCCATATTGGTGAGGTCCAAAATACATTTTTGTAAACTTCTTTAGAAATAAACGAAAAATACGTAAATTTGAGACAATTTTTCTACTGTATGTTTCTAGTAAATGGACATTCATACCAAAACTATAGCTGACACTTTTTCGGGTTCTTTTTTGTACACACACTTTGAAGGACATTATAGGCCAAATAAGGCCACTTGGTCACAATTCAAGAATCAAATTTTCAAAACAAGCTCATATAGCTCTTGAAGTATTTGAAGTAGGTTTTCAAAATGGCAATTTTTGTTCTACATGCTGTTAGTTCAACTAAAAACAGAAGAAAAATTAAAGTTTTTAACATTAGGTTTATTTCGATAGTGAAAGGGAATTAGTCTTCCGAATTTGATTAAAAGTTAATTGTATCAATTAATTTTTTAATTAAAAATTTAAAAAATTTCAATCATTGACTTAACTAACTTAATGTTTCTATCATGATTAAAAAGTTAATTGTATCAATTAATTTATTAATTGAAAAAATTTTCAACTTCAATTAACTTTTTAATTGGAAATATTTTGGTGATATTTTTTCTGTGTAGAGCCACCAAAATGTAAAAATTATTACAAATTGTGTTGAGTGAAAATGTCCTACATTGTGGCCCCACGTCCCTACAAGACGCTAAATATTAGAAAAACCCTACATATAGAGAATTTCCCCTACTTCTAGCAACACTGGCTGTGTTGATATTGCGCCTATGGAGTTAGTATGCCACTAATATTGAGCCCATTATAAAAAAAGAGAAAATCGTTAAATTAGTATGGGTAATAAATACAAATTTGTAAAAATCGAGCAATATTCTTATGTAAGAGCTACAAGTATGTATAAGTACGATCGGCTAGTACGTCAAAATTTGAAATTTGAGTAACATCTATATATATAAAATTCAATCTATGTTTGTTTATTTGTTTGTTTGTATGTACCGAGTTGGCTCCGAAACGGCTGAACCGATTTACTTGAAACTTTCAGAGATCGTAGTGGGCGTTCATGTGGTGAAAATAGGGTACCTCATTTTTGGACACCTGGTCGCGGAGGGGGACCTCCCCTTTGTCCGACTTTTTGAAAATTGAACCAAAGTTGACCGATTTGCTTGAAATTTTCATTGAAGGTTGGGGTTGGCATCTAGATAAAGATCCGCCACTTTATATTTCGATATTTGGTGGCGGAGGGGGATCTCCCCTTTGTTCGATTTTTTTTAATGTACAGTGAAAAAACTAAAATTCTCTAAATTATTTGAGATTTACAGAGAACATGCGGTGAGGTTATGGAATTAATATGGGGTACCTGATGATTTCATATGTGGTCGGGGAGGGGGACCTCCCCCTTGCCCTACTTTTTGAAACTTGGAACAAAATTATGCGATTTGCTTGAAATTTTCATTGAATGTTGCCATCTAGACAAAAATCCGCTACATTATTTTTCGATATTTGGTCGGGGAGGGGGACCACCCCTTTGCCCGACTTTTTTTTTTAAGTACAGTGAAAACAAAACTAAACTCCCCCGACTGAAATTTTACGGAAAAAATGGGTGAGGTTATGAAATTTATATCAGGTTCCTGATTTTTTTAATAAAAATAAAAGGGCATAGGGAGACATCCGCTTCTCTTAAGTACATACAGAGAAACAATTTAACTTTACCGAGTTACTTGAAATTTACACAGGACTGGGGAGAGGTTACGATATTAATAGTTGATACCTGATTTTGTGATATTTGGACGAAAGAGAGGCCGCCCCTTTAGGCTTATAATTTGCTTGACATTTTCTGAGACGTGTACAAAAGGTACGCTACATCACTTTTCGACATTTGGTCGAGGGGGAAATTCTTAAGTTTTCTTGAAATTTACAAAGGCGGTGGAAGGTTATGAACGACGGGGCAACCTTCCTTGCCCCACACTTGAAGGAAAGTTTCAAGAATTTTCAGGGAAGGTTAGGGGTGCTATTCACTACGGTGTTTGTCGATATTGTATCGGGGAAAGTGACGTCCCTTTAAAACAATAGAGCAAAATTTAAACATCTCCGATCTACTTGAAATTTACAGGGAACGTGGGAGGAGGTGATTAAATTTATACATAATTTTTAAATTAGTATATGATTTTTCGATATCTGGTTGGGGAAGGGGAAAATTTGAATAAACTTTGTCGATTTACTTCGATAGAATTTATAGGGACCATTGAGTAGTTGTGAAATTAATATAGGGGTACGTCATAGTCCGATATCAGGTCGGAGTGGAGCGAAAGTGGGGAGAGGGTTCCCTTTTGTCCGTTTGTTTTTTCTTAAATTGAAAGTAGAGGGTTGTCCGTAAATGGGAACTCGGTACATAATTTTATGATTTCTGCACAGACTTCTTTTTAGTAAAGAACTTAAATTTACATGAAATTGGCAGCCAACGTAGAGGGTGCATCATTTTCCCACATTTTATCAAATGTTAATGTGGTAAAATTTTTTACTACTTTTGCTTTTTCCGATTTATTGAATTGGAAACAGTAATTCTTTGTATGTTATTATAATATAGTGCTTAATTTTCAGATATGTTGAGGAGAAGGATACATTTCCACACTTAAAATTCACAAGAAATATAGAAGATTTTCCAACTACTTGAATACAGAACATTATTTAAAAAAATTTTGAGGAAAGGGTACACCCTCTCCTCGACATTTTTTAAGACGAACCGTTTTACATATGCATATCCGCCGTATTTGTATCTATAAATGAAAAAGCAAGTAGTCCGATTTGTTTGAAAGAATTCAAATCTTTTCGAATTTGTTTTCAGCACGAAGGATATGGTTGACTAAGTTAACGCAAAATGTTCCTACAAAAACACTTCGGAAGGCGCAGCGAAGCGGGCCGGGTTACGCTAGTTGGTTAATAAATAACAGTACTATGGCCAAATTTGGGAAAATCGAGCGATGCATATATGGAAGCTATATCTAAATCTGAACCAATTTGCATAATATTTTGCGGGTTTGATTAATACCACAAAAGGTTACCTTGTGCAAGATTTGAGTAAGATCAGTTACGAAATGAGGCCTATATGGTCAAACATAAGGTTATAAGGGCGAATTTTTCAAAATCGGGCGATACATATATGGGAGCTATATCTAAATTTGAACCAATTTCTATGAAATTTTGCACATATAGTTAGTGCTATAGAAGACTACATTTAGTCAAATTTGGGTTAGATCGGTTGATAAATAATGGTTTTATGGCCAAATTTAGAAAAATCGGGCGGTACATATATATGGGAGCTATAGCTAAATCTGAACCGATTTCAATGATTTTTTGTGCATATAGTTAGTGCTAAAGAAGATTATATTTAGCCAACTTTGAGTAAGATCGGTTGATAAATAAAGGTTTTGTGGCCAAATTAGGGAAAATCGGGCGATACATATATATGAGAGCTATATCTAAATCTGGACCGATTTGGATGAAATTTTGCAGACTTGAAGGGCGATGGAAAAGATTACCTTTTGCCAAATTTGGTGACGATCCGTTTGAAAAAACGCGTAACGTGACCCCATTTGGCGATACATATATATGGGAGCTATATCTAAATTTGATCCGATTCCTTCCAAATTCAATAGCGTTCGTCCTTGTGCCCAAAAAACTCCATGTACCAAATTTCATCAAAATCGGTTAATAATTGCGACCGGAATCCTATGAACAACAAATACATGGACAGACGGACGGACGGACAGACACCAAGCGCTAGATCGACTCAGGAGGTGATTCTGAGTCGATCGGTATATATTTTATTGGGTCTAAAATCAATATTTCTGGTAGGCACATTTTTTGGCCGATCAAACTTATTATACCCTGACCACTATGTGGTTTAGGGTATAAAAATGTTTGATTAAAAATTTTATTAATTTAAAAAAAATTTAATTGAAACAAAAATCAATCGCAAAAATTAATAGTATCAATTAATTTTTTAATAGACTGTTAATTAATTTTTTAATTGATACTAGCATTTCTGTGATTAAAGACATTTCTATTAAAAAATAATTGGATCAAATAATTTCGTGATTGAATCAGATTTTTTTTGTGTGTAAAAAAGGATTTTATATTGCGTAAGTATTTTTTTTTTTATGGAGACATTGCTTATTTCCACCCTAGTAATCATAGGTCATTGGGCCAGACTCAAAACCATCGGTCAAAGAAAAAAGTCATTTTTAATAGCAAACAAGTTAACTGTTTCAGCAGTCTATATCTGCTGAAAACAGTGAAAGCAGTCAAATAGCAAATTTACCACTGCAAACTATTAAAACAGCAAACATTGTTTTCGAAATCAGGAGCTATATCTAAATCTGAACCGATTTCAACCCAATTTGGCACGCAAAGCTACAATGCTGATTCTACTCCCTGTGCAAAATTTCAACTAAATCGGAGTTAAAAATTGGCCTCTGTGGTCATATGAGTGTAAATCGGGCGAAAGCTATATATGGGCTATACCCAAATCTGAACCGATTTCAACCAAATTTGGCACGCATAGCTACAATGCTAATTCTACTCCCTGTGCGAAATTTCAATAAAATCGGAGTAAAAGATTGCCACTGTGGTCATACGAGTGTAAATCGGGCGAACGATATATATGGGAGCTATATCTAAATCTGAACCGATTTCAACCAAATTTGGCACGCATAGCTACAATGCTAATTCTACTCCCTGTGCAAAATTTCAACTAAATCGGAGTTAAAAATTGGCCTCTGTGGTCATATGAGTGTAAATCGGGCGAAAGCTATATATGGGAGATATATCTAAATCTGAATTGATTTCAATAAAATTTGGCACACTTGACTACACTACTAATTGTACTCCTGGTGCAAAATTTCAACCAAATTGGGGTAAAACTCTGGCTTCTGGGACCGTATTAGTCCATATCGGGCGAAAGATATGTATGGGAGCTATATCTAAATCTGAACCGATTTCAATAAAATTTGGCACACTTGACTATAGTACTAATTGTTCTTCTTGTGCAAAATTTTAAGCAAATTAGGGTTAAACTCTGGCTTCTGGCGTCATATAAGTCCATACCGGGCGAAATATATATATATATATATATATATATATATATATATATATATATATATATATATATATATATATATATATATATATATATATATATATATATATATATATATATATATATATATATATATATATATATATATATATATATATATATATATATATATATAAAGGGTGATTCTTTTGAGGTTAGGATTTTCATGCATTAGTATTTGACAGATCACGTGGGATTTCAGACATGGTGTCAAAGAGAAAGATGCTCAGTATGCTTTGACATTTCATCATGAATAGACTTACTAACGAGCAACGCTTGCAAATCATTGAATTTTATTACCAAAATCAGTGGCAGAAAATCCGCTTTTTTATCGACAAATTTTGTTCAGCGATGAGGCTCATTTCTGGTTGAATGGCTACGTAAATAAGCAAAATTGCCGCATTTGGAGTGAAGAGCAACCAGAAGCTGTTCAAGAACTGCCCATGCATCCCGAAAAATGCACTGTTTGGTGTGGTTTGTACGCTGGTGGAATCATTGGACCGTATTTTTTCAAAGATGCTGTTGGACGCAACGTTACGGTGAATGGCGATCGCTATCGTTCGATGCTAACAAACTTTTTGTTGCCAAAAATGGAAGAACTGAACTTGGTTGACATGTGGTTTCAACAAGATGGCGCTACATGCCACACAGCTCGCGATTCTATGGCCATTTTGAGGGAAAACTTCGGAGAACAATTCATCTCAAGAAATGGACCGGTAAGTTGGCCACCAAGATCATGCGATTTGACGCCTTTAGACTATTTTTTGTGGGGCTACGTCAAGTCTAAAGTCTACAGAAATAAGCCAGCAACTATTCCAGCTTTGGAAGACAACATTTCCGAAGAAATTCGGGCTATTCCGGCCGAAATGCTCGAAAAAGTTGCCCAAAATTGGACTTTCCGAATGGACCACCTAAGACGCAGCCGCGGTCAACATTTAAATGAAATTATCTTCAAAAAGTAAATGTCATGGACCAATCTAACGTTTCAAATAAAGAACCGATGAGATTTTGCAAATTTTATGCGTTTTTTTTTTAAACGAAGTTATCAAGCTCTTAACAAATCACCCTTTATATATATATATATATATATATATATATATATATATATATATATATATATATATATATATATATATATATATATATATATATATATATATATATATATATATATATATATATATATATATATATATATATATATATATATATATATATATATATATATATATATATATATATGGGAGCTATATCTAAATCTGAACCGATTTCTTCCAAAAACCCTATTGATGTTGAGCCAAAACACATACTTGTGCCAAATTTGAAGTCGATTGGACTAAAACTGCTTTGATTAGAAAAATGTGTTCACGGACAGACGGACATTGCTATATCACTCAGGAGCCCACCCTGAGCATTTGTGCCAAAGACACCATGTGCCTATCTCGTCTCCTTCTGGGTGTTGCAAACATATGCACTTATAATACCCTGTTCCACAGTGTGGCACAGGGTATAAAAATAAATCACGAAAAATATAAATCAAAAAAAAAAATTGGAAGTTTTTCTAAAAGCACAACTTTGAAATCACTTCCAAGAATGTTCTCCCAAAGATGTTCTTTATTTTAACTACATACACTGAAAAAAAAAATATTTACGTGGTATTAAAGAATACGCAACTTCAATTTTAGGATGCGCAATTTACACACTATTGAGGACAAATTTCTTTAAAATACATAATGAAATTTTATTCAAAGAAAATTCATAATCTTTGTTTAAAAAAATATATTTTGCATTATATTTAGGACACAAATATTGAAAATTTGCCCCCCTTCGCTAGAGTCACATGTCTTTGAACTAAGGCTAAGTTTCCTTAAAGTAAAGAAACATTTTAAAGTAAAGAAACAAATATAGGCTATCACTTATTTTAAGGATTTTGCATTTTTGGTTTAAAGTTTTGCTTTTTGTTTAGGAATTACGAAAACATTTTTTACTTTGAAGTGTCCGTTATAAATTGGATTTTTAAACTGGCATTTGTTTGTACATGAGCACCTTTATTAATACACCGCGAAAAGAGAATGAAAATTTAATAAATGAGATCTGGGGGCTAATCACGGCATTCGATATCGAATTCATAATCGTATCGAAAAATTGTCGATACGATTAAAAGTTTGGATCACGGCATTCGATCAAATTTGATGCAATTTCTCTAGCATTGCCAATAGCAAAAAAACGAAGCAGAATAAAATAGAATGTAGAAAAACACATGTTTTTGAAGATTTCAAAGTAAAAAGTAAATTGTATTGCATTATATCTTATGGATCCATATCTCTTTTACATTCCTCCGAATTCCTTCCTAATTGGAGGATGAGATGAATATAAAATAATTCGGCGACAAATAAGGAATAAAAGTGCACATTGTTATTGGTGTAAGTACATGGGTTTGAAATAGTGTGCACCGTTAGAAAGTCACCTTTTTGCAGGCTCCATGGACGATTTCGGCTGACGAAGGAGGCGTTCAAATGGAAAATAATTTTTGGTGGCATGTCATCGTCAATTCTATCGCTTTACAATTGTCTGCCGTCTTAAAACTTGTTGCCAGTGGATGCCTTCATCATTCACTATTCTTACAAGATGGTTCAGAAGCGTTATGTTGTTACAGAATGGTACGGTAATTGGTTGATCACAATCGCTTGGATATCGATCTAACATGTGCACTTTATATATGGTTCTTTGCCAAGCTAGGATGCTCGCTCCCGATCTCGACTATGACCAATTTTTGTTTAACTTTTATTGGAGTTGCATTAGTCCTAAATATTCAAAATATGTTCATAAATTTACTACAAATTAGAAACAATTCGAACTAAAACTAATATATTTTCTATTCCTATATGGCGAAAACAATGTAAAAAACAAGTGAAAAATGTTTTACGATTGCAATTTACCAATCGAAAAAGTTGTCTATCAAAAAACTCGATATCGAAATTATATGATATATAATAAATTATACGAACATACTTTTCTTCTGTTGATTAAGCTACTCTTGAGTTAGAACGCATGGTTTTAGGATTACACACACATTGATTTTAATCGTATTTGCTAGACGACACATGTTCCAATATATTTATCAAAACCATTTAGAATCTCCTTATCTTATGATCTCATTAGACCATCATTAAATTTCGTCAGTACAAAAATTTCTTCATATGAAGAAAAGAACGGAGTTCCTACAGTCCTCTTCTACTAATCTATACAGATATGTTTTTACAAAAAAAAAAGTATAAATTGTTATTATTATTTTAACCTCAAATACACTATTCGGTCCTTTTTGTTATACGGACCGATATAGAATTTTACGTCACAGTTTTTTTCAATAATCTTTATTATAACCCATGAAGATATACGGCGTTCACATTCATGAAAGCGAATGAGCACATCTGGTGCATGGTTGCCACGCAAGCCAAAATTAATCTACCAACATTTTGAGAAAATTTTACCAAAAAACTACCAAACAAAAAAATCCTATTTTGCAAAATTTTATTTCTATAGAAAATTTTGCCAAAGTTTTATTTCTATAGAGTATTTCGTCAAAATTTTCTCAAAATGTTATTTCTATAGAAAAGTTCGTCAAAATTTTATTTCTATAAAAAATTTTGTCGAAATGGTATTTCTATAGAATTTCGTCAAAATATTATTTCTATAGAATATTTTGTCAAAATTTTATTTCTATAGAAAATTTTGTCAACATTTTATTTCTATAGAAAATTTTCTCAAAATTTTATTTCTATAGAAAATTTTCTCAAAATTTTATTTCTATAGAAAATTTAGTCAAAATTTTATTTCTATAAAAAATTTAGTCAAAATTTTTTTCTACCGAAAATTTTATTTCTATAGAAAATTTTCTCAAAATGTTATTTCGATAGAAAATGTTGTCAAAATTTTATTTCTATAGAAAATTTTGTCAAAATGTTATTTCTGTAGAACATTTTTTCAAAATGTTATTTCTATAGATTTTTTTTTTTTTTAATTTTATTTCTAAGAAAATTTTGTCAACATTTTATTTCAATAGAAAAGTTTGTAAAATGTTGTTTCTATAGACAATTTTGTCAACATGTTATTTCTATGGAAAATTTTGTCAAAATTTTATTTCTATAGAAAATTTTGTCAACATGTTATTTCTATGGAAAATTTTGTCAAAATTTTATTTCTATAGAAAATTTTTTCAAAATTTTATTTCTATAGAAAAGTTTGTCAAAATTTCATTTCTATAGAAAACTCTGTCAAAATTTCATTTCTATAGAAAATTTTGTCAAAATTATATTTCTATAGAAAACTCTGTCAAACTTTTATGTCTATAGAAAATTTTGTCGAAATTTTATTTCTATAAAAAATGTCAAAATATTTTTTCTATAGAAAATTTTGTCAACATTTTATTTCTATGGAAAAGTTTGACAAAATTTAATTTTTATAGAAAATTATATCGTGTTTGTTGAAAATTTTGCAAAATCTATCAAAATATCAAGATTTCTGGCAATCTACACAGAAAAAAATATCACCAAAATATTTCCAATTAAAAAGTTAATTGAAGTTGATTTTTTTTTTCAATTAATAAATTAATTGGTACAATTAACTTTTTAATCAAGATAGAAACATTATGTTAATTAAGTCAATGATTGAAAATTTTAAAATTTTTAATTAAAAAGTTAATTGATACAATAAACTTTTAATCATATTCGGAAGACTAAGTCAGTTAAAAAAGTGATTAACATTTTTTTAAATTTTTAATTAAAATTTTTTTTCAAACAATCAATTGTTAATCCAAATAAAAATTCTAAGCCAATTCAAAAGGTAATTGAAAACAGTTACCTTTTTTTTAATTAATAAATTAATTGAGTTTTGCAATCAACATCAATTAAATTTTTAATTGAATCAATTAAAAAATTAATTGAAATTTGGTAATGAAATCAATTAATTTTTTAATCAAGATTTTTTTCTATGCCCAATTAAAACTGTGATTGATACTAACATTTTCGGGATTGAAGACATTTCAATTAAAAAATTAATTGGATCAATTAATTTCGTGATTGAATCAGAAAAAAATTTGTTTGTGTGTACCAAACAGTAAAAAATCTACCATTTTTGGTAGAATTCTACTAATTGTGGTAACCGTTATCTAGTGTCAAACGGAGAACAGACGGTGTGAATCTAACAACGATTGTTATGGCAAACGGGAGCTATGAAGACACAGGTACGAATCGGAAATTTTTTTATATAATAATTTATTAATTTTTTTTTGCTCTATAAATATTAAAAAATTGAGGAAAAATATTTTTGACATATTTCTTTGTTTTTAATTTAGTACATTACACCACCGACGGAGTTGCCATAACAACGTCCAATGATTATTTAAAGACTTTTTAAGGTCAAAGAAAAACTACCGACGTTCATGACATCGTGAACGTCCGTTGACGAAACTGTAAACACATCGTTTTAATTTTTCTTGAACGATTTTCTGTTTCATTTCGTTAGCATTTCGTACGTTTACGATTTTGAAACGTAATGTTTTGCTGAATATTTTTTTGTATGTGAAGGATTGTTTTCTACAGGCTAAACAAACAACTACGTCCCTGATGGAGGGTACCTGAATTTCGGTCTAGCCGAACTCAATATCACTTTCCCTTGGTCAAAGAACAAATAGCCTTTTTATAAAAAAAAAAAAAAAAAAAAAAAACAAATAAATTTAAATTTTCATTAATATATTTTCAATACATTGCTGACATTGTTTGTTTTTTTTTTTAACACAAATTCTCCAGTACTTTGTATCACTGATTATCAAAAATATTTGGCTTTTTCAAATGCAAAATATTTTATAAAATCAAATTGCTGCCTTCGATAATGAATCAAGTATTGATGATTTATTTTCGAATAGAAATTTGTTGGTAGCCAATAAATATCATCAATTTCGTTAGGTTGCACAAATAAAAACTCCGATAGCTGGGGTGTTGTAGTGCCACTGTTCACCATACTCAATTGTGAAAGAATACCAATAATCAAAATCACAACGAAATGGAATTTTATTAAGCGATATTGAAACGACCAACGGTTATAAATGAACATTTTTGTAATACAAGAAATTGTCGACTAATCAAAATTTTTGGTTAAAGGCCTATTCAGACAATGCAAAATTGCAAAACGATTAAAGAAGAAAATTTATAATGCAATTCACTATGGCCATAGCCAAATGGAAAATGGAGTGTAAAATGAAACGCCACAATTGAAATAATTGTTTGGTGGAATACAGTGGTGTAAAATAGTTTTTTTAGTAATAATAAAAACTAAATAATTTATTTAAAAAAAATTGAACATTCATAATTATTAGCCTATTTTCATCAATTGAACAATAAATAGAGTATTTTGTGTGGAGAGCGTTGGGGGTTATCATCTCAAAGTAATGGCGTTAGCTTTAAGGGAAAAAAGAAAAGAAGCCCTCTATCAAAAAAGAAAAGAAGCCCTCTATCATTCAAAAATAGTTAGTGACAAAATTTTCTATAGAAATAAAATTTTAACAAAATTTTCTATAGAAATACAATTTTGACAAAATTTTCTACAGAAATAAAATTTTGACAAAATTTTCTATAGAAATAAAATTTTAACAAAATTTTCCATAGAAATAAAATTTTGATAAAATTTTCTATAGAAATAAAATTTTGTCAACACCTCTAACAGAAATAAAATTTTGGCAAAATTTTCTATAGAAATAAAATTTTGACAAAATTTTCTATAGAAATAAAATTTTGACAAAAGCTGTTAAGAAATACAATTTTGCAAAATAAGATTTTTTGTGTGTTAGGTTTTTGGTAAAATTGTGACAAAACTTTGACAAAATTTTCTATAGAAATAAAATTGTGACAAAAATTTCTATAGAAATAAAATTTTGACAAAATTTTCTATAGAAATAATAATAATAATAATAAAATTTTCTATAGTAATAACATTTTAACAAAATTTTCCATAGATATAAAATTTTGATAAAATTTTCCATAGAAATAAAATTTTGACAAAATTTTCTATAGAAATAATATTTTGACAAAATGTTCTATAGAAATAAAATTTTGACAAAATTTTCTATAGAAATAATATTTTGACAACATTTTCTATAGAAATAAAATTTTGACAAAAGCTCTTATAGAAATACAATTTTCCAAAACAAGATTTTTGTTGTTTGTTTTGTGTTAGATTTTTGATAAAATGTTCTCTTAATTTTGGTAGATTATTTGGCTCGAGTGGCAACCGTGGCTGCCTGCCCTTTCTATGATCAATCCTACGAGAATCTCTGCATGACCTACGTTTCTTACTAAGCATCCTCCCATGATCCACTTACACATTTGTAGTCTTCCAAATATAACGCAATCACATTATCACGCTTTAACTTGATTATTAAGAATAACATCATTTGTGAATGCAACAAATCGAAATGCATTTATAAGCTTGTAATCAATAAATTTAAATGTCACTGGAATAATTTTGTCAGCTGCCAGATGAGATTTTTAGAAATGATAGCTACTTGAAGTTGGTCGCAATATCAGCCACCCTGTATATACACAACGCAATTACACTTACACGAAACTTATTTTGCTGTATACAAACCATTATTTTGATGTATTTTTATATTTGAGAAAAATCTATATTGCAATGATTCTTTTTTGTATAAAATAAATTTTATATCATTATTTTGAGCTTTTTTACACAATAAAAATATACAAATTATTGGGCCCTTAAACGAGGCTAATACTACTAAAAAGATCTATATAGATGTAGTTCTACTTCATTATGTAAGCATGTATAAATTAAATATTAAAACTCTTGTAATAGCATTAAAAACGTTACATACACACACACGTTAAAAAGACTATGTAATGGGAGGAGACACCACCAATGATTTAACGAACGCCGGGGGAGACTTTTCTTTACAGGTTCCCTTTTTTGTTTTAGGTGCACGTTCATGAATGCGTTGATGTCGCCTCAGATCGCCAGAAACACGAAATTTTTTCCCACATACTTCACATTCGTATGGTTTTTCTCCTGAAAAAACGGAAATATTTACAAATCGATAATGGTATGAAATAAAATTTTTATAAAATTCTCTGTAGAAATAAAATATTGATAAAATTTTTTAGAGAAATAAAATGTTAATAATATTTTCTATAGAAATAAAATTTTGACAAAATTTTCTATAGAAATAAAATTTTGACAAAATTTTCTATAGAAATAAAATTTTAACAAAATTTTCTATAGAAATAAAATTTTAACAAAATTTTCTATAGAAATAAAATTTTGACAAAATTTTCTATAGAAATAAAATTTTGACAAAATTTTCTATAGAAATAAAATTTTGACAAAATTTTCTATAGAAATAAAATTTTGACAAAAATTTCTATAGAAATAAAATTTTGACAAAATTTTCTATAGAAATAAAATTTTGACAAAATGTTCTATCGAAATAAAATTTTGACAAAATTTTCTATAGAAATAAAACTTTGACAAAATTTTCTATAGAAATAAAACTTTGACAAAATTTTCTATAGAAATAAAATTTTGACAAAATTTTCTATAGAAATAAAATTTTGACAAAATTTTCTATAGAAATAAAATTTTGACAAAATTTTCTATAGAAATAAAATTTTGACAAAAATTTCTATAGAAATAAAATTTTGACAAAAATTTCTATAGAAATAAAATTTTGACAAAATTTTCTATAGAAATAAAATTTTGACAAAATTTTCTATCGAAATAAAATTTTGACAAAATTTTCTATAGAAATAAAACTTTGACAAAATTTTCTATAGAAATAAAATTTTGACAAAATTTTCTATAGAAATAAAATTTTGACAAAATTTCCTATAGAAATACATTTAAAGAAAAAAATTCTATAAAAATAAAATTTTGATAAAATTTTCTATAGAAATAAAATTTTGACAAAATTTTCTATAGAAATAAAATTTTGACAAAATTTTCTATAGAAATAAAATTTTGACAAAATTTTCCATAGAAATAAAATTTTGACAAAATTTTCTATAGAAATAAAATTTTGACAAAATTTTCTATAGACATACAATTTTGACAAAATTTTCTATAAAAATAAAATTTTGACAAAATTTTCCATAAAAATAAAATTTTGACAAAATTTTCTATAGAAATAAAATTTTGACAAAATTTTCTATAGACATAAAATGTTGACAGTACAGTAATCCGAGTGGCAACCGTGCTACTAACACCCAACAGCCTTTAGAGGAAAATATTTCGATAATTTTTATGCTATAAAACACTAAAATAACCCTTAGTTTAATCCCATTTTTAAATCCGGATTTTCGACAAAAATACATTGTTACTACATCAGCACCACCTACCTGTATGTATTTTTCGATGATTCTGTAAATATGTAGATGCCCGAAATGTCTTCGTACAAAATTCACATTTGTAATTGAGTTCTCGTGTATGAATTCTCAAATGGACAACCAGAGAATATTTACGCGAAAAAGATTTGCCACAAAATTCACATTGGTGATTCTTTTCGGAACTATGTATGGAAACAGTGTGGTATTTGAGATCTCCCCATTGACGAAATTTCCTCTTACAAATCTCACATTCAAATGGTTTATCACCCGTGTGTGTTCGCATATGAGCCTTAAGGGCACCTACGGCAAAAAATGATTTATCACATATTTCACATTGATGTGGTCTCAGACCGAGATGTGTTCTCATGTGATATTTCAAAGCATTGCATGAATTGAATACTCGTTGACATTTATTGCACAAATAACGTTTACGTTTTCCGTTACCATCAAGCGAGGTCTCACCATCACCATCATCCTCTTTCCATTCTGGATCGTATACGGCCCTTTCTAATCGTTGTTTTCTAGTAGAATATTCTTCTGTATCTTCATCGCTTTGATGATCATCAAGATCATCATAATATTCTCCTTCATCATGTATGGGTTCGGGTTCTTGTTCTTCATGATCATTATCATCATCATCATTTTCAATTTCAGCTTCATTGACAACATAGGCTTGATCTGTATGGAATGAGGGAATGTCTAGGCTTGATTCTAATTTTATGTGTTGAGGTGATATGAGTTCTAGATTATTATTAAGCGTAGGAGGAGGTTGTTGCGTTGACTGTTGTATTGGTACTACTGTTGTTGGAGGTTGTGGCGGTTGTTGTTGTTGTTCATGGCTAGTAATTGTATTTTCACTATGGTGAAATTGTAATCTCAAATCGGTGGCATGATGCATAACCTGAGGTGTGGTATCCACCAAATCTTTAGGCATCATTTTCCCCACACTTATGTGATTATTATCAGGAGGGACAGAGGGTTCTGTATTCAGAAGCGGAGCATATTGACCCGAAAAAAGTACATCACATATGGGCTTGGCTTTCAAATCGATTCCATTAAAACAGGAAGTGTGATACCTAAAAGTATGGAACTCGTTTATAGTTCAAATTTCCAAATTATTGATATACACTTACCAATTAGGTCTAACTTCATTACCATTGGGTGTCATCAGATCCATGGCATCACAAGTATCCTCTATTAACACCTTATCCCTGATGCCTTCAAGCATATCTTCGGTATCACTAAACTCTTCAGGCACAAGACTTTGATTAGGCTGTTGTTGTTGTTGATGATGATGTGCTTGTTGGTTTTGTGGCAGGGACGACGTTGATGACACCACATTACCCAAAGTGTCACTAAAGACAACTTTCATATCGACCTGATTCACATGATTTTGCAAATTCAGATCCACTTGTCTATCGGCATTTACAACATCATCACTTTGAGGAAAATTTTCAAAGGGAAAATGTACATCTTGGAAGACTTGATCAAGTCCATCAGTCTAAAAAAGTTGGAAATTATAGCTTAGTACTTTAGTTGTATATGGTGACAATAGACATACCTTTTTATCTATCGAACAAAGATTAGAAGCATCTCGAGATTTCTCAGGCCCCAAAGCATCTAAAGATGTTTTCATTGCTGCCAAAATTGTATCGGGAGTTGAAGGTTCATAGTGCTGTTTGAGATGAGCGAAAAAATCCAATTGCGAACAGGTTACATGGCCACAAAGTTCGCAACGGAATTGTTGCACCGCTCCCACTACCAATTGTTCAACATTTGGTAGTTTATGATCTTCTAAAGGTACATTTAGCTGTAGTTCACCACCTGTGTGGTTGATTTTCAATTTGCGGGAAATACGTTTCTTATGAGGCAGGACTTTACGAGAATCGAAGCGGGAAATATCGCAGTCGTCATCTATGGAACCATCCTAAAAAAATAAAACATATTGATAAGTTTGACGATGGATACAACAAAGAAGATTTGAAATAGGTTTCTTTGGTTTTAATGGTGCGAATCACAATCATGGAATTATTAGTTGACCTTCTTTTACAAAGAAAAAGTTGTGGATTTAACCCCAAACTAACAGCCACTCTAAACATTTTTAATATTATATATTATTATATTAAAAACTTTACAATAATGTTGAGGCCTCAGCGCCTTAAGGCATTTTTGAGGCAAGTTGGCAAAAGTGTAACAAAGATAAATGTTTTTAATATATTATAATTTTAAAATAGAAGTACAAAAATAAAAATTCAAAAAGAATAATCAAAATGAATATAATAAAAATTATTCCATTAATCTTGAATGTAATTTAAGCTAGAAGTATCTCAACATTTTCAAGCAAATTTAAGCAATATTTGCTTGAAAATGTTAAGATAATTTGATTTGGTCTTAAAAAGCGAAAATTAGATGTATGATTTACATCATGGGGTAAGGTATTAAATAAGGAAGTACCAATGAACACAATCATCTGTTTAGTACTTTCCAATCTACACCTCACAACCTTTAAAGATGTTAGGTCGTTAGCATGGCTGCATTTCACATGAAAATTATTTGGTAGCCCAATTTGTTTCATAAATCAGGCACCTTACTCAAGCGGTTTTACTAACACAATCATATTTTTGTGAAAACTTACATCCAAAGCTACACCAGTTCCATTCATCAACAACTCCTGTACCGCTTTCACTCCATTCTCTTCAACACTCCCCACATCGGTGGACGAGTCATTATATGCTTTATTATTAACAGGCATTAGGAAGTCACTATTTAAAGGCAGATATGTGGGTGATTTGCGGGGTTCATTGGAATGATGGTGGTGGTGATGATGATGATGTTCTTCATCCGATGTGACAGCAAACAAATGAGCTCCACCGAAATTCAAATCTGCAGCTGTTAAAGTATCACCGGGATGTGGACCTGTAGATACCACACCCTTAGGAAAATTCATTAAGTCCATAATGAAATTATTTGGATCACGCATATAGTCTGGGGGCAGCAAAGAGGTCTACAAAATAAGAAATATTAGTTACAGTTATTGTTATAACTATTTACCACTCACATGATCCATGAACTCTTGATGCTGTTGCTGATGATCTTTACGGTGCATGATATGATCTATGGAATCCAAGTTATTATGCGATTCCTTATGGAGATACTTTCGCTGCTTGAGAAGATCCTGGAAACAAAAAACAAGACAATTAAGAGAGTGAATGGAAGCCACTATTTTATTATTGTGAGTTGATTTGAAAGCCAACTTACCATGTCAGCAGCAGACTTGCAATGGTCTTCGAAACCATTGTATCCGTTTAATTCCATTGTTGTTGAGTAACTTAGACACGCTATTACATTATATTCTCTTCATATAAATTTGCATGGGCCAATGGCCCATGGGCAAATCAAATGCCTCTAACCTAATATGTCCACGGCAGGAATAAGTTAGGATATCAGTCCTTTTTCCTGGTAGATCTTTGTTAGGTAGTTATGAAATTCTGAAAAGACAATATTACCAATATGCATGATCCAATACTTTAGCTTGTTAATAATTAGTAGTTAATCAAATGATTCTAATGATCCATAGAATGGATGCAAAATCCTCCTATGGAAGCTCAAATTATCACTAATTCACATAAACATATAAAATTGGCATTTACACTCTCTCAAAAGATAACCACGCAATATTGATGGATGGAATTTGAGAATATCAAAAATGCAAATCTCTGATTCTTTGTGCTATTCCTCTACCTACCTAACTTTGCCAAGGACTCTTGTAGTATTGCTAGTGCAGATTGTAGGGTTTCATCCTATGGAGTATCCTCCAATTTTTTTGGTCGAGACGACAACAATTTTCTACGGAATTTTCTGTTTCCCAGCTTTATGGCTGACGTTTATTTCACTTCTGACAGCTGTCTGATTGAGTGTTGCCAGATCTAGCAATTTGTGTACATTCGACACAGTAAACAAAAACGTTTGAAGAATATGGGAATGCAAAGTCTTTTATTGTACTGGCTTTGCAAACACGTTGAGTTCAAGCGACAATTTGTGCGTTTCAATATGGAAGTACCCTGCCAGCATTTCAAAGTTCCATTTCATCCTCATCGCTACCACCGACTCGTAAGTGACACTGCAACAGTCGCCAACTGTGTTGGGGGAAGCATATGAAAAAGTATGAAATATACATGAAAGTATTTTGCCATCACTATTGTTACAAGAACCATTTTATATTTTGTGAAACACCAAGCGCAACTAGCTTCTTATAATTTATTTAAATAAAATCGATAATGAAGTTCTGAAAACAGAGTTATTTCGCCTAAAGGTAGGTACTATGTTCGGTTTCCGAAGCGAAATCCCATACAAAACCAAAAATGCGAAAAACTACCGAAATATTTTTTCATTTGTGGTACTTTGTTTTTTTTTTCGAGTTGAAAAACTGACATAAAGTGCATAGTCCCTAATTAGGTCGGCTTTAAATCCTTCCATATGTTGAGATTAGTTAGTTTCAAAACATGGCGCCATTTGTAATGTGAATTAAGAAATAATTGATTTATTCAAATGATTTGTGTTAAATTAGAATACAAAAGTGGTTCGCGTTGTTATTTAAAAATGCAATTCGATTGACGAAATAAAAATAACGGCGTGCTATATGTATATAACATATATAACAGCATCTGGTTCTTTAGCCGTTTCTGCCACAGTAGCATCTGCCCTCACATCCCTGACACCCACAATTGCAGCCACTACATCAGCTACAGTGAACAACTCCAACATAGCACCCTCAACACCTGCCACGACCACAGTGGCTGTGACCGCAAATATTGTATTGCAACAACCAAATACAACGGCCGCCCAAGTAGTGAGTGGTCCCATTGGGGTGGCAGCAAATACTACTCCAACATTAGCCACTATTACTAATTCTTCAAATGCAATATCGACTGTTGCTGCCGTTAGTAATACAAATGCAATACTAATGCAATGGAGGTTTCACAATCATCCACAATAGTATCACCAGCAGCTGGATCGAATGTTGTTGTTCCCACCACTACAATGGCTTTAGCAGGAGCTACCGTGGGACTTAAGTCTGGTCCAGATATTACAATGACATTGAACCGTATAAATACGGCAGAGAATGAAGTTGATGTGGAGGAATGTTTACCAGGTGATGTTGTTAAATTGGATTTTGCTGGCGAAGAAGTGGCTGGGTGAAATTTTACCCCTAAGGAATGTCTTCTAGGAGTTTCCAATCGGCGACCGGTGCCCGTTGGAAACTCCGCCTATTACAACAGTACCATCATCGCTTCAGCCATCAGCAACAATAGCATTCCATCAGCGTCATATTGTAGAGATACAACCAGGCCACCATTTATCATCATCCCCTGCTAATTTAGAATTGACTAATGTTATGCAACATAATGTTTGCACAGAACACGAAGAAGTAGAAGAAGCTAATTGTCATAATACTGCAGATGTAATCGATGAAGATTTCTTTTTTAAAATATGCTTAAAAACGATTTCGTCTTATCTCTGTAAACCCAGTGCTTCTACATTCAACGCCCATTTTTTACAAAGAAATGAATTGTATTTTTTTTTTATTATTTTACCGCTCCTCGTAATTGCTCCCTTTTCCATTTGTTAAGCGAGCTCGTTTTTTGTGTGTAAGAGGCGTAAATGAATGAGAACTGAACAAAAGAAATGTTAATGCAATTTTAATTTTTAATGGAAACAACATGAAACCTAAATATGAGAAATGATAATTAAAAATTTTTAAATATAACAATATTAATGAAAGAAAGCTGATAATCCAGAAAAGAAAACATTGTGTTCTAGTGTCTTTAATTAGTGTATAAATGTACAAATTAAAAAAAAAATAATAATAAAATTATAATCGAACTTGTTTTATTTTTATATACCGGGGTATAGGTAATTGGGTGGTCTTATACGTTTTATACTTTTTAATATAAAATTAGTAAATTTTTCTGAACAAAGTTATATCCAAAATAAATGTTTATAGCAAATAATTAAATAATTTTTATTTAAGTAGCAATGATGTATTCATCATTTGTCCAAAATGGTTGCGATAGGCTGGAATGAAACGATTTAATTTCGTTGTGGCTTTTAAATTTCAGTTAGCGGCATTCTTGCTTTTTATCAATTCAAAACACTGGTTGAATTTCATAACGTGACTGAAATAGTTATTGGAACTTATACATTGGGAGAGTATAACATCCTTCAGTAAACCAGCCAATTGCTTCTCAATGTATTAATTTCAGTCAACGAAGAGTCTGGTATAGAACACTAACATCCCTTTGTGACGAAATATAAGTCGGGAACAGTGACTTTGGCTTAGGAACTACCCTTGAACTTGAGTTATGGGCTTAAGTTGGTTGTTCCCCCCCGATGTAACAACATTGGCAAATGAAATGGCATTATTATCCTTTGTGGGAACCGTGGTGGTGACCACTGGATTTGAAATTGCTAGTGAGGCGGCAACAGCATGGTATTGCAATGCGATTGTGTAGATATTGTGGACACCAACGAATTAAGTTTGTTGATGAATGAGTCCATTGCTGCTCATGATGTAAAAGTTAGCATAACACCGGAATTATATGTTTTTTTGATGTGCGTTACAAATTGACGGTATCCATTTGGAAAAGCTGAAGAAGACAATGTACCACATGTTGTAAAAGCTGTTGCAGAATGTGGTAAGACACCAGGGGTAGAGCGGCTGGAGCTTTATTCTTAATAATTATTAGTGTCCAGTGCTGTATGAGATTTTTTTGCAAAACAATCCAAAAACTGGTAGAAAAACACTTTTCAAAACAATTATCATGAATGCGTGTATGTAAACAATCAGCTGCTGCGTATGTATAAGTAAAAATAGTATGACATTTGGCGATGTTGTCAATTAAATTGCGGAGAAATAAACGTGGAATAGCTCCAAAATAGCTGTTTTCTTCATTCGAAATGTATTGTCAACACTCTCATTTTTCAACGCGAAAGAATGGTTAAGTGAAGTTTTTTTCGTGCCAACAAACATAGTACCCACCTTAAAATTGTAAAAGGTATATTGGTGAACAATTTCTGACTTTCCATATGGAATAAATTGATTGTTTTTCACATATTTTACAGACACGCTGCCTCCATCGAGAATAAAAACACTGGCTGATAGACGCTGCAACATGTAACTTGCCACTTGTAAATCAACATCATTCTATTATTAATGAAAAAAATTATGTTAAATGTGTTGTGATAGTGGTATAAATGTTATATTTATAAGAATTTTTAAATGTTTAATCAAATTAATAAACATCTAAACAATCGTGTTTTACTTGACCACAATGATTCTTGTACAACTATCTTAAAATGCACCTTTTCTGATTGTTTGAAGGGACTCTTATTGTAGTAACTTGGCGTGGAACAACTTCTCAATAGTGACGGCGCTTTTCCGACGAGTTTTGGATGTCGTATACGATTGTTTTCGACGTGGTGGAGATTCGCAGAAGCGCCGTCAAATTCAAAAAATGTTGGCAGGGTTGCGCTTGGTATTTCACAAAAAATAAAATAGCTCTTGTAACAATAGTGATGGCAAAATACTTTCATGTACATTTCATACGCGATTGTTGCAGTGTCACTTACGAGTCTGTGGTAGTGATGAGGATGAAATGGAACTTTGAAATGTTGGCAGGGTACCTTGAGTTTCTCTTTTATCAAACTAAAATAATGATTTAAAAAAAAAAAAAATGAATGGGATCCCGGCATTTTTTACTTTGTATCCCGGGATTTTTCGGGTTCTCGACAAATCCAATTTGTTAAATTTGTGGCTTTTTAGCATTATTTATTAACCCTTTCGACCCTGAATTTTTATAGGTATCGCTAAAATTTTTTTTTTACTTTTAATCATGTTGAAGTCATTTAAGAAGCGTCTAGCCAAAATTTCGGGTCGCCACGCCCATTCGTTTAGGCGGTAGAGAATGTTGCCTGTGGGCAACTTTGGGCAATTGTGACTACAAAATAGTTTGTTTTGCATTGATAGACGTATTACGTTTTATTGGATTTTTGTTAAGTTTTTTGTTATTTTACAGTAAATATATACTTAGATGTGCGCGTTAGTGGAATTTCAATCACGCTCAAACACATTCACGAAGAAATATTTGTACTCACGCACGCCATGTGGGTAGGAATTCACGGTCACGAAATTAATTCACGAAATGAAAAGTCATACTCGCGCACGATCACACATGAACAACGTTTATGTCTCACGCTTTCGCACGATTCACGACAATTTTCGTAATTCACGACAAATCTCGTGAGTCACGAATATTTTCGCAACACGACAATTTTCGTGGCTCAATAAAATTCTGGTAATTAACGAAATTTCTCGTGATTCACGCTATTGAGTTGGATCGTGAGGGTGGGTTGGATCGTGAAAGTAAATTTTTATCGGGAGCGTGTTTTCGGAGAAAGTTTACTGATTCACAATCACGAACACAATTTTATTTTAACTCACGCTCACGCGCCACACATTTTTCTTTAATCCCGTTCACGCATATTCACGAGATTTCGTTTAAATTTCATTCACGGCTTCGCGTGAATCACGCGTGACTCACGAAAATGTTTTGTTTTTTTTTGTTTGTTTTTAACCCATGTCAATTTAACTGGCGGTGTAAAAAACCAAAGTATTATAAAGCGTCAATATTCGTGCTAATCCACTAGTATGTTGCCAAGAAGTGGCTTCCTCCCTTTTTACGATTCCTTCCAAATTCCCCACTGCACTGCAGATATGTTTTCCACATCATCGCTACATTTCTCGTCACTGGGACATCCCAATCGAAGTTCAAAATTTTTTCAAAATCATTGTTTTTCAAACCTTTTTTCTCCAGGCCTTATGTTCAAAAATATGTAATTTTACTACCACAATTGCCTAAAGTTGCCCACAGGCAACTTTTCAATTTTAAAAATTTCTCATCTGTTGTTTTTTCGCAATTCTAAGATTTGACTTCCAGAAATATTTTATTTGACATGTACTACAATAGATTTAATAAAAACTTTCAACATTTTAGTTGTAATTTTTGAAAAAAGTCACATGTATAAAAACCTCTTTTTAAATTCGCAAATATTTTTTTCTTGAGGTACGTGCGTATTAATGAATTTTTTTTTGCTAATTGACAACCAAATTAGCTGATTTTTTATTCAACTTGAAGGAAACACTTGTAGCTTTCGATACCGTTACAGTTTTATGAACAAAAACAAAAACAACGCTGACAGTGAGTCTCAAAACACAAAAAGTTGCCCACAGGCAACTTTAGGGTCGAAAGGGTTAATAAATTAGAGCCTTCCCGACAAATTGAGTTAATAACATTTATGGTACATATTGAGTGTTAAATGGAATTCGTTCCACATAAAATAAAAAGCAATGGTAAAAGGACCGTTGACAATATGACAAGATCGCGTTTATCTGATAAGAATTTGGATGCCTTGATATTTTTAAGTAGTTACTTAAAACAATGAAGGATTGACACAAGTCTACGAAAATATACCTAATATAATCAAAATCCTTAAAATGCTTTGCTGAGCAAAGGCCGGTACTATGTTCATTCTTGCGAAAAACATTTTATAGAAACCATTGTTTCGCACATAGAAAGCGGCGTTTATTTAGGTAACGGGGAGCGCTATTTAAGAGGAAGCTATTGTGAATTAAGTTGGTGGTTGCTGCTCGCTATTACAAAATTAACATTTTATTTTTCCTTGGGCAACTGATCTGCTACTCCTTTGATCCTTTGTATATTTTCGGAACAAAAATATGATTCGTGTTTGCGTTATAAACCCACACAAATAGTTTCAATAAATAAATTATTTCTTAATTCACATAGCAAATGGCGCCATGCTATAAACGTCAGTTTTTCAACTCGAAAAAAAAAACAAAGTACCACAAATGGAAAAAATTTCGCTAGTTTTTCGCATTTTATGGTTTTGCATGGAGTTTCAACGCGAAAACCGAACAGAGTACCGGCCTTAAGATAGCGATATGAAATTTCTTTTTAAATTATTTTTGTCAGTTTTTTGTTCATTTTATTGGGTTGTTTAGGAGTATATGAATGCAAACAAAACAAGTTTATTTAATCTTTTTTCTCGACGTTTCGTCGGCTTTTTTCCGACCTTTTCCAGAGAATTTTTTATTTTAAATATCTGTAGAGGAAATTTCTATTTAGATTTCATTAATTGTAGATTTTAATTCTTACTTACAATTGTTGTACATTTGTTTCATTTATAAATTATTAAAACTGGACATCACAAACAATAATAATGTTACGAATTTGATAATTATAGATATAAGTTTATTTAAATTAGTTTCCGTTAATTTAAAATTTCAAATTATAACGATAAAATTTCGCTATCACTTGTTGGAATCATCTATTCATTTTCTAGTATTTTCCTGAATTTCTTTTATGTTCTTTTGTTTGCTTATCGAAATGTTAGTTCTTACTCTCTCATAGAATAGCAACCCCTTTGCTTTGTTATTTTGCATCCTCATTTCATCTCATTGTCTATTGTCATTACTGTTGTTGTTGTAGTAATGCGAGCATATATCTATGTGAGTGTGTATGTGTTTGGCAGCCACCAGATGAACAACTTAATGGTCGTAGATCCTTCTAGCATTGTCTAAGAATGTTCTGGCGTTGCCAGAATATGGTAGTGCTACCAGAATGTTCTCGTATTGCCACACCGTCATATATAAAAGCGCTCGCATGCTGCTAACGAGTCAGTCTTAATTAAACCCAATAAGCACTGATCATGAAAATTTCTTGAAACTGAATGTAAAATTTCCAGATTTTACTTCTCGTAATCATTTTAATAATGGCGATGAAAATCTACAGATTTTAGATTTAAAATCAAGGCGTAATTTCATCATTATCTTGGACACTTAAAAGAGATGTTAATGATTTCTCTAAAAC
Source organism: Haematobia irritans (assembly GCF_050003625.1). Classification (NCBI taxonomy): domain Eukaryota; kingdom Metazoa; phylum Arthropoda; class Insecta; order Diptera; family Muscidae; genus Haematobia; species Haematobia irritans. Next base: position 218,467,112 of record NC_134398.1, on the reverse strand, counting down.
TCAAACAAAAATGGTTCTTATAAATGCAGAATCTTGTATAGTCTTCATAGGTAAAATCTTTAAATTTATCTTTGGGAAGTGTACTGGTTGAACTGCTCTGCTTGGGAGAATATCGCTCATCAAACCCCCCCCAAATTTCAAAGGAAACTATAATATTTGATTCGTGGTGGTGGGTATTTAAGATTCGGCCCGGCCGAACTTACTGCTTTATATACATGTTTTTCTTCATATTGTTGAGTTGGAGTAAGAGTTCGTTAAGTATGATAGCAATTTGAAATTGGTTTTTAATTTACTCTTATGTTTAATGTACAACAATTTTTTGTCGCTGTAGATTTTTATTACTAAATATATTTAAAAAATCCCGAACATTTCGGGATCTCGAAAAAATCCCGGGATCTCGGGATTCCATATTTTGAATTTTGGATTTATAACAATCGATCCTGAATGACAGCCCTAGCCCTAGTACTATGCGTCTATAGAACAAATCTACTTTAGCAAAAGTGTTTAAAAACAAACCAATTTTTTGGAGCGTGGGAGAAAGCGAAAATGTGAATTTGTCGGAAAAGCCTAGTTTTCGAGATATCGACATCTGAAAATCGTTATTTTCCTTTATATTTGTGTTAATTCTGACAGTGATTTTTCATGAAATGAATGAAATTGCGTTTTTGGTAAAAATGGTACATTTTAAAGAGAAAATATTAGGTAAAAATTTTGTCGGAAGAGCGTAGTTTTCGATATACCGACCCTTGAAAATTGGGGTATAGGTGGCAGGCCGTCGACCGGGGTTTGAGACTTTCTCCTATGGACAGGGTCCACAGTAGGCTAACGCGAACCCAAAGTAAAACCTGATGTTTTATAGTTCTCTATAAACAATTAAGACAATAAATCACAGTCTTATACGTCATACACATTATACTTCCAAAATCCACTTTATCTAGATTTAAACTGTCATTTAGATTTCAATGTGATGTGTAGAGCCTATTAAGAATTTTTTTTTAATAAAATTAGATTGTAACATTTACGAAAAAAAAAGAAACTCAATAAACCTAATTACAATTAAAATTGATACTGCAAATTAAACTGCCCAATAAACACAAACGTTTGAAAAATGCTAAATTTCAACAATTTTTCAAACATTTTTTCAAAGGATTAGGGTAATATTCAAGTTGAGAAATTGTTGAGAAAATCGCGTTCTCAACAAAAAACAGACATTACCCTCAACAGTAAAATTCAACACAATAGCAATAATCTCTCAATTGTAATCCTCAAATTGAAATGCATTGCTACTCAATAATTTCTCAAACAGTTTTCAATGTGAGACAAATTAAAAACTAATATTGCTGCGAATATTTTCTAACCACAATTTGCATGAAAGTCAATCCCAGTTCTTACTGAAAGTCAACACTAAATTTCTAGTGATTTTGTACATTTTATTAATTTTTTTCGTTAAAAATATAATAATATTAAAAATAACATTAACAATATATAAAATAATATGTTATAATACCAATCAAAACATAATTATCTTATTAAAGGTATTAATAACTAAAACTATCAATACAACTTTAAATAACTTAAACATTTTTCATATATAATTTCCCCCATAATGTTGGTGTCACATAACTATTAATTAATTAATTATTAATTAATATGCTGACAATTTCAAATAATTACTATCGAGGAACTTGCTGGCCTGCGTGTTAGAATAGATTCCATCAAGAGGAATTCACAAAATATCAAACTGATGACGGAATGTAAATTGATGTAATGCACATTTTCATCCAGAAGTTCTTGATTTAGGAACTGTTGCACTTTGTTTTAATTGGTTGCACTTTGCAAGTTTTCTGGAATCTTTTCTTTGTTGTTTCATTCATCATTTCTTCACCGGTCAACATCTTCCAAGAATATAACATCCAATGATTTTAGTTTTCTGCAAAACAATCGAGTTTTGTGATTTCCATTACGTTTTCATTTCACTTTTTATTTTGACTTACCAATTATAATTACCGTTTTGGATTAATTTCAGTTTTATGTCAATAAAAATAACTGACCACGTACTTCGTGGCACAAAATGTATTGAAACCCACAAAATTCCTCAAGAACGTTGGTGTCACAAAATTCTTGTAAATCTCATTAAAATTCGGGAAATTAGCAAGGAACTTGATGACTAGAGAGTTAGAATAAATTTCCAGCAATTTCAATTCACAAAATATCAAATTAAACCGATGATGCGATGTAAATTAAACTATAGGCGTGATGCGAATTATCACCCAGTAGTTGATATGGAAAAGCATAAATACCAAGTTTAATTCGTTGTACTTTGATTTAGGGAAACTTTCTCTTTTCGATAAGCCACCATCATTTTTCATTGGTCAACCTCTTAATGTTTCCAAGAATGCAGCATCCAAATATTTTAGTTTTCTGCAATGAGATTTAAATTTAGTGACTTCTCTAAAGTGTTGATTTAATTTTTCATATTGACTTACCAATTATTATAAACTATTTGAAGCAGTTCCAGTTACTTGTCCAACATTTTTTCATCGGTCAGCTTTTTAATGTTTTAAAGAACGTAGAATCCATAATTTTAGTTTTCGGCAAAGAGATATAATTTAGTGTCTTCCTTAAAGTTTCATATCATTTTTTTATTTTCACTTACGTATTATTAGGAACTATTTGGAGTAAATTCAGTTTTTTGTCTAAAATGTTTTTTATTTCTTTCAATTGACCACGAACTTCGTTGCACAAACAAGTATTGAAAACCACATGGTTTTTTCGTTGCATTTTAGGGTAGTGTTTTGTCAAAGTTTTCTCATATTATCTTCAACCCCTTTTCAAAGATTTCGTCAACATTTTGGCAAATTGGAAGTAATTCGCAAACAATTTGAAGATGTATTGAATATGAGCTGTTTCAAGTCAAGTTGAATTTATGTTGATAATTATAGTTACCCTCAAACTGAAAAGTTGTTGCATTTGAAAAACGCTCATCCTGTGTTTATTGGGAAGCGTCAAAGGAATAACTTCAGTGTGAACGAATTGTAAAAGTGTGAAGTCATAGTAAACAAATTGTAGATTGTCGTTATTTAAAAGAACTGTGTTTTAATTGTCGGGTAAATAAAAACGCCTAAATATAAAAACGTAACAATAATAACTAAATAAATAAATAAAATGTAAATATTGCAGCAGAACTTAAAATCTATTTTTGTCATAATTTGTTGTTTTTATACCCACCATCATAGAGTAGTGACGGGGGTATAATAAGTTTGTCATTCCATTTGTAACACATCGATTTCCGACTATATAAAGTGTATATATTCTTGATCAGAGAGAAATTCTAAGGCGATTTAACCATGTCTGTCTGTGTCTGTTGTAATCACGCTACAGTCTTCAACAATGAAGCAATCGTGCTGAAATTTTGCACAAACTCGTCTTTTGTCTGCAGGCAGGTCAAGTTCGAAGATGGGCTATATCGGTCCATGTTTTGGTATAGCACCCATATAGACCGATCTCACGATTTTACTTCTTGGGCTTCTAGAAACTGTATTTACTATCCGATTTGGCTGAAATTGGAAATCTAAAGGTATTTTAAGACCATAAATAGGTGTGCCAAAAATGGTGAGTATGAGTCCATGTTTTGGTATAGGCCCCATATAGACCGATCTCTCGATTTTACTTCTTGGGCTTCTAGAAACTGTATTTACTATCCGATTTGGCTGAAATTGGAAATCTAGAGGTATTTTAAGACCATAAAGAGGTGTGTGAAAAATGGTCCATGGTTTGGTATAGCCCTCATAAAGACCAATCTGCCGATTTGACTTCTTGGGCTTCTAAAAACTGTATTTAGTATCCGATTTGGCTGAAATTGGAAATCTAGAGATATCATAGGTCTACAAAGAGGTGTGCCAAAAATGACGAGTATCGGTCCATGTTATGGTATAGCCCCCATATAGACCGATCTCCCGCTTTTACTTCTTGGGCTTATAAAAATTTTAGTTTTTATCCAATTTGCCTTAAATTGAAAATTTAGAGGTATTTTAGGACCATAAAAAGGTGTGCTGAAAATGGTGAATATAGGTCCATATTGTGATATAGCCCCCATATAGATCGATCTCTATATTTTACTTCTTGGGCTTATAGAAACCGTAGCTTTTATCCAATTTGCCTGAAATTGGAAATCTAGAGGTATTCTAGGGCCTTAAAGAGATGTGCCGCAAATGGTGAGTATCGGTCCATGTTTTGGTATATCCCCCTTATAGACCGATCTCCCGATTTTACTTCTTGGGCTTCTAGAAACTGTTTTGGGCGCGCCTCTTTATGGTCCTAAAATAGTAGATTTCCAATATCAGCCAAATCGGATAGTAAGATTTGGCTGATATTGGAAATCTACTATTTTAGGACCATAAAGAGGCGCGCCCAAAATGGTGAGTATCGGTCAATGTTTTAGTATAGCCTGATCTCCCGATTTTACCTTTTGTGTTTATAGAAACCGTAGTTTTTATATGATTTGCCTGAAATTGTAAATATACTGGAATTTTAGAATTTAAAAAAAAGGGAGTATCGGATTTAGTTTTTATCGGTCCATTTGGTAGGCCCCCCATATAGCCCGATTTCACTTCTTCACGGTATAGAAGCCGCACTGATCATGAAAATTTCTTGAAACTGAATGTAAAATTTCCAGATTTTACTTCTCGTAATCATTTTAATAATGGCGATGAAAATCTAAAGATTTTAGATTTAAAATCAAGGCGTAATTTCATCATTATCTTGGACACTTAAAAGAGATGTTAATGATTTCTGTAAAACTCAAACAAAAATGGTTCTTATAAATACAGAATCTTGTATAGTCTTCATAGGTAAAATCTTTAAATTTATCTTTGGGAAGTGTACTGGTTGAACTGCTCTGCTTGGGAGAATATCGCTCATCAAACCCCCCTGAAATTTCAAAGGAAACTATAATATATGATTCGTGGTGGTGGGTATTTAAGATTCGGCCCGGCCGAACTTACTGCTTTATATACTTGTTTTTCTTCATATTGTTGAGTTGGAGTAAGAGTTCGTTAAGTATGATAGCAATTTGAAATTGGTTTTTAATTTACTCTTATGTTTAATGTACAACAATTTTTTGTCGCTGTAGATTTTTATTACTAAATATATTTAAAAAATCCCGAACATTTCGGGATCTCGAAAAAATCCCGGGATCTCGGGATTCCATATTTTGAAATCTCGAATCCCGGGATTTATAACAATCGATCCTGAATGACAGCCCTAGCCCTAGTACAATGCGTCTATAGAACAAATCTACTTTAGCAAAAGTGTTTAAAAACAATCCAATTTTTTTGGAGCGTGGGAGAAGGGATTTTAAAGCGAAAATGTGAATTTATCGGAAAAGCCTAGTTTTCGAGATATCGACATCTGAAAATCGTTATTTTCCTTTATATTTGTGTTAATTCTGACAGCGATTTTTCATGAAATGAATGAAATTGCGTTTTTTGCGTTTTTGGTAAAAATGGTACATTTTAAAGAGAAAATATTAGGTAAAAATTTTGTCGGAAGAGCGTAGTTTTCGATATACCGACCCTTGAAAATTGGGGTATAGGTGGCAGGCCGTCGACCGGGGTTTCAGACTTTCTCCTATGGACAGGGTCCACAGTAGGCTAACGCGAACCCAAAGTAAAACCTGATGTTTTATAGTGCTCTATAAACAATTAACACAATAAATCACAGTCTTATACGTCATGCACATTATACTTCCAAAATCCACTTTATCTAGATTTAAACTGTCATTTAGATTTCAATGTAATGTGTAGAGCCTATTAAGATTTTTTCTTAATAAAATTAGATTGTAACATTTACGAAAAAAAAGAAACTCAATAAACCTAATTACAATTAAAATTGATACTGCAAATTAAACTGAAGTGTTAGTTTAATAAATTTGATTGCATACTCTGGGGCGTTAATATGAAAAATATGTGGTGCCAAATTTAAAATATAAACTAATCTAAGATACAATCCTGTCAAAACAGTACTTGTAAAATGACGATCAACCACAGATGTCGCTTTCAATTCCTAGCGGTGACACAAACCAGTCATATAGTTTAGTAAATTTGATTGCATACGTTGGGGCGTTAATATCAAAAGCTGTTGTACCAAGTTTACAAATATAGACCAATCTAAGACACACACCTGAAATTTCAACCAGTATTGTTATCAATGATATAAATTTCTTAAAAATGCCTTACTTCAGATGTAGATTATGAACAACAGGGACTCTAGTGAATACGGTTCCAATCAGAGAACGGCTGTGATCTACCGCAACCGACCAGTGTATTTAGTAAACACCAATATTTGCAATCTTAAAACACCAATTTGATATTCTCTTATTTGGTACTCTCTCAATTCTCTTGAGCTAATGCCAACTGCTGGAAATTGTTGTTGTTGAGTGCAATCACACTTAAGTGCCACACTCGTTTTTTGTTTACCGAGCGTTGTTACAATGTCGATTGGTTTAAGATTGCAAGACACTGCATACGAACATTGTTATATACTAGTGCTGTTTTTATTTTCGCAATTGTACCACTGTAAAAGATCGCATGGTAATTGGTGTCTTACTCACTGCCACCAACATTTTGTGGGTAACATTGCAATACGCAAAAAAGGAGTTATGGCCAAAATAAGTTTCTCATATAAAAATTAGAATTTTTCGAGGATTTTCATCAACATTTCATTTTTTGGGGGGTGGTCACGAATTGAGGTCCTTTTCGCGACCACCCCAAAAAGTCAAAATTTTGATGAAAATCCTCGAAAAATTCAAATTTTTATATGAAAAACTTATTGTGGCCATAACTCCTTAACTATTCGTCCTAGAGCGAAAGTAACGTTAATTCATGACCACCCCAAAAAATCAAAATTTTGATGAAATCCTCGAAAAATTCAAATTTTTATGTGAAAACCTTATTTTGGCCATAACTCCTTAAATATGCGTCCTAGAGCGAAAAGGACCTCAATTCGTGACCACCCCCAAAAAATTAAAATTTCGATGAATATCCTCGAAAAATTCAAATTTTTATATGAAAAACTTATTTTGGCCATAACTCCTTAAATATGCGTCCTAGAGCGTAAAGGACCTCAACTCGTGACCACCCCCAAAAAATTAAAATTTCGATGAAAATCCTCGAAAAATTCAAATTTTTATATGAAAAACTTATTTTGGCCATAACTCCTTAAATATGCGTCCTAGAGCGAAAAGGACTTAAATTCGTGACCACCCAAAAAAAATTAAAATTTCGATGAAAATCCTCGAAAAATTCAAATTTTTATATGAAAAACTTATTTTGGCCATAACTCCTTAAATATGCGTCCTAGAGCGAAAAGGACCTCAATTCGTGACCACCCCCAAAAAATTAAAATTTCGATGAAAATCCTCGAAAAATTCAAATTTTTATATGAAAAACTTATTTTGGCCATAACTCCTTAAATATGCGTTCTAGAGCGAAAAGGACTTAAATTCGTGATCACCCAAAAAAAAATCAAAATTTTGATGAAAATCCTCAAAAAATAAATTTTTTATATGAAAAACTTAAATTGGCCATATCTCCTTAAATATGAGTCCTAGAGCAAAAAGGAGGTTAATTCGTGACCACCCCCCACAAATCAAAATTTTTAAGAAAATCCTCAAAAAATAAATTTTTTTATATGAAAAACTTAAATTGGCCATATCTCCTTAAATATGAGTCCTAGAGCCAAAAGTAGGTTAATTCGTGACCACCCCCAAAAAATCAAAATTTTGATGAAAATTAAAAAAATATTAAAATTTTTTATATGAAAAACTTAAACTGGCCATATCTCCTTAAATATGCGTCCTAGAGCCAAAAGGACCTTAATTCATGACCAAATTTTTTATATGAAAAACTTAAATTGGCCATATCTCCTTAAATATGCGCCCTAGAGCCAAAAGGACCTTAATTCATGACCACCCCCCAAAAATCAATATTTTGATGAAAATCCTAAAAAAAATCAAATTTTTTATAAGGAAAACTTAAACTGGCCATATCTCCTTAAATATGGAGATATGGCCAAAGGAGGTTAATTCATGACCACCCCCCAAAAATCAAAATTTTGATGAAAATCCTAAAAAAATCAAATTTTTTATATGAAAAACTTAAATTGGCCATATCCCCTTAAATATGCGCACTAGTGCCAAACGGACCTTAATTCATGACCACACCCCAAAAATCAAAATTTTGATGAAAAACCTCAAAAAATAAAATGTTTTATAGGACATATCTCCTTAAATATGCGTCCTAGAGCCAAAAGTACCTTAATTCATGACCACCCCCCAAAAATCAAAATTTTGATGAAAATCCTCAAAAAATCAAATTTTTTATAGGTAAAACTTAAATTGGCCATATCTCCTTAAATATGCGTCCTAGAGCCAAAAGGACCTTAATTCATGACCTACCCCCAAAAATCAAAATTTTGATGAAAATCCTCAAAAAATCAAATTTTTTATATGAAAACCTTAAATTGGCCATATCTCCTTAAATATGCGTCCTAGAACAAAAAGGAGGTTAATTCATGACCACCCCCCAAAAATCAAAATTTTGATGAAAATCCTAAAAAAATCAAATTTTTTATATGAAAAACTTAAATTGGCCATATCTCCTTAAATGAGTCCTAGAGCCAAAAGGAGGTTAATTCGTGACCACCCCCAAAAATCAAAATTTTGATGAAAATCCTAAAAAAATCAAATTTTTTATATGAAAAACTTAAATTGGCCATATCTCCTTAAATATGCGTCCTAGAGCCAAAAGGACCTTAATTCATGACCACCCCCAAAAATCAAAATTTTGATGAAAATCCTCAAAAAATCAAATTTTTTATATGAAAAACTTAAATTGGCCATATATCCTTAAATATGCGTCCTAGAGCCAAAAGGACCTTAATTCATGACCACCCCCAAAAATCAAAATTTTGATGAAAATCATAAAAAAATCAAATTTTTTTATATGAAAAACTTAAACTGGCCATATCTCCTTAAATATGCGTCCTAGAGCCAAAAGTACCTTAATTCATGACCACCCCAAAAAATCAAAATTTTGATGAAAATCTTAAATTGGCCATATCTCCATAAATATGCGTTCTAGAGCCAAAAGGACCTTAATTCATGACCACCCCTCACAAATCAAAATTTTGATGAAAATCCGCAAAAAATCAAATTTTTTATATGAGAAACATAAACTGGCCCTATTTCCTTAGATATGCGTACTAGAGCCAAAAGGAGGTTAATTCATGACCACCCCCCCAAAAATCAAAATTTTGATGAAAATCCTCAAAAAATCAAATTTTTTATATGAAAAATTTTAATTGGCCATTCTCCTTAAATATGCGTCCTAGAGCCAAAAGGAGGTTAATTCGTGACCACCCCCCAAAAATCAAAATTTTGATGAAAAACTTCAAAAAATCAAATTTTTTATATGAAAAATTTTAATTGGCCATATCTCCTTAAATATGCGTCCTAGAGCCAAAAGGAGGTTAATTCGTGACCACCCAAAAAAAATTAAAATTTCGATGAAAATCCTCGAAAAATTCAAATTTTTATATGAAAAACTTATTTTGGCCATAACTCCTTAAATATGCGTCCTAGAGCGAAAAGGACCTCAATTCGTGACCACCCCCAAAAAATTAAAATTTCGATGAAAATCCTCGAAAAATTCAAATTTTTATATGAAAAACTTATTTTGGCCATAACTCCTTAAATATGCGTTCTAGAGCGAAAAGGACTTAAATTCGTGATCACCCAAAAAAAAATCAAAATTTTGATGAAAATCCTCAAAAAATAAATTTTTTATATGAAAAACTTAAATTGGCCATATCTCCTTAAATATGAGTCCTAGAGCAAAAAGGAGGTTAATTCGTGACCACCCCCCACAAATCAAAATTTTTAAGAAAATCCTCAAAAAATAAATTTTTTTATATGAAAAACTTAAATTGGCCATATCTCCTTAAATATGAGTCCTAGAGCCAAAAGTAGGTTAATTCGTGACCACGCCCAAAAAATCAAAATTTTGATGAAAATTAAAAAAAAATCAAAATTTTTTATATGAAAAACTTAAACTGACCATATCTCCTTAAATATGCGTCCTAGAGCCAAAAGGACCTTAATTCATGACCAAATTTTTTATATGAAAAACTTAAATTGGCCATATCTCCTTAAATATGCGCCCTAGAGCCAAAAGGACCTTAATTCATGACCACCCCCCAAAAATCAATATTTTGATGAAAATCCTAAAAAAAAATCAAATTTTTTATATGAAAAACTTAAATTGACCATATCTCCTTAAATATGCGTCCTAGAGCCAAAAGGACCTTAATTCATGACCACCCCCAAAAAATCAAAATTTTGATGAAAATCCTCAAAAAATCAAATTTTTTATAAGGAAAACTTAAATTGGCCATATCTCCTTAAATATGGAGATATGGCCAAAGGAGGTTAATTCATGACCACCCCCCAAAAATCAAAATTTTGATGAAAATCCTAAAAAAATCAAATTTTTTATATGAAAAACTTAAATTGGCCATATCTCCTTAAATATGCGCACTAGTGCCAAACGGACCTTAATTCATGACCACACCCCAAAAATCAAAATTTTGATGAAAAACCTCAAAAAATAAAATTTTTTATAGGACATATCTCCTTAAATATGCGTCCTAGAGCCAAAAGTACCTTAATTCATGACCACCCCCCAAAAATCAAAATTTTGATGAAAATCCTCAAAAAATCAAATTTTTTATAGGTAAAACTTAAATTGGCCATATCTCCTTAAATATGCGTCCTAGAGCCAAAAGGACCTTAATTCATGACCTACCCCCAAAAATCAAAATTTTGATGAAAATCCTCAAAAAATCAAATTTTTTATATGAAAACCTTAAATTGGCCATATCTCCTTAAATATGCGTCCTAGAACAAAAAGGAGGTTAATTCATGACCACCCCCCAAAAATCAAAATTTTGATGAAAATCCTAAAAAAATCAAATTTTTTATATGAAAAACTTAAAATGGCCATATCTCCTTAAATATGCGTCCTAGAGCCAAAAGGAGGTTAATTCGTGACCACCCCCAAAAATCAAAATTTTGATGAAAATCCTAAAAAAATCAAATTTTTTATATGAAAAACTTAAATTGGCCATATCTCCTTAAATATGCGTCCTAGAGCCAAAAGGAGGTTAACTCGTGACCAACCACCAAAAATCAAAATTTTGATGAAAATCCTCAAAAAATTTTTTATATGAAAAACTTAAATTGGCCATATATCCTTAAATATGCGTCCTAGAGCCAAAAGGACCTTAATTCATGACCACCCCCAAAAATCAAAATTTTGATGAAAATCATAAAAAAATCAAATTTTTTTATATGAAAAACTTAAACTGGCCATATCTCCTTAAATATGCGTCCTAGAGCCAAAAGTACCTTAATTCATGACCACCCCAAAAAATCAAAATTTTGATGAAAATCTTAAATTGGCCATATCTCCATAAATATGCGTTCTAGAGCCAAAAGGACCTTAATTCATGACCACCCTTCACAAATCAAAATTTTGATGAAAATCCGCAAAAAATCAAATTTTTTATATGAGAAACATAAACTGGCCATATTTCCTTAGATATGCGTACTAGAGCCAAAAGGAGGTTAATTCATGACCACCCCCCCAAAAATCAAAATTTTGATGAAAATCCTCAAAAAATCAAATTTTTTATATGAAAAATTTTAATTGGCCATTCTCCTTAAATATGCGTCCTAGAGCCAAAAGGAAGTTAATTCGTGACCACCCCCCAAAAATCAAAATTTTGATGAAAAACTTCAAAAAATCAAATTTTTTATATGAAAAATCTTAATTGGCCATATCTCCTTAAATATGCGTCCTAGAGCCAAAAGGAGGTTAATTCGTGACCACCCCCCAAAAATCAAAATTTTGATGAAAAACCTCAAAAAATCAAATTTTTTATATGAAAAACTTAAATTGGCCATATCTTCTTAAATATGCGTCCTAGAGCCAAAAGGAGGTTAATTCGTGACCACCCCCCAAAAATCAAAATTTTGATGAAAAACCTCAAAAAATCAAATTTTTTATATGAAAAACTTAAATTGGCCATATCTCCTTAAATATGCGTCCTAGAGCCAAAAGGACTTTAATTCATGACCACCCCCCAAAAACCAAAATTTTGATGAAAATCCTCAAAAAATCAAATTTTTTATATGAAAAACTTAAATTGGTCATATCTCCTTAAATATGCGTCCTAGAGCCAAAAGGAGGTTAATTCGAGACCACCCCCCAAAAATCAAAATTTTGATGAAAAACCTCAAAAAATCAATTTTTTTTAGGAAAAACTTAAATTGGCCATATCTCCTTAAATATGCGTCCTAGAGCCACAAGGACCTTAATTCATGACCACCCCCAAAAATCAAAATTTTGATCAAAATCCTAAAAAAATCAAATTTTTTATATGAAAAACTTAAATTGGGCATATCTCCTTAAATATGCGTCCTAGAGCCAAAATGAGGTTAATTCGAGACCACCCCCCAAAAATCAAAATTTTGATGAAAAACCTCAAAAAATAAAATTTTTTATATGAAAAACTTAAATTGGCCATATCTCCTTAAATATGCGTCCTAGAGCCAAAAGGAGGTTAATTCGTGACCACCCCCAAAAAATCAAAATTTTGATGAAAATCCTCAAAAAATCAAATTTTTTGTATGAAAAACTTAAATTGGCCATATCTCCTTAAATATGCGTCCTAGAGCCAAAAGGACCTTAATTCATGACGACCCCCAAAAAATCAAAATTTTGATGAAAAACCTCAAAAAATCAAATTTTTTTATATGAAAAACTTAAATTGGCCATATCTCCTTAAATATGCGTCCTAGAGACAAAAGGACCTTAATTCATGACCACCCATCAAAATTTTGATGAAAATCCTCAAAAAATCAAATTTTTTATATGAAAAACTTAAATTGGCCATATCTCCTTAAATATGCGTCCTAGAGCCAAAAGGACCTTAATTCGTGACCACCCCCCAAAAATCAAAATTTTGATGAAAAATCTCAAAAAATCAAATTTTTTATATGAAAAACTTAAATTGGCCATATCTCCTTAAATATGCGTCCTAGAGCCAAAAGGAGGTTAATTCGTGACCACCCCCCAAAAATCAAAATTTTGATGAAAAACCTCAAAAAATCGAATTTTTTTATATGAAAAACTTAAATTGGCCATATCTCCTTAAATATGCGTCCTAGAGACAAAAGTACCTTCATTCATAAATCCTCAAAAAATAAAATTTTTTATAGGAAAACTTAAATTGGCCATATCTCCTTAAATATGCGTCCTAGTGCCAAAAGGAGGTTAATTCATGACCACCCCCCAAAAATCAAAATTTTGATGAAAATCCTCAAAAAATCAAATTTTTTATATGGAAAACTTAAATTGGCCATATCTTCTTAAATATGGGTCCTAGAGCCAAAAGGAGGTTAATTCGTGACCACCCCCAAAAAATCAAAATTTTGATGAAAATCCTCAAAAAATCAAATTTTTTATATGAAAAACTTAAATTGGCCATATCTCCTTAAATATGCGTCCTAGTGCCAAAAGGACCTTAATTCATGACCACCCCCCAACAATCAAAATTTTGATGAAAAACCTCAAAAAATCAAATTTTTTATATGAAAAACTTAAATTGGCCATATCTTCTTAAATATGCGTCCTAGAGCCAAAAGGACTTTAATTCATGACCACCCCCCAAAAACCAAAATTTTGATGAAAATCCTCAAAAAATCAAATTTTTTATATGAAAAACTTAAATTGGCCATATCTCCTTAAATATGCGTCCTAGAGCCAAAAGGAGGTTAATTCGTGACCACCCCCAAAAATCAAAATTTTGATGAAAAACCTCAAAAAATCAAATTTTTTATATGAAAAACTTAAATTGGCCATATCTCCTTAAATATCCGCCCTAGAGCCAAAAGGACTTTAATTCATGACCACCCCCCAAAAATCAAAATTTTGATGAAAAACCTCAAAAAATCAAATTTTTTTATATGAAAAACTTAAATTGGCCATATCTCCTTAAATATGCGTCCTAGAGCCAAGAGGACCTTAATTCATGACCACCCCCCCAAAAATCAAAATTTTGATGAAAATCCTAAAAAAATCAAATTTTTTATATGAAAAACTTAAATTGGCCATATCTCCTTAAATATGCGTCCTAGAGCCAAAAGGAGGTTAATTCGTGACCACCCCCCAAAAATCAAAATTTTGATGAAAATCCTAAAAAAATCAAATTTTTTATATGAAAAACTTAAATTGGCCATATCTCCTTAAATATGCGTCCTAGAGCCAAAAGGAGGTTAATTCGTGACCAAACCCCAAAAATCAAAATTTTGATGAAAATCCTAAAAAAATCAAATTTTTTATATGAAAAACTTAAATTGGCCATATCTCCTTAAATATGCGTCCTAGAGCCAAAAGGACCTTAATTCATGACCACCCCACCAAGAACCAAATTTTGATGAAAATCCTCAAAAAATCAAATTTTTTATATGAAAAACTTAAATTGGCCATATCTCCTTAAATATGCGTCCTAGAGCCAAAAGGAGGTTAATTCGTGACCACGCCCCAAAAATTAAAATTTTGATGAAAAACCTCAAAAAATCAAATTTTTTATATGAAAAACTTAAATTGGCCATATCTCCTTAAATATGCGTCCTAGAGCCAAAAGGACCTTAATTCATGACCACCCCACCAAGAACCAAATTTTGATGAAAATCCTCAAAAAATCAAATTTTTTATATGAAAAACTTAAATTGGCCATATCTCCTTAAATATGCGTCCTAGAGCCAAAAGGAGGTTAATTCGTGACCAAACCCCAAAAATCAAAATTTTGATGAAAATCCAAAAAAAAATCAAATTTTTTGTATGAAAAACTTAAATTGGCCATATCTCCTTAAATATGCGTCCTAGAGCCAAAAGGACCTTAATTCATGACAACCCCCCAAAAATCAAAATTTTGATGAAAATCCTCAAAAAATCAAATTTTTTATATGAAAAACTTAAATTGGCCATATCTCCTTAAATATGCGTCCTAGAGCAAAAAGGACCTTAATTCATGACCACCCCCAAAAAATCAAAATTTTGATGAAAATCCTCAAAAAATCAAATTTTTTATATGAAAAACTTAAATTGGCCATATCTCCTTAAATATGCGTCCTAGAGCCAAAAGGACCTTAATTCGTGACCACCCCCCAAAAATCAAAATTTTGACGAAAATCCTCAAAAAATCAAATTTTTTATATGAAAAACTTAAATTGACCATATCTCCTTAAATATGCGTCCTAGAGCCAAAAGGAGGTTAATTCGTGACCAAACCCCAAAAATCAAAATTTTGATGAGAATCCTAAAAAAATCAAATTTTTTATATGAAAAACTTAAATTGGCCATATCTCCTTCAATATGCGTCCTAGAGCCAAAAGGACCTTAATTCATGACCACCCCACAAAAATCAAAATTTTGATGAAAATCCTCAAAAAATCAAAATTTTTATATGAAAAACTTAAATTGGCCATATCTCCTTAAATATGCGTCCTAGAGCCAAAAGGACCTTAATTCATGACCACCCCCCAAAAATCAAAATTTTGATGAAAATCCTCAAAAAATCAAATTTTTTATATGAAAAACTTAAATTGGCCATATCTCCTTAAATATGCGTCCTAGAGCCAAAAGGAGGTTAATTCGTGACCAAACCCCAAAAATCAAAATTTTGATGAAAATCCTCAAAAAATCAAATTTTTTATATGAAAAACTTAAATTGGCCATATCTCCTTAAATATGCGTCCTAGAGCCAAAAGGAGGTTAATTCGTGACCACGCCCCAAAAATCAAAATTTTGATGAAAAACCTCAAAAAATCAAATTTTTTATATGAAAAACTTAAATTGGCCATATCTCCTTAAATATGCGTCCTAGAGCCAAAAGGACCTTAATTCATGACCACCCCCAAAAAATCAAAATTTTGATGAAAATCCTCAAAAAATCAAATTTTTTATATGAAAAACTTAAATTGGCCATATCTCCTTAAATATGCGTCCTAGAGCCAAAAGGAGGTTAATTCGTGACCAAACCCCAAAAATCAAAATTTTGATGAAAATCCTAAAAAAATCAAATTTTTTATATGAAAAACTTAAATTGGCCATATCTCCTTAAATATGCGTCCTAGAGCCAAAAGGACCTTAATTCATGACCACCCCCCAAAAATCAAAATTTTGATGAAAATCCTCAAAAAATCAAATTTTTTATATGAAAAACTTAAATTGGCCATATTTCCTTAAATATGCGTCCTAGAGCCAAAAGGAGGTTAATTCGTGACCACGCCCCAAAAATCAAAATTTTGATGAAAAACCTCAAAAAGTCAAATTTTTTATATGAAAAACTTAAATTGGCCATATCTCCTTAAATATGCGTCCTAGAGCCAAAAGGACCTTAATTCATGACCACCCCCCAAAAATCAAAATTTTGATGAAAATCTTCAAAAAATCAAATTTTTTATATGAAAAACTTAAATTGGCCATATCTCCTTAAATATGCGTCCTAGAGCCAAAAGGACCTTAATTCATGACCACCCCCAAAAAATCAAAATTTTGATGAAAATCCTCAAAAAATCAAATTTTTTATATGAAAAACTTAAATTGGCCATATCTCCTTAAATATGCGTCCTAGAGCCAAAAGGAGGTTAATTCGTGACCAAACCCCAAAAATCAAAATTTTGATTAAAAACCTCAAAAAATCAAATTTTTTATATGAAAAACTTAAATTGGCCATATCTCCTTAAATATGCGTCCTAGAGCCAAAAGGACCTTAATTCATGACCACCCCCCAAAAATCAAAATTTTGATGAAAAACCTCAAAAAATCAAATTTTTTTATATGAAAAACTTAAATTGGCCATATCTCCTTAAATATGCGTCCTAGAGCCAAAAGGACCTTAATTCATGACCACACCCAAAAACTCAAAATTTTGATGAAAATCCTCAAAAATCAAATTTTTTATATGAAAAACTTAAATTGGCCATATCTCCTTAAATATGCGTCCTAGAGCCAAAAGGAGGTTAATTCGTGACCACGCCCCAAAAATCAAAATTTTGATGAAAAACCTCAAAAAATCAAATTTTTTTATATGAAAAACTTAAATTGGCCATATCTCCTTAAATATGCGTCCTAGAGCCAAAAGGACCTTAATTCATGACCACCCCCAAAAAATCAAAATTTTGATGAAATTCCTCAAAAAATCAAATTTTTTATATGAAAAACTTAAATTGGCCATATCTCCTTAAATATGCGTCCTAGAGCCAAAAGGAGGTTAATTCGTGACCATACACCAAAAATCAAAATTTTGATGAAAATCCTAAAAAAATCAAATTTTTTATATGAAAAACTTAAATTGGCTATATCTCCTTAAATATGCGTCCTAATGCCAAAAGGACCTTAATTCATGACCACCCCCCAAAAATCAAAATTTTGATGAAAATCCTCAAAAAATCAAATTTTTTATATGGAAAACTTAAATTGGCCATATCTCCTTAAATATGCGTCCTAGAGCCAAAAGGAGGTTAATTCGTGACCAAACCCCAAAAATCAAAATTTTGATGAAAATCCTAAAAAAATCAAATTTTTTATATGAAAAACTTAAATTGGCCATATCTCCCTAAATATGCGTCCTAGAGCCAAAAGGACCTTAATTCATGACCACCCCCAAAAATCAAAATTTTGATGAAAATCCTAAAAAAATCAAATTTTTTATATGAAAAACTTAAATTGGCCATATCTCCTTAAATATGCGTCCTAGAGCCAAAAGGACCTTAATTCATGACCACACCCAAAAAATCAAAATTTTGATGAAAATCCTCAAAAATCAAATTTTTTATATGAAAAACTTAAATTGGCCATATCTCCTTAAATATGCGTCCTAGAGCCAAAAGGAGGTTAATTCGTGACCACGCCCCAAAAATCAAAATTTTGATGCAAAACCTCAAAAAATCAAATTTTTTTATATGAAAAACTTAAATTGGCCATATCTCCTTAAATATGCGTCCTAGAGCCAAAAGGACCTTAATTCATGACCACCCCCAAAAAATCAAAATTTTGATGAAATTCCTCAAAAAATCAAATTTTTTATATGAAAAACTTAAATTGGCCATATCTCCTTAAATATGCGTCCTAGAGCCAAAAGGAGGTTAATTCGTGACCATACACCAAAAATCAAAATTTTGATGAAAATCCTAAAAAAATCAAATTTTTTATATGAAAAACTTAAATTGGCTATATCTCCTTAAATATGCGTCCTAATGCCAAAAGGACCTTAATTCATGACCACCCCCCAAAAATCAAAATTTTGATGAAAATCCTCAAAAAATCAAATTTTTTATATGGAAAACTTAAATTGGCCATATCTCCTTAAATATGCGTCCTAGAGCCAAAAGGAGGTTAATTCGTGACCAAACCCCAAAAATCAAAATTTTGATGAAAATCCTAAAAAAATCAAATTTTTTATATGAAAAACTTAAATTGGCCATATCTCCCTAAATATGCGTCCTAGAGCCAAAAGGACCTTAATTCATGACCACCCCCAAAAATCAAAATTTTGATGAAAATCCTAAAAAAATCAAATTTTTTATATGAAAAACTTAAATTGGCCATATCTCCTTAAATATGCGTCCTAGAGCCAAAAGGACCTTAATTCATGACCACACCCAAAAAATCAAAATTTTGATGAAAATCCTCAAAAATCAAATTTTTTATATGAAAAACTCAAAAATCAAATTTTTTATATGAAAAACTTTTTTATATGAAAAACTTTTTTATATGAAAAACTCCTTAAATATGCGTCCTAGAGCCAAAAGGAGGTTAATTCGTGACCACGCCCCAAAAATCAAAATTTTGATGCAAAACCTCAAAAAATCAAATTTTTTTATATGAAAAACTTAAATTGGCCATATCTCCTTAAATATGCGTCCTAGAGCCAAAAGGAGGTTAATTCGTGACCATACACCAAAAATCAAAATTTTGATGAAAATCCTAAAAAAATCAAATTTTTTATATGGAAAACTTAAATTGGCCATATCTTCTTAAATATGGGTCCTAGAGCCAAAAGGAGGTTAATTCGTGACCACCCCCAAAAAATCAAAATTTTGATGAAAATCCTCAAAAAATCAAATTTTTTATATGAAAAACTTAAATTGGCCATATCTCCTTAAATATGCGTCCTAGTGCCAAAAGGACCTTAATTCATGACCACCCCCCAACAATCAAAATTTTGATGAAAAACCTCAAAAAATCAAATTTTTTATATGAAAAACTTAAATTGGCCATATCTTCTTAAATATGCGTCCTAGAGCCAAAAGGACTTTAATTCATGACCACCCCCCAAAAACCAAAATTTTGATGAAAATCCTCAAAAAATCAAATTTTTTATATGAAAAACTTAAATTGGCCATATCTCCTTAAATATGCGTCCTAGAGCCAAAAGGAGGTTAATTCGTGACCACCCCCAAAAATCAAAATTTTGATGAAAAACCTCAAAAAATCAAATTTTTTATATGAAAAACTTAAATTGGCCATATCTCCTTAAATATCCGCCCTAGAGCCAAAAGGACTTTAATTCATGACCACCCCCCAAAAATCAAAATTTTGATGAAAAACCTCAAAAAATCAAATTTTTTTATATGAAAAACTTAAATTGGCCATATCTCCTTAAATATGCGTCCTAGAGCCAAGAGGACCTTAATTCATGACCACCCCCCCAAAAATCAAAATTTTGATGAAAATCCTAAAAAAATCAAATTTTTTATATGAAAAACTTAAATTGGCCATATCTCCTTAAATATGCGTCCTAGAGCCAAAAGGAGGTTAATTCGTGACCACCCCCCAAAAATCAAAATTTTGATGAAAATCCTAAAAAAATCAAATTTTTTATATGAAAAACTTAAATTGGCCATATCTCCTTAAATATGCGTCCTAGAGCCAAAAGGAGGTTAATTCGTGACCAAACCCCAAAAATCAAAATTTTGATGAAAATCCTAAAAAAATCAAATTTTTTATATGAAAAACTTAAATTGGCCATATCTCCTTAAATATGCGTCCTAGAGCCAAAAGGACCTTAATTCATGACCACCCCACCAAGAACCAAATTTTGATGAAAATCCTCAAAAAATCAAATTTTTTATATGAAAAACTTAAATTGGCCATATCTCCTTAAATATGCGACCTAGAGCCAAAAGGAGGTTAATTCGTGACCACGCCCCAAAAATTAAAATTTTGTTGAAAAACCTCAAAAAATCAAATTTTTTATATGAAAAACTTAAATTGGCCATATCTCCTTAAATATGCGTCCTAGAGCCAAAAGGACCTTAATTCATGACCACCCCACCAAGAACCAAATTTTGATGAAAATCCTCAAAAAATCAAATTTTTTATATGAAAAACTTAAATTGGCCATATCTCCTTAAATATGCGTCCTAGAGCCAAAAGGAGGTTAATTCGTGACCAAACCCCAAAAATCAAAATTTTGATGAAAATCCAAAAAAAAATCAAATTTTTTGTATGAAAAACTTAAATTGGCCATATCTCCTTAAATATGCGTCCTAGAGCCAAAAGGACCTTAATTCATGACAACCCCCCAAAAATCAAAATTTTGATGAAAATCCTCAAAAAATCAAATTTTTTATATGAAAAACTTAAATTGGCCATATCTCCTTAAATATGCGTCCTAGAGCAAAAAGGACCTTAATTCATGACCACCCCCAAAAAATCAAAATTTTGATGAAAATCCTCAAAAAATCAAATTTTTTATATGAAAAACTTAAATTGGCCATATCTCCTTAAATATGCGTCCTAGAGCCAAAAGGACCTTAATTCGTGACCACCCCCCAAAAATCAAAATTTTGACGAAAATCCTCAAAAAATCAAATTTTTTATATGAAAAACTTAAATTGACCATATCTCCTTAAATATGCGTCCTAGAGCCAAAAGGAGGTTAATTCGTGACCAAACCCCAAAAATCAAAATTTTGATGAGAATCCTAAAAAAATCAAATTTTTTATATGAAAAACTTAAATTGGCCATATCTCCTTCAATATGCGTCCTAGAGCCAAAAGGACCTTAATTCATGACCACCCCACAAAAATCAAAATTTTGATGAAAATCCTCAAAAAATCAAAATTTTTATATGAAAAACTTAAATTGGCCATATCTCCTTAAATATGCGTCCTAGAGCCAAAAGGACCTTAATTCATGACCACCCCCCAAAAATCAAAATTTTGATGAAAATCCTCAAAAAATCAAATTTTTTATATGAAAAACTTAAATTGGCCATATCTCCTTAAATATGCGTCCTAGAGCCAAAAGAAGGTTAATTCGTGACCAAACCCCAAAAATCAAAATTTTGATGAAAATCCTCAAAAAATCAAATTTTTTATATGAAAAACTTAAATTGGCCATATCTCCTTAAATATGCGTCCTAGAGCCAAAAGGAGGTTAATTCGTGACCACGCCCCAAAAATCAAAATTTTGATGAAAAACCTCAAAAAATCAAATTTTTTATATGAAAAACTTAAATTGGCCATATCTCCTTAAATATGCGTCCTAGAGCCAAAAGGACCTTAATTCATGACCACCCCCAAAAAATCAAAATTTTGATGAAAATCCTCAAAAAATCAAATTTTTTATATCAAAAACTTAAATTGGCCATATCTCCTTAAATATGCGTCCTAGAGCCAAAAGGAGGTTAATTCGTGACCAAACCCCAAAAATCAAAATTTTGATGAAAATCCTAAAAAAATCAAATTTTTTATATGAAAAACTTAAATTGGCCATATCTCCTTAAATATGCGTCCTAGAGCCAAAAGGACCTTAATTCATGACCACCCCCCAAAAATCAAAATTTTGATGAAAATCCTCAAAAAATCAAATTTTTTATATGAAAAACTTAAATTGGCCATATTTCCTTAAATATGCGTCCTAGAGCCAAAAGGAGGTTAATTCGTGACCACGCCCCAAAAATCAAAATTTTGATGAAAAACCTCAAAAAGTCAAATTTTTTATATGAAAAACTTAAATTGGCCATATCTCCTTAAATATGCGTCCTAGAGCCAAAAGGACCTTAATTCATGACCACCCCCCAAAAATCAAAATTTTGATGAAAATCTTCAAAAAATCAAATTTTTTATATGAAAAACTTAAATTGGCCATATCTCCTTAAATATGCGTCCTAGAGCCAAAAGGACCTTAATTCATGACCACCCCCAAAAAATCAAAATTTTGATGAAAATCCTCAAAAAATCAAATTTTTTATATGAAAAACTTAAATTGGCCATATCTCCTTAAATATGCGTCCTAGAGCCAAAAGGAGGTTAATTCGTGACCAAACCCCAAAAATCAAAATTTTGATTAAAAACCTCAAAAAATCAAATTTTTTATATGAAAAACTTAAATTGGCCATATCTCCTTAAATATGCGTCCTAGAGCCAAAAGGACCTTAATTCATGACCACCCCCCAAAAATCAAAATTTTGATGAAAAACCTCAAAAAATCAAATTTTTTTATATGAAAAACTTAAATTGGCCATATCTCCTTAAATATGCGTCCTAGAGCCAAAAGGACCTTAATTCATGACCACACCCAAAAACTCAAAATTTTGATGAAAATCCTCAAAAATCAAATTTTTTATATGAAAAACTTAAATTGGCCATATCTCCTTAAATATGCGTCCTAGAGCCAAAAGGAGGTTAATTCGTGACCACGCCCCAAAAATCAAAATTTTGATGAAAAACCTCAAAAAATCAAATTTTTTTATATGAAAAACTTAAATTGGCCATATCTCCTTAAATATGCGTCCTAGAGCCAAAAGGACCTTAATTCATGACCACCCCCAAAAAATCAAAATTTTGATGAAATTCCTAAAAAAATCAAATTTTTTATATGAAAAACTTAAATTGGCTATATCTCCTTAAATATGCGTCCTAATGCCAAAAGGACCTTAATTCATGACCACCCCCCAAAAATCAAAATTTTGATGAAAATCCTCAAAAAATCAAATTTTTTATATGGAAAACTTAAATTGGCCATATCTCCTTAAATATGCGTCCTAGAGCCAAAAGGAGGTTAATTCGTGACCAAACCCCAAAAATCAAAATTTTGATGAAAATCCTAAAAAAATCAAATTTTTTATATGAAAAACTTAAATTGGCCATATCTCCCTAAATATGCGTCCTAGAGCCAAAAGGACCTTAATTCATGACCACCCCCAAAAATCAAAATTTTGATGAAAATCCTAAAAAAATCAAATTTTTTATATGAAAAACTTAAATTGGCCATATCTCCTTAAATATGCGTCCTAGAGCCAAAAGGACCTTAATTCATGACCACACCCAAAAAATCAAAATTTTGATGAAAATCCTCAAAAATCAAATTTTTTATATGAAAAACTTAAATTGGCCATATCTCCTTAAATATGCGTCCTAGAGCCAAAAGGAGGTTAATTCGTGACCACGCCCCAAAAATCAAAATTTTGATGCAAAACCTCAAAAAATCAAATTTTTTTATATGAAAAACTTAAATTGGCCATATCTCCTTAAATATGCGTCCTAGAGCCAAAAGGACCTTAATTCATGACCACCCCCAAAAAATCAAAATTTTGATGAAATTCCTCAAAAAATCAAATTTTTTATATGAAAAACTTAAATTGGCCATATCTCCTTAAATATGCGTCCTAGAGCCAAAAGGAGGTTAATTCGTGACCATACACCAAAAATCAAAATTTTGATGAAAATCCTAAAAAAATCAAATTTTTTATATGAAAAACTTAAATTGGCTATATCTCCTTAAATATGCGTCCTAATGCCAAAAGGACCTTAATTCATGACCACCCCCCAAAAATCAAAATTTTGATGAAAATCCTCAAAAAATCAAATTTTTTATATGGAAAACTTAAATTGGCCATATCTCCTTAAATATGCGTCCTAGAGCCAAAAGGAGGTTAATTCGTGACCAAACCCCAAAAATCAAAATTTTGATGAGAATCCTCAAAAAATCAAATTTTTTATATGAAAAACTTAAATTGGCCATATCTCCTTAAATATGCGTCCTAGAGCCAAAAGGACCTTAATTCATGACCACCCCCAAAAATCAAAATTTTGATGAAAATCCTAAAAAAATCAAATTTTTTATATGAAAAACTTAAATTGGCCATATCTCCTTAAATATGCGTCCTAGAGCCAAAAGGACCTTAATTCATGACCACCCCCCAAAAATCAAAATTTTGATGAAAATCCTCAAAAAATCAAATTTTTTATATGAAAAACTTAAATTGGCCATATCTCCTTAAATATGCGTCCTAGAGCCAAAAGGACCTTAATTCATGACCACCCCCAAAAAATCAAAATTTTGATGAAAATCCTCAAAAAATCAAATTTTTTATATGAAAAACTTAAATTGGCAATATCTCCTTAAATATGCGTCCTAGAGCCAAAAGGACCTTAATTCATGATCACCCTCAAAAAATCAAAATTTTGATGAAAATCCTCAAAAAATCAAATTTTTTATATGAAAAACTTAAATTGGCCATATCTCCTTAAATATGCGTCCTAGAGCCAAAAGGACCTTAATTCGTGACCACCCCCCAAAAATCAAAATTTTGATGAAAATCCTCAAAAAATCAAATTTTTTATATGAAAAACTTAAATTGGCCATATCTCCTTAAATATGCGTCCTAGAGCCAAAAGGAGGTTAATTCGTGACCGCGCCCCAAAAATCAAAATTTTGATGAAAAACCTCAAAAAATCAAATTTTTTATATGAAAAACTTAAATTGGCCATATCTCCTTAAATATGCGTCCTAGAGCCAAAAGGAGGTTAATTCGTGACCAAACCCCAAAAATCAAAATTTTGATGAAAAACCTCAAAAAGTCAAATTTTTTATATGAAAAACTTAAATTGGCCATATCTCCTTAAATATGCGTCCTAGAGCCAAAAGGACCTTAATTCATGACCACACCCAAAAAATCAAAATTTTGATGAAAATCCTCAAAAAATAAAATTTTTTATATGAAAAACTTAAATTGGCCATATCTCCTTAAATATGCATCCTAGAGCCAAAAGGAGGTTAATTCGTGACCACGCCCCAAAAATCAAAATTTTGATGAAAAACCTCAAAAAATCAAATTTTTTTATATGAAAAACTTAAATTGGCCATATCTCCTTAAATATGCGTCCTAGAGCCAAAAGGACCTTAATTCATGACCACACCCAAAAAATCAAAATTTTGATGAAAATCCTCAAAAAATCAAATTTTTTGTATGGAAAACTTAAATTGGCCATATCTCCTTAAATATGCGTCCTAGAGCCAAAAGGACCTTAATTCGTGACCACCCCCCAAAAAATCAAAATTTTGATGAAAATCCTCAAAAAATCAAATTTTTTATATGAAAAACTTAAATTGGCCATATTTCCTTAAATATGCGTCCTAGAGCCAAAAGGAGGTTAATTCGTGACCACGCCCCAAAAATCAAAATTTTGATGAAAAACCTCAAAAAATCAAATTTTTTATATGAAAAACTTAAATTGGCCATATCTCCTTAAATATGCGTCCTAGAGCCAAAAGGACCTTAATTCATGACCACCCCCCAAAAATCAAAATTTTGATGAAAATCCTCAAAAAATCAAATTTTTTATATGAAAAACTTAAATTGGCCATATCTCCTTAAATATGCGTCCTAGAGCCAAAAGGACCTTAATTCATGACCACCCCCAAAAAATCAAAATTTTGATGAAAATCCTCAAAAAATCAAATTTTTTATATGAAAAACTTAAATTGGCCATATCTCCTTAAATATGCGTCCTAGAGCCAAAAGGACCTTAATTCGTGACCACCCCCCAAAAATCAAAATTTTGATGAAAATCCTCAAAAAATCAAATTTTTTATATGAAAAACTTAAATTGGCCATATCTCCTTAAATATGCGTCCTAGAGCCAAAAGGAGGTTAATTCGTGACCACGCCCCAAAAATCAAAATTTTGATGAAAAACCTCAAAAAATCAAATTTTTTTATATGAAAAACTTAAATTGGCCATATCTCCTTAAATATGCGTCCTAGAGCCAAAAGGAGGTTAATTCGTGACCATGCCCCAAAAATCAAAATTTTGATGAAAATCCTAAAAAAATCAAATTTTTTATATGAAAAACTTAAATTGGCTATATCTCCTTAAATATGCGTCCTAATGCCAAAAGGACCTTAATTCATGACCACCCCCCAAAAATCAAAATTTTGATGAAAATCCTCAAAAAATCAAATTTTTTATATGGAAAACTTAAATTGGCCATATCTCCTTAAATATGCGTCCTAGAGCCAAAAGGACCTTAATTCATGACCACCCCCAAAAATCAAAATTTTGATGAAAATCCTAAAAAAATCAAATTTTTTATATGAAAAACTTAAATTGGCCATATCTCCTTAAATATGCGTCCTAGAGCCAAAAGGACCTTAATTCGTGACCACCCCCCAAAAATCAAAATTTTGACGAAAATCCTCAAAAAATCAAATTTTTTATATGAAAAACTTAAATTGACCATATCTCCTTAAATATGCGTCCTAGAGCCAAAAGGAGGTTAATTCGTGACCAAACCCCAAAAATCAAAATTTTGATGAGAATCCTAAAAAAGTCAAATTTTTTATATGAAAAACTTAAATTGGCCATATCTCCTTAAATATGCGTCCTAGAGCCAAAAGGACCTTAATTCATGACCACCCCACAAAAATCAAAATTTTGATGAAAATCCTGAAAAAATCAAAATTTTTATATGAAAAACTTAAATTGGCCATATCTCCTTAAATATGAGTCCTAGAGCCAAAAGGACCTTAATTATGACCACCCCCCAAAAATCAAAATTTTGATGAAAATCCTCAAAAAATCAAATTTTTTATATGAAAAACTTAAATTGGCCATATCTCCTTAAATATGCGTCCTAGAGCCAAAAGGACCTTAATTCATGACCACACCCAAAAAATCAAAATTTTGATGAAAATCCTCAAAAATCAAATTTTTTATATGAAAAACTTAAATTGGCCATATCTCCTTAAATATGCGTCCTAGAGCCAAAAGGAGGTTAATTCGTGACCACGCCCCAAAAATCAAAATTTTGATGAAAAACCTCAAAAAATCAAATTTTTTTATATGAAAAACTTAAATTGGCCATATCTCCTTAAATATGCGTCCTAGAGCCAAAAGGACCTTAATTCATGACCACCCCCAAAAAATCAAAATTTTGATGAAATTCCTCAAAAAATCAAATTTTTTATATGAAAAACTTAAATTGGCCATATTTCCTTAAATATGCGTCCTAGAGCCAAAAGGACCTTAATTCGTGACCACCCCCCAAAAATCAAAATTTTGATGAAAATCCTCAAAAAATCAAATTTTTTATATGAAAAACTTAAATTGGCCATATCTCCTTAAATATGCGTCCTAGAGCCAAAAGGAGGTTAATTCGTGACCGCGCCCCAAAAATCAAAATTTTGATGAAAAACCTCAAAAAATCAAATTTTTTATATGAAAAACTTAAATTGGCCATATCTCCTTAGATATGCGTCCTAGAGCCAAAAGGACCTTAATTCATGACCACCCCCAAAAAATCAAAATTTTGATGAAAATCCTAAAAAAATCTAATTTTTTATATGAAAAACTTAAATTGGCCATATCTCCTTAAATATGCGTCCTAGAGCCAAAAGGAGGTTAATTCGTGACCAAACCCCAAAAATCAAAATTTTGATGAAAAACCTCAAAAAGTCAAATTTTTTATATGAAAAACTTAAATTGGCCATATCTCCTTAAATATGCGTCCTAGAGCCAAAAGGACCTTAATTCATGACCACACCCAAAAAATCAAAATTTTGATGAAAATCCTCAAAAAATAAAATTTTTTATATGAAAAACTTAAATTGGCCATATCTCCTTAAATATGCGTCCTAGAGCCAAAAGGAGGTTAATTCGTGACCACGCCCCAAAAATCAAAATTTTGATGAAAAACTTCAAAAAATCAAATTTTTTTATATGAAAAACTTAAATTGGCCATATCTCCTTAAATATGCGTCCTAGAGCCAAAAGGACCTTAATTCATGACCACACCCAAAAAATCAAAATTTTGATGAAAATCCTCAAAAAATCAAATCTTTTATATGGAAAACTTAAATTGGCCATATCTCCTTAAATATGCGTCCTAGAGCCAAAAGGACCTTAATTCGTGACCACCCCCCAAAAAATCAAAATTTTGATGAAAATCCTCAAAAAATAAAATTTTTTATATGAAAAACTTAAATTGGCCATATTTCCTTAAATATGCGTCCTAGAGCCAAAAGGAGGTTAATTCGTGACCACGCCCCAAAAATCAAAATTTTGATGGAAAACCTCAAAAAATCAAATTTTTTATATGAAAAACTTAAATTGGCCATATCTCCTTAAATATGCGTCCTAGAGCCAAAAGGACCTTAATTCATGACCACCCCCCAAAAATCAAAATTTTGATGAAAATCCTCAAAAAATCAAATTTTTTATATGAAAAACTTAAATTGGCCATATCTCCTTAAATATGCGTCCTAGAGCCAAAAGGACCTTAATTCATGACCACCCCCAAAAAATCAAAATTTTGATGAAAATCCTCAAAAAATCAAATTTTTTATATGAAAAACTTAAATTGGCCATATCTCCTTAAATATGCGTCCTAGAGCCAAAAGGACCTTAATTCGTGACCACCCCCCAAAAATCAAAATTTTGATGAAAATCCTCTGTTTTGAGAAACCACTGTGCGAGCAAAATTGTCCAAATAATTAGCAGCAGAAATATATGCAGCGACAGCAGCAGCATCAAATTCCCAAAGCATTGGTGCATCGCTATGCGTGCTCTCATCTACGAATTTGTACACTGTTAGAAAAATATGTTTTTCATATGTTCCGATATAAACAAAATGTGTTTCAGGCACAATTTTTAAACACAATATATTTAAGTGCAAACATGTAATGTTCCTAAACTAACACAAAATGTTTGGGACACATATATTAATATGTTAGAATATATATTGTTTGGGGCATGAATGTTTCATAAAAATAATATGCGTGAATGTAAACATATATAAATTTACAAATTTCGAATAAACATATATATGTTGTGATACTTTATTCAGAGAGCGACAGAGAGAGAGAGAGTTAGTATAGAGAAAGAAATAGAGATGGAAACCGGGAGGGTTGAATAAAAAGATATCAACATAACACAGCGAGAGAATGAAATGAGAGCAATTTCTGTGAAACCGCTTGTATGTTGTTTCGGAAAACTGTTTTATAATATGGCCAAAAATTTGGTATGCTTAAGTCTAAATATTATTTAATTTGAATAGTAGATTGAGTATTCGGAATAAAGAGAATAGACATTCGGAACCGAGAAAATAGACATTTGAAAAAAAAAACAGCATATTTGTATGACAGAAAAGCATATACTATTTTTGGACTCAAAATGCTTCCAAACATATAATATGCTCACATAATACAAACATATTAATGTTTCGGCGGTATCCAATAATATATGTGCTTCCTGCAAAATATGTTTGGAACATATGTTAGAGAAGCGATTTTTTTTGAGGGTGTATGTACATCGCTGTGTGTATGATTTTTACATTGCTAGCTAAATTGCAATTGTCAACCAAACATACCTACATGCATTGTATTGTTAAGGGCCATAAAATCTAGCGGTGTAACCAAAAAGAAAACGATCAATGCAATATACATACAAACATTTCATTTGCATATTGAATTTTGATTTTTAGTTTTTAGTTGCCAAGCAGAATTCAAATAAAACCAATTCGATCGCAAACTTTAAAAATTTCGTAGTTTTATTTTTTCGCACTAGCCTGTAAAAAAGCTTACAGGCTCTAACATTTGGTGACCCCGACGTGATCCTCCAAAGCATTTCGTCGATAATTGATATCAATTTGGATATTAATTTACTCCTTTGGTTGGATTTCACGATTTTTCCATTCGTTAAAAAAATCAATTCGGATTTTGTACCAAAAAAGTTGTGATTTTGGCTTGTAAAAATTTACATAATTATGCCCAAAAATACCATGTCGTCAATTAATGAAAGTGGAAAAGAAGGGTCTGATATGACCCAATGTCTTAATCGAGTTGCCTCTATTGGTAAACAGTTGGCCGATATAAATGCTCGTTTGACTCCAGAAGAATTAAATAATATGGATGATTCAGACCTTATCGTTCGCCTTGATTACGTCGAAAATTTGCATTCTCGTTTCGATCAGTCCATTGTATCCCTCGAAGAAAGTGGCGAAGGAGATGTGGACCACTCCATTCGTTCAGAATTTTTAACATCCTTCTTCGAAGTCAAAGCAAAAATTAAGCGTAAGTTGAATACAAGTCGCAGCGCTCCATGCCATCCCCCATCATCAACACTTCGACAATTTTCGTTGGATGAACCCCCAATTGTACGTAGAAGCAGATTGCCTGAGCTAAAACTTCCCCAGTTCAGCGGCGCATATACTGATTGGCCCGATTTCTTTGCCATGTTTACCACTGTGGTAGCTAATGACATGGAAATTACAAAATTAGAAAAATTCCAGCATCTCCGTGCATGTTTAGTTGGATCTGCGCTGGATGCAATTTCATCTTTGGAACCATCAGACGCAAGCTACGACGAAGCTATAAAATTGTTAAAAAATAGATTTGATAACAAGCTTCTTAACTTTCAGGCACATATTAAAGAAATATTTGCACTTAAGCCTGTCATCAAGGGTTCTGCCTCAAGTCTTCGACAACTGAGCGACAAACTGAACGCACATATGAGGGCTCTTGGAACAATGTGCAAGAAAGATGAAATAGCGGACGGACTCCTCATTTATTTAGTCACTTCGAAGCTCGATACTCCAACACAAGCCAAATGGGAAGAAGGCCTCCAAAACGATCAGCTGCCAACATGGTCATCTATGACAAACTTTCTTGACAAACGGTGTCGAATGCTCGAAAATCTGGAACACTCATCAATATTGAAAGTACCCACTCAAATGGTAAATAAAAAATCTAATAACATTCGAAGCTCACTTGTGACATCTGGAAATGCACTCCAAATTTGTAACTTTTGTGACGGTAAGGATCATTTAATTACAAATTGCTCTAAGTTCTCAAATCTTTCGCCAACATTGCGTTTTAAAGAGGCTAAAAAGCTAGATCTCTGCCTTAATTGCTTAAGAAAAGGCCATCGACTTTCAAAATGTAAATCTAGTACATGTCGACATTGCGCTATGAAGCATCATTCATTATTACATATGGAGAATAGCATCTCAGAGAATTTTGCATTACAACAAACCTCCAATCACCCAACTAACCATCCACAAACAACAACTCCCCAAACTGCAACAATTTCCCAATCCTCTCTTGTTTCATTTAACCCATCGCAACAACCCACAGGCTCTCTTTCAAATAATGATGTTTTATTAGCTACGGCCATCATTCTGGTAAAAAATAAATTTGGTACCTTTGTTCCCTGCCGAGCAATTTTAGATTCGGCTTCTCAGTTAAACTTCATTACCAGCCGTTTTGCTGCTCAAGCCCAACTTAAATTAAATCCATCACAATTTTCTATATCTGGTATTGGAGAGGGTAATTTAGTAGCTGACAAATCCGTAGAAATTTTGATCAAATCTTGCCATAATAATTATTCTGCTTCCTTTGTTGCCGTTGTTATTCCAACAATAACAGAATATCAACCTAATCCAAATATTGATGTAAACCAAATGAAAATTCCCCAAAATGTAAGCTTAGCTGATCCAGAATTTTACAAAAAGGGTAGAATTGATATTTTAATTGGAGCCGGTCTCTTTTTTGATCTAATGAGTGTGGGTCAAATAAGATGCGCAAACACTTCAACAATTTTGCAAAAAACTCAGCTGGGTTGGGTGGTATCGGGGGGAGGATCCAGCTTATCAAAGTCATACTCATTAGCAGTGGCGGGTAAAACCCATTCAAATATGACAAATGAAAATTTGGAAGATATTCTTAAAAGTTTCTGGGAAGTAGAACACAACTTCGAAAAGAGCTCAAAACAGTCGATAGACGATATTTTTTGTGAAGAACATTTTAAGAAAAATACTTCGCGTTTGAAATCTGGAGCATATTCTGTTGTTTTACCAAAAAACCAAAACTTTAATGAACTTGGCGAATCTTATAATCGCGCCCTCAAGCGTTTTATGAATCTTGAGAACAAGCTCAAAAAGATGCCACAAACTAAGGAAAAGTATATTGCCTTCATGAATGAATATGCCCAGTTAGAACATATGTCGCCAATTGTATCTATGCCCAAATCAACAAAAACGTATTTTCTTCCCCACCATTGTGTTCATAAGGAAGATAGTACAACAACAAAGCTTAGAGTTGTCTTCGATGGTTCGGCTAAAACAACAACAGGTTTATCACTTAACGACACCCTACATTCGGGACCAACCATCCAATCGAAACTTTTTGACATACTAATTCGATTTCGTTTCTTTAAAATTGCCCTGAGTGGGGATATATGCAAAATGTATCGGTGTGTTTATGTCACACACCCAGATGATTACCTACAATGCATTTTATGGAGAAATGACCCACAAAACGAAATTCAAATTTACAAATTAAACACCGTTACATACGGAACAAAACCTGCAGCATTTCTCGCAATTCGTACGATGCATCAGCTTTCTATAGATGAAGAAGATTCTTTCCCGCTAGGTGCAGAAATTGTCAGGCGTGACTTTTATGTCGATGATTTGATATCGGGCGGAAATTCAGTGGCCGAAGTTAATGAAATTAGGAAGCAAGTTTCTCATCTATTACAAAAAGGCAATTTTCAAATAAGGAAATGGTGCTCAAATGACTGCTCTGTTTTAGATGAAGTGCCACTTGCTGATCGTGAGACCTTCCTGGAATTTCATGATGGCACGGATATAACTAAGACGTTAGGACTGGTATGGAATCCAGACCTAGACAACTTTGTTTTTACATTTTCGCACATTAGTGACAACAAGCCAATATCTAAAAGAAATATTTTATCATCCATCGCCCGATTTTATGACCCGCTGGGACTAGTTGGACCTATAATAACAAGGGCTAAAGTTTTTATGCAAATGCTATGGAAGGATAAATTAGAGTGGGATGAAAGTTTGCCCCAGCATTTGCACTCAGTTTGGCAGCAATACGTATCTACATTTAATCTTGTTGATAAATTTATATTTCCAAGATTTGTTTCCATTGCAGGCTCCAGTGTTCAAATCCACGCATTTTGCGATGCCAGCCTTTCTGCATATGGAGCTTGTGTGTATGCGAGATCAGAATTGCAAGGCCAGGTGAAAATTGTGTTGCTATGCTCAAAATCGCGTGTAGCCCCATTGAAGGTTCTAACAATACCTAAGTTAGAGTTATCTGCTGCAGCGCTGCTTGCAGAACTTTTACAAACGATTTCATCTGCGCTTGGTACTGAATACCAGTATCACTGTTGGACTGATTCAATGATCGTTTTGTCATGGCTTCGGGAGGAATCATCCAACTATAACATATTCGTCGCTAACAGAGTAAGTCTTATACAAAAGATAACAAAAAATATGATATGGCACCATGTTCCGACGGCATTCAATCCAGCCGATATTTTGTCAAGAGGAGCTACTCCTGAAGAACTCCTTAAATCCAGTCTATGGAAAGAGGGTCCAGATTTTTTGACTAAAGGTCCAGAGCTATGGCCAAAATCTTTTAACTTCATTGCAAATCTTCCAGAACGTCGTCGTGTTGCCCTATTAATCTCATCAAATTATGATTTATCGATTACATGCAAATACGCCAACTCATTTCCTAAGATTCAACGTACATTTGCTTACGTGTTTAGATTTTTGAATTCCATAAAAATGAAAAGTTTTGGAAAATTGTCAGAATACGAAATAAAGATGGGTACATATCTATTGATTCGAAATATACAGCGAACTAATTTTACCATGGAGTTCAAGGCTTTAAGAAAAAATGAAAATATACCATCATCCAGTAAACTTTTTTCACTTTCGCCCTTTTTGGATTCAAATGGATTGATCAGAGTAGGCGGACGTTTGCAGAATTCAATTTTGTCGTTTGAAGCACAACACCCAATTATAATACCAAAATCACATCCCGTCACTTCATCGTTGATTATGCATTACCATCAAAATTTATTGCATGCTGGGGCACAATGTTTACTCGCCAACATTCGTCAGAAATATTGGCCCATTGGAGGCAGAAAATATGTAAGTGCAGTTATAAATAAATGCATTCGATGCTTTCAAATTAAGCCAACAATAGCCGAACACTTAATGGGAAGTTTGCCAGAAGAACGGGTGAAGCCAAGTAGAGCATTTCAAGTAACTGGACTAGATTTTTGTGGACCGTTTTATTATAAGTCGGAAGTAAGGAATCGACCTCCTATAAAATCGTATGTTTGTATATTTGTGTGTTTCACAACAAAGGCGACACACTTAGAACTAGTGCCAGACTTATCAACTTCATCTTTTTTATTGTCGCTCAAAAGATTTGTTTCAATTCGTGGAAAGCCAAAAACTATCTGGTCTGATAATGCCACAAATTTTGTAGGGGCAAAAAACGAATTAGCAGACCTTCGGCAGTTATTTTTCGACCAATGGCAAATGGAGAGAATTTACACTCAGTGCTTGGAGGATGAAATTGAGTGGAAATTTATACCTCCTCGTTCACCACACTTCGGCGGCCTTTGGGAGGCCGCAGTGAAGTCGGCTAAGTACCATTTTTACCGCACCGTCGGCAAAAACATTTTAACATTCGATGAATTGCGAACCTTGATATGTCAAATTTCAGCAATACTAAATTTTCGACCATTGATTCCACTTACAGATGATCCAAATGATTTAGAAGTATTGACCCCCGGTCACTTTTTAGTAGGTGCACCACTAACAAGTTTTCCAGAACCTGACATCGGCAGTTTGAATATAAACACCTTATCTAGATGGCAAAAGGTTTGCTATATACAACAAATTTTTTGGAAAAAGTGGAGCTGTTCATATTTAAACCTATTGCAAGAACGTACGAAATGGAAGAGCAGCAAAAATAATATTGCAACTGGGGCTATGGTTCTCGTGAAAGACGATAATCTTCCACCACTAAAATGGAAAATGGGTCGGATTGTGGAAACTATATGTGGCAGTGATGGCATAGTGAGAGTCGCTATTGTTAAGACTTCCAATGGTGTTTCACGTCGTTCGGTGTCCAAACTAGCCCCTTTACCCATCGAAGATAACGCTGTTGAAAGTCAAAGCCTTCCAACGGGGGGAGGATGTTTTGAGAAACCACTGTGCGAGCAAAATTGTCCAAATAATTAGCAGCAGAAATATATGCAGCGACAGCAGCAGCATCAAATTCCCAAAGCATTGGTGCATCGCTATGCGTGCTCTCATCTACGAATTTGTATGTACATCGCTGTGTGTATGATTTTTACATTGCTAGCTAAATTGCAATTGTCAACCAAACATACCTACATGCATTGCATTGTTAAGGGCCATAAAATCTAGCGGTGTAACCAAAAAGAAAACGATCAATGCAATATACATACAAACATTTCATTTGCATATTGAATTTTGATTTTTAGTTTTTAGTTGCCAAGCAGAATTCAAATAAAACCAATTCGATCGCAAACTTTAAAAATTTCGTAGTTTTATTTTTTCGCACTAGCCTGTAAAAAAGCTTACAGGCTCTAACATCCTCAAAAAATCAAATTTTTTATATGAAAAACTTAAATTGGCCATATCTCCTTAAATATGCGTCCTAGAGCCAAAAGGAGGTTAATTCGTGACCACGCCCCAAAAATCAAAATTTTGATGAAAAACCTCAAAAAATCAAATTTTTTTATATGAAAAACTTAAATTGGCCATATCTCCTTAAATATGCGTCCTAGAGCCAAAAGGACCTTAATTCATGACCACACCCAAAAAATCAAAATTTTGATGAAAATCCTCAAAAATCAAATTTTTTATATGAAAAACTTAAATTGGCCATATCTCCTTAAATATGCGTCCTAGAGCCAAAAGGAGGTTAATTCGTGACCACGCCCCAAAAATCAAAATTTTGATGAAAAACCTCAAAAAATCAAATTTTTTTATATGAAAAACTTAAATTGGCCATATCTCCTTATATATGCGTCCTAGAGCCAAAAGGACCTTAATTCATGACCACCCCCAAAAAATCAAAATTTTGATGAAATTCCTCAAAAAATCAAATTTTTTATATGAAAAACTTAAATTGGCCATATCTCCTTAAATATGCGTCCTAGAGCCAAAAGGACCTTAATTCATGACCACCCCCAAAAAATCAAAATTTTGATGAAAATCCTAAAAAAATCAAATTTTTTATATGAAAAACTTAAATTGGCTATATCTCCTTAAATATGCGTCCTAATGCCAAAAGGACCTTAATTCATGACCACCCCCCAAAAATCAAAATTTTGATGAAAATCCTCAAAAAATCAAATTTTTTATATGGAAAACTTAAATTGGCCATATCTCCTTAAATATGCGTCCTAGAACCAAAAGGAGGTTAATTCGTGACCACCCCCCAAAAATCAAAATTTTGATGAAAATCCTCAAAAAATCAAATTTTTTATATGAAAAACTTAAATTGGCCATATCTCCTTAAATATGCGTCCTAGAGCCAAAAGGACCTTAATTCATGACCACCCCCAAAAATCAAAATTTTGATGAAAATCCTAAAAAAATCAAATTTTTTATATGAAAAACTTAAATTGGCCATATCTCCTTAAATATGCGTCCTTGAGCCAAAAGGACCTTAATTCGTGACCACCCCCAAAAAATCAAAATTTTGATGAAAATCCTCAAAAAATCAAATTTTTTATATGAAAAACTTAAATTGGCCATATCTCCTTAAATATGCGTCCTAGAGCCAAAAGGAGGTTAATTCGTGACCAAACCCCAAAAATCAAAATTTTGATGAAAATCCTCAAAAAATCAAATTTTTTATATGAAAAACTTAAATTGGCCATATCTCCTTAAATATGCGTCCTAGAGCCAAAAGGACCTTAATTCATGACCACACCCAAAAAATCAAAATTTTGATGAAAATCCTCAAAAATCAAATTTTTTATATGAAAAACTTAAATTGGCCATATCTCCTTAAATATGCGTCCTAGAGCCAAAAGGAGGTTAATTCGTGACCACGCCCCAAAAATCAAAATTTTGATGAAAAACCTCACAAAATCAAATTTTTTTATATGAAAAACTTAAATTGGCCATATC
Source organism: Haematobia irritans (assembly GCF_050003625.1). Lineage (NCBI taxonomy): Eukaryota > Metazoa > Arthropoda > Insecta > Diptera > Muscidae > Haematobia > Haematobia irritans. Next base: position 218,429,698 of record NC_134398.1, on the reverse strand, counting down.
TCCTTAAATATGCGTCCTAGAGCCAAAAGGACCTTAATTCATGACCACCCCCAAAAAATCAAAATTTTGATGAAATTCCTCAAAAAATCAAAGTTTTTATATGAAAAACTTAAATTGGCCATATCTCCTTAAATATGCGTCCTAGAGCCAAAAGGAGGTTAATTCGTGACCATACACCAAAAATCAAAATTTTGATGAAAATCCTAAAAAAATCAAATTTTTTATATGAAAAACTTAAATTGGCTATATCTCCTTAAATATGCGTCCTAATGCCAAAAGGACCTTAATTCATGACCACCCCCCAAAAATCAAAATTTTGATGAAAATCCTCAAAAAATCAAATTTTTTATATGGAAAACTTAAATTGGCCATATCTCCTTAAATATGCGTCCTAGAGCCAAAAGGAGGTTAATTCGTGACCAAACCCCAAAAATCAAAATTTTGATGAGAATCCTAAAAAAATCAAATTTTTTATATGAAAAACTTAAATTGGCCATATCTCCTTAAATATGCGTCCTAGAGCCAAAAGGACCTTAATTCATGACCACCCCCAAAAATCAAAATTTTGATGAAAATCCTAAAAAAATCAAATTTTTTATATGAAAAACTTAAATTGGCCATATTTCCTTAAATATGCGTCCTAGAGCCAAAAGGAGGTTAATTCGTGACCACCCCCCAAAAATCAAAATTTTGATGAAAAACCTCAAAAAATCAAATTTTTTATATGAAAAACTTAAATTGGCCATATCTCCTTAAATATGCGTCCTAGAGCCAAAAGGACCTTAATTCATGACCACCCCCAAAAAATCAAAATTTTGATGAAAATCCTCAAAAAATCAAATTTTTTATATGAAAAACTTAAATTGGCCATATCTCCTTAAATATGCGTCCTAGAGCCAAAAGGACCTTAATTCGTGACCACCCCCCAAAAATCAAAATTTTGATGAAAATCCTCAAAAAATCAAATTTTTTATATGAAAAACTTAAATTGGCCATATCTCCTTAAATATGCGTCCTAGAGCCAAAAGGAGGTTAATTCGTGACCACGCCCCAAAAATCAAAATTTTGATGAAAAACCTCAAAAAATCAAATTTTTTATATGAAAAACTTAAATTGGCCATATCTCCTTAAATATGCGTCCTAGAGCCAAAAGGACCTTAATTCATGACCACCCCCAAAAAATCAAAATTTTGATGAAAATCCTAAAAAAATCTAATTTTTTATATGAAAAACTTAAATTGGCCATATCTCCTTAAATATGCGTCCTAGAGCCAAAAGGAGGGTAATTCGTGACCAAACCCCAAAAATCAACATTTTGATGAAAAACCTCAAAAAGTCAAATTTTTTATATGAAAAACTTAAATTGGCCATATCTCCTTAAATATGCGTCCTAGAGCCAAAAGGACCTTAATTCATGACCACACCCAAAAAATCAAAATTTTGATTAAAATCCTAAAAAAATCAAATTTTTTATATGAAAAACTTACATTGGCCATATCTCCTTAAATATGCGTCCTAGAGCCAAAAGGACCTTAATTCATGACCACCCCCCAAAAATCAAAATTTTGATGAAAAACCTCAAAAAGTCAAATTTTTTATATGAAAAACTTAAATTGGTCATATTTCCTTAAATATGCGTCCTAGAGCCAAAAGGAGGTTAATTCGTGACCACCCCCCAAAAATCAAAATTTTGATGAAAAACCTCAAAAAATCAAATTTTTTATATGAAAAACTTAAATTGGCCATATCTCTTTAAATATGCGTCCTAGAGCCAAAAGGACCTTAATTCATGACCACCCCCAAAAAATCAAAATTTTGATGAAAATCCTCAAAAAATAAAAATTTTTATATGAAAAACTTAAATTGGCCATATCTCCTTAAATATGCGTCCTAGAGCCAAAAGGACCTTAATTCGTGACCACCCCCCAAAAATCAAAATTTTGATGAAAATCCTCAAAAAATCAAATTTTTTATATGAAAAACTTAAATTGGCCATATCTCCTTAAATATGCGTCCTAGAGCCAAAAGGACCTTAATTCGTGACCACCCCCCAAAAATCAAAATTTTGATGAAAAACCTCAAAAAGTCAAATTTTTTATATGAAAAACTTAAATTGGCCATATCTCCTTAAATATGCGTCCTAGAGCCAAAAGGACCTTAATTCATGACCACACCCAAAAAATCAAAATTTTGATGAAAATCCTCAAAAAATAAAATTTTTTATATGAAAAACTTAAATTGGCCATATCTCCTTAAATATGCGTCCTAGAGCCAAAAGGAGGTTAATTCGTGACCACGCCCCAAAAATCAAAATTTTGATGAAAAACCTCAAAAAATCAAATATTTTATATGAAAAACTTAAATTGGCCATATCTCCTTAAATATGCGTCCTAGAGCCAAAAGGACCTTAATTCATGACCACACCCAAAAAATCAAAATTTTGATGAAAATCCTCAAAAAATCAAATTTTTTATATGAAAAACTTAAATTGGCCATATCTCCTTAAATATGCGTCCTAGAGCCAAAAGGAGGTTAATTCGTGACCACGCCCCAAAAATCAAAATTTTGATGAAAAACCTCAAAAAATCAAATTTTTTATATGAACAACTTAAATTGGCCATATCTCCTTAAATATGCGTCCTAGAGCCAAAAGGACCTTAATTCATGACCACACCCCAAAAATCAAAATTTTGATGAAAATCCTCAAAAAATCAAATTTTTTATATGGAAAACTTAAATTGGCCATATCTCCTTAAATGTGCGTCCTAGAGCCAAAAGGAGGTTAATTCGTGACCAAACCCCAAAAATCAAAATTTTGATGAAGATCCTAAAAAAAATCAAATTTTTTATATGAAAAACTTAAATTGGCCATATCTCCTTAAATATGCGTACTAGAGCCAAAAGGACCTTAATTCATGACCACCCCCCAAAAATCAAAATTTTGATGAAAATCCTCAAAAAATCAAATTTTTTATATGAAAAACTTAAATTGGCCATATCTCCTTAAATATGCGTCCTAGAGCCAAAAGGACCTTAATTCATGACCACCCTCAAAAAATCAAAATTTTGATGAAAATCCTCAAAAAATCAAATTTTTCATATGAAAAACTTAAATTGGCAATATCTCCTTAAATATGCGTCCTAGAGCCAAAAGGACCTTAATTCATGACCACCCCCAAAAAATCAAAATTTTGATGAAAATCCTCAAAAAATCAAATTTTTTATATGAAAAACTTAAATTGGCCATATCTCCTTAAATATGCGTCCTAGAGCCAAAAGGAGGTTAATTCGTGACCACGCCCCAAAAATCAAAATTTTGATGAAAAACCTCAAAAAATCAAATATTTTATATGAAAAACTTAAATTGGCCATATCTCCTTAAATATGCGTCCTAGAGCCAGAAGGACCTTAATTCATGACCACCCCCCAAAAATCAAAATTTTGATGAAAATCCTCAAAAAATCAAATTTTTTATATGGAAAACTTAAATTGGCCATATCTCCTTAAATATGCGTCCTAGAGCCAAAAGGAGGTTAATTCGTGACCCAACCCCACAAATCAAAATTTTGATGAAAATCCTAACAAAATCAAAAGGACCTTAATTCATGACCACCCCCCAAAAATCAAAATTTTGATGAAAATCTTCAAAAAATCAAATTTTTTATATGAAAAACTTAAATTGGCCATATCTCCTTAAATATGCGTCCTAGAGCCAAAAGGACCTTAATTCATGACCACCCCCAAAAAATCAAAATTTTGATGAAAATCCTCAAAAAATCAAATTTTTCATATGAAAAACTTAAATTGGCAATATCTCCTTAAATATGCGTCCTAGAGCCAAAAGGACCTTAATTCATGACCACCCCCAAAAAATCAAAATTTTGATGAAAATCCTCAAAAAATCAAATTTTTTATATGAAAAACTTAAATTGGCCATATCTCCTTAAATATGCGTCCTAGAGCCAAAAGGAGGTTAATTCGTGACCACCCCCCAAAAATCAAAATTTTGATGAAAAACCTCAAAAAATCAAATTTTTTATATGAAAAACTTAAATTGGCCATATCTCCTTAAATATGCGTCCTAGAGCCAAAAGGACCTTAATTCATGACCACCCCCCAAAAATCAAAATTTTGATGAAAATCCTCAAAAAATCAAATTTTTTATATGAAAAACTTAAATTGGCCATATCTCCTTAAATATGCGTCCTAGAGCCAAAAGGACCTTAATTCATGACCACCCCCCAAAAATCAAAATTTTGATGAAAATCCTCAAAAAATCAAATTTTTTTATATGAAAAACTTAAATTGGCCATATCTCCTTAAATATGCGTCCTAGAGCCAAAAGGACCTTAATTCATGACCACCCCCAAAAAATCAAAATTTTGATGAAAATCCTCAAAAAATCAAATTTTTTATATGAAAAACTTAAATTGGCCATATCTCCTTAAATATGCGTCCTAGAGCCAAAAGGACCTTAATTCATGACCACCCCCAAAAAATCAAAATTTTGATGAAAATCATCAAAAAATCAAATTTTTTATATGAAAAACTTAAATTGGCCATATCTCCTTAAATATGCGTCCTAGAGCCAAAAGGAGGTTAATTCGTGACCAAACCCCAAAAATCAAAATTTTGATGAAAATCCTAAAAAAATCAAATTTTTTATATGAAAAACTTAAATTGGCCATATCTCCTTAAATATGCGTCCTAGAGCCAAAAGGAGGTTAATTCGTGACCAAACCCAAAAAATCAAAATTTTGATGAAAATCCTAAAAAAATCAAATTTTTGATATGAAAAACTTAATTTGGCCATATCTCCTTAAATATGCGTCCTAGAGCCAAAAGGACCTTAATTCATGACCACCCCCCAAAAATCAAAATTTTGATGAAAATCCTCAAAAAATCAAATTTTTTATATGAAAAACTTAAATTGGCCATATCTCCTTAAATATGCGTCCTAGAGCCAAAAGGACCTTAATTCATGACCACCCCCAAAAAATCAAAATTTTGATGAAAATCCTCTAAAAATCAAATTTTTTATATGAAAAACTCAACTTGGCAATATCTCCTTAAATATGCGTCCTAGAGCCAAAATGACCCAAAAATCAAAATTTTGAAGAAAATCCTAAAAAAATCAAATTTTTTATATGAAAAACTTAAATTGGCCATATCTCCTTAAATATGCGTCCTAGAGCCAAAAGGACCTTAATTCATGACCACCCCCAAAAAATCAAAATTTTGATGAAAATCCTCAAAAAATCAAATTTTTTATATGAAAAACTTAAATTGGCCATATCTCCTTAAATATGCGTCCTAGAGCCAAAAGGACCTTAATTCATGACCACCCCCAAAAAATCAAAATTTTGATGAAAATCATCAAAAAATCAAATTTTTTATATGAAAAACTTAAATTGGCCATATCTCCTTAAATATGCGTCCTAGAGCCAAAAGGAGGTTAATTCGTGACCAAACCCCAAAAATCAAAATTTTGATGAAAATCCTAAAAAAATCAAATTTTTTATATGAAAAACTTAAATTGGCCATATCTCCTTAAATATGCGTCCTAGAGCCAAAAGGACCTTAATTCATGACCACCCCCCAAAAATCAAAATTTTGATGAAAATCCTCAAAAAATCAAATTTTTTATATGAAAAACTTAAATTGGCCATATCTCCTTAAATATGCGTCCTAGAGCCAAAAGGACCTTAATTCATGACCACCCCCAAAAAATCAAAATTTTGATGAAAATCCTCTAAAAATCAAATTTTTTATATGAAAAACTCAACTTGGCAATATCTCCTTAAATATGCGTCCTAGAGCCAAAAGGACCCAAAAATCAAAATTTTGAAGAAAATCCTAAAAAAATCAAATTTTTTATATGAAAAACTTAAATTGGCCATATCTCCTTAAATATGCGTCCTAGAGCCAAAAGGACCTTAATTCATGACCACCCCCAAAAAATCAAAATTTTGATGAAAATCCTCAAAAAATCAAATTTTTTATATGAAAAACTTAAATTGGCCATATCTCCTTAAATATGCGTCCTAGAGCCAAAAGGACCTTAATTCATGACCACCCCCAAAAAATCAAAATTTTGATGAAAATCATCAAAAAATCAAATTTTTTATATGAAAAACTTAAATTGGCCATATCTCCTTAAATATGCGTCCTAGAGCCAAAAGGAGGTTAATTCGTGACCAAACCCCAAAAATCAAAATTTTGATGAAAATCCTAAAAAAATCAAATTTTTTATATGAAAAACTTAAATTGGCCATATCTCCTTAAATATGCGTCCTAGAGCCAAAAGGAGGTTAATTCGTGACCAAACCCAAAAAATCAAAATTTTGATGAAAATCCTAAAAAAATCAAATTTGTGATATGAAAAACTTAATTTGGCCATATCTCCTTAAATATGCGTCCTAGAGCCAAAAGGACCTTAATTCATGACCACCCCCCAAAAATCAAAATTTTGATGAAAATCCTCAAAAAATCAAATTTTTTATATGAAAAACTTAAATTGGCCATATCTCCTTAAATATGCGTCCTAGAGCCAAAAGGACCTTAATTCATGACCACCCCCAAAAAATCAAAATTTTGATGAAAATCCTCTAAAAATCAAATTTTTTATATGAAAAACTCAACTTGGCAATATCTCCTTAAATATGCGTCCTAGAGCCAAAAGGACCCAAAAATCAAAATTTTGAAGAAAATCCTAAAAAAATCAAATTTTTTATATGAAAAACTTAAATTGGCCATATCTCCTTAAATATGCGTCCTAGAGCCAAAAGGAGGTTAATTCGTGACCACGCCCCAAAAATCAAAATTTTGATGAAAAACCTCAAAAAATCAAATTTTTTATATGAAAAACTTAAATTGGCCATATCTCCTTAAATATGCGTCCTAGAGCCAAAAGGACCTTAATTCATGACCACCCCCAAAAAATCAAAATTTTGATGAAAATCCTCAAAAAATCAAATTTTTTATATGAAAAACTTAAATTGGCCATATCTCCTTAAATATGCGTCCTAGAGCCAAAAGGAGGTTAATTCGTGACCACGCCCCAAAAATCAAAATTTTGATGAAAAACCTCAAAAAATCAAATTTTTTATATGAAAAACTTAAATTGGCCATATCTCCTTAAATATGCGTCCTAGAGCCAAAAGGACCTTAATTCATGACCACCCCCCAAAAATCAAAATTTTGATGAAAATCCTCAAAAAATCAAATTTTTTATATGAAAAACTTAAATTGGCCATATCTCTTTAAATATGCGTCCTAGAGCCAAAAGGAGGTTAATTCGTGACCAAACCCCAAAAATCAAAATTTTGATGAAAATCCTAAAAAAATCAAATTTTTTATATGAAAAACTTAAATTGGCCATACTCCTTAAATATGCGTCCTAGAGCCAAAAGGAGGTTAATTCGTGACCAAACCCAAAAAATCAAAATTTTGATGAAAATCCTAAAAAAATCAAATTTTTGATATGAAAAACTTAATTTGGCCATATCTCCTTAAATATGCGTCCTAGAGCCAAAAGGACCTTAATTCATGACCACCCCCCAAAAATCAAAATTTTGATGAAAATCCTCAAAAAATCAAATTTTTTATATGAAAAACTTAAATTGGCCATATCTCCTTAAATATGCGTCCTAGAGCCAAAAGGACCTTAATTCATGACCACCCCCAAAAAATCAAAATTTTGATGAAAATCCTCTAAAAATCAAATTTTTTATATGAAAAACTCAACTTGGCAATATCTCCTTAAATATGCGTCCTAGAGCCAAAAGGACCCAAAAATCAAAATTTTGAAGAAAATCCTAAAAAAATCAAATTTTTTATATGAAAAACTTAAATTGGCCATATCTCCTTAAATATGCGTCCTAGAGCCAAAAGGAGGTTAATTCGTGACCAAACCCCAAAAATCAAAATTTTGATGAAAATCCTCAAAAAATCAAATTTTTTATATGAAAAACTTAAATTGGCCATATCTCCTTAAATATGCGTCCTAGAGCCAAAAGGACCTTAATTCATGACCACCCCCCAAAAATCAAAATTTTGATGAAAATCCTCAAAAAATCAAATTTTTTATATGAAAAACTTAAATTGGCCATATCTCCTTAAATATGCGTCCTAGAGCCAAAAGGACCTTAATTCATGACCACCCCCAAAAAATCAAAATTTTGATGAAAATCCTCAAAAAATCAAATTTTTTATATGAAAAACTTAAATTGGCCATATCTCCTTAAATATGCGTCCTAGAGCCAAAAGGAGGTTAATTCGTGACCACGCCCCAAAAATCAAAATTTTGATGAAAAACCTCAAAAAATCAAATTTTTTATATGAAAAACTTAAATTGGCCATATCTCCTTAAATATGCGTCCTAGAGCCAAAAGGACCTTAATTCATGACCACCCCCAAAAAATCAAAATTTTGGAGAAAATCCTAAAAAAATCAAATTTTTTATATGAAAAACTTAAATTGGCCATATCTCCTTAAATATGCGTCCTAGAGCCAAAAGGACCTTAATTCATGACCACCCCCAAAAAATCAAAATTTTGATGAAAATCCTCAAAAACTCAAATTTTTTATATGAAAAACTTAAATTGGCCATATCTCCTTAAATATGCGTCCTAGAGCCAAAAGGACCTTAATTCATGACCACCCCCCAAAAATCAAAATTTTGATGAAAATCCTCAAAAAATCAAATTTTTTATATGAAAAACTTAAATTGGCCATATCTCTTTAAATATGCGTCCTAGAGCCAAAAGGAGGTTAATTCGTGACCAAACCCCAAAAATCAAAATTTTGATGAAAACCCTAAAAAAATCAAATTTTTTATATGAAAAACTTAAATTGGCCATATCTCCTTAAATATGCGTCCTAGAGCCAAAAGGAGGTTAATTCGTGACCAAACCCAAAAAATCAAAATTTTGATGAAAATCCTAAAAAAATCAAATTTTTGATATGAAAAACTTAATTTGGCCATATCTCCTTAAATATGCGTCCTAGAGCCAAAAGGACCTTAATTCATGACCACCCCCCAAAAATCAAAATTTTGATGAAAATCCTCAAAAAATCAAATTTTTTATATGAAAAACTTAAATTGGCCATATCTCCTTAAATATGCGTCCTAGAGCCAAAAGGACCTTAATTCATGACCACCCCCAAAAAATCAAAATTTTGATGAAAATCCTCTAAAAATCAAATTTTTTATATGAAAAACTTAAATTGGCCATATCTCCTTAAATATGCGTCCTAGAGCCAAAAGGACCTTAATTCATGACCACCCCCCAAAAATCAAAATTTTGATGAAAATCCTCTAAAAATCAAATTTTTTATATGAAAAACTCAACTTGGCAATATCTCCTTAAATATGCGTCCTAGAGCCAAAAGGACCCAAAAATCAAAATTTTGAAGAAAATCCTAAAAAAATCAAATTTTTTATATGAAAAACTTAAATTGGCCATATCTCCTTAAATATGCGTCCTAGAGCCAAAAGGAGGTTAATTCGTGACCAAACCCCAAAAATCAAAATTTTGATGAAAATCCTCAAAAAATCAAATTTTTTATATGAAAAACTTAAATTGGCCATATCTCCTTAAATATGCGTCCTAGAGCCAAAAGGACCTTAATTCATGACCACCCCCCAAAAATCAAAATTTTGATGAAAATCCTCAAAAAATCAAATTTTTTATATGAAAAACTTAAATTGGCCATATCTCCTTAAATATGCGTCCTAGAGCCAAAAGGACCTTAATTCATGACCACCCCCAAAAAATCAAAATTTTGATGAAAATCCTCAAAAAATCAAATTTTTTATATGAAAAACTTAAATTGGCCATATCTCCTTAAATATGCGTCCTAGAGCCAAAAGGAGGTTAATTCGTGACCACGCCCCAAAAATCAAAATTTTGATGAAAAACCTCAAAAAATCAAATTTTTTATATGAAAAACTTAAATTGGCCATATCTCCTTAAATATGCGTCCTAGAGCCAAAAGGACCTTAATTCATGACCACCCCCAAAAAATCAAAATTTTGGAGAAAATCCTAAAAAAATCAAATTTTTTATATGAAAAACTTAAATTGGCCATATCTCCTTAAATATGCGTCCTAGAGCCAAAAGGACCTTAATTCATGACCACCCCCAAAAAATCAAAATTTTGATGAAAATCCTCAAAAACTCAAATTTTTTATATGAAAAACTTAAATTGGCCATATCTCCTTAAATATGCGTCCTAGAGCCAGAAGGACCTTAATTCATGACCACCCCCAAAAAATCAAAATTTTGATGAAAATCCTCAAAAAATCAAATTTTTTATATGAAAAACTTAAATTGGCCATATCTCCTTAAATATGCGTCCTAGAGCCAAAAGGACCTTAATTCATGACCACCCCCCAAAAATCAAAATTTTGATGAAAATCCTCAAAAAATCAAATTTTTTATATGAAAAACTTAAATTGGCCATATCTCTTTAAATATGCGTCCTAGAGCCAAAAGGAGGTTAATTCGTGACCAAACCCCAAAAATCAAAATTTTGATGAAAACCCTAAAAAAATCAAATTTTTTATATGAAAAACTTAAATTGGCCATATCTCCTTAAATATGCGTCCTAGAGCCAAAAGGAGGTTAATTCGTGACCAAACCCAAAAAATCAAAATTTTGATGAAAATCCTAAAAAAATCAAATTTGTGATATGAAAAACTTAATTTGGCCATATCTCCTTAAATATGCGTCCTAGAGCCAAAAGGACCTTAATTCATGACCACCCCCCAAAAATCAAAATTTTGATGAAAATCCTCAAAAAATCAAATTTTTTATATGAAAAACTTAAATTGGCCATATCTCCTTAAATATGCGTCCTAGAGCCAAAAGGACCTTAATTCATGACCACCCCCAAAAAATCAAAATTTTGATGAAAATCCTCTAAAAATCAAATTTTTTATATGAAAAACTTAACTTGGCAATATCTCCTTAAATATGCGTCCTAGAGCCAAAAGGAGGTTAATTCGTGACCAAACCCCAAAAATCAAAATTTTGATGAAAATCCTAAAAAAATCAAATTTTTTATATGAAAAACTTAAATTGGCCATATCTCCTTAAATATGCGTCCTAGAGCCAAAAGGACCTTAATTCATGACCACCCCCCAAAAATCAAAATTTTGATGAAAATCCTCAAAAAATCAAATTTTTTATATGAAAAACTTAAATTGGCCATATCTCCTTAAATATGCGTCCTAGAGCCAAAAGGAGGTTAATTCGTGACCAAACCCCAAAAATCAAAATTTTGATGAAAATCCTAAAAAAAAATCAAATTTTTTATATGAAAAACTTAAATTGGCCATATCTCCTTAAATATGCGTCCTAGAGCCAAAAGGACCTTAATTCATGACCACCCCCCAAAAATCAAAATTTTGATGAAAATCCTCAAAAAATCAAATTTTTTATATGAAAAACTTAAATTGGCCATATCTCGTTAAATATGCGTCCTAGAGCCAAAAGGACCTTAATTCATGACCACCCCCAAAAAATCAAAATTTTGATGAAAATCCTCAAAAAATCAAATTTTTTATATGAAAAACTTAAATTGGCCATATCTCCTTAAATATGCGTCCTAGAGCCAAAAGGAGGTTAATTCGTGACCACGCCCCAAAAATCAAAATTTTGATGAAAAACCTCAAAAAATCAAATTTTTTATATGAAAAACTTAAATTGGCCATATCTCCTTAAATATGCGTCCTAGAGCCAAAAGGACCTTAATTCATGACCACCCCCAAAAAATCAAAATTTTGGAGAAAATCCTAAAAAAATCAAATTTTTTATATGAAAAACTTAAATTGGCCATATCTCCTTAAATATGCGTCCTAGAGCCAAAAGGACCTTAATTCATGACCACCCCCAAAAAATCAAAATTTTGATGAAAATCCTCAAAAACTCAAATTTTTTATATGAAAAACTTAAATTGGCCATATCTCCTTAAATATGCGTCCTAGAGCCAAAAGGACCTTAATTCATGACCACCCCCAAAAAATCAAAATTTTGATGAAAATCCTCAAAAAATCAAATTTTTTATATGAAAAACTTAAATTGGCCATATCTCCTTAAATATGCGTCCTAGAGCCAAAAGGAGGTTAAATCGTGACCAAACCCCAAAAATCAAAATTTTGATGAAAATCCTAAAAAAATCAAATTTTTTATATGAAAAACTTAAATTGGCCATATCTCCTTAAATATGCGTCCTAGAGCCAAAAGGACCTTAATTCATGACCACCCCCCAAAAATCAAAATTTTGATGAAAATCCTCAAAAAATCAAATTTTTTATATGAAAAACTTAAATTGGCCATATCTCCTTAAATATGCGTCCTAGAGCCAAAAGGAGGTTAATTCGTGACCAAACCCCAAAAATCAAAATTTTGATGAAAATCCTAAAAAAAATCAAATTTTTTATATGAAAAACTTAAATTGGCCATATCTCCTTAAATATGCGTCCTAGAGCCAAAAGGAGGTTAATTCGTGACCAAACCCCAAAAATCAAAATTTTGATGAAAACCCTAAAAAAATCAAATTTTTTATATGAAAAACTTAAATTGGCCATATCTCCTTAAATATGCGTCCTAGAGCCAAAAGGAGGTTAATTCGTGACCAAACCCAAAAAATCAAAATTTTGATGAAAATCCTAAAAAAATCAAATTTTTGATATGAAAAACTTAATTTGGCCATATCTCCTTAAATATGCGTCCTAGAGCCAAAAGGACCTTAATTCATGACCACCCCCCAAAAATCAAAATTTTGATGAAAATCCTCAAAAAATCAAATTTTTTATATGAAAAACTTAAATTGGCCATATCTCCTTAAATATGCGTCCTAGAGCCAAAAGGACCTTAATTCATGACCACCCCCAAAAAATCAAAATTTTGATGAAAATCCTCTAAAAATCAAATTTTTTATATGAAAAACTTAACTTGGCAATATCTCCTTAAATATGCGTCCTAGAGCCAAAAGGAGGTTAATTGTGACCAAACCCCAAAAATCAAAATTTTGATGAAAATCCTAAAAAAATCAAATTTTTTATATGAAAAACTTAAATTGGCCATATCTCCTTAAATATGCGTCCTAGAGCCAAAAGGACCTTAATTCATGACCACCCCCCAAAAATCAAAATTTTGATGAAAATCCTCAAAAAATCAAATTTTTTATATGAAAAACTTAAATTGGCCATATCTCCTTAAATATGCGTCCTAGAGCCAAAAGGAGGTTAATTCGTGACCAAACCCCAAAAATCAAAATTTTGATGAAAATCCTAAAAAAAATCAAATTTTTTATATGAAAAACTTAAATTGGCCATATCTCCTTAAATATGCGTCCTAGAGCCAAAAGGACCTTAATTCATGACCACCCCCCCAAAAATCAAAATTTTGATGAAAATCCTCAAAAAATCAAATTTTTTATATGAAAAACTTAAATTGGCCATATCTCCTTAAATATGCGTCCTAGAGCCAAAAGGACCTTAATTCATGACCACCCCCAAAAAATCAAAATTTTGATGAAAATCCTCAAAAAATCAAATTTTTTATATGAAAAACTTAAATTGGCCATATCTCCTTAAATATGCGTCCTAGAGCCAAAAGGACCTTAATTCGTGACCACCCCCCAAAAATCAAAATTTTGATGAGAATCGTAAAAAAATCAAATTTTTTATATGAAAAACTTAAATTGGCCATATCTCCTTAAATATGCGTGCTAGAGCCAAAAGGACCTTAATTCATGACCACCCCCCAAAAATCAAAATTTTGATGAAAATCCTCAAAAAATCAAATTTTTTATATGAAAAACTTAAATTGGCCTTATCTCCTTAAATATGCGTCCTAGAGCCAAAAGGAGGTTAATTCGTGGCCACGCCCCAAAAATCAAAATTTTGATGAAAAACCTCAAAAAATCAAATTTTTTATATGAAAAACTTAAATTGGCCATATCTCCTTAAATATGCGTCCTAGAGCCAAAAGGACCTTAATTCATGACCACCCCCAAAAATCAAAATTTTGATGAAAATCCTAAAAAAATCAAATTTTTTATATGAAAAACTTAAATTGGCCATATCTCCTTAAATATGCGTCCTAGAGCCAAAAGGACCTTAATTCATGACCACCCCCAAAAAATCAAAATTTTGATGAAAATCCTCAAAAAATCAAATTTTTTATATGAAAAACTTAAATTGGCCATATCTCCTTAAATATGCGTCCTAGAGCCAAAAGGACCTTAATTCGTGACCACCCCCCAAAAATCAAAATTTTGATGAAAATCCTCAAAAAATCAAATTTTTTATATGAAAAACTTAAATTGGCCATATCTCCTTAAATATGCGTCCTAGAGCCAAAAGGAGGTTAATTCGTGACCGCGCCCCAAAAATCAAAATTTTGATGAAAAACCTCAAAAAATCAAATTTTTTATATGAAAAACTTAAATTGGCCATATCTCCTTAAATATGCGTCCTAGAGCCAAAAGGACCTTAATTCATGACCGCCCCCAAAAAATCAAAATTTTGATGAAAATCCTAAAAAAATCTAATTTTTTATATGAAAAACTTAAATTGGCCATATCTCCTTAAATATGCGTCCTAGAGCCAAAAGGAGGTTAATTCGTGACCAAACCCCAAAAATCAAAATTTTGATGAAAAACCTCAAAAAGTCAAATTTTTTATATGAAAAACTTAAATTGGCCATATCTCCTTAAATATGCGTCCTAGAGCCAAAAGGACCTTAATTCATGACCACACCCAAAAAATCAAAATTTTGATGAAAATCCTAAAAAAATCAAATTTTTTATATGAAAAACTTAAATTGGCCATATCTCCTTAAATATGCGTCCTAGAGCCAAAAGGACCTTAATTCATGACCACCCCCCAAAAATCAAAATTTTGATGAAAATCCTCAAAAAATCAAATTTTTTATATGAAAAACTTAAATTGGCCATATCTCCTTAAATATGCGTCCTAGAGCCAAAAGGACCTTAATTCATGACCACCCCCAAAAAATCAAAATTTTAATGAAAATCCTCAAAAAATCAAATTTTTTATATGAAAAACTTAAATTGGCAATATCTCCTTAAATATGCGTCCTAGAGCCAAAAGGACCTTAATTCATGATCACCCTCAAAAAATCAAAATTTTGATGAAAATCCTCAAAAAATCAAATTTTTTATATGAAAAACTTAAATTGGCCATATTTCCTTAAATATGCGTCCTAGAGCCAAAAGGAGGTTAATTCGTGACCAAACCCCAAAAATCAAAATTTTGATGAAAATCCTAAAAAAAAATCAAATTTTTTATATGAAAAACTTAAATTGGCCATATCTCCTTAAATATGCGTCCTAGAGCCAAAAGGACCTTAATTCGTGACCACCCCCCAAAAATCAAAATTTTGATGAAAATCCTCAAAAAATCAAATTTTTTATATGAAAAACTTAAATTGGCCATATCTCCTTAAATATGCGTCCTAGAGCCAAAAGGAGGTTAATTCGTGACCGCGCCCCAAAAATCAAAATTTTGATGAAAAACCTCTAAAAATCAAATTTTTTATATGAAAAACTTAAATTGGCCATATCTCCTTAAATATGCGTCCTAGAGCCAAAAGGACCTTAATTCATGACCACCCCCAAAAAATCAAAATTTTGATGAAAATCCTAAAAAAATCAAATATTTTATATGAAAAACTTAAATTGGCCATATCTCCTTAAATATGCGTCCTAGAGCCAAAAGGACCTTAATTCATGACCACGCCCCAAAAATCAAAATTTTGATGAAAAACCTCAAAAAGTCAAATTTTTTATATGAAAAACTTAAATTGGCCATATCTCCTTAAATATGCGTCCTAGAGCCAAAAGGACCTTAATTCATGACCACACCCAAAAAATCAAAATTTTGATGAAAATCCTCAAAAAATCAAATTTTTTATATGAAAAACTTAAATTGGCCATATCTCAAATATGCGTCCTAGAGCCAAAAGGAGGTTAATTCGTGACCACGCCCCAAAAATCAAAATTTTGATGAAAAACCTCAAAAAATCAAATTTTTTATATGAAAAACTTAAATTGGCCATATCTCCTTAAATATGCGTCCTAGAGCCAAAAGGACCTTAATTCATGACCACCCCCCAAAAATCAAAATTTTGATGAAAATCCTCAAAAAATCAAATTTTTTATATGAAAAACTTAAATTGGCCATATCTCCTTAAATATGCGTCCTAGAGCCAAAAGGACCTTAATTCATGACCACCCCCCAAAAATCAAAATTTTGATGAAAATCCTCAAAAAATCAAATTTTTTATATGAAAAACTTAAATTGGCCATATCTCCTTAAATATGCGTCCTAGAGCCAAAAGGACCTTAATTCATGACCACCCCCCAAAAATCAAAATTTTGATGAAAATCCTCAAAAAATCAAATTTTTTTATATGAAAAACTTAAATTGGCCATATCTCCTTAAATATGCGTCCTAGAGCCAAAAGGACCTTAATTCATGACCACCCCCAAAAAATCAAAATTTTGATGAAAATCCTCAAAAACTCAAATTTTTTATATGAAAAACTTAAATTGGCCATATCTCCTTAAATATGCGTCCTAGAGCCAAAAGGACCTTAATTCATGACCACCCCCCAAAAATCAAAATTTTGATGAAAATCCTCAAAAAATCAAATTTTTTATATGAAAAACTTAAATTGGCCATATCTCCTTAAATATGCGTCCTAGAGCCAAAAGGACCTTAATTCATGACCACCCCCAAAAAATCAAAATTTTGATGAAAATCCTCTAAAAATCAAATTTTTTATATGAAAAACTTAACTTGGCAATATCTCCTTAAATATGCGTCCTAGAGCCAAAAGGACCCAAAAATCAAAATTTTGAAGAAAATCCTAAAAAAATCAAATTTTTTATATGAAAAACTTAAATTGGCCATATCTCCTTAAATATGCGTCCTAGAGCCAAAAGGAGGTTAATTCGTGACCAAACCCCAAAAATCAAAATTTTGATGAAAATCCTCAAAAAATCAAATTTTTTATATGAAAAACTTAAATTGGCCATATCTCCTTAAATATGCGTCCTAGAGCCAAAAGGACCTTAATTCATGACCACCCCCCAAAAATCAAAATTTTGATGAAAATCCTCAAAAAATCAAATTTTTTATATGAAAAACTTAAATTGGCCATATCTCCTTAAATATGCGTCCTAGAGCCAAAAGGACCTTAATTCATGACCACCCCCAAAAAATCAAAATTTTGATGAAAATCCTCAAAAAATCAAATTTTTTATATGAAAAACTTAAATTGGCCATATCTCCTTAAATATGCGTCCTAGAGCCAAAAGGAGGTTAATTCGTGACCACGCCCCAAAAATCAAAATTTTGATGAAAAACCTCAAAAAATCAAATTTTTTATATGAAAAACTTAAATTGGCCATATCTCCTTAAATATGCGTCCTAGAGCCAAAAGGACCTTAATTCATGACCACCCCCAAAAAATCAAAATTTTGGAGAAAATCCTAAAAAAATCAAATTTTTTATATGAAAAACTTAAATTGGCCATATCTCCTTAAATATGCGTCCTAGAGCCAAAAGGACCTTAATTCATGACCACCCCCAAAAAATCAAAATTTTGATGAAAATCCTCAAAAACTCAAATTTTTTATATGAAAAACTTAAATTGGCCATATCTCCTTAAATATGCGTCCTAGAGCCAAAAGGACCTTAATTCATGACCACCCCCAAAAAATCAAAATTTTGATGAAAATCCTCAAAAAATCAAATTTTTTATATGAAAAACTTAAATTGGCCATATCTCCTTAAATATGCGTCCTAGAGCCAAAAGGAGGTTAATTCGTGACCACGCCCCAAAAATCAAAATTTTGATGAAAAACCTCAAAAAATCAAATTTTTTATATGAAAAACTTAAATTGGCCATATCTCCTTAAATATGCGTCCTAGAGCCAAAAGGACCTTAATTCATGACCACCCCCAAAAAATCAAAATTTTGGAGAAAATCCTAAAAAAATCAAATTTTTTATATGAAAAACTTAAATTGGCCATATCTCCTTAAATATGCGTCCTAGAGCCAAAAGGACCTTAATTCATGACCACCCCCAAAAAATCAAAATTTTGATGAAAATCCTCAAAAACTCAAATTTTTTATATGAAAAACTTAAATTGGCCATATCTCCTTAAATATGCGTCCTAGAGCCAAAAGGACCTTAATTCATGACCACCCCCAAAAAATCAAAATTTTGATGAAAATCCTCAAAAAATCAAATTTTTTATATGAAAAACTTAAATTGGCCATATCTCCTTAAATATGCGTCCTAGAGCCAAAAGGACCTTAATTCATGACCACACCCAAAAAATCAAAATTTTGATGAAAATCCTCAAAAAATCAAATTTTTTATATGAAAAACTTAAATTGGCCATATCTCAAATATGCGTCCTAGAGCCAAAAGGAGGTTAATTCGTGACCACGCCCCAAAAATCAAAATTTTGATGAAAAACCTAAAAAAATCAAATTTTTTATATGAAAAACTTAAATTGGCCATATCTCCTTAAATATGCGTCCTAGAGCCAAAAGGACCTTAATTCATGACCACCCCCCAAAAATCAAAATTTTGATGAAAATCCTCAAAAAATCAAATTTTTTATATGAAAAACTTAAATTGGCCATATCTCTTTAAATATGCGTCCTAGAGCCAAAAGGAGGTTAATTCGTGACCAAACCCCAAAAATCAAAATTTTGATGAAAATCCTAAAAAAATCAAATTTTTTATATGAAAAACTTAAATTGGCCATATCTCCTTAAATATGCGTCCTAGAGCCAAAAGGAGGTTAATTCGTGACCAAACCCAAAAAATCAAAATTTTGATGAAAATCCTAAAAAAATCAAATTTTTGATATGAAAAACTTAATTTGGCCATATCTCCTTAAATATGCGTCCTAGAGCCAAAAGGACCTTAATTCATGACCACCCCCCAAAAATCAAAATTTTGATGAAAATCCTCAAAAAATCAAATTTTTTATATGAAAAACTTAAATTGGCCATATCTCCTTAAATATGCGTCCTAGAGCCAAAAGGACCTTAATTCATGACCACCCCCAAAAAATCAAAATTTTGATGAAAATCCTCTAAAAATCAAATTTTTTATATGAAAAACTCAACTTGGCAATATCTCCTTAAATATGCGTCCTAGAGCCAAAAGGACCCAAAAATCAAAATTTTGAAGAAAATCCTAAAAAAATCAAATTTTTTATATGAAAAACTTAAATTGGCCATATCTCCTTAAATATGCGTCCTAGAGCCAAAAGGAGGTTAATTCGTGACCAAACCCCAAAAATCAAAATTTTGATGAAAATCCTCAAAAAATCAAATTTTTTATATGAAAAACTTAAATTGGCCATATCTCCTTAAATATGCGTCCTAGAGCCAAAAGGACCTTAATTCATGACCACCCCCCAAAAATCAAAATTTTGATGAAAATCCTCAAAAAATCAAATTTTTTATATGAAAAACTTAAATTGGCCATATCTCCTTAAATATGCGTCCTAGAGCCAAAAGGACCTTAATTCATGACCACCCCCAAAAAATCAAAATTTTGATGAAAATCCTCAAAAAATCAAATTTTTTATATGAAAAACTTAAATTGGCCATATCTCCTTAAATATGCGTCCTAGAGCCAAAAGGAGGTTAATTCGTGACCACGCCCCAAAAATCAAAATTTTGATGAAAAACCTCAAAAAATCAAATTTTTTATATGAAAAACTTAAATTGGCCATATCTCCTTAAATATGCGTCCTAGAGCCAAAAGGACCTTAATTCATGACCACCCCCAAAAAATCAAAATTTTGGAGAAAATCCTAAAAAAATCAAATTTTTTATATGAAAAACTTAAATTGGCCATATCTCCTTAAATATGCGTCCTAGAGCCAAAAGGGCCTTAATTCATGACCACCCCCAAAAAATCAAAATTTTGATGAAAATCCTCAAAAACTCAAATTTTTTATATGAAAAACTTAAATTGGCCATATCTCCTTAAATATGCGTCCTAGAGCCAAAAGGACCTTAATTCATGACCACCCCCAAAAAATCAAAATTTTGATGAAAATCCTCAAAAAATCAAATTTTTTATATGAAAAACTTAAATTGGCCATATCTCCTTAAATATGCGTCCTAGAGCCAAAAGGACCTTAATTCATGACCACCCCCCAAAAATCAAAATTTTGATGAAAATCCTCAAAAAATCAAATTTTTTATATGAAAAACTTAAATTGGCCATATCTCTTTAAATATGCGTCCTAGAGCCAAAAGGAGGTTAATTCGTGACCAAACCCCAAAAATCAAAATTTTGATGAAAACCCTAAAAAAATCAAATTTTTTATATGAAAAACTTAAATTGGCCATATCTCCTTAAATATGCGTCCTAGAGCCAAAAGGAGGTTAATTCGTGACCAAACCCAAAAAATCAAAATTTTGATGAAAATCCTAAAAAAATCAAATTTTTGATATGAAAAACTTAATTTGGCCATATCTCCTTAAATATGCGTCCTAGAGCCAAAAGGACCTTAATTCATGACCACCCCCCAAAAATCAAAATTTTGATGAAAATCCTCAAAAAATCAAATTTTTTATATGAAAAACTTAAATTGGCCATATCTCCTTAAATATGCGTCCTAGAGCCAAAAGGAGGTTAATTCGTGACCAAACCCCAAAAATCAAAATTTTGATGAAAATCCTAAAAAAAAATCAAATTTTTTATATGAAAAACTTAAATTGGCCATATCTCCTTAAATATGCGTCCTAGAGCCAAAAGGACCTTAATTCATGACCACCCCCCAAAAATCAAAATTTTGATGAAAATCCTCAAAAAATCAAATTTTTTATATGAAAAACTTAAATTGGCCATATCTCCTTAAATATGCGTCCTAGAGCCAAAAGGACCTTAATTCATGACCACCCCCAAAAAATCAAAATTTTGATGAAAATCCTCAAAAAATCAAATTTTTTATATGAAAAACTTAAATTGGCCATATCTCCTTAAATATGCGTCCTAGAGCCAAAAGGAGGTTAATTCGTGACCACGCCCCAAAAATCAAAATTTTGATGAAAAACCTCAAAAAATCAAATTTTTTATATGAAAAACTTAAATTGGCCATATCTCCTTAAATATGCGTCCTAGAGCCAAAAGGACCTTAATTCATGACCACCCCCAAAAAATCAAAATTTTGGAGAAAATCCTAAAAAAATCAAATTTTTTATATGAAAAACTTAAATTGGCCATATCTCCTTAAATATGCGCCCTAGAGCCAAAAGGACCTTAATTCATGACCACCCCCAAAAAATCAAAATTTTGATGAAAATCCTCAAAAACTCAAATTTTTTATATGAAAAACTTAAATTGGCCATATCTCCTTAAATATGCGTCCTAGAGCCAAAAGGACCTTAATTCATGACCACCCCCAAAAAATCAAAATTTTGATGAAAATCCTCAAAAAATCAAATTTTTTATATGAAAAACTTAAATTGGCCATATCTCCTTAAATATGCGTCCTAGAGCCAAAAGGACCTTAATTCATGACCACCCCCCAAAAATCAAAATTTTGATGAAAATCCTCAAAAAATCAAATTTTTTATATGAAAAACTTAAATTGGCCATATCTCTTTAAATATGCGTCCTAGAGCCAAAAGGAGGTTAATTCGTGACCAAACCCCAAAAATCAAAATTTTGATGAAAACCCTAAAAAATCAAATTTTATATATGAAAAACTTAAATTGGCCATATCTCCTTAAATATGCGTCCTAGAGCCAAAAGGAGGTTAATTCGTGACCAAACCCAAAAAATCAAAATTTTGATGAAAATCCTAAAAAAATCAAATTTTTGATATGAAAAACTTAATTTGGCCATATCTCCTTAAATATGCGTCCTAGAGCCAAAAGGACCTTAATTCATGACCACCCCCCAAAAATCAAAATTTTGATGAAAATCCTCAAAAAATCAAATTTTTTATATGAAAAACTTAAATTGGCCATATCTCCTTAAATATGCGTCCTAGAGCCAAAAGGACCTTAATTCATGACCACCCCCAAAAAATCAAAATTTTGATGAAAATCCTCTAAAAATCAAATTTTTTATATGAAAAACTTAACTTGGCAATATCTCCTTAAATATGCGTCCTAGAGCCAAAAGGAGGTTAATTCGTGACCAAACCCCAAAAATCAAAATTTTGATGAAAATCCTAAAAAAATCAAATTTTTTATATGAAAAACTTAAATTGGCCATATCTCCTTAAATATGCGTCCTAGAGCCAAAAGGACCTTAATTCATGACCACCCCCCAAAAATCAAAATTTTGATGAAAATCCTCAAAAAATCAAATTTTTTATATGAAAAACTTAAATTGGCCATATCTCCTTAAATATGCGTCCTAGAGCCAAAAGGAGGTTAATTCGTGACCAAACCCCAAAAATCAAAATTTTGATGAAAATCCTAAAAAAAATCAAATTTTTTATATGAAAAACTTAAATTGGCCATATCTCCTTAAATATGCGTCCTAGAGCCAAAAGGACCTTAATTCATGACCACCCCCCAAAAATCAAAATTTTGATGAAAATCCTCAAAAAATCAAATTTTTTATATGAAAAACTTAAATTGGCCATATCTCCTTAAATATGCGTCCTAGAGCCAAAAGGACCTTAATTCATGACCACCCCCAAAAAATCAAAATTTTGATGAAAATCCTCAAAAAATCAAATTTTTTATATGAAAAACTTAAATTGGCCATATCTCCTTAAATATGCGTCCTAGAGCCAAAAGGACCTTAATTCGTGACCACCCCCCAAAAATCAAAATTTTGATGAGAATCGTAAAAAAATCAAATTTTTTATATGAAAAACTTAAATTGGC
This sequence comes from Haematobia irritans, assembly GCF_050003625.1. Lineage (NCBI taxonomy): Eukaryota > Metazoa > Arthropoda > Insecta > Diptera > Muscidae > Haematobia > Haematobia irritans. Next base: position 218,406,770 of record NC_134398.1, on the reverse strand, counting down.
CATATCTCCTTAAATATGCGTGCTAGAGCCAAAAGGACCTTAATTCATGACCACCCCCCAAAAATCAAAATTTTGATGAAAATCCTCAAAAAATCAAATTTTTTATATGAAAAACTTAAATTGGCCTTATCTCCTTAAATATGCGTCCTAGAGCCAAAAGGAGGTTAATTCGTGACCACCCCCCAAAAATCAAAATTTTGATGAAAAACCTCAAAAAATCAAATTTTTTATATGAAAAACTTAAATTGGCCATATCTCCTTAAATATGCGTCCTAGAGCCAAAAGGACCTTAATTCATGACCACCCCCAAAAAATCAAAATTTTGATGAAAATCCTCAAAAAATCAAATTTTTTATATGAAAAACTTAAATTGGCCATATCTCCTTAAATATGCGTCCTAGAGCCAAAAGGACCTTAATTCGTGACCACCCCCCAAAAATCAAAATTTTGATGAAAATCCTCAAAAAATCAAATTTTTTATATGAAAAACTTAAATTGGCCATATCTCCTTAAATATGCGTCCTAGAGCCAAAAGGAGGTTAATTCGTGACCGCGCCCCAAAAATCAAAATTTTGATGAAAATCCTAAAAAAATCAAATTTTTTATATGAAAAACTTAAATTGGCCATATCTCCTTAAATATGCGTCCTAGAGCCAAAAGGACCTTAATTCATGACCGCCCCCAAAAAATCAAAATTTTGATGAAAATCCTAAAAAAATCTAATTTTTTATATGAAAAACTTAAATTGGCCATATCTCCTTAAATATGCGTCCTAGAGCCAAAAGGAGGTTAATTCGTGACCAAACCCCAAAAATCAAAATTTTGATGAAAAACCTCAAAAAGTCAAATTTTTTATATGAAAAACTTAAATTGGCCATATCTCCTTAAATATGCGTCCTAGAGCCAAAAGGACCTTAATTCATGACCACACCCAAAAAATCAAAATTTTGATGAAAATCCTAAAAAAATCAAATTTTTTATATGAAAAACTTAAATTGGCCATATCTCCTTAAATATGCGTCCTAGAGCCAAAAGGACCTTAATTCATGACCACCCCCCAAAAATCAAAATTTTGATGAAAATCCTCAAAAAATCAAATTTTTTATATGAAAAACTTAAATTGGCCATATCTCCTTAAATATGCGTCCTAGAGCCAAAAGGACCTTAATTCATGACCACCCCCAAAAAATCAAAATTTTAATGAAAATCCTCAAAAAATCAAATTTTTTATATGAAAAACTTAAATTGGCAATATCTCCTTAAATATGCGTCCTAGAGCCAAAAGGACCTTAATTCATGATCACCCTCAAAAAATCAAAATTTTGATGAAAATCCTCAAAAAATCAAATTTTTTATATGAAAAACTTAAATTGGCCATATTTCCTTAAATATGCGTCCTAGAGCCAAAAGGAGGTTAATTCGTGACCACCCCCCAAAAATCAAAATTTTGATGAAAAACCTCAAAAAATCAAATTTTTTATATGAAAAACTTAAATTGGCCATATCTCCTTAAATATGCGTCCTAGAGCCAAAAGGACCTTAATTCGTGACCACCCCCCAAAAATCAAAATTTTGATGAAAATCCTCAAAAAATCAAATTTTTTATATGAAAAACTTAAATTGGCCATATCTCCTTAAATATGCGTCCTAGAGCCAAAAGGAGGTTAATTCGTGACCGCGCCCCAAAAATCAAAATTTTGATGAAAAACCTCTAAAAATCAAATTTTTTATATGAAAAACTTAAATTGGCCATATCTCCTTAAATATGCGTCCTAGAGCCAAAAGGACCTTAATTCATGACCACCCCCAAAAAATCAAAATTTTGATGAAAATCCTAAAAAAATCAAATATTTTATATGAAAAACTTAAATTGGCCATATCTCCTTAAATATGCGTCCTAGAGCCAAAAGGACCTTAATTCATGACCACGCCCCAAAAATCAAAATTTTGATGAAAAACCTCAAAAAGTCAAATTTTTTATATGAAAAACTTAAATTGGCCATATCTCCTTAAATATGCGTCCTAGAGCCAAAAGGACCTTAATTCATGACCACACCCAAAAAATCAAAATTTTGATGAAAATCCTCAAAAAATCAAATTTTTTATATGAAAAACTTAAATTGGCCATATCTCAAATATGCGTCCTAGAGCCAAAAGGAGGTTAATTCGTGACCACGCCCCAAAAATCAAAATTTTGATGAAAAACCTCAAAAAATCAAATTTTTTATATGAACAACTTAAATTGGCCATATCTCCTTAAATATGCGTCCTAGAGCCAAAAGGACCTTAATTCATGACCACCCCCCAAAAATCAAAATTTTGATGAAAATCCTCAAAAAATCAAATTTTTTATATGGAAAACTTAAATTGGCCATATCTCCTTAAATGTGCGTCCTAGAGCCAAAAGGAGGTTAATTCGTGACCAAACCCCAAAAATCAAAATTTTGATGAAAATCCTAAAAAAATCAAATTTTTTATATGAAAAACTTAAATTGGCCATATCTCATTAAATATGCGTCCTAGAGCCAAAAGGAGGTTAATTCGTGACCACGCCCCAAAAATCAAAATTTTGATGAAAAACCTCAAAAAATCAAATTTTCTATATGAAAAACTTAAATTGGCCATATCTCCTTAAATATGCGTCCTAGAGCCAAAAGGACCTTAATTCATGACCACCCCCCAAAAATCAAAATTTTGATGAAAATCCTCAAAAAATCAAATTTTTTATATGGAAAACTTAAATTGGCCATATCTCCTTAAATATGCGTCCTAGAGCCAAAAGGAGGTTAATTCGTGACCAAACCCCACAAATCAAAATTTTGATGAAAATCCTAAAAAAATCAAATTTTTTATATGAAAAACTTAAATTGGCCATATCTCCTTAAATATGCGTACTAGAGCCAAAAGGACCTTAATTCATGACCACCCCCCAAAAATCAAAATTTTGATGAAAATCCTCAAAAAATCAAATTTTTTATATGAAAAACTTAAATTGGCCATATCTCCTTAAATATGCGTCCTAGAGCCAAAAGGACCTTAATTCATGACCACCCCCAAAAAATCAAAATTTTGATGAAAATCCTCAAAAAATCAAATTTTTCATATGAAAAACTTAAATTGGCAATATCTCCTTAAATATGCGTCCTAGAGCCAAAAGGACCTTAATTCATGACCACCCCCAAAAAATCAAAATTTTGATGAAAATCCTCAAAAAATCAAATTTTTTATATGAAAAACTTAAATTGGCCATATCTCCTTAAATATGCGTCCTAGAGCCAAAAGGAGGTTAATTCGTGACCACGCCCCAAAAATCAAAATTTTGATGAAAAACCTCAAAAAATCAAATATTTTATATGAAAAACTTAAATTGGCCATATCTCCTTAAATATGCGTCCTAGAGCCAAAAGGACCTTAATTCATGACCACACCCAAAAAATAAAAATTTTGATGAAAATCCTCAAAAAATCAAATTTTTTATATGAAAAACTTAAATTGGCCATATCTCCTTAAATATGCGTCCTAGAGCCAAAAGGAGGTTAATTCGTGACCACGCCCCAAAAATCAAAATGTTGATGAAAAACCTCAAAAAATCAAATTTTTTATATGAACAACTTAAATTGGCCATATCTCCTTAAATATGCGTCCTAGAGCCAAAAGGACCTTAATTCATGACCACCCCCCAAAAATCAAAATTTTGATGAAAATCCTCAAAAAATCAAATTTTTTATATGGAAAACTTAAATTGGCCATATCTCCTAAATATGCGTCCTAGAGCCAAAAGGAGGTTAATTCGTGACCAAACCCCAAAAATCAAAATTTTGATGAAAATCCTAAAAAAATCAAATTTTTTATATGAAAAACTTAAATTGGCCATATCTCCTTAAATATGCGTCCTAGAGCCAAAAGGAGGTTAATTCGTGACCACGCCCCAAAAATCAAAATTTTGATGAAAAACCTCAAAAAATCAAATTTTCTATATGAAAAACTTAAATTGGCCATATCTCCTTAAATATGCGTCCTAGAGCCAAAAGGACCTTAATTCATGACCACCCCCCAAAAATCAAAATTTTGATGAAAATCCTCAAAAAATCAAATTTTTTATATGGAAAACTTAAATTGGCCATATCTCCTTAAATATGCGTCCTAGAGCCAAAAGGAGGTTAATTCGTGACCAAACCCCACAAATCAAAATTTTGATGAAAATCCTAAAAAAATCAAATTTTTTATATGAAAAACTTAAATTGGCCATATCTCCTTAAATATGCGTACTAGAGCCAAAAGGACCTTAATTCATGACCACCCCCCAAAAATCAAAATTTTGATGAAAATCTTCAAAAAATCAAATTTTTTATATGAAAAACTTAAATTGGCCATATCTCCTTAAATATGCGTCCTAGAGCCAAAAGGACCTTAATTCATGACCACCCCCAAAAAATCAAAATTTTGATGAAAATCCTCAAAAAATCAAATTTTTCATATGAAAAACTTAAATTGGCAATATCTCCTTAAATATGCGTCCTAGAGCCAAAAGGACCTTAATTCATGACCACCCCCCAAAAATCAAAATTTTGATGAAAATCCTCAAAAAATCAAATTTTTTATATGAAAAACTTAAATTGGCCATATCTCCTTAAATATGCGTCCTAGAGCCAAAAGGAGGTTAATTCGTGACCAAATCCCAAAAAATCAAAATTTTGATGAAAATCCTCAAAAAATCAAATTTTTTATATGAAAAACTTAAATTGGCCATATCTCCTTAAATATGCGTCCTAGAGCCAAAAGGACCTTAATTCATGACCACCCCCCAAAAATCAAAATTTTGATGAAAATCCTCAAAAAATCAAATTTTTTATATGGAAAACTTAAATTGGCCATATCTCCTTAAATATGCGTCCTAGAGCCAAAAGGAGGTTAATTCGTGACCAAACCCCAAAAATCAAAATTTTGATGAAAATCCTAAAAAAATCAAATTTTTTATATGAAAAACTTAAATTGGCCATATCTCCTTAAATATGCGTCCTAGAGCCAAAAGGAGGTTAATTCGTGACCACGCCCCAAAAATCAAAATTTTGATGAAAAACCTCAAAAAATCAAATTTTTTATATGAAAAACTTAAATTGGCCATATCTCCTTAAATATGCGTCCTAGAGCCAAAAGGACCTTAATTCATGACCACCCCCCAAAAATCAAAATTTTGATGAAAATCCTCAAAAAATCAAATTTTTTATATGAAAAACTTAAATTGGCCATATCTCCTTAAATATGCGTCCTAGAGCCAAAAGGACCTTAATTCGTGACCACCCCCCAAAAATCAAAATTTTGATGAAAATCCTCAAAAAATCAAATTTTTTATATGAAAAACTTAAATTGGCCATATCTCCTTAAATATGCGTCCTAGAGCCAAAAGGAGGTTAATTCGTGACCACGCCCCAAAAATCAAAATTTTGATGAAAAACCTCAAAAAATCAAATTTTTTATATGAAAAACTTAAATTGGCCATATCTCCTTAAATATGCGTCCTAGAGCCAAAAGGACCTTAATTCATGACCACCCCCCAAAAATCAAAATTTTGATGAAAATCCTCAAAAAATCAAATTTTTTATATGGAAAACTTAAATTGGCCATATCTCCTTAAATATGCGTCCTAGAGCCAAAAGGAGGTTAATTCGTGACCAAACCCCACAAATCAAAATTTTGATGAAAATCCTAAAAAAATCAAATTTTTTATATGAAAAACTTAAATTGGCCATATCTCCTTAAATATGCGTACTAGAGCCAAAATGACCTTAATTCATGACCACCCCCAAAAAATCAAAATTTTGATGAAAATCCTCAAAAAATCAAATTTTTCATATGAAAAATTTAATTCGTGACCACCCCCCAAAAATCAAAATTTTGATGAAAAACCTCAAAAAATCAAATTTTTTATATGAAAAACTTAAATTGGCCATATCTCCTTAAATATGCGTCCTAGAGCCAAAAGGACCTTAATTCATGACCACCCCCCAAAAATCGAAATTTTGATGAAAATCCTCAAAAAATCAAATTTTTTATATGAAAAACTTAAATTGGCCATATCTCCTTAAATATGCGTCCTAGAGCCAAAAGGACCTTAATTCATGACCACCCCCCAAAAATCAAAATTTTGATGAAAATCCTCAAAAAATCAAATTTTTTATATGAAAAACTTAAATTGGCCATATCTCCTTAAATATGCGTCCTAGAGCCAAAAGGACCTTAATTCATGACCACCCCCAAAAAATCAAAATTTTGATGAAAATCCTCAAAAACTCAAATTTTTTATATGAAAAACTTAACTTGGCCATATCTCCTTAAATATGCGTCCTAGAGCCAAAAGGACCTTAATTCATGACCACCCCCAAAAAATCAAAATTTTGATGAAAATCCTCAAAAAATCAAATTTTTTATATGAAAAACTTAAATTGGCCATATCTCCTTAAATATGCGTCCTAGAGCCAAAAGGACCTTAATTCGTGACCACTCCCCAAAAATCAAAATTTTGATGAAAATCCTCAAAAAATCAAATTTTTTATATGAAAAACTTAAATTGGCCATATCTCCTTAAATATGCGTCCTAGAGCCAAAAGGAGGTTAATTCGTGACCAAATCCCAAAAATCAAAATTTTGATGAGAATCCTAAAAAAATCAAATTTTTTATATGAAAAACTTAAATTGGCCATATCTCCTTAAATATGCGTCCTAGAGCCAAAAGGACCTTAATTCATGACCACCCCACAAAAATCAAAATTTTGATGAAAATCCTCAAATGCGTACTAGAGCCAAAAGGACCTTAATTCATGACCACCCCCCAAAAATCAAAATTTTGATGAAAATCCTCAAAAAATCAAATTTTTTATATGAAAAACTTAAATTGGCCATATCTCCTTAAATATGCGTCCTAGAGCCAAAAGGACCTTAATTCATGACCACCCCCACAAAATCAAAATTTTGATGAAAATCCTCAAAAAATCAAATTTTTCATATGAAAAACTTAAATTGGCAATATCTCCTTAAATATGCGTCCTAGAGCCAAAAGGACCTTAATTCATGACCACCCCCAAAAAATCAAAATTTTGATGAAAATCCTCAAAAAATCAAATTTTTTATATGAAAAACTTAAATTGGCCATATCTCCTTAAATATGCGTACTAGAGCCAAAAGGAGGTTAATTCGTGACCACCCCCCAAAAATCAAAATTTTGATGAAAAACCTCAAAAAATCAAATTTTTTATATGAAAAACTTAAATTGGCCATATCTCCTTAAATATGCGTCCTAGAGCCAAAAGGACCTTAATTCATGACCACCCCCCAAAAATCAAAATTTTGATGAAAATCCTAAAAAAATCAAATTTTTTATATGAAAAACTTAAATTGGCCATATCTCCTTAAATATGCGTCCTAGAGCCAAAAGGACCTTAATTCATGACCACCCCCAAAAAATCAAAATTTTGATGAAAATCCTCAAAAAATCTAATTTTTTATATGAAAAACTTAAATTGGCCATATCTCCTTAAATATACGTCCTAGAGCCAAAAGGAGGTTAATTCGTGACCAAACCCCAAAAATCAAAATTTTGATGAGAATCCAAAAAAAAACAAATTTTTTATATGAAAAACTTAAATTGGCCATATCTCCTTAAATATGCGTCCTAGAGCCAAAAGGACCTTAATTCATGACCACCCCCAAAAAATCAAAATTTTGATGAAAATCCTCAAAAAATCAAATTTTTTATATGAAAAACTTAAATTGGCCATATCTCCTTAAATATGCGTCCTAGAGCCAAAAGGACCTTAATTCGTGACCACCCCCCAAAAATCAAAATTTTGATGAAAATCCTCAAAAAATCAATTTTTTTATATGAAAAACTTAAATTGGCCATATCTCCTTAAATATGCGTCCTAGAGCCAAAAGGAGGTTAATTCGTGACCAAATCCCAAAAATCAAAATTTTGATGAGAATCCTAAAAAAATCAAATTTTTTATATGAAAAACTTAAATTGGCCATATCTCCTTAAATATGCGTCCTAGAGCCAAAAGGACCTTAATTCATGACCACCCCACAAAAATCAAAATTTTGATGAAAATCCTCAAATGCGTACTAGAGCCAAAGGACCTTAATTCATGACCATCCCCCAAAAATAAAAATTTTGATGAAAATCCTCAAAAAATCAAATTTTTTATATGAAAAACTTAAATTGGCCATATCTCCTTAAATATGCGTCCTAGAGCCAAAAGGAGGTTAATTCATGACCACCCCCAAAAAATCAAAATTTTGATGAAAATCCTCAAAAAATCAAATTTTTTATATCAAAAACTTAAATTGGCCATATCTCCTTAAATATGCGTCCTAGAGCCAAAAGGAGGTTAATTCGTGACCACGCCCCAAAAATCAAAATTTTGATGAAAAACCTCAAAAAATCAAATTTTTTATATGAAAAACTTAAATTGGTCATATCTCCTTAAATATGCGTCCTAGAGCCAAAAGGACCTTAATTCATGACCACCCCCAAAAAATCAAAATTTTGATGAAAATCCTCAAAAAATCAAATTTTTTATATGAAAAACTTAAATTGGCCATATCTCCTTAAATATGCGTCCTAGAGCCAAAAGGACCTTAATTCGTGACCACCCCCCAAAAATCAAAATTTTGATGAAAATCCTCAAAAAATCAAATTTTTTATATGAAAAACTTAAATTGGCCATATCTCCTTAAATATGCGTCCTAGAGCCAAAAGGAGGTTAATTCGTGACCAAACCCCAAAAATCAAAATTTTGATGAGAATCCTAAAAAAATCAAATTTTTTATATGAAAAACTTAAATTGGCCATATCTCCTTAAATATGCGTCCTAGAGCCAAAAGGACCTTAATTCATGACCACCCCCAAAAAATCAAAATTTTGATGAAAATCCTCAAAAAATCAAATTTTTTATATGAAAAACTTAAATTGGCCATATCTCCTTAAATATGCGTCCTAGAGCCAAAATGAGGTTAATTCGTGACCACGCCCCAAAAATCAAAATTTTGATGAAAAACCTCAAAAAATCAAATTTTTTATATGAAAAACTTAAATTGGCCATATCTCCTTAAATATGCGTCCTAGAGCCAAAAGGACCTTAATTCATGACCACCCCCAAAAAATCAAAATTTTGATGAAAATCCTAAAAAAATCAAATTTTTTATATGAAAAACTTAAATTGGCCATATCTCCTTAAATATGCGTCCTAGAGCCAAAAGGAGGTTAATTCGTGACCAAACCCCAAAAATCAAAATTTTGATGAGAATCCTAAAAAAATCAAATTTTTTATATGAAAAACTTAAATTGGCCATATCTCCTTAAATATGCGTCCTAGAGCCAAAAGGACCTTAATTCATGACCACCCCACAAAAATCAAAATTTTGATGAAAATCCTCAAAAAATCAAATTTTTTATATGAAAAACTTAAATTGGCCATATCTCCTTAAATATGCGTCCTAGAGCCAAAAGGAGGTTAATTCATGACCACCCCCCAAAAATCAAAATTTTGATGAAAATCCTCAAAAAATCAAATTTTTTATATGAAAAACTTAAATTGGCCATATCTCCTTAAATATGCGTCCTAGAGCCAAAAGGACCTTAATTCATGACCACCCCACCAAAAACCAAATTTTGATGAAAATCCTCAAAAAATCAAATTTTTTATATGAAAAACTTAAATTGGCCATATCTCCTTAAATATGCGTCCTAGAGCCAAAAGGACCTTAATTCATGACCACCCCCAAATTTTGATGAAAATCCTCAAAAAATCAAATTTTTTATATGAAAAACTTAAATTGGCCATATCTCCTTAAATATGCGTCCTAGAGCCAAAAGGAGGTTAATTCGTGACCACGCCCCAAAAATCAAAATTTTGATGAAAAACCTCAAAAAATCAAATTTTTTATATGAAAAACTTAAATTGGTCATATCTCCTTAAATATGCGTCCTAGAGCCAAAAGGACCTTAATTCATGACCACCCCCAAAAAATCAAAATTTTGATGAAAATCCTCAAAAAATCAAATTTTTTATATGAAAAACTTAAATTGGCCATATCTCCTTAAATATGCGTCCTAGAGCCAAAAGGACCTTAATTCGTGACCACCCCCCAAAAATCAAAATTTTGATGAAAATCCTCAAAAAATCAAATTTTTTATATGAAAAACTTAAATTGGCCATATCTCCTTAAATATGCGTCCTAGAGCCAAAAGGAGGTTAATTCGTGACCAAACCCCAAAAATCAAAATTTTGATGAGAATCCTAAAAAAATCAAATTTTTTATATGAAAAACTTAAATTGGCCATATCTCCTTAAATATGCGTCCTAGAGCCAAAAGGACCTTAATTCATGACCACCCCCAAAAAATCAAAATTTTGATGAAAATCCTCAAAAAATCAAATTTTTTATATGAAAAACTTAAATTGGCCATATCTCCTTAAATATGCGTCCTAGAGCCAAAATGAGGTTAATTCGTGACCACGCCCCAAAAATCAAAATTTTGATGAAAAACCTCAAAAAATCAAATTTTTTATATGAAAAACTTAAATTGGCCATATCTCCTTAAATATGCGTCCTAGAGCCAAAAGGACCTTAATTCATGACCACCCCCAAAAAATCAAAATTTTGATGAAAATCCTAAAAAAAATCAAATTTTTTATATGAAAAACTTAAATTGGCCATATCTCCTTAAATATGCGTCCTAGAGCCAAAAGGAGGTTAATTCGTGACCAAACCCCAAAAATCAAAATTTTGATGAGAATCCTAAAAAAATCAAATTTTTTATATGAAAAACTTAAATTGGCCATATCTCCTTAAATATGCGTCCTAGAGCCAAAAGGACCTTAATTCATGACCACCCCACAAAAATCAAAATTTTGATGAAAATCCTCAAAAAATCAAATTTTTTATATGAAAAACTTAAATTGGCCATATCTCCTTAAATATGCGTCCTAGAGCCAAAAGGAGGTTAATTCATGACCACCCCCCAAAAATCAAAATTTTGATGAAAATCCTCAAAAAATCAAATTTTTTATATGAAAAACTTAAATTGGCCATATCTCCTTAAATATGCGTCCTAGAGCCAAAAGGACCTTAATTCATGACCACCCCACCAAAAACCAAATTTTGATGAAAATCCTCAAAAAATCAAATTTTTTATATGAAAAACTTAAATTGGCCATATCTCCTTAAATATGCGTCCTAGAGCCAAAAGGACCTTAATTCATGACCACCCCCAAATTTTGATGAAAATCCTCAAAAAATCAAATTTTTTATATGAAAAACTTAAATTGGCCATATCTCCTTAAATATGCGTCCTAGAGCCAAAAGGAGGTTAATTCGTGACCACGCCCCAAAAATCAAAATTTTGATGAAAAACCTCAAAAAATCAAATTTTTTTATATGAAAAACTTAAATTGGCCATATCTCCTTAAATATGCGTCCTAGAGCCAAAAGGACCTTAATTCATGACCACCCCACAAAAATCAAAATTTTGGTGAAAATCCTCAAAAAATCAAATTTTTTATATGAAAAACTTAAATTGGCCATATCTCCTTAAATATGCGTCCTAGAGCCAAAAGGAGGTTAATTCGTGACCACGCCCCAAAAATCAAAATTTTGATGAAAATCCTCAAAAAATCAAATTTTTTATATGAAAAACTTAAATTGGCCATATCTCCTTAAATATGCGTACTAGAGCCAAAAGGAGGTTAATTCGTGACCACCCCCCAAAATCAAAATTTTGATGAAAAACCTCAAAAAATCAAATTTTTTATATGAAAAACTTAAATTGGCCATATCTCCTTAAATAAGCGTCCTAGAGCCAAAAGGACCTTAATTCATGACCACCCCCCAAAAATCAAAATTTTGATGAAAATCCTCAAAAAATCAAATTTTTTATATGAAAAACTTAAATTGGCCATATCTCCTTAAATATGCGTCCTAGAGCCAAAAGGACCTTAATTCATGACCACCCCCAAAAAATCAAAATTTTGATGAAAATCCTCAAAAAATCAAATTTTTTATATGAAAAACTTAAATTGGCCATATCTCCTTAAATATACGTCCTAGAGCCAAAAGGAGGTTAATTCGTGACCAAACCCCAAAAATCAAAATTTTGATGAGAATCCTAAAAAAATCAAATTTTTTATATGAAAAACTTAAATTGGCCATATCTCCTTAAATATGCGTCCTAGAGCCAAAAGGACCTTAATTCATGACCACCCCACAAAAATCAAAATTTTGATGAAAATCCTCAAAAAATCACATTTTTTATATCAAAAACTTAAATTGGCCATATCTCCTTAAATATGCGTCCTAGAGCCAAAAGGAGGTTAATTCGTGACCACGCCCCAAAAATCAAAATTTTGATGAAAAACCTCAAAAAATCAAATTTTTTATATGAAAAACTTAAATTGGTCATATCTCCTTAAATATGCGTCCTAGAGCCAAAAGGACCTTAATTCATGACCACCCCACAAAAATCAAAATTTTGATGAAAATCCTCAAAAAATCAAATTTTTTATATGAAAAACTTAAATTGGCCATATCTCCTTAAATATGCGTCCTAGAGCCAAAAGGAGGTTAATTCATGACCACCCCCCAAAAATCAAAATTTTGATGAAAATCCTCAAAAAATCAAATTTTTTATATGAAAAACTTAAATTGGCCATATCTCCTTAAATATGCGCCCTAGAGCCAAAAGGAGGTTAATTCGTGACCAAACCCCAAAAATCAAAATTTTGATGAAAATCCTAAAAAAATCAAATTTTTTATATGAAAAACTTAAATTGGCCATATTTCCTTTAATATGCGTCCTAGAGCCAAAAGGAGGTTAATTCGTGACCACCCCCCAAAAATCAAAATTTTGATGAAAAACCTCAAAAAATCAAATTTTTTATATGAAAAACTTAAATTGGCCATATCTCCTTAAATATGCGTCCTAGAGCCAAAAGAACCTTAATTCATGACCACCCCCAAAAAATGAAAATTTCGATGAAAATCCTCAAAAAATCAAATTTTTTATATGAAAAACTTAAATTGGCCATATCTCCTTAAATATGCGTCCTAGAGCCAAAAGGACCTTAATTCATGACCACCCCCCAAAAATCAAAATTTTGATGAAAATCCTCAAAAAATCAAATTTTTTATATGAAAAACTTAAATTGGCCATATCTCCTTAAATATGCGTCCTAGAGCCAAAAGGAGGTTAATTCGTGACCACACCCCAAAAATCAAAATTTTGATGAAATTCCTAAAAAAATCAAATTTTTTATATGAAAAACTTAAATTGGCCATATCTCCTTAAATATGCGTCCTAGAGCCAAAAGGACCTTAGTTCATGACCACCCCCAAAAAATCAAAATTTTGATGAAAATCCTCAAAAAATCAAATTTTTTATATGAAAAACTTAAATTGGCCATATCTCCTTAAATATGCGTCCTAGAGCCAAAAGGAGGTTAATTCGTGACCACGGCCCAAAAATCAAAATTTTGATGAAAAACCTCAAAAAATCAAATTTTTTATATGAAAAACTTAAATTGGCCATATCTCCTTAAATATGCGTCCTAGAGCCAAAAGGACCTTAATTCATGACCACCCCCAAAAAATCAAAATTTTGATGAAAATCCTAAAAAAAATCAAATTTTTTATATGAAAAACTTAAATTGGCCATATCTCCTTAAATATGCGTCCTAGAGCCAAAAGGAGGTTAATTCGTGACCAAACCCCAAAAATCAAAATTTTGATGAGAATCCTAAAAAAATCAAATTTTTTATATGAAAAACTTAAATTGGCCATATCTCCTTAAATATGCGTCCTAGAGCCAAAAGGACCTTAATTCATGACCACCCCACAAAAATCAAAATTTTGATGAAAATCCTCAAAAAATCAAATTTTTTATATGAAAAACTTAAATTGGCCATATCTCCTTAAATATGCGTCCTAGAGCCAAAAGGAGGTTAATTCATTACCACCCCCCAAAAATCAAAATTTTGATGAAAATCCTCAAAAAATCAAATTTTTTATATGAAAAACTTAAATTGGCCATATCTCCTTAAATATGCGTCCTAGACCCAAAAGGACCTTAATTCATGACCACCCCACCAAAAACCAAATTTTGATGAAAATCCTCAAAAAATCAAATTTTTTATATGAAAAACTTAAATTGGCCATATCTCCTTAAATATGCGTCCTAGAGCCAAAAGGACCTTAATTCATGACCACCCCCAAAAAATCAAAATTTTGATGAAAATCCTCAAAAAATCAAATTTTTTATATGAAAAACTTAAATTGGCCATATCTCCTTAAATATGCGTCCTAGAGCCAAAAGGAGGTTAATTCGTGACCACGCCCCAAAAATCAAAATTTTGATGAAAAACCTCAAAAAATCAAATTTTTTTATATGAAAAACTTAAATTGGCCATATCTCCTTAAATATGCGTCCTAGAGCCAAAAGGACCTTAATTCATGACCACCCCACAAAAATCAAAATTTTGATGAAAATCCTCAAAAAATCAAATTTTTTATATGAAAAACTTAAATTGGCCATATCTCCTTAAATATGCGTCCTAGAGCCAAAAGGAGGTTAATTCATGACCACCCCCCAAAAATCAAAATTTTGGTGAAAATCCTCAAAAAATCAAATTTTTTATATGAAAAACTTAAATTGGCCATATCTCCTTAAATATGCGTCCTAGAGCCAAAAGGAGTTTAATTCGTGACCACGCCCCAAAAATCAAAATTTTGATGAAAAACCTCAAAAAATCAAATTTTTTATATGAAAAACTTAAATTGGCCATATCTCCTTAAATATGCGTCCTAGAGCCAAAAGGACCTTAATTCATGACCACCCCCAAAAAATCAAAATTTTGATGAAAATCCTCAAAAAATCAAATTTTTTATATGAAAAACTTAAATTGGCCATATCTCCTTAAATATGCGTCCTAGAGCCAAAAGGAGGTTAATTCGTGACCAAACCCCAAAAATCAAAATTTTGATGAGAATCCTAAAAAAATCAAATTTTTTATATGAAAAACTTAAATTGGCCATATCTCCTTAAATATGCGTCCTAGAGCCAAAAGGACCTTAATTCATGACCACCCCCAAAAAATCAAAATTTTGATGAAAATCCTCAAAAAATCAAATTTTTTATATGAAAAACTTAAATTGGCCATATCTCCTTAAATATGCGTCCTAGAGCCAAAAGGACCTTAATTCATGACCACCCCACAAAAATCAAAATTTTGATGAAAATCCTCAAAAAATCAAATTTTTTATATGAAAAACTTAAATTGGCCATATCTCCTTAAATATGCGTCCTAGAGCCAAAAGGACCTTAATTCATGACCACCCCACAAAAATCAAAATTTTGATGAAAATCCTCAAAAAATCAAATTTTTTATATGAAAAACTTAAATTGGCCATATCTCCTTAAATATGCGTCCTAGAGCCAAAAGGAGGTTAATTCATGACCACCCCCCAAAAATCAAAATTTTGATGAAAATCCTCAAAAAATCGAATTTTTTGTATGAAAAACTCAAATTGGCCATATCTCCTTAAATATGCGTCCTAGAGCCAAAAGGACCTTAATTCATGACCACCCCACCAAAAACCAAATTTTGATGAAAATCCTCAAAAAATCAAATTTTTTATATGAAAAACTTAAATTGGCCATATCTCCTTAAATATGCGTCCTAGAGCCAAAAGGACCTTAATTCATGACCACCCCCAAAAAATCAAAATTTTGATGAAAATCCTCAAAAAATCAAATTTTTTATATGAAAAACTTAAATTGGCCATATCTCCTTAAATATGCGTCCTAGAGCCAAAAGGAGGTTAATTCGTGACCACGCCCCAAAAATCAAAATTTTGATGAAAAACCTCAAAAAATCAAATGTTTTTATATGAAAAACTTAAATTGGCCATATCTCCTTAAATATGCGCCCTAGAGCCAAAAGAACCTTAATTCATGACCACCCCCAAAAAATCAAAATTTTGATGAAAATCCTCAAAAAATCAAATTTTTTATATGAAAAACTTAAATTGGCCATATCTCCTTAAATATGCGTCCTAGAGCCAAAAGGAGGTTAATTCGTGACCAAACCCCAAAAATCAAAATTTTGATGAAAATCCTAAAAAAATCAAATTTTGTATATGAAAAACTTAAATTGGCCATATCTCCTTAAATATGCGTCCTAGAGCCAAAAGGACCTTAATTCATGACCACCCCCCAAAAATCAAAATTTTGATGAAAATCCTCAAAAAATCAAATTTTTTATATGGAAAACTTAAATTGGCCATATCTCCTTAAATATGCGTCCTAGAGCCAAAAGGAGGTTAATTCGTGACCAAACCCCAAAAATCAAAATTTTGATGAAAATCCTCAAAAAATCAAATTTTTTATATGAAAAACTTAAATTGGCAATATCTCCTTAAATATGCGTCCTAGAGCCAAAAGGACCTTAATTCATGATCACCCCCAAAAAATCAAAATTTTGATGAAAATCCTCAAAAAATCAAATTTTTTATATGAAAAACTTAAATTGGCCATATTTCCTTTAATATGCGTCCTAGAGCCAAAAGGAGGTTAATTCGTGACCACCCCCCAAAAATCAAAATTTTGATGAAAAACCTCAAAAAATCAAATTTTTTATATGAAAAACTTAAATTGGTCATATCTCCTTAAATATGCGTCCTAGAGCCAAAAGAACCTTAATTCATGACCACCCCCAAAAAATGAAAATTTTGATGAAAATCCTCAAAAAATCAAATTTTTTATATGAAAAACTTAAATTGGCCATATCTCCTTAAATATGCGTCCTAGAGCCAAAAGGACCTTAATTCATGACCACCCCACCAAAAACCAAATTTTGATGAAAATCCTCAAAAAATCAAATTTTTTATATGAAAAACTTAAATTGGCCATATCTCCTTAAATATGCGTCCTAGAGCCAAAAGGAGGTTAATTCGTGACCAAACCCCAAAAATCAAAATTTTGATGAGAATCCTAAAAAAATCAAATTTTTTATATGAAAAACTTAAATTGGCCATATCTCCTTAAATATGCGTCCTAGAGCCAAAAGGACCTTAATTCATGATCACCCCACAAAAATCAAAATTTTGATGAAAATCCTCAAAAAATCAAATTTTTTATATGAAAAACTTAAATTGGCCATATCTCCTTAAATATGCGTCCTAGAGCCAAAAGGAGGTTAATTCATGACCACCCCCCAAAAATCAAAATTTTGATGAAAATCCTCAAAAAATCAAATTTTTTATATGACAAACTTAAATTGGCCATATCTCCTTAAATATGCGTCCTAGAGCCAAAAGGACCTTAATTCATGACCACCCCACAAAAATCAAAATTTTGATGAAAATCCTCAAAAAATCAAATTTTTTATATGAAAAACTTAAATTGGCCATATCTCCTTAAATATGCGTCCTAGAGCCAAAAGGAGGTTAATTCGTGACCACGCCCCAAAAATCAAAATTTTGATGCAAAACCTCAAAAAATCAAATTTTTTATATGAAAAACTTAAATTGGCCATATCTCCTTAAATATGCGTCCTAGAGCCAAAAGGACCTTAATTCATGACCACTCCTCAAAAAATCAAATTTTTTATATGAAAAACTTAAATTGGCCATATCTCCTTAAATATGCGTCCTAGAGCCAAAAGGACCTTAATTCATGACCACCCCCAAAAAATCAAAATTTTGATGAAAATCCTCAAAAAATCAATTTTTTTATATGAAAAACTTAAATTGGCCATATCTCCTTAAATATGCGTCCTAGAGCCAAAAGGACCTTAATTCGTGACCACCCCCCAAAAATCAAAATTTTGATGAAAATCCTCAAAAAATCAAATTTTTTATATGAAAAACTTAAATTGGCCATATCTCCTTAAATATGCGTCCTAGAGCCAAAAGGACCTTAATTCATGACCACCCCACAAAAATCAAAATTTTGATGAAAATCCTCAAAAAATCAAATTTTTTATATGAAAAACTTAAATTGGCCATATCTCCTTAAATATGCGTCCTAGAGCCAAAAGGACCTTAAATCATGACCACCCCCAAAAAATCAACATTTTGATGAAAATCCCAAAAAAATCAAATTTTTTATATGAAAAACTTAAATTGGCCATATCTCCTTAAATATGCGTCCTAGAGCCAAAAGGAGGTTAATTCGTGACCACCCCCAAAAATCTAAATTTTGATGAAAAACCTCAAAAAATCAAATTTTTTATATGAAAAACTTAAATTGGCCATATCTCCTTAAATATGCGTCCTAGAGCCAAAAGGACCTTAATTCATGACCACACCCAAAAAATCAAAATTTTGATGAAAATCCTAAAAAAATCAAATTTTTTATATGAAAAACTTAAATTGGCCATATCTCCTTAAATATGCGTCCTAGAGCCAAAAGGAGGTTAATTCGTGACCACGCCCCAAATATCAAAATTTTGATGAAAAACCTCAAAAAATCAAATTTTTTATATGAAAAACTTAAATTGGCCATATCTCCTTAAATATGCGTCCTAGAGCCAAAAGGACCTTAATTCATAACCACACCCAAAAAATCAAAATTTTGATGAAAATCCTAAAAAAATCAAATTTTTTATATGAAAAACTTAAAATGGCCATATCTCCTTAAATATGCGTCCTAGAGCCAAAAGGAGGTTAATTCGTGACCAAACCCCAAAAATCAAAATTTTGATGAAAAACCTCAAAAAATCAAATTTTTTATATGAAAAACTTAAATTGGCTATATCTCCTTAAATATGCGTCCTAGAGCAAAAAGGACCTTAATTCATGACCACCCCCCAAAAATCAAAATTTTGATGAAAATCCTCAAAAAATCAAATTTTTTATATGGAAAACTTAAATTGGCCATATCTCCTTAAATATGCGTCCTAGAGCCAAAAGGAGGTTAATTCGTGACCAAACCCCAAAAATCAAAATTTTGATGAAAATCCTAAAAAAAACGAATTTCTTATATGAAAAACTTAAATTGGCCATATCTGCTTAAATATGCGTCCTAGAGCCAAAAGGAGGTTAATTCGTGACCAAACCCCAAAAATCAAAATTTTGATGAAAATCCTAAAAAAATCAAATTTTTTATATGAAAAACTTAAATTGGCCATATCTCCTTAAATATGCGTCCTAGAGCCAAAAGGACCTTAATTCATGACCACCCCCCAAAAATCAAAATTTTGATGAAAATCCTCAAAAAATCAAATTTTTTATATGAAAAACTTAAATTGGCCATATCTCCTTAAATATGCGTCCTAGAGCCAAAAGGACCTTAATTCATGACCACCCCCAAAAAATCAAAATTTTGATGAAAATCCTCAAAAAATCAAATTTTTTATATGAAAAACTTAAATTGGCAATATCTCCTTAAATATGCGTCCTAGAGCCAAAAGGACCTTAATTCATGACCACCCTCAAAAAATCAAAATTTTGATGAAAATCCTCAAAAAATCAAATTTTTTATATGAAAAACTTAAATTGGCCATATCTCCTTAAATATGCGTCCTAGAGCCAAAAGGAGGTTAATTCGTGACCACCCCCCAAAAATCAAAATTTTGATGAAAAACCTCAAAAAATCAAATTTTTTATATGAAAAACTTAAATTGGCCATATCTCCTTAAATATGCGTCCTAGAGCCAAAAGGACCTTAATTCATGACCACCCCCCAAAAATCAAAATTTTGATGAAAATCCTCAAAAAATCAAATTTTTTATATGAAAAACTTAAATTGGCCATATCTCCTTAAATATGCGTCCTAGAGCCAAAAGGAGGTTAATTCGTGACCAAACCCCAAAAATCAAAATTTTGATGAAAATCCTCAAAAAATCAAATTTTTTATATGAAAAACTTAAATTGGCCATATCTCCTTAAATATGCGTCCTAGAGCCAAAAGGAGGTTAATTCGTGACCACGCCCCAAAAATCAAAATTTTGATGAAAAACCTCAAAAAATCAAATTTTTTATATGAAAAACTTAAATTGGCCATATCTCCTTAAATATGCGTCCTAGAGCCAAAAGGACCTTAATTCATAACCACACCCAAAAAATCAAAATTTTGATGAAAATCCTAAAAAAATCAAATTTTTTATATGAAAAACTTAAAATGGCCATATCTCCTTAAATATGCGTCCTAGAGCCAAAAGGAGGTTAATTCGTGACCAAACCCCAAAAATCAAAATTTTGATGAAAAACCTCAAAAAATCAAATTTTTTATATGAAAAACTTAAATTGGCCATATCTCCTTAAATATGCGTCCTAGAGCCAAAAGGACCTTAATTCATGACCACCCCCCAAAAATCAAAATTTTGATGAAAATCCTCAAAAAATCAATTTTTTTATATGAAAAACTTAAATTGGCCATATCTCCTTAAATATGCGTCCTAGAGCCAAAAGGACCTTAATTCATGATCACCCCACAAAAATCAAAATTTTGATGAAAATCCTCAAAAAATCAAATTTTTTATATGAAAAACTTAAATTGGCCATATCTCCTTAAATATGCGTCCTAGAGCCAAAAGGACCTTAATTCATGACCACCCCCAAAAAAATCAAAATTTTGATGAAAATCCTCAAAAAATCAAATTTTTTATATGAAAAACTTAAATTGGCCATATCTCCTTAAATATGCGTCCTAGAGCCAAAAGAAGGTTAATTCATGACCACCCCCCAAAAATCAAAATTTTGATGAAAATCCTCAAAAAATCAAATTTTTTATATGAAAAACTTAAATTGGCCATATCTCCTTAAATATGCGTCCTAGAGCCAAAAGGACCTTAATTCATGACCACCCCCAAAAAAATCAAAATTTTGATGAAAGTCCTCAAAAAATCAAATTTTTTATATGAAAAACTTAAATTGGCAATATCTCCTTAAATATGCGTCCTAGAGCCAAAAGGACCCTAATTCATGACCACCCCCAAAAAATCAAAATTTTGATGAAAATCCTCAAAAAATCAAATTTTTTATATGAAAAACTTAAATTGGCCATATCTCCTTAAATATGCGTCCTAGAGCCAAAAGGAGGTTAATTCGTGACCACCCCCCAAAAATCAAAATTTTGATGAAAAACCTCAAAAAATCAAATTTTTTATATGAAAAACTTAAATTGGCCATATCTCCTTAAATATGCGTCCTAGAGCCAAAAGGACCTTAATTCATGACCACCCCCCAAAAATCAAAATTTTGATGAAAATCCTCAAAAAATCAAATTTTTTATATGAAAAACTTAAATTGGCCATATCTCCTTAAATATGCGTCCTAGAGCCAAAAGGAGGTTAATTCGTGACCAAACCCCAAAAATCAAAATTTTGATGAAAATCCTAAAAAAATCAAATTTTTTATATGAAAAACTTAAATTGGCCATATCTCCTTAAATATGCGTCCTAGAGCCAAAAGGACCTTAATTCATGACCACCCCCAAAAAATCAAAATTTTGATGAAAATCCTCAAAAAATCAAATTTTTTATATGAAAAACTTAAATTGGCCATATCTCCTTAAATATGCGTCCTAGAGCCAAAAGGAGGTTAATTCGTGACCAAACCCCAAAAATCAAAATTTTGATGAAAATCCTAAAAAAATCAAATTTTTTATATGAAAAACTTAAAAAATCAAAATTTTGATGAAAATCCTAAAAAAATCAAATTTTTTATATGAAAAACTTAAATTGGCCATATCTCCTTAAATATGCTTCCTAGAGCCAAAAGAGGTTAATTCGTGACCAAACCCCAAAAATCAAAATTTTGATGAAAATCCTAAAAAAATCAAATTTTTTATATGAAAAACTTAAATTGGCCATATCTCCTTAAATATGCGTCCTAGAGCCAAAAGGAGGTTAATTCGTGACCAAAATCAAAATTTTGATGAAAATCCTAAAAAAATCAAATTTTTTATATGAAAAACTTAAATTGGCCATATCTCCTTAAATATGCGTCCTAGAGCCAAAAGGACCTTAATTCATGACCACCCCCCAAAAATCAAAATTTTGATGAAAATCCTCAAAAAATCAAATTTTTTATATGAAAAACTTAAATTGGCCATATCTCCTTAAATATGCGTCCTAGAGCCAAAAGGACCTTAATTCATGACCACCCCCCAAAAATCAAAATTTTGATGAAAATCCTAAAAAAATCAAATTTTTTATATGAAAAACTTAAATTGGCCATATCTCCTTAAATATGCGTCCTAGAGCCAAAAGGAGGTTAATTCGTGACCAAACCCCAAAAATCAAAATTTTGATGAAAAACCTCAAAAAATCAAATTTTTTATATGAAAAACTTAAATTGGCAATATCTCCTTAAATATGCGTCCTAGAGCCAAAAGGACCTTAATTCATGACCACCCCCAAAAAATCAAAATTTTGATGAAAATCCTCAAAAAATCAAATTTTTTATATGAAAAACTTAAATTGGCCATATCTCCTTAAATATGCGTCCTAGAGCCAAAAGGAGGTTAATTCGTGACCACGCCCCAAAAATCAAAATTTTGATGAAAAACCTCAAAAAATCAAATTTTTTATATGAAAAACTTAAATTGGCCATATCTCCTTAAATATGCGTCCTAGAGCCAAAAGGAGGTTAATTCGTGACCACGCCCCAAAAATCAAAATTTTGATGAAAATCCTAAAAAAATCAAATTTTTTATATGAAAAACTTAAATTGGCCATATCTCCTTAAATATGCGTCCTAGTGCCAAAAGGACCTTAATTCATGACCACCCCACCAAAAACCAAATTTTGATGAAAATCCTCAAAAAATCAAATTTTTTATATGAAAAACTTAAATTGGCCATATCTCCTTAAATATGCGTCCTAGAGCCAAAAGGAGGTTAATTCGTGACCACGCCCCAAAAATCAAAATTTTGATGAAAAACCTCAAAAAATCAAATTTTTTATATGAAAAACTTAAATTGGCCATATCTCCTTAAATTTGCGTCCTAGAGCCAAAAGGAGGTTGATTCGTGACCACCCCCCAAAAATCAAAATTTTGATGAAAAACCTCAAAAAATCAAATTTTTTATATGAAAAACTTAAATTGGCCATATCTCCTTAAATATGCGTCCTAGAGCCAAAAGGAGGTTAATTCGTGACCACGCCCCAAAAATCAAAATTTTGATGAAAAATCTCAAAAAATCAAATTTTTTATATGAAAAACTTAAATTGGCCATATCTCCTTAAATATGCGTCCTAGAGCCAAAAGGACCTTAATTCATGACCACCCTCAAAAAATCAAAATTTTGATGAAAATCCTAAAAAAAACAAATTTTTTATATGAAAAACTTAAATTGGCCATATCTCCTTAAATATGCGTCCTAGAGCCAAAAGGAGGTTAATTCGTGACCACGCCCCAAAAATCAAAATTTTGATGAAAAACCTCAAAAAATCAAATTTTTTATATGAAAAACTTAAATTGGCCATATCTCCTTAAATATGCATCCTAGAGCCAAAAGGACCTTAATTCATGACCACCCCCCAAAAATCAAAATTTTGATGAAAATCCTCAAAAATATGCGTCATAGAGCCAAAAGGACCTTAATTCATGACCTCCCCGCAAAAATCAAAATTTTGATGAAAATCCTCAAAAAATCAAATTTTTTATATGAAAAACTTAAATTGGCCATATCTCCTTAAATATGCGTCCTAGAGCCAAAAGGACCTTAATTCGTGACCACCCCCCAAAATCAAAATTTTGATGAAAAACCTCAAAAAATCAAATTTTTTATATGAAAAACTTAAATTGGCCATATCTCCTTAAATATGCGTCCTAGAGCCAAAAGGAGGTTAATTCGTGACCAAACCCCAAAAATCAAAATTTTGATGAAAATCCTAAAAAAATCAAATTTTTTATATGAAAAACTTAAATTGGCCATATCTCCTTAAATATGCGTCCTAGAGCCAAAAGGACCTTAATTCATGACCACCCCCCAAAAATCAAAATTTTGATGAAAATCCTAAAAAAATCAAATTTTTTATATGAAAAACTTAAATTGGCCATATTTCCTTAAATATGCGTCCTAGAGCCAAAAGGAGGTTAATTCGTGACCAAACCCCAAAAATCAAAATTTTGATGAAAATCCTCAAAAAATCAAATTTTTTATATGAAAAACTTAAATTGGCCATATCTCCTTAAATATGCGTCCTAGAGCCAAAAGGACCTTAATTCATGACCACCCCCCAAAAATCAAAATTTTGATGAAAATCCTCAAAAAATCAAATTTTTTATATGAAAAACTTAAATTGGCCATATCTCCTTAAATATGCGTCCTAGAGCCAAAAGGACCTTAATTCGTGACCACCCCCCAAAAATCAAAATTTTGATGAAAAACCTCAAAAAATCAAATTTTTTATATGAAAAACTTAAATTGGCCATATCTCCTTAAATATGCGTCCTAGAGCCAAAAGGAGGTTAATTCGTGACCAAACCCCAAAAATCAAAATTTTGATGAAAATCCTAAAAAAATCAAATTTTTTATATGAAAAACTTAAATTGGCCATATCTCCTTAAATATGCGTCCTAGAGCCAAAAGGACCTTAATTCATGACCACCCCCCAAAAATCAAAATTTTGATGAAAATCCTCAAAAAATCAAATTTTTTATATGAAAAACTTAAATTGGCCATATCTCCTTAAATATGCGTCCTAGAGCCAAAAGGACCTTAATTCATGACCACCCCCCAAAAATCAAAATTTTGATGAAAATCCTCAAAAAATCAAATTTTTTATATGAAAAACTTAAATTGGCCATATCTCCTTAAATATGCGTCCTAGAGCCAAAAGTAGGTTAATTCGTGACCAAACCCCAAAAATCAAAATTTTGATGAGAATCCTAAAAAAATCAAATTTTTTATATGAAAAACTTAAATTGGCCATATCTCCTTAAATATGCGTCCTAGAGCCAAAAGGACCTTAATTCATGACCACCCCCCAAAAATCAAAATTTTGATGAAAATCCTCAAAAAATCAAATTTTTTATATGAAAAACTTAAATTGGCCATATCTCCTTAAATATGCGTCCTAGAGCCAAAAGGACCTTAATTCATGACCACCCCCCAAAAATCAAAATTTTGATGAAAATCCTCAAAAAATCAAATTTTTTATATGAAAAACTTAAATTGGCCATATCTCCTTAAATATGCGTCCTAGAGCCAAAAGGACCTTAATTCATGACCACCCCCAAAAAATCAAAATTTTGATGAAAATCCTCAAAAAATCAAATTTTTTATATGAAAAACTTAAATTGGCCATATCTCCTTAAATATGCGTCCTAGAGCCAAAAGGACCTTAATTCATGACCAAACCCAAAAAATCAAAATTTTGATGAAAATCCTAAAAAAATCAAATTTTTTATATGAAAAACTTAAATTGGCCATATCTCCTTAAATATGCGTCCTAGAGCCAAAAGGAGGTTAATTCGTGACCAAACCCCAAAAATCAAAATTTTGATGAAAATCCTAAAAAATCAAATTTTTTATATGAAAAACTTAAATTGGCCATATCTCCTTAAATATGCGTCCTAGAGCCAAAAGGACCTTAATTCATGACCACCCCCAAAAAATCAAAATTTTGATGAAAATCCTCTAAAAATCAAATTTTTTATATGAAAAACTTAAATTGGCCATATCTCCTTAAATATGCGTCCTAGAGCCAAAAGGAGGTTAATTCGTGACCACCCCCCAAAAATCAAAATTTTGATGAAAAACCTCAAAAAATCAAATTTTTTATATGAAAAACTTAAATTGGCCATATCTCCTTAAATATGCGTCCTAGAGCCAAAAGGACCTTAATTCATGACCACCCCCCAAAAATCAAAATTTTGATGAAAATCCTCAAAAAATCAAATTTTTTATATGAAAAACTTAAATTGGCCATATCTCCTTAAATATGCGTCCTAGAGCCAAAAGGACCTTAATTCATGACCACCCCCCAAAAATCAAAATTTTGATGAAAATCCTCAAAAAATCAAATTTTTTATATGAAAAACTTAAATTGGCCATATCTCCTTAAATATGCGTCCTAGAGCCAAAAGGACCTTAATTCATGACTAAACCCAAAAAATCAAAATTTTGATGAAAATCCTAAAAAAATCAAATTTTTTATATGAAAAACTTAAATTGGCCATATCTCCTTAAATATGCGTCCTAGAGCCAAAAGGAGGTTAATTCGTGACCAAACCCCAAAAATCAAAATTTTGATGAAAATCCTAAAAAATCAAATTTTTTATATGAAAAACTTAAATTGGCCATATCTCCTTAAATATGCGTCCTAGAGCCAAAAGGACCTTAATTCATGACCACCCCCCAAAAATCAAAATTTTGATGAAAATCCTAAAAAAATCAAATTTTTTATATGAAAAACTTAAATTGGCCATATCTCCTTAAATATGCGTCCTAGAGCCAAAAGGACCTTAATTCATGACCACCCCCCAAAAATCAAAATTTTGATGAAAATCCTCAAAAAATCAAATTTTTTATATGAAAAACTTAAATTGGCCATATCTCCTTAAATATGCGTCCTAGAGCCAAAAGGACCTTAATTCATGACCACCCCCAAAAAATCAAAATTTTGATGAAAATCCTCAAAAAATCAAATTTTTTATATGAAAAACTTAAATTGGCCATATCTCCTTAAATATGCGTCCTAGAGCCAAAAGGACCTTAATTCATGACCAAACCCAAAAAATCAAAATTTTGATGAAAATCCTAAAAAAATCAAATTTTTTATATGAAAAACTTAAATTGGCCATATCTCCTTAAATATGCGTCCTAGAGCCAAAACGAGGTTAATTCGTGACCAAACCCCAAAAATCAAAATTTTGATGAAAATCCTAAAAAATCAAATTTTTTATATGAAAAACTTAAATTGGCCATATCTCCTTAAATATGCGTCCTAGAGCCAAAAGGACCTTAATTCATGACCACCCCCAAAAAATCAAAATTTTGATGAAAATCCTCTAAAAATCAAATTTTTTATATGAAAAACTTAAATTGGCAATATCTCCTTAAATATGCGTCCTAGAGCCAAAAGGACCTTAATTCATGACCACCCCCCAAAAATCAAAATTTTGATGAAAATCCTCAAAAAATCAAATTTTTTATATGAAAAACTTAAATTGGCCATATCTCCTTAAATATGCGTCCTAGAGCCAAAAGGACCTTAATTCGTGACCACCCCCCAAAATCAAAATTTTGATGAAAAACCTCAAAAAATCAAATTTTTTATATGAAAAACTTAAATTGGCCATATCTCCTTAAATATGCGTCCTAGAGCCAAAAGGAGGTTAATTCGTGACCAAACCCCAAAAATCAAAATTTTGATGAAAATCCTAAAAAAATCAAATTTTTTATATGAAAAACTTAAATTGGCCATATCTCCTTAAATATGCGTCCTAGAGCCAAAAGGACCTTAATTCATGACCACCCCCCAAAAATCAAAATTTTGATGAAAATCCTCAAAAAATCAAATTTTTTATATGAAAAACTTAAATTGGCCATATCTCCTTAAATATGCGTCCTAGAGCCAAAAGGACCTTAATTCATGACCACCCCCCAAAAATCAAAATTTTGATGAAAATCCTCAAAAAATCAAATTTTTTATATGAAAAACTTAAATTGGCCATATCTCCTTAAATATGCGTCCTAGAGCCAAAAGGACCTTAATTCATGACCACCCCCAAAAAATCAAAATTTTGATGAAAATCCTCAAAAAATCAAATTTTTTATATGAAAAACTTAAATTGGCCATATCTCCTTAAATATGCGTCCTAGAGCCAAAAGGACCTTAATTCATGACCAAACCCAAAAAATCAAAATTTTGATGAAAATCCTAAAAAAATCAAATTTTTTATATGAAAAACTTAAATTGGCCATATCTCCTTAAATATGCGTCCTAGAGCCAAAACGAGGTTAATTCGTGACCAAACCCCAAAAATCAAAATTTTGATGAAAATCCTAAAAAATCAAATTTTTTATATGAAAAACTTAAATTGGCCATATCTCCTTAAATATGCGTCCTAGAGCCAAAAGGACCTTAATTCATGACCACCCCCAAAAAATCAAAATTTTGATGAAAATCCTCTAAAAATCAAATTTTTTATATGAAAAACTTAAATTGGCAATATCTCCTTAAATATGCGTCCTAGAGCCAAAAGGACCTTAATTCATGACCACCCCCAAAAAATCAAAATTTTGATGAAAATCCTCAAAAAATCAAATTTTTTATATGAAAAACTTAAATTGGCCATATCTCCTTAAATATGCGTCCTAGAGCCAAAAGGAGGTTAATTCGTGACCACCCCCCAAAAATCAAAATTTTGATGAAAAACCTCAAAAAATCAAATTTTTTATATGAAAAACTTAAATTGGCCATATCTCCTTAAATATGCGTCCTAGAGCCAAAAGGACCTTAATTCATGACCACCCCCCAAAAATCAAAATTTTGATGAAAATCCTCAAAAAATCAAATTTTTTATATGAAAAACTTAAATTGGCCATATCTCCTTAAATATGCGTCCTAGAGCCAAAAGGACCTTAATTCATGACCACCCCCCAAAAATCAAAATTTTGATGAAAATCCTCAAAAAATCAAATTTTTTATATGAAAAACTTAAATTGGCCATATCTCCTTAAATATGCGTCCTAGAGCCAAAAGGACCTTAATTCATGACTAAACCCAAAAAATCAAAATTTTGATGAAAATCCTAAAAAAATCAAATTTTTTATATGAAAAACTTAAATTGGCCATATCTCCTTAAATATGCGTCCTAGAGCCAAAAGGAGGTTAATTCGTGACCAAACCCCAAAAATCAAAATTTTGATGAAAATCCTAAAAAATCAAATTTTTTATATGAAAAACTTAAATTGGCCATATCTCCTTAAATATGCGTCCTAGAGCCAAAAGGACCTTAATTCATGACCACCCCCCAAAAATCAAAATTTTGATGAAAATCCTAAAAAAATCAAATTTTTTATATGAAAAACTTAAATTGGCCATATCTCCTTAAATATGCGTCCTAGAGCCAAAAGGACCTTAATTCATGACCACCCCCCAAAAATCAAAATTTTGATGAAAATCCTCAAAAAATCAAATTTTTTATATGAAAAACTTAAATTGGCCATATCTCCTTAAATATGCGTCCTAGAGCCAAAAGGACCTTAATTCATGACCACCCCCAAAAAATCAAAATTTTGATGAAAATCCTCAAAAAATCAAATTTTTTATATGAAAAACTTAAATTGGCCATATCTCCTTAAATATGCGTCCTAGAGCCAAAAGGACCTTAATTCATGACCAAACCCAAAAAATCAAAATTTTGATGAAAATCCTAAAAAAATCAAATTTTTTATATGAAAAACTTAAATTGGCCATATCTCCTTAAATATGCGTCCTAGAGCCAAAACGAGGTTAATTCGTGACCAAACCCCAAAAATCAAAATTTTGATGAAAATCCTAAAAAATCAAATTTTTTATATGAAAAACTTAAATTGGCCATATCTCCTTAAATATGCGTCCTAGAGCCAAAAGGACCTTAATTCATGACCACCCCCAAAAAATCAAAATTTTGATGAAAATCCTCTAAAAATCAAATTTTTTATATGAAAAACTTAAATTGGCAATATCTCCTTAAATATGCGTCCTAGAGCCAAAAGGACCTTAATTCATGACCACCCCCCAAAAATCAAAATTTTGATGAAAATCCTCAAAAAATCAAATTTTTTATATGAAAAACTTAAATTGGCCATATCTCCTTAAATATGCGTCCTAGAGCCAAAAGGACCTTAATTCGTGACCACCCCCCAAAATCAAAATTTTGATGAAAAACCTCAAAAAATCAAATTTTTTATATGAAAAACTTAAATTGGCCATATCTCCTTAAATATGCGTCCTAGAGCCAAAAGGAGGTTAATTCGTGACCAAACCCCAAAAATCAAAATTTTGATGAAAATCCTAAAAAAATCAAATTTTTTATATGAAAAACTTAAATTGGCCATATCTCCTTAAATATGCGTCCTAGAGCCAAAAGGACCTTAATTCATGACCACCCCCCAAAAATCAAAATTTTGATGAAAATCCTAAAAAAATCAAATTTTTTATATGAAAAACTTAAATTGGCCATATTTCCTTAAATATGCGTCCTAGAGCCAAAAGGAGGTTAATTCGTGACCAAACCCCAAAAATCAAAATTTTGATGAAAATCCTCAAAAAATCAAATTTTTTATATGAAAAACTTAAATTGGCCATATCTCCTTAAATATGCGTCCTAGAGCCAAAAGGACCTTAATTCATGACCACCCCCCAAAAATCAAAATTTTGATGAAAATCCTCAAAAAATCAAATTTTTTATATGAAAAACTTAAATTGGCCATATCTCCTTAAATATGCGTCCTAGAGCCAAAAGGACCTTAATTCGTGACCACCCCCCAAAAATCAAAATTTTGATGAAAAACCTCAAAAAATCAAATTTTTTATATGAAAAACTTAAATTGGCCATATCTCCTTAAATATGCGTCCTAGAGCCAAAAGGAGGTTAATTCGTGACCAAACCCCAAAAATCAAAATTTTGATGAAAATCCTAAAAAAATCAAATTTTTTATATGAAAAACTTAAATTGGCCATATCTCCTTAAATATGCGTCCTAGAGCCAAAAGGACCTTAATTCATGACCACCCCCCAAAAATCAAAATTTTGATGAAAATCCTCAAAAAATCAAATTTTTTATATGAAAAACTTAAATTGGCCATATCTCCTTAAATATGCGTCCTAGAGCCAAAAGGACCTTAATTCATGACCACCCCCCAAAAATCAAAATTTTGATGAAAATCCTCAAAAAATCAAATTTTTTATATGAAAAACTTAAATTGGCCATATCTCCTTAAATATGCGTCCTAGAGCCAAAAGTAGGTTAATTCGTGACCAAACCCCAAAAATCAAAATTTTGATGAGAATCCTAAAAAAATCAAATTTTTTATATGAAAAACTTAAATTGGCCATATCTCCTTAAATATGCGTCCTAGAGCCAAAAGGACCTTAATTCATGACCACCCCCCAAAAATCAAAATTTTGATGAAAATCCTCAAAAAATCAAATTTTTTATATGAAAAACTTAAATTGGCCATATCTCCTTAAATATGCGTCCTAGAGCCAAAAGGACCTTAATTCATGACCACCCCCCAAAAATCAAAATTTTGATGAAAATCCTCAAAAAATCAAATTTTTTATATGAAAAACTTAAATTGGCCATATCTCCTTAAATATGCGTCCTAGAGCCAAAAGGACCTTAATTCATGACCACCCCCAAAAAATCAAAATTTTGATGAAAATCCTCAAAAAATCAAATTTTTTATATGAAAAACTTAAATTGGCCATATCTCCTTAAATATGCGTCCTAGAGCCAAAAGGACCTTAATTCATGACCAAACCCAAAAAATCAAAATTTTGATGAAAATCCTAAAAAAATCAAATTTTTTATATGAAAAACTTAAATTGGCCATATCTCCTTAAATATGCGTCCTAGAGCCAAAACGAGGTTAATTCGTGACCAAACCCCAAAAATCAAAATTTTGATGAAAATCCTAAAAAATCAAATTTTTTATATGAAAAACTTAAATTGGCCATATCTCCTTAAATATGCGTCCTAGAGCCAAAAGGACCTTAATTCATGACCACCCCCAAAAAATCAAAATTTTGATGAAAATCCTCTAAAAATCAAATTTTTTATATGAAAAACTTAAATTGGCAATATCTCCTTAAATATGCGTCCTAGAGCCAAAAGGACCTTAATTCATGACCACCCCCAAAAAATCAAAATTTTGATGAAAATCCTCAAAAAATCAAATTTTTTATATGAAAAACTTAAATTGGCCATATCTCCTTAAATATGCGTCCTAGAGCCAAAAGGAGGTTAATTCGTGACCACCCCCCAAAAATCAAAATTTTGATGAAAAACCTCAAAAAATCAAATTTTTTATATGAAAAACTTAAATTGGCCATATCTCCTTAAATATGCGTCCTAGAGCCAAAAGGACCTTAATTCATGACCACCCCCCAAAAATCAAAATTTTGATGAAAATCCTCAAAAAATCAAATTTTTTATATGAAAAACTTAAATTGGCCATATCTCCTTAAATATGCGTCCTAGAGCCAAAAGGACCTTAATTCATGACCACCCCCCAAAAATCAAAATTTTGATGAAAATCCTCAAAAAATCAAATTTTTTATATGAAAAACTTAAATTGGCCATATCTCCTTAAATATGCGTCCTAGAGCCAAAAGGACCTTAATTCATGACTAAACCCAAAAAATCAAAATTTTGATGAAAATCCTAAAAAAATCAAATTTTTTATATGAAAAACTTAAATTGGCCATATCTCCTTAAATATGCGTCCTAGAGCCAAAAGGAGGTTAATTCGTGACCAAACCCCAAAAATCAAAATTTTGATGAAAATCCTAAAAAATCAAATTTTTTATATGAAAAACTTAAATTGGCCATATCTCCTTAAATATGCGTCCTAGAGCCAAAAGGACCTTAATTCATGACCACCCCCAAAAAATCAAAATTTTGATGAAAATCCTCTAAAAATCAAATTTTTTATATGAAAAACTTAAATTGGCAATATCTCCTTAAATATGCGTCCTAGAGCCAAAAGGACCTTAATTCATGACCACCCCCAAAAAATCAAAATTTTGATGAAAATCCTCAAAAAATCAAATTTTTTATATGAAAAACTTAAATTGGCCATATCTCCTTAAATATGCGTCCTAGAGCCAAAAGGAGGTTAATTCGTGACCACCCCCCAAAAATCAAAATTTTGATGAAAAACCTCAAAAAATCAAATTTTTTATATGAAAAACTTAAATTGGCCATATCTCCTTAAATATGCGTCCTAGAGCCAAAAGGACCTTAATTCATGACCACCCCCCAAAAATCAAAATTTTGATGAAAATCCTCAAAAAATCAAATTTTTTATATGAAAAACTTAAATTGGCCATATCTCCTTAAATATGCGTCCTAGAGCCAAAAGGACCTTAATTCATGACCACCCCCCAAAAATCAAAATTTTGATGAAAATCCTCAAAAAATCAAATTTTTTATATGAAAAACTTAAATTGGCCATATCTCCTTAAATATGCGTCCTAGTGCCAAAAGGACCTTAATTCATGACCACCCCACCAAAAACCAAATTTTGATGAAAATCCTCAAAAAATCAAATTTTTTATATGAAAAACTTAAATTGGCCATATCTCCTTAAATATGCGTCCTAGAGCCAAAAGGAGGTTAATTCGTGACCACGCCCCAAAAATCAAAATTTTGATGAAAAACCTCAAAAAATCAAATTTTTTATATGAAAAACTTAAATTGGCCATATCTCCTTAAATATGCGTCCTAGAGCCAAAAGGACCTTAATTCATGACCACCCCCAAAAAATAAAAATTTTGATGAAAATCCTAAAAAAATTCAAATTTTTTATATGAAAAACTTAAATTGGCCATATCTCCTTAAATATGCGTCCTAGTGCCAAAAGGACCTTAATTCATGACCACCCCACCAAAAACCAAATTTTGATGAAAATCCTCAAAAAATCAAATTTTTTATATGAAAAACTTAAATTGGCCATATCTCCTTAAATATGCGTCCTAGAGCCAAAAGGAGGTTAATTCCTGACCACGCCCCAAAAATCAAAATTTTGATGAAAAACCTCAAAAAATCAAATTTTTTATATGAAAAACTTAAATTGGCCATATCTCCTTAAATATGCGTCCTAGAGCCAAAAGGACCTTAATTCATGACCACCCCCAAAAAATCAAAATTTTGATGAAAATCTTCAAAAAATCAAATTTTTTATATGAAAAACTTAAATTGGCCATATCTCCTTAAATATGCGTCCTAGAGCCAAAAGGAGGTTAATTCGTGACCACGCCCCAAAAATCAACATTTTGATGAAAAATCTCAAAAAATCAAATTTTTTATATGAAAAACTTAAATTGGCCATATCTCCTTAAATATGCGTCCTAGAGCCAAAAGGACCTTAATTCATGACCACCCCCAAAAAATCAAAATTTTGATGAAAATCTTCAAAAAATCAAATTTTTTATATGAAAAACTTAAATTGGCCATATCTCCTTAAATATGCGTCCTAGAGCCAAAAGGAGGTTAATTCGTGACCACGCCCCAAAAATCAACATTTTGATGAAAAATCTCAAAAAATCAAATTTTTTATATGAAAAACTTAAATTGGCCATATCTCCTTAAATATGCGTCCTAGAGCCAAAAGGACCTTAATTCATGACCACCCTCAAAAAATCAAAATTTTGATGAAAATCCTAAAAAAATCAATTTTTTTATATGAAAAACTTAAATTGGCCATATCTCCTTAAATATGCGTCCTAGAGCCAAAAGGAGGTTAATTCGTGGCCACGCCCCAAAAATCAAAATTTTGATGAAAAACCTCAAAAAATCAATTTTTTTATATGAAAAACTTAAATTGGCCATATCTCCTTAAATATGCATCCTAGAGCCAAAAGGAGGTTAATTCGTGACCAAACCCCAAAAATCAAAATTTTGATGAAAATCCTCAAAAATATGCGTCCTAGAGCCAAAAGGACCTTAATTCATGACCACCCCCCAAAAATCAAAATTTTGATGAAAATCCTCAAAAAATGAAATTTTTTATATGAAAAACTTAAATTGGCCATATTTCCTTAAATATGCGTCCTAGAGCCAAAAGGAGGTTAATTCGTGACCAAACCCCAAAAATCAAAATTTTGATGAAAATCCTCTAAAAATCAAATTTTTTATATGAAAAACTTAAATTGGCCATATCTCCTTAAATATGCGTCCTAGAGCCAAAAGGACCTTAATTCATGACCACCCCCCAAAAATCAAAATTTTGATGAAAATCCTCAAAAAATCAAATTTTTTATATGAAAAACTTAAATTGGCCATATCTCCTTAAATATGCGTCCTAGAGCCAAAGGGACCTTAATTCGTGACCACCCCCCAAAAATCAAAATTTTGATGAAAATCCTCAAAAAATCAAATTTTTTATATGAAAAACTTAAATTGGCCATATCTCCTTAAATATGCGTCCTAGAGCCAAAGGGACCTTAATTCGTGACCACCCCCCAAAAATCAAAATTTTGATGAAAATCCTCAAAAAATCAAATTTTTTATATGAAAAACTTAAATTGGCCATATCTCCTTAAATATGCGTCCTAGAGCCAAAAGGAGGTTAATTCGTGACCAAACCCCAAAAATCAAAATTTTGATGAGAATCCTAAAAAAATCAAATTTTTTATATGAAAAACTTAAATTGGCCATATCTCCTTAAATATGCGTCCTAGTGCCAAAAGGACCTTAATTCATGACCACCCCACCAAAAACCAAATTTTGATGAAAATCCTCAAAAAATCAAATTTTTTATATGAAAAACTTAAATTGGCCATATCTCCTTAAATATGCGTCCTAGAGCCAAAAGGAGGTTAATTCGTGACCACGCCCCAAAAATCAAAATTTTGATGAAAAACCTCAAAAAATCAAATTTTTTATATGAAAAACTTAAATTGGCCATATCTCCTTAAATATGCGTCCTAGAGCCAAAAGGACCTTAATTCATGACCACCCCCAAAAAATCAAAATTTTGATGAAAATCTTCAAAAAATCAAATTTTTTATATGAAAAACTTAAATTGGCCATATCTCCTTAAATATGCGTCCTAGAGCCAAAAGGAGGTTAATTCGTGACCACGCCCCAAAAATCAACATTTTGATGAAAAATCTCAAAAAATCAAATTTTTTATATGAAAAACTTAAATTGGCCATATCTCCTTAAATATGCGTCCTAGAGCCAAAAGGACCTTAATTCATGACCACCCTCAAAAAATCAAAATTTTGATGAAAATCCTAAAAAAATCAATTTTTTTATATGAAAAACTTAAATTGGCCATATCTCCTTAAATATGCGTCCTAGAGCCAAAAGGAGGTTAATTCGTGACCACGCCCCAAAAATCAAAATTTTGATGAAAAACCTCAAAAAATCAATTTTTTTATATGAAAAACTTAAATTGGCCATATCTCCTTAAATATGCATCCTAGAGCCAAAAGGAGGTTAATTCGTGACCAAACCCCAAAAATCAAAATTTTGATGAAAATCCTCAAAAATATGCGTCCTAGAGCCAAAAGGACCTTAATTCATGACCACCCCCCAAAAATCAAAATTTTGATGAAAATCCTCAAAAAATGAAATTTTTTATATGAAAAACTTAAATTGGCCATATTTCCTTAAATATGCGTCCTAGAGCCAAAAGGAGGTTAATTCGTGACCAAACCCCAAAAATCAAAATTTTGATGAAAATCCTCAAAAAATCAAATTTTTTATATGAAAAACTTAAATTGGCCATATCTCCTTAAATATGCGTCCTAGAGCCAAAAGGACCTTAATTCATGACCACCCCCCAAAAATCAAAATTTTGATGAAAATCCTCAAAAAATCAAATTTTTTATATGAAAAACTTAAATTGGCCATATCTCCTTAAATATGCGTCCTAGAGCCAAAGGGACCTTAATTCGTGACCACCCCCCAAAAATCAAAATTTTGATGAAAATCCTCAAAAAATCAAATTTTTTATATGAAAAACTTAAATTGGCCATATCTCCTTAAATATGCGTCCTAGAGCCAAAAGGAGGTTAATTCGTGACCAAACCCCAAAAATCAAAATTTTGATGAGAATCCTAAAAAAATCAAATTTTTTATATGAAAAACTTAAATTGGCCATATCTCCTTAAATATGCGTCCTAGAGCCAAAAGGACCTTAATTCATGACCACCCCCCAAAAATCAAAATTTTGATGAAAATCCTCAAAAAATCAAATTTTTTATATGAAAAACTTAAATTGGCCATATTTCCTTAAATATGCCTCCTAGAGCCCAAAGGAGGTTAATTCGTGACCAAACCCCAAAAATCAAAATTTTGAAGAAAATCCTCAAAAAATCAAATTTTTTATATGAAAAACTTAAATTGGCCATATCTCCTTAAATATGCGTCCTAGAGCCAAAAGGACCTTAATTCATGACCACCCCCCAAAAATCAAAATTTTGATGAAAATCCTCAAAAAATCAAATTTTTTATATGAAAAACTTAAATTGGCCATATCTCCTTAAATATGCGTCCTAAAGCCAAAGGGACCTTAATTCGTGACCACCCCCCAAAAATCAAAATTTTGATGAGAATCCTAAAAAAATCAAATTTTTTATATGAAAAACTTAAATTGGCCATATCTCCTTAAATATGCGTCCTAGAGCCAAAAGGACCTTAATTCATGACCACCCCCAAAAAATCAAAATTTTGATGAAAATCCTCAAAAAATCAAATTTTTTATATGAAAAACTTAAATTGGCCATATCTCCTTAAATATGCGTCCTAGAGCCAAAAGGAGGTTAATTCGTGACCAAACCCCAAAAATCAAAATTTTGATGAAAATCCTAAAAAATCAAATTTTTTATATGAAAAACTTAAATTGGCCATATCTCCTTAAATATGCGTCCTAGAGCCAAAAGGACCTTAATTCATGACCACCCCCAAAAAATCAAAATTTTGATGAAAATCCTCTAAAAATCAAATTTTTTATATGAAAAACTTAAATTGGCAATATCTCCTTAAATATGCGTCCTAGAGCCAAAAGGACCTTAATTCATGACCACCCCCAAAAAATCAAAATTTTGATGAAAATCCTCAAAAAATCAAATTTTTTATATGAAAAACTTAAATTGGCCATATCTCCTTAAATATGCGTCCTAGAGCCAAAAGGAGGTTAATTCGTGACCACCCCCCAAAAATCAAAATTTTGATGAAAAACCTCAAAAAATCAAATTTTTTATATGAAAAACTTAAATTGGCCATATCTCCTTAAATATGCGTCCTAGAGCCAAAAGGACCTTAATTCATGACCACCCCCCAAAAATCAAAATTTTGATGAAAATCCTCAAAAAATCAAATTTTTTATATGAAAAACTTAAATTGGCCATATCTCCTTAAATATGCGTCCTAGAGCCAAAAGGACCTTAATTCATGACCACCCCCCAAAAATCAAAATTTTGATGAAAATCCTCAAAAAATCAAATTTTTTATATGAAAAACTTAAATTGGCCATATCTCCTTAAATATGCGTCCTAGTGCCAAAAGGACCTTAATTCATGACCACCCCACCAAAAACCAAATTTTG
This sequence comes from Haematobia irritans, assembly GCF_050003625.1. Lineage (NCBI taxonomy): Eukaryota > Metazoa > Arthropoda > Insecta > Diptera > Muscidae > Haematobia > Haematobia irritans. Next base: position 218,368,493 of record NC_134398.1, on the reverse strand, counting down.
ATGAAAATCCTCAAAAAATCAAATTTTTTATATGAAAAACTTAAATTGGCCATATCTCCTTAAATATGCGTCCTAGAGCCAAAAGGAGGTTAATTCGTGACCACGCCCCAAAAATCAAAATTTTGATGAAAAACCTCAAAAAATCAAATTTTTTATATGAAAAACTTAAATTGGCCATATCTCCTTAAATATGCGTCCTAGAGCCAAAAGGACCTTAATTCATGACCACCCCCAAAAAATAAAAATTTTGATGAAAATCCTAAAAAAATTCAAATTTTTTATATGAAAAACTTAAATTGGCCATATCTCCTTAAATATGCGTCCTAGTGCCAAAAGGACCTTAATTCATGACCACCCCACCAAAAACCAAATTTTGATGAAAATCCTCAAAAAATCAAATTTTTTATATGAAAAACTTAAATTGGCCATATCTCCTTAAATATGCGTCCTAGAGCCAAAAGGAGGTTAATTCGTGACCACGCCCCAAAAATCAAAATTTTGATGAAAAACCTCAAAAAATCAAATTTTTTATATGAAAAACTTAAATTGGCCATATCTCCTTAAATATGCGTCCTAGAGCCAAAAGGACCTTAATTCATGACCACCCCCAAAAAATCAAAATTTTGATGAAAATCTTCAAAAAATCAAATTTTTTATATGAAAAACTTAAATTGGCCATATCTCCTTAAATATGCGTCCTAGAGCCAAAAGGACCTTAATTCATGACCACCCTCAAAAAATCAAAATTTTGATGAAAATCCTAAAAAAATCAATTTTTTTATATGAAAAACTTAAATTGGCCATATCTCCTTAAATATGCGTCCTAGAGCCAAAAGGAGGTTAATTCGTGACCACGCCCCAAAAATCAAAATTTTGATGAAAAACCTCAAAAAATCAATTTTTTTATATGAAAAACTTAAATTGGCCATATCTCCTTAAATATGCATCCTAGAGCCAAAAGGAGGTTAATTCGTGACCAAACCCCAAAAATCAAAATTTTGATGAAAATCCTCAAAAATATGCGTCCTAGAGCCAAAAGGACCTTAATTCATGACCACCCCCCAAAAATCAAAATTTTGATGAAAATCCTCAAAAAATGAAATTTTTTATATGAAAAACTTAAATTGGCCATATTTCCTTAAATATGCGTCCTAGAGCCAAAAGGAGGTTAATTCGTGACCAAACCCCAAAAATCAAAATTTTGATGAAAATCCTCAAAAAATCAAATTTTTTATATGAAAAACTTAAATTGGCCATATCTCCTTAAATATGCGTCCTAGAGCCAAAAGGACCTTAATTCATGACCACCCCCCAAAAATCAAAATTTTGATGAAAATCCTCAAAAAATCAAATTTTTTATATGAAAAACTTAAATTGGCCATATCTCCTTAAATATGCGTCCTAGAGCCAAAGGGACCTTAATTCGTGACCACCCCCCAAAAATCAAAATTTTGATGAAAATCCTCAAAAAATCAAATTTTTTATATGAAAAACTTAAATTGGCCATATCTCCTTAAATATGCGTCCTAGAGCCAAAAGGAGGTTAATTCGTGACCAAACCCCAAAAATCAAAATTTTGATGAGAATCCTAAAAAAATCAAATTTTTTATATGAAAAACTTAAATTGGCCATATCTCCTTAAATATGCGTCCTAGAGCCAAAAGGACCTTAATTCATGACCACCCCCCAAAAATCAAAATTTTGATGAAAATCCTCAAAAAATCAAATTTTTTATATGAAAAACTTAAATTGGCCATATTTCCTTAAATATGCCTCCTAGAGCCCAAAGGAGGTTAATTCGTGACCAAACCCCAAAAATCAAAATTTTGAAGAAAATCCTCAAAAAATCAAATTTTTTATATGAAAAACTTAAATTGGCCATATCTCCTTAAATATGCGTCCTAGAGCCAAAAGGACCTTAATTCATGACTAAACCCAAAAAATCAAAATTTTGATGAAAATCCTAAAAAAATCAAATTTTTTATATGAAAAACTTAAATTGGCCATATCTCCTTAAATATGCGTCCTAGAGCCAAAAGGAGGTTAATTCGTGACCAAACCCCAAAAATCAAAATTTTGATGAAAATCCTAAAAAATCAAATTTTTTATATGAAAAACTTAAATTGGCCATATCTCCTTAAATATGCGTCCTAGAGCCAAAAGGACCTTAATTCATGACCACCCCCAAAAAATCAAAATTTTGATGAAAATCCTCTAAAAATCAAATTTTTTATATGAAAAACTTAAATTGGCAATATCTCCTTAAATATGCGTCCTAGAGCCAAAAGGACCTTAATTCATGACCACCCCCAAAAAATCAAAATTTTGATGAAAATCCTCAAAAAATCAAATTTTTTATATGAAAAACTTAAATTGGCCATATCTCCTTAAATATGCGTCCTAGAGCCAAAAGGAGGTTAATTCGTGACCACCCCCCAAAAATCAAAATTTTGATGAAAAACCTCAAAAAATCAAATTTTTTATATGAAAAACTTAAATTGGCCATATCTCCTTAAATATGCGTCCTAGAGCCAAAAGGACCTTAATTCATGACCACCCCCCAAAAATCAAAATTTTGATGAAAATCCTCAAAAAATCAAATTTTTTATATGAAAAACTTAAATTGGCCATATCTCCTTAAATATGCGTCCTAGAGCCAAAAGGACCTTAATTCATGACCACCCCCCAAAAATCAAAATTTTGATGAAAATCCTCAAAAAATCAAATTTTTTATATGAAAAACTTAAATTGGCCATATCTCCTTAAATATGCGTCCTAGTGCCAAAAGGACCTTAATTCATGACCACCCCACCAAAAACCAAATTTTGATGAAAATCCTCAAAAAATCAAATTTTTTATATGAAAAACTTAAATTGGCCATATCTCCTTAAATATGCGTCCTAGAGCCAAAAGGAGGTTAATTCGTGACCACGCCCCAAAAATCAAAATTTTGATGAAAAACCTCAAAAAATCAAATTTTTTATATGAAAAACTTAAATTGGCCATATCTCCTTAAATATGCGTCCTAGAGCCAAAAGGACCTTAATTCATGACCACCCCCAAAAAATAAAAATTTTGATGAAAATCCTAAAAAAATTCAAATTTTTTATATGAAAAACTTAAATTGGCCATATCTCCTTAAATATGCGTCCTAGTGCCAAAAGGACCTTAATTCATGACCACCCCACCAAAAACCAAATTTTGATGAAAATCCTCAAAAAATCAAATTTTTTATATGAAAAACTTAAATTGGCCATATCTCCTTAAATATGCGTCCTAGAGCCAAAAGGACCTTAATTCATGACCACCCCCAAAAAATCAAAATTTTGATGAAAATCTTCAAAAAATCAAATTTTTTATATGAAAAACTTAAATTGGCCATATCTCCTTAAATATGCGTCCTAGAGCCAAAAGGAGGTTAATTCGTGACCACGCCCCAAAAATCAACATTTTGATGAAAAATCTCAAAAAATCAAATTTTTTATATGAAAAACTTAAATTGGCCATATCTCCTTAAATATGCGTCCTAGAGCCAAAAGGACCTTAATTCATGACCACCCTCAAAAAATCAAAATTTTGATGAAAATCCTAAAAAAATCAATTTTTTTATATGAAAAACTTAAATTGGCCATATCTCCTTAAATATGCGTCCTAGAGCCAAAAGGAGGTTAATTCGTGACCACGCCCCAAAAATCAAAATTTTGATGAAAAACCTCAAAAAATCAATTTTTTTATATGAAAAACTTAAATTGGCCATATCTCCTTAAATATGCATCCTAGAGCCAAAAGGAGGTTAATTCGTGACCAAACCCCAAAAATCAAAATTTTGATGAAAATCCTCAAAAATATGCGTCCTAGAGCCAAAAGGACCTTAATTCATGACCACCCCCCAAAAATCAAAATTTTGATGAAAATCCTCAAAAAATGAAATTTTTTATATGAAAAACTTAAATTGGCCATATTTCCTTAAATATGCGTCCTAGAGCCAAAAGGAGGTTAATTCGTGACCAAACCCCAAAAATCAAAATTTTGATGAAAATCCTCAAAAAATCAAATTTTTTATATGAAAAACTTAAATTGGCCATATCTCCTTAAATATGCGTCCTAGAGCCAAAGGGACCTTAATTCGTGACCACCCCCCAAAAATCAAAATTTTGATGAAAATCCTCAAAAAATCAAATTTTTTATATGAAAAACTTAAATTGGCCATATCTCCTTAAATATGCGTCCTAGAGCCAAAAGGAGGTTAATTCGTGACCAAACCCCAAAAATCAAAATTTTGATGAGAATCCTAAAAAAATCAAATTTTTTATATGAAAAACTTAAATTGGCCATATCTCCTTAAATATGCGTCCTAGAGCCAAAAGGACCTTAATTCATGACCACCCCCCAAAAATCAAAATTTTGATGAAAATCCTCAAAAAATCAAATTTTTTATATGAAAAACTTAAATTGGCCATATTTCCTTAAATATGCCTCCTAGAGCCCAAAGGAGGTTAATTCGTGACCAAACCCCAAAAATCAAAATTTTGAAGAAAATCCTCAAAAAATCAAATTTTTTATATGAAAAACTTAAATTGGCCATATCTCCTTAAATATGCGTCCTAGAGCCAAAAGGACCTTAATTCATGACCACCCCCCAAAAATCAAAATTTTGATGAAAATCCTCAAAAAATCAAATTTTTTATATGAAAAACTTAAATTGGCCATATCTCCTTAAATATGCGTCCTAAAGCCAAAGGGACCTTAATTCGTGACCACCCCCCAAAAATCAAAATTTTGATGAGAATCCTAAAAAAATCAAATTTTTTATATGAAAAACTTAAATTGGCCATATCTCCTTAAATATGCGTCCTAGAGCCAAAAGGACCTTAATTCATGACCACCCCCAAAAAATCAAAATTTTGATGAAAATCCTCAAAAAATCAAATTTTTTATATGAAAAACTTAAATTGGCCATATCTCCTTAAATATGCGTCCTAGAGCAAAAAGGAGGTTAATTCGTGACCACGCCCCAAAAATCAAAATTTTGATGAAAAACCTCAAAAAATCAAATTTTTTATATGAAAAACTTAAATTGGCCATATCTCCTTAAATATGCGTCCTAGAGCCAAAAGGACCTTAATTCATGACCACCCCCAAAAAATAAAAATTTTGATGAAAATCCTAAAAAAATCAAATTTTTTATATGAAAAACTTAAATTGGCCATATCTCCTTAAATATGCGTCCTAGTGCCAAAAGGACCTTAATTCATGACCACCCCCCAAAAATCAAAATTTTGATGAAAATCCTCAAAAAATCAAATTTTTTATATGAAAAACTTAAATTGGCCATATCTCCTTAAATATGCGTCCTAGAGCCAAAAGGACCTTAATTCATGACCACCCCCAAAAAATCAAAATTTTGATGAAAATCTTCAAAAAATCAAATTTTTTATATGAAAAACTTAAATTGGCCATATCTCCTTAAATATGCGTCCTAGAGCCAAAAGGAGGTTAATTCGTGACCACGCCCCAAAAATCAAAATTTTGATGAAAAATCTCAAAAAATCAAATTTTTTATATGAAAAACTTAAATTGGCCATATCTCCTTAAATATGCGTCCTAGAGCCAAAAGGAGGTTAATTCGTGACCACCCCCAAAAATCAAAATTTTGATGAAAAACTTCAAAAAATCAAATTTTTTATATGAAAAACTTAAATTGGCCATATCTCCTTAAATATGCGTCCTAGAGCCAAAAGGACCTTAATTCATGACCACCCCCCAAAAATCAAAACTTTGATGAAAATCCTCAAAAAATCAAATTTTTTATATGAAAAACTTAAATTGGCCATATCTCCTTAAATATGCGTCCTAGAGCCAAAAGGACCTTAATTCATGACCACCCCCCAAAAATCAAAATTTTGATGAAAATCCTCAAAAAATCAAATTTTTTATATGAAAAACTTAAATTGGCCATATCTCCTTAAATATGCGTCCTAGAGCCAAAAGGACCTTAATTCATGACCACCCCCCAAAAATCAAAATTTTGATGAAAATCCTCAAAAAATCAAATTTTTTATATGAAAAACTTAAATTGGCCATATCTCCTTAAATATGCGTCCTAGAGCCAAAAGGACCTTAATTCATGACCACCCCCAAAAAATCAAAATTTTGATGAAAATCCTAAAAAAAATCAAATTTTTTATATGAAAAACTTAAATTGGCCATATCTCCTTAAATATGCGTCCTAGAGCCAAAAGGACCTTAATTCATGACCACCCCCCAAAAATCAAAATTTTGATGAAAATCCTCAAAAAATCAAATTTTTTATATGAAAAACTTAAATTGGCCATATCTCCTTAAATATGCGTCCTAGAGCCAAAAGGACCTTAATTCATGACCACCCCCAAAAAATCAAAATTTTGATGAAAATCCTAAAAAAAATCAAATTTTTTATATGAAAAACTTAAATTGGCCATATCTCCTTAAATATGCGTCCTAGAGCCAAAAGGACCTTAATTCATGACCACCCCCCAAAAATCAAAATTTTGATGAAAATCCTCAAAAAATCAAATTTTTTATATGAAAAACTTAAATTGGCCATATCTCCTTAAATATGCGTCCTAGAGCCAAAAGGAGGTTAATTCGTGACCACCCCCCAAAAATCAAAATTTTGATGAAAATCCTCAAAAAATCAAATTTTTTATATGAAAAACTTAAATTGGCCATATCTCCTTAAATATGCGTCCTAGAGCCAAAAGGACCTTAATTCATGACCACCAAAATTCATGACCATCAAAATTTTGATGAAAATCCTAAAAAAATCAAATTTTTTATATGAAAAACTTCAATTGGCCATATCTCCTTAAATATGCGTCCTAGAGCCAAATGGACCTTAATTCATGACCACCCCCCAAAAATCAAAATTTTGATGAAAAACCTCAAAAAATCAAATTTTTTATATGAAAAACTTAAATTGGCCATATCTCCTTAAATATGCGTCCTAGAGCCAAAAGGACCTTAATTCATGACCACCCCCAAAAAATCAAAATTTTGATGAAAATCCTCAAAAAATCAAATTTTTTATATGAAAAACTTAAATTGGCCATATCTCCTTAAATATGCGTCCTAGAGCCAAAAGGAGGTTAATTCGTGACCACGCCCCAAAAATCAAAATTTTGATGAAAAACCTCAAAAAATCAAATTTTTTATATGAAAAACTTAATTTGGCAATATCTCCTTAAATATGCGTCCTAGAGCCAAAAGGACCTTAATTCATGACCACCCCCAAAAAATCAAAATTTTGATGAAAATCCTCAAAAAATCAAATTTTTTATATGAAAAACTTAATTTGGCCATATCTCCTTAAATATGCGTCCTAGAGCCAAAAGGACCTTAATTCATGACCACCCCCAAAAAATCAAAATTTTGATGAAAATCCTCAAAAAATCAAATTTTTTATATGAAAAACTTAAATTGGCCATATCTCCTTAAATATGCGTCCTAGAGCCAAAAGGACCTTAATTCATGACCACCCCCCAAAAATCAAAATTTTGATGAAAATCCTCAAACAATCAAATTTTTTATATGAAAAACTTAATTTGGCCATATCTCCTTAAATATGCGTCCTAGAGCCAAAAGGAGGTTAATTCATGACCACCCCCCAAAAATCAAAATTTTGATGAAAATCCTCAAAAAATCAAATTTTTTATATGAAAAACTTAAATTGGCCATATCTCCTTAAATATGCGTCCTATAGCCAAAAGGAGGTTAATTCGTGACCAAACCCCAAAAATCAAAATTTTGATGAAAATCCTAAAAAAATCAAATTTTTTATATGAAAAACTTAAATTGGCCATATCTCCTTAAATATGCGTCCTAGAGCCAAAAGGACCTTAATTCATGACCACCCCCCAAAATCAAAATTTTGATGAAAATCCTCAAAAAATCAAATTTTTTATATGAAAAACTTAAATTGGCCATATCTCCTTAAATATGCGTCCTAGAGCCAAAAGGACCTTAATTCATGACCACCCCCCAAAAATCAAAATTTTGATGAAAATCCTCAAAAAATCAAATTTTTTATATGAAAAACTTAAATTGGCCATATCTCCTTAAATATGCGTCCTAGAGCCAAAAGGACCTTAATTCATGACCACCCCCAAAAAATGAAAATTTTGATGAAAATCCTCAAAAAATCAAATTTTTTATATGAAAAACTTAAATTGACCATATCTCCTTAAATATGCGTCCTAGAGCCAAAAGGACCTTAATTCGTGACCACCCCCCAAAAATCAAAATTTTGATGAAAATCCTCAAAAAATCAAATTTTTTATATGAAAAACTTAAATTGGCCATATCTCCTTAAATATGCGTCCTAGAGCCAAAAGGACCTTACTTCATGACCACCCCCAAAAAATCAAAGTTTTGAAGAAAATCCTAAAAAAATCAAATTTTTTATATGAAAAACTTAAATTGGCCATATCTCCTTAACTATGCGTCCTAGAGCCAAAAGGAGGTTAATTCGTGACCAAACCCAAAAAATCAAAATTTTGATGAAAATCCTAAAAAAAATCAAATTTTTTATATGAAAAACTTAAATTGGCCATATCCCCTTAAATATGCGTCCTAGAGCCAAAAGGGCCTTAATTCATGACCACCCCCCAAAAATCAAAATTTTGATGAAAATCCTCAAAAAATCAAATTTTTTATATGAAAAACTTAAATTGGCCATATCTCTTTAAATATGCGTCCTAGAGCCAAAAGGAGGTTAATTCGTGACCAAACCCCAAAAATCAAAATTTTGATGAAAATCCTAAAAAAAATCAATTTTTTTATATGAAAAACTTAAATTGGCCATATCTCCTTAAATATGCGTCCTAGAGCCAAAAGGACCTTAATTCATGACCACCCCCCAAAAATCAAAATTTTGATGAAAATCCTCAAAAAATCAAATTTTTTATATGAAAAACTTAAATTGGCCATATCTCCTTAAATATGCGTCCTAGAGCCAAAAGGACCTTAATTCATGACCACCCCCAAAAAATCAAAATTTTGATGAAAATCCTCAAAAAATCAAATTTTTTATATGAAAAACTTAAATTGGCAATATCTCCTTAAATATGCGTCCTAGAGCCAAAAGGAGGTTAATTCGTGACCAAACCCCAAAAATCAAAATTTTGATGAAAATCCTCAAAAAATCAAATTTTTTATATGAAAAACTTAAATTGGCCATATCTCCTTAAATATGCGTCCTAGAGCCAAAAGGAGGTTAATTCGTGACCAAACCCCAAAAATCAAAATTTTGATGAAAATCCTCAAAAAATCAAATTTTTTATATGAAAAACTTAAATTGGCCATATCTCCTTAAATATGCGTCCTAGAGCCAAAAGGACCTTAATTCATGACCACCCCCAAAAAATCAAAATTTTGATGAAAATCCTAAAAAAATCAAATTTTTTATATGAAAAACTTAAATTGGCCATATCTCCTTAAATATGCGTCCTAGAGCCAAAAGGACCTTAATTCATGACCACCCCACAAAAATCAAAATTTTGATGAAAATCCTCAAAAAATCAAATTTTTTATATGAAAAACTTAAATTGGCCATATCTCCTTAAATATGCGTCCTAGAGCCAAAAGGACCTTAATTCATGACCACCCCCAAAAAATCAAAATTTTGATGAAAATCCTAAAAAAATCAAATTTTTTATATGAAAAACTTAAATTGGCCATATCTCCTTAAATATGCGTCGTAGAGCCAAAAGGACCTTAATTCATGACCAAACCCAAAAAATCAAAATTTTGATGAAAATCCTAAAAAAATCAAATTTTTTATATGAAAAACTTAAATTGGCCATATCTCCTTAAATATGCGTCCTAGAGCCAAAAGGAGGTTAATTCGTGACCAAACCCCAAAAATCAAAATTTTGATGAAAATCCTAAAAAATCAAATTTTTTATATGAAAAACTTAAATTGGCCATATCTCCTTAAATATGCGTCCTAGAGCCAAAAGGACCTTAATTCATGACCACCCCCAAAAAATCAAAATTTTGATGAAAATCCTCTAAAAATCAAATTTTTTTATATGAAAAACTTAAATTGGCAATATCTCCTTAAATATGCGTCCTAGAGCCAAAAGGACCTTAATTCATGACCACCCCCAAAAAATCAAAATTTTGATGAAAATCCTCAAAAAATCAAATTTTTTATATGAAAAACTTAAATTGGCCATATCTCCTTAAATATGCGTCCTAGAGCCAAAAGGAGGTTAATTCGTGACCACCCCCCAAAAATCAAAATTTTGATGAAAAACCTCAAAAAATCAAATTTTTTATATGAAAAACTTAAATTGGCCATATCTCCTTAAATATGCGTCCTAGAGCCAAAAGGACCTTAATTCATGACCACCCCCCAAAAATCAAAATTTTGATGAAAATCCTAAAAAAATCAATTTTTTTATATGAAAAACTTAAATTGGCCATATCTCCTTAAATATGCGTCCTAGAGCCAAAAGGACCTTAATTCATGACCACCCCCCAAAAATCAAAATTTTGATGAAAATCCTCAAAAAATCAAATTTTTTATATGAAAAACTTAAATTGGCCATATCTCCTTAAATATGCGTCCTAGAGCCAAAAGGACCTTAATTCATGACCACCCCCAAAAAATCAAAATTTTGATGAAAATCCTCAAAAAATCAAATTTTTTATATGAAAAACTTAAATTGGCAATATCTCCTTAAATATGCGTCCTAGAGCCAAAAGGAGGTTAATTCGTGACCAAACCCCAAAAATCAAAATTTTGATGAAAATCCTCAAAAAATCAAATTTTTTATATGAAAAACTTAAATTGGCCATATCTCCTTAAATATGCGTCCTAGAGCCAAAAGGAGGTTAATTCGTGACCAAACCCCAAAAATCAAAATTTTGATGAAAATCCTCAAAAAATCAAATTTTTTATATGAAAAACTTAAATTGGCCATATCTCCTTAAATATGCGTCCTAGAGCCAAAAGGAGGTTAATTCGTGACCAAACCCCAAAAATCAAAATTTTGATGAAAATCCTCAAAAAATCAAATTTTTTATATGAAAAACTTAAATTGGCCATATCTCCTTAAATATGCGTCCTAGAGCCAAAAGGACCTTAATTCATGACCACCCCCAAAAAATCAAAATTTTGATGAAAATCCTAAAAAAATCAAATTTTTTATATGAAAAACTTAAATTGGCCATATCTCCTTAAATATGCGTCCTAGAGCCAAAAGGACCTTAATTCATGACCACCCCACAAAAATCAAAATTTTGATGAAAATCCTCAAAAAATCAAATTTTTTATATGAAAAACTTAAATTGGCCATATCTCCTTAAATATGCGTCCTAGAGCCAAAAGGACCTTAATTCATGACCACCCCCAAAAAATCAAAATTTTGATGAAAATCCTAAAAAAATCAAATTTTTTATATGAAAAACTTAAATTGGCCATATCTCCTTAAATATGCGTCGTAGAGCCAAAAGGACCTTAATTCATGACCAAACCCAAAAAATCAAAATTTTGATGAAAATCCTAAAAAAATCAAATTTTTTATATGAAAAACTTAAATTGGCCATATCTCCTTAAATATGCGTCCTAGAGCCAAAAGGAAGTTAATTCGTGACCAAACCCCAAAAATCAAAATTTTGATGAAAATCCTAAAAAATCAAATTTTTTATATGAAAAACTTAAATTGGCCATATCTCCTTAAATATGCGTCCTAGAGCCAAAAGGACCTTAATTCATGACCACCCCCAAAAAATCAAAATTTTGATGAAAATCCTCTAAAAATCAAATTTTTTTATATGAAAAACTTAAATTGGCAATATCTCCTTAAATATGCGTCCTAGAGCCAAAAGGACCTTAATTCATGACCACCCCCAAAAAATCAAAATTTTGATGAAAATCCTCAAAAAATCAAATTTTTTATATGAAAAACTTAAATTGGCCATATCTCCTTAAATATGCGTCCTAGAGCCAAAAGGAGGTTAATTCGTGACCACCCCCCAAAAATCAAAATTTTGATGAAAAACCTCAAAAAATCAAATTTTTTATATGAAAAACTTAAATTGGCCATATCTCCTTAAATATGCGTCCTAGAGCCAAAAGGACCTTAATTCATGACCACCCCCCAAAAATCAAAATTTTGATGAAAATCCTCAAAAAATCAAATTTTTTATATGAAAAACTTAAATTGGCCATATCTCCTTAAATATGCGTCCTAGAGCCAAAAGGACCTTAATTCATGACCACCCCCCAAAAATCAAAATTTTGATGAAAATCCTCAAAAAATCAAATTTTTTATATGAAAAACTTAAATTGGCCATATCTCCTTAAATATGCGTCCTAGAGCCAAAAGGACCTTGATTCATGACCACCCCCAAAAAATCAAAATTTTGATGAAAATCCTCAAAAAATCAAATTTTTTATATGAAAAACTTAAATTGGCAATATCTCCTTAAATATGCGTCCTAGAGCCAAAAGGAGGTTAATTCGTGACCAAACCCCAAAAATCAAAATTTTGATGAGAATCGTAAAAAAATCAAATTTTTTATATGAAAAACTTAAATTGGCCATATCTCCTTAAATATGCGTCCTAGAGCCAAAAGGAGGTTAATTCGTGACCAAACCCCAAAAATCAAAATTTTGATGAAAATCCTCAAAAAATCAAATTTTTTATATGAAAAACTTAAATTGGCCATATCTCCTTAAATATGCGTCCTAGAGCCAAAAGGACCTTAATTCATGACCACCCCCAAAAAATCAAAATTTTGATGAAAATCCTAAAAAAAATCAAATTTTTTATATGAAAAACTTAAATTGGCCATATCTCCTTAAATATGCGTCCTAGAGCCAAAAGGACCTTAATTCATGACCACCCCCCAAAAATCAAAATTTTGATGAAAATCCTCAAAAAATCAAATTTTTTATATGAAAAACTTAAATTGGCCATATCTCCTTAAATATGCGTCCTAGAGCCAAAAGGACCTTAATTCATGACCACCCCCAAAAAATCAAAATTTTGATGAAAATCCTCAAAAAATCAAATTTTTTATATGAAAAACTTAAATTGGCCATATCTCCTTAAATATGCGTCCTAGAGCCAAAAGGACCTTAATTCATGACCAAACCCAAAAAATCAAAATTTTGATGAAAATCCTAAAAAAATCAAATTTTTTATATGAAAAACTTAAATTGGCCATATCTCCTTAAATATGCGTCCTAGAGCCAAAAGGAGGTTAATTCGTGACCAAACCCCAAAAATCAAAATTTTGATGAAAATCCTAAAAAATCAAATTTTTTATATGAAAAACTTAAATTGGCCATATCTCCTTAAATATGCGTCCTAGAGCCAAAAGGACCTTAATTCATGACCACCCCCAAAAAATCAAAATTTTGATGAAAATCCTCAAAAAATCAAATTTTTTATATGAAAAACTTAAATTGGCCATATCTCCTTAAATATGCGTCCTAGAGCCAAAAGGACCTTAATTCATGACCACCCCCCAAAAATCAAAATTTTGATGAAAATCCTCAAAAAATCAAATTTTTTATATGAAAAACTTAAATTGGCCATATCTCCTTAAATATGCGTCCTAGAGCCAAAAGGACCTTAATTCATGACCACCCCACCAAAAACCAAATTTTGATGAAAATCCTCAAAAAATCAAATTTTTTATATGAAAAACTTAAATTGGCCATATCTCCTTAAATATGCGTCCTAGAGCCAGAAGGAGGTTAATTCGTGACCACCCCCAAAAATCAAAATTTTGATGAAAAACCTCAAAAAATCAAATTTTTTATATGAAAAACTTAAATTGGCCATATCTCCTTAAATATGCGTCCTAGAGCCAAAAGGACCTTAATTCATGACCACCCCCAAAAAATCAAAATTTTGATGAAAATCCTAAAAAAAACAAATTTTTTATATGAAAAACTTAAATTGGCCATATCTCCTTAAATATGCGTCCTAGAGCCAAAAGGACCTTAATTCATGACCACCCCCCAAAAATCAAAATTTTGATGAAAATCCTCAAAAAATCAAATTTTTTATATGAAAAACTTAAATTGGCAATATCTCCTTAAATATGCGTCCTAGAGCCAAAAGGACCTTAATTCATGACCACCCCCAAAAAATCAAAATTTTGATGAAAATCCTCAAAAAATCAAATTTTTTATATGAAAAACTTAATTTGGCCATATCTCCTTAAATATGCGTCCTAGAGCCAAAAGGACCTTAATTCATGACCACCCCCAAAAAATCAAAATTTTGATGAAAATCCTCAAAAAATCAAATTTTTTATATGAAAAACTTAAATTGGCCATATCTCCTTAAATATGCGTCCTAGAGCCAAAAGGACCTTAATTCATGACCACCCCCCAAAAATCAAAATTTTGATGAAAATCCTCAAACAATCAAATTTTTTATATGAAAAACTTAATTTGGCCATATCTCCTTAAATATGCGTCCTAGAGCCAAAAGGAGGTTAATTCATGACCACCCCCCACAAATCAAAATTTTGATGAAAATCCTCAAAAAATCAAATTTTTTATATGAAAAACTTAAATTGGCCATATCTCCTTAAATATGCGTCCTAGAGCCAAAAGGAGGTTAATTCGTGACCAAACCCCAAAAATCAAAATTTTGATGAAAATCCTCAAAAAATCAAATTTTTTATATGAAAAACTTAAATTGGCCATATCTCCTTAAATATGCGTCCTAGAGCCAAAAGGACCTTAATTCATGACCACCCCCCAAAAATCAAAATTTTGATGAAAATCCTCAAAAAATCAAATTTTTTATATGAAAAACTTAAATTGGCCATATCTCCTTAAATATGCGTCCTAGAGCCAAAAGGACCTTAATTCATGACCACCCCCAAAAAATCAAAATTTTGATGAAAATCCTCAAAAAATCAAATTTTTTATATGAAAAACTTAAATTGGCCATATCTCCTTAAATATGCGTCCTAGAGCCAAAAGGACCTTAATTCATGACCACCCCCAAAAAATCAAAATTTTGATGAAAATCCTCAAAAAATCAAATTTTTTATATGAAAAACTTAAATTGGCCATATCTCCTTAAATATGCGTCCTAGAGCCAAAAGGACCTTAATTCATGACCACCCCCCAAAAATCAAAATTTTGATGAAAATCCTCAAACAATCAAATTTTTTATATGAAAAACTTAAATTGGCCATATCTCCTTAAATATGCGTCCTAGAGCCAAAAGGACCTTAATTCATGACCACAACCCAAAAATCAAAATTTTGATGAAAATCCTCAAAAAATCAAATTTTTTATATGAAAAACTTAAATTGGCCATATCTCCTTAAATATGCGTCCTAGAGCCAAAAGGACCTTAATTCATGACCACCCCCAAAAAATGAAAATTTTGATGAAAATCCTCAAAAAATCAAATTTTTTATATGAAAAACTTAAATTGGCCATATCTCCTTAACTATGCGTCCTAGAGCCAAAAGGAGGTTAATTCGTGACCAAACCCAAAAAATCAAAATTTTGATGAAAATCCTAAAAAAAATCAAATTTTTTATATGAAAAACTTAAATTGGCCATATCCCCTTAAATATGCGTCCTAGAGCCAAAAGGGCCTTAATTCATGACCACCCCCCAAAAATCAAAATTTTGATGAAAATCCTCAAAAAATCAAATTTTTTATATGAAAAACTTAAATTGGCCATATCTCCTTAAATATGCGTCCTAGAGCCAAAAGGACCTTAATTCATGACCACCCCCCAAAAATCAAAATTTTGATGAAAATCCTCAAAAAATCAAATTTTTTATATGAAAAACTTAAATTGGCCATATCTCCTTAAATATGCGTCCTAGAGCCAAAAGGACCTTAATTCATGACCAAACCCCAAAAATCAAAATTTTGATGAAAATCCTAAAAAAATCAAAATTTTTATATGAAAACTTAAATTGGCCATATCTCCTTAAATATGCGTCCTAGAGCCAAAAGGACCTTAATTCATGACCACCCCCGAAAAATCAAAATTTTGATGAAAATCCTCAAAAAATCAAATTTTTTATATGAAAAACTTAAATTGGCCATATCTCCTTAAATATGCGTCCTAGAGCCAAAAGGAGGTTAATTCGTGACCAAACCCCAAAAATCAAAATTTTGATGAGAATCCTCAAAAAATCAAATTTTTTATATGAAAAACTTAATTTGGCCATATCTCCTTAAATATGCGTCCTAGAGCCAAAAGGACCTTAATTCATGACCACCCCCAAAAAATCAAAATTTTGATGAAAATCCTCAAAAAATCAAATTTTTTATATGAAAAACTTAATTTGGCCATATCTCCTTAAATATGCGTCCTAGAGCCAAAAGGACCTTAATTCATGACCACCCCCAAAAAATCAAAATTTTGATGAAAATCCTCAAAAAATCAAATTTTTTATATGAAAAACTTAAATTGGCCATATCTCCTTAAATATGCGTCCTAGAGCCAAAAGGAGGTTAATTCGTGACCAAACCCCAAAAATCAAAATTTTGATGAGAATCCTCAAAAAATCAAATTTTTTATATGAAAAACTTAATTTGGCCATATCTCCTTAAATATGCGTCCTAGAGCCAAAAGGACCTTAATTCATGACCACCCCCAAAAAATCAAAATTTTGATGAAAATCCTCAAAAAATCAAATTTTTTATATGAAAAACTTAAATTGGCCATATCTCCTTAAATATGCGTCCTAGAGCCAAAAGGACCTTAATTCATGACCACCCCCAAAAAATCAAAATTTTGATGAAAATCCTCAAAAAATCAAATTTTTTATATGAAAAACTTAATTTGGCCATATCTCCTTAAATATGCGTCCTAGAGCCAAAAGGACCTTAATTCATGACCACCCCCCAAAAATCAAAATTTTGATGAAAATCCTCAAAAAATCAAATTTTTTATATGAAAAACTTAAATTGGCCATATCTCCTTAAATATGCGTCCTAGAGCCAAAAGGACCTTAATTCATGACCACCCCCAAAAAATCAAAATTTTGATGAAAATCCTAAAAAAATCAAATTTTTTATATGAAAAACTTAAATTGGCCATATCTCCTTAAATATGCGTCCTAGAGCCAAAAGGACCTTAATTCATGACCACCCCCCAAAAATCAAAATTTTGATGAAAATCCTCAAAAAATCAAATTTTTTATATGAAAAACTTAAATTGGCCATATCTCCTTAAATATGCGTCCTAGAGCCAAAAGGACCTTAATTCATGACCACCCCCAAAAAATCAAAATTTTGATGAAAATCCTCAAAAAATCAAATTTTTTATATGAAAAACTTAATTTGGCCATATCTCCTTAAATATGCGTCCTAGAGCCAAAAGGACCTTAATTCATGACCACCCCCAAAAAATCAAAATTTTGATGAAAATCCTCAAAAAATCAAATTTTTTATATGAAAAACTTAAATTGGCCATATCTCCTTAAATATGCGTCCTAGAGCCAAAAGGACCTTAATTCATGACCACCCCCCAAAAATCAAAATTTTGATGAAAATCCTCAAACAATCAAATTTTTTATATGAAAAACTTAATTTGGCCATATCTCCTTAAATATGCGTCCTAGAGCCAAAAGGACCTTAATTCATGACCACCCCCCAAAAATCAAAATTTTGATGAAAATCCTCAAAAAATCAAATTTTTTATATGAAAAACTTAAATTGGCCATATCTCCTTAAATATGCGTCCTAGAGCCAAAAGGAGGTTAATTCGTGACCACCCCCCAAAAATCAAAATTTTGATGAAAAACCTCAAAAAATCAAATTTTTTATATGAAAAACTTAAATTGGCCATATCTCCTTAAATATGCGTCCTAGAGCCAAAAGGACCTTAATTCATGACCACCCCCCACAAATCAAAATTTTGATGAAAATCCTCAAAAAATCAAATTTTTTATATGAAAAACTTAAATTGGCCATATCTCCTTAAATATGCGTCCTAGAGCCAAAAGGACCTTAATTCATGACCACCCCCAAAAAATGAAAATTTTGATGAAAATCCTCAAAAAATCAAATTTTTTATATGAAAAACTTAAATTGGCCATATCTCCTTAAATATGCGTCCTAGAGCCAAAAGGAGGTTAATTCGTGACCACGCCCCAAAAATCAAAATTTTGATGAAAAACCTCAAAAAATCAAATTTTTTATATGAAAAACTTAAATTGGCCATATCTCCTTAAATATGCGTCCTAGAGCCAAAAGGACCTTACTTCATGACCACCCCCAAAAAATCAAAATTTTGAAGAAAATCCTAAAAAAATCAAATTTTTTATATGAAAAACTTAAATTGGCCATATCTCCTTAACTATGCGTCCTAGAGCCAAAAGGAGGTTAATTCGTGACCAAACCCAAAAAATCACAATTTTGATGAAAATCCTAAAAAAAATCAAATTTTTTATATGAAAAACTTAAATTGGCCATATCCCCTTAAATATGCGTCCTAGAGCCAAAAGGGCCTTAATTCATGACCACCCCCCAAAAATCAAAATTTTGATGAAAATCCTCAAAAAATCAAATTTTTTATATGAAAAACTTAAATTGGCCATATCTCTTTAAATATGCGTCCTAGAGCCAAAAGGAGGTTAATTCGTGACCAAACACCAAAAATCAAAATTTTGATGAAAATCCTAAAAAAATCAATTTTTTTATATGAAAAACTTAAATTGGCCATATCTCCTTAAATATGCGTCCTAGAGCCAAAAGGACCTTAATTCATGACCACCCCCCAAAAATCAAAATTTTGATGAAAATCCTCAAAAAATCAAATTTTTTATATGAAAAACTTAAATTGGCCATATCTCCTTAAATATGCGTCCTAGAGCCAAAAGGACCTTAATTCATGACCACCCCCAAAAAATCAAAATTTTGATGAAAATCCTCTAAAAATCAAATTTTTTATATGAAAAACTTAAATTGGCAATATCTCCTTAAATATGTGTCCTAGAGCCAAAAGGACCTTAATTCATGACCACCCCCCAAAAATCAAAATTTTGATGAAAATCCTCAAACAATCAAATTTTTTATATGAAAAACTTAAATTGGCCATATCTCCTTAAATATGCGTCCTAGAGCCAAAAGGACCTTAATTCATGACCACCCCCCAAAAATCAAAATTTTGATGAAAATCCTCAAAAAATCAAATTTTTTATATGAAAAACTTAAATTGGCCATATCTCCTTAAATATGCGTCCTAGAGCCAAAAGGACCTTAATTCATGACCACCCCCGAAAAATCAAAATTTTGATGAAAATCCTAAAAAAAATCAAATTTTTTATATGAAAAACTTAAATTGGCCATATCTCCTTAAATATGCGTCCTAGAGCCAAAAGGACCTTAATTCATGACCACCCCACAAAAATCAAAATTTTGATGAAAATCCTCAAAAAATCCAATTTTTTATATGAAAAACTTAAATTGGCCATATCTCCTTAAATATGCGTCCTAGAGCCAAAAGGAGGTTAATTCGTGACCAAACCCCAAAAATCAAAATTTTGATGAGAATCCTAAAAAATCAAATTTTTTATATGAAAAACTTAAATTGGCCATATCTCCTTAAATATGCGTCCTAGAGCCAAAAGGAGGTTAATTCGTGACCAAACCCCAAAAATCAAAATTTTGATGAAAATCCTCACAAAATCAAATTTTTTATATGAAAAACTTAAATTGGCCATATCTCCTTAAATATGCGTCCTAGAGCCAAAAGGAGGTTAATTCGTGACCACGCCCCAAAAATCAAAATTTTGATGAAAAACCTCAAAAAATCAAATTTTTTATATGAAAAACTTAAATTGGCCATATCTCCTTAAATATGCGTCCTAGAGCCAAAAGGACCTTAATTCATGACCACCCCCCAAAAATCAAAATTTTGATGAAAATCCTCAAAAAATCAAATTTTTTATATGAAAAACTTAAATTGGCCATATCTCCTTAAATATGCGTCCTAGAGCCAAAAGGACCTTAATTCATGACCACCCCACAAAAATCAAAATTTTGATGAAAATCCTCAAAAAATCAAATTTTTTATATGAAAAACTTAAATTGGCCATATCTCCTTAAATATGCGTCCTAGAGCCAAAAGGAGGTTAATTCGTGACCAAACCCCAAAAATCAAAATTTTGATGAAAATCCTAAAAAAATCAAATTTTTTATATGAAAAACTTAAATTGGCCATATCTCCTTAAATATGCGTCCTAGAGCCAAAAGGACCTTAATTCATGACCACCCCCAAAAAATCAAAATTTTGATGAAAATCCTAAAAAAATCAAAAGGACCTTAATTCATGACCACCCCCCAAAAATCAAAATTTTGATGAAAATCCTCAAAAAATTGGCCATATCTCCTTAAATATGCGTCCTAGAGCCAAAAGGACCTTAATTCATGACCACCCCCAAAAAATGAAAATTTTTATGAAAATCCTCAAAAAATCAAATTTTTTATATGAAAAACTTAAATTGGCCATATCTCCTTAAATATGCGTCCTAGAGCCAAAAGGACCTTAATTCGTGACCACCCCCCAAAAATCAAAATTTTGATGAAAATCCTCAAAAAATCTAATTTTTTTATGAAAAACTTAAATTGGCCATATCTCCTTAAATATGCGTCCTAGAGCCAAAAGGAGGTCAATTCGTGACCAAACCCCAAAAATCAAAATTTTGATGAGAATTCTAAAAAAATCAAAATTTGTATATGAAAAACTTAAATTGGCCATATCTCCTTAAATATGCGTCCTAGAGCCAAAAGGACCTTAATTCATGACCACCCCACAAAAATCAAAATTTTGATGAAAATCCTCAAAAAATCAATTTTTTTATATGAAAAACTTAAATTGGCCATATCTCCTTAAATATGCGTCCTAGAGCCAAAAGGAGGTTAATTCGTGACCACCCCCCAAAAATCAAAATTTTGATGAAAAACCTCAAAAAATCAAATTTTTTATATGAAAAACTTAAATTGGCCATATCTCCTTAAATATGCGTCCTAGAGCCAAAAGGACCTTAATTCATGACCACCCCCCAAAAATCAAAATTTTGATGAAAATCCTCAAAAAATCAAATTTTTTATATGAAAAACTTAAATTGGCCATATCTCCTTAAATATGCGTCCTAGAGCCAAAAGGACCTTAATTCATGACCACCCCCAAAACATGAAAATTTTGATGAAAATCCTCAAAAAATCAAATTTTTTATATGAAAAACTTAAATTGGCCATATCTCCTTAAATATGCGTCCTAGAGCCAAAAGGACCTTAATTCGTGACCACCCCCCAAAAATCAAAATTTTGATGAAAATCCTCAAAAAATCAAATTTTTTATATGAAAAACTTAAATTGGCCATATCTCCTTAAATATGCGTCTTAGAGCCAAAAGGAGGTTAATTCGTGACCACGCCCCAAAAATCAAAATTTTGATGAAAAACCTCAAAAAATCAAATTTTTTATATGAAAAACTTAAATTGGCCATATCTCCTTAAATATGCGTCCTAGAGCCAAAAGGACCTTACTTCATGACCACCCCCAAAAAATCAAAATTTTGAAGAAAATCCTAAAAAAATCAAATTTTTTATATGAAAAACTTAAATTGGCCATATCTCCTTAACTATGCGTCCTAGAGCCAAAAGGAGGTTAATTCGTGACCAAACCCAAAAAATCAAAATTTTGATGAAAATCCTAAAAAAAAATCAAATTTTTTATATGAAAAACTTAAATTGGCCATATCCCCTTAAATATGCGTCCTAGAGCCAAAAGGGCCTTAATTCATGACCACCCCCCAAAAATCAAAATTTTGATGAAAATCCTCAAAAAATCAAATTTTTTATATGAAAAACTTAAATTGGCCATATCTCTTTAAATATGCGTCCTAGAGCCAAAAGGAGGTTAATTCGTGACCAAACCCCAAAAATCAAAATTTTGATGAAAATCCTCAAAAAATCAATTTTTTTATATGAAAAACTTAAATTGGCCATATCTCCTTAAATATGCGTCCTAGAGCCAAAAGGAGGTTAATTCGTGACCACCCCCCAAAAATCAAAATTTTGATGAAAAACCTCAAAAAATCAAATTTTTTATATGAAAAACTTAAATTGGCCATATCTCCTTAAATATGCGTCCTAGAGCCAAAAGGACCTTAATTCATGACCACCCCCCAAAAATCAAAATTTTGATGAAAATCCTCAAAAAATCAAATTTTTTATATGAAAAACTTAAATTGGCCATATCTCCTTAAATATGCGTCCTAGAGCCAAAAGGACCTTAATTCATGACCACCCCCAAAACATGAAAATTTTGATGAAAATCCTCAAAAAATCAAATTTTTTATATGAAAAACTTAAATTGGCCATATCTCCTTAAATATGCGTCCTAGAGCCAAAAGGACCTTAATTCGTGACCACCCCCCAAAAATCAAAATTTTGATGAAAATCCTCAAAAAATCAAA
Source organism: Haematobia irritans (assembly GCF_050003625.1). Classification (NCBI taxonomy): domain Eukaryota; kingdom Metazoa; phylum Arthropoda; class Insecta; order Diptera; family Muscidae; genus Haematobia; species Haematobia irritans. The sequence continues at coordinate 218,346,017 of NC_134398.1, read as the reverse complement.
TTTTTTATATGAAAAACTTAAATTGGCCATATCTCCTTAAATATGCGTCTTAGAGCCAAAAGGAGGTTAATTCGTGACCACGCCCCAAAAATCAAAATTTTGATGAAAAACCTCAAAAAATCAAATTTTTTATATGAAAAACTTAAATTGGCCATATCTCCTTAAATATGCGTCCTAGAGCCAAAAGGACCTTACTTCATGACCACCCCCAAAAAATCAAAATTTTGAAGAAAATCCTAAAAAAATCAAATTTTTTATATGAAAAACTTAAATTGGCCATATCTCCTTAACTATGCGTCCTAGAGCCAAAAGGAGGTTAATTCGTGACCAAACCCAAAAAATCAAAATTTTGATGAAAATCCTAAAAAAAAAATCAAATTTTTTATATGAAAAACTTAAATTGGCCATATCCCCTTAAATATGCGTCCTAGAGCCAAAAGGGCCTTAATTCATGACCACCCCCCAAAAATCAAAATTTTGATGAAAATCCTCAAAAAATCAAATTTTTTATATGAAAAACTTAAATTGGCCATATCTCTTTAAATATGCGTCCTAGAGCCAAAAGGAGGTTAATTCGTGACCAAACCCCAAAAATCAAAATTTTGATGAAAATCCTAAAAAAATCAATTTTTTTATATGAAAAACTTAAATTGGCCATATCTCCTTAAATATGCGTCCTAGAGCCAAATGGACCTTAATTCATGACCACCCCCCAAAAATCAAAATTTTGATGAAAATCCTCTAAAAATCAAATTTTTTATATGAGAAACTTAAATTGGCAATATCTCCTTAAATATGTGTCCTAGAGCCAAAAGGACCTTAATTCATGACCACCCCCAAAAAATCAAAATTTTGATGAAAATCCTCAAAAAATCAAATTTTTTATATGAAAAACTTAAATTGGCCATATCTCCTTAAATATGCGTCCTAGAGCCAAAAGGACCTTAATTCATGACCACCCCCCAAAAATCAAAATTTTGATGAAAATCCTCAAAAAATCAAATTTTTTATATGAAAAACTTAAATTGGCCATATCTCCTTAAATATGCGTCCTAGAGCCAAAAGGACCTTAATTCATGACCAAACCCCAAAAATCAAAATTTTGATGAAAATCCTAAAAAAATCAAATTTTTTATATGAAAACTTAAATTGGCCATATCTCCTTAAATATGCGTCCTAGAGCCAAAAGGACCTTAATTCATGACCACCCCCGAAAAATCAAAATTTTGATGAAAATCCTCAAAAAATCAAATTTTTTATATGAACAACTTAAATTGGCCATATCTCCTTAAATATGCGTCCTAGAGCCAAAAGGACCTTAATTCATGACCACCCCCGAAAAATCAAAATTTTGATGAAAATCCTAAAAAAAATCAAATTTTTTATATGAAAAACTTAAATTGGCCATATCTCCTTAAATATGCGTCCTAGAGCCAAAAGGACCTTAATTCATGACCACCCCACAAAAATCAAAATTTTGATGAAAATCCTCAAAAAATCCAATTTTTTATATGAAAAACTTAAATTGGCCATATCTCCTTAAATATGCGTCCTAGAGCCAAAAGGAGGTTAATTCGTGACCAAACCCCAAAAATCAAAATTTTGATGAGAATCCTAAAAAAATCAAATTTTTTATATGAAAAACTTAAATTGGCCATATCTCCTTAAATATGCGTCCTAGAGCCAAAAGGACCTTAATTCATGACCACCCCACAAAAATCAAAATTTTGATGAAAATCCTCAAAAAATCAAATTTTTTATATGAAAAACTTAAATTGGTCATATCTCCTTAAATATGCGTCCTAGAGCCAAAAGGAGGTTAATTCGTGACCACGCCCCAAAAATCAAAATTTTGATGAAAAACCTCAAAAAATCAAATTTTTTATATGAAAAACTTAATTTGGCCATATCTCCTTAAATATGCGTCCTAGAGCCAAAAGGACCTTAATTCATGACCACCCCCCAAAAATCAAAATTATGATGAAAATCCTCAAAAAATCAAATTTTTTATATGAAAAACTTAAATTGGCCATATCTCCTTAAATATGCGTCCTAGAGCCAAAAGGACCTTAATTCATGACCACCCCACAAAAATCAAAATTTTGATGAAAATCCTCAAAAAATCAAATTTTTTATATGAAAAACTTAAATTGGCCATATCTCCTTAAATATGCGTCCTAGAGCCAAAAGGAGGTTAATTCGTGACCAAACCCCAAAAATCAAAATTTTGATGAAAATCCTAAAAAAATCAAATTTTTTATATGAAAAACTTAAATTGGCCATATCTCCTTAAATATGCGTCCTAGAGCCAAAAGGACCTTAATTCATGACCACCCCCAAAAAATCAAAATTTTGATGAAAATCCTAAAAAAATCAAAAGGACCTTAATTCATGACCACCCCCCAAAAATCAAAATTTTGATGAAAATCCTCAAAAAATTGGCCATATCTCCTTAAATATGCGTCCTAGAGCCAAAAGGACCTTAATTCATGACCACCCCCAAAAAATGAAAATTTTGATGAAAATCCTCAAAAAATCAAATTTTTTATATGAAAAACTTAAATTGGCCATATCTCCTTAAATATGCGTCCTAGAGCCAAAAGGACCTTAATTCGTGACCACCCCCCAAAAATCAAAATTTTGATGAAAATCCTCAAAAAATCTAATTTTTTTATGAAAAACTTAAATTGGCCATATCTCCTTAAATATGCGTCCTAGAGCCAAAAGGAGGTCAATTCGTGACCAAACCCCAAAAATCAAAATTTTGATGAGAATCCTAAAAAAATCAAAATTTGTATATGAAAAACTTAAATTGGCCATATCTCCTTAAATATGCGTCCTAGAGCCAAAAGGACCTTAATTCATGACCACCCCACAAAAATCAAAATTTTGATGAAAATCCTCAAAAAATCAAATTTTTTATATGAAAAACTTAAATTGGCCATATCTCCTTAAATATGCGTCCTAGAGCCAAAAGGACCTTAATTCATGACCACCCCCCAAAAATCAAAATTTTGATGAAAATCCTCAAAAAATCAAATTTTTTATATGAAAAACTTAAATTGGCCATATCTCCTTAAATATGCGTCCTAGAGCCAAAAGGACCTTAATTCATGACCACCCCCAAAAAATGAAAATTTTGATGAAAATCCTCAAAAAATCAAATTTTTTATATGAAAAACTTAAATTGGCCATATCTCCTTAAATATGCGTCCTAGAGCCAAAAGGACCTTAATTCGTGACCACCCCCCAAAAATCAAAATTTTGATGAAAATCCTCAAAAAATCAAATTTTTTATATGAAAAACTTAAATTGGCCATATCTCCTTAAATATGCGTCCTAGAGCCAAAAGGACCTTAATTCATGACCACCCCCCAAAAATCAAAATTTTGATGAAAAACCTCAAAAAATCAAATTTTTTATATGAAAAACTTAAATTGGCCATATCTCCTTAAATATGCGTCCTAGAGCCAAAAGGACCTTACTTCATGACCACCCCCAAAAAATCAAAATTTTGAAGAAAATCCTAAAAAAATCAAATTTTTTATATGAAAAACTTAAATTGGCCATATCTCCTTAACTATGCGTCCTAGAGCCAAAAGGAGGTTAATTCGTGACCAAACCCAAAAAATCAAAATTTTGATGAAAATCCTAAAAAAAATCAAATTTTTTATATGAAAAACTTAAATTGGCCATATCCCCTTAAATATGCGTCCTAGAGCCAAAAGGGCCTTAATTCATAACCACCCCCCAAAAATCAAAATTTTGATGAAAATCCTCAAAAAATCAAATTTTTTATATGAAAAACTTAAATTGGCCATATCTCTTTAAATATGCGTCCTAGAGCCAAAAGGAGGTTAATTCGTGACCAAACCCCAAAAATCAAAATTTTGATGAAAATCCTAAAAATATCAATTTTTTTATATGAAAAACTTAAATTGGCCATATCTCCTTAAATATGCGTCCTAGAGCCAAAAGGACCTTAATTCATGACCACCCCCCAAAAATCAAAATTTTGATGAAAATCCTCAAAAAATCAAATTTTTTATATGAAAAACTTAAATTGGCCATATCTCCTTAAATATGCGTCCTAGAGCCAAAAGGACCTTAATTCATGACCACCCCCAAAAAATCAAAATTTTGATGAAAATCCTCTAAAAATCAAATTTTTTATATGAAAAACTTAAATTGGCAATATCTCCTTAAATATGTGTCCTAGAGCCAAAAGGACCTTAATTCATGACCACCCCCAAAAAATCAAAATTTTGATGAAAATCCTCAAAAAATCAAATTTTTTATATGAAAAACTTAAATTGGCCATATCTCCTTAAATATGCGTCCTAGAGCCAAAAGGACCTTAATTCATGACCACCCCCCAAAAATCAAAATTTTGATGAAAATCCTCAAAAAATCAAATTTTTTATATGAAAAACTTAAATTGGCCATATCTCCTTAAATATGCGTCCTAGAGCCAAAAGGACCTTAATTCATGACCACCCCACAAAAATCAAAATTTTGATGAAAATCCTCAAAAAATCCAATTTTTTATATGAAAAACTTAAATTGGCCATATCTCCTTAAATATGCGTCCTAGAGCCAAAAGGAGGTTAATTCGTGACCAAACCCCAAAAATCAAAATTTTGATGAGAATCCTAAAAAAATCAAATTTTTTATATGAAAAACTTAAATTGGCCATATCTCCTTAAATATGCGTCCTAGAGCCAAAAGGACCTTAATTCATGACCACCCCACAAAAATCAAAATTTTGATGAAAATCCTCAAAAAATCAAATTTTTTATATGAAAAACTTAAATTGGCCATATCTCCTTAAATATGCGTCCTAGAGCCAAAAGGACCTTAATTCATGACCACCCCACAAAAATCAAAATTTTGATGAAAATCCTCAAAAAATCAAATTTTTTATATGAAAAACTTAAATTGGCCATATCTCCTTAAATATGCGTCCTAGAGCCAAAAGGAGGTTAATTCGTGACCAAACCCCAAAAATCAAAATTTTGATGAAAATCCTAAAAAAATCAAATTTTTTATATGAAAAACTTAAATTGGCCATATCTCCTTAAATATGCGTCCTAGAGCCAAAAGGACCTTAATTCATGACCACCCCCAAAAAATCAAAATTTTGATGAAAATCCTAAAAAAATCAAAAGGACCTTAATTCATGACCACCCCCCAAAAATCAAAATTTTGATGAAAATCCTCAAAAAATTGGCCATATCTCCTTAAATATGCGTCCTAGAGCCAAAAGGACCTTAATTCATGACCACCCCCAAAAAATGAAAATTTTGATGAAAATCCTCAAAAAATCAAATTTTTTATATGAAAAACTTAAATTGGCCATATCTCCTTAAATATGCGTCCTAGAGCCAAAAGGAGGTTAATTCGTGACCAAACCCCAAAAATCAAAATTTTGATGAGAATCCTAAAAAAATCAAATTTTTTATATGAAAAACTTAAATTGGCCATATCTCCTTAAATATGCGTCCTAGAGCCAAAAGGACCTTAATTCATGACCACCCCACAAAAATCAAAATTTTGATGAAAATCCTCAAAAAATCAAATTTTTTATATGAAAAACTTAAATTGGCCATATCTCCTTAAATATGCGTCCTAGAGCCAAAAGGACCTTAATTCGTGACCACCCCCCAAAAATCAAAATTTTGATGAAAATCCTCAAAAAATCTAATTTTTTTATGAAAAACTTAAATTGGCCATATCTCCTTAAATATGCGTCCTAGAGCCAAAAGGAGGTCAATTCGTGACCAAACCCCAAAAATCAAAATTTTGATGAGAATCCTAAAAAAATCAAAATTTGTATATGAAAAACTTAAATTGGCCATATCTCCTTAAATATGCGTCCTAGAGCCAAAAGGACCTTAATTCATGACCACCCCACAAAAATCAAAATTTTGATGAAAATCCTCAAAAAATCAAATTTTTTATATGAAAAACTTAAATTGGCCATATCTCCTTAAATATGCGTCCTAGAGCCAAAAGGAGGTTAATTCGTGACCACCCCCCAAAAATCAAAATTTTGATGAAAAACCTCAAAAAATCAAATTTTTTATATGAAAAACTTAAATTGGCCATATCTCCTTAAATATGCGTCCTAGAGCCAAAAGGACCTTAATTCATGACCACCCCCCAGAAATCAAAATTTTGATGAAAATCCTCAAAAAATCAAATTTTTTATATGAAAAACTTAAATTGGCCATATCTCCTTAAATATGCGTCCTAGAGCCAAAAGGACCTTAATTCATGACCACCCCCAAAAAATGAAAATTTTGATGAAAATCCTCAAAAAATCAAATTTTTTATATGAAAAACTTAAATTGGCCATATCTCCTTAAATATGCGTCCTAGAGCCAAAAGGACCTTAATTCGTGACCACCCCCCAAAAATCAAAATTTTGATGAAAATCCTCAAAAAATCAAATTTTTTATATGAAAATCTTAAATATGCGTCCTAGAGCCAAAAGGAGGTTAATTCGTGACCAAACCCCAAAAATCAAAATTTTGATGAAAATCCTAAAAAAATCAAATTTTTTATATGAAAAACTTAAATTGGCCATATCTCCTTAAATATGCGTCCTAGAGCCTAAAGGACCTTAATTCATGACCACCCCCAAAAAATCAAAATTTTGATGAAAATCCTAAAAAAATCAAAAGGACCTTAATTCATGACCACCCCCCAAAAATCAAAATTTTGATGAAAATCCTCAAAAAATTGGCCATATCTCCTTAAATATGCGTCCTAGAGCCAAAAGGACCTTAATTCATGACCACCCCCAAAAAATGAAAATTTTGATGAAAATCCTCAAAAAATCAAATTTTTTATATGAAAAACTTAAATTGGCCATATCTCCTTAAATATGCGTCCTAGAGCCAAAAGGACCTTAATTCGTGACCACCCCCCAAAAATCAAAATTTTGATGAAAATCCTCAAAAAATCAAATTTTTTTATGAAAAACTTAAATTGGCCATATCTCCTTAAATATGCGTCCTAGAGCCAAAAGGAGGTCAATTCGTGACCAAACCCCAAAAATCAAAATTTTGATGAGAATCCTAAAAAAATCAAAATTTGTATATGAAAAACTTAAATTGGCCATATCTCCTTAAATATGCGTCCTAGAGCCAAAAGGACCTTAATTCATGACCACCCCACAAAAATCAAAATTTTGATGAAAATCCTCAAAAAATCAAATTTTTTATATGAAAAACTTAAATTGGCCATATCTCCTTAAATATGCGTCCTAGAGCCAAAAGGAGGTTAATTCGTGACCACCCCCCAAAAATCAAAATTTTGATGAAAAACCTCAAAAAATCAAATTTTTTATATGAAAAACTTAAATTGGCCATATCTCCTTAAATATGCGTCCTAGAGCCAAAAGGACCTTAATTCATGACCACCCCCCAGAAATCAAAATTTTGATGAAAATCCTCAAAAAATCAAATTTTTTATATGAAAAACTTAAATTGGCCATATCTCCTTAAATATGCGTCCTAGAGCCAAAAGGACCTTAATTCATGACCACCCCCAAAAAATGAAAATTTTGATGAAAATCCTCAAAAAATCAAATTTTTTATATGAAAAACTTAAATTGGCCATATCTCCTTAAATATGCGTCCTAGAGCCAAAAGGACCTTAATTCGTGACCACCCCCCAAAAATCAAAATTTTGATGAAAATCCTCAAAAAATCAAATTTTTTATATGAAAAACTTAAATTGGCCATATCTCCTTAAATATGCGTCCTAGAGCCAAAAGGAGGTTAATTCGTGACCACGCCCCAAAATCAAAATTTTGATGAAAAACCTAAAAAAATCAAATTTTTTATATGAAAAACTTAAATTGGCCATATCTCCTTAAATATGCGTCCTAGAGCCAAAAGGACCTTACTTCATGACCACCCCCAAAAAATCAAAATTTTGAAGAAAATCCTAAAAAAATCAAATTTTTTATATGAAAAACTTAAATTGGCCATATCTCCTTAACTATGCGTCCTAGAGCCAAAAGGAGGTTAATTCGTGACCAAACCCAAAAAATCAAAATTTTGATGAAAATCCTAAAAAAAATCAAACTTTTTATATGAAAAACTTAAATTGGCCATATCCCCTTAAATATGCGTCCTAGAGCCAAAAGGGCCTTAATTCATGACCACCCCCCAAAAATCAAAATTTTGATGAAAATCCTCAAAAAATCAAATTTTTTATATGAAAATCTTAAATTGGCCATATCTCCTTAAATATGCGTCCTAGAGCCAAAAGGAGGTTAATTCGTGACCAAACCCCAAAAATCAAAATTTTGATGAAAATCCTAAAAAAATCAATTTTTTTATATGAAAAACTTAAATTGGCCATATCTCCTTAAATATGCGTCCTAGAGCCAAAAGGACCTTAATTCATGACCACCCCCCAAAAATCAAAATTTTGATGAAAATCCTCAAAAAATCAAATTTTTTTATATGAAAAACTTAAATTGGCCATATCTCCTTAAATATGCGTCCTAGAGCCAAAAGGACCTTAATTCATGACCACCCCCAAAAAATCAAAATTTTGATGAAAATCCTCTAAAAATCAAATTTTTTATATGAAAAACTTAAATTGGCAATATCTCCTTAAATATGTGTCCTAGAGCCAAAAGGACCTTAATTCATGACCACCCCCAAAAAATCAAAATTTTGATGAAAATCCTCAAAAAATCAAATTTTTTATATGAAAAACTTAAATTGGCCATATCTCCTTAAATATGCGTCCTAGAGCCAAAAGGACCTTAATTCATGACCACCCCCCAAAAATCAAAATTTTGATGAAAATCCTCAAAAAATCAAATTTTTTATATGAAAAACTTAAATTGGCCATATCTCCTTAAATATGCGTCCTAGAGCCAAAAGGACCTTAATTCATGACCACCCCCGAAAAATCAAAATTTTGATGAAAATCCTCAAAAAATCAAATTTTTTATATGAAAAACTTAAATTGGCCATATCTCCTTAAATATGCGTCCTAGAGCCAAAAGGACCTTAATTCATGACCACCCCCAAAAAATCAAAATTTTGATGAAAATCGTAAAAAAATCAAATTTTTTATATGAAAAACTTAAATTGGCCATATCTCCTTAAATATGCGTCCTAGAGCCAAAAGGAGGCTAATTCGTGACCACGCCCCAAAAATCAAAATTTTGATGAAAAACCTCAAAAAATCAATTTTTTTATATGAAAAACTTAAATTGGCCATATCTCCTTAAATATGCGTCCTAGAGCCAAAAGGACCTTAATTCATGACCACCCCCAAAAAATCAAAATTTTGATGAAAATCGTAAAAAAATCAAATTTTTTATATGAAAAACTTAAATTGGCCATATCTCCTTAAATATGCGTCCTAGAGCCAAAAGGACCTTAATTCATGACCACCCCACCAAAAACCAAATTTTGATGAAAATCCTCAAAAAATCAAATTTTTTATATTAAAAACTTAAATTGGCCATATCTCCTTAAATATGCGTCCTAGAGCCAAAAGGATGTTAATTCGTGACCACGCCCCAAAAATCAAAATTTTGATGAAAAACCTCAAAAAATCAAATTTTTTATATGGAAAACTTAAATTGGCCATATCTCCTTAAATATGCGTCCTAGAGCCAAAAGGACCTTAATTCATGACCACCCCCAAAAAATCAAAATTTTGATGAAAATCCTCAAAAAATAAAATTTTTTATATGAAAAACTTAAATTGGCCATATCTCCTTAAATATGCGTCCTAGAGCCAAAAGGAGGTTAATTCGTGACCACGCCCCAAAAATCAAAATTTTGATGAAAAACCTCAAAAAATCAAATTTTTTATATGAAAAACTTAAATTGGCCATATCTCCTTAAATATGCGTCCTAGAGCCAAAAGGACCTTAATTCATGACCACCCCACAAAAATCAAAATTTTGATGAAAATCCTCAAAAAATCCAATTTTTTATATGAAAAACTTAAATTGGCCATATCTCCTTAAATATGCGTCCTAGAGCCAAAAGGAGGTTAATTCGTGACCAAACCCCAAAAATCAAAATTTTGATGAGAATCCTAAAAAAATCAAATTTTTTATATGAAAAACTTAAATTGGCCATATCTCCTTAAATATGCGTCCTAGAGCCAAAAGGACCTTAATTCATGACCACCCCACAAAAATCAAAATTTTGATGAAAATCCTCAAAAAATCAAATTTTTTATATGAAAAACTTAAATTGGCCATATCTCCTTAAATATGCGTCCTAGAGCCAAAAGGAGGTTAATTCGTGACCAAACCCCAAAAATCAAAATTTTGATGAAAATCCTAAAAAAATCAAATTTTTTATATGAAAAACTTAAATTGGCCATATCTCCTTAAATATGCGTCCTAGAGCCAAAAGGACCTTAATTCATGACCACCCCCAAAAAATCAAAATTTTGATGAAAATCCTAAAAAAATCAAAAGGACCTTAATTCATGACCACCCCCCAAAAATCAAAATTTTGATGAAAATCCTCAAAAAATTGGCCATATCTCCTTAAATATGCGTCCTAGAGCCAAAAGGACCTTAATTCATGACCACCCCCAAAAAATGAAAATTTTGATGAAAATCCTCAAAAAAATCAAATTTTTTATATGAAAAACTTAAATTGGCCATATCTCCTTAAATATGCGTCCTAGAGCCAAAAGGACCTTAATTCGTGACCACCCCCCAAAAATCAAAATTTTGATGAAAATCCTCAAAAAATCTATTTTTTTTATGAAAAACTTAAATTGGCCATATCTCCTTAAATATGCGCCCTAGAGCCAAAAGGAGGTCAATTCGTGACCAAACCCCAAAAATCAAAATTTTGATGAGAATCCTAAAAAAATCAAAATTTGTATATGAAAAACTTAAATTGGCCATATCTCCTTAAATATGCGTCCTAGAGCCAAAAGGACCTTAATTCATGACCACCCCACAAAAATCAAAATTTTGATGAAAATCCTCAAAAAATCAAATTTTTTATATGAAAAACTTAAATTGGCCATATCTCCTTAAATATGCGTCCTAGAGCCAAAAGGAGGTTAATTCGTGACCACCCCCCAAAAATCAAAATTTTGATGAAAAACCTCAAAAAATCAAATTTTTTATATGAAAAACTTAAATTGGCCATATCTCCTTAAATATGCGTCCTAGAGCCAAAAGGACCTTAATTCATGACCACCCCCCAAAAATCAAAATTTTGATGAAAATCCTCAAAAAATCAAATTTTTTATATGAAAAACTTAAATTGGCCATATCTCCTTAAATATGCGTCCTAGAGCCAAAAGGACCTTAATTCATGACCACCCCCAAAAAATGAAAATTTTGATGAAAATCCTCAAAAAATCAAATTTTTTATATGAAAAACTTAAATTGGCCATATCTCCTTAAATATGCGTCCTAGAGCCAAAAGGACCTTAATTCGTGACCACCCCCCAAAAATCAAAATTTTGATGAAAATCCTCAAAAAATCAAATTTTTTATATGAAAAACTTAAATTGGCCATATCTCCTTAAATATGCGTCCTAGAGCCAAAAGGAGGTTAATTCGTGACCACGCCCCAAAAATCAAAATTTTGATGAAAAACCTCAAAAAATCAAATTTTTTATATGAAAAACTTAAATTGGCCATATCTCCTTAAATATGCGTCCTAGAGCCAAAAGGACCTTACTTCATGACCACCCCCAAAAAATCAAAATTTTGAAGAAAATCCTAAAAAAATCAAATTTTTTATATGAAAAACTTAAATTGGCCATATCTCCTTAACTATGCGTCCTAGAGCCAAAAGGAGGTTAATTCGTGACCAAACCCCACAAATCAAAATTTTGATGAGAATCCTAAAAAAATCAAATTTTTTATATGAAAAACTTAAATTGGCCATATCTCCTTAAATATGCGTCCTAGAGCCAAAAGGACCTTAATTCATGACCACCCCACAAAAATCAAAATTTTGATGAAAATCCTCAAAAAATCAAATTTTTTATATGAAAAACTTAAATTGGCCATATCTCCTTAAATATGCGTCCTAGAGCCAAAAGGAGGTTAATTCGTGACCAAACCCCAAAAATCAAAATTTTGATGAAAATCCTAAAAAAATCAATTTTTTTATATGAAAAACTTAAATTGGCCATATCTCCTTAAATATGCGTCCTAGAGCCAAAAGGACCTTAATTCATGACCACCCCCAAAAAATGAAAATTTTGATGAAAATCCTCAAAAAATCAAATTTTTTATATGAAAAACTTAAATTGGCCATATCTCCTTAAATATGCGTCCTAGAGCCAAAAGGACCTTAATTCGACCTTAATTATATGAAAAACTTAAATTGGCCATATCTCCTTAAATATGCGTCCTAGAGCCAAAAGGAGGTTAATTCGTGACCAAACCCCAAAAATCAAAATTTTGATGAAAATCCTAAAAAAATCAATTTTTTTATATGAAAAACTTAAATTGGCCATATCTCCTTAAATATGCGTCCTAGAGCCAAAAGGACCTTAATTCATGACCACCCCCCAAAAATCAAAATTTTGATGAAAATGCTCAAAAAATCAAATTTTTTATATGAAAAACTTAAATTGGCCATATCTCCTTAAATATGCGTCCTAGAGCCAAAAGGACCTTAATTCATGACCACCCCCCAAAAATCAAAATTTTGATGAAAATCCTCAAAAAATCAAATTTTTCATATGAAAAACTTAAATTGGCCATATCTCCTTAAATATGCGTCCTAGAGCCAAAAGGACCTTAATTCATGACCAAACCCCAAAAATCAAAATTTTGATGAAAATCCTAAAAAAATCAAATTTTTTATATGAAAACTTAAATTGGCCATATCTCCTTAAATATGCGTCCTAGAGCCAAAAGGACCTTAATTCATGACCACCCCCGAAAAATCAAAATTTTGATGAAAATCCTCAAAAAATCAAATTTTTTATATGAAAAACTTAAATTGGCCATATCTCCTTAAATATGCGTCCTAGAGCCAAAAGGTCCAAAAGGAGGTTAATTCGTGACCAAACCCCAAAAAATCAAAATTTTGATGAAAATCCTCAAAAAATCAAATTTTTTATATGAAAAATTTAAATTGGCCATATCTCCTTAAATATGCGTCCTAGAGCCAAAAGGAGGTTAATTCGTGACCACGCCCCAAAAATCAAAATTTTGATGAAAAACCTAAAAAAATCAAATTTTTTATATGAAAAACTTAAATTGGCCATATCTCCTTAAATATGCGTCCTAGAGCCAAAAGGACCTTAATTCATGACCACCCCCAAAAATCAAAATTTTGATGAAAATCCTCAAAAAATCAAAATTTTTATATGAAAAACTTAAATTGGCCATATCTCCTTAAATATGCGTCCTAGAGCCAAAAGGAGGTTAATTCGTGACCAAACCCCAAAAATCAAAATTTTGATGAAAATCCTAAAAAAATCAAATTTTTTATATGAAAAACTTAAATTGGCCATATCTCCTTAAATATGCGTCCTAGAGCCAAAAGGAGGTTAATTCGTGACCAAACCCCAAAAATCAAAATTTTGATGAAAATCCTAAAAAAATCAAATTTTTTATATGAAAAACTTAAATTGGCCATATCTCCTTAAATATGCGTCCTAGAGCCAAAAGGACCTTAATTCATGACCACCCCCCAAAAATCAAAATTTTGATGAAAATCCTCAAAAAATCAAATTTTTTATATGAAAAACTTAAATTGGCCATATCTCCTTAAATATGCGTCCTAGAGCCAAAAGGTCCAAAAGGAGGTTAATTCGTGACCACGCCCCAAAAATCAAAATTTTGATGAAAAACCTCAAAAAATCAAATTTTTTATATGAAAAACTTAAATTGGCCATATCTCCTTAAATATGCGTCCTAGAGCCAAAAGGACCTTAATTCATGACCACCCCCAAAAAATCAAAATTTTGATGAAAATCCTAAAAAACCAAATTTTTTATATGAAAAACTTAAATTGGCCATATCTCCTTAAATATGCGTCCTAGAGCCAAAAGGACCTTAATTCATGACCACCCCACAAAAATCAAAATTTTGATGAAAATCCTCAAAAAATCAAATTTTTTATATGAAAAACTTAAATTGGCCATATCTCCTTAAATATGCGTCCTAGAGCCAAAAGGAGGTTAATTCGTGACCACGCCCCAAAAATCAAAATTTTGATGAAAAACCTCAAAAAATCAAATTTTTTATATGAAAAACTTAAATTGGCCATATCTCCTTAAATATGCGTCCTAGAGCCAAAAGGACCTTAATTCGTGACCACGCCCCAAAAATCAAAATTTTGATGAAAAACCTCAAAAAATCAAATTTTTTATATGAAAAACTTAAATTGGCCATATCTCCTTAAATATGCGTCCTAGAGCCAAAAGGAGGTTAATTCGTGACCAAACCCCAAAAATCAAAATTTTGATGAAAATCCTAAAAAATCAAATTTTTTATATGAAAAACTTAAATTGGCAATATCTCCTTAAATATGCGTCCTAGAGCCAAAAGGACCCAAAAATCAAAATTTTGATGAAAATCCTAAAAAAATCAAAATTTTTATATGAAAAACTTAAATTGGCCATATCTCCTTAAATATGCGTCCTAGAGCCAAAAGGAGGTTAATTCGTGACCAAACCCCAAAAATCAAAATTTTGATGAAAATCCTCAAAAAATCAAATTTTTTATATGAAAAATTTAAATTGGCCATATCTCCTTAAATATGCGTCCTAGAGCCAAAAGGAGGTTAATTCGTGACCACGCCCCAAAAATCAAAATTTTGATGAAAAACCTAAAAAAATCAAATTTTTTATATGAAAAACTTAAATTGGCCATATCTCCTTAAATATGCGTCCTAGAGCCAAAAGGACCTTAATTCATGACCACCCCCCAAAAATCAAAATTTTGATGAAAATCCTCAAAAAATCAAAATTTTTATATGAAAAACTTAAATTGGCCATATCTCCTTAAATATGCGTCCTAGAGCCAAAAGGAGGTTAATTCGTGACCAAACCCCAAAAATCAAAATTTTGATGAAAATCCTAAAAAATCAATTTTTTTATATGAAAAACTTAAATTGGCCATATCTCCTTAAATATGCGTCCTAGAGCCAAAAGGTCCAAAAGGAGGTTAATTCGTGACCAAACCCCAAAAAATCAAAATTTTGATGAAAATCCTCAAAAAATCAAATTTTTTATATGAAAAATTTAAATTGGCCATATCTCCTTAAATATGCGTCCTAGAGCCAAAAGGAGGTTAATTCGTGACCACGCCCCAAAAATCAAAATTTTGATGAAAAACCTAAAAAAATCAAATTTTTTATATGAAAAACTTAAATTGGCCATATCTCCTTAAATATGCGTCCTAGAGCCAAAAGGACCTTAATTCATGACCACCCCCAAAAATCAAAATTTTGATGAAAATCCTCAAAAAATCAAAATTTTTATATGAAAAACTTAAATTGGCCATATCTCCTTAAATATGCGTCCTAGAGCCAAAAGGAGGTTAATTCGTGACCAAACCCCAAAAATCAAAATTTTGATGAAAATCCTAAAAAAAATCAAATTTTTTATATGAAAAACTTAAATTGGCCATATCTCCTTAAATATGCGTCCTAGAGCCAAAAGGAGGTTAATTCGTGACCAAACCCCAAAAATCAAAATTTTGATGAAAATCCTAAAAAAATCAAATTTTTTATATGAAAAACTTAAATTGGCCATATCTCCTTAAATATGCGTCCTAGAGCCAAAAGGACCTTAATTCATGACCACCCCCCAAAAATCAAAATTTTGATGAAAATCCTCAAAAAATCAAATTTTTTATATGAAAAACTTAAATTGGCCATATCTCCTTAAATATGCGTCCTAGAGCCAAAAGGACCTTAATTCATGACCACCCCACCAAAAACCAAATTTTGATGAAAATCCTCAAAAAATCAAATTTTTTATATTAAAAACTTAAATTGGCCATATCTCCTTAAATATGCGTCCTAGAGCCAAAAGGATGTTAATTCGTGACCACGCCCCAAAAATCAAAATTTTGATGAAAAACCTCAAAAAATCAAATTTTTTATATGGAAAACTTAAATTGGCCATATCTCCTTAAATATGCGTCCTAGAGCCAAAAGGACCTTAATTCATGACCACCCCCAAAAAATCAAAATTTTGATGAAAATCCTCAAAAAATAAAATTTTTTATATGAAAAACTTAAATTGGCCATATCTCCTTAAATATGCGTCCTAGAGCCAAAAGGAGGTTAATTCGTGACCACGCCCCAAAAATCAAAATTTTGATGAAAAACCTCAAAAAATCAAATTTTTTATATGAAAAACTTAAATTGGCCATATCTCCTTAAATATGCGTCCTAGAGCCAAAAGGACCTTAATTCATGACCACCCCACAAAAATCAAAATTTTGATGAAAATCCTCAAAAAATCCAATTTTTTATATGAAAAACTTAAATTGGCCATATCTCCTTAAATATGCGTCCTAGAGCCAAAAGGAGGTTAATTCGTGACCAAACCCCAAAAATCAAAATTTTGATGAGAATCCTAAAAAAATCAAATTTTTTATATGAAAAACTTAAATTGGCCATATCTCCTTAAATATGCGTCCTAGAGCCAAAAGGACCTTAATTCATGACCACCCCACAAAAATCAAAATTTTGATGAAAATCCTCAAAAAATCAAATTTTTTATATGAAAAACTTAAATTGGCCATATCTCCTTAAATATGCGTCCTAGAGCCAAAAGGAGGTTAATTCGTGACCAAACCCCAAAAATCAAAATTTTGATGAAAATCCTAAAAAAATCAAATTTTTTATATGAAAAACTTAAATTGGCCATATCTCCTTAAATATGCGTCCTAGAGCCAAAAGGACCTTAATTCATGACCACCCCCAAAAAATCAAAATTTTGATGAAAATCCTAAAAAAATCAAAAGGACCTTAATTCATGACCACCCCCCAAAAATCAAAATTTTGATGAAAATCCTCAAAAAATTGGCCATATCTCCTTAAATATGCGTCCTAGAGCCAAAAGGACCTTAATTCATGACCACCCCCAAAAAATGAAAATTTTGATGAAAATCCTCAAAAAATCAAATTTTTTATATGAAAAACTTAAATTGGCCATATCTCCTTAAATATGCGTCCTAGAGCCAAAAGGACCTTAATTCGTGACCACCCCCCAAAAATCAAAATTTTGATGAAAATCCTCAAAAAATCTATTTTTTTTATGAAAAACTTAAATTGGCCATATCTCCTTAAATATGCGTCCTAGAGCCAAAAGGAGGTTAATTCGTGACCACGCCCCAAAAATCAAAATTTTGATGAAAAACCTAAAAAAATCAAATTTTTTATATGAAAAACTTAAATTGGCCATATCTCCTTAAATATGCGTCCTAGAGCCAAAAGGACCTTAATTCATGACCACCCCCCAAAAATCAAAATTTTGATGAAAATCCTCAAAAAATCAAAATTTTTATATGAAAAACTTAAATTGGCCATATCTCCTTAAATATGCGTCCTAGAGCCAAAAGGAGGTTAATTCGTGACCAAACCCCAAAAATCAAAATTTTGATGAAAATCCTAAAAAATCAATTTTTTTATATGAAAAACTTAAATTGGCCATATCTCCTTAAATATGCGTCCTAGAGCCAAAAGGTCCAAAAGGAGGTTAATTCGTGACCAAACCCCAAAAAATCAAAATTTTGATGAAAATCCTCAAAAAATCAAATTTTTTATATGAAAAATTTAAATTGGCCATATCTCCTTAAATATGCGTCCTAGAGCCAAAAGGAGGTTAATTCGTGACCACGCCCCAAAAATGAAAATTTTGATGAAAATCCTCAAAAAATCAAATTTTTTATATGAAAAACTTAAATTGGCCATATCTCCTTAAATATGCGTCCTAGAGCCAAAAGGACCTTAATTCATGACCACCCCACAAAAATCAAAATTTTGATGAAAATCCTCAAAAAATCAAATTTTTTATATGAAAAACTTAAATTGGCCATATCTCCTTAAATATGCGTCCTAGAGCCAAAAGGAGGTTAATTCGTGACCACCCCCCAAAAATCAAAATTTTGATGAAAAACCTCAAAAAATCAAATTTTTTATATGAAAAACTTAAATTGGCCATATCTCCTTAAATATGCGTCCTAGAGCCAAAAGGACCTTAATTCATGACCACCCCCCAAAAATCAAAATTTTGATGAAAATCCTCAAAAAATCAAATTTTTTATATGAAAAACTTAAATTGGCCATATCTCCTTAAATATGCGTCCTAGAGCCAAAAGGACCTTAATTCGTGACCACCCCCCAAAAATCAAAATTTTGATGAAAATCCTCAAAAAATCAAATTTTTTATATGAAAAACTTAAATTGGCCATATCTCCTTAAATATGCGTCCTAGAGCCAAAAGGAGGTTAATTCGTGACCACGCCCCAAAAATCAAAATTTTGATGAAAAACCTCAAAAAATCAAATTTTTTATATGAAAAACTTAAATTGGCCATATCTCCTTAAATATGCGTCCTAGAGCCAAAAGGACCTTACTTCATGACCACCCCCAAAAAATCAAAATTTTGAAGAAAATCCTAAAAAAATCAAATTTTTTATATGAAAAACTTAAATTGGCCATATCTCCTTAACTATGCGTCCTAGAGCCAAAAGGAGGTTAATTCGTGACCAAACCCCACAAATCAAAATTTTGATGAGAATCCTAAAAAAATCAAATTTTTTATATGAAAAACTTAAATTGGCCATATCTCCTTAAATATGCGTCCTAGAGCCAAAAGGACCTTAATTCATGACCACCCCACAAAAATCAAAATTTTGATGAAAATCCTCAAAAAATCAAATTTTTTATATGAAAAACTTAAATTGGCCATATCTCCTTAAATATGCGTCCTAGAGCCAAAAGGAGGTTAATTCGTGACCAAACCCCAAAAATCAAAATTTTGATGAAAATCCTAAAAAAATCAATTTTTTTATATGAAAAACTTAAATTGGCCATATCTCCTTAAATATGCGTCCTAGAGCCAAAAGGACCTTAATTCATGACCACCCCCAAAAAATGAAAATTTTGATGAAAATCCTCAAAAAATCAAATTTTTTATATGAAAAACTTAAATTGGCCATATCTCCTTAAATATGCGTCCTAGAGCCAAAAGGACCTTAATTCGTGACCACCCCCCAAAAATCAAAATTTTGATGAAAATCCTCAAAAAATCAAATTTTTTATATGAAAAACTTAAATTGGCCATATCTCCTTAAATATGCGTCCTAGAGCCAAAAGGAGGTTAATTCGTGACCAAACCCCAAAAATCAAAATTTTGATGAAAATCCTAAAAAAATCAATTTTTTTATATGAAAAACTTAAATTGGCCATATCTCCTTAAATATGCGTCCTAGAGCCAAAAGGACCTTAATTCATGACCACCCCCCAAAAATCAAAATTTTGATGAAAATCCTCAAAAAATCAAATTTTTTATATGAAAAACTTAAATTGGCCATATCTCCTTAAATATGCGTCCTAGAGCCAAAAGGACCTTAATTCATGACCACCCCCCAAAAATCAAAATTTTGATGAAAATCCTCAAAAAATCAAATTTTTCATATGAAAAACTTAAATTGGCCATATCTCCTTAAATATGCGTCCTAGAGCCAAAAGGACCTTAATTCATGACCAAACCCCAAAAATCAAAATTTTGATGAAAATCCTAAAAAAATCAAATTTTTTATATGAAAACTTAAATTGGCCATATCTCCTTAAATATGCGTCCTAGAGCCAAAAGGACCTTAATTCATGACCACCCCCGAAAAATCAAAATTTTGATGAAAATCCTCAAAAAATCAAATTTTTTATATGAAAAACTTAAATTGGCCATATCTCCTTAAATATGCGTCCTAGAGCCAAAAGGTCCAAAAGGAGGTTAATTCGTGACCAAACCCCAAAAAATCAAAATTTTGATGAAAATCCTCAAAAAATCAAATTTTTTATATGAAAAATTTAAATTGGCCATATCTCCTTAAATATGCGTCCTAGAGCCAAAAGGAGGTTAATTCGTGACCACGCCCCAAAAATCAAAATTTTGATGAAAAACCTAAAAAAATCAAATTTTTTATATGAAAAACTTAAATTGGCCATATCTCCTTAAATATGCGTCCTAGAGCCAAAAGGACCTTAATTCATGACCACCCCCAAAAATCAAAATTTTGATGAAAATCCTCAAAAAATCAAAATTTTTATATGAAAAACTTAAATTGGCCATATCTCCTTAAATATGCGTCCTAGAGCCAAAAGGAGGTTAATTCGTGACCAAACCCCAAAAATCAAAATTTTGATGAAAATCCTAAAAAAATCAAATTTTTTATATGAAAAACTTAAATTGGCCATATCTCCTTAAATATGCGTCCTAGAGCCAAAAGGAGGTTAATTCGTGACCAAACCCCAAAAATCAAAATTTTGATGAAAATCCTAAAAAAATCAAATTTTTTATATGAAAAACTTAAATTGGCCATATCTCCTTAAATATGCGTCCTAGAGCCAAAAGGACCTTAATTCATGACCACCCCCCAAAAATCAAAATTTTGATGAAAATCCTCAAAAAATCAAATTTTTTATATGAAAAACTTAAATTGGCCATATCTCCTTAAATATGCGTCCTAGAGCCAAAAGGTCCAAAAGGAGGTTAATTCGTGACCACGCCCCAAAAATCAAAATTTTGATGAAAAACCTCAAAAAATCAAATTTTTTATATGAAAAACTTAAATTGGCCATATCTCCTTAAATATGCGTCCTAGAGCCAAAAGGACCTTAATTCATGACCACCCCCAAAAAATCAAAATTTTGATGAAAATCCTAAAAAACCAAATTTTTTATATGAAAAACTTAAATTGGCCATATCTCCTTAAATATGCGTCCTAGAGCCAAAAGGACCTTAATTCATGACCACCCCACAAAAATCAAAATTTTGATGAAAATCCTCAAAAAATCAAATTTTTTATATGAAAAACTTAAATTGGCCATATCTCCTTAAATATGCGTCCTAGAGCCAAAAGGAGGTTAATTCGTGACCACGCCCCAAAAATCAAAATTTTGATGAAAAACCTCAAAAAATCAAATTTTTTATATGAAAAACTTAAATTTGCCATATCTCCTTAAATATGCGTCCTAGAGCCAAAAGGACCTTAATTCGTGACCACGCCCCAAAAATCAAAATTTTGATGAAAAACCTCAAAAAATCAAATTTTTTATATGAAAAACTTAAATTGGCCATATCTCCTTAAATATGCGTCCTAGAGCCAAAAGGAGGTTAATTCGTGACCAAACCCCAAAAATCAAAATTTTGATGAAAATCCTAAAAAATCAAATTTTTTATATGAAAAACTTAAATTGGCAATATCTCCTTAAATATGCGTCCTAGAGCCAAAAGGACCCAAAAATCAAAATTTTGATGAAAATCCTAAAAAAATCAAAATTTTTATATGAAAAACTTAAATTGGCCATATCTCCTTAAATATGCGTCCTAGAGCCAAAAGGAGGTTAATTCGTGACCAATCCCCAAAAATCAAAATTTTGATGAAAATCCTCAAAAAATCAAATTTTTTATATGAAAAATTTAAATTGGCCATATCTCCTTAAATATGCGTCCTAGAGCCAAAAGGAGGTTAATTCGTGACCACGCCCCAAAAATCAAAATTTTGATGAAAAACCTAAAAAAATCAAATTTTTTATATGAAAAACTTAAATTGGCCATATCTCCTTAAATATGCGTCCTAGAGCCAAAAGGACCTTAATTCATGACCACCCCCCAAAAATCAAAATTTTGATGAAAATCCTCAAAAAATCAAAATTTTTATATGAAAAACTTAAATTGGCCATATCTCCTTAAATATGCGTCCTAGAGCCAAAAGGAGGTTAATTCGTGACCAAACCCCAAAAATCAAAATTTTGATGAAAATCCTAAAAAATCAATTTTTTTATATGAAAAACTTAAATTGGCCATATCTCCTTAAATATGCGTCCTAGAGCCAAAAGGTCCAAAAGGAGGTTAATTCGTGACCAAACCCCAAAAAATCAAAATTTTGATGAAAATCCTCAAAAAATCAAATTTTTTATATGAAAAATTTAAATTGGCCATATCTCCTTAAATATGCGTCCTAGAGCCAAAAGGAGGTTAATTCGTGACCACGCCCCAAAAATCAAAATTTTGATGAAAAACCTAAAAAAATCAAATTTTTTATATGAAAAACTTAAATTGGCCATATCTCCTTAAATATGCGTCCTAGAGCCAAAAGGACCTTAATTCGTGACCACGCCCCAAAAATCAAAATTTTGATGAAAAACCTCAAAAAATCAAATTTTTTATATGAAAAACTTAAATTGACCATATCTCCTTAAATATGCGTCCTAGAGCCAAAAGGAGGTTAATTCGTGACCAAACCCCAAAAATCAAAATTTTGATGAAAATCCTAAAAAAAATCAAATTTTTTATATGAAAAACTTAAATTGGCCATATCTCCTTAAATATGCGTCCTAGAGCCAAAAGGAGGTTAATTCGTGACCAAACCCCAAAAATCAAAATTTTGATGAAAATCCTAAAAAAATCAAATTTTTTATATGAAAAACTTAAATTGGCCATATCTCCTTAAATATGCGTCCTAGAGCCAAAAGGACCTTAATTCATGACCACCCCCCAAAAATCAAAATTTTGATGAAAATCCTCAAAAAATCAAATTTTTTATATGAAAAACTTAAATTGGCCATATCTCCTTAAATATGCGTCCTAGAGCCAAAAGGTCCAAAAGGAGGTTAATTCGTGACCACGCCCCAAAAATCAAAATTTTGATGAAAAACCTCAAAAAATCAAATTTTTTATATGAAAAACTTAAATTGGCCATATCTCCTTAAATATGCGTCCTAGAGCCAAAAGGACCTTAATTCATGACCACCCCCAAAAAATCAAAATTTTGATGAAAATCCTAAAAAAACCAAATTTTTTATATGAAAAACTTAAATTGGCCATATCTCCTTAAATATGCGTCCTAGAGTCAAAAGGACCTTAATTCATGACCACCCCACAAAAATCAAAATTTTGATGAAAATCCTCAAAAAATCAAATTTTTTATATGAAAAACTTAAATTGGCCATATCTCCTTAAATATGCGTCCTAGAGCCAAAAGGAGGTTAATTCGTGACCACGCCCCAAAAATCAAAATTTTGATGAAAAACCTCAAAAAATCAAATTTTTTATATGAAAAACTTAAATTGGCCATATCTCCTTAAATATGCGTCCTAGAGCCAAAAGGACCTTAATTCGTGACCACGCCCCAAAAATCAAAATTTTGATGAAAAACCTCAAAAAATCAAATTTTTTATATGAAAAACTTAAATTGGCCATATCTCCTTAAATATGCGTCCTAGAGCCAAAAGGAGGTTAATTCGTGACCAAACCCCAAAAATCAAAATTTTGATGAAAATCCTAAAAAATCAAATTTTTTATATGAAAAACTTAAATTGGCAATATCTCCTTAAATATGCGTCCTAGAGCCAAAAGGACCCAAAAATCAAAATTTTGATGAAAATCCTCAAAAAATCAAATTTTTCATATGAAAAACTTAAATTGGCCATATCTCCTTAAATATGCGTCCTAGAGCCAAAAGGACCTTAATTCATGACCAAACCCCAAAAATCAAAATTTTGATGAAAATCCTAAAAAAATCAAATTTTTTATATGAAAACTTAAATTGGCCATATCTCCTTAAATATGCGTCCTAGAGCCAAAAGGACCTTAATTCATGACCACCCCCGAAAAATCAAAATTTTGATGAAAATCCTCAAAAAATCAAATTTTTTATATGAAAAACTTAAATTGGCCATATCTCCTTAAATATGCGTCCTAGAGCCAAAAGGTCCAAAAGGAGGTTAATTCGTGACCAAACCCCAAAAAATCAAAATTTTGATGAAAATCCTCAAAAAATCAAATTTTTTATATGAAAAATTTAAATTGGCCATATCTCCTTAAATATGCGTCCTAGAGCCAAAAGGAGGTTAATTCGTGACCACGCCCCAAAAATCCAAATTTTGATGAAAAACCTAAAAAAATCAAATTTTTTATATGAAAAACTTAAATTGGCCATATCTCCTTAAATATGCGTCCTAGAGCCAAAAGGACCTTAATTCATGACCACCCCCAAAAATCAAAATTTTGATGAAAATCCTCAAAAAATCAAAATTTTTATATGAAAAACTTAAATTGGCCATATCTCCTTAAATATGCGTCCTAGAGCCAAAAGGAGGTTAATTCGTGACCAAACCCCAAAAATCAAAATTTTGATGAAAATCCTAAAAAATCAAATTTTTTATATGAAAAACTTAAATTGGCCATATCTCCTTAAATATGCGTCCTAGAGCCAAAAGGAGGTTAATTCGTGACCAAACCCCAAAAATCAAAATTTTGATGAAAATCCTAAAAAAATCAAATTTTTTATATGAAAAACTTAAATTGGCCATATCTCCTTAAATATGCGTCCTAGAGCCAAAAGGACCTTAATTCATGACCACCCCCCAAAAATCAAAATTTTGATGAAAATCCTCAAAAAATCAAATTTTTTATATGAAAAACTTAAATTGGCCATATCTCCTTAAATATGCGTCCTAGAGCCAAAAGGTCCAAAAGGAGGTTAATTCGTGACCACGCCCCAAAAATCAAAATTTTGATGAAAAACCTCAAAAAATCAAATTTTTTATATGAAAAACTTAAATTGGCCATATCTCCTTAAATATGCGTCCTAGAGCCAAAAGGACCTTAATTCATGACCACCCCCAAAAAATCAAAATTTTGATGAAAATCCTAAAAAAACCAAATTTTTTATATGAAAAACTTAAATTGGCCATATCTCCTTAAATATGCGTCCTAGAGCCAAAAGGACCTTAATTCATGACCACCCCACAAAAATCAAAATTTTGATGAAAATCCTCAAAAAATCAAATTTTTTATATGAAAAACTTAAATTGGCCATATCTCCTTAAATATGCGTCCTAGAGCCAAAAGGAGGTTAATTCGTGACCACGCCCCAAAAATCAAAATTTTGATGAAAAACCTCAAAAAATCAAATTTTTTATATGAAAAACTTAAATTGGCCATATCTCCTTAAATATGCGTCCTAGAGCCAAAAGGACCTTAATTCGTGACCACGCCCCAAAAATCAAAATTTTGATGAAAAACCTCAAAAAATCAAATTTTTTATATGAAAAACTTAAATTGGCCATATCTCCTTAAATATGCGTCCTAGAGCCAAAAGGAGGTTAATTCGTGACCAAACCCCAAAAATCAAAATTTTGATGAAAATCCTAAAAAATCAAATTTTTTATATGAAAAACTTAAATTGGCAATATCTCCTTAAATATGCGTCCTAGAGCCAAAAGGACCCAAAAATCAAAATTTTGATGAAAATCCTAAAAAAATCAAATTTTTTATATGAAAAACTTAAATTGGCCATATCTCCTTAAATATGCGTCCTAGAGCCAAAAGGAGGTTAATTCGTGACCAAACCCCAAAAATCAAAATTTTGATGAAAATCCTCAAAAAATCAAATTTTTTATATGAAAAATTTAAATTGGCCATATTTCCTTAAATATGCGTCCTAGAGCCAAAAGGAGTTAATTCGTGACCACGCCCCAAAAATCAAAATTTTGATGAAAAACCTAAAAAAATCAAATTTTTTATATGAAAAACTTAAATTGGCCATATCTCCTTAAATATGCGTCCTAGAGCCAAAAGGACCT
The DNA here is from genome assembly GCF_050003625.1 of Haematobia irritans. Taxonomy (NCBI): domain Eukaryota; kingdom Metazoa; phylum Arthropoda; class Insecta; order Diptera; family Muscidae; genus Haematobia; species Haematobia irritans. Next base: position 218,320,197 of record NC_134398.1, on the reverse strand, counting down.
TAATTCATGACCACCCCCCAAAAATCAAAATTTTGATGAAAATCCTCAAAAAATCAAAATTTTTATATGAAAAACTTAAATTGGCCATATCTCCTTAAATATGCGTCCTAGAGCCAAAAGGAGGTTAATTCGTGACCAAACCCCAAAAATCAAAATTTTGATGAAAATCCTAAAAAAATCAAATTTTTTATATGAAAAACTTAAATTGGCCATATCTCCTTAAATATGCGTCCTAGAGCCAAAAGGAGGTTAATTCGTGACCAAACCCCAAAAATCAAAATTTTGATGAAAATCCTAAAAAATCAAATTTTTTATATGAAAAACTTAAATTGGTCATATCTCCTTAAATATGCGTCCTAGAGCCAAAAGGACCCAAAAATCAAAATTTTGATGAAAATCCTAAAAAAATCAAATTTTTTATATGAAAAACTTAAATTGGCCATATCTCCTTAAATATGCGTCCTAGAGCCAAAAGGACCTTAATTCATGACCACCCCCCAAAAATCAAAATTTTGATGAAAATCCTCAAAAAATCAAATTTTTTATATGAAAAACTTAAATTGGCCATATCTCCTTAAATATGCGTCCTAGAGCCAAAAGGACCTTAATTCATGACCACCCCCAAAAAATCAAAATTTTGATGAAAATCCTAAAAAAACCAAATTTTTTATATGAAAAACTTAAATTGGCCATATCTCCTTAAATATGCGTCCTAGAGCCAAAAGGACCTTAATTCATGACCACGCCCCAAAAATCAAAATTTTGATGAAAATCCTCAAAAAATCAAAATTTTTATATGAAAAACTTAAATTGGCCATATCTCCTTAAATATGCGTCCTAGAGCCAAAAGGACCTTAATTCGTGACCACGCCCCAAAAATCAAAATTTTGATGAAAAACCTCAAAAAATCAAATTTTTTATATGAAAAACTTAAATTGGCCATATCTCCTTAAATATGCGTCCTAGAGCCAAAAGGAGGTTAATTCGTGACCAAACCCCAAAAATCAAAATTTTGATGAAAATCCAAAAAAAAATCAAATTTTTTATATGAAAAACTTAAATTGGCCATATCTCCTTAAATATGCGTCCTAGAGCCAAAAGGACCTTAATTCATGACCACCCCCCAAAAATCAAAATTTTGATGAAAATCCTCAAAAAATCAAAATTTTTATATGAAAAACTTAAATTGGCCATATCTCCTTAAATATGCGTCGTAGAGCCAAAAGGAGGTTAATTCGTGACCAAACCCCAAAAATCAAAATTTTGATGAAAATCCTAAAAAAATCAAATTTTTTATATGAAAAACTTAAATTGGCCATATCTCCTTAAATATGCGTCCTAGAGCCAAAAGGAGGTTAATTCGTGACCAAACCCCAAAAATCAAAATTTTGATGAAAATCCTAAAAAAATCAAATTTTTTATATGAAAAACTTAAATTGGCCATATCTCCTTAAATATGCGTCCTAGAGCCAAAAGGACCTTAATTCATGACCACCCCCCAAAAATCAAAATTTTGATGAAAATCCTCAAAAAATCAAATTTTTTATATGAAAAACTTAAATTGGCCATATCTCCTTAAATATGCGTCCTAGAGCCAAAAGGTCCAAAAGGAGGTTAATTCGTGACCACGCCCCAAAAATCAAAATTTTGATGAAAAACCTCAAAAAATCAAATTTTTTATATGAAAAACTTAAATTGGCCATATCTCCTTAAATATGCGTCCTAGAGCCAAAAGGACCTTAATTCATGACCACCCCCAAAAAATCAAAATTTTGATGAAAATCCTAAAAAAACCAAATTTTTTATATGAAAAACTTAAATTGGCCATATCTCCTTAAATATGCGTCCTAGAGCCAAATCAAAATTTTGATGAAAATCCTCAAAAAATCAAATTTTTTATATGAAAAACTTAAATTGGCCATATCTCCTTAAATATGCGTCCTAGAGCCAAAAGGAGGTTAATTCGTGACCACGCCCCAAAAATCAAAATTTTGATGAAAAACCTCAAAAAATCAAATTTTTTATATGAAAAACTTAAATTGGCCATATCTCCTTAAATATGCGTCCTAGAGCCAAAACGACCTTAATTCGTGACCACGCCCCAAAAATCAAAATTTTGATGAAAAACCTCAAAAAATCAAATTTTTTATATGAAAAACTTAAATTGGCCATATCTCCTTAAATATGCGTCCTAGAGCCAAAAGGAGGTTAATTCGTGACCAAACCCCAAAAATCAAAATTTTGATGAAAATCCTAAAAAATCAAATTTTTTATATGAAAAACTTAAATTGGCAATATCTCCTTAAATATGCGTCCTAGAGCCAAAAGGACCCAAAAATAAAAATTTTGATGAGAATCCTAAAAAAATCAAATTTTTTATATGAAAAACTTAAATTGGCCATATCTCCTTAAATATGCGTCCTAGAGCCAAAAGGAGGTTAATTCGTGACCAAACCCCAAAAATCAAAATTTTGATGAAAATCCTAAAAAAATCAAATTTTTTATATGAAAAACTTAAATTGGCCATATCTCCTTAAATATGCGTCCTAGAGCCAAAAGGACCTTAATTCATGACCACCCCCCAAAAATCAAAATTTTGATGAAAATCCTCAAAAAATCAAATTTTTTATATGAAAAACTTAAATTGGCCATATCTCCTTAAATATGCGTCCTAGAGCCAAAAGTAGGTTAATTCGTGACCAAACCCCAAAAATCAAAATTTTGATGAGAATCCTAAAAAAATCAAATTTTTTATATGAAAAACTTAAATTGGCCATATCTCCTTAAATATGCGTCCTAGAGCCAAAAGGACCTTAATTCATGACCACCAAAATTCATGACCATCAAAATTTTAATGAAAATCCTAAAAAAAATCAATTTTTTATATGAAAACTTAAATTGGCCATATCTCCTTAAATATGCGTCCTAGAGCCAAAAGGACCTTAATTCATGACCACCCCACCAAAAACCAAATTTTGATGAAAATCCTCAAAAAGTCACTTAAATTGGCCATATCTCCTTAAATATGCGTCCTAGAGCCAAAAGGAGGTTAATTCGTGACCACGCCCCAAAAATCAAAATTTTGATGAAAAACCTCAAAAAATCAAATTTTTTATATGAAAAACTTAAATTGGCCATATCTCCTTAAATATGCGTCCTAGAGCCAAAAGGACCTTAATTCATGACCACCCCCAAAAAATCAAAATTTTGATGAAAATCCTCAAAAAATCAAATTTTTTATATGAAAAACTTAAAATGGCCATATCTCCTTAAATATGCGTCCTAGAGCCAAAAGGAGGTTAATTCGTGACCAAACCCCAAAAAATCAAAATTTTGATGAAAATCCTCAAAAAATCAAATTTTTTATATGAAAAATTTAAATTGGCCATATCTCCTTAAATATGCGTCCTAGAGCCAAAAGGAGGTTAATTCGTGACCACGCCCCAAAAATCAAAATTTTGATGAAAAACCTAAAAAAATCAAATTTTTTATATGAAAAACTTAAATTGGCCATATCTCCTTAAATATGCGTCCTAGAGCCAAAAGGACCTTAATTCATGACCACCCCCCAAAAATCAAAATTTTGATGAAAATCCTCAAAAAATCAAAATTTTTATATGAAAAACTTAAATTGGCCATATCTCCTTAAATATGCGTCCTAGAGCCAAAAGGAGGTTAATTCGTGACCAAACCCCAAAAATCAAAATTTTGATGAAAATCCTAAAAAAATCAAATTTTTTATATTAAAAACTTAAATTGGCCATATCTCCTTAAATATGCGTCCTAGAGCCAAAAGGAGGTTAATTCGTGACCAAACCCCAAAAATCAAAATTTTGATGAAAATCCTAAAAAATCAAATTTTTTATATGAAAAACTTAAATTGGCCATATCTCCTTAAATATGCGTCCTAGAGCCAAAAGGACCCAAAAATCAAAATTTTGATGAAAATCCTAAAAAAATCAAATTTTTTATATGAAAAACTTAAATTGGCCATATCTCCTTAAATATGCGTCCTAGAGCCAAAAGGACCTTAATTCATGACCACCCCCCAAAAATCAAAATTTTGATGAAAATCCTCAAAAAATCAAATTTTTTATATGAAAAACTTAAATTGGCCATATCTCCTTAAATATGCGTCCTAGAGCCAAAAGGTCCAAAAGGAGGTTAATTCGTGACCACGCCCCAAAAATCAAAATTTTGATGAAAAACCTCAAAAAATCAAATTTTTTATATGAAAAACTTAAATTGGCCATATCTCCTTAAATATGCGTCCTAGAGCCAAAAGGACCTTAATTCATGACCACCCCCAAAAAATCAAAATTTTGATGAAAATCCTAAAAAAAACCAAATTTTTTATATGAAAAACTTAAATTGGCCATATCTCCTTAAATATGCGTCCTAGAGCCAAAAGGACCTTATTTCATGACCACCCCACAAAAATCAAAATTTTGATGAAAATCCTCAAAAAATCAAATTTTTTATATGAAAAACTTAAATTGGCCATATCTCCTTAAATATGCGTCCTAGAGCCAAAAGGAGGTTAATTCGTGACCACGCCCCAAAAATCAAAATTTTGATGAAAAACCTCAAAAAATCAAATTTTTTATATGAAAAACTTAAATTGGCCATATCTCCTTAAATATGCGTCCTAGAGCCAAAAGGACCTTAATTCGTGACCACGCCCCAAAAATCAAAATTTTGATGAAAAACCTCAAAAAATCAAATTTTTTATATGAAAAACTTAAATTGGCCATATCTCCTTAAATATGCGTCCTAGAGCCAAAAGGAGGTTAATTCGTGACCAAACCCCAAAAATCAAAATTTTGATGAAAATCCTAAAAAAATCAAATTTTTTATATGAAAAACTTAAATTGGCCATATCTCCTTAAATATGCGTCCTAGAGCCAAAAGGACCTTAATTCATGACCACCCCCCAAAAATCAAAATTTTGATGAAAATCCTCAAAAAATCAAAATTTTTATATGAAAAACTTAAATTGGCCATATCTCCTTAAATATGCGTCCTAGAGCCAAAAGGAGGTTAATTCGTGACCAAACCCCAAAAATCAAAATTTTGATGAAAATCCTAAAAAAATCAAATTTTTTATATGAAAAACTTAAATTGGCCATATCTCCTTAAATATGCGTCCTAGAGCCAAAAGGAGGTTAATTCGTGACCAAACCCCAAAAATCAAAATTTTGATGAAAATCCTAAAAAATCAAATTTTTTATATGAAAAACTTAAATTGGCAATATCTCCTTAAATATGCGTCCTAGAGCCAAAAGGACCTTAATTCATGACCACCCCCAAAAAATCAAAATTTTGATGAAAATCCTCAAAAAATCAAATTTGAAAAACTTAAATTGGCCATATCTCCTTAAATATGCGTCCTAGAGCCAAAAGGACCTTAATTCATGACCACCCCCCAAAAATCAAAATTTTGATGAAAATCCTCAAAAAATCAAATTTTTTATATGAAAAACTTAAAATGGCCATATCTCCTTAAATATGCGTCCTAGAGCCAAAAGGAGGTTAATTCGTGACCAAACCCCAAAAAATCAAAATTTTGATGAAAATCCTCAAAAAATCAAATTTTTTATATGAAAAATTTAAATTGGCCATATCTCCTTAAATATGCGTCCTAGAGCCAAAAGGAGGTTAATTCGTGACCACGCCCCAAAAATCAAAATTTTGATGAAAAACCTAAAAAAAATCAAATTTTTTATATGAAAAACTTAAATTGGCCATATCTCCTTAAATATGCGTCCTAGAGCCAAAAGGACCTTAATTCATGACCACCCCCCAAAAATCAAAATTTTGATGAAAATCCTCAAAAAATCAAAATTTTTATATGAAAAACTTAAATTGGCCATATCTCCTTAAATATGCGTCCTAGAGCCAAAAGGAGGTTAATTCGTGACCAAACCCCAAAAATCAAAATTTTGATGAAAATCCTAAAAAAATCAATTTTTTTATATGAAAAACTTAAATTGGCCATATCTCCTTAAATATGCGTCCTAGAGCCAAAAGGAGGTTAATTCGTGACCAAACCCAAAAAATCAAAATTTTGATGAAAATCCTAAAAAATCAAATTTTTTATATGAAAAACTTAAATTGGCAATATCTCCTTAAATATGCGTCCTAGAGCCAAAAGGACCCAAAAATCAAAATTTTGATGAAAATCCTAAAAAAAATCAAATTTTTTATATGAAAAACTTAAATTGGCCATATCTCCTTAAATATGCGTCCTAGAGCCAAAAGGAGGTTAATTCGTGACCAAACCCCAAAAATCAAAATTTTGATGAAAATGCTCAAAAAATCAAAATTTTTATATGAAAAACTTAAATTGGCCATATCTCCTTAAATATGCGTCCTAGAGCCAAAAGGAGGTTAATTCGTGACCACCCCCCAAAAATCAAAATTTTGATGAAAATCCTCAAAAAATCAAATTTTGTATATGAAAAACTTAAATTGGCCATATCTCCTTAAATATGCGTCCTAGAGCCAAAAGGTCCAAAAGGAGGTTAATTCGTGACCACGCCCCAAAAATCAAAATTTTGATGAAAAACCTCAAAAAATCAAATTTTTTATATGAAAAACTTAAATTGGCCATATCTCCTTAAATATGCGTCCTAGAGCCAAAAGGACCTTAATTCATGACCACCCCCAAAAAATCAAAATTTTGATGAAAATCCTAAAAAAACCTAATTTTTTATATGAAAAACTTAAATTGGCCATATCTCCTTAAATATGCGTCCTAGAGCCAAAAGGACCTTAATTCATGACCACCCCACAAAAATCAAAATTTTGATGAAAATCCTCAAAAAATCAAATTTTTTATATGAAAAACTTAAATTGGCCATATCTCCTTAAATATGCGTCCTAGAGCCAAAAGGAGGTTAATTCGTGACCACGCCCCAAAAATCAAAATTTTGATGAAAAACCTCAAAAAATCAAATTTTTTATATGAAAAACTTAAATTGGCCATATCTCCTTAAATATGCGTCCTAGAGCCAAAAGGAGGTTAATTCGTGACCAAACCCCAAAAATCAAAATTTTGATGAAAATCCTAAAAAAATCAAATTTTTTATATGAAAAACTTAAATTGGCCATATCTCCTTAAATATGCGTCCTAGAGCCAAAAGGACCTTAATTCATGACCACCCCCCAAAAATCAAAATTTTGATGAAAATCCTCAAAAAATCAAAATTTTTATATGAAAAACTTAAATTGGCCATATCTCCTTAAATATGCGTCCTAGAGCCAAAAGGAGGTTAATTCGTGACCAAACCCCAAAAATCAAAATTTTGATGAAAAATCCTAAAAAAATCAAATTTTTTATATGAAAAACTTAAATTGGCCGTATCTCCTTAAATATGCGTCCTAGAGCCAAAAGGAGGTTAATTCGTGACCAAACCCCAAAAATCAAAATTTTGATGAAAATCCTAAAAAATCAAATTTTTTATATGAAAAACTTAAATTGGCAATATCTCCTTAAATATGCGTCCTAGAGCCAAAAGGACCCAAAAATCAAAATTTTGATGAAAATCCTAAAAAAATCAAATTTTTTATATGAAAAACTTAAATTGGCCATATCTCCTTAAATATGCGTCCTAGAGCCAAAAGGACCTTAATTCGTGACCACGCCCCAAAAATCAAAATTTTGATGAAAAACCTCAAAAAATCAAATTTTTTATATGAAAAACTTAAATTGGCCATATCTCCTTAAATATGCGTCCTAGAGCCAAAAGGAGGTTAATTCGTGACCAAACCCCAAAAATCAAAATTTTGATGAAAATCCTAAAAAAATCAAATTTTTTATATGAAAAACTTAAATTGGCCATATCTCCTTAAATATGCGTCCTAGAGCCAAAAGGACCTTAATTCATGACCACCAAAATTCATGACCATCAAAATTTTGATGAAAAACCTAAAAAAATCAAATTTTTTATATGAAAAACTTAAATTGGCCATATCTCCTTAAATATGCGTCCTAGAGCCAAAAGGACCTTAATTCATGACCACCCCCCAAAAATCAAAATTTTGATGAAAATCCTCAAAAAATCAAAATTTTTATATGAAAAACTTAAATTGGCCATATCTCCTTAAATATGCGTCCTAGAGCCAAAAGGAGGTTAATTCGTGACCAAACCCCAAAAATCAAAATTTTGATGAAAATCCTAAAAAATCAAATTTTTTATATGAAAAACTTAAATTGGCCATATCTCCTTAAATATGCGTCCTAGAGCCAAAAGGAGGTTAATTCGTGACCATACACCAAAAATCAAAATTTTGATGAAAATCCTAAAAAATCAAATTTTTTATATGAAAAACTTAAATTGGCAATATCTCCTTAAATATGCGTCCTAGAGCCAAAAGGACCCAAAAATCAAAATTTTGATGAAAATCCTAAAAAAAATCAAATTTTTTATATGAAAAACTTAAATTGGCCATATCTCCTTAAATATGCGTCCTAGAGCCAAAAGGAGGTTAATTCGTGACCAAACCCCAAAAATCAAAATTTTGATGAAAATCCTAAAAAAATCAAATTTTTTATATGAAAAACTTAAATTGGCCATATCTCCTTAAATATGCGTCCTAGAGCCAAAAGGACCTTAATTCATGACCACCCCCCAAAAATCAAAATTTTGATGAAAATCCTCAAAAAATCAAATTTTTTATATGAAAAACTTAAATTGGCCATATCTCCTTAAATATGCGTCCTAGAGCCAAAAGGACCTTAATTCATGACCACCCCCAAAAAATCAAAATTTTGATGAAAATCCTAAAAAAACCAAATTTTTTATATGAAAAACTTAAATTGGCCATATCTCCTTAAATATGCGTCCTAGAGCCAAAAGGACCTTAATTCATGACCACCCCACAAAAATCAAAATTTTGATGAAAATCCTCAAAAAATCAAATTTTTTATATGAAAAACTTAAATTGGCCATATCTCCTTAAATATGCGTCCTAGAGCCAAAAGGAGGTTAATTCGTGACCACGCCCCAAAAATCAAAATTTTGATGAAAAACCTCAAAAAATCAAATTTTTTATATGAAAAACTTAAATTGGCCATATCTCCTTAAATATGCGTCCTAGAGCCAAAAGGACCTTAATTCGTGACCACGCCCCAAAAATCAAAATTTTGATGAAAAACCTCAAAAAATCAAATTTTTTATATGAAAAACTTAAATTGGCCATATCTCCTTAAATATGCGTCCTAGAGCCAAAAGGAGGTTAATTCGTGACCAAACCCCAAAAATCAAAATTTTGATGAAAATCCTAAAAAAATCAAATTTTTTATATGAAAAACTTAAATTGGCCATATCTCCTTAAATATGCGTCCTAGAGCCAAAAGGACCTTAATTCATGACCACCCCCCAAAAATCAAAATTTTGATGAAAATCCTCAAAAAATCAAAATTTTTATATGAAAAACTTAAATTGGCCATATCTCCTTAAATATGCGTCCTAGAGCCAAAAGGAGGTTAATTCGTGACCAAACCCCAAAAATCAAAATTTTGATGAAAATCCTAAAAAAATCAAATTTTTTATATGAAAAACTTAAATTGGCCATATCTCCTTAAATATGCGTCCTAGAGCCAAAAGGAGGTTAATTCGTGACCAAACCCCAAAAATCAAAATTTTGATGAAAATCCTAAAAAATCAAATTTTTTATATGAAAAACTTAAATTGGCAATATCTCCTTAAATATGCGTCCTAGAGCCAAAAGGACCCAAAAATCAAAATTTTGATGAAAATCCTAAAAAAATCAAATTTTTTATATGAAAAACTTAAATTGGCCATATCTCCTTAAATATGCGTCCTAGAGCCAAAAGGAGGTTAATTCGTGACCAAACCCCAAAAATCAAAATTTTGATGAAAATCCTAAAAAAATCAAATTTTTTATATGAAAAACTTAAATTGGCCATATCTCCTTAAATATGCGTCCTAGAGCCAAAAGGACCTTAATTCATGACCACCCCCCAAAAATCAAAATTTTGATGAAAATCCTCAAAAAATCAAATTTTTTATATGAAAAACTTAAATTGGCCATATCTCCTTAAATATGCGTCCTAGAGCCAAAAGGACCTTAATTCGTGACCAAACCCCAAAAATCAAAATTTTGATGAGAATCCTAAAAAAATCAAATTTTTTATATGAAAAACTTAAATTGGCCATATCTCCTTAAATATGCGTCCTAGAGCCAAAAGGACCTTAATTCATGACCACCAAAATTCATGACCATCAAAATTTTGATGAAAATCCTAAAAAAATCCAATTTTTTATATGAAAAACTTAAATTGGCCATATCTCCTTAAATATGCGTCCTAGAGCCAAAAGGACCTTAATTCATGACCACCCCACCAAAAACCAAATTTTGATGAAAATCCTCAAAAAGTCACTTAAATTGGCCATATCTCCTTAAATATGCGTCCTAGAGCCAAAAGGAGGTTAATTCGTGACCACGCCCCAAAAATCAAAATTTTGATGAAAAACCTCAAAAAATCAAATTTTTTATATGAAAAACTTAAATTGGCCATATCTCCTTAAATATGCGTCCTAGAGCCAAAAGGACCTTAATTCATGACCACCCCCAAAAAATCAAAATTTTGATGAAAATCCTCAAAAAATCAAATTTGAAAAACTTAAATTGGCCATATCTCCTTAAATATGCGTCCTAGAGCCAAAAGGACCTTAATTCATGACCACCCCCCAAAAATCAAAATTTTGATGAAAATCCTCAAAAAATCAAATTTTTTATATGAAAAACTTAAAATGGCCATATCTCCTTAAATATGCGTCCTAGAGCCAAAAGGAGGTTAATTCGTGACCAAACCCCAAAAATCAAAATTTTGATGAAAATCCTAAAAAAATCAAATTTTTTATATGAAAAACTTAAATTGGCCATATCTCCTTAAATATGCGTCCTAGAGCCAAAAGGAGGTTAATTCGTGACCAAACCCCAAAAATCAAAATTTTGATGAAAATCCTAAAAAAATCAAATTTTTTATATGAAAAACTTAAATTGGCCATATCTCCTTAAATATGCGTCCTAGAGCCAAAAGGACCTTAATTCATGACCACCCCCCAAAAATCAAAATTTTGATGAAAATCCTCAAAAAATCTAAATTTTTATATGAAAAACTTAAATTGGCCATATCTCCTTAAATATGCGTCCTAGAGCCAAAAGTAGGTTAATTCGTGACCAAACCCCAAAAATCAAAATTTTGATGAGAATCCTAAAAAAATCAAATTTTTTATATGAAAAACTTAAATTGGCCATATCTCCTTAAATATGCGTCCTAGAGCCAAAAGGACCTTAATTCATGACCACCAAAATTCATGACCATCAAAATTTTGATGAAAATCCTAAAAAAATCCAATTTTTTATATGAAAAACTTAAATTGGCCATATCTCCTTAAATATGCGTCCTAGAGCCAAAAGTACCTTAATTCATGACCACCCCCAAAAAATCAAAATTTTGATGAAAATCCTCAAAAAATCAAATTTGAAAAACTTAAATTGGCCATATCTCCTTAAATATGCGTCCTAGAGCCAAAAGGACCTTAATTCATGACCACCCCCCAAAAATCAAAATTTTGATGAAAATCCTCAAAAAATCAAATTTTTTATATGAAAAACTTAAAATGGCCATATCTCCTTAAATATGCGTCCTAGAGCCAAAAGGAGGTTAATTCGTGACCAAACCCCAAAAAATCAAAATTTTGATGAAAATCCTCAAAAAATCAAATTTTTTATATGAAAAATTTAAATTGGCCATATCTCCTTAAATATGCGTCCTAGAGCCAAAAGGAGGTTAATTCGTGACCACGCCCCAAAAATCAAAATTTTGATGAAAAACCTAAAAAAATCAAATTTTTTATATGAAAAACTTAAATTGGCCATATCTCCTTAAATATGCGTCCTAGAGCCAAAAGGACCTTAATTCATGACCACCCCCCAAAAATCAAAATTTTGATGAAAATCCTCAAAAAATCAAAATTTTTATATGAAAAACTTAAATTGGCCATATCTCCTTAAATATGCGTCCTAGAGCCAAAAGGTCCAAAAGGAGGTTAATTCGTGACCACGCCCCAAAAATCAAAATTTTGATGAAAAACCTCAAAAAATCAAATTTTTTATATGAAAAACTTAAATTGGCCATATCTCCTTAAATATGCGTCCTAGAGCCAAAAGGACCTTAATTCATGACCACCCCCAAAAAATCAAAATTTTGATGAAAATCCTAAAAAAACCAAATTTTTTATATGAAAAACTTAAATTGGCCATATCTCCTTAAATATGCGTCCTAGAGCCAAAAGGACCTTAATTCGTGACCACGCCCCAAAAATCAAAATTTTGATGAAAAACCTCAAAAAATCAAATTTTTTATATGAAAAACTTAAATTGGCCATATCTCCTTAAATATGCGTCCTAGAGCCAAAAGGAGGTTAATTCGTGACCAAACCCCAAAAATCAAAATTTTGATGAAAATCCTAAAAAAATCAAATTTTTTATATGAAAAACTTAAATTGGCCATATCTCCTTAAATATGCGTCCTAGAGCCAAAAGGACCTTAATTCATGACCACCCCCCAAAAATCAAAATTTTGATGAAAATCCTCAAAAAATCAAAATTTTTATATGAAAAACTTAAATTGGCCATATCTCCTTAAATATGCGTCCTAGAGCCAAAAGGAGGTTAATTCGTGACCAAACCCCAAAAATCAAAATTTTGATGAAAATCCTAAAAAAATCAAATTTTTTATATGAAAAACTTAAATTGGCCATATCTCCTTAAATATGCGTCCTAGAGCCAAAAGGACCTTAATTCATGACCACCCCCCAAAAATCAAAATTTTGATGAAAATCCTCAAAAAATCAAATTTTTTATATGAAAAACTTAAATTGGCCATATCTCCTTAAATATGCGTCCTAGAGCCAAAAGGAGGTTAATTCGTGACCAAACCCCAAAAATCAAAATTTGGTGAAAATCCTAAAAAAATCAAATTTTTTATATGAAAAACTTAAATTGGCCATATCTCCTTAAATATGCGTCCTAGAGCCAAAAGGACCTTAATTCATGACCACCCCCAAAAATCAAAATTTTGATGAAAATCCTCAAAAAATCAAAATTTTTATATGAAAAACTTAAATTGGCCATATCTCCTTAAATATGCGTCCTAGAGCCAAAAGGAGGTTAATTCGTGACCAAACCCCAAAAATCAAAATTTTGATGAAAATCCTAAAAAAATCAAATTTTTTATATGAAAAACTTAAATTGGCCATATCTCCTTAAATATGCGTCCTAGAGCCAAAAGGAGGTTAATTCGTGACCAAACCCCAAAAATCAAAATTTTGATGAAAATCCTAAAAAAATCAAATTTTTTATATGAAAAACTTAAATTGGCCATATCTCCTTAAATATGCGTCCTAGAGCCAAAAGGACCTTAATTCGTGACCACCCCCCAAAAATCAAAATTTTGATGAAAATCCTCAAAAAATCAAATTTTTTATATGAAAAACTTAAATTGGCCATATTTCCTTAAATTAATTCGTGACCACGCCCCAAAAATCAAAATTTTGATGAAAAACCTAAAAAAATCAAATTTTTTATATGAAAAACTTAAATTGGCCATATCTCCTTAAATATGCGTACTAGAGCCAAAAGGAGGTTAATTCGTGACCAAACCCCAAAAATCAAAATTTTGATGAAAATCCTAAAAAAATCAAATTTTTTATATGAAAAACTTAAATTGGCCATATCTCCTTAAATATGCGTCCTAGAGCCAAAAGGACCTTAATTCATGACCACCCCCCAAAAATCAAAGTTGAAAAACTTAAATTGGCCATATCTCCTTAAATATGCGTCCTAGAGCCAAAAGGACCTTAATTCATGACCACCCCCCAAAAATCAAAATTTTGATGAAAATCCTCAAAAAATCAAATTTTTTATATGAAAAACTTAAAATGGCCATATCTCCTTAAATATGCGTCCTAGAGCCAAAAGGAGGTTAATTCGTGACCAAACCCCAAAAAATCAAAATTTTGATGAAAATCCTCAAAAAATCAAATTTTTTATATGAAAAATTTAAATTGGCCATATCTCCTTAAATATGCGTCCTAGAGCCAAAAGGAGGTTAATTCGTGACCACGCCCCAAAAATCAAAATTTTGATGAAAAACCTAAAAAAATCAAATTTTTTATATGAAAAACTTAAATTGGCCATATCTCCTTAAATATGCGTCCTAGAGCCAAAAGGAGGTTAATTCGTGACCAAACCCCAAAAATCAAAATTTTGATGAAAACCCTAAAAAATCAAATTTTTTATATGAAAAACTTAAATTGGCAATATCTCCTTAAATATGCGTCCTAGAGCCAAAAGGACCCAAAAATCAAAATTTTGATGAAAATCCTAAAAAAATCAAATTTTTTATATGAAAAACTTAAATTGGCCATATCTCCTTAAATATGCGTCCTAGAGCCAAAAGGAGGTTAATTCGTGACCAAACCCCAAAAATCAAAATTTTGATGAAAATCCTAAAAAATCAAAATTTTTATATGAAAAACTTAAATTGGCCATATCTCCTTAAATATGCGTCCTAGAGCCAAAAGGACCTTAATTCATGACCACCCCCCAAAAATCAAAATTTTGATGAAAATCCTCAAAAAATCAAATTTTTTATATGAAAAACTTAAATTGGCCATATCTCCTTAAATATGCGTCCTAGAGCCAAAAGGTCCAAAAGGAGGTTAATTCGTGACCACGCCCCAAAAATCAAAATTTTGATGAAAAACCTCAAAAAATCAAATTTTTTATATGAAAAACTTAAATTGGCCATATCTCCTTAAATATGCGTCCTAGAGCCAAAAGGACCTTAATTCATGACCACCCCCAAAAAATCAAAATTTTGATGAAAATCCTAAAAAAACCAAATTTTTTATATGAAAAACTTAAATTGGCCATATCTCCTTAAATATGCGTCCTAGAGCCAAAAGGACCTTAATTCATGACCACCCCACAAAAATCAAAATTTTGATGAAAATCCTCAAAAAATCAAATTTCTTATATGAAAAACTTAAATTGGCCATATCTCCTTAAATATGCGTCCTAGAGCCAAAAGGAGGTTAATTCGTGACCACGCCCCAAAAATCAAAATTTTGATGAAAAACCTCAAAAAATTAAATTTTTTATATGAAAAACTTAAATTGGCCATATCTCCTTAAATATGCGTCCTAGAGCCAAAAGGACCTTAATTCGTGACCACGCCCCAAAAATCAAAATTTTGATGAAAAACCTCAAAAAATCAAATTTTTTATATGAAAAACTTAAATTGGCCATATCTCCTTAAATATGCGTCCTAGAGCCAAAAGGAGGTTAATTCGTGACCAAACCCCAAAAATCAAAATTTTGATGAAAATCCTAAAAAAATCAAATTTTTTATATGAAAAACTTAAATTGGCCATATCTCCTTAAATATGCGTCCTAGAGCCAAAAGGACCTTAATTCATGACCACCCCCCAAAAATCAAAATTTTGATGAAAATCCTCAAAAAATCAAAATTTTTATACGAAAAACTTAAATTGGCCATATCTCCTTAAATATGCGTCCTAGAGCCAAAAGGAGGTTAATTCGTGACCAAACCCCAAAAATCAAAATTTTGATGAAAATCCTAAAAAATCAAATTTTTTATATGAAAAACTTAAATTGGCAATATCTCCTTAAATATGCGTCCTAGAGCCAAAAGGACCCAAAAATCAAAATTTTGATGAAAATCCTAAAAAAATCAAATTTTTTATATGAAAAACTTAAATTGGCCATATCTCCTTAAATATGCGTCCTAGAGCCAAAAGGAGGTTAATTCGTGACCAAACCCCAAAAATCAAAATTTTGATGAAAATCCTAAAAAAATCAAATTTTTTATATGAAAAACTTAAATTGGCCATATCTCCTTAAATATGCGTCCTAGAGCCAAAAGGACCTTAATTCATGACCACCCCCCAAAAATCAAAATTTTGATGAAAATCCTCAAAAAATCAAATTTTTTATATGAAAAACTTAAATTGGCCATATCTCCTTAAATATGCGTCCTAGAGCCAAAAGTAGGTTAATTCGTGACCAAACCCCAAAAATCAAAATTTTGATGAGAATCCTAAAAAAATCAAATTTTTTATATGAAAAACTTAAATTGGCCATATCTCCTTAAATATGCGTCCTAGAGCCAAAAGGACCTTAATTCATGACCACCAAAATTCATGACCATCAAAATTTTGATGATATCCTAAAAAAATCCAATTTTTTATATGAAAAACTTAAATTGGCCATATCTCCTTAAATATGCGTCCTAGAGCCAAAAGGACCTTAATTCATGACCACCCCACCAAAAACCAAATTTTGATGAAAATCCTCAAAAAGTCACTTAAATTGGCCATATCTCCTTAAATATGCGTCCTAGAGCCAAAAGGAGGTTAATTCGTGACCACGCCCCAAAAATCAAAATTTTGATGAAAAACCTCAAAAAATCAAATTTTTTATATGAAAAACTTAAAATGGCCATATCTCCTTAAATATGCGTCCTAGAGCCAAAAGGAGGTTAATTCGTGACCAAACCCCAAAAAATCAAAATTTTGATGAAAATCCTCAAAAAATCAAATTTGAAAAACTTAAATTGGCCATATCTCCTTAAATATGCGTCCTAGAGCCAAAAGGACCTTAATTCATGACCACCCCCCAAAAATCAAAATTTTGATCAAAAACCTCAAAAAATCAAATTTTTTATATGAAAAACTTAAAATGGCCATATCTCCTTAAATATGCGTCCTAGAGCCAAAAGGAGGTTAATTCGTGACCAAACCCCAAAAATCAAAATTTTGATGAAAATCCTAAAAAAATCAAATTTTTTATATGAAAAACTTAAATTGGCCATATCTCCTTAAATATGCGTCCTAGAGCCAAAAGGAGGTTAATTCGTGACCAAACCCCAAAAATCAAAATTTTGATGAAAATCCTAAAAAAATCAAATTTTTTATATGAAAAACTTAAATTGGCCATATCTCCTTAAATATGCGTCCTAGAGCCAAAAGGACCTTAATTCATGACCACCCCCAAAAAATCAAAATTTTGATGAAAATCCTAAAAAAATCAAATTTTTTATATGAAAAACTTAAATTGGCCATATCTCCTTAAATATGCGTCCTAGAGCCAAAAGGAGGTTAATTCGTGACCACGCCCCAAAAATCAAAATTTTGATGAAAAACCTCAAAAAATCAAATTTTTTATATGAAAAACTTAAATTGGCCATATCTCCTTAAATATGCGTCCTAGAGCCAAAAGGACCTTAATTCATGACCACCCCACAAAAATCAAAATTTTGATGAAAATCCTCAAAAAATCAAATTTTTTATATGAAAAACTTAAATTGGCCATATCTCCTTAAATATGCGTCCTAGAGCCAAAAGGAGGTTAATTCGTGACCACGCCCCAAAAATCAAAATTTTGATGAAAAACCTCAAGAAATCAAATTTTTTATATGAAAAACTTAAATTGGCCATATCTCCTTAAATATGCGTCCTAGAGCCAAAAGGACCTTACTTCATGACCACCCCCAAAAAATCAAAATTTTGAAGAAATTCCTCAAAAAATCAAATTTTTTATATGAAAAACTTAAATTGGCCATATCTCCTTAAATATGCGTCCTAGAGCCAAAAGTACCTTAATTCATGACCACCCCACAAAAATCAAAATTTTGATGAAAATCCTCAAAAAATCAAATTTTTTATATGAAAAACTTAAATTGGCCATATCTCCTTAAATATGCGTCCTAGAGCCAAAAGGAGGTTAATTCGTGACCACGCCCCAAAAATCAAAATTTTGATGAAAAACCTCAAGAAATCAAATTTTTTATATGAAAAACTTAAATTGGCCATATCTCCTTAACTATGCGTCCTAGAGCCAAAAGGACCTTAATTCATGACCACCCCCCAAAAATCAAAATTTTGATGAAAATCCTCAAAAAATCAAATTTTTTATATGAAAAACTTAAATTGGCCATATCTCCTTAAATATGCGTCCTAGAGCCAAAAGGGCCTTAATTCATGACCACCCCCCAAAAATCAAAATTTTGATGAAAATCCTCAAAAAATCAAATTTTTTATATGAAAAACTTAAATTGGCCATATCTCTTTAAATATGCGTCCTAGAGCCAAAAGGAGGTTAATTCGTGACCAAACCCCAAAAAATCAAAATTTTGATGAAAATCCTAAAAAAATCAAATTTTTTATATGAAAAACTTAAATTGGCCATATCTCCTTAAATAAGCGCACTAGAGCCAAAAGGACCTTAATTCATGACCACCCCCCAAAAATCAAAATTTTGATGAAAATCCTCAAAAAATCAAATTTTTTATATGAAAAACTTAAATTGGCCATATCTCCTTAAATATGCGTCCTAGAGCCAAAAGGACCTTAATTCATGACCACCCCCCAAAAATCAAAATTTTGATGAAAATCCTCAAAAAATCAAATTTTTTATATGAAAAACTTAAATTGGCCATATCTCCTTAAATATGCGCCCTAGAGCCAAAAGGACCTTAATTCATGACCACCCCCCAAAAATCAAAATTTTGATGAAAATCCTCAAAAAATCAAATTTTTTATATGAAAAACTTAAATTGGCCATATCTCCTTAAATATGCGTCCTAGAGCCAAAAGGACCTTAATTCATGACCACCCCCAAAAAATCAAAATTTTGATGAAAATCCTCAAAAAATCAAATTTTTTATATGAAAAACTTAAATTGGCAATATCTCCTTAAATATGCGTCCTAGAGCCAAAAGGAGGTTAATTCGTGACCAAACCCCAAAAATCAAAATTTTGATGAAAATCCTCAAAAAATCAAATTTTTTATATGAAAAACTTAAATTGGCCATATCTCCTTAAATATGCGTCCTAGAGCCAAAAGGAGGTTAATTCGTGACCAAACCCCAAAAATCAAAATTTTGATGAAAATCCTCAAAAAATCAAATTTTTTATATGAAAAACTTAAATTGGCCATATCTCCTTAAATATGCGTCCTAGAGCCAAAAAGAGGTTAATTCGTGACCAAACCCCAAAAATCAAAATTTTGATGAGAATCGTAAAAAAATCAAATTTTTTATATGAAAAACTTAAATTGGCCATATCTCCTTAAATATGCGTCCTAGAGCCAAAAGGAGGTTAATTCGTGACCAAACCCCAAAAACCAAAATTTTGATGAAAATCCTCAAAAAATCAAATTTTTTATATGAAAAACTTAAATTGGCCATATCTCCTTAAATATGCGTCCTAGAGCCAAAAGGACCTTAATTCATGACCACCCCCAAAAAATCAAAATTTTGATGAAAATCCTAAAAAAATCAAATTTTTTATATGAAAAACTTAAATTGGCCATATCTCCTTAAATATGCGTCCTAGAGCCAAAAGGACCTTAATTCATGACCACCCCACAAAAATCAAAATTTTGATGAAAATCCTCAAAAAATCAAATTTTTTATATGAAAAACTTAAATTGGCCATATCTCCTTAAATATGCGTCCTAGAGCCAAAAGGACCTTAATTCATGACCACCCCCAAAAAATCAAAATTTTGATGAAAATCCTAAAAAAATCAAATTTTTTATATGAAAAACTTAAATTGGCCATATCTCCTTAAATATGCGTCCTAGAGCCAAAAGGACCTTAATTCATGACCAAACCCAAAAAATCAAAATTTTGATGAAAATCCTAAAAAAATCAAATTTTTTATATGAAAAACTTAAATTGGCCATATCTCCTTAAATATGCGTCCTAGAGCCAAAAGGAGGTTAATTCGTGACCAAACCCCAAAAATCAAAATTTTGATGAAAATCCTAAAAAATCAAATTTTTTATATGAAAAACTTAAATTGGCCATATCTCCTTAAATATGCGTCCTAGAGCCAAAAGGACCTTAATTCATGACCACCCCCAAAAAATCAAAATTTTGATGAAAATCCTCAAAAAATCAAATTTTTTATATGAAAAACTTAAATTGGCCATATCTCCTTAAATATGCGTCCTAGAGCCAAAAGGACCTTAATTCATGACCACCCCCAAAAAATCAAAATTTTGATGAAAATCCTCAAAAAATCAAATTTTTTATATGAAAAACTTAAATTGGCCATATCTCCTTAAATATGCGTCCTAGAGCCAAAAGGAGGTTAATTCGTGACCACCCCCCAAAAATCAAAATTTTGATGAAAAACCTCAAAAAATCAAATTTTTTATATGAAAAACTTAAATTGGCCATATCTCAAATATGCGTCCTAGAGCCAAAAGGACCTTAATTCATGACCACCCCCCAAAAATCAAAATTTTGATGAAAATCCTCAAAAAATCAAATTTTTTATATGAAAAACTTAAATTGGCCATATCTCCTTAAATATGCGTCCTAGAGCCAAAAGGACCTTAATTCATGACCACCCCCAAAAAATCAAAATGTTGATGAAAATCCTCAAAAAATCAAATTTTTTATATGAAAAACTTAAATTGGCAATATCTCCTTAAATATGCGTCCTAGAGCCAAAAGGAGGTTAATTCGTGACCAAACCCCAAAAATCAAAATTTTGATGAGAATCGTAAAAAAATCAAATTTTTTATATGAAAAACTTAAATTGGCCATATCTCCTTAAATATGCGCCCTAGAGCCAAAAGGAGGTTAATTCGTGACCAAACCCCAAAAATCAAAATTTTGATGAAAATCCTCAAAAAATCAAATTTTTTATATGAAAAACTTAAATTGGCCATATCTCCTTAAATATGCGTCCTAGAGCCAAAAGGACCTTAATTCATGACCACCCCCAAAAAATCAAAATTTTGATGAAAATCCTAAAAAAATCAAATTTTTTATATGAAAAACTTAAATTGGCCATATCTCCTTAAATATGCGTCCTAGAGCCAAAAGGACCTTAATTCATGACCACCCCACAAAAATCAAAATTTTGATGAAAATCCTCAAAAAATCAAATTTTTTATATGAAAAACTTAAATTGGCCATATCTCCTTAAATATGCGCCCTAGAGCCAAAAGGACCTTAATTCATGACCACCACCAAAAAATCAAAATTTTGATGAAAATCCTAAAAAAAATCAAATTTTTTATATGAAAAACTTAAATTGGCCATATCTCCTTAAATATGCGTCCTAGAGCCAAAAGGACCTTAATTCATGACCAAACCCAAAAAATCAAAATTTTGATGAAAATCCTAAAAAAATCAAATTTTTTATATGAAAAACTTAAATTGGCCATATCTCCTTAAATATGCGTCCTAGAGCCAAAAGGAGGTTAATTCGTGACCAAACCCCAAAAATCAAAATTTTGATGAAAATCCTAAAAAATCAAATTTTTTATATGAAAAACTTAAATTGGCCATATCTCCTTAAATATGCGTCCTAGAGCCAAAAGTAGGTTAATTCGTGACCAAACCCCAAAAATCTAAATTTTGATGAAAATCCTCAAAAAATCAAATTTTTTATATGAAAAACTTAAATTGGCCATATCTCCTTAAATATGCGTCCTAGAGCCAAAAGGACCTTAATTCATGACCACCCCCAAAAAATCAAAATTTTGATGAAAATCCTAAAAAAATCAAATTTTTTATATGAAAAACTTAAATTGGCCATATCTCCTTAAATATGCGTCCTAGAGCCAAAAGGACCTTAATTCATGACCACCCCACAAAAATCAAAATTTTGATGAAAATCCTCAAAAAATCAAATTTTTTATATGAAAAACTTAAATTGGCCATATCTCCTTAAATATGCGTCCTAGAGCCAAAAGGACCTTAATTCATGACCACCACCAAAAAATCAAAATTTTGATGAAAATCCTAAAAAAAATCAAATTTTTTATATGAAAAACTTAAATTGTCCATACACAGTCTCACACAAGTTTACATACCCCTGAGTTTTTTACCTCTTAACTAAACCTGTTTCTTGTTGTTGTTTATAACCCACACCAAAAAAATCTTCTTGAAAATTAACAAATACTTTGTTTTTCAAATTAATTTACTAAAACTAAAGGATATATATGTATATTTTTTAAAATTTTATTAGTTAAAGAAAATATAAATTTTTTAACCGTATGTAAACTTGTGTGAGACTGTGTATCTCCTTAAATATGCGTCCTAGAGCCAAAAGGACCTTAATTCATGACCAAACCCAAAAAATCAAAATTTTGATGAAAATCCTAAAAAAATCAAATTTTTTATATGAAAAACTTAAATTGGCCATATCTCCTTAAATATGCGTCCTAGAGCCAAAAGGAGGTTAATTCGTGACCAAACCCCAAAAATCAAAATTTTGATGAAAATCCTAAAAAATCAAATTTTTTATATGAACAACTTAAATTGGCCATATCTCCTTAAATATGCGTCCTAGAGCCAAAAGGACCTTAATTCATGACCACCCCCAAAAAATCAAAATTTTGATGAAAATCCTCAAAAAATCAAATTTTTTATATGAAAAACTTAAATTGGCCATATCTCCTTAAATATGCGTCCTAGAGCCAAAAGGAGGTTAATTCGTGACCACGCCCCAAAAATCAAAATTTTGATGAAAAACCTCAAAAAATCAAATTTTTTATATGAAAAACTTAAATTGGCCATATCTCCTTAAATATGCGTCCTAGAGCCAAAAGGACCTTAATTCATGACCACCCCCCAAAAATCAAAATTTTGATGAAAATCCTCAAAAAATCTAATTTTTTATATGAAAAACTTAAATTGGCCATATCTCCTTAAATATGCGTCCTAGAGCCAAAAGGACCTTAATTCATGACCACCCCCCAAAAATCAAAATTTTGATGAAAATCCTCAAAAAATCAAATTTTTTATATGAAAAACTTAAATTGGCCATATCTCCTTAAATATGCGTCCTAGAGCCAAAAGTAGGTTAATTCGTGACCAAACCCCAAAAATCAAAATTTTGATGAGAATCCTAAAAAAAATCAAATTTTTTATATGAAAAACTTAAATTGGCCATATCTCCTTAAATATGCGTCCTAGAGCCAAAAGGACCTTAATTCATGACCACCAAAATTCATGACCATCAAAATTTTGATGAAAATCCTAAAAAAATCAAATTTTTTATATGAAAAACTTAAATTGGCCATATCTCCTTAAATATGCGTCCTAGAGCCAAAAGGACCTTAATTCATGACCACCCCACCAAAAACAAAATTTTGATGAAAATCCTCAAAAAATCAAATTTTTTATATGAAAAACTTAAATTGGCCATATCTCCTTAAATATGCGTCCTAGAGCCAAAAGGAGGTTAATTCGTGACCACCCCCAAAAATCAAAATTTTGATGAAAAACCTCAAAAAATCAAATTTTTTATATGAAAAACTTAAATTGGCCATATCTCCTTAAATATGCGTCCTAGAGCCAAAAGGACCTTAATTCATGACCACCCCCAAAAAATCAAAATTTTGATGAAAATCCTCAAAAAATCAAATTTTTTATATGAAAAACTTAAATTGGCCATATCTCCTTAAATATGCGTCCTAGAGCCAAAAGGAGGTCAATTCGTGACCACGCCCCAAAAATCAAAACCTCAAAAAATCAAATTTTTTATATGAAAAACTTAATTTGGCAATATCTCCTTAAATATGCGTCCTAGAGCCAAAAGGACCTTAATTCATGACCACCCCCAAAAAATTAAAATTTTGATGAAAATCCTAAAAAAACAAATTTTTTATATGAAAAACTTAAATTGGCCATATCTCCTTAAATATGCGTCCTAGAGCCAAAAGGACCTTAATTCATGACCACCCCCCAAAAATCAAAATTTTTATGAAAATCCTCAAAAAATCAAATTTTTTATATGAAAAACTTAAATTGGCCATATCTCCTTAAATATGCGTCCTAGAGCCAAAAGGACCTTAATTCATGACCACCCCCCAAAAATCAAAATTTTTATGAAAATCCTCAAAAAATCAAATTTTTTATATGAAAAACTTAAATTGGCCATATCTCCTTAAATATGCGTCCTAGAGCCAAAAGGACCTTAATTCATGACCACCCCCAAAAAATCAAAATTTTGATGAAAATCCTCAAAAAATCAAATTTTTTATATGAAAAACTTAATTTGGCCATATCTCCTTAAATATGCGTCCTAGAGCCAAAAGGACCTTAATTCATGACCACCCCCAAAAAATCAAAATTTTGATGAAAATCCTCAAAAAATCAAATTTTTTATATGAAAAACTTAAATTGGCCATATCTCCTTAAATATGCGTCCTATAGCCAAAAGGACCTTAATTCATGACCACCCCCCAAAAATCAAAATTTTGATGAAAATCCTCAAAAAATCAAATTTTTTATATGAAAATCTTAAATTGGCCATATCTCCTTAAATATGCGTCCTAGAGCCAAAAGGACCTTAATTCATGACCACCCCCAAAAAATGAAAATTTTGATGAAAATCCTCAAAAAATCAAATTTTTTATATGAAAAACTTAAATTGGCCATATCTCCTTAAATATGCGTCCTAGAGCCAAAAGGACCTTAATTCATGACCACCCCCCAAAAATCAAAATTTTGATGAAAATCCTCAAAAAATCAAATTTTTTATATGAAAAACTTAAATTGGCCATATCTCCTTAAATATGCGTCCTAGAGCCAAAAGGAGGTTAATTCGTGACCACGCCCCAAAAATCAAAATTTTGATGAAAAACCTCAAAAAATCAAATTTTTTATATGAAAATCTTATTGGCCATATCTCCTTAAATATGCGTCCTAGAGCCAAAAGGACCTTACTTCATGACCACCCCCAAAAAATCAAAATTTTGAAGAAAATCCTAAAAAAATCAAATTTTTTATATGAAAAACTTAAATTGGCCATATCTCCTTAACTATGCGTCCTAGAGCCAAAAGGAGGTTAATTCTGACCAAACCCAAAAAATCAAAATTTTGATGAAAATCCTAAAAAAAATCAAATTTTTTATATGAAAAACTTAAATTGGCCATATCCCCTTAAATATGCGTCCTAGAGCCAAAAGGGCCTTAATTCATGACCACCCCCCAAAAATCAAAATTTTGATGAAAATCC
This sequence comes from Haematobia irritans, assembly GCF_050003625.1. Classification (NCBI taxonomy): domain Eukaryota; kingdom Metazoa; phylum Arthropoda; class Insecta; order Diptera; family Muscidae; genus Haematobia; species Haematobia irritans. Next base: position 218,295,088 of record NC_134398.1, on the reverse strand, counting down.
TCAAAAAATCAAATTTTTTATATGAAAAACTTAAATTGGCCATATCTCTTTAAATATGCGTCCTAGAGGCAAAAGGAGGTTAATTCGTGACCAAACCCCAAAAATCAAAATTTTGATGAAAATCCTAAAAAAATCAATTTTTTTATATGAAAAACTTAAATTGGCCATATCTCCTTAAATATGCGTCCTAGAGCCAAAAGGACCTTAATTCATGACCACCCCCCAAAAATCAAAATTTTGATGAAAATCCTCAAAAAATCAAATTTTTTATATGAAAAACTTAAATTGGCCATATCTCCTTAAATATGTGTCCTAGAGCCAAAAGGACCTTAATTCATGACCACCCCCCAAAAATCAAAATTTTGATGAAAATCCTAAAAAAATCAATTTTTTTATATGAAAAACTTAAATTGGCCATATCTCTTTAAATATGCGTCCTAGAGGCAAAAGGAGGTTAATTCGTGACCAAACCCCAAAAATCAAAATTTTGATGAAAATCCTAAAAAAATCAATTTTTTTATATGAAAAACTTAAATTGGCCATATCTCCTTAAATATGCGTCCTAGAGCCAAAAGGACCTTAATTCATGACCACCCCCCAAAAATCAAAATTTTGATGAAAATCCTCAAAAAATCAAATTTTTTATATGAAAAACTTAAATTGGCCATATCTCCTTAAATATGCGTCCTAGAGCCAAAAGGAGGTTAATTCGTGACCAAACCCCAAAAATCAAAATTTTGATGAAAATCCTCAAAAAATCAAATTTTTTATATGAAAAACTTAAATTGGCCATATCTCCTTAAATATGCGTCCTAGAGCCAAAAGGAGGTTAATTCGTGACCAAACCCCAAAAATCAAAATTTTGATGAGAATCGTAAAAAAATCAAATTTTTTATATGAAAAACTTAAATTGGCCATATCTCCTTAAATATGCGTCCTAGAGCCAAAAGGAGGTTAATTCGTGACCAAACCCCAAAAATCAAAATTTTGATGAAAATCCTCAAAAAATCAAATTTTTTATATGAAAAACTTAAATTGGCCATATCTCCTTAAATATGCGTCCTAGAGCCAAAAGGACCTTAATTCATGACCACCCCCAAAAAATCAAAATTTTGATGAAAATCCTAAAAAAATCAAATTTTTTATATGAAAAACTTAAATTGGCCATATCTCCTTAAATATGCGTCCTAGAGCCAAAAGGACCTTAATTCATGACCACCCCACAAAAATCAAAATTTTGATGAAAATCCTCAAAAAATCAAATTTTTTATATGAAAAACTTAAATTGGCCATATCTCCTTAAATATGCGTCCTGGAGCCAAAAGGACCTTAATTCATGACCACCCCCAAAAAATCAAAATTTTGATGAAAATCCTAAAAAATCAAATTTTTTATATGAAAAACTTAAATTGGCCATATCTCCTTAAATATGCGTCCTAGAGCCAAAAGGAGGTTAATTCGTGACCAAACCCCAAAAATCAAAATTTTGATGAAAATCCTAAAAAATCAAATTTTTTATATGAAAAACTTAAATTTAAATAAATAAATTTTAAATTTTATATGAAAAACTTAATTATCTCCTTAAATATGCGTCCTAGAGCCAAAAGGACCTTAATTCATGACCACCCCCAAAAAATCAAAATTTTGATGAAAATGCTCAAAAAATCAAAATTTTTATATGAAAAACTTAAATTGGCCATATCTCCTTAAATATGCGTCCTAGAGCCAAAAGGAGGTTAATTCGTGACCACCCCCCAAAAATCAAAATTTTGATGAAAAACCTCAAAAAATCAAATTTTTTTATATGAAAAACTTAAATTGGCCATATCTCCTTAAATATGCGTCCTAGAGCCAAAAGGACCTTAATTCATGACCACCCCCCCAAAAATCAAAATTTTGATGAAAATCCTCAAAAAATCAAATTTTTTATATGAAAAACTTAAATTGGCCATATCTCCTTAAATATGCGTCCTAGAGCCAAAAGGACCTTAATTCATGACCACCCCCCAAAAATCAAAATTTTGATGAAAATCCTCAAAAAATCAAATTTTTTATATGAAAAACTTAAATTGGCCATATCTCCTTAAATATGCGTCCTAGAGCCAAAAGTAGGTTAATTCGTGACCAAACCCCAAAAATCAAAATTTTGATGAGAATCCTAAAAAAATCAAATTTTTTATATGAAAAACTTAAATTGGCCATATCTCCTTAAATATGCGTCCTAGAGCCAAAAGGACCTTAATTCATGACCACCAAAATTCATGACCATCAAAATTTTGATGAAAATCCTAAAAAAATCAAATTTTTTATATGAAAAACTTAAATTGGCCATATCTCCTTAAATATGCGTCCTAGAGCCAAAAGGACCTTAATTCATGACCACCCCACCAAAAACCAAATTTTGATGAAAATCCTCAAAAAATCAAATTTTTTATATGAAAAACTTAAATTGGCCATATCTCCTTAAATATGCGTCCTAGAGCCAAAAGGAGGTTAATTCGTGACCACCCCCAAAAATCAAAATTTTGATGAAAAACCTCAAAAAATCAAATTTTTTATATGAAAAACTTAAATTGGCCATATCTCCTTAAATATGCGTCCTAGAGCCAAAAGGACCTTAATTCATGACCACCCCCAAAAATCAAAATTTTGATGAAAATCCTCAAAAAATCAAATTTTTTATATGAAAAACTTAAATTGGCCATATCTCCTTAAATATGCGTCCTAGAGCCAAAAGGACCTTAATTCATGACCACCCCCCAAAAATCAAAATTTTGATGAAAATCCTCAAAAAATCAAATTTTTTATATGAAAAACTTAAATTGGCCATATCTCCTTAAATATGCGTCCTAGAGCCAAAAGGACCTTAATTCATGACCACCCCCAAAAAATCAAAATTTTGATGAAAATCCTCAAAAAATCTAATTTTTTATATGAAAAACTTAAATTGGCAATATCAAATTTTTTATATGAAAAACTTAAATTGGCCATATCTCCTTAAATATGCGTCCTAGAGCCAAAAGGACCTTAATTCATGACCACCCCCCAAAAATCAAAATTTTGATGAAAATCCTCAAACAATCAAATTTTTTATATGAAAAACTTAAATTGGCCATATCTCCTTAAATATGCGTCCTAGAGCCAAAAGGACCTTAATTCGTGACCACCCCCCAAAAATCAAAATTTTGATGAAAATCCTCAAAAAATCAAAATTTTTATATGAAAAACTTAAATTGGCCATATCTCCTTAAATATGCGTCCTAGAGCCAAAAGGAGGTTAATTCGTGACCACGCCCCAAAAATCAAAATTTTGATGAAAAACCTCAAAAAATCAAATTTTTTATATGAAAAACTTAAATTGGCCATATCCCCTTAAATATGCGTCCTAGAGCCAAAAGGGCCTTAATTCATGACCACCCCCCAAAAATCAAAATTTTGATGAAAATCCTCAAAAAATCAAATTTTTTATATGAAAAACTTAAATTGGCCATATCTCTTTAAATATGCGTCCTAGAGCCAAAAGGAGGTTAATTCGTGACCAAACCCCAAAAATCAAAATTTTGATGAAAATCCTAAAAAAATCAATTTTTTTATATGAAAAACTTAAATTGGCCATATCTCCTTAAATATGCGTCCTAGAGCCAAAAGGACCTTAATTCATGACCACCCCCCAAAAATCAAAATTTTGATGAAAATCCTCAAAAAATCAAATTTTTTATATGAAAAACTTAAATTGGCCATATCTCCTTAAATATGCGTCCTAGAGCCAAAAGGACCTTAATTCATGACCACCCCCAAAAAATCAAAATTTTGATGAAAATCCTCTAAAAATCAAATTTTTTATATGAAAAACTTAAATTGGCAATATCTCCTTAAATATGTGTCCTAGAGCCAAAAGGACCTTAATTCATGACCACCCCCAAAAAATCAAAATTTTGATGAAAATCCTCAAAAAATCAAATTTTTTATATGAAAAACTTAAATTGGCCATATCTCCTTAAATATGCGTCCTAGAGCCAAAAGGACCTTAATTCATGACCAAACCCCAAAAATCAAAATTTTGATGAAAATCCTAAAAAAATCAAATTTTTTATATGAAAACTTAAATTGGCCATATCTCCTTAAATATGCGTCCTAGAGCCAAAAGGAGGTTAATTCGTGACCAAACCCCAAAAATCAAAATTTTGATGAAAATCCTAAAAAAATCAAATTTTTTATATGAAAAACTTAAATTGGCCATATCTCCTTAAATATGCGTCCTAGAGCCAAAAGGAGGTTAATTCGTGACCAAACCCCAAAAATCAAAATTTTGATGAAAATCCTAAAAAAATCAAATTTTTTATATGAAAAACTTAAATTGGCCATATCTCCTTAAATATGCGTCCTAGAGCCAAAAGGACCTTAATTCATGACCACCCCCAAAAATCAAAATTTTGATGAAAATCCTCAAAAAATCAAATTTTTTATATGAAAAACTTAAATTGGCCATATCTCCTTAAATATGCGTCCTAGAGCCAAAAGGACCTTAATTCATGACCACCCCCAAAAAATCAAAATTTTGATGAAAATCCTCAAAAAATCAAATTTTTTATATGAAAAACTTAATTTGGCCATATCTCCTTAAATATGCGTCCTAGAGCCAAAAGGACCTTAATTCATGACCACCCCCAAAAAATCAAAATTTTGATGAAAATCCTCAAAAAATCAAATTTTTTATATGAAAAACTTAAATTGGCCATATCTCCTTAAATATGCGTCCTAGAGCCAAAAGGACCTTAATTCATGACCACCCCCCAAAAATCAAAATTTTGATGAAAATCCTCAAACAATCAAATTTTTTATATGAAAAACTTAATTTGGCCATATCTCCTTAAATATGCGTCCTAGAGCCAAAAGGACCTTAATTCATGACCACCCCCCAAAAATCAAAATTTTGATGAAAATCCTCAAAAAATCAAATTTTTTATATGAAAAACTTAAATTGGCCATATCTCCTTAAATATGCGTCCTAGAGCCAAAAGGACCTTAATTCATGACCACCCCCAAAAAATGAAAATTTTGATGAAAATCCTCAAAAAATCAAATTTTTTATATGAAAAACTTAAATTGGCCATATCTCCTTAAATATGCGTCCTAGAGCCAAAAGGACCTTACTTCATGACCACCCCCAAAAAATCAAAATTTTGAAGAAAATCCTAAAAAAAATCAAATTTTTTATATGAAAAACTTAAATTGGCCATATCTCCTTAACTATGCGTCCTAGAGCCAAAAGGAGGTTAATTCGTGACCAAACCCAAAAAATCACAATTTTGATGAAAATCCTAAAAAAAATCAAATTTTTTATATGAAAAACTTAAATTGGCCATATCCCCTTAAATATGCGTCCTAGAGCCAAAAGGGCCTTAATTCATGACCACCCCCCAAAAATCAAAATTTTGATGAAAATCCTCAAAAAATCAAATTTTTTATATGAAAAACTTAAATTGGCCATATCTCTTTAAATATGCGTCCTAGAGCCAAAAGGAGGTTAATTCGTGACCAAACCCCAAAAATCAAAATTTTTATGAAAATCCTAAAAAAATCAAATTTTTTATATGAAAAACTTAAATTGGCCATATCTCCTTAAATATGCGTCCTAGAGCCAAAAGGACCTTAATTCATGACCACCCCCCAAAAATCAAAATTTTGATGAAAATCCTCAAAAAATCAAATTTTTTATATGAAAAACTTAAATTGGCCATATCTCCTTAAATATGCGTCCTAGAGCCAAAAGGACCTTAATTCATGACCACCCCCAAAAAATCAAAATTTTGATGAAAATCCTCTAAAAATCAAATTTTTTATATGAAAAACTTAAATTGGCAATATCTCCTTAAATATGTGTCCTAGAGCCAAAAGGACCTTAATTCATGACCACCCCCAAAAAATCAAAATTTTGATGAAAATCCTCAAAAAATCAAATTTTTTATATGAAAAACTTAAATTGGCCATATCTCCTTAAATATGCGTCCTAGAGCCAAAAGGACCTTAATTCATGACCACCCCCCAAAAATCAAAATTTTGATGAAAATCCTCAAAAAATCAAATTTTTTATATGAAAAACTTAAATTGGCCATATCTCCTTAAATATGCGTCCTAGAGCCAAAAGGACCTTAATTCATGACCAAACCCCAAAAATCAAAATTTTGATGAAAATCCTAAAAAAATCAAATTTTTTATATGAAAACTTAAATTGGCCATATCTCCTTAAATATGCGTCCTAGAGCCAAAAGGACCTTAATTCATGACCACCCCCGAAAAATCAAAATTTTGATGAAAATCCTCAAAAAATCAAATTTTTTATATGAAAAACTTAAATTGGCCATATCTCCTTAAATATGCGTCCTAGAGCCAAAAGGAGGTTAATTCGTGACCAAACCCTAAAAATCAAAATTTTGATGAAAATCCTAAAAAAAATCAAATTTTTTATATGAAAGACTTAAATTGGCCATATCTCCTTAAATATGCGTCCTAGAGCCAAAAGGACCTTAATTCATGACCACCCCATCAAAATTTTGATGAAAATCCTCAAAAAATCCAATTTTTTATATGAAAAACTTAAATTGGCCATATCTCCTTAAATATGCGTCCTAGAGCCAAAAGGAGGTTAATTCGTGACCAAACCCCAAAAATCAAAATTTTGATGAAAATCCTCAAAAAATCAAATTTTTTATATGAAAAACTTAATTTGGCCATATCTCCTTAAATATGCGTCCTAGAGCCAAAAGGACCTTAATTCATGACCACCCCCAAAAAATCAAAATTTTGATGAAAATCCTCAAAAAATCAAATTTTTTATATGAAAAACTTAAATTGGCCATATCTCCTTAAATATGCGTCCTAGAGCCAAAAGGACCTTAATTCATGACCACCCCCAAGAAATCAAAATTTTGATGAAAATCCTCAAAAAATCAAATTTTTTATATGAAAAACTTAATTTGGCCATATCTCCTTAAATATGCGTCCTAGAGCCAAAAGGACCTTAATTCATGACCACCCCCAAAAAATCAAAATTTTGATGAAAATCCTCAAAAAATCAAATTTTTTATATGAAAAACTTAAATTGGCCATATCTCCTTAAATATGCGTCCTAGAGCCAAAAGGACCTTAATTCATGACCACCCCCCAAAAATCAAAATTTTGATGAAAATCCTCAAACAATAAAATTTTTTATATGAAAAACTTAATTTGGCCATATCTCCTTAAATATGCGTCCTAGAGCCAAAAGGAGGTTAATTCATGACCACCCCCCAAAAATCAAAATTTTGATGAAAATCCTCAAAAAATCAAATTTTTTATATGAAAAACTTAAATTGGCCATATCTCCTTAAATATGCGTCCTAGAGCCAAAAGAAGGTTAATTCGTGACCAAACCCCAAAAATCAAAATTTTGATGAAAATCCTAAAAAAATCAAATTTTTTATATGAAAAACTTAAATTGGCCATATCTCCTTAAATATGCGTCCTAGAGCCAAAAGGACCTTAATTCATGACCACCCCCCAAAAATCAAAATTTTGATGAAAATCCTCAAAAAATCAAATTTTTTATATGAAAAACTTAAATTGGCCATATCTCCTTAAATATGCGTCCTAGAGCCAAAAGGACCTTAATTCATGACCACCCCCAAAAAATCAAAATTTTGATGAAAATCCTCAAAAAATCAAATTTTTTATATGAAAAACTTAATTTGGCCATATCTCCTTAAATATGCGTCCTAGAGCCAAAAGGACCTTAATTCATGACCACCCCCAAAAAATCAAAATTTTGATGAAAATCCTCAAAAAATCAAATTTTTTATATGAAAAACTTAAATTGGCCATATCTCCTTAAATATGCGTCCTAGAGCCAAAAGGAGGTTAATTCGTGACCACCCCCCAAAAATCAAAATTTTGATGAAAAACCTCAAAAAATCAAATTTTTTATATGAAAAACTTAAATTGGCCATATCTCCTTAAATATGCGTCCTAGAGCCAAAAGGACCTTAATTCATGACCACCCCCCAAAAATCAAAATTTTGATGAAAATCCTCAAAAAATCAAATTTTTTATATGAAAAACTTAAATTGGCCATATCTCCTTAAATATGCGTCCTAGAGCCAAAAGGACCTTAATTCGTGACCACCCCCCAAAAATCAAAATTTTGATGAAAATCCTCAAAAAATCAAATTTTTTATATGAAAAACTTAAATTGGCCATATCTCCTTAAATATGCGTCCTAGAGCCAAAAGGAGGTTAATTCGTGACCACGCCCCAAAAATCAAAATTTTGATGAAAAACCTCAAAAAATCAAATTTTTTATATGAAAAACTTAAATTGGCCATATCTCCTTAAATATGCGTCCTAGAGCCAAAAGGACCTTACTTCATGACCACCCCCAAAAAATCAAAATTTTGATGAAAATCCTCAAAAAATCAAATTTTTTATATGAAAAACTTAAATTGGCCATATCTCCTTAAATATGCGTCCTAGAGCCAAAAGGAGGTTAATTCGTGACCAAACCCAAAAAATCAAAATTTTGATGAAAATCCTCAAAAAATCAAATTTTTTATATGAAAAACTTAAATTGGCCATATCTCCTTAAATATGCGTCCTAGAGCCAAAAGGACCTTAATTCATGACCACCCCCAAAAAATCAAAATTTTGATGAAAATCCTCTAAAAATCAAATTTTTTATATGAAAAACCTAAATTGGCAATATCTCCTTAAATATGTGTCCTAGAGCCAAAAGGACCTTAATTCATGACCACCCCCAAAAAATCAAAATTTTGATGAAAATCCTCAAAAAATCAAATTTTTTATATGAAAAACTTAAATTGGCCATATCTCCTTAAATATGCGTCCTAGAGCCAAAAGGACCTTAATTCATGACCACCCCCCAAAAATCAAAATTTTGATGAGAATCCTAAAAAAATCAAATTTTTTATATGAAAAACTTAAATTGGCCATATCTCCTTAAATATGCGTCCTAGAGCCAAAAGGACCTTAATTCATGACCACCCCACAAAAATCAAAATTTTGATGAAAATCCTCAAAAAATCAAATTTTTTATATGAAAAACTTAAATTGGTCATATCTCCTTAAATATGCGTCCTAGAGCCAAAAGGAGGTTAATTCGTGACCACGCCCCAAAAATCAAAATTTTGATGAAAAACCTCAAAAAATCAAATTTTTTATATGAAAAACTTAAATTGGCCATATCTCCTTAAATATGCGTCCTAGAGCCAAAAGGACCTTAATTCATGACCACCCCCCAAAAATCAAAATTTTGATGAAAATCCTCAAAAAATCAAATTTTTTATATGAAAAACTTAAATTGGCCATATCTCCTTAAATATGCGTCCTAGAGCCAAAAGGACCTTAATTCATGACCACCCCACAAAAATCAAAATTTTGATGAAAATCCTCAAAAAATCAAATTTTTTATATGAAAAACTTAAATTGGCCATATCTCCTTAAATATGCGTCCTAGAGCCAAAAGGAGGTTAATTCGTGACCAAACCCCAAAAATCAAAATTTTGATGAAAATCCTAAAAAAATCAAATTTTTTATATGAAAAACTTAAATTGGCCATATCTCCTTAAATATGCGTCCTAGAGCCAAAAGGACCTTAATTCATGACCACCCCCAAAAAATCAAAATTTTGATGAAAATCCTAAAAAAATCAAAAGGACCTTAATTCATGACCACCCCCCAAAAATCAAAATTTTGATGAAAATCCTCAAAAAATTGGCCATATCTCCTTAAATATGCGTCCTAGGGAGCCACCGTGGTGCAATGGTTAGCATGCCCGCCTTGCATACACAAGGTCGTGGGTTCGATTCCTGCTTCGACCGAACACCAAAAAGTTTTTCAGCGGTGGATTATCCCATCTCAGTAATGCTGGTGACATTTCTGAGGGTTTCAAAACTTCTCTAAGTGGTTTCACTTCAATGTGGAACGCCGTTCGGACTCGGCTATAAAAAGTAGGTCCCTTGTCATTGAGCTTAACATGGAATCGGGCAGCACTCAGTGATAAGAGAGAAGTTCACCAATGTGGTATCACAATGGGCTGAATAGTCTAAGTGAGCCTGATACATCGGGCTGCCACCTAACCTAACCTAACCTAACCTAACCTAGAGCCAAAAGGACCTTAATTCATGACCACCCCCAAAAAATGAAAATTTTGATGAAAATCCTCAAAAAATCAAATTTTTTATATGAAAAACTTAAATTGGCCATATCTCCTTAAATATGCGTCCTAGAGCCAAAAGGACCTTAATTCGTGACCACCCCCCAAAAATCAAAATTTTGATGAAAATCCTCAAAAAATCTAATTTTTTTATGAAAAACTTAAATTGGCCATATCTCCTTAAATATGCGTCCTAGAGCCAAAAGGAGGTCAATTCGTGACCAAACCCCAAAAATCAAAATTTTGATGAGAATCCTAAAAAAATCAAAATTTGTATATGAAAAACTTAAATTGGCCATATCTCCTTAAATATGCGTCCTAGAGCCAAAAGGACCTTAATTCATGACCACCCCACAAAAATCAAAATTTTGATGAAAATCCTCAAAAAATCAAATTTTTTATATGAAAAACTTAAATTGGCCATATCTCCTTAAATATGCGTCCTAGAGCCAAAAGGAGGTTAATTCGTGACCAAACCCCAAAAATCAAAATTTTGATGAGAATCCTAAAAAAATCAAAATTTGTATATGAAAAACTTAAATTGGCCATATCTCCTTAAATATGCGTCCTAGAGCCAAAAGGACCTTAATTCATGACCCCCCCCACAAAAATCAAAATTTTGATGAAAATCCTCAAAAAATCAAATTTTTTATATGAAAAACTTAAATTGGCCATATCTCCTTAAATATGCGTCCTAGAGCCAAAAGGATCTTAATTCATGACCACCCCCAAAAAATCAAAATTTTGATGAAAATCCTAAAAAAATCAAATTTTTTATATGAAAAACTTAAATTGGCCATATCTCCTTAAATATGCGTCCTAGAGCCAAAAGGAGGTTAATTCGTGACCAAACCCCAAAAATCAAAATTTTGATGAAAATCCTAAAAAAATCAAATTTTTTATATGAAAAACTTAAATTGGCCATATCTCCTTAAATATGCGTCCTAGAGCCAAAAGGAGGTTAATTCGTGACCAAACCCCAAAAATCAAAATTTTGATGAAATCCTAAAAAAAACAAATTTTTTATATGAAAAACTTAAATTGGCCATATCTCCTTAAATATGCGTCCTAGAGCCAAAAGGACCTTAATTCATGACCACCCCCCAAAAATCAAAATTTTGATGAAAATCCTCAAAAAATCAAATTTTTTATATGAAAAACTTAAATTGGCCATATCTCCTTAAATATGCGTCCTAGAGCCAAAAGGACCTTAATTCATGACCACCCCCAAAAAATCAAAATTTTGATGAAAATCCTCTAAAAATCAAATTTTTTATATGAAAAACTTAAATTGGCAATATCTCCTTAAATATGTGTCCTAGAGCCAAAAGGACCTTAATTCATGACCACCCCCAAAAAATCAAAATTTTGATGAAAATCCTCAAAAAATCAAATTTTTTATATGAAAAACTTAAATTGGCCATATCTCCTTAAATATGCGTCCTAGAGCCAAAAGGACCTTAATTCATGACCAAACCCCAAAAATCAAAATTTTGATGAAAATCCTAAAAAAATCAAATTTTTTATATGAAAACTTAAATTGGCCAGATCTCCTTAAATATGCGTCCTAGAGCCAAAAGGACCTTAATTCATGGACACCCCCGAAAAATCAAAATTTTGATGAAAATCCTCAAAAAATCAAATTTTTTATATGAAAAACTTAAATTGGCCATATCTCCTTAAATATGCGTCCTAGAGCCAAAAGGAGGTTAATTCGTGACCAAACCCTAAAAATCAAAATTTTGATGAAAATCCTAAAAAAAATCAAATTTTTTATATGAAAAACTTAAATTGGCCATATCTCCTTAAATATGCGTCCTAGAGCCAAAAGGACCTTAATTCATGACCACCCCCCAAAAATCAAAATTTTGATGAAAATCCTCAAAAAATCCAATTTTTTATATGAAAAACTTAAATTGGCCATATCTCCTTAAATATGCGTCCTAGAGCCAAAAGGAGGTTAATTCGTGACCAAACCCCAAAAATCAAAATTTTGATGAGAATCCTAAAAAAATCAAATTTTTTATATGAAAAACTTAAATTGGCCATATCTCCTTAAATATGCGTCCTAGAGCCAAAAGGACCTTAATTCATGACCACCCCACAAAAATCAAAATTTTGATGAAAATCCTAAAAAAATCAAATTTTTTATATGAAAAACTTAATTTGGCCATATCTCCTTAAATATGCGTCCTAGAGCCAAAAGGAGGTTAATTCGTGACCACGCCCCAAAAATCAAAATTTTGATGAAAAACCTCAAAAAATCAAATTTTTTATATGAAAAACTTAAATTGGCCATATCTCCTTAAATATGCGTCCTAGAGCCAAAAGGACCTTAATTGATGACCACCCCCCAAAAATCAAAATTTTGATGAAAATCCTCAAAAAATCAAATTTTTTATATGAAAAACTTAAATTGGCCATATCTCCTTAAATATGCGTCCTAGAGCCAAAAGGAGGTTAATTCGTGACCAAACCCCAAAAATCAAAATTTTGATGAGAATCCTAAAAAAAATCAAATTTTTTATATGAAAAACTTAAATTGGCCATATCTCCTTAAATATGCGTCCTAGAGCCAAAAGGACCTTAATTCATGACCACCCCACAAAAATCAAAATTTTGATGAAAATCCTCAAAAAATCAAATTTTTTATATGAAAAACTTAATTTGGCCATATCTCCTTAAATATGCGTCCTAGAGCCAAAAGGAGGTTAATTCGTGACCACGCCCCAAAAATCAAAATTTTGATGAAAAACCTCAAAAAATCAAATTTTTTATATGAAAAACTTAAATTGGCCATATCTCCTTAAATATGCGTCCTAGAGCCAAAAGGAGGTTAATTCGTGACCAAACCCCAAAAATCAAAATTTTGATGAGAATCCTAAAAAAAACAAATTTTTTATATGAAAAACTTAAATTGGCCATATCTCCTTAAATATGCGTCCTAGAGCCAAAAGGACCTTAATTCATGACCACCCCCAAAAAATCAAAATTTTGATGAAAATCCTAAAAAAATCAAATTTTTTATATGAAAAACTTAAATTGGCCATATCTCCTTAAATATGCGTCCTAGAGCCAAAAGGAGGTTAATTCGTGACCAAACACCAAAAATCAAAATTTTGATGAAAAACCTCAAAAAATCAAATTTTTTATATGAAAAACTTAAATTGGCCATATCTCCTTAAATATGCGTCCTAGAGCCAAAAGGACCTTAATTCGTGACCACCCCCCAAAAATCAAAATTTTGATGAAAATCCTCAAAAAATCAAATTTTTTATATGAAAAACTTAAATTGGCCATATCTCCTTAAATATGCGTCCTAGAGCCAAAAGGAGGTTAATTCGTGACCACGCCCCAAAAATCAAAATTTTGATGAAAAACCTCAAAAAATCAAATTTTTTATATGAAAAACTTAAATTGGCCATATCTCCTTAAATATGCGTCCTAGAGCCAAAAGGACCTTACTTCATGACCACCCCCAAAAAATCAAAATTTTGAAGAAAATCCTAAAAAAATCAAATTTTTTATATGAAAAACTTAAATTGGCCATATCTCCTTAACTATGCGTCCTAGAGCCAAAAGGAGGTTAATTCGTGACCAAACCCAAAAAATCAAAATTTTGATGAAAGTCCTAAAAAAAATCAAATTTTTTATATGAAAAACTTAAATTGGCCATATCCCCTTAAATATGCGTCCTAGAGCCAAAAGGGCCTTAATTCATGACCACCCCCCAAAAATCAAAATTTTGATGAAAATCCTCAAAAAATCAAATTTTTTATATGAAAAACTTAAATTGGCCATATCTCTTTAAATATGCGTCCTAGAGCCAAAAGGAGGTTAATTCGTGACCAAACCCCAAAAATCAAAATTTTGATGAAAATCCTAAAAAAATCAATTTTTTTATATGAAAAACTTAAATTGGCCATATCTCCTTAAATATGCGTCCTAGAGCCAAAAGGACCTTAATTCATGACCACCCCCCAAAAATCAAAATTTTGATGAAAATCCTCAAAAAATCAAATTTTTTATATGAAAAACTTAAATTGGCCATATCTCCTTAAATATGCGTCCTAGAGCCAAAAGGACCTTAATTCATGACCAAACCCCAAAAATCAAAATTTTGATGAAAATCCTAAAAAAATCAAATTTTTTATATGAAAACTTAAATTGGCCATATCTCCTTAAATATGCGTCCTAGAGCCAAAAGGACCTTAATTCATGACCACCCCCGAAAAATCAAAATTTTGATGAAAATCCTCAAAAAATCAATTTTTTTATATGAAAAACTTAAATTGGCCATATCTCCTTAAATATGCGTCCTAGAGCCAAAAGGACCTTAATTCATGACCACCCCCGAAAAATCAAAATTTTGATGAAAATCCTAAAAAAAATCAAATTTTTTATATGAAAAACTTAAATTGGCCATATCTCCTTAAATATGCGTCCTAGAGCCAAAAGGACCTTAATTCATGACCACCCCACAAAAATCAAAATTTTGATGAAAATCCTCAAAAAATCCAATTTTTTTATATGAAAAACTTAAATTGACCATATCTCCTTAAATATGCGTCCTAGAGCCAAAAGGAGGTTAATTCGTGACCAAACCCCAAAAATCAAAATTTTGATGAGAATCCTAAAAAAATCAAATTTTTTATATGAAAAACTTAAATTGGCCATATCTCCTTAAATATGCGTCCTAGAGCCAAAAGGACCTTAATTCATGACCACCCCACAAAAATCAAAATTTTGATGAAAATCCTCAAAAAATCAAATTTTTTATATGAAAAACTTAAATTGGTCATATCTCCTTAAATATGCGTCCTAGAGCCAAAAGGAGGTTAATTCGTGACCACGCCCCAAAAATCAAAATTTTGATGAAAAACCTCAAAAAATCAAATTTTTTATATGAAAAACTTAAATTGGCCATATCTCCTTAAATATGCATCCTGGAGCCAAAAGGACCTTAATTCATGACCACCCCCCAAAAATCAAAATTTTGATGAAAATCCTCAAAAAATCAAATTTTTTATATGAAAAACTTAAATTGGCCATATCTCCTTAAATATGCGTCCTAGAGCCAAAAGGACCTTAATTCATGACCACCCCACAAAAATCAAAATTTTGATGAAAATCCTCAAAAAATCAAATTTTTTATATGAAAAACTTAAATTGGCCATATCTCCTTAAATATGCGTCCTAGAGCCAAAAGAGGTTAATTCGTGACCAAACCCCAAAAATCAAAATTTTGATGAAAATCCTCAAAAAATCAAATTTTTTATATGAAAAACTTAAATTGGCCATATCTCCTTAAATATGCGTCCTAGAGCCAAAAGGACCTTAATTCATGAGCACCCCCAAAAAATCAAAATTTTGATGAAAATCCTAAAAAAATCAAAAGGACCTTAATTCATGACCACCCCCCAAAAATCAAAATTTTGATGAAAATCCTCAAAAAATTGGCCATATCTCCTTAAATATGCGTCCTAGAGCCAAAAGGACCTTAATTCATGATCACCCCCAAAAAATGAAAATTTTGATGAAAATCCTCAAAAAATCAAATTTTTTATATGAAAAACTTAAATTGGCCATATCTCCTTAAATATGCGTCCTAGAGCCAAAAGGACCTTAATTCGTGACCACCCCCCAAAAATCAAAATTTTGATGAAAATCCTCAAAAAATCTAATTTTTTTATGAAAAACTTAAATTGGCCATATCTCCTTAAATATGCGTCCTAGAGCCAAAAGGAGGTCAATTCGTGACCAAACCCCAAAAATCAAAATTTTGATGAGAATCCTAAAAAAATCAAAATTTGTATATGAAAAATTTAATTTGCCATATCTCCTTAAATATGCGTCCTAGAGCCAAAAGGACCTTAATTCATGACCACCCCACAAAAATCAAAATTTTGATGAAAATCCTCAAAAAATCAAATTTTTTATATGAAAAACTTAAATTGGCCATATCTCCTTAAATATGCGTCCTAGAGCCAAAAGGAGGTTAATTCGTGACCAAACCCCAAAAATCAAAATTTTGATGAGAATCCTAAAAAAATCAAAATTTGTATATGAAAAACTTAAATTGGCCATATCTCCTTAAATATGCGTCCTAGAGCCAAAAGGACCTTAATTCATGACCCCCCCACAAAAATCAAAATTTTGATGAAAATCCTCAAAAAATCAAATTTTTTATATGAAAAACTTAAATTGGCCATATCTCCTTAAATATGCGTCCTAGAGCCAAAAGGATCTTAATTCATGACCACCCCCAAAAAATCAAAATTTTGATGAAAATCCTAAAAAAATCAAATTTTTTATATGAAAAACTTAAATTGGCCATATCTCCTTAAATATGCGTCCTAGAGCCAAAAGGAGGTTAATTCATGACCACCCCCCAAAAATCAAAATTTTGATGAAAATCCTCAAAAAACCAAATTTTTTATATAAAAACTTAAATTGGCCATATCTCCTTAAATATGCGTCCTAGAGCCAAAAGGACCTTAATTCATGACCACCCCCAAAAAATCAAAATTTTGATGAAAATCCTCTAAAAATCAAATTTTTTATATGAAAAACTTAAATTGGCAATATCTCCTTAAATATGTGTCCTAGAGCCAAAAGGACCTTAATTCATGACCACCCCCAAAAAATCAAAATTTTGATGAAAATCCTCAAAAAATCAAATTTTTTATATGAAAAACTTAAATTGGCCATATCTCCTTAAATATGCGTCCTAGAGCCAAAAGGACCTTAATTCATGACCAAACCCCAAAAATCAAAATTTTGATGAAAATCCTAAAAAAATCAAATTTTTTATATGAAAACTTAAATTGGCCATATCTCCTTAAATATGCGTCCTAGAGCCAAAAGGACCTTAATTCATGGACACCCCCGAAAAATCAAAATTTTGATGAAAATCCTCAAAAAATCAAAATTTTTATATGAAAAACTTAAATTGGCCATATCTCCTTAAATATGCGTCCTAGAGCCAAAAGGAGGTTAATTCGTGACCAAACCCTAAAAATCAAAATTTTGATGAAAAACCTCAAAAAATCAAATTTTTTATATGAAAAACTTAAATTGGCCATATCTCCTTAAATATGCGTCCTAGAGCCAAAAGGACCTTAATTCATGACCACCCCACAAAAATCAAAATTTTGATGAAAATCCTCAAAAAATCCAATTTTTTATATGAAAAACTTAAATTGGCCATATCTCCTTAAATATGCGTCCTAGAGCCAAAAGGAGGTTAATTCGTGACCAAACCCCAAAAATCAAAATTTTGATGAGAATCCTAAAAAAATCAAATTTTTTATATGAAAAACTTAAATTGGCCATATCTCCTTAAATATGCGTCCTAGAGCCAAAAGGACCTTAATTCATGACCACCCCACAAAAATCAAAATTTTGATGAAAATCCTCAAAAAATCAAATTTTTTATATGAAAAACTTAATTTGGCCATATCTCCTTAAATATGCGTCCTAGAGCCAAAAGGAGGTTAATTCGTGACCACGCCCCAAAAATCAAAATTTTGATGAAAAACCTCAAAAAATCGAATTTTTTATATGAAAAACTTAAATTGGCCATATCTCCTTAAATATGCGTCCTAGAGCCAAAAGAAGGTTAATTCGTGACCAAACCCCAAAAATCAAAATTTTGATGAGAATCCTAAAAAAAATCAAATTTTTTATATGAAAAACTTAAATTGGCCATATCTCCTTAAATATGCGTCCTAGAGCCAAAAGGACCTTAATTCATGACCACCCCACAAAAATCAAAATTTTGATGAAAATCCTCAAAAAATCAAATTTTTTATATGAAAAACTTAATTTGGCCATATCTCCTTAAATATGCGTCCTAGAGCCAAAAGGAGGTTAATTCGTGACCACGCCCCAAAAATCAAAATTTTGATGAAAAACCTCAAAAAATCAAATTTTTTATATAAAAAACTTAAATTGGCCATATCTCCTTAAATATGCGTCCTAGAGCCAAAAGGACCTTAATTCATGACCACCCCCCAAAAATCAAAATTTTGATGAAAAACCTCAAAAAATCAAATTTTTTATATGAAAAACTTAAATTGGCCATATCTCCTTAAATATGCGTCCTAGAGCCAAAAGGACCTTAATTCATGACCACCCCCCAAAAATCAAAATTTTGATGAAAATCCTCAAAAAATCAAATTTTTTATATGAAAAACTTAAATTGGCCATATCTCCTTAAATATGCGTCCTAGAGCCAAAAGGACCTTAATTCATGACCACCCCACAAAATTTTGATGAAAATCCTCAAAAAATCAAATTTTTTATATGAAAAACTTAAATTGGCCATATCTCCTTAAATATGCGTCCTAGAGCCAAAAGGAGGTTAATTCGTGACCAAACCCCAAAAATCAGAATTTTGATGAAAATCCTAAAAAATCAAATTTTTTATATGAAAAACTTAAATTGGCCATATCTCCTTAAATATGCGTCCTAGAGCCAAAAGGACCTTAATTCATGACCACCCCCAAAAAATCAAAATTTTGATGAAAATCCTAAAAAAATCAAAAGGACCTTAATTCATGACCACCCCCCAAAAATCAAAATTTTGATGAAAATCCTCAAAAAATCTAATTTTTTTATGAAAAACTTAAATTGGCCATATCTCCTTAAATATGCGTCCTAGAGCCAAAAGGAGGTTAATTCGTGACCAAACCCCAAAAATCAAAATTTTGATGAGAATCCTACAAAAATCAAAATTTGTATATGAAAAACTTAAATTGGC
Organism: Haematobia irritans; assembly: GCF_050003625.1. NCBI lineage: Eukaryota > Metazoa > Arthropoda > Insecta > Diptera > Muscidae > Haematobia > Haematobia irritans. The sequence continues at coordinate 218,276,117 of NC_134398.1, read as the reverse complement.
CATATCTCCTTAAATATGCGTCCTAGAGCCAAAAGGACCTTAATTCATGACCACCCCACAAAAATCAAAATTTTGATGAAAATCCTCAAAAAATCAAATTTTTTATATGAAAAACTTAAATTGGCCATATCTCCTTAAATATGCGTCCTAGAGCCAAAAGGACCTTAATTCGTGACCACCCCCCAAAAATCAAAATTTTGATGAAAATCCTCAAAAAATCTAATTTTTTTATGAAAAACTTAAATTGGCCATATCTCCTTAAATATGCGTCCTAGAGCCAAAAGGAGGTTAATTCGTGACCAAACCCCAAAAATCAAAATTTTGATGAAAATCCAAAAAAAATCAAATTTTTTATATGAAAGACTTAAATTGGCCATATCTCCTTAAATATGCGTCCTAGAGCCAAAAGGAGGTTAATTCGTGACCAAACCCCAAAAATCAAAATTTTGATGAAAATCCTAAAAAAATCAAATTTTTTATATGAAAAACTTAAATTGGCCATATCTCCTTAAATATGCGTCCTAGAGCCAAAAGGAGGTTAATTCGTGACCAAACCCCAAAAATCAAAATTTTGATGAGAATCCTAAAAAAATCAAAATTTGTATATGAAAAACTTAAATTGGCCATATCTCCTTAAATATGCGTCCTAGAGCCAAAAGGACCTTAATTCATGACCCCCCACAAAAATCAAAATTTTGATGAAAATCCTCAAAAAATCAAATTTTTTATATGAAAAACTTAAATTGGCCATATCTCCTTAAATATGCGTCCTAGAGCCAAAAGGATCTTAATTCATGACCACCCCCAAAAAATTAAAATTTTGATGAAAATCCTCAAAAAATCAAATTTTTTATATGAAAAACTTAAATTGGCCATATCTCCTTAAATATGCGTCCTAGAGCCAAAAGGACCTTAATTCATGACCACCCCCAAAAAATCAAAATTTTGATGAAAATCCTCAAAAAATCAAATTTTTTATACGAAAAACTTAAATTGACCATATCTCCTTAAATATGCGTCCTAGAGCCAAAAGGACCTTAATTCATGACCACCCCCCCAAAAATCAAAATTTTGATGAAAATCCTCAAACAATCAAATTTTTTATATGAAAAACTTAATTTGGCCATATCTCCTTAAATATGCGTCCTAGAGCCAAAAGGACCTTAATTCATGACCACCCCCAAAAAATCAAAATTTTGATGAAAATCCTCAAAAAATCAAATTTTTTATATGAAAAACTTAAATTGGCCATATCTCCTTAAATATGCGTCCTAGAGCCAAAAGGACCTTAATTCGTGACCACGCCCCAAAAATCAAAATTTTGATGAAAATCCTCAAAAAATCAAATTTTTTATATGAAAAACTTAATTTGGCCATATCTCCTTAAATATGCGTCCTAGAGCCAAAAGGATGTTAATTCGTGACCACGCCCCAAAAATCAAAATTTTGATGAAAAACCTCAAAAAATCAAATTTTTTATATAAAAAACTTAAATTGGCCATATCTCCTTAAATATGCGTCCTAGAGCCAAAAGGACCTTAATTCATGACCACCCCCCAAAAATCAAAATTTTGATGAAAAACCTCAAAAAATCAAATTTTTTATATGAAAAACTAAAATTGGCAATATCTCCTTAAATATGCGTCCTAGAGCCAAAAGGACCTTAATTCATGACCACGCCCCAAAAATCAAAATTTTGATGAAAATCCTCAAAAAATCAAATTTTTTATATGAAAAACTTAATTTGGCCATATCTCCTTAAATATGCGTCCTAGAGCCAAAAGGAGGTTAATTCGTGACCACGCCCCAAAAATCAAAATTTTGATGAAAATCCTCAAAAAATCAAATTTTTTATATGAAAAACTTAAATTGGCCATATCTCCTTAAATATGCGTCCTAGAGCCAAAAGAAGGTTAATTCGTGACCAAACCCCAAAAATCAAAATTTTGATGAGAATCCTAAAAAAATCAAATTTTTTATATGAAAAACTTAAATTGGCCATATCTCCTTAAATATGCGTCCTAGAGCCAAAAGGACCTTAATTCATGACCACCCCCAAAAAATCAAAATTTTGATGAAAATCCTAAAAAAATCAAAAGGACCTTAATTCATGACCACCCCCCAAAAATCAAAATTTTGATGAAAATCCTCAAAAAATCTAATTTTTTTATGAAAAACTTAAATTGGCCATATCTCCTTAAATATGCGTCCTAGAGCCAAAAGGAGGTTAATTCGTGACCAAACCCCAAAAATCAAAATTTTGATGAGAATCCTAAAAAAATCAAAATTTGTATATGAAAAACTTAAATTGGCCATATCTCCTTAAATATGCGTCCTAGAGCCAAAAGGACCTTAATTCATGACCACCCCACAAAAATCAAAATTTTGATGAAAATCCTCAAAAAATCAAATTTTTTATATGAAAAACTTAAATTGGCCATATCTCCTTAAATATGCGTCCTAGAGCCAAAAGGACCTTAATTCGTGACCACCCCCCAAAAATCAAAATTTTGATGAAAATCCTCAAAAAATCTAATTTTTTTATGAAAAACTTAAATTGGCCATATCTCCTTAAATATGCGTCCTAGAGCCAAAAGGAGGTTAATTCGTGACCAAACCCCAAAAATCAAAATTTTGATGAAAATCCTAAAAAAATCAAATTTTTTATATGAAAAACTTAAATTGGCCATATCTCCTTAAATATGCGTCCTAGAGCCAAAAGGAGGTTAATTCGTGACCAAACCCCAAAAATCAAAATTTTGATGAAAATCCTAAAAAAATCAAATTTTTTATATGAAAAACTTAAATTGACCATATCTCCTTAAATATGCGTCCTAGAGCCAAAAGGAGGTTAATTCGTGACCAAACCCCAAAAATCAAAATTGACCAAACCCCAAAAATCAAATCCTCAAAAAATCAAATTTTTTATACGAAAAACTTAAATTGGCCATATCTCCTTAAATATGCGTCCTAGAGCCAAAAGGACCTTAATTCATGACCACCCCCCCAAAAATCAAAATTTTGATGAAAATCCTCAAACAATCAAATTTTTTATATGAAAAACTTAATTTGGCCATATCTCCTTAAATATGCGTCCTAGAGCCAAAAGGACCTTAATTCATGACCACCCCCAAAAAATCAAAATTTTGATGAAAATCCTCAAAAAATCAAATTTTTTATATGAAAAACTTAAATTGGCCATATCTCCTTAAATATGCGTCCTAGAGCCAAAAGGACCTTAATTCGTGACCACGCCCCAAAAATCAAAATTTTGATGAAAAACCTCAAAAAATCAAATTTTTTATATGAAAAACTTAAATTGGCCATATCTCCTTAAATATGCGTCCTAGAGCCAAAAGGAGGTTAATTCGTGACCACCCCCCAAAAATCAAAATTTTGATGAAAAACCTCAAAAAATCAAATTTTTTATATGAAAAACTTAAATTGGCCATATCTCCTTAAATATGCGTCCTAGAGCCAAAAGGACCTTAATTCATGACCACCCCCCAAAAATCAAAATTTTGATGAAAATCCTCAAAAAATCAAATTTTTTATATGAAAAACTTAAATTGGCCATATCTCCTTAAATATGCGTCCTAGAGCCAAAAGGAGGTTAATTCGTGACCACCCCCCAAAAATCAAAATTTTGATGAAAAACCTCAAAAAATCAAATTTTTTATATGAAAAACTTAAATTGGCCATATCTCCTTAAATATGCGTCCTAGAGCCAAAAGGACCTTAATTCATGACCACCCCCCAAAAATCAAAATTTTGATGAAAATCCTCAAAAAAATTAAATTTTTTATATGAAAAACTTAAATTGGCCATATCTCCTTAAATATGCGTCCTAGAGCCAAAAGGACCTTAATTCATGACCACCCCCAAAAAATCAAAATTTTGATGAAAATCCTCAAAAAATCAAATTTTTTAAACGCAAAACTTAAATTGGCCATATCTCCTTAAATATGCGTCCTAGAGCCAAAAGGACCTTAATTCGTGACCACCCCCAAAAAATCAAAATTTCGATGAAAATCCTCAAAAAATCAAATTTTTTATATGAAAAACTTAAATTGGCCATATCTCCTTAAATATGCGTCCTAGAGCCAAAAGGACCTTAATTCGTGACCACGCCCCAAAAATCAAAATTTTGATGAAAAACCTCAAAAAATCAAATTTTTTATATGAAAAACTTAAATTGGCCATATCTCCTTAAATATGCGTCCTAGAGCCAAAAGGACCTTAATTCATGACCACCCCCAAAAAATCAAAATTTTGATGAAAATCCTAAAAAAATCAAATTTTTTATATGAAAAACTTAAATTGGCCATATCTCCTTAAATATGCGCCCTAGAGCCAAAAGGACCTTAATTCATGACCACCCCACAAAAATCAAAATTTTGATGAAAATCCTCAAAAAATCAAATTTTTTATATGAAAAACTTAAATTGGCCATATCTCCTTAAATATGCGTCCTAGAGCCAAAAGGACCTTAATTCATGACCACGCCCCAAAAATCCTAAATATGCGCCCTAGAGCCAAAAGGAGGTTTATTCGTGACCACGCCCCAAAAATCGAAATTTTGATGAAAAACCGCAAAAAATAAATTTTTTTATATGAAAAACTTAAATTGGCCATATCTCCTTAAATATGCGTCCTAGAGCCAAAAGGACCTTAATTCGTGACCACCCCCAAAAAATCAAAATTTTGATGAAAATCCTCAAAAAATCAAATTTTTTATATGAAAAACTTAAATTGGCCATATCTCCTTAAATATGCGTCCTAGAGCCAAAAGGACCTTAATTCGTGACCACGCCCCAAAAATCAAAATTTTGATGAAAAACCTCAAAAAATCAAATTTTTTATATGAAAAACTTAAATTGGCCATATCTCCTTAAATATGCGTCCTAGAGCCAAAAGGACCTTAATTCATGACCACCCCCAAAAAATCAAAATTTTGATGAAAATCCTAAAAAAATCAAATTTTTTATATGAAAAACTTAAATTGGCCATATCTCCTTAAATATGCGTCCTAGAGCCAAAAGGAGGTTAATTCGTGACCAAACCCCAAAAATCAAAATTTTGATGAAAATCCTAAAAAAATCAAATTTTTTATATGAAAAACTTAAATTGGCCATATCTCCTTAAATATGCGTCCTAGAGCCAAAAGGAGGTTAATTCGTGGCCTAACCCCAAAAATCAAAATTTTGATGAAAATCCTAAAAAAATCAATTTTTTATATGAAAACCTTAAATTGGCAATATCTCCTTAAATATGCGTCCTAGAGCCAAAAGGACCTTAATTCATAACCACCCCCAAAAAATCAAAATTTTGATGAAAATCCTCAAAAATCAAATTTTTTATATGAAAAACTTAAATTGGCCATATCTCCTTAAATATGCGTCCTAGAGCAAAAAGGAGGTTAATTCGTGACCACCCCCAAAAATCAAAATTTTGATGAAAAACCTCAAAAAATCAAATTTTTTATATGAAAAACTTAAATTGGCCATATCTCCTTAAATATGCGTCCTAGAGCCAAAAGGACCTTAATTCATGACCACGCCCCACAAATCAAAATTATGCGTCCTAGAGCCAAAAGGACCTTAATTCATGACCACCCCCCAAAAATCAAAATTTTGATGAAAATCCTAAAAAAATCAAATTTTTTATATGAAAAACTTAAATTGGACATATATCCTTAAATATGCGTCCTAGAGCCAAAAGGAGGTTAATTCGTGACCAAACCCCAAAAATCAAAATTTTGATGAAAATCTTAAAAAAACCAAATTTTTTATATGAAAAACTTAAATTGGCCATATCTCCTTAAATATGCGTCCTAGAGCCAAAAGGACCTTAATTCATGACCACCCCCCAAAAATCAAAATTTTGATGAAAATCCTCAAAAAATCAAATTTTTTATATGAAAAACTTAAATTGGCCATATCTCCTTAAATATGCGTCCTAGAGCCAAAAGGACCTTAATTCGTGACCACCCCCCAAAAATCAAAATTTTGATGAGAATCCTAAAAAAATCAAATTTTTTATATGAAAAACTTAAATTGGCCATATCTCCTTAAATATGCGTCCTAGAGCCAAAAGGACCTTAATTCATGACCACCCCCAAAAAATCAAAATTTTGATGAAAATCCTCAAAAAATCAAATTTTTTATATGAAAAACTTAAATTGGCCATATCTCCTTAAATATGCGTCCTAGAGCCAAAAGGACCCAAAAATCAAAATTTTGATGAAAATCCTAAAAAAATCAAATTTTTTATATGAAAAACTTAAATTGGCCATATCTCCTTAAATATGCGTCCTAGAGCCAAAAGGACCTTAATTCATGACCACCCCCAAAAAATCAAAATTTTGATGAAAATCCTCAAAATTTATTATATGAAAAACTTAAATTGGCCATATCTCCTTAAATATGCGTCCTAGAGCCAAAAGGACCTTAATTCGTGACCACCCCCCAACAATCAAAATTTTGATGAGAATCCTAAAAAAATCAAATTTTTTATATGAAAAACTTAAATTGGCCATATCTCCTTAAATATGCGTCCTAGAGCCAAAAGGACCTTAATTCATGACCACCCCACAAAAATCAAAATTTTGATGAAAATCCTCAAAAAATCAAATTTTTTATATGAAAAACTTAAATTGGCCATATCTCCTTAAATATGCGTCCTAGAGCCAAAAGGACCTTAATTCGTGACCACGCCCCAAAAATCAAAATTTTGATGAAAAACCTCAAAAAATCAAATTTTTTATATGAAAAACTTAAATTGGCCATATCTCCTTAAATATGCGTCCTAGAGCCAAAAGGAGGTTAATTCGTGACCACCCCCCAAAAATCAAAATTTTGATGAAAAACCTCAAAAAATCAAATTTTTTATATGAAAAACTTAAATTGGCCATATCTCCTTAAATATGCGTCCTAGAGCCAAAAGGACCTTAATTCATGACCACCCCCCAAAAATCAAAATTTTGATGAAAATCCTCAAAAAATCAAATTTTTTATATGAAAAACTTAAATTGGCCATATCTCCTTAAATATGCGTCCTAGAGCCAAAAGGACCTTAATTCATGACCACTCCCAAAAAATCAAAATTTTGATGAAAATCCTCAAAAAATCAAATTTTTTATATGAAAAACTTAAATTGGCAATATCTCCTTAAATATACGTCCTAGAGCCAAAAGGACCTTAATTCATGACCACTCCCAAAAAATCAAAATTTTGATGAAAATCCTCAAAAAATCAAATTTTTTATATGAAAAACTTAAATTGGCCATATCTCCTTAAATATACGTCCTAGAGCCAAAAGGAGGTTAATTCGTGACCACCCCCCAAAAATCAAAATTTTGATGAAAAACCTCAAAAAATCAAATTTTTTATATGAAAAACTTAAATTGGCCATATCTCCTTAAATATGCGTCCTAGAGCCAAAAGGAGGTTAATTCGTGACCAAACCCCAAAAATCAAAATTTTGATGAGAATCCTACAAAAATCAAATTTTTTATATGAAAAACTTAAATTGGCCACATCTCCTTAAATATGCGTCCTAGAGCCAAAAGGACCTTAATTCATGACCACCCCACAAAAATCAAAATTTTGATGAAAATCCTCAAAAAATCAAATTTTTTATACGAAAAATTTAAATTGGCCATATCTCCTTAAATATGCGTCCTAGAGCCAAAAGGAGGTTAATTCGTGACCGCGCCCCAAAAATCAAAATTTTGATGAAAAACCTCAAAAAATCAAATTTTTTATATGAAAAACTTAAATTGGCCATATCTCCTTAAATATGCGTCCTAGAGCCAAAAGGACCTTAATTCATGACCACCCCCAAAAAATCAAAATTTTGATGAAAATCCTAAAAAAATCAAATTTTTAATATGAAAAACTTAAATTGGCCATATCTCCTTAAATATGCGTCCTAGAGCCAAAAGGACCTTAATTCATGACCACCCCCCAAAAATCAAAATTTTGATGAAAATCCTCAAAAAATCAAATTTTTTATATGAAAAACTTAAATTGGCCATATCTCCTTAAATATGCGTCCTAGAGCCAAAAGGACCTTAATTCATCAAATTTTTTATATGAAAAACTTAAATTGGCCATATCTCCTTAAATATGCGTCCTAGAGCCAAAAGGACCTTAATTCATGACCACCCCCCAAAAATCAAAAATTTGATGAAAATCCTCAAAAAATCAAATTTTTTATATGAAAAACTTAAATTGGCCATATCTCCTTAAATATGCGTCCTAGAGCCAAAAGGAGGTTAATTCGTGACCAAACCCCAAAAATCAAAATTTTGATGAAAATCCTAAAAAAATCAATTTTTTATATGAAAACCTTAAATTGGCAATATCTCCTTAAATATGCGTCCTAGAGCCAAAAGGACCTTAATTCATAACCACCCCCAAAAAATCAAAATTTTGATGAAAATCCTCAAAAAATCAAATTTTTTATATGAAAAACTTAAATTGGCCATATCTCCTTAAATATGCGTCCTAGAGCCAAAAGGACCTTAATTCATGACCAACCCCCAAAAATCAAAATTTTGATGAGAATCCTAAAAAAATCAAATTTTTTATATGAAAAACTTAAATTGGCCATATCTCCTTAAATATGCGTCCTAGAGCCAAAAGGACCTTAATTCATGACCACCCCACAAAAATCAAAATTTTGATGAAAATCCTCAAAAAATCAAATTTTTTATATGAAAAACTTAAATTGGCCATATCTCCTTAAATATGCGTCCTAGAGCCAAAAGGACCTTAATTCGTGACCACGCCCCAAAAATCAAAATTTTGATGAAAAACCTCAAAAAATCAAATTTTTTATATGAAAAACTTAAATTGGCCATATCTCCTTAAATATGCGTCCTAGAGCCAAAAGGAGGTTAATTCGTGACCACCCCCCAAAAATCAAAATTTTGATGAAAAACCTCAAAAAATCAAATTTTTTATATGAAAAACTTAAATTGGCCATATCTCCTTAAATATGCGTCCTAGAGCCAAAAGGACCTTAATTCATGACCACCCCCCAAAAATCAAAATTTTGATGAAAATCCTCAAAAAATCAAATTTTTTATATGAAAAACTTAAATTGGCCATATCTCCTTAAATATGCGTCCTAGAGCCAAAAGGACCTTAATTCATGACCACTCCCAAAAAATCAAAATTTTGATGAAAATCCTCAAAAAATCAAATTTTTTATATGAAAAACTTAAATTGGCAATATCTCCTTAAATATACGTCCTAGAGCCAAAAGGACCTTAATTCATGACCACTCCCAAAAAATCAAAATTTTGATGAAAATCCTCAAAAAATCAAATTTTTTATATGAAAAACTTAAATTGGCCATATCTCCTTAAATATACGTCCTAGAGCCAAAAGGAGGTTAATTCGTGACCACCCCCCAAAAATCAAAATTTTGATGAAAAACCTCAAAAAATCAAATTTTTTATATGAAAAACTTAAATTGGCCATATCTCCTTAAATATGCGTCCTAGAGCCAAAAGGAGGTTAATTCGTGACCAAACCCCAAAAATCAAAATTTTGATGAGAATCCTACAAAAATCAAATTTTTTATATGAAAAACTTAAATTGGCCACATCTCCTTAAATATGCGTCCTAGAGCCAAAAGGACCTTAATTCATGACCACCCCACAAAAATCAAAATTTTGATGAAAATCCTCAAAAAATCAAATTTTTTATACGAAAAATTTAAATTGGCCATATCTCCTTAAATATGCGTCCTAGAGCCAAAAGGAGGTTAATTCGTGACCGCGCCCCAAAAATCAAAATTTTGATGAAAAACCTCAAAAAATCAAATTTTTTATATGAAAAACTTAAATTGGCCATATCTCCTTAAATATGCGTCCTAGAGCCAAAAGGACCTTAATTCATGACCACCCCCAAAAAATCAAAATTTTGATGAAAATCCTAAAAAAATCAAATTTTTAATATGAAAAACTTAAATTGGCCATATCTCCTTAAATATGCGTCCTAGAGCCAAAAGGACCTTAATTCATGACCACCCCCCAAAAATCAAAATTTTGATGAAAATCCTCAAAAAATCAAATTTTTTATATGAAAAACTTAAATTGGCCATATCTCCTTAAATATGCGTCCTAGAGCCAAAAGGACCTTAATTCATGACCACCCCCAAAAAATCAAAATTTTGATGAAAATCCTCAAAAAATCAAATTTTTTATATGAAAAACTTAAATTGGCCATATCTCCTTAAATATGCGTCCTAGAGCCAAAAGGACCTTAATTCGTGACCACCCCCCAAAAATCAAAATTTTGATGAAAATCCTCAAAAAATCAAATTTTTTATATGAAAAACTTAAATTGGCCATATCTCCTTAAATATGCGTCCTAGAGCCAAAAGGAGGTTAATTCGTGACCAAACCCCAGAAATCAAAATTTTGATGAAAATCCTAAAAAAATCAAATTTTTTATATGAAAAACTTAAATTGGCCATATCTCCTTAAATATGCGTCCTAGAGCCAAAAGGACCTTAATTCATGACCACCCCCCAAAAATCAAAATTTTGATGAAAATCCTCAAAAAATCAAATTTTTTATATGAAAAACTTAAATTGGCCATATCTCCTTAAATATGCGTCCTAGAGCCAAAAGGAGGTTAATTCGTGACCACGCCCCAAAAATCAAAATTTTGATGAAAAACCTCAAAAAATCAAATTTTTTATATGAAAAACTTAAATTGGCCATATCTCCTTAAATATGCGTCCTAGAGCCAAAATTTTGATGAAAAACCTCAAAAAATCAAATTTTTTATATGAAAAACTTAAATTGGCCATATCTCCTTAAATATGCGTCCTAGAGCCAAAAGGACCTTAATTCATGACCACCCCCCAAAAATCAAAAATTTGATGAAAATCCTCAAAAAATCAAATTTTTTATATGAAAAACTTAAATTGGCCATATCTCCTTAAATATGCGTCCTAGAGCCAAAAGGAGGTTAATTCGTGACCAAACCCCAAAAATCAAAATTTTGATGAAAATCCTAAAAAAATCAATTTTTTATATGAAAACCTTAAATTGGCAATATCTCCTTAAATATGCGTCCTAGAGCCAAAAGGACCTTAATTCATAACCACCCCCAAAAAATCAAAATTTTGATGAAAATCCTCAAAAAATCAAATTTTTTATATGAAAAACTTAAATTGGCCATATCTCCTTAAATATGCGTCCTAGAGCCAAAAGGACCTTAATTCATGACCAACCCCCAAAAATCAAAATTTTGATGAAAATCCTCAAAAAATCAAATTTTTTATATGAAAAACTTAAATTGGCCATATCTCCTTAAATATGCGTCCTAGAGCCAAAAGGCGGTTAATTCGTGACCACCCCCCAAAAATCAAAATTTTGATGAAAAACCTCAAAAAATCAAATTTTTTATATGAAAAACTTAAATTGGCCATATCTCCTTAAATATGCGTCCTAGAGCCAAAAGGACCTTAATTCATGACCACCCCCCAAAAATCAAAATTTTGATGAAAATCCTCAAAAAATCAAATTTTTTATATGAAAAACTTAAATTGGCCATATCTCCTTAAATATGCGTCCTAGAGCCAAAAGGAGGTTAATTCGTGACCAAACCCCAATAATCAAAATTTTGATGAAAATCTTAAAAAAATCAAATTTTTTATATGAAAAACTTAAATTGGCCATATCTCCTTAAATATGCGTCCTAGAGCCAAAAGGACCTTAATTCATGACCACCCCCCAAAAATCAAAATTTTGATGAAAATCCTCAAAAAATCAAATTTTTTATATGAAAAACTTAAATTGGCCATCTCTCCTTAAATATGCGTCCTAGAGCCAAAAGGACCTTAATTCGTGACCAAACCCCAAAAATCAAAATTTTGATGAAAATCCTAAAAAATCACATTTTTTATATGAAAAACTTAAATTGGCCATATCTCCTTAAATATGCGTCCTAGAGCCAAAAGGAGGTTAATTCGTGACCACCCCCCAAAAATCAAAATTTTGATGAAAATCCTAAAAAAATCAATTTTTTATATGAAAACCTTAAATTGGCAATATCTCCTTAAATATGCGTCCTAGAGCCAAAAGGACCTTAATTCATAACCACCCCCAAAAAATCAAAATTTTGATGAAAATCCTCAAAAAATCAAATTTTTTATATGAAAAACTTAAATTGGCCATATCAGTAGTATAATAGAAGGGCTACCGCCCCCATTAAAAATATCATATTACAAAGATCGTTAATTTGTTAATGGTGTGTTTAATTATGTGTGAACAAGTGTCCTAAAGAGGGTGTAGGTTTACATTTAATAGGGTGTGCATGCTGCCTTAAAAATATGTCAAGGTCAACGAATATTGCTGCTTTTTATAAACATTTTGATGCATGTGTATAAACCGAGATTGTAAAATCTTACATTTTTAAGAATTTGTTTATTTTTCTTTCTTTGTTATGTTATATAGTGGAGACCAACATGTGTGGTTTAAACTGCAAGACACTGCGTGGACACTGCTGTTTAAGCATGGAAATTAGCATTTAAGCATTTTTTGATAAGGGTATAAACGAGTATGCGCCTGTGTAATGGATTAATTTCTTGGTCTTTGGAAATGTATGCTGCCTTAAAAATATGTGCGCCTGTGATTTAGTCAGAACTCTTCTATGAAGGTTAACAATTATGACATTTTAACATATGTGGATGCGTTAAATTGGGAAAATTGAATGTAAAAATAGTATTTATCGATTGAAACTCTTTTATCAAGATCAATGAACAAGGGAAACTATATAAATATTTTTGTGCATGCGTGTGCAGGAAAATTTCGAAGGGGTTTATTTCGTATCCATGTGTGTAAAATCTTACATTTTCAAGAATTTGTTTATTTTTCTTTCTTTGTTATGTTATATAGTGGAGACCAACATGTGTGGTCTAAACTGCAAGATACTGCGTGGACACTGCACTTTCTTGTGTGGAATTCAGCATTTAAGCATTTTTTGATAAGGGTATAAACGAGTATGCGCCTGTGGATTAATTTATTGGTCTTTGGAAATGTATGCTGCCTTAAAAATATGTGCGCCTGTGATTTAGTCAGAACTCTTCTATGAAGGTTAACAATTATGACATTTTAACATATGTGGATGCGTTAAATTTGGAAAATTGAATGTGAAACTAGTATTTATCGATTGAAACTCTTTTATCAAGATCAATGAATAAGGGAAACTATATAAATATTTTTGTGCATGCGTGTGCAGGAAAATTTTGAATGGGTTAATTTCGTGTCCATGTGTAAACCGAGATTGTAAAATTTTACTATTTGTTTATTTTTATGCCATATAGTCGAAACCATCTTGTGTGGTCTAAACTGCAAGATACTGCGTGGACACTGCACTTTCTTGTGTGGAATTCAGCATTTAAACATTTATTTCTAAAATGTTTTTTAGTCTTCTCTCGAGTCTACCAAGGATTGTTCGTTTACAAAATCGTATTCAAACTGTGTCTAAATATTAAATTGAAGTGAATTTATTCATTATTTTTGAAATTATATATGTGCAAATTAAACCTAAACAAAATAATAAAAACACACACAAAGCAATAAAAATATAAATATATACATATTTACTGTGTTTAAAACTAAAAAAGAAGAAATTAAAGTTAAACTTTTAAAGTGCAAATTAGAACGTAAAAAATAATAAAAAATAAGCACCAAGCAAAAAAAATATATATACATATTTACTGTGTTTAAAATTATATAAAGAAATTAAAGTTATATTACAAGTAATTTAATAAAAAAAAAACAAATTTTATAAATATGGGTCCTCGTCAAATAAATAATTTCATTGCTCAACAACAAGAGCAAGGTGCATTTGGCCAAGATGGAGAGAGAATAAATTATATTGCTCCTGCGTTTATGATGCCACAATATATACATCAACAAGCGATATATCCCGGTTCTTACGAACTAATTAATCACAATATGTGGTATGCACCACTAAACTATCCACAATATATATACCCTCAATATCCCACCTATCCACAGTATTTCCAAATGCCCATGCAGCCCCAACAACAATGGTCTCACTATCCTCAACAACAAATGTTTGTAAATTCCAACGAATTTGAGTATGGAGTACCACAATGTGAAAATAGAAATGATTACATCCAAGAAGAACAATTTTATAATGCTCCTATTGATATGGATATATGCAGCCAACAAAGTTCTGGTGAAGAAAATATGGAACTATGCAGTCAACAAATTTCTGATGATGTTAACAAGGTTATTGAAGGTAGAGGTCTGGAGTCATACTCTCATATATCCATGGAATTAAATTCTGAACCCGTTTTAGAATTAAATAATCCAAAGGAAGGAGAAGAAAATAAAAATAACCTCGAAAATAATGACGAAAATGATGAAGAAAATGAAAATAGCCTCGAAAATAATGACGAAAATGATGAAGCAAATGAAAATAGCCTCGAAAATAATGATGAAAATGATGTCTATAATATAATAGAGCGTGCTTTTAAAGACCGCATTATTACATATGGAATACCAAACAAAAAAGATGACTTAATGTTTGAACATTTCTTTGTGGAGATAAAAAACATAATTATGAATTTGCTTGTAAAAAAACTTGAAGAGCATATTATTATAAAATTCAGTATCACTATAATTGGTGAATATATTAAACTTGGTAGTGATACTGAATGTGAATTCAGTATAATGGCACACAGAGCAAAAATGAGTTTGCTCACAAAAGCTGATAACGTTGAGGATCTAATAAAGAAGCAAGTAATAGAAATTATGACAAAGATGTCTGAATTTCAGGAGAGAGACTCTGGATGGTCATTAATAAAAATAGTTCGAGCAGAATTAAATATAAATAAATCTGCTCTGGTAAAAGGATCTCGGTGGATAAGTACCCCAGAAGGTCTCCAAAGGAAGCTGGCATGTTTAAATGTAGAAAACAGCGATGAATATTGTTTTAAATGGGCAATTATATCAGCTATGGATATTTCGGTTAAAAACCATATGCACCCTGAAAGATGTGGAAGCTATCAAATTAATGACATAAGCCATGATATAATAAAACTCCAAACTGGTGTCAATGTCAGTTTTAAAAATATGAGTTTCCCAACACAACTACGGGATATAAAACTGTTTGAGGAGCAAAATGATGTTAGCGTGAATGTATTTGGATTTGATGAAGACATCAATGAGGTAGTGGGACCATATTATTTAACTACAAATGAAAAACAACAACACATAAATCTAATGTTACTGGAAAGAATCGAAGGTTTCCATTACATTTTGATTAGAGATATTTCCAGGTAAGTTATTAATAAACAAATCTAAAAAATTAAATTTCAATTATTTTTATATTTTCACTTTTAAATACCATCTTTAAATTATTTCCTTACAGACTTTTGATAAATCAAACTACAAAATCAAAAAATAAAAGATTTTTTTGCAACTCATGTCTGCAGTATACGTCGAGTCTCAATACACTAAAAAAACACAAATCAGAATGCGGAGGACTTGTGACTGTTATGCCTATGGAGGATAAAGCTGTGTTGGAATTTACCCATCACGAACGGCAAATGGATGTACCTTTTGCCATATACGCAGACTTTGAATGTATTTTACAAGGTATGAATGTAGATTTGAATTCAAAAAGCAGCAATATTCAAAAGCATATACCATGTGCATTTTCATATAATATTGTATGTTCTTACGATAATAATTTAAATATTCTAAAATCACATGTAGGGGAAGATGCTCCCAAAAAATTTGTAGAATCGCTAATTCAAGATGTTGAAAATATACATAATACTCATTTAAAAAGTAAAAGAAAAATGGAAAATTTAACTACAGAAGAAAAAGATGCTTTCCGAAAAGCTAAATATTGTTATATTTGTAATAGACGTCTAAACAATGATAAAGTTCGCGATCATTGCCATCTTTCTGGGAAATATAGGGGTCCTGCACACAATTTGTGCAATCTGAAATATCAAGTACCAAAATTCATACCAATTTATTTCCACAATTATTCCTCTTATGATTCGCATTTGTTTATTAAGGAATTAGGACAGTTATCTAGCAAGATAAAAGTGCTCCCTCTTAATAAAGAAGTTTACATTTCATTATCCCATTTCTCTAAAATGAAAAATGGTGATACAATGGAACTACGCTTCTTAGATACACTCAGATTTATGCCAGCAAGTTTAGACTCATTGGCAAATAATCTTGATGATGACCAGCTACATTCCATAAAATATCATTTTGAATGTCAAGAGCATTTCAATCTCCTCAAAAGGAAAGGTGTTTTTCCCTATGAATATTTAAATTCATTTGAAGTTTTAAATGAAAAACAGTTACCACCAAGAGAGACTTTCTATAGTACTCTAAATAATAAAGAATGTAGTTTGGAAAATTATAATCACGCTCTAAATGTTTGGAATACCTTTAAATGTGAAACAATGAAAGAGTATCTAGAACTATATTTAAAAGTTGACGTTTTACTGCTAACAGATGTTTTCCAACAATTTAGAAGTTTATGCAAAAGAGTGTATAAACTTGACGCTAGTCACTATTATACAACCCCAGGCTTGGCGTGGGACGCTATGCTAAAAAGTTCGAATATAGCATTACAGCTTTTAACAGATGTAGATATGTACAATTTCTATAAAAAGGGAATACGCGGTGGGATAGTACAATGCGTTACCAGATATTGTAAATCTAATAATAAATATTTAAGGGATTACGATGTGTCAAAACCTTCTTCATATATAATGTATTTCGACTTTAATAATTTGTATGGTTGTGCAATGTCACAATCTCTACCATGTGGTGGTTTTATTTGGGTTGAAGGTGAAGAATTCGAATTCCTATCTAATCCTGAAATAATAAAAAAACTAAATTTTGATGGTAAAGTTGGTTATACATTTGAAGTAGATCTCGTATGTCCACACCATAAACACGATGAACATAATGACCTACCTTTTTGTGCTGAAAACAAAAAGGTAGGTCAGTCTAAATGTAAAAAACTTATTACTGATTTTGCTCCAAAAACTGACTATATAATCGACTATAGAAATTTAATTCAATGTTTAGAAAATGGATTGATTTTAAAGAAGGTTCATCGTATTATAAAATATAACCAATCACCATGGATGAAAAAATATATTGATCTTAATACCGACCTAAGAAAACTGGCTAAAAATAGTTTCGAAAAAAATTTCTTTAAATTAATGAATAATGCGGTATATGGAAAAAGCATGGAAAATGTCGATAAAAGGAAGGATGTCAGAATTGTAACCAATTGGGAACGAACGAATCGTAACCATTTGGGGGCAAGGGATTGGATATCTAAGCCTAATTTTCATAGCATTTCGATATTTTCTGAAGATATGGTTGCGATACAACTGAAACGGGTAAAAGTGGTTTACAATAAACCTATATATTTAGGTTTTTGTATTTTAGAAATTTCTAAATGGAAAATGTATAACTTCCATTATAGCATAATGAAGGAAATTTTTCCAAATAATTTCAAACTAAATTATATGGATACCGACTCCTTCATATATTCTTTAGAAACGGAAGATGTTTATGAAGATCTAAGACCACATTTAGAAAAATATTTTGACACTTCCGATTATCCTGCAGATAACCCTTATAAATTTCCCTCAGTAAATAAGAAAGTTATGGGATTTATGAAAGATGAAAATTGTGGACAAATAATGAAAGAATTTGTGGGTTTGCGGTCAAAGATGTATTCCTATTCTATACAAGATGGTGATGAAACCAAAAAAGCGAAAGGAGTGAAGTCGTGTATTATAAATAAATATGATATTAATAAATATAAAGATTGTTTATTTAACAAAATTAATTTTTATGATAATATGTATACATTTAAGTCAAAATTACATCAAATATATACTACAAAATTAAATAAAGTAATTTTAAGTAGTACTGATGATAAAAGATATATCCAAAATGATGGAATAAATACTCTTGCTTGGCATCATTATATTTTAGAAGGTAATAATCCAGATTATGAATTGGATAGATTATTAGAAGATATAGATACGTTAGAACAGGAAGGTAATGAAATTACTTAGAATAAGACTAAATGTATATGGTGTAACAAACCTAGGAAAATATAATATATAAATAAAAATAAATAAACATTTATTTGAAATATTTATGTTTTATTATTTAAAAATCAAAATGATTTGGTAAGTATAATGCATTCTAATATATTTTATAAAATTTTTCTAACAGTTCCACTTAGGGGTATATATTCTATTAAACGATCGTGTATAATAAGACAATATGCGACAGTATTTGCTGGGATTACAGTACTGGTTTCTACTTGTATTTTCAAATCAATGGGGCCACTCTTGGTTGCTTCGTTTTGATTGCTTATATCTACAACAGCTATGGGATTCTCCTTAAATTCACTGAATGATAACAGAGGTTGAGGTTCTTTCATATAAAAACTTTGTTGGAACTTTGCATACATATCATATAGTATAGCATAGCGGTTTTGATTGAATTTCAAATTTAAATCATCATAAGGATAAGTATCTGAATTTAAGTGCACTTTAATATTTGTAAGATTGCAGTGTACAAACTTATTATATTTCTCAAATGCAAATGCAATAAACCTGGGTCTTTCTCTATTGGCGGAAAGTTTTACATTCCAACTGTGTTTGGTTCCACCTGTAAATGTGGGGTTAAAATAACAATCCCAACTTCGGAATGCAATTGGTAGTGATTTCCCATCCTTAATTGTTTTCAAAAAACTAAGCTTTTTATAATCAGATAATTGTATATGTTGAACTTTCCACACAATATTGGTTATCGTTAAGCGAATGTCTTCTTTATCATCTGTTGAGTAACAGACGCTATTATCATTCGAACTACGCAATAGTATTAAATCATGTTTCGCATTACAAATAACTTTATTATAGTCCTCAGCAAACCCTAGTAATCGGTTAAGAGGAATACAAAAGTTAAAGTAATTTTGAGTAAAATCACCATCTATGTTCCATCCAGCGTTAGTCATCATATTATTATCAAATGAATTTAGTGAAATAAAATTTTTTATTTTTGTCGTAGTTCCAAGATATCGGGTGCGATCAATTTCAATTCCATTAATTTCGTATCGAATTTCATCAAACATGTATGCCACACAATTGTTTCTCAATCTGGCACTGGCAACATCTATTCCACTTGCATTTTTTAAGCTTCCTTCAATATAAATATAACTTTCCGATGGTAAAATATATAAGTCTTGGTTTTGAATAGTAATTCGTATTTCATCATTGTTTTTAAAGGATTGTATGTAAGGAACATAGCTGTGATAGTCTCTTTTTATAATATCCTCATCGGAAAATGGTTTTTCAGTTATATTTAAAATTTCAGACATGTTGATTCACCTGTAGATTGATTTCTTTTAAGAATGCTTTATTTTCCTTGGTTAAGCGTGGTCTTTCCCGCTTGACAGTTTGAATAATAGTGTGGGAAATATTTCGTTTATTTTTATATTTATTGTGTGGTTTGATGACGTTGTTTAAATTATCAGGTTTATATTTATATTTATTATAAATTATCATTTTCGTTTTGGACGCAAGTGAATTCGCAATGTAATTTCTTCTCCTCTAAAATTTATTAATCTATCTTCCTGATCTACAACTCGAATTTCAAGAGAACTTATTTCTTTGGCGTTTACTGGTAAATAAATGAGATTTTTAGGTCTTTCAACTATTTTATAGCCGGGAGGTACATCTGGTGAAAATTCATGAATAATATGCGAAGGATGATTATTCATGTAGGATCCCGTTACAATGTTACAATGTAATTGTATTGCATTTACTTTTAAAATATTTACTGGTAAGTTCGAAACATATTTCTTGGCGGGTTCTAATATGTTTCCGTTAAAACCAAAAAGTTTACCAATTGACCGCTTTCGGTTTAAAAATATAGAGTCATGTGAAGATAATATCTCAATTTGTAGAGTATTGTTATTTGCTTCTATTTGTATAGTTTTATTTGGGTTTTTATCCTTATACTTTTTTTTTAAAAAGTTAACTACATCTTGTAGTTCATAAGATCCAATCGGAACTTCAATGGTGTCATCTCCGATATGGAAGAGATTATTATCATTGTCCACGTTTGGAATCGAATTATATGATTGGAAATCAATTAGACAACATTCATACTCATTATCTGATAAGTCTATAGAAGGGGAATAAACTGAATGCAAAGTTGAAGTTTTTCCGCTCAAAGTTAGTGTTCTTAACATAATGAAGTTTGGAATACGAATAAATAAAAACACAAAAGGTACTTAATTTTAATAAATTTTATTGTTTATATAGTAAATTTAGAGTATATTATTTTTATTTATCCAGGAATTATGTTCTTTGGGAAAACCCAACCATTTGACAAAGACGTTATTATCCTTACTTTTTAATATTTTTTCTACAAGATATATATCAGAATACTTTGTTTTCAAAAGTTCTTCTTTATAGAATCCACCTTTTATTGGATTTCCCTTATAATCTTCCAAGAGATATGTAGTTGGATTTGTATTTTGAATAGAGCGTATTTTAAAAATCTCAGTGGTCCAGTTGGGTGTATATCCTTTTTCAAATATATGCTTATACTTGCTAATGCGAACGTGATCTCCAATATGAAATCGTGATGGTTGAAAAATTTTCAAATGATTATACACTGTTTTTAGCAAATATTTTTCGTTTGAAGAGTTAACATTGGCAGGAATCATGTTTATGGTGCGATGTTTTTTCTCATTATACTGCTTAACCAAATTTTTGTAGATGTGTAACCATTTGTATGTTCCATTATGACTAAACTCCTTCCACATCATACCTTTTAAAGTTCTATTAAATCGTTCTACAATCGAAGCTTTCATTACGCTGTACGTTGAGTAGTGATTTATTGAGTAGTTTTTCATTAATACATCAAATTCTTTATTAAAAAATTCTTTTCCATCATCAGTTTGTAAGTTTTTAGGTTTTCTTCCAAACTCCAATACTTTTCGAAATGCTTCACACACATCAATAGATTTTTTTGATTTAATGGCTTCAGCCCATGCATACTTTGAAAATGTGTCGATAATAGTAAGCAGAAATCTATATCCATTATTTTGGTTCGAATAAGCACCCATTTCCACTAAATCAGCCTGCCATAGGTCATCAATTCCTTTCATTATAACCCTGCGTTTTTTAAAATTTCTACGAGCTTGTGTATGTAGTTCGTTTACTACATTCCTTTTCTCCATCATTGTATACATTCATACGATATTAAACTAAATTATATGTGTGCTGAGTTATCCCCAAATCTTAAGAATTCAAACAAATCTAAAATTGTGGGTTCAATTTGAGATATTTCTTCCCGAAGTTTTGTTATTTCATTATTTAAATCTCTCTGGAAATCTTCTCGTATGTACTACATTTGTGAATATAAATATGTTTAGTTGACTGCGTCTGTGGGTTCCGTTGGGGGAGCAAGGTTTTTAATTTTTTTATTTTTGACATTAAGGTTGTTATGTGAGTCCAGAGTGATCCCCAAAAATTGCGAAACATTTCGCCGTTGTTTATCCTGGAAAGGTTGCTGATAATGTCCAAATTTGTCAACGGTCATAGGTTTTAAAAAATGTTTTAATATGTTGTTTTCTTTTTCTACTTTATTATATTTGCTTCGCGCAATTCCTCAATAATTGATACAATTTCATTGGAATGATTATTATTACCAGCTTGTTGTGATGCTAACAAGAGCTTCAAACGATCTACTAACTCGTTAGGATCATCCCAATATATATAGGAGGGTTTTTGAAAATTTAATGTCATTAATCCTTTACCAATGTGGGTATCAATTATCTTTTTTATAATATTTTTGTACTTGTACCCTTTGTTTGATTTTATCCTACCATTCGGATCAAAATTTACTCTGTGAGCATTTGTGTTTTTTAATATAGTTTTATAAATATCCAGTTCTGTAGAATCATAGTTTTTAGGATGTTTTGAAAAGAGCAAGTCAAATAATCCTGGTGTAAAATGCCACCGTTGAGTTCCAATAATAATTTTTTCATTATTTACATATAGATCTTGGTTACCAAACTTCCATTCTCCATTTTTATTTATATTAGGTCCAAACACTGTATCCAACTTATTATTTTTCTTCATAAAGGATAAATTCATACTACTCTCATCCTGTGAATAAAATGTTTCATCATCTCCTTGTTCCGAAATTTCTTGTGAGTTCATTTCACCATTATTAGGATAAATTGTACTTTCCATATTAGATTTTTCGCTTTTAATAATATTTCTATCAACAATCTCTTGGTTTTTCGTTTTATGTGGTGTGCTAGTAATAAGACGTTTTGCATATATATTTTTTATCTCCGTATCTTGTTCAGGTTTTATTAAAGAATTATTGTGAACATTTTCGTTTGTTAATGTTACAAGTTTGTTAAGAGGTTCAGTTAAGGGTTTAAATGTATTTTGTAACCCTTTAATTGTCTCTTCCTCACCCATTTTTAGGCTTTGGAACTTTTTCTTCAAAATGTTTCGCGATTTTACTAATTGTTTCAAAATTGATTCTTCCATTTTAACTTAGTTTGTGTTACTAGACATAAACTTCTGTAAGCAAAACCTTAACGTCCTCTATATATAAGAGTGTAATTATAACTAAAGTTGTATAAAAATATCAAAGCCTTTTCTATATCGTCCATTATGGAATTCGTCATCTTTACTAATTACAAGAAAGCCATATTTATCCTTCCAGCATTCACGACAAATATCTACAAATTTTTCCAGATTCATGTCACTCCCAACGTGATCGTTATATATATTTCTCAGATTGCGATCATCCTGTTTGAACATGATAATCATGTTTGCATTATCGCGAATTAGATGTTTCGGAATTCGTGTATAGGTTTGACATAAATAAAAAGAGTCTACATTTTTATGTCGACCCATACAAAAGTATGATCTAATGCTGTTTTGTTTTTCACATGCTACATCATCAAATATTATTATGGAATTTGGTTTTATATTATCTGGTTGAATAACATCAGCATTGTCTGAAAATGTAAAATAACCCATTCCTTTGACAGAAGTAATAAGTTTCTGTAAGTATTCATATTTTGGTTGATATAAAGATTTTGAATAAATATATAAATTTCTGAATTTTAATCCGTTTGCGCTCTCTATTAGACTTATCATAACATTGGTCTTGCCACAATTAGAGGGGCCTACTATCAGAGCTCTAATCGAATTTGGTAGAAGATCACTATGTCTTTTTTTGTGTGATTCTGTGAAATCCAAATTTCTCACCACGATATTTGATTGTTGCTTAACAAGATGCATTTTCATTACTAAACCTTTTATAGATGATTTTAATCTTTATATAAATTTATTATTCATATATTTAGGATAAAATTTAGTATAAAATGATTGTATATAAAAGGAAGGAAGGTATTTCAAAACGGTACGTTCATGGAAGAGGTCTTCTGAATACAATTATAAATAAACTACCCATTGAGCTTCACCTTCCTGGTTACCAATTCTGTGGACCAGGTACAAAACTAAAGACCCGTTTGGAAAGAGGGGATAAAGGTATTAACCCATTGGATGAGGCTTGTAAAGTACATGATATTGAATATTCAAAAAGCGAAAATTTAAATCATCGGAATCAGGCTGATAGAGAACTTGCAGAAAGAGCTTGGAATAGAGTCAAAGCTAAAAATAGTTCTATAGGGGAAAAAATTAGCGCCTACGTCGTAACTAACACAATGAAAGCAAAAGCAAAATTTGGTTTAGGAATTGAAACCAAAAAAAAGAAAAATGTTAAAAGTGGTGAAAGATTATTTCATAAAGCAATTAAAAATGCAACTATTGTTTTGAAGAACGAAAAACCATTAGATATAAATAGCGCTATCAAAATTGCCAGAAAAGTTTTTCAAAAATCACTTCATGGAAAAAAATCAAAAGCTCTAATACCAAGAGTTATAAACGTCCCAAAAATTGGTGGATTTCTTCCATTGATACCCATTCTGACAGGTCTTGGAGCATTGGGAGCACTATCGTCTGGAGGCTCTGCCATAGCAAGAGCTATAATTGCTACAAAAAATGCAAAAAAAGAACTTGAAGAGAGTGTTAGACACAATAAAGCCATGGAAGCAATAGCAGTTGGAAAAGGACTTTTCCTCAAACCTTATAAAACTGGATTTGGAATTTATACAAACAATGCTCAAAAAAACTTTTAGAAAAGCTGCCCAAACGAGCACTCACAAATTTTGATTTGAATTGTTTTGGTAAAAAATTTATACCATTTTTTAGAGGAGTTTACATGCGCGATAAGTTACCAAAAACAACCCATAACAGAGAATGTGGTATTATTAACTTGGATACTCAAAATGGTCCCGGTACACACTGGGTAGCTTACAGTAAAAATTATAAAGAAGTCGAATACTATGATAGTTTCGGAAATCTTCAACCACCGCTTGAAGTTGTAAAATATCTTGGGAACAACTTAACTTATAATTATAATAGAACTCAAAATTTTAATACATTCAATTGTGGTCATTTATGCTTGAAGTATCTGCTTCTAAAGAAATATAAACCACCTCCTTGAACATTATTAAAAATGTCAACTTTCAAAAGAGACGATATTGCGGTTGTGGATTTCCAATATTGCCACGGAAATGACAAATGTATATATATGAAGGAGTTATCGTTTATGTCTGGATCTTCTTCAACACCAAATAACTTTTTGTTTCGACCCCCTTTTGATAGCAGAGAGCTAAACAAAGATGGATATAAAAAGAATATTTATTGTAAAAAATTTATCAATGGATTGGATTGGCGAGATGGCTCTTTAGATTATTGCAGTGTTGGTGACGTTCTAGCCCCTCTCAACAAATACAAATATATTTTTCTTGTGGGAAGTGCAAAGAAAGATTTTTTGGAACGTTATATCAACACAACAATCATAGATTTAGAAAATAAAATAAATTTGAAAAAAATTAAAAATTATTTCACCACTTGCACTAATCACAGTGGTGCAATATATAAATGTTCACTCAATAACTTGTTTAAAATTGTTACCTTTGTAGAAAACAATTTTCCCTATATCAAATATTTAGTGGAAGAAAAATAAAATAATAAAACAAAAAACAAATATATTTTTTTTATTTTTTATTAATTTTCTATAGGTTATAATATTTTTTAAAATGACTTCCAATTACAACATACATCAAAAGAAGGAGGGGGAAGCAACGAATTTAATACTTCAGGATTTAAGGATATATTTGATGTTGGATATCGTCTTAACAATAAACAGCTTGGTGACCATCGCAAATGTTCCCTTAATGGACAGTCATCAGGCAACCATCCATAGATTTCAATTCCACAAAAATAGCATTTTGTTTTATCCAGATCTCCCATGTAAAACATGCCTAACATGGCCAATTTTTTACAATCTATAATTTTTAATGGCCAATTTTGAAACGTTTTCAAACGTTCGTCTTCTCTTTCCAAATTTTTGTACTCTGATTGCATTGAATACATCTTTACAATTGAGCAACCTAAAAACGACTAACACCCTTTTCCATACATTTCATAACTCACCACATATTTTCAAAATAACAGAAAAAAGTTGTGATTTTCATTATTTTTATTTATTTTTTATTTATTTTCATTTTATTTTTTTTTAAATTCACATTTATGTTACTTATAGAAATTAGGAAAACGTGTTGGTGTATTGATGACTTCTTTCAGCTCTAGATTAAAATCAGAATTACCATCCTTATCCATAGAAGCCTTCTTATAAATAGCAAAGGATCCACCAGATATGCGATCAATCATTTCATTAGACAGAGAATTGTATCTTTTGGGCAAATATATGACGTGATTTTCAAGAATAAGCAGAATAGAGTCGCCATACTTTGTACAGGTTCTATAAGCCCCTTCAATATTATATATTTTATCCAACTCCATATCTTTGAGATGCAAAATTTTCTTATTACTCAGCGAGTTGAAAGTGCAAATGAGTCCAGCTTTGTTGCTTGTAATCCGTTGGAATAGGGAATCAATGTTATGTACAGCCATTGTAAAAAATTTAGACTTTTTTTGAGAATAAAATATATTTTTATATTTAATCAATTTTAAAAACACGACTTAAGGAAAACACGAACAGTTTTCGAGAACGTTGAAAGAAGACTAAAAAGTAGTTTCCAGGCAAATGTTTAAAAACGTATTTGAAAAAGACGACTCTCAAATAATTTGAGAGAAGAGAAATTTGTATATTTACAGAAAAGAGAATTTTTCAGTATTAAGTATCTTTTTTTCATTTAAGATTAACCGCATACGGAATTCGTAGACATGCAGTGTCTTGCAGTTTAAATCGCACAAGATGGTTTCGACTGTATGGCATAAAAATAAACAAATACTTATTCGTAGGCATGCAGTATCTTGCAGTTTAGACCACACAAGATGGTTTCGACTATATGGCATAAAAATAAACAAATAGTAAAATTTTACAATCTCGGTTTACACATGGACACGAAATTAACCCATTCAAAATTTTCCTGCACACGCATGCACAAAAATATTTATATAGTTTCCCTTATTCATTGATCTTGATAAAAGAGTTTCAATCGATAAATACTAGTTTCACATTCAATTTTCCAAATTTAACGCATCCACATATGTTAAAATGTCATAATTGTTAACCTTCATAGAAGAGTTCTGACTAAATCACAGGCGCACATATTTTTAAGGCAGCATACATTTCCAAAGACCAATAAATTAATCCACAGGCGCATACTCGTTTATACCCTTATCAAAAAATGCTTAAATGCTGAATTCCACACAAGAAAGTGCAGTGTCCACGCAGTATCTTGCAGTTTAGACCACACATGTTGGTCTCCACTATATAACATAACAAAGAAAGAAAAATAAACAAATTCTTGAAAATGTAAGATTTTACACACATGGATACGAAATAAACCCCTTCGAAATTTTCCTGCACACGCATGCACAAAAATATTTATATAGTTTCCCTTGTTCATTGATCTTGATAAAAGAGTTTCAATCGATAAATACTATTTTTACATTCAATTTTCCCAATTTAACGCATCCACATATGTTAAAATGTCATAATTGTTAACCTTCATAGAAGAGTTCTGACTAAATCACAGGCGCACATATTTTTAAGGCAGCATACATTTCCAAAGACCAAGAAATTAATCCATTACACAGGCGCATACTCGTTTATACCCTTATCAAAAAATGCTTAAATGCTAATTTCCATGCTTAAACAGCAGTGTCCACGCAGTGTCTTGCAGTTTAAACCACACATGTTGGTCTCCACTATATAACATAACAAAGAAAGAAAAATAAACAAATTCTTAAAAATGTAAGATTTTACAATCTCGGTTTATACACATGCATCAAAATGTTTATAAAAAGCAGCAATATTCGTTGACCTTGACATATTTTTAAGGCAGCATGCACACCCTATTAAATGTAAACCTACACCCTCTTTAGGACACTTGTTCACACATAATTAAACACACCATTAACAAATTAACGATCTTTGTAATATGATATTTTTAATGGGGGCGGTAGCCCTTCTATTATACTACTCATATCTCCTTAAATATGCGTCCTAGAGCCAAAAGGACCTTAATTCATGACCACCCCCCAAAAATCAAAATTTTGATGAAAATCCTCAAAAAATCAAATTTTTTATATGAAAAACTTAAATTGGCCATCTCTCCTTAAATATGCGTCCTAGAGCCAAAAGGAGGTTAATTCGTGACCAAACCCCAAAAATCAAAATTTTGATGAAAAAAAAAAACAATTTTTTATATGAAAACCTTAAATTGGCAATATCTCCTTAAATATGCGTCCTAGAGCCAAAAGGACCTTAATTCATAACCACCCCCAAAAAATCAAAATTTTGATGAAAATCCTCAAAAAATGAAATTTTTTATATGAAAAACTTAAATTGGCCATATCTCCTTAAATATGCGTCCTAGAGCCAAAAGGACCTTAATTCATGACCACCCCCCAAAAATCAAAATTTTGATGAAAATCCTCAAAAAATCAAATTTTTTATATGAAAAACTTAAATTGGCCATATCTCCTTAAATATGCGTCCTAGAGCCAAAAGGACCTTAATTCATGACCACCCCCCAAAAATCAAAATTTTGATGAAAATCCTCAAAAAATCAAATTTTTTATATGAAAAACTTAAATTGCCCATATCTCCTTAAATATGCGTCCTAGAGCCAAAAGGAGGTTAATTCGTGACCAAACCCCAAATATCAAAATTTTGATGAAAATCTTAAAAAAATCAAATTTTTTATATGAAAAACTTAAATTGGCCATATCTCCTTAAATATGCGTCCTAGAGCCAAAAGGACCTTAATTCATGACCACCCCCCAAAAATCAAAATTTTGATGAAAATCCTAAAAAAATCAAATTTTTTATATGAAAAACTTAAATTGGCC
Source organism: Haematobia irritans (assembly GCF_050003625.1). Lineage (NCBI taxonomy): Eukaryota > Metazoa > Arthropoda > Insecta > Diptera > Muscidae > Haematobia > Haematobia irritans. The sequence continues at coordinate 218,247,563 of NC_134398.1, read as the reverse complement.
ATATCTCCTTAAATATGCGTCCTAGAGCCAAAAGGAGGTTAATTCGTGACCACCCCCCAAAAATCAAAATTTTGATGAAAAACCTGAAAAAATCAAATTTTTTATATGAAAAACTTAAATTGGCCATATCTCCTTAAATATGCGTCCTAGAGCCAAAAGGACCTTAATTCATGACCACCCCCCAAAAATCAAAATTTTGATGAAAAACCTCAAGAAATCAAATTTTTTATATGAAAAACTTAAATTGGCCATATCTCCTTAAATATGCGTCCTAGAGCCAAAAGGACCTTAATTCATGACCACCCCCAAAGAATCAAAATTTTGATGAGAATCCTAAAAAAATCAAATTTTTTATATGAAAAACTTAAATTGGCCATATCTCCTTAAATATGCGTCCTAGAGCCAAAAGGACCTTAATTCATAACCACCCCCAAAAATCAAAATTTTGATGAAAATCCTCAAAAAATCAAATTTTTTATATGAAAAACTTAAATTGGCCATATCTCCTTAAATATGCGTCCTAGAGCCAAAAGGACCTTAAGTCATGACCACCCCCCAAAAATCAAAATTTTGATGAAAATCCTCAAAAAATCAAATTTTTTATATGAAAAACTTAAATTGGCCATATCTCCTTAAATATGCGTCCTAGAGCCAAAAGGAGGTTAATTCGTGACCAAACCCCAAAAATCAAAATTGTGATGAAAATCCTAAAAAAATCAATTTTTTATATGAAAACCTTAAATTGGCAATATCTCCTTAAATATGCGTCCTAGAGCCAAAAGGACCTTAATTCATAACCACCCCCAAAAAATCAAAATTTTGATGAAAATCCTCAAAAAATCAAATTTTTTATATGAAAAACTTAAATTGGCCATATCTCCTTAAATATGCGTCCTAGAGCCAAAAGGACCTTAATTCATGACCACCCCCCAAAAATCAAAATTTTGATGAAAATCCTCAAAAAATCAAATTTTTTATATGAAAAACTTAAATTGGCCATATCTCCTTAAATATGCGTCCTAGAGCCAAAAGGAGGTTAATTCGTGACCACCCCCCAAAAATCAAAATTTTGATGAAAAACCTCAAAAAATCAAATTTTTTATATGAAAAACTTTAATTGGCCATATCTCCTTAAATATGCGTCCTAGAGCCAAAAGGACCTTAATTCATGACCACCCCCCAAAAATCAAAATTTTGATGAAAATCCTAAAAAAATCAAATTTTTTATATGAAAAACTTAAATTGGCCATATCTCCTTAAATATGCGTCCTAGAGCCAAAAGGAGGTTAATTCGTGACCAAACCCCAAAAATCAAAATTGTGATGAAAATCCTAAAAAAATCAATTTTTTATATGAAAACCTTAAATTGGCAATATCTCCTTAAATATGCGTCCTAGAGCCAAAAGGACCTTAATTCATAACCACCCCCAAAAAATCAAAATTTTGATGAAAATCCTCAAAAAATCAAATTTTTTATATGAAAAACTTAAATTGGCCATATCTCCTTAAATATGCGTCCTAGAGCCAAAAGGACCTTAATTCATGACCACCCCCCAAAAATCAAAATTTTGATGAAAATCCTCAAAAAATCAAATTTTTTATATGAAAAACTTAAATTGGCCATCTCTCCTTAAATATGCGTCCTAGAGCCAAAAGGAGGTTAATTCGTGACCAAACCCCAAAAATCAAAATTTTGATGAAAAAAAAAAACAATTTTTTATATGAAAACCTTAAATTGGCAATATCTCCTTAAATATGCGTCCTAGAGCCAAAAGGACCTTAATTCATAACCACCCCCAAAAAATCAAAATTTTGATGAAAATCCTCAAAAAATGAAATTTTTTATATGAAAAACTTAAATTGGCCATATCTCCTTAAATATGCGTCCTAGAGCCAAAAGGACCTTAATTCATGACCACCCCCCAAAAATCAAAATTTTGATGAAAATCCTCAAAAAATCAAATTTTTTATATGAAAAACTTAAATTGGCCATATCTCCTTAAATATGCGTCCTAGAGCCAAAAGGACCTTAATTCATGACCACCCCCCAAAAATCAAAATTTTGATGAAAATCCTCAAAAAATCAAATTTTTTATATGAAAAACTTAAATTGCCCATATCTCCTTAAATATGCGTCCTAGAGCCAAAAGGAGGTTAATTCGTGACCAAACCCCAAATATCAAAATTTTGATGAAAATCTTAAAAAAATCAAATTTTTTATATGAAAAACTTAAATTGGCCATATCTCCTTAAATATGCGTCCTAGAGCCAAAAGGACCTTAATTCATGACCACCCCCCAAAAATCAAAATTTTGATGAAAATCCTAAAAAAATCAAATTTTTTATATGAAAAACTTAAATTGGCCATATCTCCTTAAATATGCGTCCTAGAGCCAAAAGGAGGTTAATTCGTGACCACCCCCCAAAAATCAAAATTTTGATGAAAAACCTGAAAAAATCAAATTTTTTATATGAAAAACTTAAATTGGCCATATCTCCTTAAATATGCGTCCTAGAGCCAAAAGGACCTTAATTCATGACCACCCCCCAAAAATCAAAATTTTGATGAAAAACCTCAAGAAATCAAATTTTTTATATGAAAAACTTAAATTGGCCATATCTCCTTAAATATGCGTCCTAGAGCCAAAAGGACCTTAATTCATGACCACCCCCAAAGAATCAAAATTTTGATGAGAATCCTAAAAAAATCAAATTTTTTATATGAAAAACTTAAATTGGCCATATCTCCTTAAATATGCGTCCTAGAGCCAAAAGGACCTTAATTCATAACCACCCCCAAAAATCAAAATTTTGATGAAAATCCTCAAAAAATCAAATTTTTTATATGAAAAACTTAAATTGGCCATATCTCCTTAAATATGCGTCCTAGAGCCAAAAGGACCTTAAGTCATGACCACCCCCCAAAAATCAAAATTTTGATGAAAATCCTCAAAAAATCAAATTTTTTATATGAAAAACTTAAATTGGCCATATCTCCTTAAATATGCGTCCTAGAGCCAAAAGGAGGTTAATTCGTGACCAAACCCCAAAAATCAAAATTGTGATGAAAATCCTAAAAAAATCAATTTTTTATATGAAAACCTTAAATTGGCAATATCTCCTTAAATATGCGTCCTAGAGCCAAAAGGACCTTAATTCATAACCACCCCCAAAAAATCAAAATTTTGATGAAAATCCTCAAAAAATCAAATTTTTTATATGAAAAACTTAAATTGGCCATATCTCCTTAAATATGCGTCCTAGAGCCAAAAGGACCTTAATTCATGACCACCCCCCAAAAATCAAAATTTTGATGAAAATCCTCAAAAAATCAAATTTTTTATATGAAAAACTTAAATTGGCCATATCTCCTTAAATATGCGTCCTAGAGCCAAAAGGAGGTTAATTCGTGACCACCCCCCAAAAATCAAAATTTTGATGAAAAACCTCAAAAAATCAAATTTTTTATATGAAAAACTTTAATTGGCCATATCTCCTTAAATATGCGTCCTAGAGCCAAAAGGACCTTAATTCATGACCACCCCCCAAAAATCAAAATTTTGATGAAAATCCTAAAAAAATCAAATTTTTTATATGAAAAACTTAAATTGGCCATATCTCCTTAAATATGCGTCCTAGAGCCAAAAGGAGGTTAATTCGTGACCAAACCCCAAAAATCAAAATTTTGATGAATATCCTAAAAAAATCAAATTTTTATATGAAAAACTTAAATTGGCCATATCTCCTTAAATATGCGTCCTAGAGCCAAAAGGACCTTAATTCATGACCACCCCCCAAAAATCAAAATTTTGATGAAAATCCTCAAAAAATCAAATTTTTTATATGAAAAACTTAAATTGGCCATATCTCCTTAAATATGCGTCCTAGAGCCAAAAGGAGGTTAATTCGTGACCACCCCCCAAAAATCAAAATTTTGATGAAAAACCTCAAAAAATCAAATTTTTTATATGAAAAACTTAAATTGGCCATATCTCCTTAAATATGCGTCCTAGAGCCAAAAGGAGGTTAATTCGTGACCACCCCCCAAAAATCAAAATTTTGATGAAAAACCTGAAAAAATCAAATTTTTTATATGAAAAACTTAAATTGGCCATATCTCCTTAAATATGCGTCCTAGAGCCAAAAGGACCTTAATTCATGACCACCCTCCAAAAATCAAAATTTTGATGAAAAACCTCAAGAAATCAAATTTTTTATATGAAAAACTTAAATTGGCCATATCTCCTTAAATATGCGTCCTAGAGCCAAAAGGACCTTAATTCATGACCACCCCCAAAAAATCAAAATTTTGATGAAAATCCTAAAAAAATCAAATTTTTTATATGAAAAACTTAAATTGGCCATATCTCCTTAAATATGCGTCCTAGAGCCAAAAGGAGGTTAATTCGTGACCAAACCCCAGAAATCAAAATTTTGATGAGAATCCTAAAAAAATCAAATTTTTTATATGAAAAACTTAAATTGGCCATATCTCCTTAAATATGCGTCCTAGAGCCAAAAGGACCTTAATTCATGACCACCCCCAAAAATCAAAATTTTGATGAAAATCCTCAAAAAATCAAATTTTTTATATGAAAAACTTAAATTGGCCATATCTCCTTAAATATGCGTCCTAGAGCCAAAAGGACCTTAAGTCATGACCACCCCCCAAAAATCAAAATTTTGATGAAAATCCTCAAAAAATCAAATTTTTTATATGAAAAACTTAAATTGGCCATATCTCCTTAAATATGCGTCCTAGAGCCAAAAGGAGGTTAATTCGTGACCAAACCCCAAAAATCAAAATTGTGATGAAAATCCTAAAAAAATCAATTTTTTATATGAAAACCTTAAATTGGCAATATCTCCTTAAATATGCGTCCTAGAGCCAAAAGGACCTTAATTCATAACCACCCCCAAAAAATCAAAATTTTGATGAAAATCCTCAAAAAATCAAATTTTTTATATGAAAAACTTAAATTGGCCATATCTCCTTAAATATGCGTCCTAGAGCCAAAAGGACCTTAATTCATGACCACCCCCCAAAAATCTAAATTTTGATGAAAATCCTCAAAAAATCAAATTTTTTATATGAAAAACTTAAATTGGCCATATCTCCTTAAATATGCGTCCTAGAGCCAAAAGGAGGTTAATTCGTGACCAAACCCCAGAAATCAAAATTTTGATGAGAATCCTAAAAAAATCAAATTTTTTATATAAAAAACTTAAATTGGCCATATCTCCTTAAATATGCGTCCTAGAGCCAAAAGGACCTTAATTCATGACCACCCCCAAAAATCAAAATTTTGATGAAAATCCTCAAAAAATCAAATTTTTTATATGAAAAACTTAAATTGGCCATATCTCCTTAAATATGCGTCCTAGAGCCAAAAGGACCTTAAGTCATGACCACCCCCCAAAAATCAAAATTTTGATGAAAATCCTCAAAAAATCAAATTTTTTATATGAAAAACTTAAATTGGCCATATCTCCTTAAATATGCGTCCTAGAGCCAAAAGGAGGTTAATTCGTGACCAAACCCCAAAAATCAAAATTGTGATGAAAATCCTAAAAAAATCAATTTTTTATATGAAAACCTTAAATTGGCAATATCTCCTTAAATATGCGTCCTAGAGCCAAAAGGACCTTAATTCATGACCACCCCCAAAAAATCAAAATTTTGATGAAAATCCTCAAAAAATCAAATTTTTTATATGAAAAACTTAAATTGGCCATATCTCCTTAAATATGCGTCCTAGAGCCAAAAGGAGGTTAATTCGTGACCACCCCCCAAAAATCAAAATTTTGATGAAAAACCTCAAAAAATCAAATTTTTTATATGAAAAACTTTAATTGGCCATATCTCCTTAAATATGCGTCCTAGAGCCAAAAGGACCTTAATTCATGACCACCCCCCAAAAATCAAAATTTTGATGAAAATCCTAAAAAAATCAAATTTTTTATATGAAAAACTTAAATTGGCCATATCTCCTTAAATATGCGTCCTAGAGCCAAAAGGAGGTTAATTCGTGACCAAACCCCAAAAATCAAAATTTTGATGAATATCCTAAAAAAATCAAATTTTTATATGAAAAACTTAAATTGGCCATATCTCCTTAAATATGCGTCCTAGAGCCAAAAGGACCTTAATTCATGACCACCCCCCAAAAATCAAAATTTTGATGAAAATCCTCAAAAAATCAAATTTTTTATATGAAAAACTTAAATTGGCCATATCTCCTTAAATATGCGTCCTAGAGCCAAAAGGAGGTTAATTCGTGACCACCCCCCAAAAATCAAAATTTTGATGAAAAACCTCAAAAAATCAAATTTTTTATATGAAAAACTTAAATTGGCCATATCTCCTTAAATATGCGTCCTAGAGCCAAAAGGAGGTTAATTCGTGACCACCCCCCAAAAATCAAAATTTTGATGAAAAACCTGAAAAAATCAAATTTTTTATATGAAAAACTTAAATTGGCCATATCTCCTTAAATATGCGTCCTAGAGCCAAAAGGACCTTAATTCATGACCACCCCCCAAAAATCAAAATTTTGATGAAAATCCTCAAAAAATCAAATTTTTTATATGAAAAACTTAAATTGGCCATATCTCCTTAAATATGCGTCCTAGAGCCAAAAGGAGGTTAATTCGTGACCAAACCCCAAAAATCAAAATTTTGATGAAAATCCTAAAAAATCAAATTTTTATATGAAAAACTTCAATTGGCCATATCTCCTTAAATATGCGTCCTAGAGCCAAAAGGACCTTAATTCATGACCACCCCCCAAAAATCAAAATTTTGATGAAAATCCTCAAAAAATCAAATTTTTTATATGAAAAACTTAAATTGGCCATATCTCCTTAAATATGCGTCCTAGAGCCAAAAGGAGGTTAATTCGTGACCACCCCCCAAAAATCAAAATTTTGATGAAAAACCTCTAAAAATCAAATTTTTTATATGAAAAACTTAAATTGGCCATATCTCCTTAAATATGCGTCCTAGAGCCAAAAGGACCTTAATTCATGACCACCCCCCAAAAATCAAAATTTTGATGAAAATCCTAAAAAAATCAAATTTTTTATATGAAAAACTTAAATTGGCCATATCTCCTTAAATATGCGTCCTAGAGCCAAAAGGACCTTAATTCGTGACCACCCCCCAAAAATCAAAATTTTGATGAAAATCCTTAAAAAATCAAATTTTTTATATGAAAAACTTAAATTGGCCATATCTCCTTAAATATGCGTCCTAGAGCCAAAAGGAGGTTAATTCGTGACCAAACCCCAAAAATCAAAATTTTGATGAAAATCCTAAAAAAATCAAATTTTTTATATGAAAAACTTAAATTGGCCATATCTCCTTAAATATGCGTCCTAGAGCCAAAAGGACCTTAATTCATGACCACCCCCAAAAAATCAAAATTTTGATGAAAATCCTAAAAAATCAAATTTTTTATATGTAAAACTTAAATTGGCCATAGAGCCAAAAGGAGGTTAATTCGTGACCAAACCCCAGAAATCAAAATTTTGATGAGAATCCTAAAAAAATCAAATTTTTTATATGAAAAACTTAAATTGGCCATATCTCCTTAAATATGCGTCCTAGAGCCAAAAGGACCTTAATTCATGACCACCCCCAAAAATCAAAATTTTGATGAAAATCCTCAAAAAATCAAATTTTTTATATGAAAAACTTAAATTGGCCATATCTCCTTAAATATGCGTCCTAGAGCCAAAAGGACCTTAAGTCATGACCACCCCCCAAAAATCAAAATTTTGATGAAAATCCTCAAAAAATCAAATTTTTTATATGAAAAACTTAAATTGGCCATATCTCCTTAAATATGCGTCCTAGAGCCAAAAGGAGGTTAATTCGTGACCAAACCCCAAAAATCAAAATTGTGATGAAAATCCTAAAAAAATCAATTTTTTATATGAAAACCTTAAATTGGCAATATCTCCTTAAATATGCGTCCTAGAGCCAAAAGGACCTTAATTCATAACCACCCCCAAAAAATCAAAATTTTGATGAAAATCCTCAAAAAATCAAATTTTTTATATGAAAAACTTAAATTGGCCATATCTCCTTAAATATGCGTCCTAGAGCCAAAAGGAGGTTAATTCGTGACCACCCCCCAAAAATCAAAATTTTGATGAAAAACCTCAAAAAATCAAATTTTTTATATGAAAAACTTTAATTGGCCATATCTCCTTAAATATGCGTCCTAGAGCCAAAAGGACCTTAATTCATGACCACCCCCCAAAAATCAAAATTTTGATGAAAATCCTAAAAAAATCAAATTTTTTATATGAAAAACTTAAATTGGCCATATCTCCTTAAATATGCGTCCTAGAGCCAAAAGGAGGTTAATTCGTGACCAAACCCCAAAAATCAAAATTTTGATGAATATCCTAAAAAAATCAAATTTTTATATGAAAAACTTAAATTGGCCATATCTCCTTAAATATGCGTCCTAGAGCCAAAAGGACCTTAATTCATGACCACCCCCCAAAAATCAAAATTTTGATGAAAATCCTCAAAAAATCAAATTTTTTATATGAAAAACTTAAATTGGCCATATCTCCTTAAATATGCGTCCTAGAGCCAAAAGGAGGTTAATTCGTGACCACCCCCCAAAAATCAAAATTTTGATGAAAAACCTCAAAAAATCAAATTTTTTATATGAAAAACTTAAATTGGCCATATCTCCTTAAATATGCGTCCTAGAGCCAAAAGGAGGTTAATTCGTGACCACCCCCCAAAAATCAAAATTTTGATGAAAAACCTCTAAAAATCAAATTTTTTATATGAAAAACTTAAATTGGCCATATCTCCTTAAATATGCGTCCTAGAGCCAAAAGGACCTTAATTCATGACCACCCCCCAAAAATCAAAATTTTGATGAAAATCCTCAAAAAATCAAATTTTTTATATGAAAAACTTAAATTGGCCATATCTCCTTAAATATGCGTCCTAGAGCCAAAAGGAGGTTAATTCGTGACCACCCCCCAAAAATCAAAATTTTGATGAAAAACCTCAAAAAATCAAATTTTTTATATGAAAAACTTAAATTGGCCATATCTCCTTAAATATGCGTCCTAGAGCCAAAAGGAGGTTAATTCGTGACCACCCCCCAAAAATCAAAATTTTGATGAAAAACCTGAAAAAATCAAATTTTTTATATGAAAAACTTAAATTGGCCATATCTCCTTAAATATGCGTCCTAGAGCCAAAAGGACCTTAATTCATGACCACCCCCCAAAAATCAAAATTTTGATGAAAATCCTCAAAAAATCAAATTTTTTATATGAAAAACTTAAATTGGCCATATCTCCTTAAATATGCGTCCTAGAGCCAAAAGGAGGTTAATTCGTGACCAAACCCCAAAAATCAAAATTTTGATGAAAATCCTAAAAAATCAAATTTTTATATGAAAAACTTCAATTGGCCATATCTCCTTAAATATGCGTCCTAGAGCCAAAAGGACCTTAATTCATGACCACCCCCCAAAAATCAAAATTTTGATGAAAATCCTCAAAAAATCAAATTTTTTATATGAAAAACTTAAATTGGCCATATCTCCTTAAATATGCGTCCTAGAGCCAAAAGGAGGTTAATTCGTGACCACCCCCCAAAAATCAAAATTTTGATGAAAAACCTCTAAAAATCAAATTTTTTATATGAAAAACTTAAATTGGCCATATCTCCTTAAATATGCGTCCTAGAGCCAAAAGGACCTTAATTCATGACCACCCCCCAAAAATCAAAATTTTGATGAAAATCCTAAAAAAATCAAATTTTTTATATGAAAAACTTAAATTGGCCATATCTCCTTAAATATGCGTCCTAGAGCCAAAAGGACCTTAATTCGTGACCACCCCCCAAAAATCAAAATTTTGATGAAAATCCTTAAAAAATCAAATTTTTTATATGAAAAACTTAAATTGGCCATATCTCCTTAAATATGCGTCCTAGAGCCAAAAGGAGGTTAATTCGTGACCAAACCCCAAAAATCAAAATTTTGATGAAAATCCTAAAAAAATCAAATTTTTTATATGAAAAACTTAAATTGGCCATATCTCCTTAAATATGCGTCCTAGAGCCAAAAGGACCTTAATTCATGACCACCCCCAAAAAATCAAAATTTTGATGAAAATCCTAAAAAATCAAATTTTTTATATGTAAAACTTAAATTGGCCATAGAGCCAAAAGGAGGTTAATTCGTGACCAAACCCCAGAAATCAAAATTTTGATGAGAATCCTAAAAAAATCAAATTTTTTATATGAAAAACTTAAATTGGCCATATCTCCTTAAATATGCGTCCTAGAGCCAAAAGGACCTTAATTCATGACCACCCCCAAAAATCAAAATTTTGATGAAAATCCTCAAAAAATCAAATTTTTTATATGAAAAACTTAAATTGGCCATATCTCCTTAAATATGCGTCCTAGAGCCAAAAGGACCTTAAGTCATGACCACCCCCCAAAAATCAAAATTTTGATGAAAATCCTCAAAAAATCAAATTTTTTATATGAAAAACTTAAATTGGCCATATCTCCTTAAATATGCGTCCTAGAGCCAAAAGGAGGTTAATTCGTGACCAAACCCCAAAAATCAAAATTGTGATGAAAATCCTAAAAAAATCAATTTTTTATATGAAAACCTTAAATTGGCAATATCTCCTTAAATATGCGTCCTAGAGCCAAAAGGACCTTAATTCATAACCACCCCCAAAAAATCAAAATTTTGATGAAAATCCTCAAAAAATCAAATTTTTTATATGAAAAACTTAAATTGGCCATATCTCCTTAAATATGCGTCCTAGAGCCAAAAGGAGGTTAATTCGTGACCACCCCCCAAAAATCAAAATTTTGATGAAAAACCTCAAAAAATCAAATTTTTTATATGAAAAACTTTAATTGGCCATATCTCCTTAAATATGCGTCCTAGAGCCAAAAGGACCTTAATTCATGACCACCCCCCAAAAATCAAAATTTTGATGAAAATCCTAAAAAAATCAAATTTTTTATATGAAAAACTTAAATTGGCCATATCTCCTTAAATATGCGTCCTAGAGCCAAAAGGAGGTTAATTCGTGACCAAACCCCAAAAATCAAAATTTTGATGAATATCCTAAAAAAATCAAATTTTTATATGAAAAACTTAAATTGGCCATATCTCCTTAAATATGCGTCCTAGAGCCAAAAGGACCTTAATTCATGACCACCCCCCAAAAATCAAAATTTTGATGAAAATCCTCAAAAAATCAAATTTTTTATATGAAAAACTTAAATTGGCCATATCTCCTTAAATATGCGTCCTAGAGCCAAAAGGAGGTTAATTCGTGACCACCCCCCAAAAATCAAAATTTTGATGAAAAACCTCAAAAAATCAATTTTTTATATGAAAAACTTAAATTGGCCATATCTCCTTAAATATGCGTCCTAGAGCCAAAAGGAGGTTAATTCGTGACCACCCCCCAAAAATCAAAATTTTGATGAAAATCCTCAAAAAATCAAATTTTTTATATGAAAAACTTAAATTGGCCATATCTCCTTAAATATGCGTCCTAGAGCCAAAAGGAGGTTAATTCGTGACCAAACCCCAAAAATCAAAATTTTGATGAAAATCCTAAAAAAATCAAATTTTTTATATGAAAAACTTAAATTGGCCATATCTCCTTAAATATGCGTCCTAGAGCCAAAAGGACCTTAATTCATGACCACCCCCCAAAAATCAAAATTTTGATGAAAATCCTCAAAAAATCAAATTTTTTATATGAAAAACTTAAATTGGCCATATCTCCTTAAATATGCGTCCTAGAGCCAAAAGGAGGTTAATTCGTGACCAAACCCCAAAAATCAAAATTTTGATGAAAATCCTAAAAAATCAAATTTTTATATGAAAAACTTCAATTGGCCATATCTCCTTAAATATGCGTCCTAGAGCCAAAAGGACCTTAATTCATGACCACCCCCCAAAAATCAAAATTTTGATGAAAATCCTCAAAAAATCAAATTTTTTATATGAAAAACTTAAATTGGCCATATCTCCTTAAATATGCGTCCTAGAGCCAAAAGGAGGTTAATTCGTGACCACCCCCCAAAAATCAAAATTTTGATGAAAAACCTCTAAAAATCAAATTTTTTATATGAAAAACTTAAATTGGCCATATCTCCTTAAATATGCGTCCTAGAGCCAAAAGGACCTTAATTCATGACCACCCCCCAAAAATCAAAATTTTGATGAAAATCCTAAAAAAATCAAATTTTTTATATGAAAAACTTAAATTGGCCATATCTCCTTAAATATGCGTCCTAGAGCCAAAAGGACCTTAATTCGTGACCACCCCCCAAAAATCAAAATTTTGATGAAAATCCTTAAAAAATCAAATTTTTTATATGAAAAACTTAAATTGGCCATATCTCCTTAAATATGCGTCCTAGAGCCAAAAGGAGGTTAATTCGTGACCAAACCCCAAAAATCAAAATTTTGATGAAAATCCTAAAAAAATCAAATTTTTTATATGAAAAACTTAAATTGGCCATATCTCCTTAAATATGCGTCCTAGAGCCAAAAGGACCTTAATTCATGACCACCCCCAAAAAATCAAAATTTTGATGAAAATCCTAAAAAATCAAATTTTTTATATGTAAAACTTAAATTGGCCATATCTCCTTAAATATGCGTCCTAGAGCCAAAAGGAGGTTAATTCGTGACCAAACCCCAAAAATCAAAATTTTGATGAAAATCCTAAAAAAATCAAATTTTTTATATGAAAAACTTAAATTGGCCATATCTCCTTAAATATGCGTCCTAGAGCCAAAAGGAGGTTAATTCGTGACCACCCCACAAAAATCAAAATTTTGATGAAAAACCTCAAAAAATCAAATTTTTTATATGAAAAACTTAAATTGGCCATATCTCCTTAAATATGCGTCCTAGAGCCAAAAGGACCTTAATTCATGACCCCCAAAAAATCAAAATTTTGATGAAAATCCTCAAAAAATCAAATTTTTTATATGAAAAACTTAAATTGGCCATATCTCCTTAAATATGCGTCCTAGAGCCAAAAGGACCTTAATTCGTGACCACCCCCCAAAAATTTTGATGAAAATCCTCAAAAAATCAAATTTTTTATATGAAAAACTTAAATTGGCCATATCTCCTTAAATATGCGTCCTAGAGCCAAAAGGAGGTTAATTCGTGACCACCCCCCAAAAATCAAAATTTTGATGAGAATCCTAAAAAAATCAAATTTTTTATATGAAAAACTTAAATTGGCCATATCTCCTTAAATATGCGTCCTAGAGCCAAAAGGAGGTTAATTCGTGACCACCCCCCAAAAATCAAAATTTTGATGAAAAACCTCAAAAGTCAAATTTTTTATATGAAAAACTTAAATTGGCCATATCTCCTTAAATATGCGTCCTAGAGCCAAAAGGAGGTTAATTCGTGACCACCCCTCAAAAATCAAAATTTTGATGAAAAACCTCAAAAAATCAAATTTTTTATATGAAAAACTTAAATTGGCCATATCTCCTTAAATATGCGTCCTAGAGCCAAAAGGACCTTAATTCATGACCACCCCCCAAAAATCAAAATTTTGATGAAAATCCTAAAAAAATCAAATTTTTTATATGAAAAACTTAAATTGGCCATATCTCCTTAAATATGCGTCCTAGAGCCAAAAGGAGGTTAATTCGTGACCAAACCCCAAAAATCAAAATTTTTTATATGAAAAACTTAAATTGGCCATATCTCCTTAAATATGCGTCCTAGAGCCAAAAGGACCTTAATTCATGACCACCCCCCAAAAATCAAAATTTTGATGAAAATCCTAAAAAAATCAAATTTTTTATATGAAAAACTTAAATTGGCCATATCTCCTTAAATATGCGTCCTAGAGCCAAAAGGAGGTTAATTCGTGACCAAACCCCAAAAATCAAAATTTTGATGAATATCCTAAAAAAATCAAATTTTTATATGAAAAACTTAAATTGGCCATATCTCCTTAAATATGCGTCCTAGAGCCAAAAGGACCTTAATTCATGACCACCCCCCAAAAATCAAAATTTTGATGAAAATCCTCAAAAAATCAAATTTTTTATATGAAAAACTTAAATTGGCCATATCTCCTTAAATATGCGTCCTAGAGCCAAAAGGAGGTTAATTCGTGACCACCCCCCAAAAATCAAAATTTTGATGAAAATCCTCAAAAAATCAAATTTTTTATATGAAAAACTTAAATTGGCCATATCTCCTTAAATATGCGTCCTAGAGCCAAAAGGAGGTTAATTCGTGACCAAACCCCAAAAATCAAAATTTTGATGAAAATCCTAAAAAAATCAAATTTTTTATATGAAAAACTTAAATTGGCCATATCTCCTTAAATATGCGTCCTAGAGCCAAAAGGACCTTAATTCATGACCACCCCCCAAAAATCAAAATTTTGATGAAAATCCTCAAAAAATCAAATTTTTTATATGAAAAACTTAAATTGGCCATATCTCCTTAAATATGCGTCCTAGAGCCAAAAGGAGGTTAATTCGTGACCAAACCCCAAAAATCAAAATTTTGATGAAAATCCTAAAAAATCAAATTTTTATATGAAAAACTTCAATTGGCCATATCTCCTTAAATATGCGTCCTAGAGCCAAAAGGACCTTAATTCATGACCACCCCCCAAAAATCAAAATTTTGATGAAAATCCTCAAAAAATCAAATTTTTTATATGAAAAACTTAAATTGGCCATATCTCCTTAAATATGCGTCCTAGAGCCAAAAGGAGGTTAATTCGTGACCACCCCCCAAAAATCAAAATTTTGATGAAAAACCTCTAAAAATCAAATTTTTTATATGAAAAACTTAAATTGGCCATATCTCCTTAAATATGCGTCCTAGAGCCAAAAGGACCTTAATTCATGACCACCCCCCAAAAATCAAAATTTTGATGAAAATCCTAAAAAAATCAAATTTTTTATATGAAAAACTTAAATTGGCCATATCTCCTTAAATATGCGTCCTAGAGCCAAAAGGACCTTAATTCGTGACCACCCCCCAAAAATCAAAATTTTGATGAAAATCCTTAAAAAATCAAATTTTTTATATGAAAAACTTAAATTGGCCATATCTCCTTAAATATGCGTCCTAGAGCCAAAAGGAGGTTAATTCGTGACCAAACCCCAAAAATCAAAATTTTGATGAAAATCCTAAAAAAATCAAATTTTTTATATGAAAAACTTAAATTGGCCATATCTCCTTAAATATGCGTCCTAGAGCCAAAAGGACCTTAATTCATGACCACCCCCAAAAAATCAAAATTTTGATGAAAATCCTAAAAAATCAAATTTTTTATATGTAAAACTTAAATTGGCCATATCTCCTTAAATATGCGTCCTAGAGCCAAAAGGAGGTTAATTCGTGACCAAACCCCAAAAATCAAAATTTTGATGAAAATCCTAAAAAAATCAAATTTTTTATATGAAAAACTTAAATTGGCCATATCTCCTTAAATATGCGTCCTAGAGCCAAAAGGACCTTAATTCATGAACACCCCCCAAAAATCAAAATTTTGATGAAAATCTTCAAAAAATCAAATTTTTTATATGAAAAACTTAAATTGGCCATATCTCCTTAAATATGCGTCCTAGAGCCAAAAGGACCTTAATTCATGACCCCCAAAAAATCAAAATTTTGATGAAAATCCTCAAAAAATCAAATTTTTTATATGAAAAACTTAAATTGGCCATATCTCCTTAAATATGCGTCCTAGAGCCAAAAGGACCTTAATTCGTGACCACCCCCCAAAAATCAAAATTTTGATGAAAATCCTCAAAAAATCAAATTTTTTATATGAAAAACTTAAATTGGCCATATCTCCTTAAATATGCGTCCAGAGCCAAAAGGAGGTTAATTCGTGACCACCCCCCAAAAATCAAAATTTTGATGAGAATCCTAAAAAAATCAAATTTTTTATATGAAAAACTTAAATTGGCCATATCTCCTTAAATATGCGTCCTAGAGCCAAAAGGAGGTTAATTCGTGACCACCCCCCAAAAATCAAAATTTTGATGAAAAACCTCAAAAGTCAAATTTTTTATATGAAAAACTTAAATTGGCCATATCTCCTTAAATATGCGTCCTAGAGCCAAAAGGAGGTTAATTCGTGACCACCCCCCAAAAATCAAAATTTTGATGAAAAACCTCAAAAAATCAAATTTTTTATATGAAAAACTTAAATTGGCCATATCTCCTTAAATATGCGTCCTAGAGCCAAAAGGACCTTAATTCATGACCACCCCCCAAAAATCAAAATTTTGATGAAAATCCTCAAAAAATCAAATTTTTTATATGAAAAACTTAAATTGGCCATATCTCCTTAAATATGCGTCCTAGAGCCAAAAGGAGGTTAATTCGTGACCAAACCCCAAAAATCAAAATTTTGATGAAAATCCTAAAAAATCAAATTTTTATATGAAAAACTTCAATTGGCCATATCTCCTTAAATATGCGTCCTAGAGCCAAAAGGACCTTAATTCATGACCACCCCCCAAAAATCAAAATTTTGATGAAAATCCTCAAAAAATCAAATTTTTTATATGAAAAACTTAAATTGGCCATATCTCCTTAAATATGCGTCCTAGAGCCAAAAGGAGGTTAATTCGTGACCAAACCCCAAAAATCAAAATTTTGATGAAAATCCTAAAAAAATCACATTTTTTATATGAAAAACTTAAATTGGCCATATCTCCTTAAATATGCGTCCTAGAGCCAAAAGGAGGTTAATTCGTGACCACCCCCCAAAAATCAAAATTTTGATGAAAAACCTCTAAAAATCAAATTTTTTATATGAAAAACTTAAATTGGCCATATCTCCTTAAATATGCGTCCTAGAGCCAAAAGGACCTTAATTCATGACCACCCCCCAAAAATCAAAATTTTGATGAAAAACCTCTAAAAATCAAATTTTTTATATGAAAAACTTAAATTGGCCATATCTCCTTAAATATGCGTCCTAGAGCCAAAAGGACCTTAATTCGTGACCACCCCCCAAAAATCAAAATTTTGATGAAAATCCTTAAAAAATCAAATTTTTTATATGAAAAACTTAAATTGGCCATATCTCCTTAAATATGCGTCCTAGAGCCAAAAGGAGGTTAATTCGTGACCACCCCCCAAAAATCAAAATTTTGATGAGAATCCTAAAAAAATCAAATTTTTTATATGAAAAACTTAAATTGGCCATATCTCCTTAAATATGCGTCCTAGAGCCAAAAGGAGGTTAATTCGTGACCACCCCCCAAAAATCAAAATTTTGATGAAAAACCTCAAAAAATCAAATTTTTTATATGAAAAACTTAAATTGGCCATATCTCCTTAAATATGCGTCCTAGAGCCAAAAGGAGGTTAATTCGTGACCACCCCCCAAAAATCAAAATTTTGATGAAAAACCTCAAAAAATCAAATTTTTTATATGAAAAACTTTAATTGGCCATATCTCCTTAAATATGCGTCCTAGAGCCAAAAGGACCTTAATTCATGACCACCCCCCAAAAATCAAAATTTTGATGAAAATCCTCAAAAAATCAAATTTTTTATATGAAAAACTTAAATTGGCCATATCTCCTTAAATATGCGTCCTAGAGCCAAAAGGAGGTTAATTCGTGACCACCCCCCAAAAATCAAAATTTTGATGAAAAACCTCAAAAAATCAATTTTTTTATATGAAAAACTTTAATTGGCCATATCTCCTTAAATATGCGTCCTAGAGCCAAAAGGACCTTAATTCATGACCACCCCCAAAAAATCAAAATTTTGATGAAAATCCTAAAAAATCAAATTTTTTATATGTAAAACTTAAATTGGCCATATCTCCTTAAATATGCGTCCTAGAGCCAAAAGGAGGTTAATTCGTGACCAAACCCCAAAAATCAAAATTTTGATGAGAATCCTAAAAAAATCAAATTTTTTATATGAAAAACTTAAATTGGCCATATCTCCTTAAATATGCGTCCTAGAGCCAAAAGGAGGTTAATTCGTGACCACCCCCCAAAAATCAAAATTTTGATGAAAAACCTCAAAAAATCAAATTTTTTATATGAAAAACTTAAATTGGCCATATCTCCTTAAATATGCGTCCTGGAGCCAAAAGGACCTTAATTCATGACCACCCCCCAAAAATCAAAATTTTGATGAAAATCCTAAAAAAATCAAATTTTTTATATGAAAAACTTAAATTGGCCATATCTCCTTAAATATGCGTCCTAGAGCCAAAAGGAGGTTAATTCGTGACCAAACCCCAAAAATCAAAATTTTGATGAAAATCTTAAAAAAATCAAATTTTTTATATGAAAAACTTAAATTGGCCATATCTCCTTAAATATGCGTCCTAGAGCCAAAAGGACCTTAATTCATGACCACCCCCCAAAAATCAAAATTTTGATGAAAATCCTCAAAAAATCAAATTTTTTATATGAAAAACTTAAATTGGCCATATCTCCTTAAATATGCGTCCTAGAGCCAAAAGGACCTTAATTCATGACCACCCCCCAAAAATCAAAATTTTGATGAAAATCCTAAAAAAATCAAATTTTTTATATGAAAAACTTAAATTGGCCATATCTCCTTAAATATGCGTCCTAGAGCCAAAAGGAGGTTAATTCGTGACCAAACCCCAAAAATCAAAATTTTGATGAAAATCCTAAAAAAATCAAATTTTTATATGAAAAACTTAAATTGGCCATATCTCCTTAAATATGCGTCCTAGAGCCAAAAGGACCTTAATTCATGACCACCCCCCAAAAATCAAAATTTTGATGAAAATCCTCAAAAAATCAAATTTTTTATATGAAAAACTTAAATTGGCCATATCTCCTTAAATATGCGTCCTAGAGCCAAAAGGAGGTTAATTCGTGACCACCCCCCAAAAATCAAAATTTTGATGAAAAACCTCAAAAAATCAAATTTTTATATGAAAAACTTCAATTGGCCATATCTCCTTAAATATGCGTCCTAGAGCCAAAAGGACCTTAATTCATGACCACCCCCCAAAAATCAAAATTTTGATGAAAATCCTCAAAAAATCAAATTTTTTATATGAAAAACTTAAATTGGCCATATCTCCTTAAATATGCGTCCTAGAGCCAAAAGGAGGTTAATTCGTGACCAAACCCCAAAAATCAAAATTTTGATGAAATCTTAAAAAAATCAAATTTTTTATATGAAAAACTTAAATTGGCCATATCTCCTTAAATATGCGTCCTAGAGCCGAAAGGACCTTAATTCATGACCACCCCCCAAAAATCAAAATTTTGATGAAAATCCTCAAAAAATCAAATTTTTTATATGAAAAACTTAAATTGGCCATATCTCCTTAAATATGCGTCCTAGAGCCAAAAGGAGGTTAATTCGTGACCACGCCCCAAAAATCAAAATTTTGATGAAAAACCTCAAAAAATCAAATTTTTTATATGAAAAACTTAAATTGGCCATATCTCCTTAAATATGCGTCCTAGAGCCAAAAGGAGGTTAATTCGTGACCACCCCCCAAAAATCAAAATTTTGATGAAAAACCTGAAAAAATCAAATTTTTTATATGAAAAACTTAAATTGGCCATATCTCCTTAAATATGCGTCCTAGAGCCAAAAGGACCTTAATTCATGACCACCCCCCAAAAATCAAAATTTTGATGAAAATCCTCAAAAAATCAAATTTTTTATATGAAAAACTTAAATTGGCCATATCTCCTTAAATATGCGTCCTAGAGCCAAAAGGAGGTTAATTCGTGACCAAACCCCAAAAATCAAAATTTTGATGAAAATCCTAAAAAATCAAATTTTTTATATGAAAAACTTAAATTGGCCATATCTCCTTAAATATGCGTCCTAGAGCCAAAAGGACCTTAATTCATGACCACCCCCCAAAAATCAAAATTTTGATGAAAATCCTCAAAAAATCAAATTTTTTATATGAAAAACTTAAATTGGCCATATCTCCTTAAATATGCGTCCTAGAGCCAAAAGGAGGTTAATTCGTGACCAAACCCCAAAAATCAAAATTTTGATGAAAATCCTAAAAAATCAAATTTTTATATGAAAAACTTAAATTGGCCATATCTCCTTAAATATGCGTCCTAGAGCCAAAAGGACCTTAATTCATGACCACCCCCCAAAAATCAAAATTTTGATGAAAATCCTCAAAAAATCAAATTTTTTATATGAAAAACTTAAATTGGCCATATCTCCTTAAATATGCGTCCTAGAGCCAAAAGGAGGTTAATTCGTGACCAAACCCCAAAAATCAAAATTTTGATGAAAATCCTAAAAAATCAAATTTTTTATATGAAAAACTTAAATTGGCCATATCTCCTTAAATATGCGTCCTAGAGCCAAAAGGAGGTTAATTCGTGACCACCCCCCAAAAATCAAAATTTTGATGAAAAACCTCTAAAAATCAAATTTTTTATATGAAAAACTTAAATTGGCCATATCTCCTTAAATATGCGTCCTAGAGCCAAAAGGACCTTAATTCATGACCACCCCCCAAAAATCAAAATTTTGATGAAAATCCTAAAAAAATCAAATTTTTTATATGAAAAACTTAAATTGGCCATATCTCCTTAAATATGCGTCCTAGAGCCAAAAGGACCTTAATTCGTGACCACCCCCCAAAAATCAAAATTTTGATGAAAATCCTCAAAAAATCAAATTTTTTATATGAAAAACTTAAATTGGCCATATCTCCTTAAATATGCGTCCTAGAGCCAAAAGGACCTTAATTCATGACCACCGCCCAAAAATCAAAATTTTGATGAAAATCCTCAAAAAATCAAATTTTTTATATGAAAAACTTAAATTGGCCATATCTCCTTAAATATGCGTCCTAGAGCCAAAAGGAGGTTAATTCGTGACCAAACCCCAAAAATCAAAATTTTGATGAAAATCTTAAAAAAATCAAATTTTTTATATGAAAAACTTAAATTGGCCATATCTCCTTAAATATGCGTCCTAGAGCCAAAAGGAGGTTAATTCGTGACCACGCCCCAAAAATCAAAATTTTGATGAAAAACCTCAAAAAATCAAATTTTTTATATGAAAAACTTAAATTGGCCATATCTCCTTAAATATGCGTCCTAGAGCCAAAAGGAGGTTAATTCGTGACCACGCCCCAAAAATCAAAATTTTGATGAAAAACCTCAAAAAATCAAATTTTTTATATGAAAAACTTAAATTGGCCATATCTCCTTAAATATGCGTCCTAGAGCCAAAAGGAGGTTAATTCGTGACCACCCCCCAAAAATCAAAATTTTGATG
The DNA here is from genome assembly GCF_050003625.1 of Haematobia irritans. NCBI lineage: Eukaryota > Metazoa > Arthropoda > Insecta > Diptera > Muscidae > Haematobia > Haematobia irritans. The sequence goes on along the minus strand of NC_134398.1, from coordinate 218,226,243 downwards.
AAAAACCTCAAAAAATCAATTTTTTTATATGAAAAACTTAAATTGGCAATATCTCCTTAAATATGCGTCCTAGAGCCAAAAGGACCTTAATTCATGACCACCCCCAAAAAATCAAAATTTTGATGAAAATCCTCAAAAAATCAAATTTTTTATATGAAAAACTTAAATTGGCCATATCTCCTTAAATATGCGTCCTAGAGCCAAAAGGAGGTTAATTCGTGACCAAACCCCAAAAATCAAAATTTTGATGAAAATCCTAAAAAAATCAAATTTTTTATATGAAAAACTTAAATTGGCCATATCTCCTTAAATATGCGTCCTAGAGCCAAAAGGAGGTTAATTCGTGACCACCCCCCAAAAATCAAAATTTTGATGAAAAACCTCAAAAAATCAAATTTTTTATATGGAAAACTTAAATTGGCCATATCTCCTTAAATATGCGTCCTAGAGCCAAAAGGACCTTAATTCATGAACACCCCCCAAAAATCAAAATTTTGATGAAAATCTTCAAAAAATCAAATTTTTTATATGAAAAACTTAAATTGGCCATATCTCCTTAAATATGCGTCCTAGAGCCAAAAGGACCTTAATTCATGACCCCCAAAAAATCAAAATTTTGATGAAAATCCTCAAAAAATCAAATTTTTTATATGAAAAACTTAAATTGGCCATATCTCCTTAAATATGCGTCCTAGAGCCAAAAGGACCTTAATTCGTGACCACCCCCCAAAAATCAAAATTTTGATGAAAATCCTCAAAAAATCAAATTTTTTATATGAAAAACTTAAATTGGCCATATCTCCTTAAATATGCGTCCTAGAGCCAAAAGGACCTTAATTCGTGACCAAACCCCAAAAATCAAAATTTTGATGAGAATCCTAAAAAAATCAAATTTTTTATATGAAAAACTTAAATTGGCCATATCTCCTTAAATATGCGTCCTAGAGCCAAAAGGACCTTAATTCATGACCACCCCCAAAAAATCAAAATTTTGATGAAAATCCTAAAAAAATCAAATTTTTTATATGAAAAACTTAAATTGGCCATATCTCCTTAAATATGCGTCCTAGAGCCAAAAGGAGGTTAATTCGTGACCAAACCCCAAAAATCAAAATTTTGATGAAAATCCTAAAAAAATCAAATTTTTTATATGAAAAACTTAAATTGGCCATATCTCCTTAAATATGCGTCCTAGAGCCAAAAGGAGGTTAATTCGTGACCAAACCCCAAAAATCAAAATTTTGATGAAAATCCTAAAAAAATCAAATTTTTTATATGAAAAACTTAAATTGGCCATATCTCCTTAAATATGCGTCCTAGAGCCAAAAGGAGGTTAATTCGTGACCACCCCCCAAAAATCAAAATTTTGATGAAAATCCTAAAAAAATCAAATTTTTTATATGAAAAACTTAAATTGGCCATATCTCATTAAATATGCGTCCTAGAGCCAAAAGGACCTTAATTCATGACCACCCCCCAAAAATCAAAATTTTGATGAAAATCCTAAAAAAATCAAATTTTTTATATGAAAAACTTAAATTGGCCATATCTCCTTAAATATGCGTCCTAGAGCCAAAAGGAGGTTAATTCGTGACCAAACCCCAAAAATCAAAATTTTGTTGAAAATCCTAAATAAAATCAAATTTTTATATGAAAAACTTAAATTGGCCATATCTCCTTAAATATGCGTCCTAGAGCCAAAAGGACCTTAATTCATGACCACCCCCCAAAAATCAAAATTTTGATGAAAATCCTCAAAAAATCAAATTTTTTATATGAAAAACTTAAATTGGCCATATCTCCTTAAATATGCGTCCTAGAGCCAAAAGGAGGTTAATTCGTGACCACCCCCCAAAAATCAAAATTTTGATGAAAAACCTCAAAAAATCAAATTTTTTATATGAAAAACTTAAATTGGCCATATCTCCTTAAATATGCGTCCTAGAGCCAAAAGGACCTTAATTCATGACCACCGCCCAAAAATCAAAATTTTGATGAAAATCCTCAAAAAATCAAATTTTTTATATGAAAAACTTAAATTGGCCATATCTCCTTAAATATGCGTCCTAGAGCCAAAAGGAGGTTAATTCGTGACCAAACCCCAAAAATCAAAATTTTGATGAAAATCTTAAAAAAATCAAATTTTTTATATGAAAAACTTAAATTGGCCATATCTCCTTAAATATGCGTCCTAGAGGCGAAAGGACCTTAATTCATGACCACCCCCCAAAAATCAAAATTTTGATGAAAATCCTCAAAAAATCAAATTTTTTATATGAAAAACTTAAATTGGCCATATCTCCTTAAATATGCGTCCTAGAGCCAAAAGGAGGTTAATTCGTGACCACGCCCCAAAAATCAAAATTTTGATGAAAAACCTCAAAAAATCAAATTTTTTATATGAAAAACTTAAATTGGCCATATCTCCTTAAATATGCGTCCTAGAGCCAAAAGGAGGTTAATTCGTGACCACCCCCCAAAAATCAAAATTTTGATGAAAAACCTCAAAAAATCAAATTTTTTATATGAAAAACTTAAATTGGCAATATCTCCTTAAATATGCGTCCTAGAGCCAAAAGGACCTTAATTCATAACCACCCCCAAAAAATCAAAATTTTGATGAAAATCCTAAAAAAATCAAATTTTTTATATGAAAAACTTAAATTGGCCATATCTCCTTAAATATGCGTCCTAGAGCCAAAAGGAGGTTAATTCGTGACCAAACCCCAAAAATCAAAATTTTGATGAAAATCCTAAAAAAATCAAATTTTTTATATGAAAAACTTAAATTGGCCATATCTCCTTAAATATGCGTCCTAGAGCCAAAAGGAGGTTAATTCGTGACCACCCCCCAAAAATCAAAATTTTGATGAAAATCCTCAAAAAATCAAATTTTTTATATGAAAAACTTAAATTGGCCATATCTCCTTAAATATGCGTCCTAGAGCCAAAAGGAGGTTAATTCGTGACCAAACCCCAAAAATCAAAATTTTGATGAAAATCCTAAAAAAATCAAATTTTTTATATGAAAAACTTAAATTGGCCATATCTCCTTAAATTTGATTTTTTGAAAAACCTCAAAAAATCAAATTTTTTATATGAAAAACTTAAATTGGCCATATCTCCTTAAATATGCGTCCTAGAGCCAAAAGGACCTTAATTCATGACCACCCCCCCAAAAATCAAAATTTTGATGAAAATCCTCAAAAAATCAAATTTTTTATATGAAAAACTTAAATTGGCCATATCTCCTTAAATATGCGTCCTAGAGCCAAAAGGACCTTAATTCATGACCACCCCCAAAAAATCAAAATTTTGATGAAAATCCTCAAAAAATCAAATTTTTTATATGAAAAACTTAAATTGGCCATATCTCCTTAAATATGCGTCCTAGAGCCAAAAGGACCTTAATTCGTGACCACCCCCCAAAAATCAAAATTTTGATGAAAATCCTCAAAAAATCAAATTTTTTATATGAAAAACTTAAATTGGCCATATCTCCTTAAATATGCGTCCTAGAGCCAAAAGGAGGTTAATTCGTGACCAAACCCCAAAAATCAAAATTTTGATGAAAATCCTAAAAAAATCAAATTTTTTATATGAAAAACTTAAATTGGCCATATCTCCTTAAATATGCGTCCTAGAGCCAAAAGGACCTTAATTCATGACCATCCCCAAAAAATCAAAATTTTGATGAAAATCCTAAAAAAATCAAATTTTTTATATGAAAAACTTAAATTGGCCATATCTCCTTAAATATGCGTCCTAGAGCCAAAAGGAGGTTAATTCGTGACCAAACCCCAAAAATCAAAATTTTGATGAAAATCCTAAAAAAATCAAATTTTTTATATGAAAAACTTAAATTGGCCATATCTCCTTAAATATGCGTCCTAGAGCCAAAAGGAGGTTAATTCGTGACCACCCCCCAAAAATCAAAATTTTGATGAAAATCCTCAAAAAATCAAATTTTTTATATGAAAAACTTAAATTGGCCATATCTCCTTAAATATGCGTCCTAGAGCCAAAAGGACCTTGATTCCTGACCACCCCCCAAAAATCAAAATTTCGATGAAAATCCTCAAAAAATCATTTTTTTTTATATGAAAAACTTAAATTGGCCATATCTCCTTAAATATGCGTCCTAGAGCCAAAAGGACCTTAATTCATGACCACCCCCCCAAAAATCAAAATTTTGATGAAAATCCTAAAAAATCAAATTTTTTATATGAAAAACTTAAATTGGCCATATCTCCTTAAATATGCGTCCTAGAGCCAAAAGAAGGTTAATTCGTGACCAAACCCCAAAAATCAAAATTTTGATGAAAATCCTAAAAAAATCAAATTTTTTATATGAAAAACTTAAATTGGCCATATCTCCTTAAATATGCGTCCTAGAGCCAAAAGGAGGTTAATTCGTGACCAAACCCCAAAAATCAAAATTTTGATGAAAATCCTAAAAAAATCAAATTTTTTATATGAAAAACTTAAATTGGCCATATCTCCTTAAATATGCGTCCTAGAGCCAAAAGGAGGTTAATTCGTGACCACCCCCCAAAAATCAAAATTTTGATGAAAATCCTCAAAAAATCAAATTTTTTATATGAAAAACTTAAATTGGCCATATCTCCTTAAATATGCGTCCTAGAGCCAAAAGGAGGTTAATTCGTGACCAAACCCCAAAAATCAAAATTTTGATGAAAATCCTAAAAAAATCAAATTTTTTATATGAAAAACTTAAAGTGGCCATATCTCCTTAAATTTGATTTTTTGAAAAACCTCAAAAAATCAAATTTTTTATATGAAAAACTTAAATTGGCCATATCTCCTTAAATATGCGTCCTAGAGCCAAAAGGACCTTAATTCATGACCACCCCCCCAAAAATCAAAATTTTGATGAAAATCCTCAAAAAATCAAATTTTTTATATGAAAAACTTAAATTGGCCATATCTCCTTAAATATGCGTCCTAGAGCCAAAAGGACCTTAATTCATGACTACCCCCAAAAAATCAAAATTTTGATGAAAATCCTCAAAAAATCAAATTTTTTATATGAAAAACTTAAATTGGCCATATCTCCTTAAATATGCGTCCTAGAGCCAAAAGGAGGTTAATTCGTGACCGAACCCCAAAAATCAAAATTTTGATGAGAATCCTAAAAAAATCAAATTTTTTATATGAAAAACTTAAATTGGCCATATCTCCTTAAATATGCGTCCTAGAGCCAAAAGGACCTTAATTCATGACCACCCCCAAAAAATCAAAATTTTGATGAAAATCCTAAAAAAATCAAATTTTTTATATGAAAAACTTAAATTGGCCATATCTCCTTAAATATGCGTCCTAGAGCCAGAAGGAGGTTAATTCGTGACCAAACCCCAAAAATCAAAATTTTGATGAAAATCCTAAAAAAATCAAATTTTTTATATGAAAAACTTAAATTGGCCATATCTCCTTACATATGCGTCCTAGAGCCAAAAGGAGGTTAATTCGTGACCACCCCCCAAAAATCAAAATTTTGATGAAAAACCTCAAAAAATCAAATTTTTTATATGAAAAACTTAAATTGGCCATATCTCCTTAAATATGCGTCCTAGAGCCAAAAGGACCTTAATTGATGACCACCCCCCAAAAATCAAAATTTTGATGAAAATCCTAAAAAAATCAAATTTTTTATATGAAAAACTTAAATTGGCCATATCTCCTTAAATATGCGTCCTAGAGCCAAAAGGACCTTGATTCCTGACCACCCCCCAAAAATCAAAATTTTGATGAAAATCCTCAAAAAATCAATTTTTTTATATGAAAAACTTAAATTGGCCATATCTCCTTAAATATGCGTCCTAGAGCCAAAAGGAGGTTAATTCGTGACCAAACCCCAAAAATCAAAATTTTGATGAGAATCCTAAAAAAATCAAATTTTTTAATATGAAAAACTTAAATTGGCCATATCTCCTTAAATATGCGTCCTAGAGCCAAAAGGACCTTAATTCATGACCACCCCCACAAAAATCAAAATTTTGATGAAAATCCTAAAAAATCAAATTTTTTATATGAAAAACTTAAATTGGCCATATCTCCTTAAATATGCGTCCTAGAGCCAAAAGAAGGTTAATTCGTGACCAAACCCCAAAAATCAAAATTTTGATGAAAATCCTAAAAAAATCAAATTTTTTATATGAAAAACTTAAATTGGCCATATCTCCTTAAATATGCGTCCTAGAGCCAAAAGGAGGTTAATTCGTGACCACCCCCCAAAAATCAAAATTTTGATGAAAATCCTCAAAAAATCAAATTTTTTATATGAAAAACTTAAATTGGCCATATCTCCTTAAATATGCGTCCTAGAGCCAAAAGGAGGTTAATTCGTGACCAAACCCCAAAAATCAAAATTTTGATGAAAATCCTAAAAAAATCAAATTTTTTATATGAAAAACTTAAATTGGCCATATCTCCTTAAATATGCGTCCTAGAGCCAAAAGGAGGTTAATTCGTGACCACCCCCCAAAAATCAAAATTTTGATGAAAAACCTCAAAAAATCAAATTTTTTATATGAAAAACTTAAATTGGCCATATCTCCTTAAATATGCGTCCTAGAGCCAAAAGGACCTTAATTGATGACCACCCCCCAAAAATCAAAATTTTGATGAAAATCCTAAAAAAATCAAATTTTTTATATGAAAAACTTAAATTGGCCATATCTCCTTAAATATGCGTCCTAGAGCCAAAAGGACCTTGATTCCTGACCACCCCCCAAAAATCAAAATTTTGATGAAAATCCTCAAAAAATCAATTTTTTTATATGAAAAACTTAAATTGGCCATATCTCCTTAAATATGCGTCCTAGAGCCAAAAGGAGGTTAATTCGTGACCAAACCCCAAAAATCAAAATTTTGATGAGAATCCTAAAAAAATCAAATTTTTTAATATGAAAAACTTAAATTGGCCATATCTCCTTAAATATGCGTCCTAGAGCCAAAAGAAGGTTAATTCGTGACCAAACCCCAAAAATCAAAATTTTGATGAAAATCCTAAAAAAATCAAATTTTTTATATGAAAAACTTAAATTGGCCATATCTCCTTAAATATGCGTCCTAGAGCCAAAAGGAGGTTAATTCGTGACCAAACCCCAAAAATCAAAATTTTGATGAAAATCCTAAAAAAATCAAATTTTTTATATGAAAAACTTAAATTGGCCATATCTCCTTAAATATGCGTCCTAGAGCCAAAAGGAGGTTAATTCGTGACCACCCCCCAAAAATCAAAATTTTGATGAAAATCCTCAAAAAATCAAATTTTTTATATGAAAAACTTAAATTGGCCATATCTCCTTAAATATGCGTCCTAGAGCCAAAAGGACCTTAATTCATGACCACCCCCCAAAAATCAAAATTTTGATGAAAATCCTAAAAAAATCAAATTTTTAATATGAAAAACTTAAATTGGCCATATCTCCTTAAATATGCGTCCTAGAGCCAAAAGGAGGTTAATTCGTGACCAAACCCCAAAAATCAAAATTTTGATGAAAATCCTCAAAAAATCAAATTTTTTATATGAAAAACTTAAATTGGCCATATCTCCTTAAATATGCGTCCTAGAGCCAAAAGGAGGTTAATTCGTGACCAAACCCCAAAAATCAAAATTTTGATGAAAATCCTAAAAAAATCAAATTTTTTATATGAAAAACTTAAATTGGCCATATCTCCTTAAATATGCGTCCTAGAGCCAAAAGGAGGTTAATTCGTGACCAAACCCCAAAAATCAAAATTTTGATGAAAATCCTAAAAAAATCAAATTTTTTATATGAAAAACTTAAATTGGCCATATCTCCTTAAATATGCGTCCTAGAGCCAAAAGGAGGTTAATTCGTGACCAAACCCCAAAAATCAAAATTTTGATGAAAATCCTAAAAAAATCAAATTTTTAATATGAAAAACTTAAATTGGCCATATCTCCTTAAATATGCGTCCTAGAGCCAAAAGGAGGTTAATTCGTGACCAAACCCCAAAAATCAAAATTTTGATGAAAATCCTAAAAAAATCAAATTTTTATATGAAAAACTTAAATTGGCCATATCTCCTTAAATATGCGTCCTAGAGCCAAAAGAAGGTTAATTCGTGACCAAACCCCAAAAATCAAAATTTTGATGAAAATCCTAAAAAAATCAAATTTTTAATATGAAAAACTTAAATTGGCCATATCTCCTTAAATATGCGTCCTAGAGCCAAAAGGAGGTTAATTCGTGACCAAACCCCAAAAATCAAAATTTTGATGAAAATCCTAACAAAAATCAAATTTTTTATATGAAAAACTTAAATTGGCCATATCTCCTTAAATATGCGTCCTAGAGCCAAAAGGAGGTTAATTCGTGACCACCCCCCAAAAATCAAAATTTTGATGAAAAACCTCAAAAAATCAAATTTTTTATATGAAAAACTTAAATTGGCCATATCTCCTTAAATATGCGTCCTAGAGCCAAAAGGACCTTAATTCATGACCACCCCCCCAAAAATCAAAATTTTGATGAAAATCCTCAAAAAATCAAATTTTTTATATGAAAAACTTAAATTGGTCATATCTCCTTAAATATGCGTCCTAGAGCCAAAAGGACCTTAATTCATGACCACCCCCAAAAAATCAAAATTTTGATGAAAATCCTCAAAAAATCAAATTTTTTATATGAAAAACTTAAATTGGCCATATCTCCTTAAATATGCGTCCTAGAGCCAAAATTGGCCATATCTCCTTAAATATGCGTCCTAGAGCCAAAAGGAGGTTGATTCGTGACCAAACCCCAAAAATCAAAATTTTGATGAAAATCCTAAAAAAATCAAATTTTTTATATGAAAAACTTAAATTGGCCATATGTCCTTAAATATGCGTCCTAGAGCCAAAAGGACCTTAATTCATGACCACCCCCAAAAAATCAAAATTTTGATGAAAATCCTCAAAAAATCAAATTTTTTATATGAAAAACTTAAATTGGCCATATCTCCTTAAATATGCGTCCTAGAGCCAAAAGGAGGTTAATTCGTGACCAAACCCCAAAAATCAAAATTTTGATGAGAATCCTAAACAAATCAAATTTTTTATATGAAAAACTTAAATTGGCCATATCTCCTTAAATATGCGTCCTAGAGCCAAAAGGACCTTAATTCATGACCACCCCCCAAAAATCAAAATTTTGATGAAAATCCTCAAAAAATCAAATTTTTTATATGAAAAACTTAAATTGGCCATACCTCCTTAAATATGCGTCCTAGAGCCAAAAGGACCTTAATTCATGACCACCCCCAAAAAATCAAAATTTTGATGAAAATCCTCAAAAAATCAAATTTTTTATATGAAAAACATAAATTGGCCATATCTCCTTAAATATGCGTCCTAGAGCCAAAAGGAGGTTAATTCGTGACCACCCCCCAAAAATCAAAATTTTGATGAAAATCCTCAAAAAATCAAATTTTTTATATGAAAAACTTAAATTGGCCATATCTCCTTAAATATGCGTCCTAGAGCCAAAAGGAGGTTAATTCGTGACCAAACCCCAAAAATCAAAATTTTGATGAAAATCCTAAAAAAATCAAGTTTTTTATATGAAAAACTTAAATTGGCCATATCTTCTTAAATATGCCTCCTAGAGCCAAAAGGACCTTAATTCATGACCACCCCCCAAAAATCAAAATTTTGATGAAAATCCTCAAAAAATCAAATTTTTTATATGAAAAACTTAAATTGGCCATATCTCCTTAAATATGCGCCCTAGAGCCAAAAGGACCTTAATTCGTGACCACCCCACCAAAAACCAAATTTTGATGAAAATCCTCAAAAAATCAAATTTTTATATGAAAAACTTAAATTGGCCATATCTCCTTAAATATGCGTCCTAGAGCCAAAAGGAGGTTAATTCGTGACCACCCCCCAAAAATCAAAATTTTGATGAAAAACCGCTAAAAATAAATATTTTTATATAAAAAATTTAAATTGGCCATATCTCCTTAAATATGCGTCCTAGAGCCACAAGGACCTTAATTCATGACCACCCCCAAAAAATCAAAATTTTGATGAAAATCCTCAAAAAATCAAATTTTTTATATGAAAAACTTAAATTGGCAATATCTCCTTAAATATGCGTCCTAGAGCCAAAAGGAGGTTAATTCGTGACCAAACCTCAAAAATCAAAATTTTGATGAAAATCCTCAAAAAATCACAATTTTTATATGAAAAACTTAAATTGGCCATATCTCCTTAAATATGCGTCCTAGAGCCAAAAGGAGGTTAATTCGTGACCAAACCCCAAAAATCAAAATTTTGATGAAAATCCTAAAAAAATCAAATTTTTTATATGAAAAACTTAAATTGGCCATATCTCCTTAAATATGCGTCCTAGAGTCAAAAGGAGGTTAATTCGTGACCAAACCCAAAAATCAAAATTTTGATGAAAATCCTAAAAAAATCAAATTTTTTATATGAAAAACTTAAATTGGCCATATCTCCTTAAATATGCGTCCTAGAGCCAAAAGGACCTTAATTCATGACCAGCCCCCAAAAATCAAAATTTTGATGAAAATCCTCAAAAAAATCAAATTTTTTATATGAAAACCTTAAATTGGCCATATCTCCTTAAATATGCGTCCTAGAGCCAAAAGGAGGTTAATTCGTGACCAAACCCCAGAAATCAAAATTTTGATGAAAATCCTCAAAAAATCAAAATTTTTATATGAAAAACTTAAATCTATCTCCTTAAATATGCGTCCTAGAGCCAAAAGGACCTTAATTCGTGACCACCCCCAAAAAATCAAAATTTTGATGAAAATCCTCAAAAAATCAAATTTTTTATATGAAAATTTTGATGAAAAACCTCAAAAAATCAAATTTTTTATATGAAAAACTTAAATTGGCCATATCTTCTTAAATATGCGTCCTAGAGCCAAAAGGACCTTAATTCATGACCACCCCCCAAAAATCAAAATTTTGATGAAAATCCTAAAAAAATCAAATTTTTTATATGAAAAACTTAAATTGGCCATATCTCCTTAAATATGCGTCCTAGAGCCAAAAGGAGGTTAATTCGTGACCAAACCCCAAAAATCAAAATTTTGATGAAAATCCTAAAAAAATCAAATTTTTATATGAAAAACTTAAATTGGCCATATCTCCTTAAATATGCGTCCTAGAGCCAAAAGGACCTTAATTCATGACCACCCCCTAAAAATCAAAATTTTGATGAAAATCCTCAAAAAATCAAATTTTTTATATGAAAAACTTAAATTGGCCATATCTCCTTAAATATGCGTCCTAGAGCCAAAAGGAGGTTAATTCGTGACCAAACCCCAAAAATCAAAATTTTGATGAAAATCCTAAAAAAATCAAATTTTTTATATGAAAAACTTAAATTGGCCATATCTCCTTAAATATGCGTCCTAGAGCCAAAAGGAGGTTAATTCGTGACCAAACCCCAAAAATCAAAATTTTGATGAAAATCCTAAAAAAATCAAATTTTTAATATGAAAAACTTAAATTGGCCATATCTCCTTAAATATGCGTCCTAGAGCCAAAAGGAGGTTAATTCGTGACCAAACCCCAAAAATCAAAATTTTGATGAAAATCCTAAAAAAATCAAATTTTTATATGAAAAACTTAAATTGGCCATATCTCCTTAAATATGCGTCCTAGAGCCAAAAGAAGGTTAATTCGTGACCAAACCCCAAAAATCAAAATTTTGATGAAAATCCTAAAAAAATCAAATTTTTAATATGAAAAACTTAAATTGGCCATATCTCCTTAAATATGCGTCCTAGAGCCAAAAGGAGGTTAATTCGTGACCAAACCCCAAAAATCAAAATTTTGATGAAAATCCTAACAAAAATCAAATTTTTTATATGAAAAACTTAAATTGGCCATATCTCCTTAAATATGCGTCCTAGAGCCAAAAGGAGGTTAATTCGTGACCACCCCCCAAAAATCAAAATTTTGATGAAAAACCTCAAAAAATCAAATTTTTTATATGAAAAACTTAAATTGGCCATATCTCCTTAAATATGCGTCCTAGAGCCAAAAGGACCTTAATTCATGACCACCCCCCAAAAATCAAAATTTTGATGAAAATCCTCAAAAAATCAAATTTTTTATATGAAAAACTTAAATTGGTCATATCTCCTTAAATATGCGTCCTAGAGCCAAAAGGACCTTAATTCATGACCACCCCCAAAAAATCAAAATTTTGATGAAAATCCTCAAAAAATCAAATTTTTTATATGAAAAACTTAAATTGGCCATATCTCCTTAAATATGCGTCCTAGAGCCAAAATTGGCCATATCTCCTTAAATATGCGTCCTAGAGCCAAAAGGAGGTTGATTCGTGACCAAACCCCAAAAATCAAAATTTTGATGAAAATCCTAAAAAAATCAAATTTTTTATATGAAAAACTTAAATTGGCCATATGTCCTTAAATATGCGTCCTAGAGCCAAAAGGACCTTAATTCATGACCACCCCCAAAAAATCAAAATTTTGATGAAAATCCTCAAAAAATCAAATTTTTTATATGAAAAACTTAAATTGGCCATATCTCCTTAAATATGCGTCCTAGAGCCAAAAGGAGGTTAATTCGTGACCAAACCCCAAAAATCAAAATTTTGATGAGAATCCTAAACAAATCAAATTTTTTATATGAAAAACTTAAATTGGCCATATCTCCTTAAATATGCGTCCTAGAGCCAAAAGGACCTTAATTCATGACCACCCCCCAAAAATCAAAATTTTGATGAAAATCCTCAAAAAATCAAATTTTTTATATGAAAAACTTAAATTGGCCATACCTCCTTAAATATGCGTCCTAGAGCCAAAAGGACCTTAATTCATGACCACCCCCAAAAAATCAAAATTTTGATGAAAATCCTCAAAAAATCAAATTTTTTATATGAAAAACATAAATTGGCCATATCTCCTTAAATATGCGTCCTAGAGCCAAAAGGAGGTTAATTCGTGACCACCCCCCAAAAATCAAAATTTTGATGAAAATCCTCAAAAAATCAAATTTTTTATATGAAAAACTTAAATTGGCCATATCTCCTTAAATATGCGTCCTAGAGCCAAAAGGAGGTTAATTCGTGACCAAACCCCAAAAATCAAAATTTTGATGAAAATCCTAAAAAAATCAAGTTTTTTATATGAAAAACTTAAATTGGCCATATCTTCTTAAATATGCCTCCTAGAGCCAAAAGGACCTTAATTCATGACCACCCCCCAAAAATCAAAATTTTGATGAAAATCCTCAAAAAATCAAATTTTTTATATGAAAAACTTAAATTGGCCATATCTCCTTAAATATGCGCCCTAGAGCCAAAAGGACCTTAATTCGTGACCACCCCACCAAAAACCAAATTTTGATGAAAATCCTCAAAAAATCAAATTTTTATATGAAAAACTTAAATTGGCCATATCTCCTTAAATATGCGTCCTAGAGCCAAAAGGAGGTTAATTCGTGACCACCCCCCAAAAATCAAAATTTTGATGAAAAACCGCTAAAAATAAATATTTTTATATAAAAAATTTAAATTGGCCATATCTCCTTAAATATGCGTCCTAGAGCCACAAGGACCTTAATTCATGACCACCCCCAAAAAATCAAAATTTTGATGAAAATCCTCAAAAAATCAAATTTTTTATATGAAAAACTTAAATTGGCAATATCTCCTTAAATATGCGTCCTAGAGCCAAAAGGAGGTTAATTCGTGACCAAACCTCAAAAATCAAAATTTTGATGAAAATCCTCAAAAAATCACAATTTTTATATGAAAAACTTAAATTGGCCATATCTCCTTAAATATGCGTCCTAGAGCCAAAAGGAGGTTAATTCGTGACCAAACCCCAAAAATCAAAATTTTGATGAAAATCCTAAAAAAATCAAATTTTTTATATGAAAAACTTAAATTGGCCATATCTCCTTAAATATGCGTCCTAGAGTCAAAAGGAGGTTAATTCGTGACCAAACCCAAAAATCAAAATTTTGATGAAAATCCTAAAAAAATCAAATTTTTTATATGAAAAACTTAAATTGGCCATATCTCCTTAAATATGCGTCCTAGAGCCAAAAGGACCTTAATTCATGACCAGCCCCCAAAAATCAAAATTTTGATGAAAATCCTCAAAAAAATCAAATTTTTTATATGAAAACCTTAAATTGGCCATATCTCCTTAAATATGCGTCCTAGAGCCAAAAGGAGGTTAATTCGTGACCAAACCCCAGAAATCAAAATTTTGATGAAAATCCTCAAAAAATCAAAATTTTTATATGAAAAACTTAAATCTATCTCCTTAAATATGCGTCCTAGAGCCAAAAGGACCTTAATTCGTGACCACCCCCAAAAAATCAAAATTTTGATGAAAATCCTCAAAAAATCAAATTTTTTATATGAAAATTTTGATGAAAAACCTCAAAAAATCAAATTTTTTATATGAAAAACTTAAATTGGCCATATCTTCTTAAATATGCGTCCTAGAGCCAAAAGGACCTTAATTCATGACCACCCCCCAAAAATCAAAATTTTGATGAAAATCCTAAAAAAATCAAATTTTTTATATGAAAAACTTAAATTGGCCATATCTCCTTAAATATGCGTCCTAGAGCCAAAAGGAGGTTAATTCGTGACCAAACCCCAGAAATCAAAATTTTGATGAGAATCCTGAAAAAATCAAATTTTTTATATGAAAAACTTAAATTGGCCATATCTCCTTAAATATGCGTCCTAGAGCCAAAAGGACCTTAATTCATGACCACCCCACCAAAAACCAAATTTTGATGAAAATCCTCAAAAAATCAAATTTTTTATATGAAAAACTTAAATTGGCCATATCTCCTTAAATATGCGTCCTAGAGCCAAAAGCACCCCCCAAAAATCAAAATTTTGATGAAAATCCTCAAAAAATCAAATTTTTTATATGAAAAACTTAAATTGGCCATATCTCCTTAAATATGCGTCCTAGAGCCAAAAGGACCTTAATTCATGACCACCCCACAAAAATCAAAATTTTGATGAAAATCCTAAAAAAATCAAATTTTTTATATGAAAAACTTAAATTGGCCATATCTCCTTAAATATGCGTCCTAGAGCCAAAAGGACCTTAATTCATGACCACCCCCCAAAAATCAAAATTTTGATGAAAATCCTCACAAAATCAAATTTTTTATATGAAAAACTTAAATTGGCCATATCTCCTTAAATATGCGTCCTAGAGCCAAAAGGAGGTTAATTCGTGACCAAACCCCAAAAATCAAAATTTTGATGAAAATCCTAAAAAAATCAAATTTTTTATATGAAAAACTTAAATTGGCCATATCTCCTTAAATATGCGTCCTAGAGCCAAAAGGACCTTAATTCATGACCACCCCCCAAAAATCAAAATTTTGATGAAAATCCTCAAAAAATCAAATTTTTTATATGAAAAACTTAAATTGGCCATATCTCCTTAAATATGCGTCCTAGAGCCAAAAGGAGGTTAATTCGTGACCACGCCCCAAAAATCAAAATTTTGATGAAAAACCTCAAAAAATCAAATTTTTTATATGAAAAACTTAAATTGGCTTATCTCCTTAAATATGCGTCCTAGAGCCAAAAGGACCTTAATTCATGACCACCTCCAAAAAATCAAAATTTTGATGAAAATCCTAAAAAAATCAAATTTTTTATATGAAAAACTTAAATTGGCCATATCTCCTTCAATATGCGTCCTAGAGCCAAAAGGAGGTTAATTCATGACCACCCCCAAAAAATCAAAATTTTGAAGAAAATCATCGAAAAATCAAATTTTTTTATATGAATAACTAAAATTGGCCATATCTCCTTAAATATGCGTTCTAGAGCCAAAAGGACCTTAATTCGTGACCAACCCCCAAAAATGAAAATTTTGATGAAAATCCTCAAAAAATCAAATTTTTTATATGAAAAACTTAAATTGGCAATATCTCCTTAAATATGCGTCCTAGAGCCAAAAGGACCTTAATTCATGACCACCCCCAAAAAATCAAAATTTTGATGAAAAACCTCAAAAAATCTAATTTTTTATATGAAAAACTTAAATTGGCCATATCTCCTTAAATATGCGTCCTAGAGCCAAAAGGACCTTAATTCATGACCACCCCCAAAAAATCAAAATTTTGATGAAAATCCTCAAAAAATCAAATTTTTTATACGAAAAACTTAAATTGGCCATATCTCCTTAAATATGCGTCCTAGAGCCAAGAGTACCTTAATTCATGACCACCCCCCAAAAATCAAAATTTTGATGAAAATCCTAAAAAAATCAAATTTTTTTATATGAAAAACTTAAATTGGCCATATCTCCTTAAATATGCGTCCTAGAGCCAAAAGGAGGTTAATTCGTGACCACCCCCCAAAAATCAAAATTTTGATGAAAATCCTAAAAAAATCAAATTTTTTTATATGAAAAACTTAAATTGGCCATATCTCCTTAAATATGCGTCCTAGAGCCAAAAGGAGGTTAATTCGTGACCACCCCCCAAAAATCAAAATTTTGATGAAAATCCTAAAAAAACCAAATTTTTTATATGAAAAACTTAAATTGGCCATATCTCCTTCAATATGCGTCCTAGAGCCAAAAGGAGGTTAATTCATGACCACCCCCAAAAAATCAAAATTTTGAAGAAAATCATCGAAAAATCAAATTTGTATATGAAAAAACTTATTTTGGCCATAACTCCTTAAATATGCGTCCTAGAGCGAAAAGGACCTCAATTCGTGATCACCCTCAAAAAATCAAAATTTTGAAGAAAATCACCCAAAAATAAAATTTTTATATGAAACACTTATTTTGGCCATAACTCCTTAAATATGCGTCCTAGAGCGAAAATAACGTTAATTCATGACCACCCCCAAAAAATCAAAATTTTGATGATCCTCGAAAAATTCAAATTTTTATATGAAAAATTTATTTTGGCCATAACTCCTTAAATATGCGTCCTAGAGCGAAAAGGACCTCAATTCGTGACCACCCCCAAAAAATTAAAATTTCGATGAAAATCTTCGAAAAATTCAAAGTTTTATATGAAAAATTTATTTTGGCCATAACTCCTTAAATATGCGTCCTAGAGCGAAAATACCGTTAATTCATGACCACCCCCAAAAAATCAAAACTTTGATGAATCCTCGAAAAATTCAAATTTTTATATGAACAAATTATTTATATTGTTTGACTTTGTCATTCCGTTCGTAATACATCGAAATATTGCTTTAATACCCCATAAAGTATATATATTCTGAGTCGATCTGAGCATGTCCGTCCGTCCGTCTGTTGAAATCACGCTAACTTCCGAACGAAACAAGCTATCGACTTGAAACTTGGCACAAGTAGTTGATATTGATGTAGGTCGGATGGTATTGCAAATGGGCCATATCGGTCCACTTTTACGTATAGCACCCATATAAACGAACCCCCAAATTTGGTTTGCGGGGACTCTAAGAGAAGCAAATTTCATCCGATCCGGCTGAAATTTGGTACATGGTGTTAGTATATGGTCTCTAACAACCATGCAAAAATTGGTCCACATCGGTCCATAATTATATATAGCCCCCATATAAACCGATCCCCCGATTTGGCTTGCGGAGCCTCTAAGAGAAGCAAATTTCATCCGATCCGGCTGAAATTTGGTACATGGTGTTAGTATATGGTCTCTAATGCAAATATTGGTACACATCGGTCCATAATTATATATAGCCCCCATATAAACCGATCACCAGATTTTACCTCCGGAGCCTCTTGGAAGACCAAAATTCATCTGATTCAGTTGAAATTTGGTACGTAGTGTTAATATATATGCCTCAAACACCCATGCAAAAATTGGTCGAAATCGGTCCATAATTATATATAGGCCCCATATAAACCGATCCCCAGATTGAACCTTCGGATCCCCTTGGAATTCATCCGATTCGGTTGAAATTTGGTACGTGAAGTTAGTATATGGTATCCAACAAGCATGCAGGAATTGGTTCATATCAGTCCATAATTATATATAGCCCCCATATAAACCGACCCCAGATTTGACCTCCGGTGCTTTTTGTAGAAGCAAAATTCATCCGATCTGGTTGAAATTTGGTACGTGGTGGTATTATATGATATTTAACAACCATACCAAAAGTGGTCCATATCAATCCATAATCATATATAGCCCCCATATAAACCGATCCCGAGATTTAGTTTTGGAGCCTATTGGAGTAAAAAATTGCATCCGAGTCAGTTGAAATTTGGTACATTGTGCTAGTAAATGGCCGTCAACAACCATGCCTAACTAAGTCCATATCGGTCTATTGTTATATATAGCCCTCAGATAAATCGACCCCCAATCACACAAAAATTCATCCATATCAAATTCATAATTGTATATAGCCCCTATATAAGCGACCCCCATATTTCAATTCTGGCTCTCTACGTATTGTCTTATATAAACCACGTATGGACTAACTCACAATTTAGAAAACGATGTTAGGAAGTTTTAAGATGCCACAACCCAGGTAATTCGATTGTGGATAACAGTCTTTCGTAGAAGTTTCTACGCAATCCATGGTGGAGGGTACATAAGATTCGGCCTGGCCGAACTTACGGCCGTATATACTTGTATTTTTATTCTCTCTGGTGCAAGTTCAGAAATGAAATTTTCCAATGAGTGCAAGATTGGAATCTTATTCACTAGAGTCCCCTGTTGTTCATATTCTACATCTCAAGTAAGGCATCATTAGGAAATTTACATCTTTGGCAAATATAGTCCAATCTAAGACACACAACTGAAAAAATTCAACCAGTATTGTGATATGCCACTAAACGGCAGATGTCCTAACAAAGTCATAGCTGCGGCACAAACCATTGAGGCCATCTATAGTTTACTTGCATATCTTCAGGCGGAACTAATTTAATAGATGGTGCCAAGTTTTAAATTGAGCCAGAGCTGGAAAAAACAATATATTGTGTAAATTAGCTAAAGAAATGCAATGCGAAGCTTTGGGGTTCTTTATTATTTCGACAAAAATCGTTAATCGAATGGAAATTTAAAAGTTAAATTTTATAAAAATTCGTAAAGTAAAAATTTTCAAGTTCCAAATAATAATCGAAAAAAGATCGGATTCATTTTTGTGTAGGCGTGGAATTTTCAATAAAATCTGTGTTAGCATCATCAAAACGTCTTCAAATACAGATAAAATTTGAAATTTTGAGAAAAAAAAGCTAAATTCATTTTTTTTTTAATTTTCATTTCAATTTTTTTCACATCTGAAAAAACTAATAAGAAATCATTGGCAAGGCCATGTAAAGTTGATTACTTCTAACCAGATTTTGCACTACTCCTGTGTCCTAAGAGAATATTTTCATTGCATTTTAGGCGACACTGCTTTGTATACCCACCACCATAGAATGATGACGGGGGTACAATAAGTTTGTCAGTCCGTTTGTAACACATCGAAATATTGATTTCCGACTATATAAAGTATATATATTCTTGATCAGGGAGAAATTCTAAGACGATGTAAGCATGTCCGTCTGTCTGTCTGTTGTAATCACGCTACAGCCTGAAATTTGACACAGATTCGTCTTTTGTATGCAGGCAGGTCAAGTTCGAAGATGGGCTATATCGGTCCAAGTTTTGATATAGTCCCCATATAAACCGATCTCCCGATTTGGGGTCTTGGGCTTATAAAAACTGTAGTTTTTGTCCAATTTGCCTGAAATTGGAAATCTAGAGGAAGTTTAGGATCATCAAAAAGTGTACCGAAAATGGTGGCTAGCGGTCCATGTTTTGGTATAGACCCCATATGAATCGATTTCCAGATTTTGCTTCTTGGGCGTCTAGAAAGTCGCCCATTTGCATGAAATTTGAAATCTAGAGGTACTCTAGGACACTAAAGACGTGTGCCGAAAATGGTGAGTACCGGTCCATGTTTTGGATATAGCCACCATATAGACCGATCTCCCTATTTTAATTCTTGGTCTTCTAGAATCCGTAATTTTTACCCAATTTGTCCCAAATCGGAAATCTAGAGGTATTCTAGGAACATAAAGAGGTGTGTCGAAAATGGTGAGTATCGGTCCATGTTTTGATATAGCCCCCATATAGACCGATCTCCCTATTTTAATTCTTGGTCTTCTAGAATCCGTAATTTTTACCCAATTTGTCTCAAATCGGAAATCTAGAGGTATTCTAGGAACATAAAGAGGTGTGTCGAAAATGGTGAGTATCGGTCCATGTTTTGATATAGCCCCCATATAGACCGATCTTCCGATTTTACTTCTTGGGCTTCTAGAATCCGTAGTTTTTACCCAATTTGCCAGAAATTGGAAATGTAGAGGTATTCTGGGAAAATAAAGAGATGTGCCGAAAATGGTGTTTATCGGTCCATGTTTTGATATAGCCCCCACATAGACCGATCTCCCGATTTTACTTCTTGGTCTTCTAGAATCCGTAGTTTTTATCCAATTTGCCAGAAATTGGAAATGTAGAGGTATTCTAGGACCATAAAGACGTGTGTCGAAAATTGTGAGTACCGGTCCATGTTTGGATATAGCCCCCATATAGACCGATCTCCCGATTTTACTTCTTGAGCTTCTAGAATCCGTAGTTTTTATCCAATTTGGCTGAAATTGCGTGAATCCTTCCATGTTTTGGTATAGCCCCCATTACACCGAACTCCCGATTTAACTCCTAGGGTTTCTAGAAATTATAGTTTTTATCCGATTTGCCACAAATTGAAAATATACTGGCATTTTAGACCTATAACCAGGGCTGTGGAGCCGGAGTCGGAGTCTTGGAGTCGGAGTCTGAAGATTTTGCTGGAGTCGGAGTCATAAAAATTTTACTCGACTCCGACTCAGGCTAAACCAAATTTTTTAAAGCACTTCACATTTTTGTAACTAAGCAAGTTTTTACGCAAATTAGTTTCAATACAGCATGATTGTAAATGAAAATCAACTTCCAATTACGACTATCTTTTGATGTTTCCTAGAATGTTAGACTAGCAGATGGGCTGGATCGATCCATTTTAATACCCGAAATTATTTTTTTTTAATTTTATTTTAAGGCCATATACATATGTGGAATATTGAGAGAAAATTTTTTCAAATATTGTTTTTTATAGAAAATTTTGTCGAAATGTTATTTCTATCAAAAGTTTTGTCAAAATTTTATTTCTATAGGAAATTTTGTCAAAATTTTATTACTACAGAAATATTTTTTTCTATAGAAAATTTAGACAAAATTTTATTTCTATAGAAAATTGAGTCAAAATTTTGTTTCTATAGAAAATGTTGCCAAAATTGTATAGTAGTTTGTTTGTTACACAATTTTTTTTTTTTTTAATTTTATTGCTCTTGATATTTTATTTCTATTAAAATTTAAGTCAAAATTTTATTTCTATAGAAAATTTGGTCAAAATTTTATAGTAATAAATTTTTTTATTAGAAAATTTTGTTAAAATTTTATTTCTATAGAAAATTTGGTCAAAATTTTGTTTCTGTAGAATATTTTGCAGAATTTTATTTACTACACAAAATTTTTTCTAAAATTGTATTTTTATTGATAATTTTTTCAAAATTTTATTTCTATAAGAAAAAATTGTCAAATTTTATTTCTATAGCAAATTTTCTCAAAAATTTTTTTCTTACTGAGGATCAGTAAAAAAAAATTTATTCGAAATTTTATTACTATAGAAATATTTTTTTCTATATAAAATTTAGTCAAAATTTTATTTCTATAGAAAATTTAGTCAAAATTTTGTTTCTATAGAATATGTTATTTTGCAAAATTTTATTTCTATAGAAAATTTTGCAAAATTTTGTTTGCTACACATTTTTTTAAATTGTATTTCTATTGATAACTTTTTCAAAATTTTATTTCTATAAAAATTTTATCCAAATTTTATTTCTATAAAAATTTTATTAAAAATTTTATTTCTATATATTTGGTCAAAATTTGATTTTTATAAAAAATTTTGCCAAAATTTTATTTCTATAGAAAATTTAGTCAAAATTTTGTTTCTGTAGAAAATTTTGCAAAATTTTATTTACTAGACAAAAATTTTTCCAAAATTGTATGCTCACTGATGATCACTGCTAAGTCGAAAACTTGTAGAAATGACTCAAATGTTCAAATTTTTCAATGAATGAATCATAAATGCATTTTTGCGAAATTGTCTAAACAATTATAAATATTATGATGGGTATTTATAACATTATTTTATTTATTAAACATTGCCCTAAATTTGAAATATAGAGTTCAATTGGCATCTAATGTGAAATTAAGACTTTTTTTTGCACACATAAATAAATACGATACTTTATATTAGTGGTGTTCAAAAGAGATTTAGTTATATTACCCGGAGTCGACTCCGGAGTCGGAGTCGAGCTGATGAAAAATGCTGGAGTCGGAGTCGAGCAAAATTGGCTCGACTCCACAGCCCTGGTTTCTAGAAATTATAGTTTTTATCCGATTTGCCACAAATTGAAAATATACTGGCATTTTTTGACCCATAACAAAGTGTATATGATTTAGTTTTATCGGTCCATTTGGTAAGGCCTCCATATAGACCGATTTCACTTATTGAGGGTATAGAAAGAGCACTGATCATGAAAATTGCTTGAAACTGAATGCAAACTTTCCAGATTTTATTTCTCGTAATCATTTAAATAATTGCGATGAAAATTCACAGATTTTAGATTTCAAATCAAGGCGTTATTTCATCATTTACTTGCACTTATATGTTAAGAGATGTTTATGATTCCGCTAAAACTCAAACAAAAAATGGTTCTTATAAAGGGTGATACGGTCAAAATTTGGTCAATATAAACTTGATGTATTTCTTTCAATTTTGCATTTAAAAAACCTGAACACCCCCATTTTGAAGGTGTGTGTGTGTGTAGAATGTTGCTCCTATTTTCACTCTTCAGTTGTCAAAATGCCGTCCAAGCAAGAAGAGCAGCGTATCAAAATTTTGCTCGCGCATCGCGAAAATCCGAGCTACTCGCACGCAAAGCTGGCAAAATCGCTAAAAGTTGCCAAATTACCGTTACAAATGTAATAAAAGTGTTTGGGGAACGTTTGTCGACAGTCAGGAAGTCTGGATCGGGGGGTAATCGAAAACCTGAAGCCGCTGAGACGACAAAGAGAGTTGCTGGTAGTTTCAAGCGAAATCCTAACCTCTCTCTCCGAGATGCCGCAAATAAGCTGGGTGTATCGTCTACAACCGTGCATCGAGCCAAAAAACGAGCCGGACTATCGACTTACAAGAAGGTAGTGACTCCAAATCGCGATGATAAACAAAATACGACTGCCAAAGCGCGATCTCGGAGGCTGTACACGACGATGCTGACGAAGTTTGACTGCGTGATAATGGACGACGAAACCTACGTCAAAGCCGACTACAAGCAGCTTCCGGGACAGGAGTTTTATACGGCAAAAGGAAGGGGAAAGGTAGCAGATATTTTCAAGCACATAAAACTGTCAAAGTTCGCAAAAAAATATCTGGTTTGGCAAGCCATCTGTACCTTGAAAAGCAGCATTTTCATAGCTTCCGGGACTGTCAACCAAGAAATTTACGTGAAAGAGTGTTTGAATAAACGTCTGCTGTCTTTCCTGAAGAAACACGGTTGTTCCGTACTGTTTTGGCCGGATTTGGCATCTTGCCATTACGGTAAAAAGGCCATGGAGTGGTACGCCGCCAACAACGTGCAGGTGGTTCCCAAGGACAAGAACCCTCCCAACACGCCAGAGCTCCGCCCAATTGAGAAATACTGGGCTATTGTCAAGCGGAACCTAAAGAAGACCAAACAAGTATATACAGCACTAATTTCGGCCGGGCCGAATCTTAAATACCCACCACCATGAACCAAATATTAGGGTTTCCATTGAAATTTCAGGAGGGCTTGAGGACTTAAGGACACTTCCCGAAGATAAATTTAAAGATTTCACCTATGAGGACTATATC
Source organism: Haematobia irritans (assembly GCF_050003625.1). NCBI lineage: Eukaryota > Metazoa > Arthropoda > Insecta > Diptera > Muscidae > Haematobia > Haematobia irritans. The sequence continues at coordinate 218,202,265 of NC_134398.1, read as the reverse complement.
AGATTCTGGATTTATAAGAACCATTTTTGTTTGAGTTTTAGAGGAATCATTAACATCTCTTGTAAGTGTGCAAGAAAATTATAAAATAACGTCTTAATTTGAAATCTTAAATCTGTTTAAGTAAAATCTGGAAATTTTACATTGAGTTTCAAGCAATTTTCATGATCAGTGCGCCTTCTACACCGTCAAGAAGTGAAGTCGGTCAATATGGAGGCATTATCAAATGGACCGATAAAAACTTAATCCGATACACGTTTTTGTGAGCCTAAAAGATCAGAATATTTACAAATTCAGGCAAATCAGATAAAAACTACGGTTTCTAGAAACCCAAGGAGTTAAATCGGGAGATCGTTCTTATGGGGGCTATACTAAAATATGGACCGATACTCACCGTTTTCGGCACACCTCTTTATGACCCGAAAATACCTCTAGATTTCCAATTTCAGGCAAATAGGATAAAAACTTCGGATTCTAGAAGCCCAAGAAGTAAAATCGGGAAATCGGTCTATATGGGGGCTATACCAAAATATGGACCGATACTCACCATTTTCGGCACACCTCTTATGGTCATAAAATACCTCTAGATTTCAAATTTCAGGCAAATTGGATAAACATTACGATTTCTATAAGCCCAAGACCCCAAATCGGGAGGTCGTTTTATATGGGGACCATACCAAAACATGGACCGATACTCACAATTTTTGGCACACGTATTTGTGGTCCTACAATACCTCTAGATTTCCAATTTCAAGTAAATTGAATAAAAACTGCGGTTTCTATAAGCCCAAGAAGTAAAATCGGGAGATCGGTCAATATGGGGGCTATACCAAAACATGGACCGGTACTCACCATTTTTGGCACACCTCTTTATGGTCATAAAATACCTCTAGATTTCAAATTTCAGGCAAATTGGATAAAAACTACGATTTCTATAAGCCCAAGACCCCAAATCGGGAGGTCGGTTTATATGGGGACTATATCAAAACATGGAGCGATACTCACCATTTTTGGCACACCTCTTTATGGTCATAAAATACCTCTAGATTTCAAATTTCAGGCAAATTGGATAAAAACTACGATTTCTATAAGCCCAAGACCCCAAATCGGGAGGTCGGTTTATATGGGGACTATATAAAAACCTGGACCGATATAGCCCATCTTCGAACTTGACCTGCCTGCAGACAAAAGACGAGTTTGTGCAAAATTTCAGCACGATTGCTTCATTATTGAAGACTGTAGCGTGATTACAACAGACAGACAGACAGACAGACAGACGGACAGACGGTCATCGTTATATCGTCTTAGAATTTCTCCCTGATCAAGAATATATATACTTTATATAGTCGGAAATCGATATTTCGATGTGTTACAAACGGAATGACAAACTTATTATACCCCCATCACCATTCTATGGTGGTGGGTATAAAAACTGCTAAGGACGAGCAGCAGTTCAAGGCAAACTGGCTTTCTGCGGCGAAGAAGGTGGACAAGGTGGCTGTACAAAATCTGATGGCAAGTGTCAAGCGTGAGGCCCGGCAATTCGGATTTGGAAAAGCGAAAGCCTACCTGTATATTTTTCCTGAATTTTATACTAATTGAACTTGAAAAAGAAATTTAATTTAATTTTTTAAATAAACGATTTCACCGATTTACACGCGTTTTCCCTTGACCAAATTTTGACCGTATCACCCTTTAGTCTTCATAGGTAAAATCTTTACATTTATCTGTGGGAATCGTACTGGTTGAACTGATCTGCTTGGGAAAATATCTGTCATCAAACCCCCCTGAAATTTTCAAATGAAACTATTATATTTGATTCATGGTGGTGGGTATTTAAGATATACTTGTTTTTTGTTTTGCTGGGATCTTAAAACAAATAGCCGAACTCATGTTCTTTGCTTGTTTTAGTCCATCCAAATGGACACTTTAATATACCGTAAATTACCAACTCAAGTTGAAATTTAAACATTTCACTACATATTTAGTTTTGCCTTAATTTCATGTAAATTTTAATTATTTACAAATACACGTTAATGATGGCGAATGTGTTAGGTGATATGTTTATTTACACATATTCAAACAATGTTTTCCCAGAATTAAATCTGTTTAATAAGATATCAAAAATTTACCAAATTAGTCGTTGATCATAGAAATATAAAAACCTAAACCGACAAAGGAGGAGAAAATTCTAAGGAAATAAGTGTCGCTATATTCGTTGGCACTGAGTGTGCCTCATAGCACAAACAGACATTATAAACAATTTTATAGAGGAATCTCTCTCTGTATTGTTCGTTTTAAGAATTATGTTGTTTTTTTATCACTTTGGGTATTTGGCGTTTTCTTATTACATCGAATTTTGTGGGCTATGATGTAAATCAAAATTATTTGAAGTGCATACCCCATTCATCATATAAACATACACTCTTCACATGCTAATGATGAATGAGTTCAGCAGCCTTACAATTGATTGGAATCAATCTGTCAAACAAACATCATTTCGCACAAAAAGTCGGCTTTACATCACAACGATCATGCTATGCTCTAAATTCCTTGAAATTGGGAAAATCAACCAAACCCCCGCACTCTCTTAACTCTAGTTATGATGGGATTCCCTCTAAAAAAATCAAATTCTATGGAATTTCGGGAAAAATTCCTTTCATCAATTGCATACAGTAGGACTAGGGTAAATATTAAAATGTGATTGTAAACATCTTGCTTGCAATGGGATTTCTCTAATTGAGACTTAGAGTCAACATTTTCGTAATGCAATGTATACAAAAAAAATGACTAAATTTTGTAACGGAAAAGAATTCTTTTCAGAACTTCACAACCACAAAAAAAGTGAAACCACCATGAAAGATAATTTAGATTAATTTTAGAAAATTTTAACTAAAATATTTTAGTAATTGCAACATAACACAAATAAGTTTATATTTTTTATCCAATTGTAGAAAATTTATCAAAAATAATAAAATTGAAGTTAAAAATTTTTAAAATGTCTTTAACGCTATATGGATTTCCAGAAACACATAATTCAGATCGACAGTTCATGCACCCTCACAAAAAATCGCTTCTGTAACATATACTCCCAAACATATTTTGCTTCAAGCATATACATTTTTGTGTATTGCCCAAACATTTATATGTTTGATCTCTACTAATATATAATATATTTGAAAGCATATTGGTCTAAACAATATATGTTTGGGTAGTCTAAGTTCCAAACATTTTGTATTTTTGCATCCAAATTCAATAATGTTGTCTTCCAAAAAACAATATGTTATTATGTGACCATATAATATGTTTGGAAGCATTTTGCACCCAAAAATATTATATGCTTAAAAAAAAATTCTCCCAAACAATATTGTGCTCAAAATTTTATTTATTTATTTATATATTTACAATCATAATGAATTATGAAAATAAACAGGTAATATAGGTGCTAACAACATAGGCTTTCGACCTGAATGCTCAAAATTTTGTTTCTGCCCAATTGTATATTCCCCGACATCTTTCTCACTTCCACGAGATTTTTTAGTCCTTAGCACCTTTTTCGGTAATACAAACATTGTAGAAGAAATTATTCAATTTTATGATTTTTTTTTATTTTAATTTTACCTTTTGCCGGACGGGGATTCGAAAAGCGGACCACACAGTTTGTAAGGATCAAAGAAGTAGCTGATCAATTGCCCAAGGAAAAATAAAATGTTAATTTTGTAATAACAAGCAACAACCACCAACTTAATTCAATAACGCTCCCTATTAAATAGCGCTCCAAGCTACTAAACACATATATGTTTATAGGCTATTTCTAAATTAATATGTGTTTGCATCCAAGCCTATTATATTTACAAACATTTTATGTCCCAAACATAATATGTTCTAATGTCATGCTACATCTATTGCCTTTAGACATTTTGGCCAAACAGTCAGCTGCAACAACGGCTGTGCGGTTGCGCGAGCTATCGCTGTGGTCGGAAAAAATGTACGGTCATAGTTCGGTCCTCAAAATAATGCCAGATGTGCCTAACGTAGTGGATTATACCCTGGCAAAACCACTTTTCGACAAAAAGTTTGAAACTCTAATTCCCAACAGTGAGGCGTGGTGTACACAGACCCCGGGGAATAAAAGATATATAGATTTCTATACTGATGGCTCCAAATTGAATGGACAAGTGGGGTTCGGAGTATATTCTAAAGATCTGGAAATTCGAATAGCGAAAAGATTACCTAATCACTGTAGTGTTTTTCAGGCTGAAATATTAGCAATAAGAGAGGTGGCGAATTGGCTGAGAAGTAATGTTCCAACAAATATTGGCATTAATATATACTCAGACAGTCAACCTGCAATAAAATCCTTGGACTCTGTGTTCCTCAACGCGAAAACGGCCATCGACTGCCGCAAATCTCTCAATGAGATGGCTGAGCAGTACAATATTCACCTAATATGGGTGCCTGGCCATAGGAACATACCGGGGAACTGCGAAGCGGATGAGTTGGCAAGGCTAGGGACTACCTTACATATTCCAGGGGAACTGGAATTTGTTGGTATGCCCCTAGCTACCTGCAAGCTCATGCTGCGTGAGAAGGCTGTTAGGATGGCAAATGTTCGATGGGAGAATTGCAAGGGTTGTAACGACACCAAGCAAATATGGCCCCATTTCAACTTAAACCGCACACTAGATATGCTAATGCTCTCGAGACGTCAGATATCACTCCTGATATCTGCTATAACGGGTCGCTGCCTGATAGGCGATTTTGCAAAAACTATTGGCGCGAAGTATAATGACTATTGTATGAGCTGTCATGATGCGGAGGAAAAAGAATCAATTAAACACCTCTTGTGTGAGTGTCCTGCATTTTGTGTAAAGCGCAAGCAACTTTTAGGAGCATATAGCTTCAGATTACTGGCGGATCTGGAAACCCAGCAAAAAACTTGAGGAATTTTCATCGGCTTGGTAAAGGAGCTTCGAACTTAATAGCACTTACAGTAGTGAGGAATTCATTGGTGAAATTAACAAGAAATGTCTCGCGAAAATGCGCTTCTTTTATAAATCCTATTTTGTGCTTACATGAGTGCTCATCGGTATGTATTATGAAGGCAGTGAATGAAAGCGCTAGTGATATTAGTGAAAATAGGTCATGAAAACATGGTTTTCCCGAAGCGCATTTTTCTTGCTAATTTAAAATGAAAGAATAGTTTATTATTTGTATATTTTAATTAATTTTATTTTTTTATAATAAAATTAAAATTATATTAAAATTAATTCAGTTCATTAATTCAGTCTTTGCAAGGAAGTAATTCAAGTACTTATAGAAAATAAAAATAAACTTAAAATGCTATTCATATTGTAGAATAAAACGGAAAACATTGACAAATATGTTTACGACATATCGCTATCTATAATATTGATGGTTGCATCCTTTTTCTTTAGGGACTCGTTTTTGTAATGAAGATTTTTTACCAATCTTATACATTTGCTGAAGTATTTATTGAAATCCATTTTGTTCCCATACTCGGTACCTACAGCTTCTAAAAATAAAAAATGAATTTGTCAGAATCAAGTGAGAGAAGGAATCATCTTTATACTTACGGTATATTGTCTTCATTAACTTTGGATAGTCCAGAAGTCTTTTTTTTTCCTTGCCGCCCATAAACGTTATAGTCTAGTAAGAGATTTATATCCATCAAATGTTTGATCGATTTTTGTAATTCTCCTCTTCCCAAAATATGTTTAAGTGTTGCAATCTGTGAATTAAAAACGTATAACAATAAATTCAAAAATGAAGATAAACTTTTATGTTCTAAATTAAACTTACCATTGGTCCTTTGGTATTCTCATCAATTTCATCTTCAATTGACTCGAGTTCATCCTGTGAAGATATTGGAAAAATATCTTCGTATTTTAACTTCTGTATGCCTGGAGACAAATTGGATTTCACAACAGTTTTTATTTCGGATAACAGCTCAACAAGCTGTTTATTGTGGTTAAAAAGATTATCTGTAAGATGTATTCATTAGAAAAAAATTATTTTATATATATAATATAAATATTATTTTTTTGGTTACCCCAAGATCCACGAGATGCATGACATCAAGGGGGAACTGTGTAATCATTTTAATTTCAAGACTTTCTAGAGACAAACCTTCAGTACCATACTTTTCAGAGTGGAAATCTCTATCCAGTCTTGTTTTGAAATCCTCGTCCGTTCGAAGTTTTGCAGCAGATGTTCTAAAAACAGTAACATTCGACACACTCTTGCCTTCTTGGTAACATTTACTACACCCCTTCAACGAATTGTGGCCTCGAATTCCACAAACGAAAGATCTTGCAGGGGCATCTGCTAAAAAAGCCCTAATTTTAACTTCATTTTTATTACCATTCAATTCAAGTCCCTCATTTTTCATTTTTTTCATTTCTGTTACAAAATCGTGTAGATATGTGTTTACATTAGCTGGTTTTTTTCTTTCCCACATAGCTGCCTATTAAAAATACGTTTATTTCGGGGATATTAATAACGCGACATAGAATAGGCCACAGCCCTATTTCGCTGCTTTTAAATAAAGGAAGGCCGTCTATGCCTATATCAATTATAACTTCCATTTTATTTTGAGCCATTAAAATATCTGAAATTTTACTAATATTGTTTTGTAGCCCTATGTGGAAATATGTCCCAGGACATACCGTTCTCTTTGTTACTTTAGGATGCAAACCGATTAGTGTAGCGACACTTAAAGGGACATCTAATCCTCTAGATTTTAATATTTTCAAAAGATCGGAAACACAAATGACAGTCGGTCTATGCTGTAAGTACCACGCACGCAATGCATCACTAATAGGTACAGGGTTAGGATATTCTTCATTAAAATTATTTGATGACGAATATACCATCCTATCTGCATTCCCATATTCATCTGCATTATAATCTAAGTAGCTTGTATCAGAATTTACACGATTTTGCGAAACATTTAGTGCCGTTATATTTTTATTTACTTCTTTACGTATGAGTCTATTTATCTGGCGTTTCCCTACCATTCGCTTTGTTTTTGTTTTCCCCATTTAAAAATGACGCAATGCACACAAAGCTTATATATTACTTACCAAGTAAATAAATGCTCTCTAAGAATTAATCGAACAAGCACGCGCGGTAACGACCTTTTCATTAGACTTTCACATTGAAACTAAACTCACAATGCTCATTTTTTACTCGTCATCCAATCCTCGGAAAAATACGAAATTAACATTCGCATACTTTAGTGCAACTTAGTAAATGAGATTGGATGCGTTAAACAACTTCGTGTTTGAAATGAAGTGTGAGCATTGACAAAAGGTTGGCTTCGGCAAAAGCATACTTTAGTGCAACTTCGTAAGCGAGTGTGGTTGCACTAAATAGTTTCTCGCTTACTGAATTTGTCAAAATCAGCGCTAGTTTAATATTTCTTCTAGTTTAAGTTTTCTTTTCAAGTTTTAATGTTTAATGACTTTAAAATGTATACATGAAAATGCATTTAATTTTGCGCCGAATAAACAGCGCCGAAAATTACTGCTTACAGTATGCAGAGATCTTTTGTACTGCTTCCAAATTTATGAATATTTTTTGCTGGGAAACGTTAACTTAAGCAGTCTGCTAATGTTTGTGGAACAATCTGGTTGGTTCAACAAAGAAAAATAATCAAGAAGGTTCAGCGGTTAAAACTAGAAGTGCCCATATGTAATAGGTACTTTTAGTTAATGTGGTATCACAATGGACTGAATAGTCTAAGTGAGCCTGAATCTTAATCGGGCTGCCACTTTAACCTAACCTAACCTAACCTAACATATTAACATATATGTCCCAAACATGTTATGCTAGTTTATGAACATTATATGCTTGCACTCAAAAATATTGTGTTTACAAATTTGTGTTCCAAACATATAATGTTTATAGCCAAACATATGAAAAACAGTCTTTTTCATCCGTGTGGTTGAGATTGTTCCATTGTCTTCGGTTTCTATCCTATCTCTACATTCCACATACGACTAACGCCCGCACAGATAATTAAGAACCCAACTTGTGGTTAATGCCGATAGCGACGTGTTATCGAAGTCCTTGAATAGTTTGGCATGACTGACCGCATCGAATGTCTTCGATAGGTCCTCACGAAGGCCGCCTGTGTCCCTTGTGGGGAAACACTCTTACTCGAGTCTTTGCCTGATTTCAGTCGTGACATCACCCTACTTATTACTTATTTTCCAGACATCTGGTATAATGATTGATTCCAAGGACAAATTGAGAAGTCCACTCAACTCCCAGTATTCCCAGATGGTTCAGTATTATCATAGAAATTTCGTCGGGACCCATGGCCTTGGATGGTTTGGCGCTGCTGATATGATATTGGGAACTTCAGCTTGGGTACATTTTTTCGGCGGCGGCTGACATTAATTTTTAACTCCGGCGACTGCTTGACGGCCAAACCGATAAAAATTTGTCTTTTCGGCGGCGTACAATTATTCATTATAAAATCAATTTGATGTTATCCGTATGGTAAACAGATTAGTTGTAAAATCAATCTTAAAATCAAATTTACATTTCATTCAAATGTTCTGAAGAAATTTTTACAAATTTATTATAGCAACTTATTAAAGGGTGATACGGTCAAAATTTGGTCATGGGAAAACGCGTGTAAATCGGTGAAATCATTTATTTACAAAATCAAATTAAATTTCTTTTTCAAGTTCAATTAGTATAAAATTCAGGAAAAATATTCAGTTAGGCTTTCGCTTTTCCAAATCCGAATTGCCGGGCCTCACGCTTGACACCTGCCATCAGATTTTGTACAGCCACCTTGTCCACCTTCTTCCACCTTAGCAGTTTTTTTTGGTCTTCTTTATGTTCCGCTTGACAATAGCCCAGTATTTCTCAATTGGGCGGAACTCTGGCGTGTTGGGAGGGTTCTTGTCCTTGGGAACCACATGCACGTTGTTGGCGGCGTACCACTCCATGGCCTTTTTACTGTAATGGCAATATGCCAAATCCGGCCAAAACAGTTCGAAACAACAGTGTTTCTTCAGGAAAGGCAGCAAACGTTTATTCAAACACTCTTTCACGTAAATTTCTTGGTTGACAGTCCCGGAAGCTATGAAAATGCTGCTTTTCAAGCCACAGGTACAGATGGCTTGCCAAACCAGATATTTCTTTGCAAACTTTGACAGCTTTATGTGCTTGAAAATATCTGCTACCTTTCCCCTTCCTTTTGCCGTATAAAACTCCTGTCCCGGAAGCTGCTTGACGTAGGTTTCGTCGTCCATTACCACGCAGTCAAACTTCGTCAGCATCGTCGTGTACAGCCTCCGGGATCGCGCTTTGGCCGTCGTGTTTTGTTTATCATCGCGATTTGGAGTCACTACCTTCTTGTAAGTCGATAGTCCGGCTCGTTTTTTGGCTCGATGCACGGTTGTAGACGATACACCCAGCTTATTTGCGGCATCTCGGAGAGAGAGGTTAGGGTTTCGCTTGAAACTACCGGCAACTCTCTTTGTCGTCTCAGGGGCTTCCGGTTTTCGATTTCCCCCCGATCCAGACTTCCTGGCTGTCGACAAGCGTTCCCCAAACACTTTATTTACATTTGTAACAGTTGATTTGGCAACTTTCAGCGATTTTGCCAGCTTTGCGTGCGAGTAGCTCGGATTTTCGCGATGCGCGAGCTAAAATTTTGATACGCTGCTCTTCTTGCTTGGACGGCATTGAATTCTGACTGAAGAGTGAATTCCAAAATCAAAATAAGAGCAACATTCTACACACACACACCTTCAAAATGAGGGGTGTTCAGGTTTTTTAAATGCAAAATTGAAAGAAATACGTCAAGTATATATTGACCAAATTTTGACCGTATCACCCTTTACTGATTAATTCTGGGTGGAAGGTTCAAAATTTTGGGAAAAATATCCGCAAATTCGGCAGCGGCGACGACTGAAAAAAAAATTGTGGCTAAAATCGGTTTTATAGAAACAAAATTTTCTATAGAATTACAATTTTTGACAAAATTTTCTATAGAAATAAAATTTTGATAAAATTTTCCAGAGAAATTATATTTTGACAGAATTTTCTACAGAAATACAATTTTGACAAAATTTTCTATAGAAATAAAATTTTGATAAAATTTTCCAGAGAAATTATATTTTGACATAATTCTGGGTGGAAGATTCAAAATTTTGGGAAAAATATCCGCAAATTCGGCGGCGACGTCGACTGAAAAAAAATGGTGGCTAAAATCGGTTTCATAGAAACAAAATTTTCTATAGAATTACAATTTTGACAAAATTTTCTATAGAAATAAAATTTTGACAAAATTTCCATAGAAATAAAATTTTGAAAAAATTTTCTATAGAAATAAATTTTTGACAGAATTTTATAAACAATAAAATTTTAACAAAATTTTCTATGGAATTGCAATTTTGACAAAATTTTCTATGGAATTACAATTTTGACGAAATTTTCTATAGAAGTAAAATTTTGACAAAATTTTCTATAGAAATAACATTTTAACAAAATTTTCTATATAAATAAAATTTTGTTGTTGTTTTTCTGATTTCAGCTTAAAACCATACATTGACTAAACTACAAGTGTAGCTTAACCAACAGAGGAAAAGAATGTTTGTCAATTTTATTTGGGCAAAGCCCTATAGACTGCAAGATGGTTGGATGGACGCACGTTTCGGAATTACCACATTCCTCATCAGTATCCTCTACTTGCAGCAAAACTATCAACCAATTATCAGAATAAATTCAGGCAGTTCATTAAACCCAACAATAAACCACACTTGAACCCTCCGAAAAAAGGCTTTACATTGATAGCGGGCTTATGACGAAATAAATTCGTACAAACATCTCTGTTTTCCTTTGCCACCATCAAATCATCGATTTGAGTGAAGTTGGCTGGGTTTTATTTTGAGCGTGCTTCCTCTTCTTTCTTTCATTCGTTTTGTTTTGTTATTGTTGGTTTTTGTTCTTTAATCATTGTTGTGGTTTTTTTGATTTCAGCTTAAAACCATACATTGTCTATACTATAAGTGTAGCTTAACCAACAGAGGAAAAGAATGTTTGTCAAATTTATTTGGGCAAAGCCCTATAGAAATTTTGACAAAATTTTCTATAGAAATAATTTGGAATTTAATTTAATAATACAAGGAATTTGTTAAATTATTTATCTACTCTATAATGCAAATATTTATCATCTCACTGACAATTTCAAACTCAATGCGTTTTAATTTCTTGTTTGCTATGTATAAAGGGTTGTGCGTTAGGATTTTAATTTTAAGTTTTTTTTTTTAGTTTCGTTTTAATTATAAGGTTAAGTTTTTATTTGGAATACTAGAGCTCTATTGATTGAATTTCTATCAACATGTTGTCCAGAAGGGCGTTGGTTGATTAAATAAATAAATAAATAAATAAATAAAATTTTGACAAAATTTTCTATAGAAATAAAATTTTGATAAAATTTTCCAGAGAAATTATATTTTGACAAAATTTTCTATAGAAATAAAAATTTGGCAAGATTTCCTATAGAAATAAAATTTTGACAACATTTTCTATAGAAATAAAATTTTAACAAAATTTCCGATAGAAATAAAATTTTGACAAAAATTTCTATAAAAATAAAAATTTTCTATAGAAATAAAGATTTGACAAAATTTTCTATAGTAAGACATATTTGAAAAATTTCCTATAGACATAAAATTTTTTATAGCAATAAAAATTTGACAAAATTTCCTATAGAAATAAAATTCTGACAAAATTTTTATAGAAATACAATGTTGACAAAATTTCCTATAGAAATAAAATTTTGACAAAATTTCCTATAGAAATAGAATTTTGACAAAATTTCCTATAGAAATCAAATTTTGACATAATTTTCTATAGAAATAAAATTTTGGCAGAATTTTCTATAGAAATAAAATTTTAAAAAAATTTTCTATAGAAATAAAATTTTGACAAAATTTCCTATAGGAATACAATTTTAAAAAAATTTTCTATAGAAATAACATTTTGACAAAATTTTCTAAAGAAATAAAATTTTGACAAACTTTCCTATAGTAATAACAATTTGACAAAATGTCATATAGAAATAAAATTTGGAAAACTTTTTCTATGGAAGTAAAATTTTCAAAAAGTGTCTATAGAATTACAAATTTGACAAAATTTTCTATAGAATTACAATTTTGATAAAAATTTCTATATAAATAAAATTTTGACAAAATTTTCTATAGAAATAAAAATTTGGCAAGATATCCTATAGAAATAAAATTTTGACCAAATTTCCTATAGAAATAAAATTTTGACAAAATTAGAAATAGAAATAAAATTTTTACAAATAGGAATACAATTTTAACAAAATTTCCTATAGATATAACATTTTAATAATATTTCCTATAAAACAAATTGTGACACAATATCTATCTTGACAAAATTTTCTATAGAAATAAAATGTAGACAAAATTTTCTAATTTTCGTTTCACGCATCAAGGGTCTAGAGATGTATCGATCTCGCCCAGTGCTGGCATTACAAATATATTTAGTGGCCTATTAACACTTCAAAACTCTCATAAGCCATAATTCCCCTTGCCCTTGGCAGAGGAATCAACACATATGCCGCTCATTTTCTGCCCCCACTACATTTGTGCTTCACACTGCTTTACGAAGAGACAAATGTTTTCTTCGACATTTTCTATAGAAATAAAATCGTGACAACATTTTCTATAGAAATAAAATGTAGACAAAATTTTCTATAGAAGTAAAATGTTGACAAAATTTTCTATAGAAATAATATGTTTACAAAATCTTTTATAGAAATAAAATTTTGACAAAATTTTCTAGAGAAATAAAAGTTTGACGAAAGTTCCTTTAGAAATAAAATTTTGACAAAATGTTCTATAGAAATAAAATCTTGATAGAATTGTCTATAGAAATAAAATTTTGACAGAATTTTCTATAGAAATTAAATATTTACAAAATGCTTTAGAGAAATAGGTTAGGTTAGGTGGCAGCCCGATGTATCAGGCTCACTTAGACTATTCAGTCCATTGTGATACCACATTTGTGAACTTCTCTCTTATCGCTGAGTGCTTCCCGATTCCATGTTAAGCTCAATGACAAGGGACCTCCTTTTTATAGCTGAGTCCGAACGGCGTTCCACATTGCAGTGAAACCACTTAGAGAAGCTTTGAAACCCTCAGAAATGTCACCAGCATTACTGAGGTGGGATAATCCACCGCCGAAAAATTTTTTGGTGTTCGGTCGAAGCAGGAATCGAACCCACGACCTTGTGTATGCAAGGCGGGCATGCTAACCATTGCACCACGGTGGCTCCCTTTTAGAGAAATAAAATTTTGACAAAATTTTCTACAGCAATAAAATTTTAACAAAATTTCCTATAGGAATTAAATTTTTTTAATTTAAAATTAAGATTCTACAAAATCTTAATTTGGTAGATTTTTGGTGTAATTTTCTTCAAATTTTGGTAGACTATTTTTGCCGTGGCTTGCAGCCGCGTTTTCACAGTGTCATAGTATGCTCTTAAAAGTTCTCATTTGTGCTTTTAAAGAATAAAATGTGGACCACCCAGAAATGATATTATATGCTAAAATGTATGCAGGTTTGTGTCAGATAATAAATAAATAGCCATAATTTGTTTTTTAATTAAAGCTAAGATCATCATAGTCCAATTGCCTGGGTTATGGACAAAATTATGCGGGCTCTTTATAATTAGTAGTCATGGCAGCGTGGTAGATGTATCTCTATCTGATCTCTAAGTGGTTGGATGGATTAGTATATAAATATACTGTTTTTTTACTATTTAGTGATAAACTAAGGCGTCACTAATTTATTGTCCATATCCCATGCATCATGAGTGTTTATTTTTTATGGTGTAATAATTGTTTATTAAACAAATTTGAATCTTTTAAAACCTTATTTACGATGATGAACATAACAATAAAACACCAGACAATGGCAGGCACTTTGCATCCTCATAGGGGAAATACACACCACATGCACTTGGGGCAACAAACAGCATACTCCATGCTATCGAAAGTCGAAACAAGGGAAGGAACTTACAAAAACAACGAGAAATTCATGAAAATCGAATATGCCAAAGGCGGAATGTTGTGAAAATTTGTTTTCAAATTTTCGTTTCACACATCAAGGGTCTAGAGATGTATCGATCTCGCCCAGTGCTGGCATTACAAACATATTTAGTGGCCTATTAACACTTCAAAACTCTCATAAGCCATAATTCCCCTTGCCCTTGGCAGAGGAATCAACACATATGCCTCTGATTTTCTGCCCCCACTATATTTTTGCTTCACCCAGAGACAAATGTTTTCTTCGACATTTTCGACAATTTATGATCTTTTCAATTGCTTTTTGAAAATCTGGCCAGCCACTCATGTATCCAATAAACACTCGTTGGTAGAATTGCTGGTGGGGGATTACTTGTAGATCCTTGCCATAGTTCTATATCACTCTATTCATATAGTAATTGTAGTTATGGAAATCCCTTAGCATTTCTTGCCCTATGGCCCTGGTATTCCTTAGTTTTCCAGTGATCCATTATGAAAACCTCTAAATTAAAATTTTAACAGTCCAGGATTATAAGCGATCAGCAGCCAATAATGGGAAAGTGCTTCGTCTCAACTTCATGTCGATGATTTTCCTAAGACAGACAGACAGACAGACGGACATGACTATGGTGTTGTGTCCATATGGAGTGATTTAATTTTAAATGCCACTGCTTGGATTTTATGCCGGAGATAGGGAAATTTATGTACTTCGCTCATCTGTTGCCCAAAGAATGACAATATTTTTATTATTATTGTCACATTGTATTCATTTGTGGTTTTCTAGGTGCTCCACTCTATAACAGGAATTCCACAAGCTGATGTGGATTTACGCACCACCAAAAAAAAAAGAAAAGTGTGAAACCACCACATAGGTTTATTTCTAATATTTTAAGCAAAATATTTTATTAATTGCAAATTGTTACAATAGTTAATAGCCAGCAAAAAAAAGCGTCGCCAAAAAAGTAGTGAAAATGTTCTTTTTGGATCCGGAAGCGGTGCAAAATTGGCGCAGAAGCGATGATTTTAACATGGGCTTGTCATAGGATGGATGTCCACCATTTCAACAGCCGTTACAGTGAATTTGCGTCACTTCTTTAGGTGCGATGCGAATCCAATGATATGGATGTGAATAAAGAAATTTTGTGATATTTTGACGAATAAATAATTTTTAATTTTTTTTTTTATGATTTTTAATGTATTATTATACCCTGCACCACTTTGTAGATCTAAATTTTCGATACCATATCATATCCGTCAAATGTGTTGGGGCTATATATAAAGGTTTGTCCCAAATACATACATTTAAATATCACTCGATCTGGGCAGAATTTGATAGACTTCTACAAAATCTATAGACTCAAAATTTAAGTCGGCTAATGCACTAGGGTGGAACACAATGTTAGTAAAAAACAAGTAAGGAAAGTCTAAAGTCGGGCGGGGCCGACTATATTATACCCTGCACCACTTTGTAGATCCAAATTTTCGATACCATATCACATCCGTCAAATGTGTTGGGGGCTATATATAAAGGTTTGTCCCAAATACATACATTTAAATATCACACGATTTGGACAGAATTTGATAGACTTTTACAAAATCTATAGACTCAAAATTTAAGTTGGCTAATGCACTAGGGTGGAACACAATTTTAGTAAAAAGAATATGGGAAACATTTAAATCTGAAGCAATTTTATGGAAACTTCGCAAAACTTTATTTATGATTTATCGCTCGATATATATGTATTAGAAGTTTAGGAAAATTGGAGTCATTTTGACAACTTTTCGACTAAGCAGTGGCGATTTAACAAGGAATATGTTGGTATTTTGACCATTTTTGTCGAAATCAGAAAAACATATATATGGGAGCTATATCTAAATCTGAACCGATTTCAACCAAATTTGGCACGCATAGCTACAATGCTAATTCTACTCCCTGTGCAAAATTTCAACTAAATCGGAGTTAAAAATTGGCCTCTGTGGTCATATGAGTGTAAATCGGGCGAAAGCTTTATATGGGAGATATATCCAAATTTGAACCGATTTCAAGCAAATTTGGCACGCATAGTTACAACGCTAATTCTACTCCCTATGCAAAATTTCAACTAAATCGGAGCAAAAAATTGGCCTCTGTGGGCAAATGAGTGTAAATCGGGCGAAAGCTATATATGGGAGCTATATCTAAATCTGAACCGATTTTGCTGATATTTTGCAAGTTTTTCGAGACTCATAAAATATTCGTATGTACGGAATTTGAGGAAGATCGGTTGATATACACGCCAATTATGACCAGATCGGTGAAAAATACATACGGCAGCTATATCTAAATCTGAACCGATTTTTTCCAAAATCAATAGGGATCGTCTTTGAGCCGAAACAGTACCCTACAGGGATCCGGAGCGGAGCGGAGCGGAGCGTGGAGCGGAGCGGAGCAAGCCCTTTTTTTGCCGGAGCGGGAGCGGAGCGGGAGCGGTATTTTTAAAATCCGGAGCGGAGCGGGAGCGGAGCGGTTTCCAAATGAAAAACCGCTCCGCTCCGAATAAAATATTACTTGAATGAAATGTGTAACTTGAAATTCCACTGTGTAGGTAATTTCAAATTTAGCTAGTAAATACTTAGCGTAGTGTGAGTAAACGTTTAAAATGTGCGATATGTATTTTTGTACGTACGTACATTGGGGAAAACACAACGTGTTTTTTAGTAATTGTTTTCAAAAACGGCAAATGTCAAAATATATATCTAGTATGTGTTGTAAAAGTAACAACAGTACTTTCGATCAATTTCATCCCGTATTACTACAAAGATGTTTGTAATGAACGTCAAATAAATGCAATTAAACGATCTTATTTATATTTAATTTTTAGTTTTCTACACTGAAAAAATATTGTCGTGAAGTCAAAGATTCCATGTCCTTAGAATAAGAATGCAAAATTTTGCTTAACATGGAAGACGCATTTCTCTAAAATAAAGTTTTTTTTCTTGTCCAAAAGGCAATAAACTTTTGAATGAAGTTGTAATGTCCTTATAATTAAGTGATTTTACTTAAAAATGTGTATCATAACATGAAAGATACAATTTTTGAGGTAAGGTCATCGTGACTTTAATAATTAAGAAAAATTCTTTAAAATTAATAAAATTGTCTTTAAATTTGTTTCCTTTTTGCATCTTGCCTACAAAGCAAAAAAATCGTTAAAAAATAAGACATGTTTTTCAACACTTTATTTTAAAGACGCTTTTTACTTGAAACATAGCATAATTTCTACTGGAAGTCGAGTCTTAACATGGAAAAAAATAACTCGTTAACTCCTTTTTAAAGGATTTTGATAACAACTGACGAAAAAAAAATCTAAAAAAATTAAAAATTAACATTTGCTTCCTAGAAGCAAGTACATAACCCCCAAATTTAAAAGATAATTACGTCTTTAAAGTATCCTTACTTGTATTCTCCGCTTCTTTGGCTCGGAATTAATACCCAAACTGTTAAAGTAAAGACAAAATCTTTGGAACCGGGCATGCTTTTTTTCATTCACATTTGCTTTAATATTGTACTATACCTAGCATTCTTTTATTTCTGATATTAGTTCTCGAAAATTTAATTAAAATTATGGATAGTTTCAATTTTGGTTGAAAAATGTGCGCATATACATTTATTATACAATAAAGGGGAAAAAAGCGAAATTAGGTAACACTAGATCTGAGTAAGAATATTCGTAGGTATACCACGGACTGATGTCGATGGAGGTTGTTGCAAATATAAACATACACACACACCATTACAAATATAACAAAACCTCTTCTCTACGTCTGTTGCAAAACAAAAAAAAAACTTTCGGAGAGTAGTTACTTCTACTCTGAGTATAGACTTTCAATTCCAATCAGCATTGCCGTTTTGGTCCGATCGAACCAAAATTGGTCCAAAAGATTTCTAATTTTTAAATTTGGTCCGATGGTCGGACCAAACAGAATTTGGTCCATTTTGGCCCATTTTCATAAATTTGGTTTCTATCACATATTAAATAGTAGATGGTGCACCGCAAAGAATATTGTCGGGAGGCCAAATATTTCACATGCTTAAAATACGAATACGAATTTTGCTTAGAATAGAAGACGTATTTCTCTGAAATAAAGTTTTTTCCTTGTCTAAAAGTCTCTAAACTTTTCAATGAAGTCTGTTTGTCCTTATAGCTAAGTGATTCGACATAAAAATGTGTATCCTAACATGAATGCAAATTTCGTTTTAATGAAGTCAAAATGGATTTAATATTTCTGAAAAAATCTTCAAAATTAATAAAATATTTCAACACATTGTTTTAAAGTCATTATACCCTAAACCACATATTGGTTAGGGTATAATAAGTTTGATCTGTCAAAAAATGTGCCTACAAGAAATATTGATTTTAGACCCCATAAAATATATACCGATCGACTCAGAATCACCTCCTGAGTCGATCTAGCGCTTGGAGTCCGTCCGTCCATCCGTCCGTCTGTCCATGTATTTGTTGTTCACAGGATTTCGGTCGCAATTATTAACCGATTTTGATGAAATTTGGTACAGGAAGTTTTTTTGGGCACAAGGACGAACGTTATTGAATTTGGAAGAAATCGGATCAAATTTAGATATAGCTCCCATATATATGTATTGCCCGATTTCGACAAATGGGGTCACGTTGCACTTTTTTTACTAACCGATCGTCGTCAAATTTAGCACAAAATAATCTTCTGTATCACCCTTTAAGTCTGAAAATTTCATCGAAATCGGTTCAGATTTAGATATAGGTCCCATATATATGTATCGCCCGATTTTGTCAAATTAGGTCATAAAACCCTTATTTATCAACCGATCTTACTCAAAGTTGGCGAAATGTAATCTTCTATAGCACTAACTATATGTGCAAAAAATCATCGAAATCGGTTCAGATTTAGCTATAGCTCCCATATATGTACCGCCCGATTTTTCTAAATAAAATAAAACTCAATTGAACAAATAATACAATGTTTGTACTATAATTTTCTCGAAGAGGAGCGGAGCGGAGCGTGGAGCGGAGCGGAGCGATTTTTTTTTTCTCGGAGCGGAGCGAGGAGCGGAGCGGTTTTTTTTTCTCCGGAGCGGGAGCGGAGCGGAGCGAAAAAAATGGACCGCTCCGGATCCCTGGTACCCTATACCAAATTTTAGGACAATCGGACTAAAACTGCGAGCTGTACTTTGCACACAAAAATACATCAACAGACAGACAGACGGACAGACAGACGGACAGACAGACGGACAGACAGACGGACAGACAGACGGACAGACAGACAGACGGACATCGCTAAATCGACTCAGAATTTAATTCTAAGCCGATCCGTATACTAAAAGGTTGGTCTATGATTACTCCTTCTTGGCGTTACATACAAATGCACAAACTTATTATACCCTGTACCACAGTAGTGGTGAAGGGTATAAATATGGGAAACATTTAAATCTGGAGCAATTTTAAGAAAACTTCGCAAAAGTTTATTTATGATTTATCGCTCGATATATATGCATTAGAAGTTTAGGAAAATTAGAGTCAGTTTTACAACTTTTCGACTAAGCAGTGGCGATTTACAAGGAAAATGTTGGTATTTTGACCATTTTTGTCGAAATCAGAAAAACATATATATGGGAGCTATATCTAAATCTGAACCGATTTCAACCAAATTTGGCACGCATAGCTACAATGCTAATTCTACTCCCTGTGTAAAATTTCAACTAAATCGGAGTTAAAAATTGGCCTCTACGGTCATATGAGTGTAAATCGGGCGAAAGCTATATATGGGAGATATATCTAAATCTGAACCGATTTCAACCAAATTGGGCACGCATAGCTACAATGCTAATTCTACTCCCTGTGCAAAATTTCAACTAAATCGGAGCAAAAAATTGGCCTCTGTGGTCATATGAGTGTAAATCGGGCGAAAGCTATATATGGGAGCTATATCTAAATCTGAACCGATTTCAACCAAATTTGGCACGTATAGCTACAATGCTAATTATACTCCCTGTGCAAAATTTCAACTAAATCGGAGCAAAAAATTGGCCTCTGTGGTCATTTGAGTGTAAATCGGGCGAAAGCTATATATGGGAGCTATATCTAAATCTGAACCGATTTCAACCAAATTTGACACGCTTAGCTACAATGCTAATTCTACTGCCTGTGCAAAATTTCAACTAAATCGGAGCAAAAAATTGGCCTCTGTGGGCAAATGAGTGTAAATCGGGCGAAAGCTATATATGGGAGCTATATCTAAATCTGAACCGATTTCAACCAAATTTGACACGCATAACTACAATGCTAATTCTACTCCCTGTGCAAAATTTCAACTAAATCGGGGCAAAAAATTGGCCTCTGTGGGCAAATGAGTGTAAATCGGGCGAAAGCTATATATGGGAGCTATATCTAAATCTGAACCGATTTGGCTGATATTTTGCAAGTTTTTCGAGACTCATAAAATATTCGGATGTACGGAATTTGAGGAAGATCGGTTGATATACACGCCAATTATGACCAGATCGGTGAAAAATATATATGGCAGCTATATCTAAATCTGAACCGATTTTTCCAAAATCAATAGGGATCGTCTTTGAGCCGAAACAGGACCCTATACCAAATTTTAGGACAATCGGACTAAAACTGCGAGCTGTACTTTGCACACAAAAATACATCAACAGACAGACAGACGGACAGACAGACGGACATCGCTAAATCGACTCAGAATTTAATTCTAAGATGATCGGTATACTAAACGATGGGTCTCAGACTTTTCCTTCTTGGCGTTACATACAAATGCACAAACTTATTATACCCTGTGGTGAAGGGTATAAAAATTGACTCAAATGAACTTCCTGTGCAGTTAAAAAAAAGAACATCTTTGGCATTTTAGGAAGTGCTTTTAAAGTTGTGCCTTAAGAAGAACTTACAAATTTTTTTGCTGGGTAGTTAATTTGTTTTTGGCAAATTTGAGAAAATTTCTCAATTTAATAAAAAAAAAAAAAAAAAGATAAAACCCTTAAAAAAAGTGAACCCACCATGAAAGAAAACATTGATTTATTTTAATTAAAATATTTCAGTAAATGCAACATGATACAAATAAGTTAATACTTTTTGTCAAATTAAAAAAAATATATATATTAAAAATCATATTTTTTATATTGTTTAATAAAATTTCATATTTTGGAAGTAAAAATGGAATTAAAAATGGAAAAAAAATTAATACAAATTTACTTATTTATGAAACTTATGAACTCAATTTCAGCAAACTTCACCCATTGTGATAAATTTTAGTAAAATTGTGTACTTCATTTGTATATAAAATTAATGTAAGTAAGAAATTATTATAATAAAAAAAATTTCTCACATTTGGCAAAATTGAGTTAATTTTCAGGAACTAAAATAAAGTTTAATAGGTTACACGCACAGAAAAACCATGTTTGGACATGGTTGCCGCATCCATTTAATGCTTATATAGAGCATGTAATTGCCGCGAAAACCATGTATTTGGTCTTTGTAAAAATAGTTTTCGAGCGGAGAAAAATGTATGGTGGCAATAAGCATTTGAATGGTTCTCAAATACCGCAAACATGTTCTATCATTTAAGTGATAGAACTTGATAGTATTTCAGAAAAAATTATTAAAAATAATAAAACAACTATATATGGCAGGAAGTTCGCCCAGGCGGAATTTTATGTACCCTCCACCATGGATTGCGTGGAAACCTCAACGAAAGACTGTCATCCACAATCGAATTACTTGGGGTGTGGTAATACTTACCGATGGCAAGGTATCTTAAAAATTATTAACATCGTTTTTTAAATCGTTTAGAGAGCCAGAATTGGACCTAGTTAAGCATGGTTGTTGGACCGATATGGACCAATTCCTGCATGGTTGTTAGAGACCCTATACTAACATCACATACCAAATTTCAACCGAATCGGATGAATTTCGCTCTTCCAAGGGGCTCCGGAGGTCAAATATGGGGATCGGTTTATATGGAAGCTATATATAATTATGGACCGATGTGGACCAATTTTTTCATGGTTTCATGGATCGGATGAAATTTGCTTCTCTTAGTGGCTCCGTTTATATGAGGGTCCGTTTATATGGAGGCTATACGTAAAAGTGGACCGATATGGCCCAATAACAACTACTTGTGCCAAGTTTCAAGTCGATAGCTGTTTCGTTCGGAAGTTAGAGTCATTTCAACTGGCGGACCGGCATGCTTCGATCGACTCAGAATCCTATGGTGGAGGGTATAAAAATGATTGAAAATATTTAAAAACAAGTAAAGGGTGGTTAAAATTTCAAGGGCCGATGTTGATTTTGAATAAAACACAAACTATTTAGGAAATTATTGTAATTTTATTTTATTATGATATATTGGTATTACTCAATTATGTATGGAACAAAATATCGTCAAAATGGGCGCCGTGACCTCGGTGGCACACCTTCATCCGACGGTCCAAATTTTCGATGACGCTGATGCATAATGAAGGTTCTATACCGTTAATGTGCCGAATTATTTCATCCTTTAGTGCTTGAATTGTTGCTGGCTTATCGACGTACACCTTTTCTTTCAAATAACCCCAAAGAGAAAAGTCCAACGGTGTCAAATCACATGATCTTGGCGGCCAATTGACATCGCCATTACGTGAGATAACACGGCCATTGAATTTGTTGCGCAAAAGAGCCATTGTTTCGTTAGCTGTGTGGCAAGTGGCATCGTCCTGCAGAAACCACATATCGTCCACATCCATATCTTCCAATTCGGGCCATAAAATTTCGTTATCATCTCACGATAGCGAACACCATTCACAGTAACTGCCTGACCGGCCTCATTTTGGAAAAAATACGGCCCGATGATGCCGCCAGCCCATAAACCGCACCAAACAGTCACTCTTTGTGGGTGCATTGGTTTTTCGACAATCACTCTTGGATTATCATTCGCCCAAACGCGGCAATTCTGTTTATTGACGAATCCACTGAGGTGAAAATGTGCCTCATCACTGAAGTTGATTTTCTTCGAAAATTGATCATCCACTGTTGCCATTTCTTGGAACCATTTAACACGTTGTTGTATTTGTATCTCTCCATGGGTCAAATTGAGTAAGTCTGAAATAGAGAAATGTCAAATAAAATTCGGAAAAAACTTGGCGTTTAGGTGTGGTTCACATTCAACATCGGCCCTTACAATTTAACCAACCTTTAAATAAGGCTGAAAAGTCGGCCAGGAATTTTATGTAGCCTCCATCATGGATTGCGCACAAAGTTCCACTAAAGATTGTCAATTGCCCCAAAGCGTTCTTAAAATTGTCTACTAAATTGTAACTTAGTCCATATAGAGTCTTTGTTAAATAACAAGTATATACGGCCGTAAGTTCGGCCAGGCCGAAGCTTATGTACCCTCCATCATGGATTGCGTAGAAACTTTTTCTAAACACTGCCATCCACAATCGAATTACTTAAGTTGCGGTAACGCTTGCCGATGGCAAGGTATCTTAAAACCTCCTAACACCATCTTCTAAATTGTATGTAAGTCCATACGTGGTATATATTAAATCAAAAAAGATCGATCCAATACGTATATAATTCAGTTTGACAAAGTAGACATAAAATTTTGACAAAATTTTCTACAGAAATAAAATTTTAACAAAATTTTCTATAGAAATAAAATTTTCTATAGAAATAAAAATTTTGACAAAATTTTCTATGGAAAGAAAATTTTGATAAAAATTTCTACAGAAATAAAATTTTAACAAAATTTTCTATAGGAATAGACTTTTGACAAAATATTCTATAGAAATAAAATCTTGGTAGATTATTTTTGGCTCGAGTGGCAACCATGATTATGAACCGAATAAAATTTGAACAAAATTTTCTATAGAAATAAAATTTTGACAATGATGAAAATTTTATTGTGAACCGAATAAAATTTTAACAAAATTTTCTCTAGAAATAAAATTTTGACAAAATTTTCTATAGAAATAAAATTTTGACAAAATTTTCTATATAAATAAAATTTTGGTAGATTAATTTTGGCTCTAGTGGCAACCATGGTTATGAACCGATATGGACCAATTGTTGTATGGTTGTTAGCGACCATATACTAACACCACGTTCCTAATTTGAACCGGATCGGATGAATTTTGCTCCTCCAAGAGGCTCCGGAGGTCAAATCTGGAGAACGTTTTATATGGGGGCTATATATAATTATGGACCGATATGGACCAATTCTGGCACGGTTGTTACAGATCATATACTAACACCATGTTCAAAATTACAACCGGATTGGATGAAATTTGCTTCTCTTTGGGGCTTCGCAAGCCAAATCTGGAGATCGGTTTATATGGGGTCCATATATAATTATGGACCGATGTGGACCAATTTTTGCATGGTTATTAGAGACCATATACCAACATCATGTACCAAATTTCAGCCGGATCGGATGAAATTTGCTTCTCTTTGAGGCTCCGCAAGCCAAATCTGGGGATCGGTTTATATGGGGGCTATATATAATTATGGACCGATGTGCACCAATTTTTGCATGATTGTTAGAGACCATCTACCAACACCATGTACCAAATTTCAGCCGGATCGGATGAAATATGCTTCTCTTACAGGCTCCACAAGCCAAATCTGGGGATCGGTTTATATGGGGGCTATATATAATTATGGACCGATGTGGACCAATTTTTGCACGATTGTTAGAGACCATCTACCAACACCATGTACCAAATTTCAGCCGGATCGGATGAAATATGCTTCTCTTAGAGGCTCCACAAGCCAAATCTGGGGATCGGTTTATATGGGCGCTATATATAATTATGGACCGATGTGGACCAATTTTTGCATGATTGTTAGAGACCATCTACCAACACCATGTACCAGATTTCAGCCGGATCGGATGAAATATGCTTCTCTTAGAGGCTCCACAAGCCAAATCTGGGGATCGGTTTATATGGGGGCTATATATAATTATGGACCGATGTGGACCAATTTTTGCATGGTTGTTAGAGACCATATACCAACACCATATACCAAATTTTAGCCGGATCGGATGAAATATGCTTCTGTTAGAGGCTCCACAAGCCAAATCTGAGGGTCCCTTTATATGGGGGCTATACGTAAAAGTGGACCGATATGGCCCATTTTTAATACCATCCGACCTACATCGATAACAACTACTTGTGCCAATTTTCAAGTCGATAGCTTGTTTCGTTCGGAAGTTAGCGTGATTTCAACAGACGGACGGACGGACGGACGGACGGACGGACGGACGGACGGACGGACATGCTTAGATCGACTCAGAATTTCACCACGACCCAGAATATATATACTTTATGGGGTCTTAGAGCAATATTTCGATGTGTTACAAACGGAATGACAAAGTTAATACACCCCCATCCTATGATGGAGGGTATAAAAAGATCGATCCAATACGTATATAATTCAGTTTGACAAAGTAGACATAAAATTTTGACAAAATTTTCTACAGAAATAAAATTTTAACAAAATTTTCTATAGAAATAAAATTTTCTATAGAAATAAAAATTTTGACAAAATTTTCTATGGAAAGAAAATTTTGATAAAAATTTCTACAGAAATAAAATTTTAACAAAATTTTCTATAGGAATAGACTTTTGACAAAATATTCTATAGAAATAAAATCTTGGTAGATTATTTTTGGCTCGAGTGGCAACCATGATTATGAACCGAATAAAATTTGAACAAAATTTTCTATAGAAATAAAATTTTGACAATGATGAAAATTTTATTGTGAACCGAATAAAATTTTAACAAAATTTTCTCTAGAAATAAAATTTTGACAAAATTTTCTATAGAAATAAAATTTTGACAAAATTTTCTATATAAATAAAATTTTGGTAGATTAATTTTGGCTCTAGTGGCAACCATGGTTATGAACCGATATGGACCAATTGTTGTATGGTTGTTAGCGACCATTTACTAACACCACGTTCCTAATTTGAACCGGATCGGATGAATTTTGCTCCTCCAAGAGGCTCCGGAGGTCAAATCTGGAGAACGTTTTATATGGGGGCTATATATAATTATGGACCGATATGGACCAATTCTGGCACGGTTGTTACAGATCATATACTAACACCATGTTCAAAATTACAACCGGATTGGATGAAATTTGCTTCTCTTTGGGGCTTCGCAAGCCAAATCTGGAGATCGGTTTATATGGGGTCCATATATAATTATGGACCGATGTGGACCAATTTTTGCATGGTTATTAGAGACCATATACCAACATCATGTACCAAATTTCAGCCGGATCGGATGAAATTTGCTTCTCTTTGAGGCTCCGCAAGCCAAATCTGGGGATCGGTTTATATGGGGGCTATATATAATTATGGACCGATGTGCACCAATTTTTGCATGATTGTTAGAGACCATCTACCAACACCATGTACCAAATTTCAGCCGGATCGGATGAAATATGCTTCTCTTACAGGCTCCACAAGCCAAATCTGGGGATCGGTTTATATGGGGGCTATATATAATTATGGACCGATGTGGACCAATTTTTGCACGATTGTTAGAGACCATCTACCAACACCATGTACCAAATTTCAGCCGGATCGGATGAAATATGCTTCTCTTAGAGGCTCCACAAGCCAAATCTGGGGATCGGTTTATATGGGCGCTATATATAATTATGGACCGATGTGGACCAATTTTTGCATGATTGTTAGAGACCATCTACCAACACCATGTACCAGATTTCAGCCGGATCGGATGAAATATGCTTCTCTTAGAGGCTCCACAAGCCAAATCTGGGGATCGGTTTATATGGGGGCTATATATAATTATGGACCGATGTGGACCAATTTTTGCATGGTTGTTAGAGACCATATACCAACACCATATACCAAATTTTAGCCGGATCGGATGAAATATGCTTCTGTTAGAGGCTCCACAAGCCAAATCTGAGGGTCCCTTTATATGGGGGCTATACGTAAAAGTGGACCGATATGGCCCATTTTTAATACCATCCGACCTACATCGATAACAACTACTTGTGCCAATTTTCAAGTCGATAGCTTGTTTCGTTCGGAAGTTAGCGTGATTTCAACAGACGGACGGACGGACGGACGGACGGACGGACGGACGGACGGACGGACATGCTTAGATCGACTCAGAATTTCACCACGACCCAGAATATATATACTTTATGGGGTCTTAGAGCAATATTTCGATGTGTTACAAACGGAATGACAAAGTTAATACACCCCCATCCTATGATGGAGGGTATAAAAACCGAAGATTAAAATACTATAAGCCACTTTAATTCTTAATCGGTTTATATAGGGGTGACTATAATTATGAACCGATATGATCCAATATTCGCATGGTAACTGGAAGGCCAAATTCAACGCGACCCGATGGAATTTGTTCTCCAATAAGGCTCCAGAAGTAAAATCTTCCACGTCAACCGTATCAGATGAAATTTTATCATTTCATTTCACTAGGCTCCGGAGGTGAAATCCGGGGATGGGTTTATGTGGGGGCTATATATAGGAATATGGACTGAATTTGAGCAAGTTTTGTATGGTTGTTAGTAGTATCAGATGAAAATTATTAAAAATATTAAAAAAAAAATCAAAAGTCCATTAGTCGAACTTGAAGATTACAAAACATCGACTTTGACTCTCTTTGACACACAAAAAACATTTTTTGTGTTCAATCACGAAATTAATTGATCCAGTTAATTTTTAATTGAAATGTCTTCAATCACAAAAATGATTGTATCAATTAACAAGTATATACGGCCGTAAGTTCGGCCAGGCCGAATCTTATGTACCCTCCACCATGGATTGCGTAGAAACTTCTACGAAAGACTGTCATCGACAATCGAATTACGTGGGTTGTGGTATCTTAAAACTTCTTAACATCGTTTTCTAAATTGTGAGTTAGTCCATACGTGGTATATATTCGACAAAAAAGTTATGTATAGGTAAGTCTACAAAAAATGACAAATCGATATGGACTTTTGCACGGTACGTGGAGAGCCAGAATTTAAATATTGGGTTCGCTTATATGGGGGCTACAATTATGAACTTGATATGGACCAATTTTTGTGTGATTGGGGACCGATTTATCTGACGGCTATATATAACTATAGACCGATATGGACATAGTTAGGCATGGTTGTTAACGGCCATATACTAGCACAAGTACCAAATGTCAACTGACTCGTATGAAATTTGCTCCTCCAAAACCAAATCTCGGGATCGATTTATAGGATGGCTATATATGATTATGGACTGATATGGACCACTTTTGGCATAGTTGTTAAATATCATATACTACCACCACGTACCAACTTTCAACCAGATCGGACGAATTTTGCTTCTCCTAAAGGCACTGGAGGTCAAATCTAGGGATCGGTTTATATGGGGGCTATATATAATTATGGACTGATATGAACCAATTCCTGCATTGTTGTTGGATACCATATACTAACTTCAGGTACCAAATTTCAACCGAGTCGGATGAATTTTGCTCTTCCAAGAGGCTCCGTGGGTCAAATCTGGCGATCGGTTTATATAGGGCCTATATATAATTATGGACCGATTTCGGGCCATATATTAACACCACGTACCAAATTTCAACTGAATCAGATGAATTTTGGTCTTCCAAGAGGCTCCGGAGGTCAAATCTGGTGATCGGTTTATATGGGGGCTATATATAATTATGGACCGATGTGGACCAATTTTTGCATGGTCATTAGAGACCATATATTAACGCCATTGTACCAAATTTCAGCCGGATCGGATGAAATTTGCTTCTCTTAGGGGCTCCGCAAGCCAAATCGGGGGATCGGTTTATATGGGGGCTATATATAATTATGGACCGATGTGTACCAATTTTTACATGGTTGTTAGAGACCATATATTAACACCATGTACCAAATTTCAGCCGGATCGGATAAAATTTGCTTCTCTTAGAGGATTCGCAAGCCAAATTTGGGGGTCCGTTTATATGGGGGCTATACGTAAAAGTGGACCGATATGGCCCATTTGCAATACCATACGACCTACATCAATAACAACTACTTGTGCCAAGTTTCAAGTCGATAGCTTGTTTCGTTCGGAAGTTAGCGTGATTTCAACAGACGGACGGACGGACGAACGGACGGACGGACGGACATGCTCAGATCGACTCAGAATTTCACCACGACCCATAATATATATACTTTATGGGGTCTTAGAGCAATATTTCGATGTGTTACAAACGGAATGACAAAGTTAATATACCCCCCATCCTTTGGTGGAGGGTATAAAAAATCAAAAGTCGATTAGTCGAACTTGAAGATCGACTTTGACACTCTTTGACACACAAAAAAACCATTTTTGGTGTTCAATCACGAAATGAATTGATCCAGTTAATTTTTAATTGAAATGTCTTCAATCACAAAAATGATAGTATCAATTAAAAAATTAATTGAAAGCCAATTAATAAATTAATCGATCCAATTAAAAAATTACACCAAAAAAAATATCAATTAATTTGATTGTCAATACAATTAAAATTATGTTTAAATTTGAGCTAACAACGTAATTTGTAAATAAAATTACGATTTTAGTCACTTTAGCAAACAATTTTGTTATATCAACAAACATTTTGTTATATCAACAAAAATGTTGTTGAACTTAAAAATTTTCTGTAACAACAATTTATTGTTAGCTCAAAAATTATAATATTATTTTCTGTGTAATTGATGCAATTGATTATTGTGATTGATTTTTGTTTTAATTAAAAAAAATGTTGCATCAATTAAATTTTTAATTGAATGTTTTTTAAAACTCTATTAAGTGTTTAATTGGAAAATTTTTCGTGAAATCATATACAGAAAAGATTTCATGAAAATGTTTGATAGAAAATGATTACCCAGCAAAAACAAAATTTTACCAATCTATTATTGTTGATTTCCCTGGGACAGAGTCCGGAAACTCATTATCAAGCCAAGTTTTTGCTTCCACCGTATTTGTCCCCTTCAGAAAACAGTATTTTATCAAAACATGAAATTCCTTTTTTTCCATTTTTTTCACTATAACAAAAGTTGCTTCACAAAAGACGCTCTATCTCACAAACTAATTGACTTACAGACGTCAAATTTTGACATGAATCATTTGAAGGTTGGTACTATAGAAATATAATATGCATTTCATACTAGCGACGCCATCTATGTGTCAGACCGGGGACTTATCAGCCAACCTGTTATTTTTAGATTTTGACTTTAGAAAATCATTCGTTTGAAAATTTTAATACCGTAATTCCCGCTTAATTATCTCGCGGAACATACTCGTAGTAAACAAAATTGAGCAATTATCTGATTGGGGCATTTATTTGGCTCGCTTAACCATAAAAATATCCGTACAAAAAAATTCATTAATAATTATTCATATAACATTAAAAGTTCTCATTAAAATTCGAGATAGAAATTTTGAATATTTATCCAAAATATAGTTAACTTTAGAAAATCCTACAATATTTTCGTTTCAACTAAATGGAGACATATTACTAATTGGTTCTTTTTTTTTTTAAAGGATTTTCCTTTTTGCAGATGCCATATTTCCGTATGAAAGGAAAATCTTTCAAGATAATGACCAACAAACTCCACCAAACATATCCGGGAGTAAAAGCCTATGTTTTGATGGTTCCGGTCGTGTAAAGTAAGTGAAAAAAGCTTATGTTTTGATCATTTACTCTCTTCTAACCCAAACTAATGAGCGATGATTGTTCTGGGAACAAACGAAAAGAGGGAAATGCTCTTGGGACTCAAACTAAATCTCTTTCAAACAAAAAACAAACAACAAAAATACCCATTTCAAATGCAAAAGCATGACGGACCTTTACAGTAGCTTCGATGTGTGTGTGTGCTACTTTTTTCGATTTCGTTCACATGATTAAATCATGGGGGGGTTTTGCAAATGATTTTTTCACTTGACTGAATTGTTATTGTTGTTATCATCATCTACATCATCATTGGTTTTGTTTGTAGCTTTTATCATTGAAGTGAAATCCATGACACGTGACCATCAAAGCCCAAACAATAATGTAACGATTTTGTCACCATTTATAATGGGACAATAGCAATAACAACAACAACAACAACTGCAGAATCTAGAGAAAAAACACGTAATTATCCGTAAATACATAAATACGTGTTTATTTGTTAAACATCATCGTCAACCATGCCACATCACATCATCTCAGTGCCACAATTCACCCACCCCCTCTCTGTCACACTGCCATCTATTGAAATTCTCTGAAGCGTTGTCAGAGTTACAATCCCATTCTCACTCGTCCTTGTCATCGATGTCTTGGCGTACTTTTGTTGCTTCCTTCCTTCCTTCGATTTACAAAATTTTTATTTTCAAAAAAATAACGAGCACAAAATGTGTCTTTAGCCACTGGTGAGGGGGAGGGTGGGTTGATTTGAGATATGTGATGCTGGTTTTTTAGTTTTGCTTACGAGTACATGATTTGGTTTGAATCCCAACTTGTGTGCATTTCTAAACAATCATAAGGTGTTTTCGTTTTTCACACAGCACATACACGCACACACTGTCAGAGTTTAGCATAACGGATGTTAGCTTACATGGTTGGTCAGTGAGAGCATATGTTTTTGTTGTTGGCTTTGGTTTCGTTTCGTTGTATTGTGGTGTTTGCGTAGAGTTTGGCCCCAATTTTGTGTACTCCCTGCAAATGTTTTCTATCGAAAGTGTATCGAAGTAGTTTCACCCTGGAAGATAAAACTTTCATAGGCGATATCATTTTCTTATCGATTTACTGTCTCCGTTCGGGAACAAATGTCCCACTACGCGATAGTGTTCTCGGGGAATCGAACCAGTGACTAAAAGAAGTAAAACAAGTATATACGGCCGTAAGTTCGGCCAGGCCGAATCTTATGTACCCTCCACCATGGATTGCGTAGGAACTTCTACTAAAGGCTGTCATCCACAAACGAATTACTTGGGTTGCGATAACACTTGCCGATGGCAAGGTATCGTAAAACTTTTTAACACTGTCTGCTAAATTGTAAGTTAGTCCATAAGGGGTATATATTAAACAAAAAAAGGCCGATTAAATACGTATATAATTCAGTTTGACAAAATTTTCTATAGAAATAAAATGTTGACAAAATTTTCTATGGAAGTAAAATGTTGACAAAATTTTCTATAGCAATAAAATTTTGACAAAATTTTCTATAGAAATAAAATGTTGACAAAATTTTCTATAGAAATAAAATGTTGACAAAATGTTCTATAGAAATCAAATGTTGACAAAATTGTCTATAGAAATAAAATGTTGACAAAATTTTCTACAGAAATAAATTTTTTACAAAATTTTCTATAGAAATAAAATTTTGACAAAATTTTCTATGGAAATAAAATGTTGACAAACATTGCTATAGAAATAAACTTTTTACAAAACTTTCTATAGAAATTGACAAAACTTTCTATAGTAATAAAATTTGACAATTTTTACATGGCTGTTAGAGGCCATATACTAACGAAATGTACCAAATTTCAACCGCATCGGATGACTTTTGCTCCTCCAAGAGGCTCCGGAGGTCAAATCTGGGGATCGGTTTATATGGGAGCTATATATAATTATGGACCGATATGGACCAGTTTTTGCATGGTTGTTAGAGACCATATACTAACACCACGTACCAAATTTCAATCGGGTAGGATGAAGTTTGCTCCTCCAAGAGGCTCCGGAGGTCAAATCTGGGGATCGGTTTATATGGGAGCTATATATATTTATGGACCGATATGGACCAATTTTTGCATGGTTGTTAGAGACCGTATACTAACATCAGGTACCAAATTTCAACCGGATCGGATGAATTTTGCCCCTCCAAGAGGCTCCGGAGGTCAAATCTGGGGATCGGTTTATATGGGGGCTATATATAATTATGGACCGATATGGACCAATTTTTGCATGGTTGTTAGAGACCGTATACTTAGACCACGTACCAAATTTCAACCGGATCGGATGAATTTTGCTGCTCCGAAAGGCTCCGCAAGCCAAATTTGGGGATCGGTTTATATGGGGGCTATACGTAAACGTGGGCCGATATGGCCCATTTTCAATACCATCCGACCTACATCAATAACAACTACTTGTGCCAAGTTTCAAGTCGATAGCTAGTTTCGTTCGGAAGTTAGCGTGATTTCCACAGACGGACGGACAGCCGGACAGACGGACAGACGGACGGACGGACGGACATGCTTAGATCGACTCAGAATTTCACCACGACCCAGAATATATATACTTTATGGGGTCTTAGAGCAATATTTCGATGTGTTACAAACGGAATGACAAAGTTAATATACCCCCATCCTATGGTGGAGGGTATAAAAAGCGATAGTTATTTTTTAAAAAATAACAAGTAAGTAAAGTCGAAAGTCGGGCGGGGCCGACTATATTATACCCTAAACCACCATTACAGAATTAGTAATCATAAGCATTTGTGGGGTAACATATAGGTCTGGGAGATAAACCGCAGTTGCATATTTAAGAAAATTAAGGGGTACATGTCTATGGGTGCTTTGTGTCAATCTGACTATAGCTCATAGTCAATGTTGCCACGGAAAATGTTCGGTTTACCCTACAAGGACAAAACAAGTTCCCTACTTTCCCATACATTCCCAAACAATTTTCCCTACTATATTTTTCCTTAAATTTAAAAAATTTTACAAAACAAAAATGGTTCTAAGTACTTTATTATCTTAAAACATGAATGTGCAATGTATATAACTTAGAATATAAATTTGTATTACCACCACGGTTGCCACAGTTGGTAGAATTCTACCCAAATTAGTAATCTTTTTTGTTAAATCTCTATAAAAATAAAATTTTGGAAAAAGTTTCTATAAACAAATTTTTGTGAGAAATTTTTCTATAGAAATAAAATTTTGACAATAAATTCTATAGAAATAAAATTTTGAGAAAAAATTCCACAGAAATAAAATTTTGAGAAAATTTTTTATAGAAATAATATTTTGACAAAATGTTCTATAGAAATAAAATGTTGACAAAATTCTCTACAGGAATAAAGTTTACCACACATTGTTAAAGATCAAGCCTTGTCGGCTTCTAATTTCCTCCTCTAGAGCCACCAAAATGTAAAAATTATTACAAATTGTGTTGAGTGAAAATGTCCTACAGTGTGGCCCTACGTCCCTACAAGACGCTAAATATTAGAAAAACCCTACATATAGGGAATTTCGCCTACTTCTAGCAACACTGGCTGTGTTGATATTGCGCCTACGGAGTTAGTATGCCACTAATATTGAGCCCATTATTAAAAAAGAGAAAATCGTTAAATTAGTGTGAGTAATAAATGCAAATTTGTAAAAATCGAGCAATATTCTTATGTAAGAGCTACAAGTACGTCTAAGTACGATCGACTAGTACATCAAAATTTGAAATTTGAGTAGCATTGGTTAATAAATAAAAGTACTATGGCCAAATTTGGGAAAATCGAGCGATGCATATATATGGAAGCTATATGTAAATCTCAACCAATTTGCATAATATTTTGCGGGTTTGATTAATACCACAAAAGGTTATCTTGTGGAAGATTTGAGTAAGATCAGTTAAGAAATGAGGCCTGTATGATCAACATAAGGTTATTAGGGGCGAATTTTTCAAAATCGGGTGATACATATATGGGAGCTATATCTACATCTAAACCGATTTCGATGAAATTTTGCACATATAGTAAGTACTATAGAGGACTGGATCTAGCCAACTTTTAGTAAGATCGGTTAATAAATAAGGGTGCTATGGCCAAATTTGGGAAAATCGGGCAATAGATATATATGGGTGCTATATCTAAATCTGAACCGATTTCGATGATTTTTTGCACATATAGTTAGTGCTATAGAAGATTATATTTAGCCAACTTTGAGTAAGATCGGTTGATAAATAAAGGTTTTGTGGCCAAATTTAGGAAAATCGGGTGATACATATATATGAGAGCTATATCTAAATCTGAACCGATTTCGGTGATTTTTTGTACATATAGTTAGTGCTATAGAAGATTATATTTAGCAAACTTTGAGTAAGATCGGTTGATAAATAAAGGTTTTGTGGCCAAATTTGGGAAAATCGGGCGATACATATATATGAGAGCTATATGTAAATCTGAACCGAGTTGGATGAAATTTTGCAGACTTGAAGGGCGATGGAAAATATTACCTTTTGCCAAATTTGGTGACGATCCGTTAGAAAAAACGCGCAACGTGACCCCATTTGTCGAAATCGGGCGATACATATATATGGGAGCTATATCTAAATTCGAATCGATTTCTTCCAAATTCAATAGTGTTCGTCCTTGTGCCCAAAAAACTCCTTGTACCAAATTTCATCAAAATCGGTTAATAATTGCGACCGGAATCCTGTGAACAACAAATACATGGACAGACGGACGGACGGACACCAAGCGCTAGATCGACTCAGGAGGTGATTCTGAGTCGATCGGTATATATTTTATGGGGTCTAAAATCAATATTTCTGGTAGGCAAATTTGTTGGCCGATCAAACTTATTATACCCTGACCACTATGTGGTTTAGGGTATAAAAACTTTAAACCAAAGACGCTAAATCCTCAAAATAAGTCTTGGCCTATATTTGAAGCGTTTTTATCTTAAATCTAAAGTTTTAATATTTTGAAGCAACGACTATAAACTTTATTTTAATTAAAATTCCATTCTTTTAAAGAAATTTGTCCTTAATATTTTGTAAATTTCGCATCCTAAAATTTAGGTTGCGTACTCTTTAATATCACGTAAATATTTTTTTCAGTGTAGATTTAAAGTCTCATAGTTTCATAAATAACCCCTTATTTTAAAGAAACGCCATCTTTGCATCAAAATTAATACCAAAATCTTGAAAGGAAGGTCAAAGTCTTTGGATCTAAGTACACTTTATTTGAGTGTATTAAAATTTTTATGCAAAAAAAAAAATATTACCAATTTTTTTTTCAATTAAAATTTTAATTGAATGTTCAAAAAACTCAAGTAAACATTTTTTAATTCAACAATGTTCTAATTAAAATAAAATATATAAATAAAAATATAAAATAAAATAATAATAAAAATAAAAATACTTTTTATGATTAAAGAAATAAAAAATCTATAAAAAAATAATTGGATCAGGTAATTTCGAGATTGAAGATTCTGTGCAATTTAATGTAAAACTTTAACTTATCGATGTAAATTTGCACTTGGAATTCAAATAAATAAAAAATATATTCAAAATCATAATATAGCAAAAAATAATTTTGAAATTATAAAATTATGTGCAAAGTCCCACTGTGTTATATGCTAAGCTTCTGGTACCCATTTGTAATTTTGTTGTTGTTTATTTTTCATTGAATCGAATCGGCCTGGGATTTGGGTTTATTGTTCGACATCATTTCAACTGGAAAATTGCTGCTACTAGACTGAATTGAACTGGTATGAGTACTACCAACAGTGATGTTTCCATTGCTGGTGCTGCTATTGTTCTTGCAAGTCGGCTGTAACTTTAGTATTTTTTTTTGTATTTTAAAATCCTTAACAAGCAATAAATACACTTTAGGGATATATACGAACAGTAACAACAACAATAAAATTATAATAACACAAAGATACAAAAATATAGCAATTGATTTGTTTTTCATGAGACCATGAGAAAGGAAACGGAAATGGAAGGAGTGCACATACATACATATGCACATTCACATCAGAGAAAAATGGATAAAAAAATTATCAATACGAGGGATAGGTAAAAAAAGGGAGACAACAGAAAAGCTGAATGCACTTTCAACAGTCGTATGGTGTGGAAATTCAAAAACGCGGATTGAAAGGCCAATTGTCGAAAATGTCGATAAAATCCGTTGATTCCATCATGCACACAAAATTCCCCGTTTTCTGAAAAATTCCCAATTTGGGGGGAAAATCCCAATACAGGAAACACTGAAGGATTTATCTTCGATTTAGATCTAATTACATAGCACACAAAATTCCCCGTTTTCTGAAAAATTCCCAATTTGGGGGGAAAATCCCAATACAGGAAACACTGAAGGATTTATCTTCGATTTAGATCTAATTACATAGCCGAACTCCACATTTGAAATTAATTCGTATTTTTTATAAAAATGTGACACTTCTAGTGCAACCTTTTTAAAATAAATGTGCCAACTTTTATTGTGCCACAAGTGACATTTTTTGGTCAATTTTTACACATTCTCAAAGGTACCGCTGGCGTCAAAGGATTACCATCATTCCCTGCATTATGGGATACTTGTAAAAATCGACTGTGTCAAGTTTTTAACAATAGAAACGAGGGTAAATATCTATGAAGGAGGGATAACGAAATTATGGCATAACATTATTACTGTTACAATTAAACCCATAAATTCGATGCCAAAAAATAGTTTTCATTTATTATATATATATTTAGAAAAATCTCCTAATAACCCTCGTTAATAAAATTCTTCGAAGACAAATACACCCACTCAATATAACCCAATCGACCCAAGTGTTTTGTTACAGTTTCTCAAGTCCTGATGACTTGATGGTGGGTTTTTTGTGTGTGTCTGTTTCGTGTCTCCCTGCCTCCATTCCATCCATGAAGGAGGATATTTGTGTGTGTTTAACAACAGAATGGTGCTGTTTGTTGCAAAACGTTGGTGAAAACACGTATTTCTTTGGTTGACATCGAACAGCTTTTGGACATTGTCATCTTGTTGTTGTTTTAGTTGATATCGTAGGACTACAACAACACAAGAATGGAGCAAAGGAAAAAAATAGAAACATAAAACGAATGCTACCGCAGAACGTGACAGAAAACAAAAGAAGGCACTTTTGTAACATTTCTCCGGCATTCAACATTCAGCACGACCCATACTCTTAGTTGGTTGGAAAGTAACAAAGTTTCTGCATATTTTTTGTTGTTGTTTTTGGTTCCAACCAAACAATCATGAATACTAAAAAAGGACACGAAGTATGGAGGAGCAAAAAAAAAACGAAACAAATCTGCAGCACAGAGCTCAAGGACTAAATGAAAACAAGGAAGAGTAGAAAAAAAAATGAATCTGAACCCCCCTGGTAGCGAAAAGTTGCAACTTTAGCATCAGCATAATGTTTTCAGCCACAAAGAGAGAGATAAGGTTTAGGGATGTCATATGGGAATTAAAGAAGGTACAGGGATTTCAAGAGATGAACAAAATATATTTATGGAAAACAATACAATAAGAAGTTGGAATTTAGAAAACGGTTCTATCAAATATGATTTTTATACCCATATATTAACTTTGTCATTCCGTTTGTAACACATCGAAATATTGCTCTAAGACCCCATAAAGTATATATATTCTGGGTCGTGGTGAAATTCTGAGTCGATCTGAGCATGTCCGTCCGTCTGTTGAAATCACGCTTACTTCCGAACGAAACAAGCTATCGACTTGAAACTTGGCACAAGTAGTTGTTATTGATGTAGGTCGGATGGTATTGCAAATGGGCCATATCGGTCTACTTTTACGTATAGCCCCCATATAAACGGACTCCCAAATTTGGCTTGCGAGGCCTATAAGAGAAGCAAATTTCATCCGATCCGGCTGAAATTTGGTACATGGTGTTAGTATATGGTCTCTAACAACCATGCAAAAATTGGTCTGATATTCTAATCCATTATCGATAATCGACGAACCGAGTTCTCAACAACCACCGATCATCAAGGAACCGACTCCACCGTGGTACAATGGTTAGCATGTTCGCCTTGCATACACAAGGTCGTGGGTTCGATTCCTGCTTCGACCGAGCACCTAAAAGTTTTTCAGCGGTGGATTATCCCACCTCAGTAATGCTGGTGACATTTCTGAGGGTTTCAAAGCTTCTCTAAGTGGTTTCACTGCAATGTGGAACGCCGTTCGGACTCGGCTATAAAAAGGAGGTCCCATTGTCGTTGAGCTTAACATGGAATCGGGCAGCACTCAGTGATAAGAGAGAAGTTCACCACTGTGGTATCACAATGGACTGAAAAGTCTAAGTGAACCTGAAACATCGGGTTGCCACCTAACCTAAGAAACCGACACACTCATCAACGAATCGAATCTCTCATCAAATACCGATCATCAAGCAGTCGAAAAGTCGAAGTAATTACAACATGCCGATTATCTACGAACCGAATTCCTTCTTCAGCTCAGCGAAGATACCAGTTCCGTTTATCCAGCAATTGACTATATCCCAGGTGCTTGCTCCCATCAAATTTTGATCATGATGGAGAGATTGTCATATATCACCGAAGTAGATTATAGAATAGTTTTAATCAATAAAACCGAATTATTTAATATTTAACTCGAATGAGATATATTCGGAAGGTTTAGTGGGTCCTTAAGGGGACCTTGAAGGCAACAGAGTTTACCTCAGCCGACGAGATAACTACGTTACAATCTCATGGAGCTTGTGAACTCTGTTTTCCAAACCAAGGGAAACTTCGTCTTTGCAGATAATTTTATCCCAAATGACATCCCTAATAACGACTAGCAATGGCTTACTCAACCACACTAACGCACACACACACTCACCCTATGAATGACATTGTTGTTGTTGGCTTTTGTTGAACAAACTTTTCTAATGAGAAGTGGTAAGGAAGGAAGTCCTCGATTTTTTAGTGAATGGTTGGAATGTGTGCTTTTTTCCTGGTTACTTGTCATCATACTCAGCTCAGCGCACTTATTTATCCACAATAAAAATAACGATAATAATACTCAAATATCCTGTTGTCAGGATGCAGCAGTTTTTTTGTCGTTGTTTTTTGTCTTTAATAATCAGTGCGTGAGGTTGTGTTCGAAAACTGAAGAATGGCACTCACTCGGTGAATTCAATGAATGCGCCAAAGCATCCAGGTCCATTGTTGTTAGTTTGTTTTTTTTTTGTTATTCATATTAAAGGCATGTGCGGTGGCGTGTGGCCGATAGATAACAAGGTTGGTTGAGTGGGTTGCCTTTTAAATCTTCTGCCAATTGTTTGCCTTATCTTGAATCTATACCATGAGATGGGTTTTCGATATTTCTGATATGGATGTATTAACATATTAAATATTTAGCATAATTTATCCTTAAATATCAATCAACATAGAGATAATTTTCTTAGTTAATTTGCTGCAAAAAATGTTTAATGATCTGAGATTGCGCTTGTAAGGCTGATACAAGCTGATAGGAGTCATAATAAGTATTAAAAAGTAGGTAATAAATTTGTTAGGAAAATCAAAATTTATATTCAATTTAAAGAAACAAATACGTCCGAATCTTAAATACCCACTACAACGAATCAAGGTTAGATTATGTTGTAGAGGATGACATCAAATTTGTGTTGAATTGATGTCCACTTAGACCAATTTACATAGGTCCATTGTGATTCCTCGATGTGATTTTTCCATCTTCTTCCTACCGATGCGGTCCCATTTGGAATAGTCCCAGAACTTCCACCTGCTCGTTTTCTTTAAAAGAAATCTTAGAACAACCAACCAGAAGCCCTGATGAATGTAACAGGTTGGCTGATAAGTCCCCGGTCTAACAAAGAAAAAACAATTTTTGGCAAAATTCGTTTTTATTATTCAACATAGTTCCTTCAAGAGCGATACAACGATTATATTAACGACCTTCCAATTTGTTGATACCATTTTGGTAGTACTCCTTCGGTTTTGCCTCAAAATAGGCCTCAGTTTCGGCGATCACCTCTTCATTGCAGCCAAATGTTTTCCCTGCGAGCATCCTTTTGAGGTCTGAGACCAAGAAAAAGTCGTTGGGGCCAGATCTGGTGGGTGGGGAAGCAATTCGAAGACCAATTCATAAATTTTTGGCATCGTTCTCAATGACTTGTGGCACGGTGCGTTGTCTTGGTGGAACAACATTTTTTTCTTCTTCATATGGGGCCGTTTTGCCGCGATTTCGACCTTCAAACGCTCCAATAACGCCATATAATAGTCACTGTTGATGGTTTTTTCCCTTCTCAAGATAATCGATAAAAATTATTCCATGCGCATCCCAAAAAACAGAGGCCATTACTTTGCCACCGGACTTTTGAGTCTTTCCACGCTTCGGAGACGGTTCACCTGTCGCTGTCCACTCAGCCGACTGTCGATTGGACTCAGGAGTGTAGTGATGGAGCCATGTTTCATCCATTGTCACATATCGACGGAAAAACTCGGGTGTATTACGAGTTAACAGCTGCAGACACCGCTCAGAATCATCAACACGTTGTTGTTTTTGGTCAAATGTGAGCTCGCGCGGCACACATTGTGCACAGAGCTTCCGCATATCCAAATATTGATGAATGATATGACCAACACGTTCCTTTGATATCTTTAAGGCCTCTGCTACCTCGATCAACTTCATTTTACGGTCATTCAAAATAATTTTGTGGATTTTTTTGGTGTTTTCGTCGATAACCACCTCTTTCGGGCGTCCACTGCGTTCACCGTCCTCCGTGCTCATTTCACCACGCTTGAATTTTGCATACCAATCAATTATTGTTGATTTCCCTGGGGCAGAGTCCGGAAACTCATTATCAAGCCAAGTTTTTGCTTCCACCGTATTTTTCCCCTTCAGAAAACAGTATTTTATCAAAACACGAAATTCTTTTTTCTCCATTTTTTTCCACACTAACAAAACTTGCTTCACAAAAGACGCTCTATGGTACTATATAAAAATAATATGCATTTAATACTAGCGACGCCATCTATGCCCCAGACCGGGGACTTATCAGCCAACCTGTTATGTATGTTCCTTAAGCTGCACTCCCGCAGATCAGTGAGATCCTGAAAGAAAAAGGGGCCCAGTATCTTATTTCTTCTCCTCCTTAGCCAGCACATCCGCTTCCACATTTCCTATTATCCCACAGTGCCCAGGTACCC
Source organism: Haematobia irritans (assembly GCF_050003625.1). Taxonomy (NCBI): domain Eukaryota; kingdom Metazoa; phylum Arthropoda; class Insecta; order Diptera; family Muscidae; genus Haematobia; species Haematobia irritans. Next base: position 218,160,204 of record NC_134398.1, on the reverse strand, counting down.
AGCACATAGTTATAATATGCTGTTCAGTGAGAACCTTGAGTTCTCTACGACAGCGGCTGACTACCTTTGAACTTATGTCAGCACTGCACAATGCTTTTATAGATGATATCGCTACTGAATAACGGCCTCATCAACAGCGACTCAACAGCCTTTGTGATCGCAGAAATCTTAGCCTGAAAAATACTGCAATCACTATCCAGCGTGTAAGACTTCCTTATTCCCAGTTCACTGCAATAGATTCCACTGTCCGTTCCTTCCTCCATCTTCGATTCGTCCGTATCTCGTTTTCTTTAAAAGAAATCTTAGAACAACCAACCAGAAGTCCTGATGAATGTATGTATATTCCTTAAGCTGCACTCCCGCAGATCAGTGAGAGCGTAAAAGAAAAAGGAGCCCAGTATCTTGTTTCTTCTAAAGGGTAATGCTGGACACTGGCACAGGAAGTGGTACGAGTCCTCCGTAACTTTCGGGTCCAGGCACCATCTACAGATATCATCATCTTTAAGGCCTATTCTTACCATGTGTTTCCCAAGTGTGTTATGTCCTATTATGATGCAAATCAATGGCCGCAATTCCTCTCTGTTCATCGACATTACAATTTCGGAGTTCCTTCGGTTCTTTTCGTCCCTATCAACTTGGTTTGCTCGCAACCATCCGAAGAAATCCAGCGTTTTCGCCATAGTTCATCATATTTGACCTCTATCCTGTAATGATAAGAAGATAGTGGAGGAAAAACGTCTGCTAGAACATTATTCGTTCCACGAGCGCCCTCCTTAGCCAACACATCCGCTTCCTCATTTCCTATTATCCCACAGTGTCCAGGTACCCAGCACAGAGTTATATTATGCTGTTCAGTGAGAACCTTGAGTTCTCTACGACAGCGGCTAACTACTTTTGACTTTATGTCAGCACTGTACAATGCTTTTATAGCTGCCTGACTGGTGATGAAGAAGCTGATATCGCTTCTGAATAACTGCCTCATCAACAGCGACTCAGCAGCCTTTGTGATCGCAGAAATTTTAGCCTGAAAAATACTGCAATCACTATCCAGAATCCTTTATTCCCAGTTCACTGCAATAAGTTCCACTGCCCGTTCCTTCCTCCAATCTTTAATTCGTCCGTATACATGTTTAGAGTTCCGAAGGGTATCCTCCTGCCTTCCCACTCCTCTATACATGGTATAATGTGTGCAGGTTGGTGATGATAAACATGCACCGTGACCATATGGTCCGTCTCTTTATAATGCCCGGCAAGAATTTCCAAGCTCTTAAGTCTCATAAGTGTCATCTCTGCTCTCTTCCTTATGTGTAAATCGAGTGGGATAACTCCCATTGGTACCTCCAACGCGGCAGTGGCTGTGGTCCTTATAGCGCCTGTAATATAAATAAGTGCAGTCCTATTTATTCTCGACATATGATTTTGGTGTCTCACGATTGTCCAACAAACATGACAATCATATGTGGCCACAGGTCTTACAACCGCGGTATAAATCCACCCAAAAAGAGAAGGCCTAATTCCCCATCTTTGCCCGACCAATTTCTGACACGAGTATAATGTCGCATAGGCCCTCTTTATGCGATCCGCAGTATTCTCCATCCAGCTCAGTTTGGAATCCAAAAGAACTCCCAAGTACCTTGCTGATTTGGAGAGGCTGAACTTCGTGCCCTGGAATTCAGGAGACTTGTAACCGATAACTTTCTCCTCCTGGTATTAGCTCTGTCTATCCAGGGTTCACCCTTAATTCGCATCTCCGTGTCCACTCCGAAAGATACTGCAAAGACCCGCTCAGCACATCCGAAATAGAATCCAGGAATTTTTCCGATACCATTATCACAATATCATCCGCGTATGCCACCTTGATACCCATACTGGTCAGCCCAATCAAAACCTCGTTCACCACCAATAGCCACAGTAAAGGTGATATTGGCAATCCTCTAGTGGTCCTAGCCCTCCTTGTGGAGTTCGTCCGCTTACCCACAACGTCAATTACAAAATTATTGATACTATTAATTTCTATGATTGATTTTGCTTTCAATTAAATAAATTGTTGAATTTATTACATTTTTAATTGAATATTTTTTAGAACTCAATTAAGACTTTAATTGGAAAAAAATTTGTTATTTTTTCTGTGAAGGCGATACCTAACCATAGACCGTTACAAACCATATTCGACACACTTATACCTTCAAATTTTGAATTACAGGCAAATCGGTTTTGAATTTCAGACAAATCGGATAGGAATTCGAATATCTAGACGTCCAAGAAGAGATTGGGCTATATGGGGGCTATATCAAAACGTGGACTGAATCCCAACATATTCGGCGTACTTATGAGTGGACCCCAAAATAACACTCGATTTTGAATTTAAAGCAAATCGGATAGAAATTCGAATATCTAGACGCCCAAGTCGGGCTATATGGGGCCATATGAAAACGTGGACCGAATCACACCATATTCGGCGTACTTATGCGTGGTCACAAAATACCTCTATTTTTTGAATTTCAATTCATTACACCTATTTGAATTTCAGGCAAATCGGACAAAAATTGCGGTGTCTAGGAGCCCAAGAAGGCAAATCAATTTTGAATTTCAGGCAAATCGGACAAAAATTGCGGTATCTAGGAGCCCAAGAAGGCAAATCCATCGGCACCATATTCGGCGTATTTATGTGTGGACCTAAAATACCTTTAAATTTTGAATTACAGGCAAATCGGATAAGTATATCGGTGTTTAGAACCCGAAGAAGTCAAATCGGGCGATCGGTCTAACACTATCCCAGCAAACATACTTGTAAGTTGTTCCATAAACATTTCTTTTAAAGTGCATCCCGCAATCCCCAATCAATTTTTTCCACTTCCGATGTAGTACTTTGGGACAAGTATTAGAAAGTAAGAAATTAGGCTATTTTAAGGGAAAATTTAAATTTTGGACAATTAAAATAGATAATCAATAAAAAAAATTAAAAAATAATAAAAATAATAAAATAAATAATAATAATAAAAATTAAATTTCATCGCTGGGATATGGCGTTTGACTTTTTCTGTGCCGTTTGACTATTTCACTTCCATGGAAGTTCTTTTGAGAAGGTTTTGTAAATTACGATAGTGTTAGACCAGCGGTTTGGAAATGACAGCAACCTGAAATTGGCCCTAAAAGGCCAATATTTCTTAAAGTACAAAATTTGGATTTTCATTTCGAAAACGATTTCTTCATATTAATCATTATTGCTGGAAAAGTAGACGACAGAGAGAGAGAGAGAGAAGTAGGAGTTTCTGAACAGCTCTAAAAACTATCGTCATGGGTGTCAAAAATTCTTCAAAAAATGCCAAAATAGTTGATGGATATGTTGGGCCTTAAGTCTTTGTTGTTTTTATCAAATTAGCCCCTTACCATCATGATATTTTTCATTTCCTTTTTCGAATGTTCGAATATTTATTTTTCCTTATGCCTTTGACCACAAAAATATTTATATAAGCATTTAGAAAACACAAAGCCTTCATGAAAAAAAAAAATTGAAATTTGCCCCTCTTGCTCATTTGTATTTATTTTCACATATTTGTTTGCATATAAAAATTCCACCATAAAATCTAAATATTTATTTTTAATTTTTATTATTTTTATATCCCTCCCCTGTACAATACTAGGCTAGGTTAACCACACAGCCTTTCTATCTCTGTGTTAATATTCAAAAGGCATTTTCCTAATTCCTAAGGAAATAAAAACAAACCCACAAACAAAATGCACTCTAAGATTTTTGAGACTATATAATCCCTTGAATAAATATTTCACAAAAATATATTCAAAAATTCTGCTGGCAAAAACTACCTGATTTCAAAGAATGATGAATAACCATAAACGTAACGTATGATGGACATACAAAATGAGTGATCACAAAAGGAAATTTCATTTATATTTGCCCACCAGATTGAGTGGCCATTATTTCTTTTTTGAATTGTGTTGGCGTTGAAACAGCAGCCAAAAATTTGTTAACAATTTTTTTCTTTTGCTGTGTTTATACACAACATTTGTATAAGCAGATTTTTGTTTCTTGTATAAACAATCAGATTTAAAATTATTTAAATAACAAAAATAATTTTGTAAATAAAATTAGGGGGAGAGGGGGATTGTGTGAGCGAGTGTGTGTTTATTTAACATGTAAAAGGCCAAAAAATAGGATTTTTCCGGTCACCACGATGGTTTGAGTTTGTCGATTTGATGAGATTAGCAAAAATTATGAACCTTACACTAATAGAAACAAATATACAGCAGTAAGTTCGGCCAGGCCGAATCTTATGTATCCTCCACCATGGATTGCGTAGAAATCCACAATTAAATTACTTGGGTTGCGGCCGATGGCAAGGCATCTTAAAAATTCTTAACATCATCTTCTAAATTGTAAGTTAGTCCATGCGGGATATATAGTAGACAACAAAAAGGTCGATTAAATACGTTTATATTCAGTTCTTGACCGGTATATATAGGGAAGAAATAATTACTAACCGATATGAACTTTTGTGCGGTAATTATATAAATATGGGGTCTACATACAATTATGAACACGAGTACCGAGATCAATTAATTTTTTAATTGGATCAATTAATTTTTATACCCTCCTTCATAGGATGGGGGTATATTAACTTTGTCTTTCCGTTTGTAACACATCGAAATATTGCTCTAAGACCCCATAAAGTATATATATTCTGGGTCGTGGTGAAATTCTGAGTCGATCTAAGCATGTCCGTCCGTCCATCTGTTGAAATCACGCTAACTTCCGAACGAAACAAGCTATCGACTTGAAACTTGGCACAAGTAGTTTTTATCGATATAGGTCGGATGGTATTGAAAATGGGCCATATCGGTCCACTTTTACGTATAGCCTCCATATAAAAGGACCCTCAGATTTGGTTTGTGGAGCCCCTAACAGGAGCATATTTCATCCGATCCGGCTGAAATTTGGTACATGGTGTTGGTATATGGTTTCTAACAACCATGCAAAAATTGGTCCACATCGGTCCATAATTATATATAGCTCCAATATAAACCGATCCCCAGATTTGGCTTGCGGAGCCTCAAAGGGAAGAAAATTTCATCCGATCCGGTTGAAATTTGGTACATGATGTTGATATATGGTCTCTAACAACCATGCAAAAATTGGTCCATATCGGTCCTTAATTATATAAAGCCCCATATAAACCGATCCCCAGATTTGGCTTGTGGAGCCTCTAAGAGAAGCATATTTCAACCGATCCGGCTGAAATTTAGTACATGGTGTTGGTATATGGTCTCTAACAATCATGCAAAAATTGGTCCACATCGGTCCATAATTATATATAGCCCCCCATATAAACCGATCCCCAGATTTGGCTTGCGGAGCCTCAAAGGGAAGAAAATTTCATCCGATCCGGCTGAAATTTGGTACATGATGTTGATATATGGTCTCTAACAACCATGCAAAAATTGGTCCATATCGGTCCTTAATTATATAAAGCCCCATATAAACCGATCCCCAGATTTGGCTTGTGGAGCCTCTAAGAGAAGCATATTTCAACCGATCCGGCTGAAATTTGGTACATGGGGTTGGTATATGGTCTCTAACAATCATGCAAAAATTGGTCCACATCGGTCCATTATTATATATAGCCCCCCATATAAACCGATCCCCAGATTTGGCTTGCGGAGCCTCAAAGAGAAGCAAATTTCATCCGATCCGGCTGAAATTTGGTACATGATGTTGGTATATGGTCTCTAACAACCATGCAAAAATTGGTCCACATCGGTCCATAATTATATATAGACCCCATATAAACCGATCTCCAGATTTGGCTTGCGAAGCCTCAAAGAGAAGCAAATTGCATCCGATCCGGCTGAAATTTGGTACATGGTATTGGTATATGGTCTCTAACAACCGTGCAAAAATTGGTCCACATCGGTCCATAATTATATATAGCGCCCATATAAACCGATCCCCAAATTTGGGTTGCGGAGCCTCAAAGAGAAGCAAATTTCATCCAATCCGGTTGTAATTTGGAACATGGTGTTAGTATATGATCTTTAACAACCGTGCCAGAATTGGTCCATAATTATATAATAGGCCCCATATAAAACGTTCTCCAGATTTGACCTCCGAAGCCTCGTGGAGGAGCAAAATTCATCCGATCCGGTTCAAATTAGGAACGTGGTCTTAGTATATGGTCGCTAAGGACCATACCAAAATTGGTCCAATCACACAAAAATTGGTCCATATGGGTTCATAATCATGGTTTCCACTAGAGCCAAAAATAATCTACCAAAATTTTATTTCTATAGAAAATTTTGTACAAATTTTATTTCTATAGAAAATTTTGTCAAAATTTTATTTCTAGAGAAAATTTTGTTTAAATTTTATTCCGTTCATAATAAAATTTTCATCATTGCCAAGATTTTATTTCTATAGAAAATTTTGTTAAAATTTTATTTCTGTAGAAATTTTTGTCAAAATTTTCTTTCTATAGAAAACTAGCGTAACCCGGCCCGCTTCGCTGCGCCTTCCGAAGCGTATTTGGAGGAACATTTTGCGTTAACTTAGTCAACTATATCCTTCGTGCTGAAAACAAATTCGAAAAGATTTGAATTCTTTTAAACAAATCGGACTACTTGATTTTTCGTTTATAGGTACAAATACGGCGGGAGAGGGTGTACCTTCTTCTATATTTCTTGTGAATTTTAAGTGTGGTTTGTCAAGGAAAGGTATCCTTCTCCTCAACATATCTGAAAATTAAGCATTATATTATAATAACATACAAAGAATTACTGTTTCCCATCCAATAAATCGGAAAAGGCAAAAGTAGTAAAAAATTTTACCACATTAACATTTGCTAAAATGTTGGAAAATAATGCACCCTCTACGTTGGCTGCCAATTTCATGTAAATTTAAGTTCTTTACTAAAAAGAAGTCTGGCAGAAGCCTGTGCAAAAATCATAAAATTATGTACCGAGTTCCCATTTACGGACAACCCTCTACTTTCAACTTAAGAAAAAACAAGTATATACGGCCGTAAGTTCGGCCAGGCCGAAACTTATGTACCCTCCATCATGGATTGCGTAGAAACTTCTTCTAAACACTGCCATCCACAATCGAATTACTTAAGTTGCGGTAACGCTTGCCGATGGCAAAGTATCTTAAAACCTCCTAACACCATCTTCTAAATTGTATGTAAGTCCATACGTGGTATATATTAAATCAAAAAAGATCGATCCAATACCTATATAATTCAGTTTGACAAAGTAGACATAAAATTTTGACAAAATTTTCTACAGAAATAAAATTTTAATAAAATTGTCTATAGAAATAAAATTTTCAAAAAATTTCCTATAGAAATAAAAATTTTCCCAAAAATTTCCATAGAAAGAAAATGTTCACAAAATTTCTACAAAAATAAAATTTTGACAAAAATTTCTACAAAATTTTCTATAGAAATAAAATCTTGGTAGATTATTTTTGGCTTGAGTAGCAACCATGATTATGAACCGAATAAAATTTGAAAAAAAAAATTCTATACAAATAAAATTTTGACAAAATTTTCTATAGAAATAAAATTTTGACAATGAACCGATATGGACCAATTTTTGTGTGCTTGGACCCATTTTGGTATGGTTGTTAGAGACCATATACTAACACCACGTTCCTAATTTGAACCGGATCGGATGAATTTTGCTCCTCCAAGAGGCTCCGGAGGTCAAATCTGGAGAACGTTTTATATGGGGGCTATATATAATTATGGACCGATATGGAACAATTCTGGCACGGTTGTTAAAGATCATATACTAACACCATGTTCCAAATTACAACCGGATTGGATGAAATTTGCTTCTCTTGGAGAATTCGCAAGCCAAATCTGGGGATCGGTTTATATGGGGGCTATACATAATTATGAACCGATGTGGACCAATTTTTGCATGGTTGTTAGAGACCATATACCAATATCATGTACCAAATTTCAGGGGGATCGGATGAAATTTGCTTCTCTTTGAGGCTCCGCAACCCAAATCTGGGGATCGGTTTATATGGGCGCTATATATAATTATGGACCGATGTGGACCAATTTTTGCACGGTTGTTAGAGACCATATACCAATACCATGTACCAAATTTCAGCCGGATCGGATGCAATTTGCTTCTCTTTGAGGCTCCACAAGCCAAATCTGGGGATCGGTTTATATGGGGGCTATATATAATTATGGACCGATGTGGACCAATTTTTGCATGATTGTTAGAGACCATATACCAACACCATGTGCCAAATTTCAGCCGGATCGAATGAAATATGCTTCTCTTAGAGGCTCCACAAGCCAAATCTGGGGATCGGTTTATATGGGTGCTATATATAATTATGGACCGATATGGACCAATTTTTGCATGGTTGTTAGAGGCCATATACCAACACCATGTACCAAATTTCAGCCGGATCGGATGAAATTTGCTTCTCTTTTAGGCTACGCAAGCCAAATCTGGGGATCGGTTTATATGGGGGCTATATATAATTATGGGCCGATGTGAACCAATTTTTACATGGTTGTTAGAGACCATATACCAACACCATATACCAAATTTCAGCCGGATCGGATGAAATATGCTTCTGTTAGAAGCTCCACAAGCCAAATCTGAGAGTCCCTTTATATGGGGGCTATACGTAAAAGTGGACCGATATGGCCCATTTTCAATACCATCCGACCTACATCGATAACAACTACTTGTGCCAAGTTTCAAGTCGATAGCTTGTTTCGTTCGGAAGTTAGCGTGATTTCAACAGACGGACGGACGGACGGACGGACGGACGGACGGACGGACGGACGGACGGACGGACGGACGGACATGCTTAGATCGACTCAGAATTTCACCACGACCCAGAATATATATACTTTATGGGGTCTTAGAGCAATATTTCGATGTGTTACAAACGGAATGACAAAGTTAATATACCCCCATCCTATGATGGAGGGTATAAAAAACGGACAAAAGGGAACCTTCTCTTTACTAATAAGAAGTCTGGAAGAAAGAAGCCTGTGGAAAAATCATAAAATTATATACCGAGTTCTCATTTACGGACAACCCTCCACTTTCAATTTAAGAGAAAAAACCGACAAAAGGGAACTCTCTCCCCACCTTCGCTCCACTCTGACCTGATATCGGACTATCACGTACCCTATATTAATTTCGCAACTACTCAATGGTCCCTATAAATTCTATCGAAGTAAATCGACAAAGTTTATTTCAATTTTCCCCTTCCCCAACCAGATATCGAAAAATCATATATTAATTTAAAAATCATGTATAAATTTCATCACCTCCTCCCACGTTCCCTGTAAATTTCAAGTAGATCGGAGATGTTTAATTTTTGCTCTATTGTTTTAAAGGGACGTCACTTTTCCCGATACAATATCGACAAACACCGTAGTGAATAGCACCCCTAACCTTCCCTGAAAATTCTTGAAACTTTCCTTCAAGTGTGGGGCAATGAAGGTTGCCTCTTCATTTATAACATTTTCCCCCGCTTCCTTTGTAAATTTCAAGAAAACTTAAATTTTTTTATATTTCATGTTAGCCTGATACCGAAACAGGCAATTGACGTCCAAATGCATTATATCTAATTATACAATTATTTTTCGAGCTTTATGGACAGATATAGATTAAGGAACATGGTTAATAGAGCCATTTTTTTGCAGTTTTAGAGGAGGACCTCCTCCCCGACCAAATGTCGAAAAGCGTATCTTTTGTAAACGTCCCAGAAAATGTCAAGCAAATTATAAGCCTAAAGGGGCGGCCTCTCTTCCGTCCAAAAATCACAAATTCAGATATCAACTATTACGGTTGACAGAGGTTACGATCTCTCCCCAGTCCTCTGTAAATTTCAAGTAACTCGGTAAAGTTTAATTGTTTCTCTGTATGTACTTAAGAGAAGCGGATGTCTCCCTATGCCCTTGTATTTTTATTAAAAAATCAGGAACCTGATATAAATTTCATAACCTCACCCATTTTTCCGTAAAATTTCAGTCGGGGGAGTTTAGTTTTGTTTTCACTGTACTTTAAAAAAAGTCGGGCAAAGGGGAGGTCCCCCTCCCCGACCAAATACCGAAAAATAATGTAGCGGATTTTTGTCTTGATGCCAACCCCAACATTCAATGAAAATTTCAAGCAAATCGCATAATTTTGTTCCAAGTTTCAAAAAGTAGGGCAAGGGGGAGGTCCACCTCCCCATCCACATATGAAATCATCAGGTACCCCATATTAATTCCATAACCTCACCACATGTTTTCTGTAAATCTCAGATAATTTAGAGAATTTTAGTTTTTTCACAGTACTTTAAAAAAGTCGAACAAAGGGGAGGCCCCCCTCCGCCGCCAAATATCGAAATAAAAAGTAGCGGATCTTTGTCTAGATGCCAACCCCAATCTTCAATGAAAATTTCAAGCAAATCGGTCAACTTTGGTCTAATTTTCAAAAAGTCGGACAAAGGGGAGGTTCCTCTCCGCGACCATATGTCAAAAAATGAGGTACCCTATTTTCAGCACATGAGTGCCCCCCACGATCTCTGAAAGTTTCAAGTAAATCGGTTCAGCCGTTTTCGCGCCAACCCGGAACATACAAATAAACAAACAAATAAACAAACATAATTTGAATTTTATATATATAGATTTTGTCAAAATGTTTATTTCTATAGAAAATTTTGTCAAAATGTTTATTTCTATAGAAAATTTTGTTAAAATTTTATTTCTGTAGAAAATTTTGTCAAAACTGAATTATATACGTATTGGATCGATCTTTTTTGATTTAATATATACCACGTATAGACTTACATACAATTTAGAAGATGGTGTTAGGAGGTTTTAAGATACCTTGCCATCGGCAAGCGTTACCTCAACTTAAGTAATTCGATTATGGAATTCAGTGTTTAGAAGAAGTTTCTACGCAATCCATGATGGAGGGTACATAAGCTTCGGCCTGGCTGAACTTACGGCCGTATATACTTGTTTTAATTCATACATCATTTCCGTGATTGAAGATATTTCAATTAAAAGATTAATTGGATCATTTAATTTGTTTTATTGACTTTCAATTAATGTGTTAATTGATGCTATCATTTCTGTGATTGATGACATTTCAATTAAAAAATTAATTGGATCAATTAATTTCGTGAATGATTTTTTTTTGTGTGTAAATTAAATCCTACACACAAAAATTATTTGGTTTTTGTCTTCAATCACGACATTAATTGACCCAAATTATTTTTTAATTGAAATGTCTTCAATCGCAGTCAATCAATCATCAAAGTCAATTAAAAAATTATTTGATCCAATTAAAAAATTAATTGATAATTTCGTGATTGAAAGCAAAAAAAAAATATTTTTGTGTGTAGCATTTAATTTACTAACCAAAAATTATTTTATTTTTGGGGAAAATTTTATGTCGAAAAGTTTATAATTAACCCTTTCGACCCTAAAGTTGCCTGTGGGCAACTTTTTGTGTTTTGAGACTCACTGTCAGCGTTGTTTTTGTTCATAAAACTGTAACGGTATCGAAAGCTACAAGCGTTTTCTTCAAGTTGAATGAAAAATCAGCTAATTTGGTTGTCAATTAGCAAAAATTTTTTTCATTAATACGCACGTACCTCAAGAAAAAAATATTTGAGAATTCAAAAAGAGGTTTTTGTACATGGGACTTTTTTAAAAAATTACAACTAAAATGTTGAAAGTTTTTATTAAATCTATTGTAGTACATGTCAAATAAAATATTTCTGGAAGTCAAATCTTAGGATTGCAAAAAAACAACAGATGGGAAATTTTTAAAATTGAAAAGTTGCCTGTGGGCAACTTTGGGCAATTGTGGTAGTAAAATTACATATTTTTGAACATAAGACCTGGAGAAAAAAGGTTTGAAAAACAATGATTTTGAAAAAATTTTGAACTTCAATTGGGATGTCCCAGTGACGAGAAATGCGGCGATGATGTGGAAAACATATCTGCAGTGCAGTGGGGAATTTGGAAGGAATCGTAAAAAGGGAGGAAACCACTTCTTGGCAACATGCTAGTGGATAAGCACGAATATTGACGCTTTATAATACTTTGGTTTTTTTACACCGCCAGTTAAATTGACATGGGTTAAAAAAAAAAACAAAACATTTTCGTGAGTCACGCGTGATTCACGTGAAGCCGTGAATGAAATTTAAACGAAATCTCGTGAATGAAATTTAAACGAAACCTCGTGAATGTGCGTGAACGGGATTAAAGGAAAATGTGTGGCGCTTGAGCGTGAGTAAAAATCAAATTGTGTTCGTGATTGTGAGTGAGTAAACTTTCTCCGAAATCACGCTCCCGATAAAAATTTACTTTCACGATCCAACCCACGCTCACGATCCAACTCACGCTCAAGATAAAATTCACGTTAACAATAAAATTCATATCCACGATAAAAAAAAAGTCACAATCACGAACAAATTCACGTTCACGATTAAATTCAAGCTCACCGATTTTAATCACCTTTACATATTTAATCACGCTTAAGATTTCAATAGCGTGAGTCACGAGAAATTTCGTTAATTACCAGAATTTTATTGACCCACGAAAATTGTCGTGTTCCGAAAATATTCGTGACTTACGAGATTTGTCGTGAATTACGGAAATTGTCGTGAATCGTGCGAAAGCGTGAGACATAAACATTGTTCATGTGTGAGCGTGTGAGAGTATGACTTTTCACACATACCCACATGGAATGCGTGAGTACAAATATTTCTTCGTGAATGTGTTTGAGCGTGATCGAAATTCCACTCACACGCGCATCTAAGTATATATTTACTGTAAAATAACAAAAAACTTAACAAAAATCCAATAAAACGTAATACGTCTATCATTACAAAACAAAATAGTTTGTAGTCACAATTGCCCAAAGTTGCCCACAGGCAACATTCTCTACCGCCTAAACGAATGGGCGTGGCGACCCGAAATTTTGGCTAGACGCTTCTTAAATGACTTCAACACGATTAAAAGTAAAAAAAAATGTTAGCGATGCCTATAAAAATTCGGGGTCGAAAGGGTTAATTGATACAACAAATTTTTGTGATTGATTACATATTACATTTAAAACTCAGTTAAAATTTTAATTGGAAAAATATTCGTAATATATTTTCCTGTGTAGATTATAAAAATCTACTAAAGTGCGGGCCATACACTGAAAAAAATATTTACGCAACCTCAATTAAGGACAAATAATGAAATTGTAATTAAAAGAAAGTTTATAATCTTTGCTTCCAACACATTTTGAAAATGTGCGTTCTTTGTTAAAGTTGCACGTCTTTAAACTAAGGCAAATTTTCCTTAAAGTAAAGAAACACATTTTTTATTTAAAGAAATTGTCCGTAAATTAACTGAAATATTGAATCTTTAGATTTACGATAAAAACGCTTCAAATATAGGCTAAGACTTATTTTGAGGATTTAGAATCTTTGGTTTAAAGTTTGTTTTTGAATTAAGATAATATTTTTTACTTCGAAGTATCCGTCATAATTTCGATTTTTAAACTGGCATTTGTTAGTACGTGAATAGCTTAATTAATATACCGCGGAAAGAGAATGAAAATTCGATAAATCAGATCTGTATCCTAATTTTAATTTTATATATCCAAGATTTACTTATACACCCTTAGACTACATCTTAAATATATTCAGAGAATAATTGTGCACTACTCCGAAAGGCGACTACCAAAAGTTTTAACTGAAATGATATTCAATCAGAATCTCTTTTGGGCGAAGGATTTAAAGAACATGGCATCATTTCTTAATATTCGGTGGCCAGGACCAGAACCAATAGGTGAACAATGGAATGATTTTTTCAATGATCTATTAGTCTCAATAAAATTAAACAATTTTCAAATTAATATTATAAAAAAGCAAGGTAGTGACGGGCTCTATAAAGAACTGGACTTTTCTAGAGGACTTGCATATATAAACGATCAAAACTCTATGGAAAACATAATGTGGATATTTAGAGCGCGATGTGGAGTTCTACAGCTCAATGGAAATATGTATGGAGCTAGTGACCGCGAGCAACTTTGCAATATTTGCAATTTACAGGAGCGAGAATCAATAATACATTATATAGGCACATGTCCTGGTTTTAAAGAATATCGTACTGCATGTTTTCAGAAACACACATTAAGCGAGTCAGAATTAATTTTTATTTTAAATGGCGAAAGCTGCGATAACTGGAGCAATTTAATCAAATATTTGAAAACTACATGGAAATATAGGCAATTTCTAGTAAATAGTGAGAACCTTTAAATAAAATCACTTAGAGGCAGACGTTTTTTTATAAAACATTGTCTAAACTAAAATTTTTCTTGTTTTTTGTTATAAAGTTATGTAAGAAATTTAGTACATTAACATACAACATTTTGTAAACAAATACCTTTATTCAATAAAACAACTAACTAACTAACTATCCAAGATTTAAAGCCATATAGGTCGCAAAAGAAAATATAGGAACGCAAAAGGAAGCTCAAAATATTAGGATCCAAGTAAACTTTTTGTTTTTGAGTGAACATAACATAGTAATCGTTCACAGATAAAAATAATTTTGAAAACCAATAACTTTTGTTGGAAAACCAATAACAAAATTTGTTAATTTTCCTGCGACAAACTAATTTGTGCTTTTAATAACCATTATTACAAAAAAGTTGTTAGCATTCGTTACCATCAGAAGGCAACAAATAATTTGTGTTCTCAATAACATCATTTGTAAGTAATTTGTTGAACATCCAACAGTACAAAATATTTGTTGTTGAACGTTACGTTTAATCCTCAAAAAATATTTTTGAATTTGAACGAAAAAATTTGTATGTGGTTTGTTCAATGACCTGTAACATTTATTGGTGTATTGACAAAAAATTAAATTGAAATTAAAATTGACAGAATTATGCTATGAATTGCACAAAAAGTGCAAAATTGCCGGAACAATTTTGGAGATATTTTGTTAAGTACACACAGAGAAGGAATATGACCAAAATGTTATTTTTGGACGGGGAACATGTAACATTTTTGGATCGAAAATCCTAGTTTTGTAAATGTATGACGATTTTAAATTTGAGCAGCCCAGGGTCTAGCAAGCATTTTGACAACTTTTTGCCCAGTGTTATATATTCTAGTTAATTAGAATTTAATAACTCTAATCCCGATATTAATATGGTTTTATTAATTATCTCATACAACAAACACATTTAAGAAACTTCCAAATGAAAAATATAAATTTTTCACAGACATTTATAAATGCTTTTCTGTATTCTCTGATGAGTGAGCTCTTTGCTTGCTATCATACACATGCATGTGCTCATCCTCATTTTGTTCTTTTAGCATTCGTACATATTCTCAGCGATGTGCGCGTAACCAGTCTTGTATTGTTTTCATAGCAGTCAAATAATTTCGCAACAAAACAATTTCTTCGCATACTTCTTTTAGCATTCGTACATATTCTCAGCGATGTGCGCGTAACCAGTCTTGTATTGTTTTCATAGCAGTCAAATAATTTCGCAACAAAACAATTTGTTGAAAATTCAGGATATTTCTATTATTTCCTCTGTCAAGCATCTACAAGCACATTTCAACAACAAATGTCTCATATTCAATAGACAAATTTGTTGAGCATCAGCAGATTTTACATACAAATAAAGTTGTAAATATTAATTTGCAGTTATTTTTTTGTGTGTTGGCTCAGAAGCCATATCGTGTGTCATATATGAAAACAGTATCGATATGTAAAATGGAATATGATTTATATTGTAAATATTAAACAAGTATATACGGCCGTAAGTTCGGCCAGGCCGAAGCTTATGTACCCTCCTCCATCATGGATTGCGTAGAAACTTCTTCTAAACACTGCCATCCACAATCGAATTACTTAAGTTGCGGTAACGCTTGCCGATGGCAAGGTATCTTAAAACCTCCTAACACCATCTTCTAAATTGCATGTAAGTCCATACGTGGTATATATTAAATCAAAGAAGATCGATCCAATACGTATATAATTCAGTTTGACAAAGTAGACATAAAATTTTGACAACAGAAATAAAATTTTCTATAGAAATAAAATTTTCACAAAATTTTCTATAGAAATAAACTTTTGACAAAATTTTCTATAGAAATAAAATCTTGGTAGATTATTTTTGGCTCGAGTGGCAACCATGATTATGAACCGAATCAAAATTGAACAAAATTTTCTATAGAAATAAAATTTTGACTATGATGAAAATTTTATTATGAACCGAATAAAATTTTGACAACATTTTCTATAGAAATAAAATTTTGACAAAATTTTCTATAGAAATAAAATTTTGGGAGACTATTTTTGGCCCTAGTGGCAACCATGATTATGAACCGATATGGACCAATTTTTGTGTGATTAGACCAATTTTGGTATGGTTGTTAGCGACCATATACTACCACCACGTTCCTAATTTGAACCGGATCGGATGAATTTTGCTCCTCCAAGAGGCTCCGGAGGTCAAATCTGGAGAACATTTTATATGGGGGATATATATAATTATGGACCGATATGGACCAATTCTGGCACGCTTGTTAAATATCATATACTAACACCATGTTCCAAATTACAACCGGATTGGGTGAAATTTGCTTCTCTTGGATACTTCGCAAGCCAAATCTGGGGATCGGTTTATATGGGGGCTATATATAATTATGAACCGATGTGGACCAATTTTTGCATGGTTGTTAGAGACCATATACCAATATCATGTACCAAATTTCAGGCGGATCGGATGAAATTTGCTTCTCTTTGAGGCTCCGGAACCAAAATTTGGGGATCGGTTTATATGGGCGCTATATATAATTATGGACCGATGTGGACCAATTTTTGCACGGTTGTTAGAGACCATATACCAACACCATGTACCAAATTTCAGCCGGATCGGATGCAATTTGCTTCTCTTTGAGGCTTCGCAAGCCAAATCTGGAGATCGGTTTATATGGGGTGTATATATAATTATGGACCGATGTGGACCAATTTTTGCATGGTTGTTAGAGACCATATACCAACATCATGTACCAAATTTCAGCCGGATCGGATGCAATTTGCTTCGCTTTGAGGCTTCGCAAGCCAAATCTGGGGATCGGTTTATATGAGGGCTACATATATTTATGGACCGATGTGGACCAATTTTTGCATGATTGTTAGAGACCATATACCAACACCATGTACCAAATTTCAGCCGGATCGGATGACATATGCTTCTCTTAGAGGCTCCACAAGCCAAATCTGGGGATCGGTTTATATGGGGGCTATATATAATTAAGGACCGATATAGACCAATTTTTGCATGGTTATTAGAGACCATATACCAACATCATGTACCAAATTTCAGCCGGATCGGATGAAATTTTCTTCTCTTTGAGGCTCCGCAAGCCAAATCTGGGGATCGGTTTATATGGGGGCTATATATAATTATGGACCGATGTGGACCAATTTTTGCATGGTTGGTAGAGACCATATACCAACACCATGTACCAAATTTCAGCCGGATCGGATGAAATATGCTTCTGTTAGAGGCTCCACAAGCCAAATCTGAGGGTCCCTTTATATGGGGGCTATACGTAAAAGTGGACCGATATGGCCCATTTTCAATACCATCCGACCTACATCGATAACAACTACTTGTGCCAAGTTTCAAGTCGATAGCTTGTTTCGTTCGGAAGTTAGCGTGATTTCAACAGACGGACGGACGGACGGACGGACATGCTTAGATCGACTCAGAATTTCACCACGACCCAGAATATATATACTTTATGGGGTCTTTGAGCAATATTTCGATGTGTTACAAACGGAATGACAAAGTTAATATACCCCCATCCTATGGTGGAGGGTATAAAAAAAGTAATTCGTATACATGCCAAGAAATAATTACACCCAAAAAAGGGGGCTCTAATGCCAACTGAACTTTATTTGAGTTCATGAAGATTAGTTGATTTTAGTTAAATTTTGCACAATATGAATAAATGTTCCTTATTTGAATAATTTTTGCTAACTTTAATGACGTGAACTAAAAATAAGAAAACAAAGTTGTATACAAATAAAGGGTGATTCTTTTGAGGTTAGGATTTTCATGCATTAGTATTTGACAGATCACGTGGGATTTCAGACATGGTGTCAAAGAGAAAGATGCTCAGTATGCTTTGACATTTCATCATGAATAGACTTACTAACGAGCAACGCTTGCAAATCATTGAATTTTATTACCAAAATCAGTGTTCGGTTCGAAATGTGTTTCGCGCTTTACGTCCGATTTATGGTCTACATAATCGACCAAGTGAGCAAACAATTAATGCGATTGTGACCAAGTTTCGCACTCAGTTTACTTTATTGGACATTAAACCAACTACACGAATGCGTACAGAAGAGAATATTGCGTCTGTTAGGTTAGGTTAGGTTATGTGGCAGCCCGATGTATCAAGCTCACTTAGACTATTCAGTCCATTGTGATACCACAGTGGTGAACTTCTCTCTTATCACTGAGTGCTGCCCGATTCCATGTTAAGCTCAATGACAAGGGACCTCCTTTTTATAGCCGAGTCCGAACGGCGTTCCACATTCCAGTGAAACCACTTAGAGAAGCTTTGAAACCCTCAGAAATGTCACCAGCATTACTGAGGTGGGATAATCCACCGCTGAAAAACTTTTTGGTGTTCGGTCGTAGCAGGAATCGAACCCACGACCTTGTGTATGCAAGGCGGGCATGCTAACCATTGCACCACGGTGGCTCCCGTCTGTTTCTGAGAGTGTTGCTGAAGACCGTGAAATGTCGATTCGTCGCCGTTCGCAGCAATTGGGTTTGTGTTATTCGACCACATGGAAGATTTTACGCAAAGATCTTGGTGTAAAACCGTATAAAATACAGCTCGTGCAAGAACTGAAGCCGAACGATCTGCCACAACGTCGAATTTTCAGTGAATGGGCCCTAGAAAAGTTGGCAGAAAATCCGCTTTTTTATCGACAAATTTTGTTCAGCGATGAGGCTCATTTCTGGTTGAATGGCTACGTAAATAAGCAAAATTGCCGCATTTGGAGTGAAGAGCAACCAGAAGCCGTTCAAGAACTGCCCATGCATCCCGAAAAATGCACTGTTTGGTGTGGTTTGTACGCTGGTGGAATCATTGGACCGTATTTTTTCAAAGATGCTGTTGGACGCAACGTTACGGTGAATGGCGATCGCTATCGTTCGATGCTAACAAACTTTTTGTTGCCAAAAATGGAAGAACTGAACTTGGTTGACATGTGGTTTCAACAAGATGGCGCTACATGCCACACAGCTCGCGATTCTATGGCCATTTTGAGGGAAAACTTCGGAGAACAGTTCATCTCAAGAAATGGACCGGTAAGTTGGCCACCAAGATCATGCGATTTGACGCCTTTAGACTATTTTTTGTGGGGCTACGTCAAGTCTAAAGTCTACAGAAATAAGCCAGCAACTATTCCAGCTTTGGAAGACAACATTTCCGAAGAAATTCGGGCTATTCCGGCCGAAATGCTCGAAAAAGTTGCCCAAAATTGGACTTTCCGAATGGACCACCTAAGACGCAGCCGCGGTCAACATTTAAATTAAATTATCTTCAAAAAGTAAATGTCATGGACCAATCTAACGTTTCAAATAAAGAACCGATGAGATTTTGCAAATTTTATGCGTTTTTTTTTAAAAAAAAGTTATCAAGCTCTTAACAAATCACCCTTTATAGTGCACAATTTTACTAGAAAATAAAATATTTCATACTTTCCTAAAATAGCAGAAGTTTGCTTAAATTGAGTTCATAAGTCTCTCAAATGAGTAAATTTTACTAAAATTGAACCTGTCTCAAACTTCATACAGCGTTAAAGACATTTTAACAATTTTTAAATCCAATTTTTTCTTTCAACATACGAAATTTTCTTCAACAGCAGAAAAAAATTAATTAAAAATACAAAATTTTCTTCAATTTGACAAAAAGTATTAACTTATATGTAATATGTTGCAATTAGAAAACTATTTTAGTTAAAATTTTCTAAAATAAACCTACATTTTCTTCCACGGTGGGTTCACTTTTTTTGGTGTATTTTGGCTAGGTTTACAATATTTTTTATATGCGACCTAAATGTATGTGTATTGAATTTCTAAATTATTTCGTTAAAATGCTAATTTGAGAATCCGAAAAGAGCTACCGTTTTACAATAACGGAAAGAAGGGAAATATTGAAAAAATGTTTGGGAAAATTAATAAAGCGATAATCAGTTAGTAATTCAATATGGGTTATCTTGAAAATTTAATTCGAAAAATTAATAAATTTCCATGTTATCCCCAACCCCCTTCCCCTCACCAACAACAAAGGTTTTTTCCCCAAATCTCCACACCAATGAGAAGTTATGACTCTCCCCAGTTAACGAATGTCAAATCGTGTGTCACTTTTAAATTCCATCACTAGGTCGTTTATCTTTCGTTCTCTTGCTACTCTCACAGAGAGTATCAAATATACTCGTCGTGGTGGTGTACATATGTAATTTGATCATTTTATTTATGTTTTCACACATTGAACTTAATTATGTTTAATACCAGTCATCCATCCATGGCCTTAGCCATTTGTGGGCTAACTTCTAAACCAAAAGAGGGAAAAAAGTTTTATAATATTATAATTTGAACAAACATTGATCGCTTGTTCGATGTCTTTGGTGCGTTTACATTGTTTTTGATTTTTTTTCTTTAGATTTTCGTTTTTCGTTAATCGAATATCGGAAATTTGAATACATATTTGAGTTATTAATAATCGAATGATTTCGGATTGGTCGTCCACTCTGGGTTTATTGACAATCGAAATTTACATAAATACCCTCGATTTGTCTTAATTAGACCGAAACTATTTTAGATAAACACAAGCTTCGAAAGAGGGAGTTAGTGAGTGAGTGAGAGTTTTTTTTCTGTTTGGTATTAAAGCACAATTGCCGCATATTTATCTATGGTCATTTGTTGTTCATTAGGCAGGCAGCAGTAGTCAGTCGTTGGTTGTATTATCCAATTTATTTATCAATCGCTTTGCATTGATGTTTATGGGATTGTATTAATCATATTTAAGATTATGCCAAAAACTATTTTAAATATCAGTGAAATTTTAATTTTTCATAAAAACAAAATGAAAACTATTTCTCACTTTTATTACATTTATATATCGACCACTTTCGATTAGGTGCGATTAGATATTGCCACTTTAAAAAGGCATGAAGTCTAGACAAAATTTGCTTAAACACACACTGAAAAAAATATTTACCTAAAGGTTGATACGGTCAAAATTTGGTCAATATAAACTTGACGTATTTCTTTCAATTTTGCATTTAAAAAACCTGAACACCACTCATTTTGAAAGTGTGTGTGTGTAGAATGTTGCTCCTATTTTGATTTTGGAATTCACTCTTCAGTTGTCAAAAATTTTGCTCGCGCATCGCGAAAATCCGAGCTACTCGCACGCAAAGCTGGCAAAATCGCTAAAAGTTGCCAAATCAACCGTTACAAATGTAATTAAAGTGTTTGGGGAACGTTTGTCGACAGGGAAATCGAAAACCGGAAGCCGCTGAGACGACAAAGAGAGTTGCCGGTAGTTTCAAGCGAAACCCTAACCTCTCTCTCCGAGATGCCGCAAATAAGCTGGGTGTATCGTCTACAACCGTGCATCGAGCCAAAAAACGAGCCGGACTATCGACTTACAAGAAGATAGTGACTCCAAATCGCGATGATAAACAAAATACGACGGCCAAAGCGCGATCCCGGAGGCTGTACACGACGATGCTGACGATGTTTGACTGCGTGGTAATGGACGACGAAACCTACGTCAAAGCCGACTACAAGCAGCTTCCGGGACTGGAGTTTTATACGGCAAAAGGAAGGGGAAAGGTAGCAGATATTTTCAAGCACATAAAACTGTCAAATTTCGCAAAGAAATATCTGGTTTGGCAAGCCATCTGTACCTGTGGCTTGAAAAGCAGCATTTTCATAGCTTCCGGGACTGTCAACCAAGAAATTTACGTGAAAGAGTGTTTGAATAAACGTCTGCTGCCTTTCCTGAAGAAACACGGTTGTTCCGTACTGTTTTGGCCGGATTTGGCATCTTGCCATTACGGTAAAAAGGCCATGGAGTGGTACGCCGCCAACAACGTGCAGGTGGT
Organism: Haematobia irritans; assembly: GCF_050003625.1. Taxonomy (NCBI): domain Eukaryota; kingdom Metazoa; phylum Arthropoda; class Insecta; order Diptera; family Muscidae; genus Haematobia; species Haematobia irritans. The sequence continues at coordinate 218,137,990 of NC_134398.1, read as the reverse complement.
TCCCAAGGACAAGAACCCTCCCAACACGCCAGAGTTCCGCCCAATTGAGAAATACTGGCCTATTGTCTAGCGGAACATAAAGAAGACCAAAAAAACTGCTAAGGACGAGCAGCAGTTCAAGGCAAACTGGCTTTCTGCGGCGAAGAAGGTGGACAAGGTGGCTGTACAAAATCTGATGGCAGGTGTCAAGCGTGAGGCCCGGCAATTCGGATTTGGAGAAGCGAAAACCTAACTGAATATTTTTCCTGAATTTTATACTAATTGAACTTGAAAAAGAAATTTGATTTGATTTTTTAAATAAACGATTTCACCGATTTACACGCGTTTTCCCTTGACCAAATTTTGACCGTATCACCCTTTAATATGAAAGCTTATATGGCTTACTTGACTTGCATTTTACACACTATTAAAGACTAAAGAAATTTTAATTAAAAAAGTTCATAATCTAGGCTTCAAAATTTTTATTCTCTGAAGTTAGGACATCTGTGAAATTTTCGTCCCTTCGTTCAAAGCATATGCCTTTGAAGATACCAAAGCCAATTAAAAATGTAATTGATCCAATTAAAAAATTAATTAATATTATTAATTCATGTGATTGATGTTTGTTTTAATTAAAAAAAAAAAAATGTTGAATTAAATTTTTGATTGAATATTTTTGAAAATTTAATTAAAATTTTAATTGAAAATATTTAGGTGAAAATTTTTTCTATGCTGATACCAGTCCTTTGATAAGTCCGATAGTAGCAATACTCGTGTATAGGAATTTCCCATGGGTAAGTATGTCTCAAAAATGTTATAAACTAAACGTAGGAAAAAAATTCAATAACCTTAAAAATAAGTTTACAGCGTGCTTTATATGCAACAAATTAAAGTGCTATATTTATATCCTTCACCACTACTGTGGTACATGGTATAATAAGTTTGTGCATTTGTATGTAACGCCAAGAAGGAAAAGTCTGAGACCCATCGTTTAGTATACCGATTGTCTTAGAATTAAATTCTGAGTCGATTTAGCGATGTCCGTCTGTCTGTTCATGTATTTTTGTGCGCAAAGTACAGGTCGCAGTTTAAGTCCGATTGTCCTCAAATTTGGCATAGGCTCGTTTTTTGGAACAAAGACAATCGCTATTGATTTTGGAAAAATTCGGTTAAGATTTAGATATAGCTGCCATATATATTTATCCCCGATTTGGTCATAGTTAGCGTGTTTATCAACCGATGTCCTTCAAATTCCGTACATCCAAATATTTTATGAATCTCGAAAATCTTGCTCCCAATCTTGCTCTTGATATAGCTCCCATATATATCTTTCGTCCGATTTAGACTCATATGACCACAGAGGCCAAAGTTTACTACCGATCTTCGTGAAATTTTGCACAGAGGGTAGAATTGACATTCTACCAATGCTTGGTAAATTTTATTGAAATTGGTTCAAATTTAGATATAGCTCCCATATATATCTTTCGTCCGATTTGAACTTATATGGCCACAAAAGTCAGAGTTTTACCGTGATTTGCTTCAAATATTGCACAAGGGGTACGTTTAATAGTATCGTTAAGTGTGTCAAATTTTGTTAAAATCGGTTAAGATTTAGATATAGCTGCCATATATATCTTTCGTCCGATTTGGACTTATATGGCCTCAAAAGCCAGAGTTTTTCCCTGACTTGCTTCAAATTTTGCACAAGGAGTACGTTTAATAGTATCGGTAAGTGTGCCAAATTTGGTTGAAATCGGTTCAGATTTAGATATAGCTCCCATATATATCTTTCGCTTGATGCACACTCGAATGACCATGGGGCCAAAGTTACACTCCCATTTACGTGAAATTTTGCAGAGATTGCAGAATTATTATTCTAACTATGCATGCCAAATTTAGTCAAAATCGGTTCAGATTGACTGTATATTTTCCACAGAGAATATATTCAATATGATATTTAAGTGTGTCAAGTTTGATCTAATTTGGTTCAGATTTAGATAAAGCCACCATATATTAGTTTTGCCGATTTATACAAATATGACCAAAATTTCCAGACTTTACACAAAATTCTGTCATGATTTCCCCATATCTTAGTCATATCCTACACACTGTAATGCAAGAATTTCCACAGAACCGTTGAGTTTTAAATAAGGCTTCAAGTTGCCCGGCTTGACCAAATAATATATCACAACCCACACTTAACCACATATCTTGGCGAGATCTAACCAATATCGTTGTAAAATCGCCACTGATGAGTATCAAAAATTGAAAATATTACTAAAATTGTCCTATATCTTGAATACATATGTATCGCCTGATAAATCATAAATGCTCTTTTGTACAATTGCATTAAAATTTCTCTCGCTTCATATTTCCCATATTTTGTTACTAACATTGTATTTCATCCCAGGGCGTTAGCCGATTTAAATTTTAATTCTAGAGTTTTTGTAGAAGTACAAAAAATTGTCTCCATTAAAAGTATTTGTATGTGGAAATGCAAATCTTTATATAGCTCCCAGTAAATTTGAAGTAGTTGAGATGGTAACACAAATATTTGTCTACATAGTGGTGAAGGGTATAATATAGTCGGCTCCGCCCGACTTTCGACTTTACTTACTTGTTTTAAATGTTATGGTTCAAAAGCAAAAAATTTCGGAAAAAATAGGAAATTTTAGAATCAGTTTAGATTTGTTCGAATGCTCTTCAAAACTCCGACAAGCCATCACAAGCTGCACGAAAATGGCTCAGCAGTATTTTCGCCCATTCCTGGCGAAGTGACGTCTTGAGATGACCACTTATTAAAAAATCACGTATCATGTTTTCAGATCTTGAACGCTGTTTGTTGTTTTGATAACGCATGGTGTCATTTTATCGTTGTCATATTGACACCGTCTGTTTTCCGTTCGACACCACATGTGTGTCATGAACGGATCGTTTTGCAATGAGCACGCCGTTCATGATTTTTTCTGCCGGTATATAGGCGGGATTTTTGAAATCTTGAAATGAATATCTCTTCATCAAAAAATCTATTAATCGTAAAGTTGATTATCGAATTTTGTATCCCTATTGTTGATTTTTTAATACTTTCAGGCCAGTGTTGCCAGCGAAAATTTTCGGTTTACTCTACAAGAACAAAAAAGTTCCCTACTTTCTCCTACATTCCCAAAACATTTTCCCTACAATTTCCCCGACAATATTTTTCATTAAATTTTAAAGGATTCAATGTGATTTGTTGTCTTAAAACATATGCAAAATACAACGTATATTACGTAAAAATAAATTTGTATTACCACCAAGATTGGTAGAATTCCACCACGAAATAGTCGATTTTTTTATGTTTGGTAGATTGGTAGAATTCTTGATGTTTCAAATCTCTCTAGGAATAACATTTTGGAAAAAGTATATATAAATATATAAATATATAAATATAAAAATATATATAAATATAAAAATTTTTGAGAAATTTTTCTATAGAAATAAAATTTTGCAAAAATTTTCTAGAGAAATAAAATTTTGCGAAAATTTTCTACAGAAATACAATTTTGACAAAATTTTCTATAGCAATATTTGATTTCTGGAAAGGTTTTCTTCAAATTTTGGTATTTTTTTTTTGTTAAAAATCAAGTTTTGCCGGCTTGTATTTTCCTCCTCTAGGGCCACCAAAATTTTTACCATAGCGCATTGTGCCCTTACGTCCGTACAATTTTAGTAAAAAAACTTAGTTCTGACAACACTGCCTCCAGGTATTTGGAATACATAATGAATATAATCCTGTAAAAAAACATCTCAAAAAGGGATAATTTAAAAATTCCTTTATGAAGATTATAAAATTAATGTTAATTTTCAACAATAATATCCAGAGAACAATAAATCTGTTGTTCCAAAATCATCTGTGGCTTTCCAAAGTCCCTGTATGGAATACTCTGGCAAATGCATTTTCAAGAATTATGGAAGTATTAAACCCACATTTATAAAAACATCTTGACAAACATCTTCTCAATTAGACAATTCAGTGGTCTTGTTCTACTTCACAATGGTATTAGGCAATCTGGTTAACACCCAAATGAAGATGTTTGCCAGCACTGTGATGAAAGATGGTTACAAAACTTCTTCTTACAAAAGGTAAAAACATTGACTTTTTGATTGCAGCCGCATTTTGTTGGTTAACACCTTTTTTTGCATTTCATTCTTCTAGCAGTCGTCGCATGGCCTCATTGTCCAACAAGAAGAACAGTGGCGGTAGTTCTGTATTCCCCTCCCCAGTGTAGATTGATACAAAAGAGCATAGCAATCTTCCAAAAAAAAAAAGAGAACAAAAAACCTTAAGAAAAGCTGCATTGATCAACATTTTGCACGTGCATTTGTTGGCATTATGGTCTCTCGTTATGGCCGATCTTGGTCGTCATACATACTGGGGTGTTGGCTGATGATGACGGTGACGATTATTGTGTCAGGCCGCCTCCATTGTAATGATCTGGAGAACAATGCGGGGGTAAATATGTTTTATGTTCCGTTTGATGTTTTTATTTTATCATCATTGTTTTAGGCCATGTTTTACACTTTTAACAGAGGATACAGTTTTGGTTACAATCAAAAGCCATCATGCATCAGCCGACTGCTTCAAAGGACAGGAGCTGTATAGAGAGGAATTCCTTTTTTTGGGCTGCTTAAAGAAATCGAAGAAGAAGGACTACAGCTATGGCAATGATGATGATGATTATGATGACTAGTGACAATAACAAGACCACGATCGTTTACATTCGTTCGTTTTGTCTTCGTTTCGAAACGACTGTAGTTCGCCTGCTGGGCAACTCAATGAGCACCAGCGGCATTTTCATAAGGATCCAAACGAGTCGTAGGTCTTAGTGGTATAAATTTCACCTTTTTTTCGGCTTCAAACGATGACTGTGGCAAAGCCGCCTATTAAGACATCGATCGAAATAATGATTATGAAATAAAAACAAATTTAAAATCACAAATAAAAGAACACATTCTTAATCATCTTCATTTCATTTGGGTAATGACTTGGATTATACAAAAATACAATAGAAGGAAATTGTGTGATATCCTTAAAGGACACTATCATTGCACAGTGGTATCTCAGCAAAAATAAAAGCGTAACCACAAAAGTACCCATCAAAAAATTTTGGAAGTTCTTCTTAAGGCACAACTTTAAAAGCACTTCCAAAAATGTCCTCCCAAAGATGTTGTCTATTTTAACTGCACAGGAAGTTCATTTGAGTAAATTTTTTTTTAACTCGCTTTTTTCATATTTTTATGGGAAATTTAAAAATTCATTGTTTCAAAAAACAGATTAAAAACAAGTATATAACGCCGATTAAATACGTATATAATTCAGTTTGACAAAATTTTCTATAGAAATAAAATTTTGACAAAATTTTCTATAGAAATAAAAACTTGACAAAATTTTCTATAGAAATAAAATGTTGACAAAATTTTCTATGGAAGTAAAATGTTGACAAAATTTTCTATAGCAATAAAATTTTGACAAAATTTTCTATAGAAATAAAATGTTGACAAAATTTTCTATAGAAATAAAATGTTGACACAATGTTCTATAGAAATAAAATGTTGACAAAATTGTCTATAGAAATAAAATGTTGACAAAATTTTCTACAGAAATAAATTTTTTACAAAATTTTCTATAGAAATTAAATTTTGACAAAATTTTCTATGGAAATAAAATGTTGACAAACATTGCTATAGAAATAAACTTTTTACAAAACTTTCTATAGAAATGAAATTTTAACAAAACTTTCTATAGTAATAAAATTTGACAATTTTTACATGGCTGTTAGAGGCCATATACTAACGAAATGTACCAAATTTCAACCGCATCGGATGACTTTTGCTCCTCCAAGAGGCTCCGGAGGTCAAATCTGGGGATCGGTTTATATGGGAGCTATATATAATTATGGACCGATATGGACCAATTTTTGCATGGTTGTTAGAGACCATATACTAACACCACGTATTAAATTTCAATTGGATCGGATGAATTTTGCTCATCCAAGAGGCTCCAGAGTTCAAATCTGGGGATCGGTTTATATGGGAGCTATATATAATTATGGACCGATATGGACCAATTTTTGCATGCTTGTTAGAGACCGTATACTAACGTCAGGTATCCAATTTCAAACGGATCGGATGAATTTTGCCCCTCCAAGAGGCTCCGGAGGTCAAATCTGGGGATCGGTTTATATGGGAGCTATATATAATTATGGACCGATATGGACCAGTTTTTGCATGGTTGTTAGAGACCATATACTAACACCACGTACCAAATTTCAATCGGGTAGGATGAAGTTTGCTCCTCCAAGAGGTTCCGGAGGTCAAATCTGGGGATCGGTTTATATGGGAGCTATATATATTTATGGACCGATATGGACCAATTTTTGCATGGTTGTTAGAGACCGTATACTTAGACCACGTACCAAATTTCAACCGGATCGGATGAATTTTGCTGCTCCGGAAGGCTCCGCAAGCCAAATTTGGGGATAGGTTTATATGGGGGCTATACGTAAACGTGGGCCGATATGGCCCATTTTCAATACCATCCGACCTACATCAATAACAACTACTTGTGCCAAGTTTCAAGTCGATAGCTAGTTTCGTTCGGAAGTTAGCGTGATTTCCACAGACGGACGGACAGCCGGACAGACGGACGGACATGCTTAGATCGACTCAGAATTTCACCACGACCCAGAATATATATACTTTATGGGGTCTTAGAGCAATATTTCGATGTGTTACAAACGGAATGACAAAGTTAATATACCCCCATCCTATGGTGGAGGGTATAATAATAAAATAGTGCAGATTATTACAATTTTGCCGAAAAAAATGCTAAATCCTTTCTAGAAAAATTGCGATTTTTTGAAAATATTTGATGTCAAACGTTCCAGACAAGCGTTATAATGCATTAAAAATTTTAAAATTTATTTATTCGTCAAAATATCACAAAATTTCTTTATACACATCCAAATCACTGGATTCGCATCACACCTTAAGAAGTAATGCAAATTCCGTACCACTTCCGGATCCAAAAAGAATATTTTCATTACTTTTTTGGCGACGCTTTGTTTGCTGGGCAGTTTGCATCACTTCTTTAGGTGTGATCCGAATTCAATGTTTTGGATGTAAATTAAACAATTCTCTGATATTTTGTCAAATAAATAATTTTTATAATTTTTTATAATTTTTAATGGATTCTAACGCTTGTCGGAAACGTTTGACCTCAAATATTTTCAAAAATTCACAATTTTTTTCAGATTGGATTTAGCACTTTCTTCGACAAAAAAAGTTAAATGATTTGTACCATTTTATGAATTCTTACTCTGTTTTTAACCTATTTGAAACCAAAAAAGTTAAAATTATCCATTAAAAGTATGAAAAAACTAAGTTATAAAAAATTGAATTAAAATAACATCTTGGGTAGTTAAAATAAAGAACATCATTGTGAGTGCATCTTCGGGAAGTGCTTTTAAAGTTGTGCCTTTGGAAGAACTTTCAAATTTTTTTGCTGGGTGGGTAGTGAAAAATGTTCTATTTGAAAATTTGTGTTTTATTTTTATAGAAAATTTTGTCAAAATTTTATTTTTATAGAAAATTGTGTCAAAAGTTGATTTTTATAGAAAATTTTGTCAAAATTTTATTTTTATAGAAAATTTTGTCAAAATTTTATTTCTAAAGAAAATTTTGTCAATATTCCATTTTTATAGAAAATTTTGTCCCAATTTTATTTCTAAAGAAAATTTTGTCAATATTCCATATTTATAGAAATATTTATCAAAATTTTATTTCTATAGAAAATGCCGTCAAAATTTTATTTTTATAGAAAATTTTGTCAAAATTTGATTTTTATAGAAAATTTTGTCAAAATTTCAGTTTTATAAACAATTTTGTCAAAATTGTATTTCTATGGAAAATTTTCTAGAAATGGTATGTCTATAGAAAATTTTGTGAAAAATTTATTTCTATAGAAAATTATGTCAACATTTTACTTTTTTAGAAAATGTTGTCATAATTTTATTTCTATAGAAATTTTTGTCAAAATTTTATTTTTATTGAACACGTAGTCAAAATTTTATTTCTATAGAAAATTTTGTCAAAATTTTATTTCTATAGAAAATTTTGTCAAAATTTTATTTCTATAGAAAATTTTGTCAAAATTTTATTTCTATAGAAAATTTTGTCAAAATTTTATTTCTATAGAAAATTTTGTCAAAATTTTATTTCTATAGAAAATTTTGTCAAAATTTTATTTCTATAGAATATTTTGTCAAACTTTTATGTCTATAGAAAATTTTATCAAAATGTTATTTGTTGTTGTTTTTTTATCTCAGCTTAAAGCCATGCATTGACTAAACTACAAGTGTAGCTTAACCAACAGAGGAAAAGTATGCTTGCCAAATTTATTTGGGCAAAGCCCTATAGACTGCAAGATGGTTGGATGTACAGCTGTTTCGGAATTACCACATTCCTCATCAGCATCCTCTACTTGCAGCAAAACTATCAACCAATTATCAGAATAAATTCGGGTAATTCACTCAACCCAAAGTGAACTACACTTGAACCTCCCGAAAAAGGGTTTGATATTCGGCTACTGCCTAAACAAATTTGCCAGCACATCTCTTTTCCTTTATTTCTATAAAAAATTTTGTCGAAATTGTATTTCTATAGAAAATGTTGGCAAAATTTTATTTCTATAGAAAATGTCGTCAAAATTTTATTTCTGTAGAAAATTTTGTCAACATTTAACTTTTATAGAAAATGTTGTCATTATTTTATTTCTATAGAAATTTTTGTCAACATTTCATTTCCATAGAAAATTTTGTCAAAATTTAAATTTTATAGAAAATTTTGTTAAAAGTTTGTCAACATTTTATTTCTATAGAACACCGTGGAGCCACCGTGGTGCAATGGTTAGCATGCCCGCCTTGCATACACAAGGTCGTGGGTTCGATTCCTGCTTCGACCGAACACCAAAAAGTTTTTCAGCGGTGGATTATCCCACCTCAGTAATGCTGGTGACCTTTCCCGGGGGTTTCAAAGCTTCTCTAAGTGGTTTCACTGCAATGTGGAACGCCGTTCGGACTCGGCTATAAAAAGGAGGTCCCTTGTCATTGAGCTTAACATGGAATCGGGCAGCACTCAGTGATAAGAGAGAAGTTCACCAATGTGGTATCACAATGGACTGAATAGTCTAAGGGAGCCTGATACATCGGGCTGCCACCTAACCTAACCTTCTATAGAACATTATGTCAAAATTTTATTTCTATAGAAATTTTTGTCAACATTTTATTTCCATAGAAAATTTTGTCTAAATTTTATTTCCATAGAAAATTTTATCAAAATTTTATTTCTATAGAAATTTTTGTCAACATTTTATTTCCATAGAAAATTTTGTCAAAATTTTATTTCCATAGAAAATTTTATCAAAATTTTATTTCTATAGAAATTTTTGTCAACATTTTATTTCCATAGAAAATTTTGTCAAAATTTTATTTCCATAGAAAATTTTATCAAAATTTTATTTCTATAGAAATTTTTGTCAAAATTTTGTTTCCATAGAAAATTTTATCAAAATTTTATTTCTATAGAAAATTTTTGAAAACTTTATTTATATAGAAAATTTTGTCAAAATTTTATTTCTATAGAAAATTTTGTCAAAATTTTATTTCTATAGAAAATGTTGTCAAAATTTTATTTCTATAGAAATTTTTGTCAACATTTTATTTCCATAGAAAATTTTGTCAAAATTTTATTTCCATAGAAAATTTTATCAAAATATTATTTCTATAGAAATTTTTGTCAACATTTTATTTCCATAGAAAATTTTGTCAAAATTTTATTTCCATAGAAAATTTTATCAAAATTTTATTTCTATACACAATTTTGTCAAAATATTCTTTCTATAGCAAATTTTGTCAACATTTTATTTCTATAGAAAATGTTGTCAAAATTTTATTTCTATAGAAATTTTGTAAAATTTTATTTCTATGGAAAATTTTGTCAAAATTTTATTTCCACAGAAAATTTTGTCAAAATTTCATTTCTATAGAAAATGTCGTCAAAATTTTATTTCTATAGAAAAATTTGACAACATTAAATTTCTCTAGAAAATTTTGTGAAAATTATATTTCTATAAATTTTGATTGTCAAATTTTTATTTCTACAGAAAATTTTGTCAAAATTTTATTTCTGTAGGAAATCTTGACAAATTTTATTTCTATAGAAAATTTTGTGAAAATTTTATTTCTATAGAAAATTTGTCAAAATTTTATTTGTATAGAACATTCTTTTTGGATCCCCAAGTGGTGAAAATTTAACATGGGCTTGTAATAGGGCAGCTGTCCACCATTTTGTAATATTAGTTTTGATTTTGTAAACATTTTGTTTCTATAAAAAGTTTTGTTAAAATTTTATTTTTATAGACAATTTTGTCAAAATTTTTTTTTTGTAGGAAATTTTGAAAAATTTTATTTCTATAGAAAATTTTGTCAACATTTTATTGCTATAGAACATTCTGTTTGGATCCCTAAGTGGTTAAAAATTTAACATGGGCTTGTAATAGGGCAGGTGTCCACCATTTTGTAATATTATTTTTGATTTTGTTAAAATTTTATTTCTATAGAAATTTTTTTCTTAAATTTTATTTCTATAGAAAATTTTGTTAAAATTTTATTTCTATAGAAAATTTTGTCAAAATTTTATATCTATAGACAATTTTATGAAAATATTCTTTCTATAGCAAATTTTGTCAAAATTTTATTTCTATTGAAAATGTTGTCAAAATTTTATTTCTATAGAAATTTTGTAAAATTTTATTTCTATACAAAATTTTGTCAAAATTTTATTTCTATAGAAAATTTTGTCAAAATTTTATTTCTATGGGAAATGTTGTCAAAATTTTATTTATATAGACAATTTTGTCAACATTTTATTTCTATAAAAATTTTCTCAAAAATTAATTTTTATAGAAAATGTTGTCAAAATTTTATTTCTATAGAAAATTTTTACAAAATTTTATTTCTATAGAAAATTTCGTCAAAATTTACCAAAACAACAAGAATTCTACCAATCTACGAAACAGTAGAAAATCTACCATTTTTGGTAGAATTCTACCAACTGTGGTCCCAATCTCCCAATGTGGTAAAATTTATTTTCCAAGTTAGTTCACCATTTCCACTGCATTCATATTTACATTAGGACTGCCTCCATTGCCATTGTCTTTGGAGGTGATGACGCATTTATAGGCATTTTTCATGTTCATCGGTTTACCAAAGACCACATTGTCGGGTGTCTATTTGCCGGCCTGATTGACCTGCATGTGAGTGTTTACGAATTAATTGAGCTGTTGTCCTTTTTGGTTTTGTTCCTCGGCAGGCTGCTGCTGCTCACTCTCATTGTTAGCGAGTGGCTTTGTTGTCTTGGGGTTTTTCTTACCCTATTCCCCTAAGAAGAAGATTGACGACCATCAACCATTTCATTTCTAAGAGTATATCTCGGGTTAAATTGGTTAGGCTTGGATAGATTCATCTCTAGTTACTACTATTCCTACAAGAGTTGGGAGGTAGGTAGTTGGCCCAGCCGCATGGTCATTTTTATCGATAGAGGCCATTAAGGAAGAAAATAAAGAACGAAACCGAAGAAAAAAGTTGAAACGATATTGTTTGGCCTCATGTGACACTGATATATTTGGAAATTTGTTGTTGGAGTTGTTGTGTGTAATCCAAGCATGTGTAGTTGGATTGTGTTGTTGTGTTTCCCAAACTAAAACAATTGCCTCAAAGAGACCGCCTTTTGTTTTTCTTTTCCAGATGTCGGTGTTTCGATCTTTGAAGTCCATTTGATTTAGGGGTGTTGGAGTGAAAACATTCATGTTTTTCCAACGATAATTTAACAACTATGTATGTTTGAAAATGTTTGCTCCAATTGATGTTGTAATTATTACAAGTGGGTAATATGATCGGTGGTCGGTGGTCACAATGCCATTGGTTTGGTCCTTTGGTGTCGGTTGTGGTGTCAGTAGAGCCTAAGAGATATAACTTAAGTATCTGATTGAGATGTTATTTTGAATAACATCCTATATTGTATGGTATAATTTAGCACAGAGAGACCGATTGGTCATTTAACAAGGAAATTAAAAATCTCCACTTAAAAATATTTCAAGACACATTTTCGACGAAATTTTAAAAACGAAGTTGGAATTTTACATAGTAAATTGACTTTGTTATATTTAATATTTTTTATACCCTTCACCACTACTGTGGTACAGGGTATAATAAGTTTGTGCATTTGTATGTAACGCCAAGAAGGAGTAATCATAGACCAACCTTTTAGTATACGGATCGGCTTAGAATTAAATTCTGAGTCGATTTAGCGATGTCCGTCTGTCTGTCCGTCTGTCTGTCTGTCTGTCTGTCTGTTGATGTATTTTTGTGTGCAAAGTACAGCCCGCAGTTTTAGTCCGATTGTCCTAAAATTTGGTATGGGGTCCTGTTTCGGCTCAAAGACGATCCCTATTGATTTTGGAAAAAATCGGTTCAGATTTAGATATAGCTGCCATATATATTTTTCACCGATCTGGTCATAATTGGCGTGTATATCAACCGATCTTCCTCAAATTCCGTACATCCGAATATTTTATGACTCTCGAAAAACTTGCAAAATATTAGCAAAATTGGTTCAGATTTAGATATAGCTCCCATATATAGCTTTCGGCCGATTTACACTCATTTGCCCACAGAGACCAATTTTTTGGTCCGATTTAGTTGAAATTTTGCACAGGGAGTAGAATTAGCATTGTAGCTATGCGTGCCAAATTTGGTTGAAATCGGTGCAGATTTATATATATCTCCCATATATAGCTTTCGCCCGATTTACACTCATATGACCACAGAGGCCAATTTTTAACTCCGATTTAGTAGAAATTTTGCACAGGGAGTAGAATTTGCATTGTAGCTATGCGTGCCAAATTTGGTTGAAATCGGTTCAGATTTAGATATAACTCCCATATATATGTTTTTCTGATTTCGGCAAAAATGGTCAAAATACCAACATTTTCCTTGTAAAATCGCCACTGCTTAGTCGAAAAGTTGTACAAATTACTCTAATTTTCCTAAACTTCTAATACATATATATCGGGCGATAAATCATAAATAAACTTTTGCGAAGTTTCCTTAAAATTGCTTCAGATTTAAACGTTTCCCATATTTTTTTACTAACATTGTGTTCCACCCTAGTGCATTAGGCGACTTAAATTTTGAGTCTATAGATTTTGTAGAAGCCTATCAAATTCTGTCCAGATCGAGTGATAATTAAATGTATGTATTTGGGACAAACCTTTATATATAGCCCCCAACACATTTGACGGATGTGATATGGTATCGAAAATTTAGATCTACAAAGTGGTGCAGGGTATAATATAGTCGGTCCCGCCCGACTTTAGACTTTCCTTACTGGTTTTGTTATAGGAAAATTTTTCTTCTATATTAGAAATTCTAATATAAATATTTTCAAAAAAAAAAAGACCTTTCTATTGCTAATATTAATATTTTTGCTGTAGAAAAATAAATAGAATTTTGTTTAGATTCCACAGTCTCCAATTCGTATTTTCGTTATACACTTTGCCAAACTTCATGTCCAAATCTCCAATTTATCTCCTATCATTGTTTCCAAATTTATACGGATTTTGTAACACAACTTCGTGAAGTTAGGACACTAAATAAAATATTTTGTTTATGTTAATGAGATATTGAGTCTTAGGATTGCAAAAACAGGAAGCTTCGAATATAGGCTGAAATTTATTTTGAGGATTTACATCCTAGATTTAAAGTTTGTTTTTTCATATTAATGTGAAGTGTCTGTAATATTTTGTGAATATTCTGCTAATGAACTATTGCTCAATTTTACAAAAAGGAATTTCGATAATCTTGGATCCAAGTAAATTTCTTTTAGTGTACTCTAGCCTCTTCTTTGAAAAGTTGCCCTTCTATTTGTTGTCCATAAAAATTCCCGCAACTAGTTTTAGATTTATCCCCATCCTTAATAAGTAGACCTTGAAAACTCCCACCAATTCGAAAATAAATTGTCAAACCAAACCATGATCGTTAACACTCTGTGTGACTGTGATGGTGTTTGACCAAATGTTTTTGGTTTTCAGGACTTAACACTAAATGAATAACACCATTTCCAATTATCCTCTAGCTCTAGCTGTTCAAATAACCTTGAAGTGTTTGATAGTGTCCTTGAGATTAGGCCACAACGTTGAGGAGATGCCATGGAGTTAATGGGACAATTATCGGAAAACTTATTTAGTTACTGTCATGGCTTATTAACCAATGGGCAGGTGGGTCATGTTAATTGAAATCCGTTTGCAGGATTTTTTCAATGTATGTTTGATTAGGGCAGAATATGGCCCACTGCCTATCAATTTTAATTCAATAATTATAATACTGGAATGACCTAACCATAGAAGAAACATGGTTGCCACAATCATATTTGAAGAACAAACTAATATGGTTGGGGATTTTTTGGGGCGACCATGTCCTTCGACTAACTCTCCACTTCCAGTGCAGGTTATATTATTGTTAACAAACTTACCAAATAGTTTTTATTTTTTTATAGTAATAAAAATGTGACAAAATTTTCTATAGAAATACAATTTTGACAAAATATTCAAAAGAAATAAAACTTTGACAAAATTTGCTATAGAAATAAAAATGTAGACAAAATTTTCAAAAGAATTAAAATTCTATGGAAACAAAATTTTGAAATAAAATGTAGACAAAATTTTCTATGGAAATAAAATTTTAACAAAATTTTCTATGGAAATAAAATTTTGAAAAAATTTTATATAGACAAAAAATTTTGACAGAACTTTCAATAGAAATGAAATGTTGAAAAAAATTTATATAGAAATAAAATTTGACAAAAGAAATAACATATTGACAAAAATTTTCTATAGACATGAAAGTTGCAAAAAATTTTCTATAGAAAAAATAAATTATGACAAAGTTTTTTATAGAAATAAAATTTTTACAAAATTTTCTATGGACATAAAATTTTGACAAAATTTTCTATGGAAATAAAACTTTGACAAATTTTTATATAGACATAAAATTTTGACAGAACTTTCTACAGAAATAAAATGTTTAAAAAAATTTTCTATAGGAATAAAATTTGACAAAATTTTCTATAGAAATAAAATTTGACAAAATTTTCTACAGAAATAAAATTTTGACAAAATTTTCTATAGAAATCAAATTCTATGGAAACAGAATTTTGAAAAAAAATCTATTGAAATAAAATTTTGAAAAAAAATCTATAGAAATTAAATTTTGACAAATTTTTCTACAGAAATAAAATTTTGACAAAATTTTCTATAGAAATAAAATTTTGACAAAATTTTCTGTGGAAATAATATCTTGACGAAATTTTCTAAAGAAATCAAATTTTGACAAAATCTTCTATAGAAATAAAATGTTGACAAAATGTTTTCTACAGAAACCAAATTCTATGGAAACAAAATTTTGAAACAAAAAATCTATAGAAAACAAGATTTTCAATGGAAATAAAATTTTGACAATATTTTCAATGGAAATAAAATTTTGAAAAATTTTTATAGAGACAACATTTTCTATAGAAATAAAATTTTTTATACAAATAAAATTCGACAACATTTTCTATTGAAATAAAATTTTTACAAAATTTTCTATGGAAATAAAATTTTGACAAAATTTTCTACGGAAATAAAATTATAACAAATTTTTATATAGCCATAAAATTTTGACAGAATTTTCTATAGAAATAAAATGTTGAAAAAATTCTCTATAGAAATAAAATTTGACAACATTTTCTATAGAAATAAAATTTGACAAAATTTTCTATAGAAATAAAATTTTGACAAAAATTTTTTATAGACATGAAAGTTTGACAAAATTTTCTATAGAAATAAAATTATGACAAAATTTTCTATAGTAATAACATTTTCATTCGTTTTGATTTGTTATTGTTGGTTTCGTTCTTTAATCATTGTTGTTGTTCTTTGATTTCAGCTTAAAACCATGCATTGACTAAACTACAAGTGTAGCTTAACCAACAGAGGAAAAGAATGTTTGCCAAATTTATTTGGGCAAAGCCCTATAGACTGCAAGATGGTTGAATGGACGCACGTTTCGGAATTACCACATTCCTCATTAGCATCCTCTACTTGCAGCAAAACTATCAACCAATTATCAGAATAAATTCAGGCAGTTCATTAAACTCAACAATGAACCACACTTGAACTTTCCGAAAAAAGGTATTACATGATAGCCGGCTTATGCCGAAATAATAAAATGTTGACAAAATTTTCTATGGAAATAAAATTTTGACAAAATTTTCTATAGAAATAAAATTTTGACAAAATTTTCTATAGAAATCAAATTCTATGGAAACAAAATTTTGTAAAAAAAATCTATAGAAATTAAATTTTGACAAAATTTTCTACAGAAACAAAATTTTGAGACAAAATAAAATTTTCACAAAATTTTGGCAAAATTTTCTATAAATACAAAATTTTGGCAAAATTTTTCTATATATACAAAATTTTGCCAAAATTTTCTGTAGATACACAATTTTGACACAAATTTTCTATAGCTACAAAATTTTGACAAAAATTTTCTATAGAAATAAATTTTGAAAATAATGTTTAGAGAAATAAAATTTAAAAATAATGGTCTATAGAAATAAACTTTTCACCAAATTTTCTATAGAAATAAAATTTTTGCAAAATTTTGTATAGATACAAAATTTTCTGTACAAATAAAATTTTGTCAAATTTTCTATAAAAATACAATGTTGACAAAATTTTCTATAAATATAAAAGTTTTAAAAAATTTTCTTTAGAAAAAAAATTTTGACAAAATTTTCTATGGAAATAAAATTTGTACAAAATTTTTCATAGAAATAAAACTTTCCAAATAGAAATAAATTCTTTAAAAAATTTTCTATAGAAATAAAATTTTTAAAAAATTTTCTATAGAAATAAAATTTTTACAAAATTTTCTATAGAAATAAAATTTTGATAACATTTTCTATAGAAATAAAATTTGGAAAAATTTTTATATAGACATAAAATTTTGACAGAAATAAAATGTTATAGAAATACAATTTTTCTATAGAAATAAAATGTTGCCAAAATTTTCTATAGAAATAAAATGTTGACAAAAATTTTCTATAGACATGAAAGTTTAACAAAATTACAATTTTTACAAAATTTTCTATGGAAATAAAATTTTGACTATATAAAATAGACATAAAATTTTGACAGAATTTTCTACAGAAATAAACTGTTGAAAAAAAATTTCTATAGAAATAAAATTTGACAACATTTTCTATAGAAATAAAATTTTGACCAAAATTTTGTATAGACATGAAAGTTGGACAAAATTTTCTATAGTTATAAAATTTTGACAAAATTTTCTATAGAAATAAAATGTTGACAAAATTTTCTATGGAAATAAAATTTTGACAAAATTTTCTATAGAAATAAAATTTTGACAAAATTTTCTATAGAAATCAAATTCTATGGAAACAAAATTTCGAAAAAAAATCTATAGAAATTAAATTCTGACAAAATTTTCTACAGAAACAAAATTTTGAGAAAAAATAAAATTTTCACAAAATTTTCTGTAGAAATAAAATTTTGGCCAAATTTTCTATATATACAAAATTTTGGCCAAATTTTCTATAGATACATATAAAATCTATAGATATATATAAAATGTTCACCAAATTTTCTACAGATAAAAAATTTTCTATAGAAATAAAATTTTTACAAAATTTTCTATAGAACTAAATTTTTGCCAAATTTTCTATAGAAATACAATGTTGGCAATATTTCCTATAGAAATAAGATTTTTAACAATTTTTCTTTAGAAATGAAATTTTGACAAAATTTTCCATAGAAATAAAATTTGGAAAAAATTTTCTATAGAAATCATATTTCATAGAAATAAAATTTTGACAAAACTTTCTAAATAGAAATAAAATGTTTAAAAAATTTTCTGTAGAAATAAAATTTTGACAAATTTTTATATAGACATAAAATTTTGACAGAACTTACTATAGAAATAAAATGTTGAAAAAAAATTTCTATAGAAATAAAATTTTGACAAAATTTTCTATAGAAATAAAATGTTGATAAAAATTTTCTATAGACATGGAAGTTTAACAAAATTTTCTACATATAAAAATTATGACAATTTTTTTTTTAGAAATAACATTTTGACAAAATTTTCTATGGAAATAAAATTTTGACAAAATTTTCTATGGAAATAAAATTTTAACAAAATTTTCTATGAAATAAAATTTTGACTATATAAAATAGACATAACATTTTGACAGAATTTTCTAAAGAAATAAAATATTGAAAAAAAATTTCTACAGAAATAAAATTTGACAAAATTTTCTATAAAAATAAAATGTTGACAAAAATTTACTATAGACATGAAAGTTTGACAAAATTTTCTATAGAAATAAAATTATGACAAAATTTTCTATAGTTATAAAGTTTTAACAAAATTTTCTATGGAAATAAAATTTTGACAAAATTTTCTATAGAAATACAATTTTGACAAAATTTTCTATGGAAATAAAATTTTGAAAAAATTTTTTATAGAAATAAAATTTTGACAAAATTTTCTATAGAAATAAAATTTTGACAAAATTCTCTATAGAAATAAAATCTTGACAACATTTTCTATAGAAATAAAATTTTGACAACATTTTCTATAGAAATAAAATTTTAACAAAATTTTCTATAGAAATAAAATGTTTACAGAATTTTCTATATAAATAAAATTTTGACAAAATTTTCTATAGAAATAAAATTTTGAAAAATTTTCTATAACTCTTAAAATTTTTTTTTGTTTTTTAAATTTCGGCCATTCTATGTCATTATATTATAGAAAATGTCCATTCATATACAATTTAAGGATTTAATTCTCAAATAGCTTAGAATTCATATGAAATATCATAGCATACACGTGGTTTCCCATCTATTTTAACACCGAATTATTTTTCGAAAAATATCCTTAAATTTCCAAGGATCAATGATAGATTTGTGCAATAATAATAAAATACTAATTCCTAGAATTAAAAAAAATTCAAATTATGTTGCCATAAAAATGGACTTTTATGGATGTGCTAAAATCCATACAAAAAACATCTATGCAAAATTAGAAATTGTCAACAGGATGTGAGTGTGTGGATGAGTTATAGGACCCAAGAGTCCTTTTTCCAATGCTGCTGTACTACTACTGAAGAAATTCCATTTTTACATGCGATCGATCAATTTAAGACAATAATAATGGGTATTGTTTAATGGATTTTGAAACATGACATATTTCTTACTGCTCTTTCAATTCCGTCTCCTAGGGGGGGCCTACTCCAACTGTGGGCATTTCTAATGTTCACAAGTTTACACTTAATGTGTGTATATCCTTCTGTTTCAGTAGAACAACACATCAACGAAATGGCATAATCTTGGTGATGTTTTCTACAAGAAGAAAAACAATAAACTCTGCAAGCAAAAAATTGGAAAAAAGGACCCAAAACTGTTGAAGAAATCCAAAGAAAGGAAATAGAGTAGTAATGAAATATCAATCTATCATTCAACTCAGTCAGTCACTTAGAGATTTCGGCAGGAGATTTCATTCTTACAGGACCTAAGACGAGAAGGCTCACATCAATTTTCTCCAACAGAGTTTCGACGATGGAAAAGGTGAATTTTGGTTATTTGTGATCCATAGTGGAGGGAAATTTTTGTTTTTTCTTTTTTTGAAAATGTAACAAATTTACACCAGCCTAGGAAACAGCAGAAACTAGCCTTTCTACAAGGCACACTCGCTTTACTACTGAGATTGCCAAAAAGGCTAAGGAACAATTGTTTCTGCTAATGAAGAGAAAACGAGCAATAGTTAGCAACAATTGTCCGATATTCCGATACGCTTGGTAGGGGTGTGAAGTTATGAGGACACAATGAATTCACAAACAGTCAGACAGACAGACAAACAGTTGGATGGACGGACGAAGCAATGCCTTGACCATTGTTCTCATTTCTTAGGGCCTCTCGTTGCCTGTTCTGCGCATTGCTAGCTTGCTGTTAGTGTCCTTTTTATTTTGCGCATGCGTGAATTTCGGCTGTCATCGAGAGTTGACAATGTCTGTCTGTCTGTCCGTCCACGTCGTACGTATTCAATAATAGTCGATTTTAGGGATATTATAAGGATTTTCAACGCTCTAAGCAGCAAGGATCTTTATGTCTTGTCCTTTAAGAGTGCTGACAGTTATTGACTTCTCTTCCTTCTCGCCGTTGCCTTTGGGCAAAGGAAAAACTTAACAGATTTCGTTACGCCCAAGCTGTGCTGATAAATGTTCAACGATTGTTTTACTCTATTGTCCTGGGGAGAGTATGCCATTTGGGCCTCATACTGATCTCCTCCCTCCTGGGATGTCAATAATGTAATGAAGCAAAGATGTTCGATCGAAAGACAGATTGCCTTAGTTATTGATTGAGCTGACTTTTGTTGACTTTTACGATATATACCAGAGAGAGAGAGCATATGCATGGCCTTGAATATGGGCTAGAAATTTGTAAATATTGGTAAGACAGAACATTAAAATGAATGCCACAAAGTTGGGTCCTTGAACAGGAAACCTCTCATAGAAACCTAACCTTCTACAACAAGAGAACCA
Organism: Haematobia irritans; assembly: GCF_050003625.1. Lineage (NCBI taxonomy): Eukaryota > Metazoa > Arthropoda > Insecta > Diptera > Muscidae > Haematobia > Haematobia irritans. Next base: position 218,117,245 of record NC_134398.1, on the reverse strand, counting down.
TACCACCAAGGTCAATCGTTATTTTGGGCATTTTGGTTAACCAGGATTTTTCGTGGAAAGCCAACAAAAAAAAAGAAGACGAACTTTTGTATGATGGATGGATGGATAGATGGAAAGATGCGAGTTTGTGTTCATGGGTTCCCGATGTATGAAATTATCAACACTTGTTTGACATTGAACGCCTATTAGAGTTGTCATCCACATCTCCAGCTATGTGACATATTAACACTTGGGAGTTTTTCTTTTCTTGCTATCGAAATCGAAGGCCATTGCCAGAGCCAAGGATTCAAGGCTATGAGAGGAGAAGAATGGCAAAGTCCCCTTTTAATGTTTTTGTCTGACCGATCTTGGTGACCATAATTATTTGGTAATGCCTTGATGAGATTCGAACCAAAAACCCAAAACATCCCATTGTGTTGTGTATTTTGGTTGTGGAATTAAATTTGGTCGTGACCAAATTGTTATTAGCGTAGCCATCTCCAAATTCCAAGGTCAATTTTGGCTAACCCAAAATTAGTTTGCGTTTAAAACCTGGGGTATTCGAAGGTTTCAAATGGACCTTGTATTCTATGGCAAAATCAGAGAAATTGAAAAGCATAGCATCTGGCATGATATAAAATGAGCCTCAAAACCAAAATGAAACATGCCCCAAAATGCTATATATGTTCTCCCCTGAAATTGAAATATAGTTCTCATTAGAAAAAGACTTTTCGTCTTTTTCGAATTTGTTAAAGTGGATTTTTCATTTGTTTTTTTTTTTTTTTAATTTGAAAAAGTCGACCTTCCGAATTTCTCCAAACCACGAAAATACGGCGCTAGAAATTTTTAGTAGTAAACGAAATTAAACTTTTTATAGAATATTTAGTCAAAATTTTATTTTTATATTTAAATGAAACTTTATTCCTACACGCAAAGAAAAAAAACGTTTGGAAAACGTGTACCGAAAACGTTTTTCTTTTGTTAGAGTTTGTTGAATTGCTTCGAAAAGTATACACTTTTATCACCAAAAAAATTCATTTGGTACAAAATTTTTATTTTTTCAATAAAAAAAAGTTATTTTTGAACCAAAAACACAGTCCATTTCGTTTATCTCAAACACTGTTCTTTTCTGACTTTAGGTCTTTAATAAGACACATTTTAAAGTTCATAGTAAAATTTAATATAGTAGAATGTAATGTTGAACATTTTTTCGGAATCTTTCGACCATCTCTGGAATATATGTAAAAAAAAAAAAAAAAAAAAAACTTTGGTCGAAGCAGGGATCGAACCCACGACCCTTGGCATGCAAGTCGGACGTAGCAACCACTGCACCACGGTGCCCAACTAAATGTATTTTACTGTTAAATAAACTTTGTTTAATCGGCTCGTGGGCGCCGCAAGCTATGCTATATAAATATAACTTATATGGGTAATTGTCTATTGATGACTATAACGGCTACATAGCTCAGTGGATAGTGTGTTGGCTTACAAATTGCATGGTCCGCGGTTCGATTCTCCATCCAGGCGAAAGGTAAAAAAAATTTTCAATTTATAAAATCGTATAATTTCTTCTACATTGCTTGTATTACAGAAAAAGGTGCTAAGAAATAAAAAACTTCGTGGAAGTGAGAAAGATGTGAGGGAAAATGCAATTAGCCAGAAAATTTTTTTTGAGTTAGTCTTTATGAAATTTTTTTTACATCCTGGAAAAGAATAAACGTTTATCACAAAAAGAATATACTTTTCTTCCAAATACACTTCGTTTCAACGAAAAGAAAATGAGAAACGAACTTTGTTTGTCTAAAATTTCGTTTGGGAGGAAAGAATTATTTTTTTGCGTGTATTTCTTTTTTCTTTCAAATTCTGTCAAAATTTTATTTCTAAAGAACATTTTTTCAAAATTTTATTTCTATAGACTATTTTATCAAAATTTTATTTTATAGAAGATTTTATCAAAATTTTATTTTTATAGAAAATTTTCTAAAAATTTTATTTCTATAGACGACTTTGTAAAAATTTTATTTCTATAGAAAATTTTGTCACAATTTTATTTCTATAGAAAATTCTGTCAAAATTGTATTTCATTGTTGTTTTTTTTTTCTGTTTTGATTTCAGCGTAAAACCATACATTGACTAAACTACAAGTGTAGCTTAACCAACAGAGAAAAAGAATGTTTGTCAAATTTATTTGGGCAAAGCCCTATAGACTGCAAGATGGTTGGATGGACGTACGTTTCGGAATTACCACATTCCTCATCAGTATCCTCTACTTGCAGCAAAACTATCAACCAATTATCAGAATAAAGTCAGGCAGTTCAGTAAACCCAACAATAAACCACACTTGAACCCTCCGAAAAAAGGCCAACACGCCAGAGCTCCGCCTAATTGAGAAATACTGGGCTATTGTCAAGCGGAACCTAAAGAAGACCAAAAACTGCTAAGGACGAGCAGCAGTTCAAGGCAAGCTGGCTTTCTGCGGCGAAGAAGGTGGACAAGGTGGCTGTACAAAATCTGATGGCAGGTGTCAAGCGTGAGGCCCGGCAATTCGGATTTGGAAAAGCGAAAGCCTAACTGAATAATTTTCCTGAATTTTATACTAATTGAACTTGAAAAAGAAATTTAATTTGATTTTTTAAATAAACGATTTCACCGAGTTACACGCGTTTTCCCTTGACCAAATTTTGACCGTATCACCCTTTATTTTTACAGTTTTTTTAAGAAAATTTTGACAATAATTTTATCTATATAAAATTTTTTATTTCTGTAAAAATTTTATTTCTATTTTATTGCGATAGAAAATTTTCTCAAAATTTTATTTTTATAATATTTTGTCAAAATTTTATTTATATAGAAAATTTTGTCAAAATTTTTTTTCTATAGAAAATGTTGTCAAAATTTTAATTGTATATAAAATTTTGTCAACATTTTATTTCTATAGAAAATTTTGTCAAAATTTTATTTATATTGAAGATTTTGTCAAAATTGTATTTCCATAGAAAATGTTGTCAAAATTTTTATACCCTGCGCCACACTGTGGTATTGTAAGTTATTACCAGGCTGGAGGCGGTTGATTCTTTCAAGGATCTTGGATTGTTAATGTTTGTAACTCTCAGAAGGAGATGAGATAGACACGTGGTGTCATTGGCAATGATGCTCAGGGTGGGTCCCTGAGTCGATCTAGACATGTCCGTCTGTCCGTCCGTCCGTGTGTCCGTCTGTCTGTGAACACATATTTGTGATCAAAGTCTAGGTCGCAATTTAAGTCCAATCGCCTTCAAATTTGGCACATGTTCCTAATTTGGATCAGAATAGAACCCTATAAGAAAGAAGAAAAGGAGAAAAAAAAAGAAATCGGTTCAGATTTAGATATAGCTCCCATATATATATATATATATATATATATATATATATATATATATATATATATATATATATATATATATATCTTTCGCCCGATATGCACTAATATGGACCCAGCAGCCAGAGTTTTATACCGATTTACTTGAAATTTTGTACAAGGAGTACAATTGGTAGTATAGTCAAATTTGATTGAAATCGGTTCAGATTTAGATATAGCTTCCATATATATGTTTTTCTGATTTCGACAAAAATGGTCAAAATACCAACATTTTCCTTGTAAAATCACCACTGCTTAGTCGAAAAGTTGTAAAAATGAATCTAATTTTCCTAAACTTCTAAGACATATATATCGAGCGATAAATCATAAATAAACTTTTGCGAAGTTTCCTTAAAATTGCTTCAGACTTAAATGTTTCCCATATTTTTATTTTTTACTAAAATTGTGTTCCACACTAGTGCATTACCCAACTTAAATTTTGAGTCTATAGATTTTGTAAAAGTCTATCAAATTCTGTCCAGATCGAGTGATATTTAAATGTATGTATTTGGGACAAACCTTTATATATAGCACCCAACACATTTGACGGATGTGATATGGTATCCACAAAGTGGTGCAGGGTATAATATAGTCGGCCCCGCTCGACTTTAGACTTTCCTTACTTGTTTTTATAGAAAATTTTGTCAAAATACTATCTATATAAAACATTTCTATAAAAATAGAAAATTTTGTCAAAATTGTATTTCAAAGAAAAATTTCTCAATATTTTATTTCTATAGAAAATTTTGTCAAAAATTTATTTCTATAAAAAATTTTGTCAAAAATTTATTTATATAAAAAATTTTGTTAAAATTTTATTTATATAAAAAATTTTGTCAAAATTTTAGTTCTATACAAAAATTTTGTCAAAATTTTAGTTCTATACAAAAATTTTGTCAAAATTTTATTTCTATAGAAATTTTTTTCAAATTTTATTTCTATAGAAAATCTTGTTTTTTTCTATAGAAAATGTTGTAAAAATTTTATTTCTATAGAAAATTTTATCAAATTTATATTTCTATAGAAAATTTTGTCAAAATTGTATTTCTATAGAATATTTTGTCAACATTTTATTTCTATAGAAAATTTTGTCAAAATTGTATTTCTATAGACAATTTTGTCAAATTTTTATTTCTATAGGAAATTTTGTCAAAATTTTATTTCTTTAGAAAATTTTAACAAAATTTTATTTCTATAGAAAATTTTGTCAAAATTGTATTTCTATAGACAATTTTGTCAAATTTTTATTTCTATAGGAAATTTTGTCAAAATTTTATTTCTTTAGAAAATTTTAACAAAATTTTATTTCTATAGAAAATTTTGTCAGAATTTTATGTCTATATAAAATTTTATTGCTATAGAACATTTTTTCAAAATTTTATTTCTATAGAAAATTTTTTCAACATTTTATTTCTATGAAAAATTTTGTCAAAATTTTATTTCAAAAGAATTCTACCAATTAACCAATTAGTAAAAATCAACGAATTGTGGTAGAATTCTACCAATTGTAGCAACCGTAAAGAGGACCCCAAAAATTCGTCTCCTGGAATTGAGGTATATTTCCCATTAGATAAAAAGATTTTTCGTCGTTTCGACTTTTTCAAAATTTGTCAAAGTGGATTTTTCGATTTTTTTAATTAAAAAACAAACTACCTTCCGACGTTCTCCTAGGGGGCTATGAGGTTTTGGGGCTATGAGTTAGCCCCAAAACCTAAATGAAATAGGACCTCAAAATGTTATGTGGAGTCTGCAATACCAAGTTTTTGGAGGTATGAGAGCGGGCATCAGCAAAATGAGCCCCAAAACCAATATGAAGGTGGACCCCAAAGTGCTCCATAGTTGTTCCTGCAATTGAAGTACAATTCTCGTTGGACAAATACGTTTCATCATTTCAACTTTTTCAAAATTTGTCAAAGTGGATTTTTCGATTTTTTTTTAATTTAAAAAGTCGGCCGCTATGAGTTAAGGTTGAATTGCGTTGATGGAAGGGTTGATTTTTTTCTGTTTGCGGTAGACTATTCGAGCTATTGATTTCAAAGAGAAGTTTCAACTCTTCAATCACTGGACGCATTGAACGCATGGTATGTAATTATACCTTTAGTCCCAATATCTAAATGATATAGGACCGCAAAAAATTATGGTGACTACAATATCAAATTTTTGGCGGTATGAAAATGAGCCCCGGGAAAATGTACGTGTGCCCTCTCTTGGAAGTACATTTCTTATTAGACAACAACTTTTCGTCAATTCGACTTTTTCAAATTTTTTAATTTGAAAAACGTCGGCCTTCCGACTGTCTTCAAAATACGAAAATTCGGCGCTATAACTATGGGACCCGCGAAAATTAGCCCCAAGGCTTTTGCTTCGTTTTCAAGTGGGGATTATTTCGCTTTCTGAGATTGTAGAAACTATACACACTTATGTTGATCCGAATAGAATTGTATCGCATCAGGGTTGTTTTCTTTTTTTTTTTTGTGTATCCCGTCATTGGTCGGAGCTTAAGGCGTTCTTCTAGGGACAGAGTCTAAATTTTAGTTTAATTTTTCTCTCCATCAGATAGAGTTCATTTTCACAAGGTCTTTTAAATCAAATGTGAAAATGAGCCCTAATTTTATTTTGCGGTCGATTTTCATGCTTCACTTAAATTTTGTTGGGGCTCAATTTCATGGAGCTCATATTTATTTTAAGCATCGCCAACATGTGTATTCTTATGACATCACTTTACCATCCCAGCAAAAAAAGCGCCGCCAAAAAAGTAATGAAAATGTTCTTTTTTGATCCGGAAGTGGTGTAACATTGACGCGGAAACAATGAATTTAACATGGGCTTGTCATAGGACCGAAGTTCTCCATTTCAAAAGCATTTGCACTGAATTTGCATCACTTCTTTAGGTGTGATCCGAATTCAATGTTTTGGATGTAACTTAAAAAATTCTGTGATATTTTGTCAAATAACATAAAAATTATGTTGTTTTATAATTTTTAATGGATTCTAACGCTCGTCGCAAACGTTTGACTACAAATGTTTTCAAAATTTCACAATTTTTAAAGATTGGATTTAGCATTTTTGTCGACAAAATTTAAATGATTTGTACCATTTTATGAATTCTTACTCTGTTTTTAACCTATTTGTAACAAAAAAGTTAAAATTATCCATTAAAAGTATGAAAAAACCATGTTATAAAAAATTGAATTAAACGAACTTCCTGGGTAGTTAAAATGAAGAACATCATTGGGAGTGGATCTTCTGGAACTGCTTTTAAAGTTGTGCCTTTGGAAGAACTTCCAATTTTTTTGCTGGGATATTTAGTTCTAGTTAGTATTTCAAATCGACCAATATGACAGTGGTCGCATGTTACTCCAGTCCGAGAAACGGGAATCCCAAGAAACGGTGGCCTTCACTTTTTCTGGTCGATAGTCTTCGCATTTGTCTACTATTCTTGAACTCTGAGATAAAAATGATTCCTGAGGCAACAAACAAATTGATATGTAAAATGGAAGCTAAACAGAATATGAAACTAATTTAGTATATTGATAAAATATTGGATATTTGTACGTGTGCGAATTTGTTACCTTTCGTTGTAAATTTTTCAACTACGATTATAGCTTTTAGGGAATCATCAATGACAGACGTACAACCTCGTAAAAAATAAGATTCCGATCTTGCTGATTGATTGTTAGATAGAAAATCGGCTTCAGCTTAACACTTGCATTAAGCATTGAGGAAAAGAATTTATCAGATTACTCCATGTGTAGGCTTTAAAACAACTTTCCATGATTCCTGAGAGAGCAAACAAATTGATATGTAAAACGGAAGTCCAAAGTAAGATGACACAATTTTAGTATATCGTTAAAATATCAAAATTTTTTACGTGTGCACATTTGCTGCCTTTCATTACAAATTTTTCAACTACTTGTATGGCATATTATTTCAACATCACTCCCTTTATTATCGCATCAACCCATTTGTGTTGTATATAATATTGTAGTAATTATTTTTGTTTTAATCATTATAACAAAATATTTTTTTTTCTGAAGGGACATTCCAAGCCATTGATACATCATCCGTCAATTGCTGAAGTCAATGGTCCAAAATATTTTTTTTATTATTATAACTTTTATAAGAAATAATGTGCTTTGAAATTGAAAAAAAAAGAAATAGAAGTCACAAATCAAAAACCACATCAATTGTTTGTGCATTTTGTTCATTACTACGCGCTAATGATGTCAAAATGTGGGGGTAACTTTTAGTCTTTATATTGGCATTTTATTGACATTGCACATTGGGACAAGGAAAATCCTTATAGATAAAACAAAAATTGTTTGGATATGTTTTTGGGTATATAAGGTCGATCGCCTAACTAACCCATTAAACTAAACTACAAAATTAGAGCAACATCTGTTCTTTCATGGAATTGAAGTATTTTTCTCGTTAGGGATAGTAATCAAAAGTCGACTTTTCTATTTTTTTGTTTTAATTTGGAAATCTCGGCTTTTTCATTTGGAATAGACGACCCTTTGAGTTTTCGAAAAACCGATTGTTTGACCCTTGGATTTTGCACAACGTTAAAAGTTGGTTTGAGTCAATTCTCAATAATATCGAGTTTGAAGTTGATAATGAGACGACTTTTAATGTTCGACAAGTAGTCGATTTATCGAAAAGACCATTTTCGAATTTTATATCAATAGATTTGGGAAAAAGAAGTGACTAAAATTTCTTTTTCCCAAACCCATTGTGCATGATGTAAAGAATATGCACATACAAATGTACGACGGATACGAGGGATACGACAATAAATGCACACCTTAGCAAATCCCAATAACTGCAATACATTCCAAGTATGAACTTCACCAATTGAACAATACACAATCCAAGGCAAGCTCATTATCGACCAAACACTTTTGTTGTTTTTTTTTTCACTATGAATTTCAAGAGATTTTGCAAAATTTTTTAGGGATTTTTTTTTATACGATTTATGTTCTTTTGTTTTCATTTGGTCACAATTTAATTCCTCTCAAATTACGTGCATAGTTATCATCATCGATATTATTATTGCAGCATGTTAAACAACTAGCTAGCTAAGAGCCTTTTTAAAATTTCCTGAATGTTCTAAAATAGGAATTTGTATGGAATTAATGGGACCTTTATTGTTTACACCACATTGATAGGGACATAGGGATGTCATGTGAGAAAATTTGAAAGAGCTAACAACTTAAGGAGGAAAAACATATCATGATTATAACTTAAATAAGGCCAAGTTGGCATTTGGGTGGATTTTTCAATTTGTTTTGGAGGAGGTCACGAATTAAAGTCCTTTTCGCTCTAAAATGCATATATAAGGAGATATGGCCAAAAGAAGTTTTTCATATAAGAATTTCAATTTTTTTTAAGGATTTGGGTGAATTTTTCAATTTTGCGGGTTGGTCACAAATTAAAGTCCTTTTCGCTCTAGGTCGCTTAGTTTGGGAGGTATGGCCCAAACAAGTTTTTCATATAAAAATTTCTATTTTTTTTTTAAATTTGGTTGGATTTTAAAATTTTTTGGGGGTGGTCTTAAAGTAAAATCCCTTTCGCTCTAGAACGCATATTTAAGAAGATATGGCCAAAAGAAGTTTTTCATATAAAAATATATTTTTTCTTTTTTAATTTGGTTGGATTTCTCAATTTTTTGGGGGTGGTCTCAAATTAAAGTCCTTTTCGCTTTGGATGCATAATTAACGAGATATGGTCAAAAGAAGTTTTTCATATGAAAATTTCTATTTTTTTTAAATTTGGTTGGATTTTTAAATTTTTTGCGGATGGTCACAAATTAAAGTCCTTTTCGCTCTAGGATGCAAATTTAAGGAGATATGGACAAAAGAAGTTTTTCATATAAAAAGTTTCTATTTTTTTAAAATTTGGTTGGATTTTTTCAATTTTTTGGGGTTGGTCTCAAATTAAAGACCTTTTCGCTCTAGGACGCATATATAAGGAGATATGACCAAAAGAAGTTTTTCATATAAGAATTTAATTTTTTTTTTTAGGATTTGGGTGCATTTTTCAATTTTTTGGGGTTGGTCACAAATTAAAGTCCTTTTCGCTCTAGGATGTATATTTAAGGAGATATGACTATGTTTAAAATTTTAAATTTCTTTTATATTTGGTAGATTTTTTTTTGTGTGGTCACAAATTAAAGTCCTTTTCGCTCTAGGACGCATATATAAGGAGATATGGCCAAAAGAAGTTTTTCATATAAGAATTTCAATTTTTTTTAGGATTTGGGTGAATTTTTCAATTTTGCGGGTTGGTCACAAATTAACAAGTCCCTCTAGGACCAGGGTTGGCATGTCACAAACTGTGACTTTTGCGACATACATTTGCGACGTTATAATACGTATGTCGCAAATGTCGTAAACCTACTGTAAAAACCTAATTTTGACTAGAAGAAATCCTGAACATTTTTTAATTTAGTTTGACAGCATTCGCTGTGAGTTTCTGCAGAAATTTGTGAAAGTTTTCCCACGGTCAAGCCTATTTTCTTAGGTGGTATCGAAATTCCCGTTGCTGAGTGTGCAGAAAACCTTGGGGTTATATTGGACAGGAGACTGAACTTAACGCTAAGTAAGGACGAGAAAATCCACGGTTACCCTGTACTCGTGCAAAAGCCAATAGGGAAAATGTGGGGACTGAAACCGAAAATTGTGAACATTCCTAAGAATTGAAACTTCTTCGCACATACAATCGTCTTGCATATCATTGAATTCGCTGCCTAGCTGACGCGACTAAAGTATTTTGAGTTTGAGACTTTTGTTACTTCTTCTACATTTACGACGTGTATGTGACGTTTACAACTTTGCGACAGTCGCAAACCTAAAAAAGTTTGATACAGACCATCTCTGTCTAGGACACATATCTAAGGAGATATGGTAAAAAAAAGTTTTTCATATAAAAATTTCTAGTTTTTTTTTTTTTAAATTTTGTTGGATTTTTTTGTGGTCACGAATTAACGTCCTTTTCGTTGCCGTTGAAAATATCTAGAAAGTGCCACAAAAAGTGTCACAAGTCATAAAAAGTGGCACATTCATTTTAAAGAAGTGGCATACTTTTTCATAAAGAAAACTCAACAATTTAACAAATTTATATCAGTGTGTCATAAAGCGTAGTGAAATATCTTTTTGAAAAATTGAAAAAGAAAAAAAAACAATATTTACGTGATATTAAAAATTACGAAACCTAAATTTTAGGATTTAGGTAATTTACAAAATAATAAGGACAAATTTATTTCAATTAATGAAATTTTAATTAAAATAAAGTTTGTAATCTTTGCTTTTAATTTTTTTTATACCCTAACCACATAGTGGTCAAGGTATAATAAGTTTGATCTGCCAAAAAATGTGCCTACCAGAAATATTGATTTTAGACCCCATAAAATATATACCGATCGACTCAGAATCACCTCCTGAGTCGATCCAACGCTTGGTGTTCGTCCGTCCGTCCGTCTGTCCATGTATTTGTTGTTCACAGGATTCGGGTTGCAATTATTCACCGATTTTGATGAAATTTGGTACAGGGAGTTTTTTGTGCACAAGGACGAACGCTATTGAATTTGGAAGAAATCGGATCAAATTTAGATGTAGCTCCCATATATATGTATCGCCCGATTTCGACAAAAGGGGTCCCGTTGCGCTTTTTTTCAAACGGATCGTCACCAAATTTGGCAAAAGATAATCTTTTGCATCGCCCTTCAAATCTGCAAAATTTCATCCAAATCGGTTCAGATTTAGATATAGCTCTCATATATATGTATCACCCGATTTTCCCAAATTTGGCCACAAAACCTTTATTTATCAAACGATCTTACTCAAAGTTGGCTAAATGTAATCTTCTATAGTACTAACTGTATGCGCAAAAAAACATCGAAATCGGTTCAGATTTAGATATAGCTCCCATATATATGCATCGCTCGATTTTCCCAAATTTGGCCACAATACTATTATTTATTAACCAATGTTGCTCAAATTTCAAATTTTGATGTACTAGCCGATCGTATTTAGACTTACATGTAGCTCTTACAAAATAATTTTACCCGATTTTTACAAATTTGGACTTATTACCCACAACTAATTGAGCGATTTCCTCTTTTTTAATAATGGACTCAATATTAGTAACATACTTACTCTGTAGGTGCAAAATCAACTATAGCTCCTAATATCGGGCATTTCTGCTCAGATTGTGATAAGACTACCATAAACATGTACTTCTTTATGCTCTTAAATATGAAAATGCGGTTTATCACCCAAACCTATACCATATACCTATACCAAAAACAATGTCTACTAATTCAGTAGGGGTGGTTTAGGGTCTGATATAGTCGGCGCAGCCCGACTTTCTACTTTACTAACTTGTTTTCATTAAATTTAAGACACAAATTTTGGAAGTTTGAGTCCCTTCCTTAAAGTCGCATTTGTTTGAACTTGAAGGCAATTTTTTTTTTAAGTAAAGAAACGCAATTGTGATTTTAAGAAATCGTCCTTAAATTCACTAAAATATTGAATCTTTAGATTTAAGATAAAAACGCTTCAAATATAGTCTAAGATTTATTTTGAGGATTTTGCATTTTTGGTTTGAAGTTTTTTTTTTTTTTGAATTAAGGAAATCATTTTGTCTTTGAAATATCCGTTATAAATTGAATTTGTAAATAGGCATTTGTTTGTACATGAAAAGATTTATTAATACACAGCGAAAATATGAGAAAAATTCCATAAATGAGATGTGTATTCTAATTTAAATTTTAATGATCCTAGATTTCAAGCCAGATAGGTCCTTAAAAAATTGCTTTTTTTATTTTGTTTTAATTTTTTTTTTCATTTTCCCCAGCCCAACGATTTTTTTTTTTGTATTCCAAGTATGTCTCAAAAATTTAATGAGCTAACCCAGTAAAAAAAGCGTCGCCAAAAAAGTAATGAAAATGTTCTTTTTGGATCCGGAAGTGGTGCAAAATTCACGCAGAAGCGATGAATTTAACATGGGCTTGTCATAGGACGGAAGTCCTCTATTTCAGCAACACTGAATGGGCATCTCTTCTTTAGTGTGATCCGAATTCAATGTGTTGGATGTAAATTAAAAAATTCTGTGATATTTTGTCAAATAAATAATTTTTATAGTTTTTTTTTTATAATTTTTAATGGATTCTAACGCTTGTCAGAAACGTTTGACCTTAAATATTTTCAAAAATTCACAATTTTTTCAGATTGGATTTAGCATTTTTTTTCGACAAAATTTTTTTTGCGCTTCGTAATGATACTCTCGAAAATCTGATGTATTGTAACCGAATTCGTTCTGCAGAGAAGGACTATGAATATCTCAAACATGTTTTAAGATCATAACGTTACTTTTTTACTGGAAACAAGCAACAAAAATGTTCCATATTTCTCGTGAAAATGTAACATTATGCTTTCGAAACATATTTGAGGTGATCATATTCCTGCTCTGGGTTTGGTAGACAGTTTTTCAGCTCAACAACTTACACAGATTTTTCTGGGATGCTATCTTCGTGCTTTTTAAACTAAATTAAAAATATCATAAAAAAATTTGTTGACAAAAATTCGATGATGGCAACAAAATTTTTTTATGAAATTTTTAATTTTGTTTAAAAAGCACGAAGATGGCATCCCAGAAAAATCTGATGCATTGTAACCGAATTCGTTCTGCAGAGAAGGACTATGAATATCACAAACATGTTTTAAGATCATAATGTTACATTTTTTACTGGAAACACGCAACAAAAATGTTCCATGTTTCCCGTGAAAATGTAACATTATGCTCTCTAAACATATTTGAGGTGATCATATTCCTGTTCAGGGTTTGGTAGACAATTTTTTCTCTTCAACAACTTAGCCAGTTTTTTCTGGGATGTCATCTTCTTATTTTTTAAACTAAATTAAAAATTTCATAAAAAATTTTTGTTGACAAAAATTTGATGATGGCATCCCTAACACCTATGTTGACAGGCTGGCCGTTTGCTAGTTTACACCAAAACTGAAACAAATGTGGTTCGATGTTTTGTGTTACTCCAACTTGGAAATATTTTCATTGGACTCACCACTGGAACCACAAATGAGCGAAGAAAAAAACAACTCATCTCTGCAGCGGAGGCATTGAGGCGTAAAAAGAAACCCAAATTGCAAAAAAAGGAAACCGCAGCAGCTTTCCGGGTATAAACAAATCAAATCGACGTTAATTTGTTTCGTTTTTCGAATATGTGATGTGGCAAACTCTCTTGATTTAGATGATTTTTATTATGAAACGGCCTTCGGTAATCAATAATAAAATGAAAAGTTTGACATCTGTTGATGTTTTTCGCCACACATTCGGGGCAGTCATCCATGCTAGCCAGTCAGCCCGTTTCGTTCTTCATCCTTGCCAACAGCTTCAACAACGATCGACCATCGCTACAAAATTTGTTTTTGCAATTCAATAGACTTTCGTTGGTTTTTGTTTTGTTTTTTTTTCTTCCTTTCTTATTTCAATTGTCCCTTTTGTCCGTCTGTAGTGGCATTCACGATCAATTCCCCATATCCACAAAAAGCCAGAGGAGGGATCATTAAACAAAAGTTTTGTAAACAGTTGGCTTGGAATGATGGTTTGATGTGATTTTGCTTCATTATCGACATCGTTATCCATATCCTTATTAATATAACAAGGATTTGCCGTTTTTTTCTTTTTTGTTTTGTTTTTGGCAATGTGAAATTGTTGTAGAAATCAAATATCCATTGAATATTGAGGTAAAATAATATAAAGTGGGAAAATTAATTTGTGGTTTATGAGCATTTTGATGCATGGCTAAATGACCTAAGATGACGAGAAATTTTAAACCACCAGTAGTGGGATTCTGTATTCAATTTTAATGATGAATCGCATCGTTAAGATGGGATAACAAGAAAAATAACATCCAAGGTATTCGGTAGACGTTTTAAACTACATTTACAATCGTTTAAAATCAGCTGTGTTGTTTTCTGTGCAGATAACAATAAATACTTCATTAAGTAAACAACGAAGATTATTTGGTTGTTTATTTTCTCTAATGAATTCACGTTATCAGCAGAAAATTTCATTCATGCAAAATAGGGTCTTTAATTATGTACGCTACTTTTAATAGGAAAAAAATTGATCCCTTCTCTATTACAAAAAGAGTTTTCTGCAATATTTTAAAAATCTGAAGGTTCTAAGCCGTTCTAAGAATTTCATCGGGCGGAACTGCCTTAAATGGTCTTAAATTAAAGGGAATTTCATATAAGTTGAGAATATCACCCATTTTCTCTTCCGGATTTGTGTATTTCTTTTAAATTTCCATACAATTTCCAATTTTGCAAACTTTTTTTGTCATTCCACCGTTTTTCGTAGCAGGGTTGCCAAGCGCAGCGCAGCTTAAACAACAGTTGCTACATATTAGTTACAGAATGACACGATCGTTAGTGCAAACACGTTTTTTCGTAGACAACGTAAACGATGCGATTATCGTGAAGAAATACAGAATCCCACTACAGATGTTGTGATAATACCTGAGGGACATAAAGTAATAGCAGATTAATTGTTAAAGAGATTTAACAAGAAATTAAAATTAAGAACTAAATTAAATTGAAACCATTTTAAATGTAAAATAAACCAAATTTAAATAACATAATTATATTAAATAAAAATTAAAATTATAATTTATAAATTTAATTGAAATTAAAATTAAGATTAAATTTGGAATTAATATTAAAATTTAATTATAATTGCAATTTTAAATTAAATTACGTTTTGTAATTTAATTAAATTCGAATAAATTAACCTTAATCAAACTCAAAATTAGAAATAAAAATAAATAAAATTATAAATTAAAATTCAATTACATTTTTTAGTTAAATTAAATTCGAAAAATTACATCAAAGTTAAAAAAAAAAAAAAAATTAAACCAAATTAAAACCACAATTAGGTCAAAACTAAATTAAAATTGATTAAATATAAGTTTAATTTAATTAATATTAATTTTTTCATCTTGCAATATTCTTGTATATTTGATTTACTTATTTAGGATTTTCAATGACCATTAAAAAATAATTAGTTTCCCATCCATTATAGGAGATCTCTTCAAGTATCTATGAATGATATGGCGTCAAAAAAATTTATTAGATTAGAATAGAAAAATATAGAAAGTAAAATTAAAAAATTAAACCCTAACTGAAATTATAAATATTATTAAATTTAAAATCAAAAGTGAAATTATATATAAAAACTAACATCAAAATATATATTAAAATTAATATTAAAATTTAAATTAGAATCGAAAAAATTATCCTAAAATTAAATTAAAAATAAATTAAAATAAAAATATTAATAAATAACAAGTATATAAGGCCGTAAGTTCGGCCAGGCCGAAGCTTATGTACCCTCCACCATGGATTGCGTAGACACTGCCATCCACAATCGAATTACTTGGTTTGCGGTAACACTTGCCGATGGCAAGGTATCTTAAAACTTCCTAACACCGTAATATATACCACATAGTCCATACGTGGTATATATTAAACTAAAAAATGCCGATTAAATACGTATATAATTAAGTTTAAAGTGTCTATAGAAATAAAATTTTGACAAAATAAAATTTTGACAACATTTTCTATAGAAATAAAATTTTGACAAAATTTTCTATAGAAATAAAATTTTGACAAAATTTTCTATAGAAATAACATTTTGACAATGTTTTCTATAAAAATAAAATTTTGGTAGATTATTTTTGGCTCGAGCGGCAACCATGATTATGAACCGATATGGACCAATTTTTGTGTGATTGGGGATCGGCTATATATAACTATAGACCGATATGGACCAATTTTGGCACGGTTATTAGCGGCCTTATACTAACACCACGTTGCAAATTTCAACCGGATCGGATGAATTTTGCTCCTCCAAGAGGCTCCGGAGATCAAATCTGGGGATCGGCTTATATGGGGGCTATATATAACTATGGACCGATATGGACCAATTTTGGCATGTTTGTTAGAGAGCATATACTAACACCACGTACTAAATTTCAATCGGATCGGATGACTTTTGCTCCTCTAAGAGGCTACGGAGGTCAAATCTGGGGATCGGTTTATATGGGGGCTATATATAATTATGGGCCGATGTGAACCAATTTTTGCACGGTTGTTAGAGACCATATACTAAAACCATGTACCAAATTTCAGCCGGATCGGATGAAATTTGCTTCTCTTAGAGCAATCGCAAGCCAAATTTGGGGGTCCGTTTATATGAGGGCTATACGTAAAAGTGGACCGATATGGACCAATTTCTGCATGGTTGTTAGAGAACATATACTAACACCATGTACCAAATTTCCGCTGGATCGGATGAAATTTGGTTTTCTTAGAGGCTCCTTAAGCCAAATCGGGGGATCGGTTTATATGGGGGCTATATGTAATTATGGACCGATATGGACCAATTTTTGCATGGTTGTTAGAGACCATATACTAACACCATGTACCAAATTTCAGCCGGATCTGATGAAATTTGCTTCTCTTAGAGCAATCGCAAGCCAAATTTGGGGGTCCGTTTATATAGTCCGTAAAAGTGGACCGATATGGCCCAATACCATCCGACCTACATCAATAACAACTACTTGTGCCAAGTTTCAAGTCGATAGCTTGTTTCCTTCGGAAGTTAGCGTGATTTCAACAGACGGACGGACATGCTCTGAT
The DNA here is from genome assembly GCF_050003625.1 of Haematobia irritans. Classification (NCBI taxonomy): domain Eukaryota; kingdom Metazoa; phylum Arthropoda; class Insecta; order Diptera; family Muscidae; genus Haematobia; species Haematobia irritans. Next base: position 218,100,148 of record NC_134398.1, on the reverse strand, counting down.
AATAAAATAAAATTATAACTTATATTTATATTAAAATTATAACTAATTTTAAAATTTAGTTAATATTAAAAATAAAATTCGAAATTAAAAATAAAATTAAATTCAATCGAATTTACTTTTTAAATTAATTTCGAATAAATTAACTTAAATAGAAATTAAAAAAAAATAAATTATAAGAAAATCGAAACTGAATTAAAATTTTGTAAAATTAAATTAAAATATAAATTTAATTTAATTTATGTTAATTTATAAATAAATAATATGATTTCTTTATTATTGTTTTCCCAGCTGCAATAACATGAAAATCGATTAAAGTAACTAAAATTCAAACCATTAAATTTAAAAAATAAAATTATAATTAGATCAAAATTAAATTAAAATATATTCAAATTTAAAGCATTAATTAACTATGAGATAATGTAATAAAATTTTATAAAATTATAAGATAAAGTTGATTTCATTTAAATTAAAAATTTAAAATTTAAATTTAAATTAAATTAACCAACAGGGGAAAAGAATGTTTGTCAAATTTATTTGGGCAAAGCCCTATAGACTGCAATATGGTTGGATGGACGCACGTTTCGGAATTACCATTTTGTTGAAATTTTACTTCAGTAGAAAATTTTGTCAAAATTTTATTTCTATAGAAAATTTTGTCAAAATTTTATTTCTATAGAAAATTTTGTCAATATTTTATTTCTATAGCAAATTGTGTCAAAATTTTATTACTATAGAAAGTTTTGTCGACATTTTATTTCTGTAGAAAATTTTGTTAAAGTTTTACTTCAGTAGAAAATTTTATCAAAATTTTATTTCTATAAATAATTTTGTCAAAATTTTATTTATATAGAAAATTTTGTCAAAATTTTATTTCTATAGAAAATTTTCTCAAAATTTTATTTCTATAGAAAATTTTATCAAAATTTTATTTCTATAGAAAATTTTATAAAAATTTTATTTCTATAGATAATTTTGTCAAAATTTTATTTCTATAGAAAATGTTGTCAACATTTTATTTCTATAGAAAATTTAATCAACATTTTGTCGAACTGAATTATATACGTATTTAATCGGCCTCTTTTTTGTTTAGTATATCCCCCGTATGGACTAACTTACAATTTAGAAGACGGTGTTAAGGATTTTTTAAGATACCTTGCCATCGGCAAGTGTTACCGCAACCCAAGTAATTCGATTGTGGATGACAGTCTTTAGTAGAAATTTTTACGCAATCCATGGTGGAGGGTACATAAGATTCGGCCTGAACGAACTTACGGCCGTATATACTTGTTTTTAATTCAATTAAAATTTCGTCAATATAAAGTTATTTAATTAAATTAGTTATATAAATTTAAGATTTCAATATAATTGATTAGTACTTCATTTCATTTATTTATTTTAGTTTATTTCTAATTAATTTAGTAACATATAATATAATTAGTTTTCCATTCACCATAGAAAAGCTCTTTAAAATATCTATGAATCATATGGCGCCTTGTTGAGAAATTTGAAGGCTGCCTTTAATCTATTTTTGTGGAAGCTGTTAGCGTATATATCAATTGGCTCACCGACCAGTTTCTTATGATTTCAACGGAAAAGACAACAATTTTTTTTCCAGCTGCAATGACATGAAATTCGATCCAATTTCCCCACTTTTTACATAGAGCAGCATTTGCCGCTGCCAACCAAATGTTTTCCCCTCTATAACCAACCGCAAATAATCAACCATGAACTAAAGGTCTCCACCAGCAGCATAACCACTTCCACCCTTCGACTAGATTTCTATATAAACAGTTGTCGTCATCAAATGTCACGCTTTGACACGCGAGATTTAACTTCAAAATAAGCGACATAATATAGGTGTCCCTTTGCTGGTCATTACTGCTTGTCTCCAAGGACAGCGATTGATTTTCATGCGTAGAGTTTTGTGAGCTATTGGCCTGTATGTTGCTTGTATTAGTGAGAGTACTGAGATACTGAATTAGAGTTTTGCAGAAAGGAATACAATTACAAATTTTTATAAAATTAAGAACTATTATAAATAATAATAATTTATAATAATTTTAAAAATTAATACAGCACTCTTAAAATAGTCGTTTTTTTGCAAATGAAAACAAGTCGAAAATATATCTTTTGTAATCCTATTTTGCCCGAGAGATTCGATAAATACCCTGGTTTATGTTTCTGTGTGTGATATAGAGGGGAGAGATCGTATTGCTTAATGCGTTTTGTTTTGTTTTGGTTTTGTTTTTGTTTTCACTTCAACGTGTTTAAATGTCGGTTAATTAGAGAAAAAAATGCCGACAAACGAAACACTTGATACGTCACTATTCTCCATCCAAAGACACTGCTTCGTCTCTCCTTCGATTTCATTTCATCTTGGGGGCGTTCGGAACAATGTGTATACGACACCAACACATTAACCCAAGTCCCTTTCGGTTTTTCCTTTATTTTGTTTTTCTAATTTCAATTGAGATGTTCGTCATATGGAGAAGCCAAAAAAAAAAAAAAACACTCTACAACGCCAGCCACTCAATCAGTTCTTTGCCTCCACCACCACCACCTCTTTGGCACTGAACAAAAAAACTGCAGGGAAAACAATTTTCTCAAATTTCATCGATAGACAAAACTTGAGGAACATTCTTCTCGTATAGAAAAAAAATAATGAACATCAAAAGATCCAATGCCGCCAATTTCAAATTGAGATGAAATTCTAGTGATGTTGCTGAACTGGTAGAAGAGGAGTGAGAGGCTGCGATAAAGACACTGTTCAATAGTCGAATAATGAGACTGCAAGGCAATTTTGTATAGGAGACACAGTGGAAGAGATTCATTCGAATATCTATGAAGTGGCTATTTATTACAGAGAGATAAACCACCACCCAGGGTTGCCATTTCGGTCCGATCGGACCAAAATTGGTCCAAAGAATTATTAAATTTTAAATTTAGTGCTATGGTCGGAATTTTGTTGATTTTAATCCATTTTCATCAAAAAAAAGAAAAAAAAAATTTGACAAAAATTTCAATGGAAATAAAATTTTAACAAAATTTTCTATAGAAATAAAATTTTAACAAGATGTTCTATAGAAATAAAATTTTGGCTAAATTTTCTAGAGAAATTGAATTTTGACAAAATTTCCTAAAGAAATAAAATTTGGACAAAATTTTCTATAGCAACAAAAATTTTGCGATAACTTTCTACAGAAATGATAGTATGACAAAAACTTGTACAGAAATAAAATTTTTATCAAAATTTTCTTTAGAAATAAAATTTTGGATACATTTTCTATAGAAATGGAATTTTGACAAAATTTCCTAAAGAACTAAAATTTTGACAAAATCATCTATAGAAATAAAATTTGTACAGAAATAAATGAAATGGAATTTTAACAAAAATTTCCTAAAGAAATGAAATTTTGACAAAATTTTCTATAGGAATAACATTTTGACAAAATTTTCTATAGAAATAAAATTTTAACAAAATTTTCTATAAAAATAAAAGTTTGGCTAAATTTTCTATAGAAATGGAATTTTAACAAAAAATTCCTAAAGAAATAAAATTTTGAAAAAATTTTCTATAGAAATAAAATTTGGACAAAATTTTCTATAGAAATAAAATCTGGACCAAATTTTCTATAGAAATAAAATTTGGACAAAATTTTTATAGGAATAAAAGTTTGGCTAAATTTTTTTTGAAATGGAATTTTAACAAAAATTTCCTAAAGAAATGAAATTTTGACAAAATTTTCTATAGAAATGGAATTTTAACAAAAATTTCCTAAAGAAATGAAATTTTGGCAAAATTTTCTATAGAAATAAAATGTTGACAAAATTTTCGACAGAAATAAAATCTCTACAACATTTTCTATAGGAATAAGATTTAGACAAAATTTTCTATATAAATAAAATGTTAGCTATATTTTCTATAGAAATGGAATTTTGACAAAAATTTTCTAAAGAACTAAAATTTTGACAAAACCATCTATAGAAATAAAATTTGTACAGGAATAAAATTTTGGCTAAATTTTCTATAGAAATAAAAGTTTGGCTAAATTTTGTATAGAAATGGGATTATAACAAAAATTTCCTAAAGAAATGAAATTTTGATAAAATTTTCTATAGAAATAAAATTTGGACAAAATTTTCTATAGAAATAAAATTTGAACAAAATTTTCTATAGAAATAAAATTTTGACAAAAAATTTCTATAGAAATAAAATTTTGGCTAAATTTTCTATAGAAAATGAATGTTGACAAAATTTCCTAAAGAAATGAAATTTTGACAAAATTTTCTATAGAAATAAAATTCTGTCAAAATTTTCTATAGAAATAAAATTTTAACAAAATTTTCTATAGAAATAAAAGTTTGGCTAAATTTTCTATATAGAAATGAAATTTTATCAAAAATTTCCTAAAGAAATTAAATTTCGACAACATTTTCTATAGAAATGGAATTTTAACAAAAATTTCCTAAAGAAATGGATTTTTGACAAAATTTTCTATAGAAATAAATTTTCTATAGAAATAAAAGTTTGGCTAAATTTTTTATAGAAATGGAATTTTAACACAAAATTTCCTAAAGAAATGAAATTTTGACGAAATTTTCTATAGAAATAACATTTTGACAAACTCGTTTATATAAATAAAATTTGGACAACATTTTCTATAGAAATAAAATTTGGAAAAATTTTTTTATAGAAATAAAATTTTGACAAAATGTTCTATATAAATAAAATTTGGACAAAATTTTCTATAGGAATAAAAGTTTGGCTAAATTTTCTGTAGAAATGGAATTTTAACAAAAATTTCCTAAAGAAATGAAATTTTGACAAAATTTTCTATAGAAATAAAATTTGGACAAAATTTTCAATAGAAATAAAATTTGGACAAAATTTTCTATAGAAATAAAATTTGGACAAAATTTTCCTATAGAAATAAAATTTGGACAAAATTTTCGATAGAAATAAAATTTGGACAAAATTTTCTATAGAAATAAAATTTGGACAGCATTTTCTATAGAAATAAAATTTGGACAAAATTTTCTATAGAAATAAAATTTGGACAAATTTTTCTATAGAAATAAACTTTGGACAAAATTTTCTATAAAAATAAAATTTGGACAAAATTTTCTATAGAAATAAAATTTTGACAAAGTTTTCTATAGAAATAAAATTTGGACAAAAATTTCTATAGAAATAAAATTTTTACAAAACCGACTATAGAAATAAAATTTTGACAAAATCGTTTATAGAAATAAACTTTGGACAAAATTTTCCATAAAAATAAAATTTTAACAAAAATTTTTATAGATATAAAATGTTAACAAATATTTTTATTGAAATAAAATTTTAACAGAATTTTCAACAGAAATGGAGTTTTAATAAAAATTTCCTAAAGAAATAGAAGTTTTGACAAATTTTCTATAGAAATGGAATTTTAACAAAAAATTCTATAGAAATAAAATTTGGACAAAATTTTCTATAGAAATAAAATTTGGACAAAATTTTCCTACAGAAATAAAATTTGGACAAAATTTTCGATAGAAATAAAATTTGGACAAAATTTTCTATAGAAATAAAATTTGGACAACATTTTCTATAAAAATAAATTTTGGACAAAATTTTCTATAGAAATAAAATTTTGACAAAAATTTCTATAGAAATAAACTTTGGACAAAATTTTCTATAAAAATAAAATTTAGACACAATTTTCTGTAGAAATAAAATTTGGACAAAATTTTCTATAGACATACAATTTGGACAAAATTTTCTATAGAAATAAAATTTGGACAAAATTTTCTATAGACATACAATTTGGACAAAATTTTCTATAAAAATAAAATGTTGACAAAATTTTCTATAGAAATAAAATGTTAACCAAATTTTCTATAGAAATAAAAGTTTGGCAAAATTTTCTATAGAAATGGAATTTTAACAAAAATCTCCTAAAGAAATGAAATTTTGACAAAATTTTCTATAGAAATGGAATTTTAAGAAAAATTTCCTAAAGAAATAAAATTTTGACAAAATTTTCTATAGAAATAAAAATTTGACAAAATTTTCTATAGAAATAAAATTTTGACAAAATTTTCTATAGAAATAAAATTTTAACAAAATTTTCTATAGAAATAGAATTTTGACAAAATTTTCTATAGAAATAGAATTTTGACAAAATTTTCTATAAAAGTAAAATTTGGACAAAATTTTCTATAGAAATATAATTTGGACAAAATTTTCTATAGAAATAAAATTTTAACAAAATTTTCTATAGAAATAGAATTTTGACAAAATTGTCTATAGAAATAGAATTTTGACAAAATTTTCTATAAAAGTAAAATTTGGACAAAATTTTCTATAGAAATATAATTTGGACAAAATTTTCTATAGAAATAAAATTTTAACAAAATTTTCTATAGAAATAGAATTTTGACAAAATTTTCTATAAAAGTAAAATTATACAAAATTTTCTATAGAAATAAAAATTAGAAAAAATTTTCTATAAAAATAAAATTTTTACAAAATTTTCTATAGAAATAAAATTTTTACAAAACCGACTATAGAAATAAAATTTTGACAAAATCGTTTATAGAAATAAACTTTGGACAAAATTTTCTATAGAAATAAAATTTTAACAAAAATTTTTATAGATATAAAATGTTAACAAAAATTTTTATTGAAATAAAATTTTAACAGAATTTTCAATAGAAATGGAGTTTTAATAAAAATTTCCTAAAGAAATAGAGTTTTGACAAATTTTCTATAGAATTGGAATTTTAACAAAAAATTCTATAGAAATAAAATTTGGACAAAATTTACGATAGAAACAAAATTTTTATAGAAATAAAATTTTGACAAAATATAGAAAATAAAAATTTTGAATAGAAATAAAAATTTGATAAAATTTTCCGTCGAAGAAAAAAAATGTAAAAAAATTTTAACTTTTAAATTATATTAATGTAATTTGAAAAAAGGGTCCGCTGGTACGTATTTTGGTTCAATTTTAGAAAAATGTTGGTCCAAAATAATGATTCATTGTGGCATCGCTGCCACCAACTTCGTAGGTTGTTTGATGTACTCATCCTTCATGTCACCCACTGTTCAAGAATGTGTCTTTTTTCGATGGTGTACAACAAGCCTGAAGATTGCGCATTGCATTGCTGCTGTGGTTCAAAGTGTTGTGTTTCTTTCATGTGAGTGTGGGAGTGCATACATGTGTGAGAGACAAGGCAATAAGGACAAGCAATAACAACAGAAATAACACTTTAGAGATTAGTTCTTGCGGGTGGATAAATAGATGATGCTTTTGTGGAATGTTTCTCTTGGTTTGTGTGTAGGGGGGTGGGGGGGAAAGATGAAACTTTTTCTCCGCAGTATTCTTATGATGTTCTTCAAGTACTCCATGTTATTGTAATTTTTGTTATTGTAACTAGTAGTGTATTATTATTGTTGTTATGGCATTCCAACTAATAGTGATGTGCCGCTGTTTTAGCCCAACGTGCCTTCATCCTTTCTCCTCCTCTACCTCCATCATCCGAAAATTGTATATGTAGCATAATAAAGTTAAGTGTAATGATGCTGACAATGAGGTTTGTTTTTGGTCGACTATGTGTGATGTGTGTTTTATTCAAACAATCTATCAATCAATCACAGATAATTGGTGTTTTTGTTACATGTTTTTTTATTATTGTGTTTTTTTTTTTATTCTTCACGCATTTGTTGTGGCATAAATATTTAATGTAAATTTCTATATTGAACTAAAACCGCTGAAAAGAGTTAAGGGTTTAAGTTAACTTAATATTTGAAAAAAAAAGTTGTGAAACATAGATTTTGATTGATCTTAAATTTTTCGTATTTCTTTCAAAAGTTAATGTATTTTATATTTTATTTATATATTTTATTACATTTTTTTAACAAAAAACTCCTTTACCTTAATTTTTGCATTTAAAGTCAGCAGTTCTCCTGTATCTCTTAATAACATCCCTATTATAGTAGCATCCGATCCAGTTGAAATTTGGTATGTAGTGTCAGCATATGGTCTCTAACAACCATGCAAAAATTGGTCCGTATAGGTCCATAATTATATATAGCCCCCATATAAACCGATCCTCAGATTTGACCTCCGGAGCCTCTTAGAGGAGCAAAATTCATCCGATCCGGTTGCAATTTGGTATGTGGTGTTAGTATATGGTCTCTAACAAGCATGCAAAATTTGGTTCATATCGGTCCATAATTAAATATAGACCACATATAAATCGATCCCCAGATTTGACCTCCGGATCCAGTTGAAATTCGGTATGTAGTGTCAGTATGTGGTATCTAAAAAGCATGCAAAAATTGGTTCATATCGGTCCATAATTATATATAGACCCCATATAAATCGATCCCCAGACCTCCGGAACCTGTTGGAGGAGAAAAATTCATCCGATTCGGTTGAAATTTGGTACAATGCGCTAGTATATAGCCGCTAACAGCCATGAAAAAATTGGTCCATATCGGTCTATTGTTATATATAGCCAATGGCCAATCACACAAAAATTGGTCCATATCGCCAAAAATAATCTACCAAAATTTTATTTCTATAGAAAATTTTATCAAAATTGTATTACTATAGAAAGTTTTGTCAACATTTTATTTCTGTAGAACATTTTGTTAAAATTTTACTTCAGTAGAAAATTTTGTCAAAACTTTATTTCTATAAGAATAAATTTTTTCATATAGAAATAAAATTTTGACAAAATTTCCATTAGAATAAAAATTTGTCAAAATTTTCTATACAAATAAAATTTTGACAAAATTTCCTATATAAATAAAATTTTGACAACATTTTCTTAAGACTAAAATTCTTCATATAGAAATAATATTTTGACAAAATTTCCATTTGAATAAAAATTGGACAAAATTTTCTACGGAAATAAAATGTTGACAAAATTTTCTATAGAAATCAAATTTTGACAAAAATTTATATAAAAAAAAATTTTGACACAATTTTCTATAGAAATGAAAACTTTGTATAGAAATAAATTGTGGACAAAAATTTCATATAGAAATAAAATTTTAACAAAATTTTTATTAGAATGAAAATTAGACAATATTTTTTATGGATATAAAATCTTGACAAAATTTTCTATAGAAATAAAATTTTGACAAAATTTTCATTAGAACAAAAATTAGACAACATTTTCTATGGAAATAAAATTTTGACAAAATTTTCTATAGCAACAAAAACTTTGTATAGAAATAAATTGTTGACAAAAATTTCATATAAATAAAGTTTTAACAAAATTTTCATTAGAATAAAAATTAGACAACATTTTCTATGGAAATAAAATATTGACAAAATTTTCTATAGAAATAAAATTTTGACAAAATTTGGTATAGAAAAAAATTGTTGACAAAATTTTCTATAAGAATAAAGTTTTTCATAAAGAAATAAAATTATGACAAAATTTCCATTAGAATAAAAATTTGATAAAATTTTCTATACAAATAAAATTTTGACAAAATTTTCTATAGAAATAAAATTTTGACAAAATTTTCTATAGAAATCAAATTTTGACAAAAATTTCTATAGAAATAAAATGTTAACCAAATTTTCTATAGAAATAAAAACTTTGTATAGAAATAAATTGTTGACAAAAATTTCATATAGAAATAAAATTTTAACTAAATTTTCATTAGAATAAAAACTAGACAACATTTTCTATGGAAATAAAATCTTGACAAAATTTTCTACAGAAATAAAATTTTGACAAAATTTTCTATAGAAATAAAATTTGGACAAAATTTTCTACAGAAATTAAATTTTGACAAAAATTTCTATAGAAATAAATATTTGACCAAATTTTCAATATAAATAAAATTTTGAGAAAAATTTCTATAGAAATAAATTGTTGACCAAATTTTCTATAGAAATAAATTTTGACACAATTTCCATTAGAATAAAAATTGGGCAACATTTTCTATGGAAATAAAATCTTGACAAAATTTTCTATGGGAATAACATTTTGACAAAATTTTCTATAAGAATAAATAGAAATAAAATTTTGACAAAATTTCCATTAGAATAAAAATTTGACAAAATTTTCTATACAAATAAAATTTTGACAAAATTTCCAATAGAAATAAAATTTTGACAAAATTTACTATAGAAATAAAATGTTGACAAAATTTTCTATAGAAATAAAAACTTTGTATAGAAACAAATTGTTGACAAAAATTTCATATAGAAATAAAATTTCAACAAAATTTTCATTAGAATAAAAATTAGACAACATTTTCTATGGAAATAAAATCTTGACAAAATTTTCTATGGGATTAAAATTTTGACAAAAGATTCTATAGAAATAAAATTTTGACAAAATTTTCTATGAGAATAAATTTTTTCATATAGAAATAAAATTTTTACAAAATTTCCATTAGAATAAAAATTTGACAAAATGTTCTATACAAACAATATTTTGACAAAATTTCCTATAAAAATAAAATTTTGACAAAATTTTCTATACAAATAATATTTTGACAAAATTTTCTTAAAACTAAAATTTTTCATATAGAAATAATATTATGACAAAAATTCAATTTGAATAAAAATTGGACAAAATTTTCTACGGAAATAAAATGTTGACAAAATTTTCTATAGAAATAAAATTTTGAAAAAATTTTCTATAAAAACAAAATTTTGACAAAATTTTCTATAGAAATAAAAACTTTGTATAGAAATAAATTGTTGACAAAAATTTCATATAGAAATAAAATTTTAACAAAATTTTCATTAGAATAAAAATTACACAACATTTTTTATGGAAATAAAATCTTGACAAAATTTTCTATAGAAATAAAATTTTGACAAAATTTTGTATAGAAAAAAATTGTTGACAAAATTTTCTATAAGAATAAATTTTTTCATATAGAAATAAAATTTTGACAAAATTTTCTATACAAATAAAATTTTAACAAAATTTCCTATAGAAATAAAATTTTGACAAATTTTTCTTAAGACTAAAATTTTTCATATAGAAATAATATTTTGACAAAATTTCCATTTGAATAAAAATTGGACAAAATTTTCTACGCAAATAAAATGTTGACAAAATTTTCTATAGAAATAAAATTTTGACAAAATTTTCTATAAAAACAAAATTTTGACAAAATTTTCTATAGAAATAAAAACTTTGTATAGAAATAAATTGTTGACAAAAATTTCATATAGAAATAAAATTTTAACAAAATTTTCATTAGAATAAAAATTACACAACATTTTTTATGGAAATAAAATCTTGACAAAATTTTCTATAGAAATAAAATTTTGACAAAATTTAGTATAGAAATCAAATTTTGACAAAAATTTCTGTAGAAATAAATAGTTGACCAAAATTTCTATAGAAATAAAATTTTGACAAAAATTTCTATAGAAATAAATTGTTGACCAAATTTTCTATAGAGATAAAATGTTGACACAATTTCTATTAGAATAAAAATTGGACAAAATTTTTTACGGAAATAAATTTTTGACAAAATTTTCTATAGAAACAAAATTTTGACAAAATTTGGTATAGAAAAAAATTGTTGACAAAAATTTCTATAGAAATAAATAGTTGATTAAATTTTCTATAGAAATAAAATTTTGACAAAAATTTCTATAGAAATAAATTGTTGACCAAATTTTTTATAGAAATAAAATTTTGACACAATTTCCATTAGAATAAAAATTGGACAAAATTTTCTACGGAGATAACTTTTTGACAAAATTTTCTATGGAAATAAAATCTTGACAAAATTTTCTATAGAAATAAAATTTTGACAAAATTTTCTATAAAAATAAAATTTTGATAAAATTTTCTATAGAAATAAAAACTTTGTATATAAATATAAATTGTTGACAAAAATTTCATATAGAAATAAAATTTTAACAAAATTTTCATTAGAATAAAAATTAGACAACATTTTCTATGGAAATAAAATCTCGACAAAATTTTCTATGGGAATAAAATTTTGACAACATTTTCTATAGAAATAAAATTTTGACAAACAATTTTTTTCCAAATAATTTGTTGACCAAATTTTCTATAGAAATAAAATTTTGACAAAATTTTCTATAGAAACATTTTTTTTTTGAAAAACTAAAAAAATGTCCAAATCGGTCTAGATTTAAATATACGTATACTTTTACAATAGTCTTGAAATTTGATATTATATAATTTTAGTACCTTTTTCGAACAGTACCTTTTCAATAGATTTTCAGTGGTTTTTCGTGAACATCATTTATCATCCCTGAAACTTGACGTTGTTGCTTTAACACTCACATAATACTATTTTGTTTTATAAAATCTAATCCTTTGCAGACATTAAACAATGAAAGTATTTCACAAGACTCTCCAAGTTAACTATATATTCATTAAGTCACATTTTTATTATACTGATACCTATAACATAAATTCCTAAATTTTAAGGGATTTTTCGAAGAATATTTTTGTTTAACTCAATTGTCTTTTAGCCATTCACAATGGCCTTCATGACTCGTAGACATATCATAAATGATCATTGACTTTTTTGTTAAAAAAAAATGTAAGTCAAATATTTGACACATTGACTTTGAAAGTCAAAATGTGTCAAATGTAGAACAAACTGGATTTGGTGTAACATTTATTGATTTACAAGGTAATGGTAATAAATGAACTTTTTGTTAATGGAATGCAAAATAAGGATAAAAAGGACGAGGTTGTAAAAACACATACACACAATCGTAGATTTTTTTTCATTCTTTATTTGCCATAGCTCATGATGATGGTCAATAAAATAATTTAACAAATTTTACAACCATCCAGAAAGTGTTAAGATCATAAAAGCTGCAAGACAGGCAAAATGAGGATCATAAAACTGGATGTTAGCCTTAGTTAGGGATGAATGTCAAGACATACGGACGGATGGATGGACGGACGGACAGAAATTAGAATCATAAAACCATAAGTAGATGCAATTGTTAAACCATCAAGTCACTTTTACGTTTAGCTATGAAATAGAATAGGGAAAAATTCTGCGAAATAAAATAAAAATGTTTAGGTAGATGATAAACCATAAGGATATGGAAGACTAACAAGGCTGTGTGTGTGTGTATGTGTGGTGGACAAGGCCATTGAAGAATTGTGAAGGCAATGACATACGCAAAATCAACCGCGTCAAATTTTTCCGATATGTCCACCACACATTTCTGGCCTCCTTCATGCCGAGCAAAGAAAGTCACATTAAGTCAAGTTAAGGTATAGAGCAAGCAAGGACTTTGCCTTAGCGAAAAACAAAAAGAAAGGAGGTCATCACCATCAAATGGCAATGATGGCCAACATTATGAGCAATTATTGCTGTGAATGACATCCCACAGTGGAACTAACCACCGCGATTTGGTCGCTGAAAAAAAAAAACAAACTCTCAACTCAAGTAAAGAGAAAATTAAAAACGTATGTGAAAGAGCAACAGCAGGAAGGATATAAGGATGGATGGATGGATGGACGAGGGACGGACAGAGCAACCACATGAAGTTTCTTAATTTAACGATTTTTCTACAAACAGCATAATAATGTAAAATTACATGCTTGATTTTGCCAAAAAAATCTTGCTCTATGGTTTAATGCATACTCCCTAAGGTTTAGTAGAGAGCTAGAGTGCGGAGAGCAGGACTAACGAATAGATCATTTCCCTTAGAATGAAAATCGTTTATGATTTAATGATTTGCTTCATTTAGAGGACGAACTGTAAATATCCATGAAGTTCCACCCGGCATGCCTTTAGGCATTTTTCTACCATATCCTGGTAGGTGTATACCAATGTGGTTGCCTATGAAACCATAATGGCCCACAGCAGAGTGACAATCTCGATCAGCGGCGAATCAATGGCAAGGTATTGGTGATCTGTGACTAGCCAAGGGTCACAACCATGACAAGCACGGCAGATGCTGAAAGAAAGAAGACAACAAAAATCCTGTATTAGGCGTTTATTAACACCCTCAGGCCTAAGTAGAAGATAATCGAAGACCACAGTGTGCATGAATGCAAAACTGCATTAAGGATTAAATCAACTGCCAGGCAATCGTATATTCTTGCCTGTTTGCTTTTTTTTTGGCCACCGCCTGTGTTACTTGCATCCTATCTCCATCTCGTGTTTTGAGCTGATGAGGCGATTATGGTGTTTTAAATCAATTAGTTTTGTCGAATCTCGTCATAATTCGCCCTTCATGTTGCCATACAATGGAACACGCAAAATGCCGCCTTATGAAGACCTCTCTGCTATGCTCTCCAAGCAATCTCACAAAGATCCCTTGGGGGAGGATAGGCAATATCTGAATATTCGGCGTGGGTGTATGTGTGTGTGTGTGAGGTATTTTGCAGGCTCTCAATGTCGGTGCTCTTCTAAAGATCCCTTAAGTCATCATTACTCACCCCTAGAGATGGCAAATTTGGCTGCTGCTGCTGCTGCGGCTTTCTTTAGGACTCAATTAAAAAATATCCTTAAAATCTCCCAAAAAAAAAACCAACAAACAATTGAAAAAGCAAAAACACATATAGGAGGCGGACATCTTCCTTGTCCAAGACAACTTATTTTTTAACCTTATTTCCATGTCAAGCATGAACGATTTAAGTGATTGTTCATTTGCCGCCTTTTGGCAGGTCCTTTTTAAAAAATGCCGACAATGCGGCCACATAAAATTCAGATCCTTTTTTTTTTGCTCTAACTCTAGTCTTAAAATTTTTACTTCTTTTTTTTTTGGCAATCTTCTTTTCTATGGGCTACCGCTGACAGGACATATTTTCTTGTTTTTTGTTCTTTTATATATGTGACTATTTGAAAATTGATTTTCTTATCCTCCACTAAGACTATTGCACACATACTGCTGGCCTTTGTTTTTTTGGTCTTATTGTCCTTATGGAAAATGATTTTGTCACAATGCAAAGACATTCATGTTTTAAATACACTTTACTACTAATGATGTCAACCTATCCATTCTTGGTCCACAATGACTTCATTATGTCTACTTGACTTTATTTTCAATCTTCAATCAGCGATTTGCCGACACAGAAGCCACAGTCTCTAGGGTATTGTCCGAGGAAAGGAAATGTCGGCAAAAATCTAAAAGTATTGGAAAAATTCACGTTTTCCAAATTTTAGGCTCATAAATAAATAAAATTATTGGTATATGTACAGGAATTTGTTGATTTGTTCAAATCTCCGAGATTAATGTGTCATAAAGTTTTATGAAAAAGGTGTGAAAAATATAGCATGGCCCCAAAAGTAGCTAAGCTATTAAGGTCTAACAAGTATTAATAAGACAATATATTTATAGTTCAATTTTAACGGTGATGTTTCGAGAGTTCCTATTATAATAAACAAATTGATATGTAAAATTTGCAAACACCGCAGATTATTCCAAGATTTGTACTATCTCAGAATATGAAAAAAGTTAATGTGTGCGTGTTTTGTTGAGAATTGTTTCATTTTTAAAACAACCCAGCAAAACAATTTGGAAGTTCTTCCAAAGGCATAACTTTAAAAGCATTTCCAGAAGATGCACTCCAATTGATGTTCTTTATTTTAACTACCCAGGAAGTTCTTTTAATTCAATTTTTTATAACTTGATTTGTTCATACTTTTAATGGGTAATTTTAACTTTTTTTGTTTCAAATAGGTTTAAAACAGAGTAAGAATTCATAAAATGGTATAAATCATTTAAATTTTGTCGAAAAAAATGCTAAATTCAACCTGAAAAAAATGGTGAATTTTTGAAAATATTTGAGGTCAAACGTTTCCAACAAGAGTTAGAATCCATTAAAAATTATAAAAAATATTTATTTGACAAAATATCACAGAATTTTTTAATTTACACCCAAAACATTGAAGTGGGATCACACCTAAAGAAGTTATGCAAATTCAGTGCAACGGCTGTTGAAATGTAGAACTTCCGTCCTATGACAAGCCCATGTTAAATTCATCGCTTCTTCGTCAATTATGCACCACTTCCGGATCCAAAAAGAACATTTTCATTACTTTTTTGGCGAAGCTTTTTTGCTGGGAAGTATATACGGCCATAAGTTCGGCCAGGCCGAATCTTATGTACCCTCCACCACGGATTGCATAGAAACTTCTACGCAAGACTGTCATCCACAATCGAATTAATTGGGTTGTGGTATCTTAAAACTTCTTAGCATCGTTTTCTAAAATGTGAGTTAGTCCATACGTGGTAGAGAACCAGAATTGAAATATGGGGGCTATATACAATTATGAACTTGATATGGACCAATTTTTGTGTGATTGGGGATCGATTTATCTGAGTGCTATACATAACTATAGACCCATATGAACCCAGTTACACATGATTTTTAACGGCCATATACTGGCACAATGTACCAAATTTCAACTGACTCGGATGAAATTTGCTCCTCCAAGAGGCTCCAAAATCAAATCTCGGGATCGGTTTATATGGGGGCTATATATGATTATGGACTGATATGGACCTCTTTTGGCATGGCTGTTAAATATCATATACCAGGGATCCGGAGCGGTCAATTTTTTCGCTCCGCTCCGCTCCCGCTCCGGAGAAAAAAAAATCGCTCCGCTCCGAGAAAAAAAAATCGCTCCGCTCCGCTCCACGCTCCGCTCCGAGAAAAAAAAATCGCTCCGCTCCGCTTCACGCTCCGCTCCGCTTCACGCTCCGCTCCTCTTCGAGAAAAATCGGGCGGTACATATATATGAGAGCTATATCTAAATCTGAACCGATTTGGATGAAATTTTGCAGACTTGAAGGACGATGAAAAAGATTACCTTTTGCCACATTTGGCGACGATCCGTTTGAAAAAAAACACAGCGTGACCCCATTTGTCGAAATCGGGCGATACATATATATGGGAACTATATCTAAATTTGATCCGATTTCTTCCAAATTCAATAGTGTTCGTCGTTGTGCCCAAAAACTCCCTGTACCAAATTTCATCAAAATCGGTTAATAATTGCCACCGGAATCCTGTGAACAACAAATACATGGACAGACGGACGGACGGACGGATACCAAGCGCTAGATCGACTCAGGAGGTGATTCTGAGTCGATCGGTATATATTTTATGGGGTCTAAAATCAATATTTCTGGTAGGCACATTTTTGGCAGATCAAACTTATTATACCCTAACCACTATGTGGTTTAGGGTATAATGACTTTAAAACAATGTGTTGAAACATTTTATTAATTTTGAAGATTTTTTCAGAAATATTAAATCCATTTTGACTTCATTAAAACGAAATTTTCATTCATGTTAGGATACACATTTTTATGTCGAATCACTTAGCTATAAGGACAAACTGACTTCATTGAAAAGTTTAGAGACTTTTAGACAAGGAAAAAACTTTATATCAGAGAAATACGTCTTCTATTCTAAGCAAAATTCGTATTCGTATTTTAAGCATGTGAAATATTTGGCCTTCCGACAATATTCTTTGCGGTGCACCATCTACTATTTAATATGTGATAGAAACCAAATTTATGAAAATGGACCAAATTTAAAAATTAGAAATCTTTTGGACCAATTTTGGTCCGATCGGACCAAAACGGCAACGCTGATTGGAATTGAAAGTCTATACACAGAGTAGAAGTAACTACTCTCCGAAAGTTTTTTTTTTTGTTTTGCAACAGACGTAGAGAAAAGGTTTTGTAATATTTGATGATTTGACTTAAAAATGGGTATCTTAACATGAAACAAAAAATTTATAGGCTAAGGTCAATTTGACTTTAATAATTCAGAAAAATTCTTTAAATTTAATGAAATTGTCTTTAAATTTGTTGTCTTTTTGCATATTGACTACAAAGCAAAAAATCGTTCAAATATAGGACATGTTTTTCAAAACTTTATTTTAAAGAAGTTTTTTACTTCAAACATAGCATAATTTCTACTGGAAGTCGAGTCCTAATTTGGAAAATAAAGTTGCCGTTAACTCGTTTTTAAAGGACTTTGATAGCATATGAAGAAAAAAAGTACACAAAACCTAAATTTAAGAGAGAATTGTGTTTTAAAAGTGTCCTTGCTTGTATTCTCCGCTTCTTTGGCTCGGAATCAATACCAAATTTTTTAAAGTAAAGACAAAATCTTTGGAACCGGGTATGCTTTTTTTCAGTGTATGTTTGCAACAACCTCCATCGAAATCAGTCCGTGGTATACCTACGAATATTCTTACTCAGATCTAGTGTTACCTAATTTCGCTTTTTTCCACTTTATTGTAAAAATACATTTTCAAACAGCGTTTTTAAGAAATGTTCGTTCTCAAAAAAGTAGATAACATGCAATAATAAAATCAAGTCATTAGTTTTCAATGTGAGAAAAAATTAAAATAAATGTATATGCGCACATTTTTCAACCAAAATTGAAACTATCCATAATTTTAATTAAATTTTCGAGAACTAATATCAGAAATAAGAGAATGCTAGGGTATAGTACAATAGTAAAGCAAATATGAATGTCCTTACACTGAAAAAACGCATGCCCGGTTCCAAAGATTTTGTCTTTACTTTAACAGTTTGGGTATTAATTCCGAGCCAAGGAAGCGGAGAATACAAGTAAGGATACTTTAAAGACGCAATTCTTTTTTAAATTTGGGGGTTATGTACTTGCTTCTAGGAAGCAAATGCTAATTTTTAATTTTTTTAGATTTTTTTCGTCAGTTGTTATCGAAATCCTTTAAAAACGAGTTAACGACAATTTTATTTTCCATATTAAGACTCGACTTCCAGTAGAAATTATGCTATGTTTCAAGTAACAAGCGTCTTTAATATAAAGTGTTGAAAAACTTGTCTTATTTTTTAACGATTTTTTGCTTTGTAGGCAAGATGCAAAAAGGAAACAAATTTAAATACAATTTTATTAATTTTAAAGAATTTTTCTTAATTATTAAAGTCACGTTGACCTTACCTCAAAAATTTTATCTTTCATGTTATGATACACATTTTTAAGTAAAATCACATTATTATTAGGACATTACAACTTCATTCAAAAGTTTATTGACTTTTGGACAAGGAAAAAAACTTTATTTTAGAGAAATGCGTCTTCCTTGTTAAGCAAAATTTTTATTCTAAGGACATGAAATCTTTGACTTCACGACAATATTTTTTTCAGTGTAGAAAACTAAAAAATTAAATATAAATAAGATCGTTTAATTGCATTTATTTGGCGTTCATTACAAACATCTTTGTAATAATACGGGATGAAATTGATCGAAAGTACTGTTGTTACTTTTACAACACATACTAGAGATATATTTTGACATTTGCCGTTTTTGAAAACAATTACTAAAAAAACACTTTGTGTTTTCCCCAATGTACGTACGTACAAAAATACATATCGTACATTTTAAACGTTTACTCACACTACGCTAAGTACTAAGTAATTTCAAAGTTACACATTTCATTCAAGTAATATTTTATTCGGAGCGGAGCGGTTTTTCATTTGGAAACCGCTCCGCTCCCGCTCCGCTCCGGATTTTAGAAATGCCGCTCCCGCTCCGGCAAAAAAAGGGCTTGCTCCGCTCCGGATCCCTGTCATATACTACCACCACGTACAAAATTTCAATCAGACCGTATGAATTTTGCTTCTCCAAAAGGCACCGGAGGTCAAATCTGGGGATCGGTTTATATGGGGGCTATATATAATTATGGACTGATATGAACCAATTCCTGCATGGTTGTTGGATACCATATACTAACATCATGTACCAAATTTCAACCGAATCGAATGAATTTTGCTCGTCCAAGGGGCTCCGCAGGTTAAATCTGGGGATCGGTTTATATGGGAGCTATATATAATTATGGACCGATTTCGATTTTTGCATGGACGTTTGATGCCATATATTAACACCACGTACCAAATTTCAATTGAATCAAATGAATTTTGGTCTTCCAAGAGGCTCTGGAGATCAAATCTGGTGATCGGTTTATATGGGGGCTATATATAATTAAGGACCAATGTGGACCATTTTTTGCATGGTAGTTAGCGGCCATATACTAACACCATGAACCAAATTTCAGCCGGATCGGATGAAATTTGCTGCTCTTAGAGGCTCCGCAAGCCAAATCTGGGGATCGGTTTATATGGGGGCTATACATAATTATTGACCGATGTGGATCAGTTTTTGCATAGTTGTTAGAGACCATATACCAACACCATGTACCAAATTTCAGCCGGATCGAATGAAATTTGCTTCTCTTAGAGGCTCCGCAAGCCAAATCGGGGGATCGGTTTATATGGGAGCTATATATAATTATGGACCGAATTGGACCAATTTTTGCACGTTTGTTAGAGAACATATGCTGACACCATGTGCCAAATTTCAGCAGGATCGGATGAAATTTGCTTCTCTTAGAGTCCCCGCAACCCAAATTTGGGGGTCCGTTTATATTTGGGGCTATACGTTAAGGTGAAGCGATATGGCCCATTTGCAATACCATCCGACCTACATCAATAAAAACTAGTTACTTGTGCCAAATTTCAAGTCGATAGCTTGTTTCGTTCGGAAGTTACCGTGATTTCAACAGACGGACGGACATGCTTAGATTGACTTTCGGAGCCTCTAAGAGAAGCATATTTCATCCGATCCGGCTGAAATTTGGTACATGATGTTGGTATATGGTCCTAACAACCACATTGGTCCATAATTACATATAGCCCTCATATAAACCGATCCCCAGATTTGGCTTGCGGAGCCTCAAAGAGAAGCAAATTTCATCCGATGCAGCTAAAATTTGGTACATGGTTTTGGTATATGGTCTCTAACAACCACGCAAAAATTGGTCCACATCGGTCCATAATTATATGTAGTTCCCATATAAACCGATCCCCCGATTTCGCTTCCGAAGCCTCTAAGAGTAGCAAATTTCATCCGATCCGGCTGAAATTTTGTACATGGTGTTGGTATATGGTCTCTAACAACCATGCTAAAATTGGTCCACATCGGTCCATAATTATATATAGCCCCCATATAAACCGATCTCCAGATTTTGCTTGCGGAGCCTCTAAGAAAAGCGTATTTCATTCGATCTGGCTGAAATTTGGCACATGGTGTTAGAATATGGTCTCTATCGACGATGCAAAAATTAGTCGAAATCGCTCCATAATTTATATAGCCCCCACATAAACCGATCTCCAGATTTGGCTTGCGTAGCCTCAAAGAGAAGCAGATTTCATCCGATCCAGCTGAAATTCGGTACATGGTGTTGGTATATGGTCTCTAACAACCATGCAAAAATTGGTCCACATCGGTTCATAATTATATATAGCCCCCATATAAACCGATCCCCGGATTTGGCTTGCGGAGCCTCTAGGAGAAGCAAATTTTTCCGATCCGGTTGAAATTTGAAACATGGTGTTATTATATGGTCTTTAACAACCGTGCCAGAATTGGTCGATATCGGTCGATAATTATATATAGCCCCCATATAAACCGATCCCCAGATTTTGCTTGCGGAGCCTCTAAGAAAAGCACATTTCATCCGACCCGGTTCAAATTTGGAACGTGGGGTTAGTATATGGCCGCTAACAACCATACCAAAATTGGTCCATATCGGTCTGAATTTATATATAGCCGATCCCCAATCACACAAAAATTGCTCCATATCGGTTCATAACCATGGTTGCCACTCGAGCCAAAAATAATCTATCAAAATTTTATTTCTATAGAAAATTTCGTCAAAATTTTATTTCTATAGTCAAAATTTATTTCTATAGAAAATTTTGTCAAAATTTTATTTCTATAGAAAATTTTGTTAAAATTTTATTTCTATAGAAAATTTTGTCAAAATTTTATTTCTATAGAAAATTTTGTCAAACTGAATTATTTACTTATTTAATCGGTCTTTTTTAATTTAATATATACCACGTATGGACTTACTTACAATTTAGAAGACGGTGTTAGGAGGTACCTTGCCATCGACAAGCGTTACCTCAACCCAAGTAATTCGATTGTGGATGACAGTGTTTAGAAGAAGTTTCTACGCAATCCATGGTGGAGGGTACATAAGCTTCGACCTGGCCGAAATTACGGCCGTATATACTTGTTTTGTTTAATTTTATTGTTCAAAAGCAAAAAATATCGGAAATAACATCGAATTTTAAATTCTAATTATTATTGATTTCTACACCCAGAGAAGGAATATGATCACCTCAAACATGTTTTAAGAGCAAAATGTTATTTTTGGGTGGTGACCATGTCAAATGGTTTTCGCAACCATGTTATTTTCTCGGAAATCATGTATCTGATTTCGGCAAGAAGGTTATATTTGACGAGAAAATAACATTTTAGTGACAAACATGTTACATGGTCACCATACAAAAATAACATTTTGCTCTTGAAACATGTTTGATGTGATCATATTCCTTCTCTGCGTGTACCGTTGGCTATTCAATCAAGCCATAACAGGTTCCACGGAAGTGTCCATTCCCGGCGAAGTGCTGTCATGAGATAATGTACTCTTTGGTTTGTTTTAGTGCCAACCTTACTCTCCAAAATGCCTCAGGTGTAAAAGTCCAACGAAGTGAAATTCGAAGATTTGAATAGCCATTGTGTTGTAGACAAACAAAATACAGCGTAACCGGGCCAGAAGACTATATTGGAAAATATATCGACACCAAGGAAATCAGAGACACCAAGGAAATCAGAGATTGCGTTTCTGAGGAACGAATTTTAGACAAACAAGACTTTCTTTTGGAACTAAAAAAATCATTTTAAAAGCAGCAAAAAATGTTAAGGACAATAGTAGAAACGTTTGCCAGAAATTCGGGTCTAATTGCTATTAAAGAAAATACTTTACAAAATGGGGAATTTCGTTTGTCTAAAACCGGAGTACAGTATGAGGTTGTAATTTGTCTTTGGGATTATTTAAAAATTTTAGGGGTTTTTATAGGTAAAATATATTTATTCGTATTTCAAAGAAACTTTGTTAATGAAATGAAATTATTCTTAAAGGGTGATACGGTCAAAATTTGGTCAAGGGAAAACGCGTGTAAATCGGTGAAATCGTTTATTTAAAAAATCAAATTAAATTTATTTTTCAAGTTCAATTAGTATAAAATTCAGGACAAATATTCAGTTAGGCTTTCGCTTTTCCAAATCCCAATTGTCGGGCCTCACGCTTGACACCTGCCATCAGATTTTGTACAGCCACCTTGTCCACCTTCTTCGCCGCAGAAAGCCAGTTTGCCTTGAACTGCTGCTCGTCCTTAGCATTTTTTTTGGTCTTCTTTAGGTTCCGCTTGACAATAGCCCAGTACTTCTCAATTGGGCGGAGCTCTGGCGTGTTGGAAGGGTTCTAGTCCTTGGGAACCACCTGCACGTTGTTGGCGGCGTACCACACCATGGCCTTTTTACCGTAATGGCAAGATGCCAAATCCGGCCAAAACAGTACGAAACAACCGTGTTTCTTCAGTAAAGGCAGCAGACGTTTATTCAAACACTCTTTCACGTAAATTTCTTGGTTGACAGTCCCGGAAGCTATGAAAATGCTGCTTTTCAAGCCACAGGTACAGATGGCTTGCCAAACGAGATATTTCTTTACGAACTTTGACAGTTTTATGTGCTTGAAAATATCTGCTACCTTTCCCCTTCCTTTTGCCGTATAAAACTCCTGTCCCGGAAGCTGCTTGTAGTCGGCTTTGACGTAGGTTTCGTCGTCCATTACCACGGAGTCAAACTTCGTCAGCATCGTCGTTTACAGCCTCCGGGATCGCGCTTTGGCTGTCGTATTTTGTTTATCATCGCGATTTGGAGTCACTACCTTCTTGTAAGTCGATAGTCCGGCTCGTTTTTTGGCTCGATGCACGGTTGTAGACGATACACCCAGCTTATTTGCGGCATCTCGGAGAGAGAGGTTAGGGTTTCGCTTGAAACTACCGGCAACTCTCTTTGTCGTCTCAGCGGCTTCCGGTTTTCGATTTCCCCCCCCCCCATCCAGACTTCCTGGCTGTCGACAAGCGTTCCCCAAACACTTTAATTAACGGTTGATTTGGCAACTTTTAGCGATTTTACCAGCTTTGCGTACGAGTAGCTCGGATTTTCGCGATGCGCGAGCAAAATTTTGAAACGCTGCTCTTCTTGCTTGGACGGCATTTTGACAACTGAAGAGTGAATTCCAAAATCAAAATAGGAGCAACATTCTACACACACACCTTCAAAATGAGGGGTGTTCAGGTTATTTAAAAGCAAAATTGAAAGAAATACGTCAAGTTTATATTGACCCAATTTTGACCGTGTCACCCTTTATTGCTAAGCAAAGGTATTCCCTCTTGTCTTTCTTTTAAGTTATGTTTCAATAATTCATAGATGCGAGTATTTATTCACATTTACTTCCTCACAAAATTTTAATTTATAAATATATCTAAAAGTTCATATATTATTTATGTATATGATCTATTAAAAACATTTGCTATTTTATGTTAATAGATAGTTTTATAATGTTTTCTTTTAGTAATTAAAAATTTCAAAATAAATACAACTTAAAATAAATTTTTCTTATTAACACCAATGCTTCTTTCATAAATATCTCAAAAATTTCTATGAAACAGTTGTTGATTCGTGAGAGTTGTTATACACCCCCCCAAACCCCTTCCCATGTCTTCGGGGGAAATGTTTGAACAGTTGTTTGGCAACAGTTGTAAATAGACTAAAACCAAGTGATTCAATGCTTGCTCCCATTTTGTCTATTTTTCATTTATCAACGCCATATTTAAAAAGTCGAGACATTTCGGCAGTTATCACCTGCGCCAATATCTCAAAAGAAAAGAACAAAAAAAAAATAAAACACCAAAAACTGATAATGGCGGCCACGATTGATTTACTCACTGGAAAATATTTAACCAAATAAAATTTATTGATTTCCTTGTTGTCCGGGGGAAGCAATACCTGGTCAACAAGGACCTCACACATGCTAAGTATAATTGAAAAAAAAAAAATTAAGATCGAAATAAAAACAAAACTATACCCCAACACAGGCCATTTTCATTATGGTAGCAAGACCTACGGCAATGCAAAGCGGAGACATCAAATGGCAAAGGCGTCTTGGATTGTTTTTTTTTTTTTATATACGTGGAGAAGCAATAAAAGTAAAACCAGGCATCACACTCTTAGTATCCTCCTACGATACCACCTACTTTTACTTACTCGCTCGCTCTCTCTCTCTCTTCTTTCCTTTTGTAAGTGGCAAAGATTCTGGGAAGACTCTTTGAAATGAGATAATCACATGATTTCGTTGTGTCCCTGTGTTGCTTAGCCGCCATGGCCAAACATCTCATTTATTTCCATTGATTTTATTTACTAAATTAATGGACATATTTATCAAAGAATTGTGTGGTTATAGGTAGACTTTAATACTCGTGGTACCTACATTGCCAACTGATCATTTGTTATGTGTATTTCAGTTCTATACTGATTAAGTCATCCATACATATATTCGTCTAAACTGCAACAAGGATGGAAAATGCAGTACTATAGTATTTTTTTCAATACTTTTTCAGTACCGTAGTGGTCAGTACCGTAGTACCCCCGCGAATGATTTAGTACCTTTTGTGTAGACATTTTTGAGCCGATTTCAGATATATGGTACAATAGTTTTGACAAAAATATTTTAATATTTTGAGAAAATCTTTAACAAACTTATTTGCTAATAGTCTTTTAAAAATTTGGAAAAAACAGACAATTTCATGCGGGAAGAAAATCTCGATATTGTAAAAGCCATAGTCACAAATACGATTTGCTTGAATTTCAATAGTGTTTTAGTCGAAAAAGGATGTGATTCTATATTACTCTTCCACACGAACACTATCTAAATAAGAAGTTATCGATCGCGTTCTAAAATAATAATAATATAAAATACAATTAATGTCGAAACTTGAGACAAAAGTAATCTACCAAAATTTGGAGAAAAATTTAACAAAAATTTTTCTTTTGCAAAAATAAAAAAAATATTGTCAAAAATTTATTTCTATAGGAAATTTTGTCAAAATTTTATTTCTATAGGAAATTTTGTCAAAATTTTATTTTTTAAAGGAAATTGTGTCAAAATTTTATTTCTATAAAAAATATTGTCAAAATTTTATTTCTATAGGAAATTTTTTCAAAATTTTATTTTTATAGGAAATTTTGTCAAAATTTTATTTCTATAGGAAATTTTGTCAAAATTTTATTTTTTTAGGAAATTTTGTCAAAATTTTATTTCTATAGGAAATTTTGTCAAAATTTTATTTCTATAGGAAATTTTGTCAAAATTTTATTTTTATAGGAAATTTTGTCAAAATTTTATTTCTATTGGAAATTTTGTCAAAATTTTATTTCTATAGGAAATTTTTTCAAAATTTTATTTTTTTAGGAAATTTTTTCAAAATTTTATTTTTTTAGGAAATTTTTTCAAAATTTTATTTCTATAGGAAATTTTGTCAAAATTTTATTTCTATAGGAAATTTTGTCAAAATTTTATTTCTATAGGAAATTTTGTCAAAATTTTATTTCTATAGGAAATTTTGTCAAAATTTTATTTCTATAGGAAATTTTGTCAAAATTTTATTTCTATAGGAAATTTTTGCTGCAAGTAGAGGATGCTGATGAGGAATGTGGTAATTCCGAAACGTGCGTCCATTCAACCACCTTGCAGTCTATAGGGCTTTGCCCAAATAAATTTGACAAACATTCTTTTCCTCCGTTGGTTAAGCTACTCTTGTAGTTTAGTCAACACAATGGTTTTAAAGCTGAGATCAACACAACAAATATAGGAAATTTTGTCAAAATTTTATTTCTATAGAAAATTTTGTCAAAATTTTATTTCTATAGAAAATGTTGTCAAAATTTTATTTCTATAGAAAATTTTGTCAAAATGTTATTTCTATAGAAAATTTTGTCAAAATTTTATTTCTATAGAAAATTTTGTCAAAATTTTATTTCTATAGAAAATTTTGTAAAAATTTTATTTCTATAGAAAATTTTGTCAAAATTTTATTTCTATAGAAAATTTTGTAAAAATTTTATTTCTATAGAAAATTTTGTCAAAATTTTATTTCTATAGAAAATGTTGTCAAAATTTTATTTCTATAGAAAATTTTGTCAAAATTTTGTTTCTATAGAAAAGTTTGTCAAAAATTTATTTTTATTTATCTAGAGAAAATTTATGTAGTACCATAAAGTAGAACTGTGGCAGCCGCGATTACAATACTACGGTAGTCTTTGTAAACGAATATAAGACTAAAAAAAGAAAATATTTAAAATTTAGGAGTTAGCAAACAAAATTTTATTTTCTTCAATTCGATTTAAGGGAGCTCTTGACAATATTCTTCCAATGGAATTCCTGTTAAAATTTAGTGAAAAGTACTTTTTCCCTTAAAAAATTACCTTTCTGTACTTTCTTAAAAATTGTATTTTCCATCCCTGAACTGCAATGGCACTGTGGGAAGAGTTGGAGACGTTCAAGTTGGGTAAAAAATTATTTTTGAATACTTTTGGAGTCCACTAAGGCTTTTCGATTTCCAATTAAATTTAAAATCATTTTATTGTTCCCATTTTTTACAAAAAAAATTTGCCTTACGTTTTTTCAAATTTAAATTTGAAATATTAAAAAAAGATTTAAAAAAAACTAATTTTTTTTAGAAATCATTTTTTTAATACCCATAAACCTAGTGCCTTTTTCCCATATGTTCAAAATGATCCCACTGTTCATCTGCACACTAGCATAGAGGTCTATACCTCATGGCTGATTAGTCAACTCATTGCTGGAATGTCTGTTTGTTTGCCCATTTTAGGATATTTTAATCAAAATTGACTTGTATATCAAATTGATCCTTCTTGGTGGATACTCTCTCTAGCATTGTTGTTACTGCAACATGTGTGCGTGTATGTGTGGTATTCAAACCTACAATTGTTGTTGTTGTTGTTTTTATGCTGCTTCTTATCAGGGCTTTGTTTAATGCTTTAGTCACGCTTTTTACCAGCCGCACAACAACACCGGCTGGGCTGGCCACCATACCATTATTTTTCAGACTTTAGCCAGGATCCAGGATCACAACATAAAGACATAAAAAAAACACACACACACAAAACAACAATAATATCATTAGAGTGCAGAGCAGAGGGAATTACTTTTATCTCTCAATTTATATGTATGTATTTTTATGTTCCCCGGTTTGACTTTGTATAGAGAACTGGTGCAACAAATCCAATTCGTCACGGACATTACGATTTATTAAAAGTAATCATTTGACATTAGGACCAACAATTGTTAGGACCCTTTAGCATTGTGTATGTGTGTGTGATGTTATTTGGTATATGAAGCCTATCCCAATGGAAAGAGTGGGAGAGCATACTTTTGTAAAGAGTGGGAGAGCATTCTTTTATTTTTGTTTTACACAAAGCTGTATGAAGAAGAGCGAGAGTGTGAGAAATTCGTAACTGAAATCCAGCTATAGAGAGTCAGAGTCAGGCAAGTGTTAAAGAGATAGAAATGGTCTATACTCCCCCCAAAGCGTAACAAATTTCTAATAAGTAGACTTTCTATAGAGAAGCCAGTGGTAAAAATTGCTAAGAATTGAATTGTAATGGATGCTTTTGAAATCGTAAAATAGTCACAGGATATTGAAAAGAAGCATATGTTGGATTGTTGTGGATTATTCTAGGAATAGTAAAAGGCGATGTTTTTTCCCTTTTTTCAACGGTTTTACAGATTAAATAATTGAAAAAGAAAAACATACAGAGAAATATTTTTATTTTATAATTATTATTCGCGAAATTAATTGATTCATTAATTTTTTACTTGAAATTTCTTTAATCACAAAACGTCTATTAAAACCTAATTGGTCCAATTAAAAAAAATTAATAATACAATTAATTTCTGTGATCGATTTTTTAATATTTTTTTTTTTTAATTCAATCAAAATCTTACATGGAAAAATTTTGGTGATACTTTCTCTGTGTATACGATTACCATCTAAGTAATCTTTAAAAATGTAATGGAGTCATATCGACTTTTAACGATAAAAGTTGGCATATGTTGTCATATGCATAAAAAAATTTTAAATTGAAAAGAGTGAAATGAAGTTACCGAATTTGGATTTCCTCGATAAAACAGTTAAACAATTAAAAAGTTTGTGAACAATGAAAAATAATCGCGTTCACTGTCCAAAGAGAAAATTCAAGTGCCGCCGTAGGGTCGATGGATATTATCGGAAAATGTCATACAGGCAGTAGTGAAGCCTTGGGCAGACAAACATTTCGACCGCAGACCATGGAACTCCAATAGGAATCAGCACCATCTGCTGAGTGCGTCAACCAACAATGACTTAAAACGCTATAAAATATCAAAGTATCATCTCAAGACCAAAATAACTCAGGACTACTGCACGAAAGCTTGTAATGGCTTTGTCCCTCCGTTTGAAGGCCATAATTTTTTATAAAAATAAAATTTTGACAAAATTTTCTATAGAAATAAAATTTTCACAAAATTTTCTATAGAAATAAAATCTTGACAAAATTTTCTATAGTAATAAAATTTTCACAAAATTTTCTATAGAAATAAAATTTTGGCAAAATTTTCTATAGAAATAAAATTTCCATAAAATTTTCTATAGAAATAAAATTTCCACAAAATTTTCTATAGAAATACAATTTTGTCAAAATTTTCTATAGAAATAAATTTTTTACAAAATTTTCTATAGAAATAAAATTTTCTACAGAAATAAAATTTTTACCAAACTAGAAAATTTTGACAAAATTAGAACATTTTGTCAAAATTTTATTTCTGTAGAAAATTTTATTTCTATAGAAAATTTTGTCAAAATCCAATTCTTATAAAAATCTTATTCTTATAAAAAATTATGGCCACAAACGGAGGGAAAAGCCATTACAAATAAAATTTTCACAAGATTTTCTATAGAAATACAATTTTCACAAAATGTTCTATAGAAATAAAATTTTCAAAATTTTTTTTAAAAATATAGAATTTTGGCAAAATTTTCTAAAGAAATAAAATTTTGAAAAAATTTGCTATAGGAGTACAATTTTCACAAAATTTGTTATAAATATAGTTTTGGCAAAATTTTCTATAGAAATAAATTTTTCACAAAATTTTCTATAGAAATAAAATTTTGACAACATTTTCCATAGAAATAATATTTTCACAAAATTTTCTATAAAAATAGGATTTTGGCAAAATTTTCTATAGAAATTAAAATTTGACAAAACTTCTATAAAAATAAAATTTTGACAAAATTTTCTATAGAAATAAATTTTTTATAAAATTTTCTATAAAAATTAAATTTTGACATTTTTTATAAAAATAAAATTTTCAGTGGAAATAAAATTTAGACAAAATTTTCGATAGAAATAAAATTTTGACAAAATTTTCTATAGAAATAAAATTTCCACAAAATTTTCTATAAAAATTGAATTTTGGCAAAATTTTCTATAGAAATAAAATTTCCACAAAATTTTCTATAGAAATAAAATTTTGACAAAATTTTTTATAAATATAGAGTTTTGGCAAAATTTTCTAAAGAAATTAATTTTTCACAAAATTTTCTATAGAAATAACATTTTAACAACATTTTCCATAGAAATAATATTTTCACAAAATTTTCTATAAAAATAGAATTTTGGCAAAATTTTCTATAGAAATAAAATTTTTACAAAATTTTCTATAGAAATAAAATTAGACAAAATTTTCTATAAAAATGACATTTTGACAAATTTTTTTTATAGAAATTAAAATTTGACAAAACTTCTATAGAAATAAAATCTTGACAAAATTTTCTATAGTAATAAAATTTTCACAAAATTTTCTATAGAAATAAAATTTTGAAAAAATTTTCTATAAAAATGACATTTTGACAAAATTTTTTATAGAAATTAAAATTTGACAAAACTTCTATAAAAATAAAATTTTGAAAAAATTTTCTATAGAAATAAGTTTTTTATAAAATTTTCTATAAAAATAAAATTTTGACAACATTTTATATAAAAATAAAGTTTTGCTAAATAAATTTGTTTGGTGTTTTTTTGGTAAAATTTCTCCCAATTTTGTTTGATTTGCTTGGCTCTTGTCTATAAATGAAAAAATTAGCGCTTTCCCGGCATTATATTTTTACCTATTCATACACAGAGAATAAAGATAGGTTGTGACAACCGAATTTATTGCCAACCTCCTTTTGGCAGTTGCAGCTACTATCAGTTGGCAGTTGTGCCACCCGACTGATTCGGTCGACACAACTAATACGACATATGTGTTGGTTGGGTCTGCCGACGACATCGGTTGTGGCAACCTTCATCATTCGGTTGTGTTGCCCAACATTAATAATACTCATGGCCGAATTTAAAATCAATTCCTTCCTAGTTATATATTATATTTAATTTTATTTAAATATATGTATATTGGTACATGTTATTCTAAGTACAAAATATTTGAGTATTAATTTTTGCTATTGAATAAAATAGGGACTTATATCAAAATCTAAATATTTTCAAAGAAGAATACCAACTAAATGTAAGTACTATGTTCGCTTTTCGAGATGAAATTTTCGCGGTTACTTTACAGTTCAATTTAAAGCAGATAAATTAACTCAATTGATGTCCAGTGTCTTGTTCCTCTAGATTTCGGCCTGACTATACGGGAATATGTTTGTTTTCATATATAATTTTGATTAATTCAGGAAAAGAATCGCGAAAATAAAGTGATTTTCAACTCGAAAACCGAACATAGTACTCACCTTAATGTTGAAAACGTCCCATATCTTTACAATTTAAACACATATGTATATAATTTTCCGACGTTTCGATGTGGAAGCATTTACGCATAGTCGTAGAATTATTGTAAAACTTTTGTTCCTTTTCTTTGGTGGTGCACAATTTATTACGAAACTAGTAAAATAAAGATATATTGAATGACAATATTAAGGAAAATTGTTTGCTCAAACTGTCTTACCATTTCAATTCAATTTCCTTATTTCCGAACAAATATATCCTGTTCTTCAAAATTAAAATAAAATTTTCAATTTAAAGTATTCACCAGACTTTTGACATTTGATAGATTTTCAAATAATATTCAGGCTTCATAACCGAATGTTGAAAATTTCTTATAAATTCTATTTCCATCATCAATAGTCGGTACCCATTACCGAATATTGGTTTTATATAGCTACTTCATGCCAGTTGTGATAATCATTGGGGAAATGATTTATTGTAGACCAATAGTGTTGGTTGACACAACCATATAATTTGACTCGGAACTATCTTTCCGTACAAAGCACTTTCATTCTTTCTAAGGAAAAGTATACTTATTGCAAATACCGAATATTTAGGGACTCAATTGAAAATGTGTTATAAGAACGAAAATTTTGCAGCTATAATGGAATTTCAACCAAACTGTTTTCTGTGTTTGTTTGATTTGTTTGGCTCGTGTCTATAAATGCATAAATTAGCGCTTTTCTGGCATTACATTTTTTACCTATTCATAGTTCCAAGTCGTACATGCATGCCTTCTATTTTTATTTGTTTTATAATTTTGAACATTTTTCGGTTCTTTAATAATTATAGGTTTTCCAAAGTGTCTTAAATAGATAGTATATGAGATTAGATTCGAATAAACTCAGAACTGTTTTTTTATTCTTCTTCAAAATAACCTTTAATATCAAAGTAATATCTAACTCACGGAATTTTAAATCCGTTGAGGTAATAAGCGACCTATTTGTTTCTTAATAAGACCTGTCATTAACCATCACGATTCCAAAGTGCTCATGTATAAATGGCCAATTAATTGTTAGTTGATATCGATTTTTTTAATTACTTTAACAAAAGTATTAGTATTTAGTAGACACTTAATAATAATTTCCATGTGGACTTTCTCGTAATAAAAACTTTATGTAGAAAAACTCTGAAGAAACCTTTCAGTGCGTTGGATCATATACACGGTTACCACCGTTGGTAGAATTCTATAAAAGATGGTACATTTTTTATTGGTTAGTAGGATTCTTGTTGGTTTGGTAGATTTTGCAAAATATTCTTCTCCAACAAGAGGTATTTCACAAATTTACTCTAGAAATAAAATTTGGTAAAATTTCCTCTCGAAAAAAATGTTGACGATAAAAAATTTGACGAGATAAAATTATGACAAAATTTTCATTGGAGATAAAATTTTGACAAAATTTTCATTAGAGATAAAATTTTGAAAAAATTTTCTATAGAAATAAAATTTTGACAAAATTTTCTATAGAGATAAAATTTTGACAAAATTTTCTAGAGAGATAAAATTTTGACAAAATTTTCTAGAGAGATAAAATTTTGACAAAATTTTCTAGAGAGATAAAATTTTGACAAAATTTTCTATAGAAATAAAATTTTCACAAAATTTTCTATAGAGATAAAATTTTCACAAAATTTTCTATAGAGATAAAATTTTGACAACATTTATATATAGATAAAATTTTGACAAAATTTTTTATAGAAATAAAATTTTGACAAAATTTTCTATAGAGATAATATTTTGACAAAATTTTCTAAAGAGATAAAATTTTCAAAAATTGTTTATAGATATAAAACTTTACCAAATTTTCTATAGTGATAAAAATTTACCAAAATTTTGTATGAAAATAAAATTTTGACAAAATTTTCACAACATTTTCTATAGAGATAAAATTTTGACAACATTTATATAGATATAAAATTTTGACAAAATTTTTTATAGAAATAAAATTTTGACAAAATTTTCTATAGAGATAAAATTTTGACAACATTTTCTAAAGAGATAAAATTTTCAAAAATTGTTTATAGATATAAAACTTCACCAAATTTTCTATAGTGATAAAAATTTACCAAAATTTTCTATAGAAATAAAATTTTCACAAAATTTTCTATAGAGATAAAATTTTGACAAAATTTTCTATAGAAATAAAATTTTCACAACATTTTCTATAGAGATAAAATTTTGACAAAATTATCTATAGAAATAAAATTTTGACAGAATTTTCTATAGAGATAAAATTTTCAAAAATTGTTTATAGATATAAAACTTCACCAAATTTTCTATAGTGATAACAATTTACCAAAATTTTGTATGAAAATAAAATTTTTACAAAATTTTCTATGGAGATAAAATGTTGACAAAATTTTCTATAGAAATAAAATTTTCACAAAATTTTCTATAGAGATAAAATTTTGACAAAATTTATATAGAGATAAAATTTTGACAAAATTTTTTATAGAAATAAAATTTTGACAAAATTTTCTGTAGAGATAAAATTTTGACAAAATTTTCTATAGAGATAAAATTTTCAAAAATTGTTTATAGATATAAAACTTCACCAAATTTTCTATAGTGATAAAAATTTACCAAAATTTTGTATGAAAATAAAATTTTTACAAAATTTTCTATGGAGATAAAATGTTGACAAAATTTTCTATAGAAATAAAATTTTCACAAAATTTTCTATAGAGATAAAATTTTGACAACATTTATATAGAGATAAAATTTTGACAAAATTTTTTATAGAAATAAAATTTTGACAAAATTTTCTATAGAGATAAAATTTTGACAAAATTTTCTAAAGAGATAAAATTTTCAAAAATTGTTTATAGATATAAAACTTTACCAAATTTTCTATAGTGATAAAAATTTACCAAAATTTTGTATGAAAATAAAATTTTGACAAAATTTTCACAACATTTTCTAGAGAGATAAAAGTTTGACAAAATTTTCTATAGAGATAAAATTTTGACAACATTTATATAGATATCAAATTTTGACAAAATTTTTTATAGAAATAAAATTTTGACAAAATTTTCTATAGAGATAAAATTTTGGCAACATTTTCTAAAGAGATAAAATTTTCAAAAATTGTTTATAGATATAAAACTTCACCAAATTTTCTATAGTGATAAAAATTTACCAAAATTTTCTATAGAAATAAAATTTTCACAAAATTTTCTATAGAGATAAAATTTTGACAAAATTTTCTATAGAAATAAAATTTTCACAACATTTTCTATAGAGATAAAATTTTGACAAAATTATCTATAGAAATAAAATTTTGACAGAATTTTCTATAGAGATAAAATTTTCAAAAATTGTTTATAGATATAAAACTTCACCAAATTTTCTATAGTGATAAAAATTTACCAAAATTTTGTATGAAAATAAAATTTTTACAAAATTTTCTATGGAGATAAAATGTTGACAAAATTTTCTATAGAAATAAAATTTTCACAAAATTTTCTATAGAGATAAAATTTTGACAAAATTTATATAGAGATAAAATTTTGACAAAATTTTTTATAGAAATAAAATTTTGACAAAATTTTCTGTAGAGATAAAATTTTGACAAAATTTTCTATAGATATAAAATTTTCAAAAATTGTTTATAGATATAAAACTTCACCAAATTTTCTATAGTGATAAAAATTTACCAAAATTTTGTATGAAAATAAAATTTTTACAAAATTTTCTATGGAGATAAAATGTTGACAAAATTTTCTATAGAAATAAAATTTTCACAAAATTTTCTATAGAGACAAAATTTTGACAACATTTATATAGAGATAAAATTTTGAAAAAATTTTTTATAGAAATAAAATTTTGACAAAATTTTCTATAGAGATAAAATTTTGACAAAATTTTCTAAAGAGATAAAATTTTCAAAAATTGTTTATAGATATAAAACTTTACCAAATTTTCTATAGTGATAAAAATTTACCAAAATTTTGTATGAAAATAAAATTTTGACAAAATTTTCACAACATTTTCTATAGAGATAAAAGTTTGACAAAATTTTCTATAGAGATAAAATTTTGACAACATTTATATAGAGATAAAATTTTGACAAAATTTTTTATAGAAATAAAATTTTGACAAAATTTTCTATAGAGATAAAATTTTGACAAAATTTTCTAAAGAGATAAAATTTTCAAAAATTGTTTATAGATATAAAACTTCACCAAATTTTCTATAGTGATAAAAATTTACCAAAATTTTCTATAGAAATAAAATTTTCACAAAATTTTCTATAGAGATAAAATTTTGACAAAATTTTCTATAGAAATAAAATTTTCACAACATTTTCTATAGAGATAAAATTTTGACAAAATTTTCTATAGATATAAAATTTTGACAGAATTTTCAATAGAGATAAAATTTTGTCAAAATTTTCTATAGAGATAAAATTTTGACAGAATTTTCTATAGAGATAAAATTTTGACAAAATTTTCTATGGAGATAAAATTTTGACAGAATTTTCTATGGAGATAACATTTTGACAAAATTTTCTATAAACATAAAATTTTGACAAAATTTTCTAAAGAGATAAAATTTTCAAAAATTGTTTATAAATATAAAACTTTAACAAAATTTTCTATAGTGATAAAAATTTACCAAACTTTTGTATGAAAATAAAATTTTGAAAAAATTTTCTATGGAGATAAAATTTTGACAAAATTTTCTATAGAGATAAAATTTTGGCAAAATTTTCTATAGAGATAAAATTTTGCCATAATTTTCTACAGAGATAAAATGTTGACAAAATGTTCTATAGAGATAATATATAGACAAAATTGTCTAGAGTGATAAAATTTTGACAAAATTTTCTATAGAGATAAAATTTTGCAATAATTTTTTATAGATATAAAATGTGACAAAATTTTCTATAGTATAAAAATTTTGACAAAATTTTCTATAGAGATAAAATTTTGACAAAATTTTCTATGGAAATAAAGTTTTGACAAAATTTTCCGTAGGGATAAAATTTTGACTAAATTTTCTATAGAGATAAAGTTTTGACCAAATTTTCTATGGAGATAAAATTTTGACAAAATTTTCTATAGCGATAAAAATTTCGACGAAATTTTCTATGGGAATAAAATTTTGACACAATTGTCTATAGGAATAAAATTTTGACAAAATTTCTATAAAAAAAATTTTTTGATAAAATTTCTATAGAGATAAATTTTTGACAAAATTTTCTATAGGAATAAAATTTTGACAAAATTTTTATAGAAATAAAACTATGACAAAATTCTCTATAGAGATAAAATTTTGACAAAATTTTCTATAAGCATAAAATTTTAAGAAAATTTTCTTTAAACATAAAATTTTGACAAAATTTTCTATAGAAATAAAATTTTTACAAATTTACTGTAGAAGAGAAAATTTTTTTCTTTAAAGTCAATATTAAAATAAAATACATAATAGCACCAAAGAAACCATTTTTCATAAAAACATCAAAATATTGATCAAACACTGCAAAATAATTTTTTTTTATTTGGTAGTTTTTTTTTTTTGTGGTAAAATTTTCTTAAAATTTTGGTAGATTATATTTGGCTCGAGTGGCGACCGTGATTATATGTCGTAGTTGTTAATTCCCATTTAGGAGAAACTTCTCCTCATACTCATGCCTACTGACTAAAGGACTACTGAAAGAGGACTTCCATTAAATTCCCTCTTGAACCACCATCCAAATATCTCTGATCCAAATCCTTGATGTTTGTTGCGATGGATCTGCAAGTCTGCAGCCTATGCGTATTATTCACGGTTTTAGCCTTTAAGCTATTCAGCGAAAAGATTGCGAATAACCTCCATGATGAGTATGATCTCTCTGGTATCACAACTAGAGTTTCTATTGTCTTAAATCAAGAATATTCAAGACGATCTTAGCTGGGCTCGTCTTGGATTATCAAGTTAGAGGTTTGCGTGGGTTTGAGTACCAGATTGCTAGTAGATCCAATCACACAAACATCTCAAACCCAAAAAAGCAGGTAGCTTAACTTTTTCTTTCTACTAAGCTACTGTATCTTGCACACCTTGTTGCTGCCGCTGGTGGGGGGGGCTTAATGGAGATTTTGTGCTAAGCTTATAAAAATCGGGATTTGTTTATCTCAGATCTTTGTCAACTAAGTTATGTGGTTATGTGTGTGTGTGTGTGTGCGCGCGCGATTTAATTAAAAATTCTTTACGTTTATTATGCCAAATTTCTTGTTTAAAAACCATTTTAGTTGGTATTTTAATACAAAAAAACCATCTCAATGTTTCCATAATAAATTGTCATAAATGTGTCAACGAAATCAATTTCAGAAATTTATGCACAATACTTTTATATGATTGGAATTTTTGAATTTTTCAATTTGATTTGAAAAGGCATGGGTTTTTTTGAAGTTAAAATGCCAAATAAATTATGAAGGCGCTGAAAGCATTTTAGTGATGATAATTGAATATTTTTAAGATAAAAAATTAAATCAAGTTTTTGGGCAAGACATTTTAAAATTCTAGAGATAAACAAAAAGCGTGATTGTTACGAAAAACAAAACGTCATCATTTCTAGCTTTCGGCTTTTTCATAATTTTGAAAATCTGACTTTCAAACCTTTCTCAAAATTTGGAAAAGTTGATTTGTCGATTTTTTTTACTTTATAATTTTTTTGTTTGTGCTTTGGTTAAACCCGACAAGTCAAAACCAATGACAGCCAGGAAGTCTGGATCGGGGGGAAATCGAAAACCGGAAACCGCTGAGACGACAAAGAGAGTTGCCGGTAGTTTCAAGCGAAACCCTAACCTCTCTCTCCGAGATGCCGCAAATAAGCTGGGTGTATCGTCTACAACCGTGCATCGAGCCAAAAAACGAGCCGGACTATCGACTTACAAGAAGGTAGTGACTCCAAATCGCGATGATAAACAAAATACGACGGCCAAAGCGCGATCCCGGAGGCTGTACACGACGATGCTGACGAAGTTTGACTGCGTGGTAATGGACGACGAAACCTACGTCAAAGCCGACTACAAGCAGCTTCCGGGACAGGAGTTTTATACGGCAAATGGAAGGGGAAAGGTAGCAGATATTTTCAAGCACATAAAACTGTCAAAGTTCGCAAAGAAATATCTGGTTTGGCAAGCCATCTGTACCTGTGGCTTGAAAAGCAGCATTTTCATAGCTTCCGGGACTGTCAACCAAGAAATTTAAGTGAAAGAGTGTTTGAATAAACGTCTGCTGCCTTTCCTGAAGAAACACGGTTGTTCCGTACTGTTTTGGCCGGATTTGGCATCTTGCCATTACGGTAAAAAGGCCATGGAGTAGTACGCCGCCAACAACGTGCAGGTGGTTCCCAAGGACAAGAACCCTTCCAACACGCCAGAGCTCCGCCCAACTGAGAAATACTGGGCTATTGTCAAGCGGAACCTAAAGAAGACCACAAAACTGCTAAGGACGAGCAGCAGTTCAAGGCAAACTGGCTTTCTGCGGCGAAGAAGGTGGACAAGGTGGCTGTACAAAATCTGATGGCAGGTGTCAAGCGTGAGGCCCGGCAATTCGGATTTGGAAAAGTGAAAGCCTAACTGAATATTTTTCCTGAATTTTATACTAATTGAACTTGAAAAAGAAATTTTATTTGATTTCTTAAATAAACGATTTCACCGATTTACACGCGTTTTCCCTTGACCAAATTTTGACCGTATCACCCTTTAGACTTTGATTACGAAAATGTGTTCAAGTACAGACGGACATGGCTATATCGACTCAGGAGCCCACCCTGAGCATTTTTGCCAAAGACACCATGTGTCTATCTCGTCTCCTTCTGGGTGTTGCAAACATATGCACTAACTTATAATACCCTATTCCACAGTGTGGCACAGGGTATAAAAAATATAAAGGAGAAAAAAATATGGGTAACACCATAACCTCAGAAAAAAAAGACAACGAAATTTTTTATAGCCGATTTACTTTATTTTAGTTCATGAAAACTATTTGATTTTAGTTAATTTTTGCCAAATATGAGAAAATATTTTTTTTATTTTAATTATTAAATGACATGAACTTTTGTTGTGACAAAAAAAAGTTTTGTAGCAATGAAGTACGCGGAAGGATGCGAATTTCAAAATGTCGTTTCCTAAATTTAAAGATAAATATTGTTAGAGTAAAGATTATTTTCTTTTAATAAAAATTTATTTATTTTAAAGAAATTTGTCCTTGATGTTGTGTAAACTGCTTGTCCTACAATTCACGTTGCATATTTTTTTTGTTTTCAGTGGATAGTCATGCCATAAAATATTGATGGATTATTTTAGACTTT
Source organism: Haematobia irritans (assembly GCF_050003625.1). Lineage (NCBI taxonomy): Eukaryota > Metazoa > Arthropoda > Insecta > Diptera > Muscidae > Haematobia > Haematobia irritans. The sequence continues at coordinate 218,060,068 of NC_134398.1, read as the reverse complement.
TATTCTGCTATTTTATTCGTTTACCCGTCCTTATAAATTCTAAAATAAAATATTTTTTATATAATATTTACATATACCCACCAAAAAAAATTGGAAATTGTTCCACAAACATTTCTTTTAAAGCCCATCCCAGAATCCCCCTTCGAATTTTTTCAACTTCCGATGCAGTCCTTTTGGACAAGTCCACAAACATTTCTTCTGAAGCGCATCTTGGGATCCCCCAATGATTTTTTCCACTTCCGATGCAGTCCTTGTGGACAAGTCCACAAACATTTCTTCTAAAGCGCATCTTGGGATCCCCAATGATTTTTTTCTACTTCCGATGCAGTCCTTGTGGACAAGTATTAAAAAGAACGCAATCAGGCTATTTTAAGTGCAAATTTTGTACAATTAATTTTACAAAAAAATAGAAAATTAAAAAAAAATAGAAAATTAATAAAAAAAGTAAAAAAAAATAAAAAAAAATAAATTTCATCACCGCTGGGATTTGAACCTGTTGTGCAAATTACGAGAATTTTTAATTTTTTTGTTGATTTGTAATGGAAAAAATATATTTATACGAAAATATATGCCGAAAATAAAAAAATAAAAACGATGCATGACAAAAAAATAATTTTTTAGAAAAATATTTGATAAAAAAATTGTCGCTGGTGAGATTTGAATCTGCGTTTCTTATTTTTTCGTTCATACTAATAAAGAACATCTCGAGAAGCAGTTAGAATGTTATTCCTTGGTGTCGTATTACGAGCATATCACAAACATTTGAATTGACCTTTCGACGCTTTATGTTCAATGGCGTTTGTGGCTGAGTGTGCTAAGGCGTTCTGTTATGGTGCCAGCAAAGCCAGGTTCAACCCCTGGTCGGAGCGAAAACGTTGTTCAAATTGTAGAAATTAGATAATAGGAAAGTAATTGTGTAATAAAACATATGGATGAAAAAAAGTGAAATTGGTTGAAAAAAAATTGTTTTTTTTTTCGCTTTTTAAATTTCTTCATTCAAATTAGCTTCCAGGGCACAACTTCTAAAGCAATGCAAAGGATCCAAAAAGGGAGTACTTCCGTCCTATGACAAGCCCATGTAAAATTCATTGGAGATGATCCAAGTTTGCACTACTTCCGGATCACAGATTGGGGATCTAAACTACTTTTTTGGAAGCTCTTTTTTGCTGGGTATGTATATATTTACACCAAAAAAAAGTGAACCCACCGTGGAAGAAAATGTAGGTTTATTTTAAAAAATTTTAACTAAAATAGTTTTCTACTTGCAACATGTTACAAATAAATTAATACTTTTTGTCAAATTGAAGAAATTTTTTTAAAAATAATTAATTTTTTCTGTTGTTTAAGAAAATTTCATATGTTGAAAGAAAAAATTGGATTTACAAATTGTTAAAAAGTCTTTAGCGCTGTACGAAGTTCGAGACAGGTACAATTTTAGTAAAATGTACTCATTTGAGAGACTTATGGACTCAATTTAAGCAAACTTCTACCATTTTAGGAAAATATAAACTATTTTATTTTTTAGTAAAATTGTGCACTATATTTATATACAACTTTTTTTCTTATTTTTAGTTCACGTCATTAAAGTTAGCAAAAAAATATTCAAATAAGGAACATCATCAATTTAGTTTAGTCATTTTATTTCCATTAAGTTGAATTTCTTTTTAATATAATAAAATTAACTTGTTTCAGCAAAAAAAATCCTAAACAGAAAGCAGTTTGAAATAGTTCACTAACTAGAATAAAGTATGGAAATTTGCTAATCCTGGTTTCTTCTCGGGTATAAGAATTTACAACTGAACAAGAAAGTTTTATTCACTGATATCAACCACTTTGTTAAAAAATACAATTTTTAAGAAAGAGCAATAAGGTATTTTTTTTGAGCTAAAAAGTACTTTTCACTATATTTCACTATATATTGTCAAGAGCTCCTTTAGACTGAATTTTAAAGAAAATCCAATTTTACAAAAATTTCTATAGAAATAAAATTTTGACAAAATGTTCTATAGAAAACAAATTTTGGCGAAATTTTCTATAGATGTACAAAATTTAACTAAAATCAAGTTATCTTCATGAACTAAAATAAAGTTCAGTTGACATTAGAGCCCCTTTTTTCGGGGTGTATTGTCAATTTGCTATGCTATGCTATGATAATCTACCAAAAAACAAAAAAACCAAATTACGAATAACCACAATAATAACTACGGAGATAATAAGGACCTACTGGCATATGTATCCTCTAAACAATCAACGACCACCTTCATCACTGCATAATAATAAGAGGATGTTGATATCGAGATTTTTCGTTTTATTTTTTTGTAAATTTGGGTTGAGAAGATTTCAAGCAACCCTGTTTAGATTAATGCTAATAGATATTTTGACGCCGAAGCAACGAAATTTACAAAATAAACATTAAAACAATATCCACAAAAACACACACACTCACACACCGACAACCATATTTAGAGCAAGCACACACCCCAAAATCAAAAAGAATTACCCCCTCCCTCCCCACAAAGGAATGTATTGAAATCACTGTATATGTATCACTAACCAACCAGTGTTGTTTTTGTTTTTCTAATGGGGAGACTTTATTCCTATACTCTTACTCTCATGCTCAAAATTAAATCAACCAACCAACCAACCAACAACAACAACAATACTCACATGCGCATAACTAGATTTTCGTTGTACCATAGCAAAAGCATACACAACACCCAACATAGCAATACGAACAACTACAACAACACTGGGTATGAGTTATTCTCATTTCTCCATTAATATGATTACACACCCACACACACTCATGCATATACACAATCTCGGCTATACTCATCAGTTTAACATACCAAAATATTTTGTATGGACTCTTTTACTAGAAAACCAAAATAAACAAAAGCAAAATAATTCATTTGGAGAATGAGAATGAGTAAGAGTAAAATATAAAATAGAAAACTTAGCCAGCCAGCCAATGGCAACAACAACTGAATGTTGAATAAACAAACAAATTTAAGGGCGGAGTCTATGTTTTTTGTATTTTTTCTCATTTGGCCATAATATACCAACAACATACTCAGCCCGTATGATTGTTTAAGGGCACACACACACACACACAATCTCACTTAGCCAAAGAGTAATTCATGCCTTCAGTTGGTGTTTACTACCTACTATTGAACATGCCAGCTATGGGTTGCCTTGCTTAGAGCTGTATTGGGCCATTGTGTATGGTTGTGTGGATTCTATCCCCTTTAAGCAGGCTTTGTTGTGTAGACTTATCATGCTGAGAGGGATCGAGAGTTGGCCGGGTATAAATACTGTGCTCAGAGCGTACAATCATCAGTATTCTCAGTCAATTCGTCTTGTAAACATCTCTTGCTTTGGTTAATAGAAGAAGAAAAAGACAATTTCTTTAAAAATAAATCTTGAATTGAAGTAAAGAAAAACATTTTAAAGAGACAAAAAAACTAGTTAAATTTATAAAAAAAATAAACAAATTTTACGAAACTAATTTAAAAACAATGGTTAAAAGTGTTTGCGAAATGGAATTCAAAAGCAACTTCTCAATTGATGCCATTTTGGCTAAAAACAACTCTCAATCAAATCAACATCATATGAACAACAATCAGTGCCATTATCAACAATCCTCCACAAATATGATGATGACATCTTCGGCTCCACCACAAATAATGATCAAACAGGAACCCAAGGATTCCCCAGCCTCATCGTTATATGTTTCCGATGATGCTGATGAGGTTTTATCCGAGGAATTCGATAGCCCCAGCCGTACCAGTACCCCCATGAGTAGTGCTGCCGATTCGCTCTCTTCCGGTGAAGATAAATTGGAAGATGATCAGAGTTGCGACAGTGATGAAGACAAGGGTGGCAAATCCGAGGGCGAGGGTGATGACAAGAAACCCCCCTACAGTTATAATGCCTTGATTATGATGGCCATTCAAAATAGTCCCGAACAACGTTTGACACTGAATGGTATCTATCAGTATTTGATCAATCGCTTCCCCTACTTCAAGATGAATAAACGCGGATGGCAAAATTCCATACGCCACAATCTTAGCTTGAACAAATGCTTTGCCAAAATTCCCCGTAGCTATGATGATCCCGGCAAAGGTAACTACTGGATCTTGGACCCCAGTGCCGAGGAGGTGTTCATTGGTGAGACCACAGGAAAATTGCGTCGTAAAAATCCCGGAGCAAATAGGGCCCGTTTGGCTGCCTATCGTCAGGCCATCTTTTCACCAATGATGGGTCGTTATGCTGCTGCCGCTGCTGCAGGGCCTTTCCCTGGAGCCATGCCTCCATTTGCCAATCCCGCTTATGCCAATGCTGCTGCCGCTGCTGCCTTATATCAACGTATGAATGCTGCCGCTGCCTATGCACCACCAGCCTATCCACCTTCGGCTGCCCCTGGGCATCCACAAATGTCTTTGTATCAACAAATGCCCACGGCCCAAGCCATGTATCCTCCTGGTGCCATGCCCATGACTGCTGAACTTTTCCATCGCATGCAACTTTTGGGAAAATTTCCAGCCAGTTAAGCCCATAGCCATAGCCCATCCCCGAGGAATGAAATGAGGAAACGCTAAGCGTTTTTTGTTTAACTTCATCAAGCTCAATTGGACTTGAAATTCAATGAAGACACACAGGGTTAAGTCATAGAGATAGCAATGGCAAAGGCATATTAGCAGAATCTGAGAAAGGAGAAAGTTTCTCCTAAAGGATTCCTCCATAACTACCCAGGCAACCCTAGACTTAGGATTGGTATACAAAAAAACGGGACCGGGATCTCTTGATAACACAGAGGCAGAGGCAATAACAAAAGATAGCAGAATGCTTGGATAGCATAATAGACCCAAGAAAGGCGGGCCTTCTGGAATAAACCATAGAAAAATGACAATGTATAAAATTTTGTATTTTTTTTATAAATATGTATAAATTAAAAAAAAAACAATGTTTCCTATTTTACTTTAAAAATTTTAATTTTAAGTTGAAAAACAAAAAACAATATTTTTCTAAAATAAATTTATATTCCAAAAAACAAAATAATTTCTATTCTCTTCTTATTTCTTGGGGATTCTTGGGTTTTTATCATAATTTTAAAAATGGGTCTGTAACCATTATTCAACAAACATTAGAAAGGTTTCCAACGTCCGTCCTTTTGTCGGTCTTTCTTTCAATTTTTGGTCTTTAGACCAAAATCGATTTGTCAATCGAACTCGAAACCATGGTATTCACTTCTCTTAACACTAATAACACAGGAAAATGTCTTAATTATGGTCCACACATTTTAAGGCGGCTAGGCCTTTGAACTCTCCATGATAAAAAGAATCCCATGGAAAAAGTATTCTACACGAAAAAAAAACGAGATCTTCAAAAAACACAAATGAAAACATGTGTTGTGACAAATGGGTTAGTCCACCAACAATAGCCGAGAGAGAGAAAACTGCTTTACCCGAAATACAAATATCCTAAAAAAAATAAATAAATGGCCATATTCTCGTTGCTTTACAAAAATGTTTAAATGAAAGCCCCCCGTTGTCCAATGACAGCAGTAGTAGTAGTAGAAAAGTCTTAGCCTGCCGCGTCAATCGCTGGCCTGTTTGCCAGTCAATTGGGTAAATTCAGACATATCTCCTTAAGTTGACGCGCATTTGTTTCCATTTCTCAGTTTGGTGATCGTTTCATTTATTTTTTCTTTTTGTTTGTGTTGTTTGTTGCACCACAGGATCTATGAAAACATCACAGCCACAGGTATCTTCTATGGGACTTTCTATTCAGTTCACTTTTTTCGCTTTGTTTTGTAGATGGTGCGCCTGTGATAGCTTGTCATAGAGTGATATTGTAGAAATAGAAAATAGAGATATTTTTAAAAGAAATTACACGCATATTTTCATTATGATACTGTTGGAGATTTCTAAATTTCTTTCGAGAAGAAAAATGTACTGGGAATACTGCTGAGAAAAAGATCTAATCGACATACACAGTGGGAACGCAATAAATGGGAAATTGCCAATAGGGATATTCTATTCAAAGGACCTATTTCAAAGGATATCCTATTGAAACTGGCATGGACCATAGTAGGCCTAAGAAAAATCACTAATTGATATTGCAAATATTTTTGAATTTTTTTTATTAATTTTTGTTTCTATAAAAAAAAATTGAACAAAGAAATATCTATAATTAACCCTCCTACACGGATGAAAAAGACTGTTTTTCATATGTTTGGCTATAAACATTATATGTTTGGAACACAAATTTTTAAACATAATATTTTTGAGTGCAAGCATATAATGTTCATAAACTAGCATAACATGTTTGGGACATATATGTTAATATGTTAGAACATATTATGTTTGGGACATAAAATGTTTGTAAATATGTAATTTAGAAATAGCCTATAAACATATATGTGTTTAGTAGCTTGGAGCGCTATTTAACAGGGAGCGATATTGAATTAAGTTGGTGGTTGTTGCTTGTTATTACAAAATTAACATTTTATTTTTCCTTGGACAATTGATCAGCTACTTCTTTGATCCTTACAAACTGTGTGGTCCGCTGTTCGAATCCCCGTCCGGCAAAAGGTAAAATTAAAATAAAAAAAAATCATAAAATTGAATAATTTCTTCTACAATGTTTGTACTACAGAAAAAGGTGCTAAGAACTAAAAAATCTCGTGGAAGTGAGAAAGATGTCGGGGAATATACAATTGGGCAGAAACAAAATTTTGAGCATACAGGTCAAAAACCTATGTTGTTAGCACCTATATTACCTGTTTATTTTCATAATTCATTATGATTGTAAATATATAAATAAATAAATAAAATTTTGAGCACAATATTGTTTGGGAGAATTTTTTTTAAGCATATAATATTTTTGGGTTCAAAATGCTTCCAAACATATTATATGTTCACATAATAACATATTGTTTTTTTGGAAGACTACATTATTGAATTTGGATGCAAAAATACAAAATGTTTGGAACTTAGACTACCCAAACATATATTGTTTAGACCAATATGCTTTCAAACATATTATATATTGGAAGAGATCAAACATATAAATGTTTGGGCAATACCCAAAAATGTATATGCTGAAGCAAAATATGTTTGGGAGTATATGTTACAGAAGCGATTTTTTGTGAGCGTGTAGAATTTGTAACTATCAATGGCCTAAGAAAACTCAGTAATTATTATTTATTTATTTTTATAAATTTTGTTTTTTTTTTGTTTTTTGTCTCAACAAATATTTTAAACAAAAGTTTTAGGCCAGTGAAAAATCAGTAATTAAAACCTCAAAGATTTGTTGTAAATTTTGAATAACATTGGTGGGAAATTCAAAAATGTATACTCATCGAGGGCCTCAGAAAAATCACTAATTGATATTGTAAGTATTTTTGAAAATTTTTTATTAATTTTTGTTTTTATAAAAAAAATTGAACAAATTATTTTAACCCAAAAAAAAATCTATAATTAACACTCCTAGATTTTTTGTAACCATCTACGGTCTAAGAAAACTCAGTAATTAGCATTTATTTATTTATATAATTTTTTTTTGTCTCAACAAATATTTTAAACAAAAGTTTTAGGCCAATGAAAAATCAGTAATTAAAACCTCAAAGATTTGTTGTAAGTTTTGAATAAAATTTGAGGGAAATTCAAAAATGTATACTCATCTTGGGCCTCAGAAAAAACACTAATTCTAAGGATTTTTGAAATTTAATTTTATTTGAAAAAAAAAAATTAACAAAATGTTTAGGCCAAAGAAAAGTCAATAATTAACACTCCAAAAATTTTTGTAACTATCTATGGCCTAAGAAAACTCGGTATTCTAAGTATTTTATAGATTTTGTCTTTTGTCCCAACAAATATTTTAAACAAAAGTTTTAGGCCATAGAAAAATCAGTAATTAACCTTGGAAGATTTTTTGTAAGTTTTGAATAACCTAACAAATGTGTCCATACTCAGATAAAAATATTTTCTTTTCCGCAAACCGAAATTTTAGACGAAATTATGTCTAACCGTCTACTAGAGATGGATGTCAACGTTGTCTTTCCATTGATAATGCGTACCCGATTGCCACTCGAGCCAAAAATAATCTACCAAAATTTGAGCCACCGTGGTGCAATGGTTAGCAGCCCACCTTGCATACACAAGGTCGTGGGTTCTATTCCTACTTCGACCGAACACCAAAAAGTTTTTCAGCGGTATATTATCCCACCTCAGTAATGCTGGTGACATTTCTGAAGGTTTCAAAGCTTCTCTAAGTGGTTTCACTGCAATGTGGAACGCTGTTCGGACTCGGCTATAAAAAGGTGGTCCCTTGTCATTGAGCTTAACATAGAATCGGGCAGCACTCAGTGATAAGAGAGAAGTTCACCAATGTGGTATCACAATGGACTGAATAGTCTAAGTGAGCCTGATACATCGGGCTGCCACCTAACCTAAAATTTGAAAAAAAAAAACAAGTAAGGAAAGTCTAAAGTCGGGCAGACTATATTATACCCTGCACCACTTTGTAGATCTAAACTTTCGATACCATATCCCATCCGTCAAATGTGTTGGGGGCTATAAATAAAGATTTGTCCCAAATACATACATTTACGTATCACTCGATCTGGACAGAATTTGATAGACTTCTACAAAATCTATAGACTCAAAATTTAAGTCGGCTAATGCACTAGGGTGGAACACAATGTTAGTAAAAAACAAGTAAGGAAAGTCTAAAGTCGGGCGGGGCCGACTATATTATACCCTGCACCACTTTGTAGATCTAAATTTTCGATACCATATCACATCCGTCAAATGTGTTGGGGGCTATATATAAAGGTTTGTCCCAAATACATACATTTAAATATCACAGAATTTGATAGACTTCTACAAAATCTATAGACTCAAAATTTAAGTCGTCTAATGCACTAGGGTGGAACACAATGTTAGTAAAAAAATATGGGAATCATTTAAATCTGAAGCAATTTTAAGGAAACTTCGCAAAAGTTTATTTATGATTTATCTCTCTATATATATGTATTAGAAGTTTAGGAAAATTAGAGTCACACTTACAGGGTACAACTTTTCGACTAAGCAGTGGCGATTTTACAAGGAAAATGTTGGTCGAAATCAGAAAAACATATATATGGGACCTAAATCTAAATCTGAACCGATTTCAACCAAATTTGGCACGCATAGCTACAATGGTAATTCTACTCCCAGTGAAAAATATCAACTAAATCGGAGTTAAAAATTGGCCTCTGTGGTCATATGAGTGTAAATCGGGCGAAAGCTATATATGGGAGATGTATCTAAATCTGAACCGATTTCAACCAAATTTGGCACGTATAGCTACTCCCTGTGCAAAATTTCAAATAAATCGGAGTTAAAAATTGGCCTCTGTGGTCAAATGAGTGTAAATCGGGCGAAAGCTACATATGGGAGCTATATCTAAATCTGAACCGATTTGGCTGATATTTTACAAGTTTTTCGAGACTCATAAAATATTCGGATGTACGGAATTTGAGGAAGATCGGTTGATATACACGCCAATTATGACCAAATCGGTGAAAAATATATATGGCAGCTATATCTAAATCTGAACCGATTTTTTCCAAAATCAATAGGGATCGTCTTTGAGCCGAAACAGGACCCTATACCAAATTTTAGGACAATCGGATTAAAACTGCGAGTTGTACTTTGCACACAAAAAAACATAAACAGACAGACAGACAGACAGACAGACAGACAGACGGACATCGCTAAATCGACTCAGAATATAATTCTAAGACGATCGGTATACTAAACGATGGGTCTCAAACTTTTCCTTCTTGGCGTTACATACAAATGCACAAACTTATTATACCGTGTACCCATTAGCGTAGCTAGACAATTTTCCTAGGGGGGGCTATAGCCCCCCTAGCTGAAAATTTATAGAATCAACTTATAGGTTCAATTAATGTTTTATTTCATAAAAATGAATAACAATATATACATCAAAATAACTCGACAATTAATTTATAATAAAGCAACTAAAAGTAGTTCCACACTTTTCCCAGTAAAAAATTGGGAGTTGTTCTAAAGGCACAACTTTAAAAGCACTTCCAAAAATGTCCTCACAAAGAAGTTAATTATTTTAACTACACAGGAAGTTTTATTACTTCATTTTTTTCATATTTTAACGCGTAATTTTTTGTTTTCTTTAAAAAAAGTAAGAATAAATAAAATGGTACAAATTATTAAAATTTTGCCACAAAAATGCTAAATTCATTATAGAAATTTTTATAGAATTTTTGAAAATATTCGAGGGAAAACGTTTCAAACAAGCGTTAGAATGCATTAAAAATCATAAAAAAATATAAAAATTAATTATTTGGGAAAATATAACAAAATTTTTTAATTCACATTCAAAACACTGAATTCGGATCACACCTTAAGAAGTGATGCAAATTCCTTGCAACGGCTGTTGAAACGGTGGACATTCGTTCTATGAAAATTTCATATTACATTCATCGCTTCTCCGTCAATTTTGCACCACTTCCGGACCCAAAAAGAACATTTTCACTTCTTTTTTGGCTACGCTTTTTTGCAGCATTATTAAGATATTAATTTATGAAAGAATAGTCGTAAATAGGTTTTCAAATTCTGGGGGGGCTAAAATTTTTCTGGGGGGGTCTAAGCCCCCTCCCCAGAGGCCTTCCTACGCTTATGCCTGTACCACAGTAGTGGTGAAGGGTATAAATATGGGAAACATTCAAATCTGAAGCAATTTTAAGGAAATTTCGTAAAAGTATATTTATGATTTATCGCTCGATATATATGTATTAGAAGTTTAGGAAAATTAGAGTCATTTTTATAACTTTTCGACTAAGCAGTGGCGATTTTACAAGGATACTGTTGGTATTTTGACCATTTTTGTCGAAATCAGAAAAACATATATATGGGAGCTATATCTAAATCTGAACCGATTTCAACCAAGTTTGGCACGCATAGCTACAATGCTAATTCTACTCCCTGTGCAAAATTTCAATTAAATCGGAGTTAAAAAGTGGCTCATGTGGTCGTATGAGTGTAAATCGGACGAAAGCTATATATGGGAGCTATATCTAAATCTGAACCGATTTCAACCAAAATTTGGCACGCATAGCTACAATGCTAATTCTACTCCTAATGCAAAATTTCAATTACATTGGGGTAAAACTCTGGCTTCTGGGACCGTATTAGTCCATATCGGGCGAAAGATATATATGGGAGCAATATCTAAATCTGAACCGATTTCAATAAAATTTGGCACACTTGACTATAGTACTAATTGTTTTTCTTGTGCAAAATTTTACGCAAATTAGGGTAAAACTCTGGCTTCTGGGGCCAAATAAGTTCATATCGTGCGAAATATATATGGGAGTTATATCTAAATCTGAACCGATTTCAATAGGGTTCTATTCTGAGCCAAACAACATACTTGTGCCAAATTTGAAGTCGATTGCACTAAAGGGTAATACGGTCAAAATTTGGTCAAGGGAAAACGCGTGTAAATCGGTGAAATCGTTTATTTAAAAAATCATTTTCAAGTTCAATTAGTATAAAATTCAAGAAAAATATTCAGTTAGGCTTTCGCTTTTCCAAATCCGAATTGCCGGGCCTCACGCTTGACACCTGTCATCAGATTTTGTACAGCCACCTTGTCCACCTTCTTCGCCGCAGAAAGCCAGTTTGCCTTGAACTGCTGCTCGTCCTTAGCAGTTTTTTTGGTCTTCTTTAAGTTCCGCTTGACAATAGCCCAGTATTTCTCAATTGGGCGGAGCTCTGGCGTGTTGGGAGGGTTCTTGTCCTTGGGAACCACCTGCACGTTGTTGGCGGCGTACCACTCCATGGCCTTTTTACCGTAATGACAAGATGCCAAATCCGGCCAAAACAGTACGGAACAACCGTACCGAAAGGCAGCAGACGTTTATTCAAACACTCTTTCACGTAAATTTCTTGGTTGACAGTCCCGGAAACTATGAAAATGCTGCTTTTCAAGCCACAGGTACAGATGGCTTGCCAAACCAGATATTTCTTTGCGAACTTTGACAGTTTTATGTGCTTGAAAATATCTGCTATCTTTCCCCTTCCTTTTGCCGTATAAAACTCCTGTCCCGGAAGCTGCTTGTAGTCGGCTTTGACGTAAGTTTCGTCGTCCATTACCACGCAGTCAAACTTCGTCAGCATCATCGTGTACAGCCTCCGGGATCGCGCTTTGGCCGTCGTATTTTGTTTATCATCGCGAGTTGGAGTCATTACCTTCCTGTAAGTCGATAGTCCGGCTCGCACGGTTGTAGACGATACACCCAGCTTATTTGCGGCATCTCGGAGAGAGAGGTTAGGGTTTCGCTTGAAACTACCGGCAACTCACTTTGTCGTCTCAGCGGCTTCTGGTTTTCGATTTCCCCCCGATCCAGACTTCCTGGCTGTCGACAAACGTTCCCCAAACACTTTAATTACATTTGTAACGGTTGATTTGGCAACCTTTAGCGATTTTACCAGCTTTGCGTGCGAGTAGCTCGGATTTTCGCGATGCGCGAGCAAAATTTTGATACGCTGCTCTTCTTGCTTGGACGGCATTTTGACAACTGAAGAGTGAATTCCAAAATCAAAATAGGAGCAACATTCTACACACACACACACCTTCAAAATGAGGGGTGTTCAGGATTTTTAAATGCAAAATTGAAAGAAATACGTCAAGTTTATATTGACCAAATTTTGACCGTATCACTCTTTATAACTGCGACCTAGACTTTGATTACAAAAATGTGTTCATGGACAGACGGACATGGCTATATCGACTCAGGAGCCCACCCTGAGCATTTTTGCTAAAGACACCATGTGTCTATCTCGTCTCCTTCTGAGTGTTGCAAACATATGTACTAACTTATAATACCCTGTTCCACAGTGTGGCGCAGGGTATAATTACCTAAAAAACTATCAAATACAAAAACAAACGAAAAATATTTTCCATTGTTTGATCAAATTTTTGTGGTTATTATGAAAAAGAAAAAAAACTATTTCTGCAAAATAAGTGTTTTATTAGTTTTATTTTAGAAGTTTATTTATAATTTTTTGATCACTCCTAATAATGGCAATGTACTTAAGCGTTGAATTGTAAATGTGTCTAAATGTTAAATATTTTTAGTTTACACCAACAAGAGAATATTACTACTGCTGCAAAAGGGAGAAACGGAGAGACTTTGATAGTATGACCTAAAACATAAATATAAAATATTATAAGATATTTATAGAGAATGCAGGAAATTTAGCTAAAATTTTATTTTTTATAGAACATTTTCTTCTCTACAAATAATTTTGTCAAAATTTTATTTCTATGGGAAATATTCTCAGAATTTTTATGTTTATGTTAAAATTTTATTTCTATAGAAAATTTTCTCAAAATTTTATTTCTATAGAAAATTTTGGGAAAAATTTATTTATATAGATTTTTTTTTTTTAATTTATGTTTATAGGAAATTTTTCCAAAGCTTTATTACTATACAAAAAGTTTTTCAAAATTTTATTTCTATTTCTGTCACAATTTTGTTTTCTATAGAAAATTTTTGTCAAAACTTTATTTTTATAGAAATTTTTGTTACCATTTTATTTAAATTTGTCAAAATTTCTTCAAAATTTTATTTTTATAGAAAATCTTGTCGATAATTTATTTCTATAGAGAATATTGTCAACATTTTATTTCTATAAAATTTTGCAAACTTTTATTTATATAGAAAATTTTGTCAAAATTTTATTTCTATAGAAAATTCTGTCAAAATTTTATTTCTATAGAAAATTCTGTCAAAATTGTATTTATATGGAACAAAATGTGTAAATTTTATTGCTATAGAAAATTGTGTCAAAATTTTATTTTATAGGAAATTTTGTCAAAATTTTATTTCTATAGAAAATCTTGTCGATATTTTATTTCTATAGAGAATTTTGTCAACATTGTATTTCTATAACAGTTTGCAAAATTTTATTTCTATGAAAATTTTGTCAACATTTTATTTCTATATAAAGTTTTGTCAAAATTTTATTTATATAGAACAAAATGTCTTAATTTTATTGCTATAGAAAATTGTGTCAACATTTTATTTCTATAAAAAAATCTGTCAAAATTGTATTTATATAGATTTTTTTATTGCTTATTATTGCTATAGAAAATTGTGTCAACATTTTATTTCTATGGGAAATTTTGTCAAAATTTTATTTCTATAGAAAGTCAACATAGTATTACTATAATATTTTGCAAAATTTTATTTCTATGAAAATTTTGTCCAAATTTTATTTCTATAGAAAATTTTGTCAAAATTTTATTTCTATAGAATTTTTTTCAAAATTTTATTTCTATAGAAATTTTTCTCACAATTTTATTTCTACGGAAAGTTTTGTCAAAATTGTATTTCTGTAGAATTTTTTATAAAATTTTTATTTCTGCAGAAAATTGTGTCAAAATTTTATTTCTATAGAACATTTTGTTAAAATTTTATTGCTATAGAAAATCTTGTCGATAGTTTATTTCTGTAGAGAATTTTGTCAACATTGTATTTCTACAACATTTTGCAAATATTTATTTCTAAGAAATTTTTGTCAACATTTTATTTCTATAGAAAATGTTGTCAAAATTTTATTTATATAGAACAAAATGCCTTAATTTTAGTGATATAGAAAATTGTGTCAAAATTTTATTTCTATAGAAAATTCTGTCAAAATTTTATTTATATCGAACAAAATGTCTATATTTTATTGCTATAGAAAATTGTGTCAACATGCTGATGAGGAATGTGGTAATTCCGAAACAGCTGTACATCCAACCATCTTGCAGTCTATAGGGCTTTGCCCAAATAAATTTGACAAGCATACTTTTCCTCTGTTGGTTAAGCTACACTTGTAGTTTAGTCAATGCATGGCTTTAAGCTGAGATCAAAAAAAAAAACAACAATAACGATTGAAGAGAAGCCAACAATAACAAACAAAAAAAAAAATTATTTCTATAGAAAATTTTGTCAAAATTTTAATTGTATAGACATTTTTCTCAACATCGGTTCAGATTTAGATATAGCTGCCATATATATTTATACCCGATTTGGTCATAGTTAGCGTGTTTATCAACCGATTTTCTTGAAATACCGTACATCCAAATATTTTATGAATCTCGAAAATCTTGCAAAATATCAGCCAAATCGGTTCAGATTTAGATATAGCTCCCATATATATCTTTCGTCTGATTTAGACTCATATGACCACAGAGGCCAAAGTTTACTACCGATCTTCGTGAAATTTTGCACAGAGGGTAGAATTGACATTCTACCAATGCTTGGTAAGTTTGATTGAAATCGGTTCAAATTTAGATATAGCTCCCATATATATCTTTCGTCCGATTTGAACTTATATGGCCACAAAAGCCAGAGTTTTGCCGGGATTTGCGTCAAATTTTGCACAAGGCGTACGTTTAATAGTATCGTTAAGAGTTTCAAATTTTGTTAAAATCGGTTCAGATTTAGATTTTTATATATATAACTGGATAGCATTAGCCGATTTAAATTTTAATTCTAGAGATTTTGTAGAAGTAAAAAAATTGTCTCCTTTATATAGCTTCCTTCAAATGTGAAGTAGTTGAGATGGTAACACAAATTTTGGCCTACATAGGGGTGAAGGGTATAATACAGTCGGCACCGCCCGACTTTAGACTTTACTTACTTGTTTTAGAGAAAATTTTCTCAAATCTGTATTTCTATAAGAAATGTTCTCAAATTTAGTTCTATAGTAATTTTGTCACAATTTTATTTCTATAGAAAGTTTGTCTAAAATTTATTTTTATAGAAATTTTTCTCAAAATGTTATTTCATTGTTGTTGTTTTTTTGATTTCAGCTTAAAACCATACATTGACTGAACACAAGTGTAGCTTAACCAACAGAGGAAAAGAATGTTTGTCAAATTTATTTGGGCAAAGCCCTATAGACTGCAAGATGGTTGGAGGGACGCACGTTTCGGGATTACCACATGCCTCATCAGCATCCTCTACTTGCAAAACTATCAAACAATTATCAGAATAAATTCAGGCAGTTCACTAAACCCAAAAGTGAACCACACTTGAAAATTTTGTCAAAATTTTATTTCTTTAGAAATTTTTTTCAAAATTTTATTTCTATAGGGAATTGATGTACGTCTTAGTTGGAGAAAAATGTTTCTCAAAATCCTCCAAAACATCAAGAATTCTACCAATCTACCAAACAGTATAAAATCTATAATTTTTGGTAGAATTCTACCAGCTGTGTTAACCGTGTCCACATTGTGGGGAAACCACTTAGAGAAACTTTGAAACACTCAGAAATGACACTCTCAATTCCTGAGCTCAATTAATTTTTATGGTGAGGCTATCAACTTTTAATTAACCAATATTAGCAAAATGTTCAAATATATATATATATATATATATATATATATATATATATATATATATATATATATATATATATATATATATATATATATATATATATATATATATATATATATATATATATATATATATATATATATATATATATATATATATATATATATATATATATATATATATATATATATATATATATATATATATATATATATATATATATATATATATATATATATATATATATATATATATATATATATATATATATTAATTAAAAATACATTTTTTATTTAATAAAAATATTAAAATATTTTAATTAAATAGGTAAAATTTTTTAAATAGTTTGGTGATATTTTTTCTATAGAGTAACAGGGATGTTATCGATGCCATCAATAATGAAATTCCGTTTCACAATAATCATTATATTTTATATAATTTTTTGTGCCAATGTAGGATCCACTGTACTACGGATACTTTCCTTAAAAAAAAACTCAACAAAATCCTAGATGAAAACCAAAACCAGATTCCTTTATTTTCTTTGATCTTTTTTGTGAAAATTGATGTTGCTGGATTGCTTAACGATTACTATTATTATTTTTTTTTTATTTAGGTTTTGTGTTTGTTTGTTTTTGTGTTGCCTAACACTAACTCTGACTATTGAAATAATGAGATCTCTCTATTAAAAAAAAAAAAAAAAACAAAAAAAAAACAGTGAGCAGGATCAGCAATGGTATTGTGGCAGTCAAACGACTTCAAATCACAGAGCACAACAATCAGAATCAGCCACAAATCAAGGCATTAGTAGAAGATGTTGATGGTGACGGTGATGATGATGACGTCTCTACGATGATTACAACAAACCGATCTGAGAAGGCTAAAATGTGTTGGCGTTGCATGGTGGCGGTATTGGCTTTTTGATCATTTGTGATCACCGATTTTTGTTTTTATTTTTGTTCTTTTTATTTATGAAAAGAAATTCTTTTTGGCTGGCGAGGAGTAACATAAATACACAAAAGAGCAGAGGGGTTATGGGAATCCAAAAGAAATACCATGATTTTGTTGGATTTTTCTTTTAAACAATAATTGAAATATGTGTGAACTACCCAAAATATTGATCATAAATATTCATGAGCATTCAGTCTAATAACTTTGATCCATAATTGCGCGGAAGGCGTAAAGAGGCTTTACAAAAAGGCCTTTGAAGGAGTAGGAATGCCAAGATTTTTGAGTAGTAGGATTGCATTTTGAATTGAATTTTGTAACTTTGATGTTGGCTACAGTTGTCTAATTGACTCTTCACTAAAATCAAAATGTAAAACTATATATAACGAAAAACTCGGAATTTCAATTCAAAGGAGAAAGTGAGTAGATCTTTACATCGAATAAATATAAAAATTTTGACAAACTTTTCTATAGAAATAACATTTTAACAAAATTTTCTATAGAAATACAATTTTGACACAATTCTTTATAGAAATAAAATTTTTAAAAAATTTTATATAGAAATAAAATTTTATATAGACATAAAATTTTAATAAAAACTACTATAGAAATAAAATTATGACAAAATTAGAAATAAAATTTTGACAAAATTTTATATAGAAATAAAACTTTGATAAAAATTTCTCATATAAATACAATTTTGATAAAATTCTCAATAGAAATAAAATTTTGACAAAATTTCCTATAAAAATAAAATTTTAACAAAATTGTCTATAGAAATAAAATGTTAACAAAATTTCCTAAAGAAATAAAATTTTAATGAAATTTTCCATAAAGATAAAATTTTGCTAAATCTTCTATAAAAAATAAAATTTTAACAAAATGTAGAAATTTAAACTATGAAATTATTCTGCTGTAAAGAAAAGTTTCTATAGAAATAAAATTTTAAAAAATGTTTCTATAAAAATAAATAGAAATAAAAATTTTACAAAATTTTGACGAAATTTTTCATAGAAAAAAAATCGACTTTAGGCAACATCACAGCTTTAACGAAAAAACTCGAAAATTCGAATTTAAATTTCAAAAACATCTACTTTTGCCCAAGTTAAAAAAAAAAAAAAACAAGTATATACGGCCGTAAGTTCGGCCAGGCCGAAGCTTATATACCCTCCACCATGGATTGCGTAGAAACTTCTACTGAAGACTGTCATCGACAATTGAATTACTTGGGTTGCGGTAGCACTTGCCGATGGCAAGGTATCTTAATACTTCCCAACACCGTCTTCTAAATTGCAAGGTAAATAGTCCATATGTGTTGACAAAATTTTCTATAGAAATAAAATTTTGGTAGATTATTTTTGGCTCGAGTGGCAACCATGATTATGAACCGATATGGACCAATTTTTGTGTGATTGGGGATCGGCTATATATAAGTATAGACCTATATGGACCAATGTTGGCATGGTTATTAGCGGCCATATACTAACCCCACGTTGCAAATTTCAACCGGATTGGATGAATTTTTATTCTCCAAGAGGCTCCGGAGATCAAATCTGGGGAACGGTTTATATGGGGGCTATATATAATTATGGACCGATATGGACCAATTTTTGCATGGTTGTTAGAGACCATATAACACCAGGTACCAAATTTCAACCGAATCGGATGAATTTTGCTCTTCCAAGAGGAAGAGCAAAATTCGATTATATGGGGGCTGTATATAATTATATACCGATATGGACCAATTCTTGCGTGTTTGTTAGAGACCACATACTAGCACCACGTTCAAAATTTCAACCGGATCGGATGAATTTTGCTCCTCCAAGAGGCTCCGTAGGACGAATCTGGGGATCGGTTTATATGGGGGCTATATATAATTATGGACCGATATGGACCAATTCTTGCGTGTTTGTTAGAGACCACATACTAACACCACGTTCAAAATTTCAACCGGATCGGATGAATTTTGCTCCTCCAAGAGGTTCCGGATGTCAAATCTGGGGATCGATTTATATGGGGGCTATATATAATTATGGACCGATATGGACCAATTCTTGCGTGTTTGTTAGAGACCACATACTAACACCACGTTCAAAATTTCAACCGGATCGGATGAATTTTGCTCCTCCAAGAGGGTTCGTAGGACGAATCTGGGGATCGGTTTATATGGGGGCTATATATAATTATGGGCCGATATGGACCAATTCTTGCGTGTTTGTTAGAGACCACATACTAACACCACGTTCAAAATTTCAACCGGATCGGATGAATTTTGCTCCTCCAAGAGGTTCCGGATGTCAAATCTGGGGATCGATTTATATGGGGGCTATATATAATTATGGACCGATATGGACCAATTCTTGCATGGGTGTTAGAGACCACCACGGATCGGATGAAGTTTGCTCCTCTAAGAGGCTCCGGAGTTCACATCTGGGGATCGGTTTATATGGGGGCTATATATAATTATGGACCGATATGGACCAATTTTTGCATGGTTCTTAGACACCATATACTAACACCATGTACCAAATTTCAGCCGGATCGGATGAAATTTGCTTCATTTAGAGGCCTCGAAAGCCGAATCGGTTGATCGGTTCATATAGGGGCTATATATAATTATGGACCGATATGGACCAATTTTTGCATGGTTCTTAGACACAATATACTAACACCATGTACCAAATTTCAGCCGGATCGGATGAAATTTGCTTCTCTTAGAGGCATCGCAAGCCAAATCGGCGGATCGGTTTATATAGGAGCTATATACAATTATGGACCGATATGGACCACTTTTTGCATGGTTGTTAGAGACCATATACTAATACCATGTACCACATTTCAGCCGGATCGGATGAAATTTGCTTCTCTTAGAGGCCTCGCAAGCCAAATTTGGGGGTCGGTTTATATGGGGGCTATATATAATTATGGACCGATGTGGACCAATTTTTGCATGGTTGTTAGAGACCATATTCTAACACCATATACCAAACTACTTGTGCCAAGTTTCACGTTGATAGCTTGTTTCTTTTGGAAGTTAGCGTGATTTCAACAGACGGACGGACGGACATGCTCAGATCGACTCAGAATTTCACCACGACCCAGAATATATATACTTTATGGGGTCTTAGAGCAATATTTCGATGTGTTACAAACGGAATGACAAAGTTAATATACCCCCATCATATGGTGGAGGGTATAATAATAGCTTGTTTCCGTGTGTCGAACGAGCTCTATCGATCGACTGAAATGAAAGCAAACAGCTAAATTTATAAACAAAAATTAGCTGTTTCTATGCATTTCAGTCGATCGATAGAGCTCGTTCGTCATACAGAAACATGGTATAAATGTCGATTAAACGAATTTGAAGATTACAAAAAATTGTCTTCGACTGTTGGTTTTAACAACGCATTGTGGAAAACTCAAAAAATTCAATATTTTCATGAAGTGTTTAATCTCGCGAAGTATTTAATTTTGAATCCCTACAAAATAAGGCCTCTGATATTAAAACTTAGCCACCTTCTTTCTCCTCACGGCACCTTTCAACATAGTCATATTAAGCAGCGATGATAATGGTCCTATTGTCCACTATTAAACAAGCGGTCACACCAACCCAGTTATTACATTATTTTTTTTTTTTTCTTCTCCACTGATCATAATTTCAGCTTAACCCTTCTCTCTGCTATTGCTTACGTTGTTGTTGTAGTTCTCATTGTAGTTCATCTCATAATCAAATCCTTACAATGGCTTTACTCATTTCTCTTAAGTATGGATATTTCATTGTGATTAACCATAGACTATAGACTTTAGATAGATGATCCACTATTCTCTTTAAAAACAATGTGTCAGTTCCAAAAATTAATTTTCTGACATTTCGTTTTGATTTTTTCGTAAAGAGTCAGTCCCAAACATTAATTTTCGTGCATTTGCTTTTGTGTTGTTCGTAAAGAGCAATGCTGCTCAAAATTAAATTTCGTATTTTCGCGATTTTGGTCACAATTTTTTGTTCAAATATGAACTTTTAATATATTAATTTATTTATAAATCCTCTGTTGCATCATAAACGTTCTAATTTTGTGTAAAATTGGCAAACTACAAAAAGGAAAACGAAAGAGATTGTAAGCGTGCTCTTATTTTTCTCGTTTATTCTTAATCTTCGGAACTGTCACAAATAGTTTGACACTCATGGCTCATCTATCTAAAGTCTATAGTCTATGTGATTAACTTACGTGTGTGTGTGTGTGTGAGAGAGAGAGAGTGAGACAATGATGTGATTTAAATAATTTTGAATTGAAAATCGATTATTGTCGGTTTGTTACCTGATCATCTTGGTGATTATGTTGGATTTATGATAAGTGCTCACATCGAAAAGTGTGTGTGTGTGTGAAGAAGCTTTATCAGCGAGATATTCAATGCATCAGACTAACTGATCTTCAACAAGAGACTACAACGCTTATTGTCACTGGTTCAAAAAGTTAATAGGAATTTGTTTGGATCTTAAATAGTGTAACGGATGATGATTAAATTAATCGCAGTCATGGTTTGTAGATTTGAGGACTATGTGAGGGAGTGGTTGAGATTTTCGGAAAGCCGGAGAGTCTGAGATCTCCATGGTTTTACCAAAGAGTCAAATATAAATATCTTAAATATTTAATGATCAAGAATAATATGTGTATTAGCACTTGGTTAATATTTTACAACAAAATAAAATTGTTTTTATAAATAAAATTTTTTGTTAGAGAGTTTTTTTTTACAATAATTTACTATATCGCAAAAATCGTATAAAAAATAATACACGAGGGATGTCTTTTTTGTTTTGATTACACATTAGCACTTGGATAATATTTCGCAAAAAAAAAAAAAAAATAATTAAACGTTTTGTTAAAGAATTTTTGTTTTACAATAATTTACTATATCGCAAAAATCGTATAAAAAATAATATACGAGGGATGTCTTTTTTGTTTTGATTACACGATTACACGCAACTTGTTGACAAAAAATCACTTATCCCAGTCGATAGTACTCAATGGGAAGAGAAAAGTTATTTTTAGAAGGACGAACATTTGTACGGACGGACATCCCTAGATCGACTCAGAATTTCACCACGACCCTGCACCATTTTGTAGATCTAAATTTTCGATACCATATCACATCCGTCAAATGTGTTGGGGGCTATATATAAAGGTTTGTCCAAAATACATACATTTAAATATCACTCGATCTGGACAGAATTTGAAAGACTTCTACAAAATCTATAGACTCAAAATTTAATGCACTAGGGTTGAGCACAATGTTAGTAAAATAATATGGGAAACATCTAAATCTGAAGCAATTTTATGGAAACTTCGCAAAAGTTTACTTATGATTTATCGCTCGATATATATGAAGTTTAGGAAAATTAGCGTCATTTTCACAACTTTTCGACTAAGCAGTGGCGATTTTACAAGGAAAATGTTGGTATTTTGACCATTTTTGTCGAAATCAGAAAAACATATATATGGGAGCTATATCTAAATCTGAACCGATTTCAACCAAATTTGGCACGCATAGCAACAATGCTAATTCTACTCCCTGTGCAAAATTTCAACAAAATCGGAGTTAAAAAATTGGCCTCTGTGGTCATGTGAGTGTAAATCGGGCTAAAACTATATATGGGAGCTATATCTAAATCTGAACCGATTTCAACCAAATTTGGCACGCATAACTACAATGTTAATTCTACTCCCTGTGCAAAATTTCAACTAAATCGGAGGAAAAAATTGGCCTCTGTGGTCATATGAGTGTAAATCGGGAGAAAGCTATATATGGGAGCTATATCTAAATCTGAACCGATTTCAATAAAATTTAGCACACTTGACTATAGTATAATTGTTCTTCTTGTGTAAATTTTTAAGCAAATTAGGGTAAAACTCTGGCTTCTGGGGCCATATAAGGCCATATCGGGCGAAATATATATATGGGAGCTATATCTAAATCTGAACCGATTTCTTGCAACATCAATAGGGTTCTATTCTGAGCCAAAACACATACTTGTGCCAAATTTCAAGTCGATTGGACTAAAACTGCGACCTAGACTTTGATTACAAAAATGTGTTCACGGACAGAAGGACATGGCTATATCGACTCAAGAGCCTACCCTGAGCATTTTTGCCAAAGACACCATGTGTCTATCTCAAACATGTTTCAAGAGCACCATGTTACTTTTTCACAGCGACAATATAGCATTTTTGTCGCAAATATATTCTTTTCTTGTCTAACACAACATGCTTTCCGAAATCAGATACATAATCTCCGAGAAAAGAACATGGTTTCCAAAAACATGCTACATTTTTTCCGTGAACAAGTAACATTTTGCTTTTGGAACATGGTTGGGGTGACCATATTCCTTCTCTGCGTGATAGGGAAGAAATAATTGCGAATCTATATGAACTTTTGTGCGGCATATATAGAGCCCGAATTGAAATATGGGGGTCGCTTTATATGGGGGCTATATACAATTATGAACACGTGTCTACCAAAAATGGCAGATTTTTTACTGTTTGGTAGAATTCTTGATGTTTTGGAAGATTTTGCAAAATATTCCTCTCCAACTAAGAGGTGCTTTATAAATTTTCTACAAAAACGAAATTCTGACAAAATTTTCTATAGAAATACATTTTTGACAAAATTTTCTATAGAAATAAAATTTTGACAAAATTTTCTATAGAAATAAAATTTTGACAAAATTTTCTATAGAAATAAAATTTTGAAAAAATTTTCTAAAAATTTTCTATAGAAATAGATTTTTGACAAAAATTTCTATAGAAATAAATTTTTGACAAAATTTTCTATAGAAATAAAATTTTGACAAAATTTTCTATAGAAATATAAAATTTTGACAAAATAATCTATGGCAATAAAATTGTTGATGATTATTTTAGGTTCGAGTGGCAATCGTGATTTTCCCGTGATTGGGACTCGGTTTATCTGGGGGCTTATGTAATATACATTGATACGGACCAATTTTAGCATGGTTGTTATCGGCTATATACTAGCGAAATGTACCAAATTTCAACCGGATCGGATGAATGTTGCTCCTCCAAGAGGCTCCGGAGGTCAAATCTGGGGATCAGTTTATATGGAGGCTATATATAATTATGGACCGATATGGACCAATCTTTGCGTGGTTGTCAGATACCATATACTAACACCATGTACTAAGTTTCAACCGGATCGGATGAAATATGCTTCTCTTAGAGGCTCCGCAAACCAAATGTGGCGATCGGTTTATATGGGGGCTATATATAATTATGGGCCAATATGGAGCAATTTTTGTATGTTTGTTAGAGACCATATTCTAACACCATGTACCAAATTTCAGCCAGATCGAATGAAATACGCTTCTCTTAGAGGCTCCGCAAGCCAAATCGGGGATCCGTTTGTACAGGGGCTATACGTAAAAGTGAACAGATATGGGCCTTTTGCCTTTTATACTTTATGGAGTCTTAGAGCAATATGTGTTACAAACGGAATGACAAAGTTAATATACCGCCCAACATATTGTGGAGGGTATAAAAAGTTTAAAAGCAAGGATTGTGAATTATCTTCGCTTTCTATACCCTCCACCATAGGATGGGGGTATATTAACTTTGTCATTCCGTTTGTAACACAGCGAAATATTGCTCTAAGACCCCATATATATTCTGGGTCGAGGTGAAATTCTGAGTCGATTAGAACATGTCCGTCCGTCCGATTGTTGAAATCACGCTAACTTCCGAACAAAAAAAGCTATCGATTTGAAACTTGGCACAAGTAGTTGTTATTGATGTAGGTCAGATGGTATTGCAAATGGGCCATATCGGTCCACTGCTACGTATAGCCCCCATATAAATGGACCCCCAAATTTGGCTTGCGGTTGCTCTAAGAGAAGCAAATTTCATCCGATCCGGCTGAAATTTGGTACATGGTGGTAGTATATGGTCGCTAACAACCATGCAAAAATTGGTCCACATCGGTCCATAATTATATATAGCCCCCATATAAACCGATCCCCAGATTTGCCTTGCGAGGCCTCTAAGAGAAGCAAATTTCATTCGAACCCGGTGAAATTTGGTACATGGTGTTAGTATATGGTCTTTAACAACCATGCAAAAATTGGTCCATATCGGTCCACATTTACGTATAGCCCCCATATAAACGGACCCCCAAATTTGGCTTGCGATTGCTCTAAGAGAAGCGAATTTCATCTGATCAGGCTGAAATTTGGTACATGGTGTTAGTATATGACCTCTAACAACCATGCAAAAATTGGTCATTATCGGTCCATAATTACATATAGCCCCCATATAAACCGATCCCCCGATTTGGCTTGCGAAGCCTCTAGGAGAACCATATTTCATCCGATCCGGCTGAAGTTTGGTACATGATGTTAGTATACGGTCTCTAACAACCATGCAAAAATTGGTCCATATCGGTCCATAATTACATATAGCCCCCATATAACCCGATCCCCAGATTTGACCTCCGGAGCCTCTTAGAGGAGCAAAATTCATCCGATCCGGTTGAAATTTGGAACATGATGTTAGAATGTGGTCTCTAACACCCATGCAAAAATTGGTCGAAATCGGTCCATAATTATATATAGGGCCCATATAAACCGATCCTCAGATTTGACCTCCGGAGCCTTTTGGAACACCAAAATTCATCCGATCTGATTGAAATTTGGTACGTGGTGGTAGTATATGATATTTAACAACCATGCCAAAAGTAGTCCATATCATTCCATAATCATATATAGCCCCCATATAAACCGATCCCGAGATTTTGTTATGGAGCCTCTTGGAGGAGCAAATTTCATCCGAGTCAGTTGAAATTTGGTACATTGTGCTAGTATATGGCCATTAACAACCATGCCTAACTAGGTCCATGTCGGTCTATAGTTATATATAGCCCTCAGATAAATCGATCCCCAATCACACAAACATTGGTCCATATCAAGTTCATAATTGTATATAGCCCCCATATAAGCGACCCCCATATTTCAATTCTGGCTCTCTACGTATCGTGCAAAAAGTCCATACCGATTCGTAATTATTTGTAGACTTATTCGTACCTATACATACATTTTTTGTGTAATATATACCACCTATAGACTAACTCACAATTTAGAAAACGATGTTAAAAAGTTTTAAGATACCACAACCCAAGTAATTCGATTGTGGATGACAGTCTTTCGTAGAAGTTTCTACCCAATGCATGGTGGAGGGGACATAAGATTCGGTCTGGCCGATGTTACGGCCGTTTTTATTTTAAAGAAATTTGTCCTAAATGTGGTAGAAATTACGTGTCCTAAAATTTAGGTTGCACAATCCTTCATATTGGGTCAGTAATTTTGTTGCAGTGTGGGTTATGGAGTGTGCCTTTTTTTTTTTTTGATATATGTATGTAATACTTATAGAGATTTTATAAAGGTCCTGTCAAATGATCAATACTATCCTCTAAAGAAAAATCTAAACCTTTTTCATTTACAAAAAAAAAAATATATATATTCCATGCTTGACCAAAGATCCTAGAAAACAATACCAGTTGCTCATATTATAATAACCAAAAAAAGACCATTGTTCAGAAAAACAAATCATAGATCCGAAAAAAAATCTACAAAAAAGGATTATCATCTAGCTACACGGATGGTCAGTTAGTTAGGTGGGTGTTCTTGTAGCCAATACCAGCACCCTTGCCACAATATCATCATCTTCATATCAGTAGTAATCAAATATTTTGATAGTTTGCTACAAAACAATTCACCAATTATCTATGGAAAACCCGTCACATTCAACAAATACCAAAGGATATCGCATGGAAATATTTATATGCAAACTCCAGAAAATATAGCCTCTACCCTGGTCTTTAACGATTATAGTCTAGAATTTCTTTTGGCGAAATGTAATTTTGCAAATCTCCTTACAATGGCCCTTTTTAAATCCCCCCGGAGTATTATTATTTGATATTGTTAATGAAATAAGTAGATGATCAAGGGATTTTGAGGGAGAGAAAAAATTGAAAAAATTTGACTATACAAAGGCATGATAGTTTTACGATCAGCTAGAGAATATTTTAGGGAAAGTATTAACAACGACTGGGAGATTAATAAAACTGTAACACATTTTTCATATATACTCATTGGTTTGGTATGTCCGTCTGCCCTTCCGTTTGCTGGTCTCTATTTTAGTTTTATTAACAAAGACCAGATTTAGCTGGTTATACTAAATGTCTTAGCCCTAGTTAAGACTTGAAAAACTTGAGTGAGAAATGGCAGCTGATCTGATTTTCTGTTTTTGGTCTCGGGTTATTGTCTCCCAGAGTAACGAAGTAAAGGCTTTTAAGGCTTAGTTTAAGTATATGAACGAATTTGGCTGCTCTTTCTTTATCTAGTTCACTCTCTCTCCCTCTTACTCTCATACTCTTTCTTTTGTATGGAGAAACAGTATAATCTCACAAGCAATTCAATCAGTGAGTATGTAATCCCAGCACTTAACCCTGGTAATAAGATAAGTAACTTACTCCCCTGACTACAATTACAGAATCCACGACTCAAGACTATATGCATATAACGCATAGAGCAAATAGGAGAAATCTATGATGAG
Source organism: Haematobia irritans (assembly GCF_050003625.1). Classification (NCBI taxonomy): domain Eukaryota; kingdom Metazoa; phylum Arthropoda; class Insecta; order Diptera; family Muscidae; genus Haematobia; species Haematobia irritans. Next base: position 218,032,075 of record NC_134398.1, on the reverse strand, counting down.
TTTACTGGGTTATTTGTTGGGTTACTGGTGGTGTTATTGTTTTGCATTTTTGCCTTGTTATTTTAGCAAATTGTTCAAATTCTCTTAAGCCCTTAAGTGAATTCAATTGAGAGCAGACCTCTGGAGTATTTGAATTCCTTCATAATCACATCAAGCATAAGATAGCAGAGATAGAACAAAGAGCGCGCGAGAGAGAGACAGTGGGTAGTGTAGGGTAGTGGCTGCAGTAGCTCAATATCCTTTTTTTTTTGGTTGATAAATGTATGAATGTGGGTCGTTATAGGGGTAGGGATATTTATAACTGTATGGGATTGTATGTAGGTTAAAGTAGGTTAGTAGACTAGAGCGGATAATCTGGAAATCTGGTGCAAAAGACAAAGGCCTGAAACCAGATCACTTAATGACAATACTCTTATCTTACTCTCCCTTTACTCTCCACACACACACACACATAACCCCATATAGGAAAATAGGTTTCCATCATAGCCAAAAACAAAAAACCGCAATATTCATAAAATTGCCACAAAAAAAAAAGGAACACGCGCGCCAAACTGATTATGTATCAATTGTTAGGTTGTTACCTTAAATTGCAAATCCTTTGGCAAGGATATTGTTTTTTTTTTCATTTTTGTCTACCCGAAAGACAATAACCGCAAACGAGGAAGAAAATGTAGTAGTCCAAGATCCTGGTCTTTGGCTTAAGCCTTATTTCCACAATTGTATTAAGAAGCTTCAGGGTTTTGTTTCTTTAATTCATACCAATAATTTCAACAATAACTCTTAGACTGGTCAAAGGAAATCACTCACTCAACCAATATTTTTTCCCGTTTGTGCTAAGGATATTGTTCAGATGCTGTTAGACAATTGGGAATATCATAATGCTTGGATTTTCTTAGGTAAGTGGATTGCATTGAATTAAATCCTAATTCTCATGTAATCCAAACCTTGTTAATTGCAAAAATGTGTTAAAATATTAATGCGCTTGGGCATGAGAAAAGCCAGTTGGCCAGGAACGAAGATATACATTTTTTTTTGGAATCTTCTTCCTTTTATGTCTTCATTTCATTCGTAGTTGGAGTTTATCTTTCATAAGTATTAGAATTTTCTGTTTTGTATTTCTTATCATTCTTGGCAGCCATATCTGTTATACATAACCAAGTGTAAAGGCCTTGTGAAAATATTTGTATTGTAAGCCTTTGGCAAAATCCTCTTAACAGGGAAATATTTTGTATTGATGAGAGACAATGTAACACCAACATTTCTAAACAGCAATTGGTGCAGAGTAGGCTCTGTCGTGAATGAAAGCAAGAACACAATTTTCAAAAAAAAAAAAAAACGAAAGTTAAGTATCCTCTACCAATGATAGCATACAAGAAAATTTCTAGAAGACCCCAGTTTGTATGGCCGGATTATATGAACCTCTGAACCAAACGTTCGTAGAAAATTTTATAAAAATAAGATAAAATCCAAATTTACTAGATTTATCAATTGTATTAAAATGAATCATTTTAGTCACTCTATAGGGGAGCTATATCCTTGATGTGCTCAAAATAAATAGTGGGCATATCGGGTGAAATTTGCTGTCTATAAGATCTATAATAAAATTATATCGAAATTTTGATCGATATAAGCTACATTTGGCCTAATTCCTTATGGATCTAAAATACCTCCAAATATTAAATTTTAAGCAAATCGCTTCAAAATTGAGGCTTTCATGCCGTCAAGAAGTCATATCCGAAGATCGATCTATACGGGGGTTATATCAAAGCATTGACCTATATATAATAAACTTTGCACAGTCCGTAACTGACATAAAATGGCTCTATATTTCAAATTGCAGGCAAATCAGATGAAAGTTGCAGCTTCTATGCCCTCAAAAAGTCATATCCGATCGATCTATACGGGGGTTATATCGAAACAAAGAACGATATACTGGCCTAAAAAATTTACAGATTTCCAAATTCAAGAAAAAGTAGCGGTGTCTATATATCTTGAGCATGAATTCAGGGAAATCTAAAAAAATTGTCAACATTTTATTTCTATAGAAAATTTTGTCAAAATTTTATTTCTATAGAAAATTTTATCAAAATTTCATTTATATAGAAAATTTTGTCAAAATTTTATTTCTATAGAAAATTTTGTTAAAAATTTTATTTCCATAGAAAATGTTGTCAAAATTTTATTCCTATAGAAAATTTTGTAAAAATTTTATTTCTATATAAAATTTTGTCAAAATTTTATTTCCATAGAAAATTTTGTCAAAATTTTATTTCTATAGAAAATTTTATCAAAATTTTATTTCCATAGAAAATTTTGTCAAAATTTTATTTCTATAGAAAATTTTGTCAAAATTTTATTTCCATAGAAAATTTTGTCAAAATTTTATTTCTATTGAAAATTTAGTGAAAATTTTATTTCTATAGAAAATTTTGTCAAATATTTATTTCTATAGAAAATTTTATCAAAATTTTAGTTCCATAGAAAATTTTGTCAAAATTTTATTTCTATAGAAAATTTTGTTGTTGTTTTTTATTTCAGCTTAAAACCATACATTGACTAAACTACAAGAGTAGCTTAACCAACAGAGGAAAAGAATGTTTGTCAAATTTATTTGGGCAAAGCCCTATAGACTGCAAGATGGTTGGATGGACGCACGTTTCGGAATTACCACATTCCTCATCAGCATCCTCTACTTGCAGCAAAACTATCAACCAATTATCAGAATAAATTCAGGCAGTTTTTTAAACCCAACAAAAACCACACTTGAACCCTCCGAAAAAAGGTTTTACATTGATAGCCGGCTTATGCCGAAATAAATTCGAAGTCAATGTATGGTTTTAAGCTGAAATAAAAAACAACAACAATGCTTAAAGAACAAAACCAACAATAACAAAACAAAACAAATGGAAATAGAAAATTTTGTCAAAATTTAATTCCTATAGAAAATTTTGTAAAAATTGTATTTCTATAGAAAATTTTGTTAATATTTTATTTCTATAGAAAATTTTGTCAAAATTTTATTTCTATAGAAAATTTTGTCAAAGTATTATTTCTATACAAAATTTTGCAAAATTTAATTTGTATAGAAAATTTTATCAAAATTTTATTCCTATAAAAAATTTTATTTCGATAGAAAATTTTGTCAAAATTTTATTTCTATAGAAAATTTTGTCAACATTTTATTTCTGTAGAAAATTTTGTCAAAATTGTAAATCTATCAAAAATGTTGTCAAAATTTTATTTCTATAGAAAATTTGATCAAATTTTTTTTTTCATAGAAAATTGTATATCTATAGAAAATTTTGTCACAATTTTATTATATATATTATATTAGCTATAGAAAATTTTGTTAACAATTTTTTTCTATGGAAATAAAATGTTGACAAAATTTTATTTCTATAGAAAATTTTGTCAAAGTATTATTTCTATACAAAATTTTACAAAATTAATTTCTATAGAAAATTTTATCAAAATTTTATTTATAAAGAAAATTTTATCAAAATTTTATTTCCACTGAAAATTTTGTCAAAATTTTATTTCTATAGAAAATTTTGTAAAAAAATTATTTCTATATAAAATTTTGTCAAAATTTTATTTTTATAGAAAATTTGATCAAAATTTTATTTCCATAGAAAATTTTGTCAAAATTTTATTTATATAGAAAATTTTATCAAAATTTTATTTCTATAGAAAATTTTATCAAAATTTTAGTTCCATAGAAAATTTTGTCAAAATTTTATTTCTATAGAAAATTTTGTAAAAAATTTATTTCTCTATAAAATTTTGTCAAAATTTTATTTTTATAGAAAATTTGATCAAAATTTTATTTCCATAGAAAATTTTGTCGAAATTTTATTTTTTTTGTTTGTTATTGTTGGCTTCTCTTCAATCGTTATTGTTGTTTTTTTTTTTGATCTCAGCTTAAAGCCATGCATTGACTAAACTACAAGTGTAGCTTAACCAACAGAGGAAAAGTATGCTTGTCAAATTTATTTGGGCAAAGCCCTATAGACTGCAAGATGGTTGGATGTACAGCTGTTTCGGAATTACCACATTCCTCATCAGCATCCTCTACTGGCAGCAAAACCATCAACCAATTATCAGAATAAATTCGGGTAATTCACTCAACCCAAAGTGAACTACACTTGAACCTCCCGAAAAAGGGTTTGATAGTCGGCTACTGCCTAAACAAATTTGCCAGCATATCGCTTTTCCTTTGCCAAACTCAAATCATCGATTTGAACCTTTTTCGGGAGGTTCAAGTGTAGTTCACTTTGGGTTGAGTGAATTACCCGAATTTATTCTGATAATTGGTTGATAGTTTTGCTGCAAGTAGAGGATGCTGATGAGGAATGTGGTAATTCCGAAACAGCTGTACATCCAACCATCTTGCAGTCTATAGGGCTTTGCCCAAATAAATTTGACAAGCATACCTTTCCTCTGTTGGTTAAGCTACACTTGTAGTTTAGTCAATGCATGGTTTTAAGCTGAGATCAAAAATAAAACAACAATAAATTTTATTTCTATAGAAAATTTTATCAAAATTTTAGTTCCATAGAAAATTTTGTCAAAATTTTATTTCTATAGAAAATTTTATCAAAATTTTATTTCTATAGAAAATTTTGTCAAAATTTTATTTCTATAAAAATTTTTGTAAAAATTGTATTTCTATAGAAAATTCTGTTAATATTTTATTTTTATAGAAAATTTTGTCAAAATTTTATTTCTATAGAAAATTTTGTCAAAATTTTATTTCTATAGAAAATTTTGTCAAAATTTTATGTTTATAGAAAATTTTGTCAAAAGTTTATTTCTATAGAAAATTTTGTCAAAATTTTATTTTTATAGAAAATTCGATCAAAATTTTATTTCTATAGAAAATTTGATCAAAATTTTATTTCCATAGAAAATTTTGTCAAAATTTTATTTTTATAGAAAATTTTGTCAAAATTTTATTTCTGTTGATAATTTTGTCAAAATTTTATTTCTATAGAAAATTTTGTCAAAATTTTATTTCTATAGAAAATTTTGTCAAAATTTTATTTCTATAGAAAATTTTGTCAAAATTTTATTCCTATAGAAAATTTTGTCAAAATTTTATTTCTATAGAAAATTTTGTCAAAATTTTATTTTTATAGAAAATTTTGTCAAAATTTTATTTCTATTGATAATTTTTTCAAAATTTTATTTCTATAGAAAATTTTGTCAAAATTTTATTTCTATAGAAAATTTTGTCAAAATTTTATTTCTATAGAAAATTTTGTCAAAATTTTATTCCTATAGAAAATTTTGTCAAAATTTTATTTCTATAGAAAATTTTGTCAAAATTTTTTTTTCTATAGAAAATTTGATCAAAAATTTTATTTCTATAGGAAATTTGATCAAAATTTTATTTCAATAAAAAATTTTGCCAAAATCTTATTTCCATAGAATATTTTTTCAAAATTTTATTTCTATAGAAAATTTGGTCAAAATTTTATTTCTATAGAAAATTTTGTCAAAATTTTGTTATAATTCATTTCAATTTCTATAGAAAATTTTGTCAAATTTTATTTCTCTAGAAAATTTTGTTTCCATAGAATTTTTTTTCAAAACTTTATTTCTATAGAAAGTTTTGTCAAAATTTTATTTCTATAGAAGATTTTGGCAAAAGTTTATTTCTATAGAAAATTTTGTTAAAAATTTATTCCTAGAGAAAATATTTGGTATTAGGACAATATTTTTTTCAGTGTATTTTACTTTTTGATCGGCTATTTCCTTAAAACTCATTTAGATCTTAGTCTTCCTGAGAAATATGACAATGCATATGCGACTTCAAGTAACCTCATATCCTTTTTTACCGCGGTCAATTAAAATGCACTCTGTGCACAATGTAGAAATTATTTTTCTCCCCCATTGGTCAATAGCACATTGATTTTGTTCCGTTTTCATGGAAGCTCAAAACGGACAACACACAAGAGTTAATAAGTCTCGAAACGGAAATCAGGTCAAAGTTGTTGGCTCCTCTCAATTACCCTTTTGATTTCTTGAATTTCCTTAGCCTCAAATGAGACCATAGTCCATTCATTGATGGATGGATAAATGAATGAATGCATGGATGCATGGATGATGGTTGGTTGGATATAACTGAGTTGAAAACACACACACACACACACAAAAAATCGCATTAAAATCTTGTTAAACAATTGCTTTACATGCGCTTACGATCAACTTCAATTAAAGCAAATCAAATGATTGATCACATACACAGGCACACACACAGAAACAACCATACAAACTACCCATCTCCACAAATTTGTTTTCTCTGTGGCAAGACTACTCAATCAACATCTCTCCTCCATGATGATGGTGATGCTTTAAATGTCTTCTAAGATTCTAAATGAAATTAAACTTTAACCCTTAAGTCTGAACCTTTTGTATATTGGTCTTATGACCATTACTCTAGCCACAAGTTGCAAAGAAGAAGAAGAAGATGACGACAACGACGATTTCATAAGAAAAAAAAAACAAATTAGATGAAAATATCATCAGAATTGAAAAACAAAAACAAACAAATGGGCAATAAAATAAAATAAATGTGAAAAATAAAAACACTATTTTAGTGGTCCCCGATTCCACTGTTCGTCTGTCCGACCATTGAAAATTATTAAATTCATTCATTGACCATTACTATGAGCTCTCATAAGACATTCGCTCATTTTTATACTCATTGATTGACTTGGGGCATCTCTCGTATCCAAGAGACTAATGTTTTACAACAACACCAAACATACACACACACGAATTTGTTGTGGGTTTCTTATCTCAAAGCAATCGTCATCGGTGATGTTGTTGCAATCGTCTCATAAAGTGCCATGATCCTTAATTAGTGTTTGTTCATTATCTTGGCCCATGTTGACCCGATTTTCAATTAAGTCAATTGAACGTTGAGGGCAACAAATATCGCTCACAATCAACACACCACAATCGAGTGGATGCGTATGTATGTGCTTTTATTTTTGTATATAGAAGCTTATGTCTCAGTAACTTCTGTTGTTGAGTATTGCTGAGACTGCTAAATGAATGAGAGGGTGGGGAGGGATGGGATGTTTATTGCAAGCAAAAAAAAAAAAACATAGTTGATTCAACATAAATTAATAGTAAACGGAAATTATGAATGTTTGATTCATAACTAGCAGTTAAACTAGCTACTATAAATACTAGAAACACTACTTACTGGAGTCATGTATGTAATTTTATTGTGAAAATATAGATGGGGTCGACTGTGTGGAAATGTAAAAAAACGTATACATATTCTATTCTATTTTGGAAAGGTTATGGTACGGCATTACAATATCAATACAATACATATATTTTAGTTTTTTAATATTTTTCGAAAAAAAAATAAAATATTAATTTACTCTTGAAAAATTGAAATTGATAAAATTTTTTATAAGAATTAAATTTAACAAAATTAGGTAGAAAGCCAATCAACGCTATTATTGAGAATGTGTAGAAAGTGGCGCAAAATTTTTATTTTCTTAAATAAAATGGCACTCTTATTTTATAAAGTGACTGATAAGCACGGTTGACATTGTTGGTAGAATTCTACCAAAACTGGTAGATTTTTTACTGTATGATAGATCGGTACAATTAGATTGGTACAATTTTTTAGGTTTTGGTAGATTGTGCAAAATATTCCTCTCTGATTAATATACATAGATAAGATTTTCTATAGATATAAAGCTTTAACAAAATTGTCTACAGAAATAACATTTTGTCAAAATTTTACAAAGATTTTTAATTTTGACAAAATTTTCTATAGAAATAAAATTTTGTCAAAATTTTCTACAAAGATAAAATTTTCTATAGAAATAAAATTTTAATAAAATTTTCTATAGAAATAAAGAGAAATAAAATTTTGAAAAAAATTCCTATAGAAATAAAATTTTGATAAAATTATGACAAATATAGACAAATAACATTTTGACAAAATTTTGTATAGAAATAAAATTTTGACAAAATATTCTACAGAAATAAAATTTTGTCCAAATTTTATAAAAAAATAAATTTTAGAAAAAAAATAAGATAATTTTCTACAGAAATATATTTTGCCAAAATTTTCTACAGAAATAAAATGTTGACAAATATAGAGAAATAAAATTTTGATAAAACTTTGACAAATATAGAGAAATAAAATTTTGTCAAAATTTTCTACAGAATTATATATTGTCAAAATTTTCTACAGAAATAAAATTTTGACAAAAATTTCTAAAAAATAAAATGTTGGTAGAATTCTACCAAAACTGGTAGATTTTTTACTGTATGATAGATTGGTACAATTTTTTAGGTTTTGGTAGATTGTGCAAAATATTCCTCTCTGATTAATATACATAGATTAGATATTCTATAGATATAAAGTTTTAACAAAATTGTCTACAGAAATAATATTTTGTCAAAATTTTATAAAGAAATTTAATTTTGACAAAATTTTATTTCTTTAGAAAGTTTTGTCAAAATTTTCTACAGAAATAAAAATTTGATAAAATTTTCTATAGAAATAAAATGTTAATAAAACTTTCTATAGAAATAAAGAGAAATAAAATTTTGAAAAAATTTCTATAGAAATAAAATTTTGATAAAATTATGACAAATATAGACAAATAAGATTTTGACAAAATTTTGTATACACACAAAAAAATTTTTTTCTGATTCACTCACGAAATCAGTTGATCCAATTAATTTTTAATTGAAATGTCTTCAATCACAGAAATGATAGTATCAATTAAAAAATTAATTGAAGGTCAATTAAAAAGTTAATTGATCCAATTAAAAAATTAATTGATACTATTATTTTTGTGATTGATTTTTGTTTCAATTAAAAAATTTGTTGAATCAATTAAATTTTTAATTGAATATTTTTTAAAACTCAATTAAAATTTTAATTGGAAAATTTTTTTGAAATTTTTTTGTGTGTAGAAATAAAATTTTGACAAAATATTCTACAGAAATAAAATTTTGTCAAAATTTTCTACAGAAATAAAATGTTGACAAATATAAAGAAATAAAATTTTGATAAAATTTTGACAAATATAGAGAAATAAGATGTTGACATAATTTTCTACGGAAATAAAATTTTGACATAATTTTCTACAGAAATAAAATTTGGATAAAATTTTCTACAGAAATTAAATTTTGATAAAATTTTCTACAGGAATAAAATGTTGACAAAAATTTCTACAGAAACAAAATTTTGATAAAATTTTCTTCAGAGATAAAATTTTGACAAAGTTTTCTATAGAAATAATTTTTTTATAAAATTTTCTTAAATTATTTATGGCTTGAGTGGCAACTGTGCTCATAAGTGGCACATTTTTATAAAGAAACAATCTTAAATACCCACCACCATGAACCAAATATTAGGGTTTCCATTGAAATTTCAGGAGGGCTTGAGGACTTGAGGAAACTTCCCGAAGATAAATTTAAAGATTTCACCTATGAGGACTATATCAGATTCTGGATTTATAAGAACCATTTTTGTTTGAGTTTTAGAGGAATCATTAACATATCTTGTAAGTGTGCAAGAAAATTATAAAATAACGTCTTGATTTTAAATCTTAAATCTGTAGAAGTAAAATCTGGAAATTTTACATTGAGTTTCAAGGAATGTTCATAATCAGTGCGCCTTCTACACCCTCAAGAAGTGAAGTCGGTCTATATGGAGGCATTACCAAATGGACCGATAAAAACTTAATCCGATACACGTTTTTGTGAGCCTAAAATACCAGAATATTTACAATTTCAGGCAAATCAGATAAAAACTACGGTTTCTAGAAACCCAAGGAGTTAAAACGGGAGATCGTTCTTATGGGGGCTATACTAAACTATGGACCGATACTCACCGTTTTCGGCACACCTCTTTATGACCCGAAAATACCTCTAGATTTCCAATTTCAGGCAAATAGGATAAAAACTTCGGATTCTAGAAGCCCATGAAGTAAAATCGGGAAATCGGTCTATATGGGGGCTATACCAAAATATGGACCGATACTCACAATTTTTGGCACACCTGTTTACGGTCCTGAAATACCTCTAGATTTCCAATTTCAGACAAATTGGATAAAAACTACGGTTTCTATAAGCCAAGACCCCAAATCGGGAGGTCGTTTTATATGGGGACCATACCAAAATATGGACCGATACTCACAATTTTGAGCACACGTATTTGTGGTCCTATAATACCTCTAGATTTCCAATTTCAGGTAAATTGAATAAAAACTGCGGTTTCTATAAGCCAAAGAAGTAAAATCGGGAGATCGGTCTATATGGGGGCTATACCAAAATATGGACCGATACTCACAATTTTTGGCACACGTATTTGTGGTCCTACAATACCTCTAGATTTCCAATTTCAGGTAAATTGAATAAAAACTGTGGTTTCTATAAGCCCAAGAAGTAAAATCGGGAGATCGGTCTATATGGGGGCTATACCAAACCATGGACCGATACCTACCATTTTTGGCATACCTCTTTATGGTCATAAAATACCTCTAGATTTCAAATTTCAGGCAAATTGGATAAAAACTTCGATTTCTATAAGCCCAATACCCCGAATCGGGAGGTCGGTTTATATGGGGACTATATCAAAACCTGGATCGATATAGCCCATCTTCGAACTTGGCCTGCCTGCAGACAAAAGACGAGTTTGTGCAAAATTTCAGCACGATTGCTTCATTATTGAAGACTGTAGCGTGATTCTAACAGACAGACAGACGGACAGACGGACATCGTTATATCGTCTTAGAATTTCTCCCTGATCAAGAATATATATACTTTATATAGTCGGAAATCGATATTTCGATGCGCTACAAACGGAATGACAAACTTATTATACCCCCGTCACCATTCTATGGTGGTGGGTATAAAAAAATCGAGTTAAATGAAATTAAATTCTTATGAAATTGTGAAGTTGCCATAATCATTTTATCACCACACCAGTTCCTGCGAGAATCCGGTTTACAGAAGATTTTGCTTGCATATTTTTAGGCGCCGTAATTGTCGTATCTAGTTTAAAGAGGAAAAGGAGCTCAATAATTACAATATTGAATGCAATATTTCGATTTTATGTTAGATTAGGTGGCAGCCCGATGTATCAGGCTCACTTAGACTATTCAGTCCATTGTGATACCACATTGGTGAACTTCTCTCTTATCACTGAGTGCTGTCCGATTCCATGTTAAGCTCAATGACAAGGGACCTCCTTTTTATAGCCGAGTCCAAACGGCGTTCCACATTGCAGTGAAACCATTTGGAGAAGCTTTGAAACCCTCAGAAATGAGGTGAGATAATCCACCGATGAAAAACTTTTTGGTGTTCGGTCGAAGCAGGAATCGAACCCACGACTTTGTGTATGCAAGGTGGGCATGCCAATAATCGATTTTATGTTAAGGCACTAATCACGTCAGTAGCTTTAAAGTGATTCTCGATCGAAATTTACGAATACTATTCCAATAAAAAAGGAATTAATGAAAAAGTGGCACAATATGGCAAAATGGTGGCACATCAAAAAAGTGCCACAAAAGTGTCAATGCATAAAAATTGGCAAAGTGTCAATGCATAAAAAGTTGGCAATGCAAAAGTGGCACAATATGGCAAAATGGTGGCACATCAAAAAAGTGCCACAAAAGTGTCAATGCATAAATAGTTGGCAAACCTCTAAAGTGGTAAGTTTAAAGCCAATTCTTTGAGAAAATTTTCAAGTAAATCGTAGTAAAAAGTTGACCTCAGTTTGGGAATACAAAGTCGCAAAAAAGTCGAAAAATCGACTTTATGTAAATTTTTAAATTCGATTTTTGATATTTGTGAAAATCAATTCAAATCGATTAGCAATGTCGACCAAATTCGAAATGTCCACATTGTGTTAAAATGAAATTTGGCAATTTTGGTTGTTGACCCCTTGAAAACACCGGTTCTACCGGTCCACCGAAAATGAGATTTTCAAGAGAACCGACAGTCGGTGTAAGGCGATGAACCGCTCCACCGGTTTTGATAACTCTACGTGTGAGGAAAGCAACTCCCTGGCTCTTTCCATCGTTGAGCTCTTGCACTTTTTCGAACTTCAACTCTTTTTCCCAATCGGTTCTCGCGATATGTTCAGCTAACGAACATGTTTTCCTATTGTAGCATAGATTTCGATCAAATATGGGCTTCACTATTCGGATGGCAATGACAACATCCTGAAGTTGGTTTCAATATATATCGGCCACCCTGTATTCCTCAAATATTAACATAAAAGTATTATAATTAATATTTTTTAATATTCCATAAATAACGATCTATAGTAACCCAAAATCGACCCCATCTATTGCCGGTAGCTCTTAAGTGCGTGCATGTAACCTAAGTTCACGCATCAGCCACAGTGGACATCCATTAATGAGTGTGAGCATAACCCGCGTATTTGGCCTCTGTATGTACGAATATAGTATGTAACGTAACACGTACCCCATACTCAATGCGGTTTGGCGTGAAATGGATGTGCGTCAACATTTACGCTGGTGGCATCCATCCACCGTCATAGTCATCACCACAAACAATTGGTCAATTGGGGAATAGGTTTGCCACACGACAAATGTGTATGCAGTTCGGTAGAACAGTCATAGAGTTTTGTGGCTTCCTTATAGGCTTTTTGTTTGTTTTTATTTTCGCTCGAGTGTATTGGGAAGTTTAATTGAGAAAATAATATAAAATTAATTTTCATTTCTACCAAAAACAATTGTGACCACACGGCCATCATCATCCAAATATCATCTCTCTCTCTCTGGGATGGCAAACAATATGAAGTGCAGTTCTAAATACAATTACATAAATTGACCAATACTGCTGGCCTGCATGATTATGATGATGATGATGCCCTTTAACTAATACAGGGCAGTTTGGAAAACTATCATGTTAGGGATGTCATAAAAGATACATTTTGGAAACCCCAAAATCCATCGGTGGTCCGTATGAAAAGGTGCCAAACAGAAATATTGTGACAAAATTTTCTAAAGAAGAAGAAAGAAATTTAGCAAAAATTTGCTATAGAATTAAAATTTTGCAAAAATTTTTATAGAAATAAAATTTTGAACAAATTTTCTATAAAAATAAAATTTTGAAAAAATTTTCTGTAGAGATAAAATTTGGACTAAATTTTCTGTAGAACTAAAATTTTGGCAAAATTTTCTTTGGAACTACAATCTTTGGAACTACAAATTTTACAAAAATTTCTATCGAAATTAAAATTTGGCAAAATTTTTTATACAACCAAAAGTTTTATAGAAAAAAAATTAAATAAATTTTTGCAAAAAATTTACTATAGAACTACACTTTTGACAACAATTTCTATACTATATATAAAATTTTACTATAGAAATAAAATTTTGACAAAATTTTCTATAGAAATAAAATTTTGACAAAATTTTCTATAGAAATAAAATTTTGAAAACATTTTCTATAGAAAAAAAATTTTTGAAAAAATGTTCTATAGAAATAACATTTTGAGAAAATTTTCTATAGAAATACAATTTTGACAAATTTTTATAGATACAAAATTTTGCCAAAATTTGTTAACGAAATAAAATTTTGACCACATTTGCTAAAGAAATAAAATTTAAAACAAAAATTTCTAAAGAAATAAAATTTAACAAAATTTCTATCGAAATATAAATTTGACAAAATTTTTTATAGAACTAAAATTTTGTAATTTTTTTTCTATAAAAAATTTTGTCAAATATTAATTTCTATAGAAAATGTTATTTATTTTTGTCAAAAATGTATTTCTATGAAAATTTTGTCAAAATTCTATTTCTTCTGATTATTAATATTGCCAAAATTTTATTTCTATAGAAAATTTTTCCAAATTTTATAGAAATACAAAAATTTGGCAAAATTTTCTATAGAAATAAAATTTTGCAAAAATTTTCTATAGATACAAGAATTTTACAAAATTTTCTATAGATACAAAAATTTTACAAAATTTTCTATAGAAATAAAATTTTTACAAAATTTTATATAGAAATAAATTCTTGCAAAAATTTTCTATAGAAATAAAACTTTAACAAAAATTTCTGTACAAATAAAATTTTGACAAAATTTTTTATAGAAATAAAATTTTGACAAAATTTTTTATAGAAATAAAATTTTGACAAAATTTTCTGTGGAAATAAAATTTTGAAAAATTTTTGCAAATAGAAATAAAATTTTTGACAAAATTTTCTATACAAATAAAATTTTGACAAATTTTATATAGATACAAAATTTTGCCAAAATTTGTTAAAGAAATAAAATTTTGACAAAATTTTCTGAAGAAATTAAATTTAAAAAAAATTCTATCGAAATATAAATTTGACAAAATTTTTTATAGAACTAAAATTTTGTAATTTTTTTTTCTATAAGAAATTTTGTCAAGTATTTATTTCTATAGAAAATTTTATTTACTTTTGTCAAAAATTTATTTATTTATATTGTATTTCTTCTGATTATTATTTTGGCAAAATTTCATTTCTATAGAAAATTTTTCAAAATTTTATAAATATATAATAATTTTATAAATATATATATATATATACAAAAATTTGGCAAAATTACTATAGAAATAAAATTTTTACAAAATTTTCAATAGAAATAAAATTTTTACAAAATTTTCCATAGAAATAAAATTTTGCAAAAATTTTCTATAGAAATAAAATTTTGCAAAAATTTTCTATAGAAATAAAACTTTGACAAAATTTTATATAGATACAAAAATTTTACAAAATTTTCTATAGAAATAAAATTTTTACAAAATTTTATATAGAAATAAATTCTTGCAAAAATTTTCTATAGAAATAAAACTTTAACAAAAATTTCTTTACAAATAAAATTTTGACAAAATTTTTTATAGAAATAAAATTTTGACAAAATTTTCTGTGGAAATAAAATTTTGAAAAATTTTTGCAAATTTTCTATAGAAATAAAATTTTGCAAAAATGTGCTAAAGAAATAAAATTTTTGGCAAAATTTTCTATAGAAATAAAATTTTGACAAATTTTATATAGATACAAAATTTTGCCAAAATTTGTTAAAGAAATAAAATTTTGACAAAATTTTCTAAAGAAATAAAATTTAAAAAAAATTCTATCGAAATATAAATTTGACAAAATTTTTTATAGAATTAAAATTTTGTAATTTTTTTTTTTCAATAAGAAATTTTGTCAAATATTTATTTCTATAGAAAATTTTATTTATTTTTGTCAAACATTTATTTATTTATATTGTATTTCTTCTGACTATTATTTTGGCAAAATTTCATTTCTATAGAAAATTTTTCAAAATTTTATATATATACAAAAATTTGGCAAAATTACTATAGAAATAAAATTTTTACAAAATTTTCCATAGAAATAAAATTTTTACAAAATTTTCCATAGAAATAAAATTTTTACAAAATTTTCCATAGAAATAAATTTTTGAAGAAATTTTCTATAGAAATAAAACTTTGACAAAATTTTATATAGATACAAAAATTTTACAAAATTTTCTATAGAAATAAATTCTTGCAAAAATTTTCTATAGAAATAAAGCTTTAAGAAAATTTTCTGTACAAATAAAATTTTGACCAAATTTTTTATAGAAATAAAATGTTTACAAAATTTTCTGTGGAAATAAAATTTTGACAAAATTTTCTGTGGAAATAAAATTTTGACAAAATTTTTGCAAATTTTCTATAAAAATAAAATTTTGCAAAAATTTCCTATGGAAATAACGTTTTTGGCAAATTTTTTTATAGAAATAAAATTTTTTAAAAATTTTCAATAAAAATAAAATTCTATTTAAAACAACCTAAGAAAACAATAAAATAAAATTGATTCCTAGATATAAAATTTTGCAAAAATTTTCTATCGAAATAAAATTTTGGAAATTTTTTCTATAGAAATAAAATTTTGACAAATTTTTATAGATACAAAATGTTGCCAAATTTTTGGGAGCCACCGTGGTGCAATGGTTAGCATGCCCGCCTTGCATACATAAGGTCGTGGGTTCGATTCCTGCTTCGACCGAACACCAAAAAAGTTTTTCAGCGGTGGATTACCCACCTCAGTAATGCTGGTGACATTTCTGAGGGTTTCAAAGCTTCTCTAAGTGGTTTCACTGTAATGTGGAAAGCCGTTCGTACTCGGCTATAAAAAGGAGGTCCCTTGTCATTGAGCTTAACATGGAATCGGGCAGCACTCAGTGATAAGAGAGAAGTTCACTTAGACTATTCAGTCACAATGGACTGAATAGTCTAAGTGAGCCTGATACATCGGGCTGCCACCTAACCTAACCTAACCTTGCCAAAATTTGTTACAGAAATAAAATTTTGACAAATTTTGTTAAAGAAATACAATTTTACAAAAATGTCTATCAAAATAAAAATTTTACAAAATTTTTTATAGAACTAAAATTTTGACTAAATTTTCTATGAAAATAAAATTTTGTCAAAAATTTTTTTCTATAACAAATATTTGTCAAATATTTATTTCTATAGAAAATTTTGTCAAAAATTTATTTCTATAGAAAATTTTGTTAAAATTTTATTTTTGTTAAAAATTTACTTCTATGAAAATTTTGTCAAAATTTTATTTCTTCTGATTATTATTTTTGCCAAAATTTTATTTCTGTAGAAAAATTTCCAAAATTTTATTTATATAGATACCAAAATTTAAAAAAAATTTCTATAGAAATAAAATTTTGACAAAATTTTCCATAGAAACACATTTGTGCAAACATTTTCTGTAGAAATAAAACTTTGACAAAATTTTCTGTACAAATAAAATTATCACAAAATTTTTAAAAAAAATTTTGACAAAATTTTCTTTGGAAATAAAATATTGACAACATTTTCTTTGGATAAAATTTTGATAAAATTTTTGCAAATTTTTGTATAGAAATAAAATTTTGTAAAATTTTCTTTGGATATAAAATTTTTACAACATTTTGGCAAATTTTTGTGTAGAAATAAAATTTTGGCAAATCTTTCGTTAGAAATAAAGTTTTGCACAAATTTTGCACAAATTATTTCTATAGAAAAAAAATTTTCTATAGAAATAAAAATTTGCAAAAATTTTCTACAGAAATAAAATTTTCTTTGAAAATAAAATTTTTGGCAATTTTTTTCATAAAAATAAAATTTTTGCAAAATTTTCTATAAAAATAAAATTCTATTAAAAAAAAACTAAGAAAACAATAAATTAAAATTTGATTCCTAGAAATAAAATTTTGACAAAATTTTCTATATAAATAACATTTTGACAAAATTTTCTATAGAAATAACATATTGCAAAAATTTGCTTTAGAAATAAAATTTTGCAAAACCTTTCTGTAGAACTAAAATGTTGACAAAATTTTATTGGGAAATAAAATTTTGACAAAATTTTCTCTTGGAACTAAAATTTTTGGCAAATTTTTTATAGAAATAAAATTAGGCAAATTTTTATATAAAAATTAAATTCTATTTAAAAAAAACTAAGATTCTAGGAAACAATAATGATTCCTAGAATCTAGAACACAAAATTCAAGTTAAAAAAAATATTATTTAAATGTATCCGTACTTCAATTATCCGCTTCTTTGGCATACTTTTTTCAGTGTACTATCCATGAACATTTAAACTGATTCTCAGACAATAATATGGTCCTTCCAAGTGAGAGGTTCCCTCATCTTTATTTCATAGAATACGCATCTTTGAGTGGGAATGGTATTCATCGCAATGAAAGATCAAAACGATTAAGTGAATGTTAAAATTTTTGGATTCAAAATATTTTTTTTTGAGTGACATTTGATATTTCCCTACAAAATTACCAAATTTCCTCTTTAATTCACAAATGGCTTCCCTACATTTAGTTTCCAAAAACTTGAGGGTGTTATTGAAATTTCTTTTTCACAATATTTCATCACTCCTGTTTTCGATAAAAGAAAAAAATGAAAACAAGAAAAACTTACAAATCTGACATCAAAAACATATGTGGTCAACCACTTTCTGGTTGATCTTCATTGAGAAAGTCAATGTTCTAGAAACACATCGCCATCAGTTCAATATTTACGCAAGACCCGCAGTTTTATGAGAGTTTTTCCTTAAAAAGCTGGCTACAGAAATTAATGGTGCCTTTGACGATCATTAAATACGGTTTAATTACTGGCACCACTGGACAATAGACAATGTTCATTGAACAATTGTGACCAAAGTTGTTTTTTACGTGTTTTTCTTCGAGGCGACACTCTTTTCAAAGGCGAGAAAATTGGTTGTGGTGGACACGTGCTGTGGCAAAATTAATGCTGGTCACACCGAAGGGGTAAATTAATATAAATGGCCTTCCCAATGACTGAGATTGTTTTTTATAGCAATCGATTGATTGGTAACATTTTTTGTATCAGAGATTTTTGTGGTGGTATATAAGAAATTACTGAGATGAGAACTAATTTTGGCTTGGAATTAATTCTTAAGAGATTTGTTGCTAAAACTCACTATAAGTATAAAAAATGAGTTGAAGTTGCATTAGAAATACAAGTGGACTTTTTCGACTAACAAATATGTACTGATAGACTCAAAAGTTCTGGTCCAAACCTTTGTATAGTTTTTCGTGAATAAATGGTTGGGCTCAAAATTTCAATTCAATTTTGAATTTTTGGGAAAATTTTTATTCAAATTCAAATATTAATCAAAAAGAAATCTAAACCTGGAAAATCTCATTCCGAATACCAGCTTTCTATTCACAACAACCTCCCCCTTTCCTCCTCAGAAAATATTCGTCAACCCAATCTTTCGACTACTGCGAGGTCAGCAAAACAAAAAGTGGCACGTTAACATCAATGCCTAGACGACCAACGTCAGCAATTAAAGAAATTTTGTATTGGAGTGTTTATTTACGCTTTGCCCACGAACACAACAAGTACGAAGTGTTAATGGCGACAAAACAAACATCGTTGACAAGTGGTGGTGGTAGTGGTGATTGAGTGTCCTTGTTTTTCGGTAGCCAAAGGCAACAATGTTACCCTTTTTCCTCTTGTGAAGGAGGGGAAAGAATGGCATTGGGGACACGGTTGCCACAGTTTGTAGAATTCTAACAAAAATTGTAATAGTATTACTGTTTGGTAGATTTGTTGAATCCATGACATTTTGGTAGATGTTGCAAAATATTCCTCTCCAACTAAGGGTTATTTCATACATTTTCTATAAAAATAAAATGTTGACCAAATTTTTTATAGCAAAAAAATTTTAACAAAATTTTCTATAGATAAACAAATTTTCACAAAATTATCTATACAAATAAAATGTTGACAAAATTTTCTATAGAGATAAAATTATCAAAACACTTTTTTAAAGAAATTAATTTTTACAAAATTTTGACAAAATTTCTATAGAGATAAAATTTTAACAAAATTTTCTATAGAAATAAAATTTTGACAACATTTTCTATAGAAATAAAATTTTAACAAAATTTTCTATCAAAATAAAATTTTAATAAAATGTTCTATAAAAATAAAATTTTAACAAAACTTTCTATAAAAAAGTTAAACAAATTTTCCTATAGAAATAAAATTTTAACAAAACTTTCTATAAAAATAAAATTTTGAAAAAAAATTTTATAAAAATAATTTTTTTTAAAAATGTTCTGAAGATACAAAATTTAGACAAAATTTTCTATAGAAATAAAATTTTAACACAATTTTCTATAAATAGAAAAATTTGACAACATTTTCTGTAGAAATAACACTTTGACACAATTTTTGATAGAAATAAAAGTTTGACAAGATTTTTATAGAAATAACATTTTCACAAAATTTTTGTAGATAAATAAACTTTTGAGAAAATAAAATTTTTACAAAATTTTCTATAGAAATAAATCTTTGATAAAATTTGCTATAGAAATTAATCTTTGACAACCATTTCAAACAAAAATAAAACTTTCTATAGAAATAACATTTTGACAAAATTTTAGCGAAATAAAAAAATAGAATTTTTTATAAATATAAAATTTTGACAAAAATTTCTATTGAAACAAACTTTTTGAAAAAAAATCTATAGAAATAAAATTTAGACGAAACGTTTGCTATAGATATAAACTTTTGACAATTTTTGCTATAGAAATAAAATTTTGACAAAATTTTATAGGAAATAAAATGTTGACAAAATTTTCTATAGAAATAAAATGTTTACGAAATTTTCTTTGGAAATTTTCTATGGAAACAAAATTTTAACAAAATTTTCTATATAAATAAAAATTTGACAAAATATTTTACACAAATTTTGACAAAACATTTTTGGGAACTAAAATTTTAATAAAATTATCTATAGAAATAAAATTTTAACAAAATTTTTTATATGAAATGAAATTTTGACAAAATTTTCTAAAGAAATAAATTTTTTACAGAATTTTCTAAAGAAATAATATTTTGACAAATATTTTTGTAGAAATAAAATCTTGACAAATGGAATCGAAATAAAATTTTGACAAAATGTTCAATGGAAATAAAATTTTGACAAAATTCTCTAAGGAATGAAATTTTGGAAAAATATTTTTAGAAATAAAATGTTGACCAAATTTTCTATAGAAATAAAATTTTAACAAATTTTTCTATATGAAATGAAATTTTGACAAAATTTTCTAAAGAAATCAAATTTTTACAAATTTTTCTAAAGAAATGATATTTTGACAAATATTTTTGTAGAAATAAAATCTTGACAAATGGAATCGAAATAAAATTTTGACCAAATGTTCACTGGAAATAAAATTTTGACAAAATTCTCTAAGGAATGAAATTTTGGCAAAAAAAATTTTTAGAAATAACATTTTGACAACATTTTTTATAGAAATAAATCTTTAACAAAATTTTCTATAGAAATAAAATTTTCACAAAATTTTCTATAGAAATAAAAATTTGACAAAATTTTCTATAGAAATAAAATTTTGACAAAATTTTCTATAGAAATAAAATTTTGACAAATTTTTCTATAGAAATAAAATTTTGACAAAATATTTTAGAGAAATAAAATTTTAACTAAATTTTCTTTAGAAATTTTCTATAGAAATAAAATTTTGACAAAATTTTCTATAGAAATGACATATTGGCAAAAATTTTTTAGAGAAATAAAATTTTAACAAAATTTTCTATAGAAATAAAATTTTAACTAAAGTTTCTACAGAAGTAAAATTTGGCAAAATTTTTTAGAGAAATAAAAATTTAACAAAATTTTCTACGAAATACAATTATGACAATATTTTCTAAGAAATACAATTTTGACAAATGTTTCTATAGAAATAAAATTTAGCAAAATTTGTATAGAAATAAAATGTTGACAAAATTTTTTATAGAAATAAAATTTTGACAAAATTTTCTATAGAAATGAAATTTTGGCAAAAATTGTTTAGAAATAAAATTTTGACAAAATTTTATATAGAAATAAAATTTTGACTAAATTTTCTACAGAAGTAAAATTTGGCAAATTTTTTTAGAGAAATAAAATTTTTACAAAATTTTTTACGAAATACAATTTTGACAAAATAAAATTTAGCAAAATTTGTATAGACATAAAATTTTGACAACATTTTCTATAAAAATAAAAAATTGAAATTGAATTGGGCAAACATTTTTATAGAAATAAAATTTTTGACAAAATTTTCTGCAGAAATAAAATTTCGACAAAATTCTCTAAGGAATGACATTTTTGCAAAAAAATTGTAGAAATAAAATTTTGACAGCATTTTCTATTGAAATAAAATTTTGACAACATTTTTCATATGTTAGAAATAAAGTTTTAACAAAATATCTTATAGAAATAATTTCGACAAATTTTTCTATAGAAATAAAATTGTGACAAAATATTTTAGAGAAATACAATTTTGAGAAAATATTTTTTTGAAATAAAATTTTAACATAATTTTCTAAAAATATAAAATTGTGACAAAATTTTCTACAGAAGTAAAATTTGGCAAAATTTTTTAGAGAAATAAAATTTTAAGAAAATTTTCTACAAAATACAATTATGACAAACTTTTCTAAGAAATACAATTTTGACAACATTTTCTATAGAAATAAAATTTTGCAAAATTTGTATAGAAAAAAAATTTTGACAACATTTTCTATAAAAAAAAAATAAAAATGTAAAATTGAATTTGGCAAACATTTTTATAGAAATAAAATTTTTCACAAAATTTTCTGCAAAAATAAAATTTTGACAAAAATTTAAATTTAGACAAATTTTTCCATAGACATAAAATTTTGAAAATTTTTTCTATAGAAATAAAATTTAAAAAAAAAGAAATAAATTTGGCAAAATTTTCTATAGAAATAAAATTTTGACAAAATTTTCTATGGAAATGAAATTTTGACAAATATTTTTATAGAAATAAAATTTTGACAAATGGAATGGAAATAAAATTTTGACAAAATGTTCTATGGAAATAAAATTTTGATAAAATTCTCTAAGGAATGAAATTTTGGCAAAAAAATGTTTAGAAATAAAATTTTGACAACATTTTCTATAGAAATAAAATTTTGACAAAATTTTCTATTGAAATTAAATTTTGACAGAATTTTCTATAGAAATAAAAATTTGAAATTGAATGTGGCAAAAAATTTTTTAGAAATAAAATTTTGACAAAATTTTCTATAGAATTAAAATTTAGACAAATTTTTCCATAGGCATAAAATTTCGACAAATTTTTCTATAGAAATAAAATTTTGACAAAATATTCTATGGAAATAAAATCTTAACAATATATTCTAGAGAAATAAAATTTTAACAAAATTTTCTATGGAAATAAAATTTTGACAAAATTTTCTGAAGAAATACGTTTTTTCTATAGAACTAAAATTTTGGAAAGTAATATTTTTGGTTTGGTA
The DNA here is from genome assembly GCF_050003625.1 of Haematobia irritans. Taxonomy (NCBI): domain Eukaryota; kingdom Metazoa; phylum Arthropoda; class Insecta; order Diptera; family Muscidae; genus Haematobia; species Haematobia irritans. The sequence continues at coordinate 218,009,196 of NC_134398.1, read as the reverse complement.
GTTTTTGGTAAAATTTTTTTCCAAATTGTGGTTGATTATTTTTGGCTCATGTGGCAACCGTGATTTAGGTGGAGGTCTTACATGTGGGTGGACAGGCAAATCCTTGTCATCTCGACATACATAAACATATGCCAGTATCACCATCACCACCACCAACTGTGAATCGTCATCGTGTTTTCATCAAAATTTGGCCAATTAACGCGCCAATGCTGCTGAGCCAACAGCCAACAAACAGTCAGAGCTGGAGCATGAGCTGCTGCAAAACAACCAACAACAAAATGATGTGATTTTGTCATCAAGTTTGCTGTCATAGCTGTTTTTCAGTAGCTCTTGATGTCGACCAAGTTTGTCTTTGGCAAACAACTCAACCTACTTTTCACCGAGCATTTGGTCGCTTGGCCATTAGAAACTCGTCATTGTCGGAGGCCGTCCGTCTGACTGATACCGTTAACATAGTCCTGGGTTTTTCATCTTCCATTTTTATCATTGTCACAATCTAACCACTTTCATAATCTCTGCATCAAATCCTTTCGTTACAATGCGGCTGGCATATGGACATGAACGAAAAACACACAGTGATGTGATGACTGCTCTTAGATCCAGAAGGATGGGATGGGATTGATTCAAATCCGTTCTATTCGTCGTTGTTGACGAAAAGAAGACATTTTTGGGTTTTAATCCCACGCAGTATTTTTTAAATATTTGTACGGATATTAAACGCCGCCATCTAAATGTCCATCCATTAACCCGACCACTTGTCCGTCCGACCATTGAAAATTGTGGCTCAATCTTTTGGGCCATCCTTTGAGGCTTAGTTGAGATTTAAATCCAGTAGTACAAGCATTGTTAATGTCGTCCCGTATCTATCTAACTTTAACCCACATTAATCCTTTACTTCAACACATATGCGGTTTGTTGATGAACCCACATGCTTGTTTGCATATCGGTTTAAGATTTCCTGTCCTATTCTTGCCTTCTGCATTGATCCCTCTTAAGGAAAGTTTGCTGTTTTTTTGGTTTTCAAGTACAAATTAAGGCGAAGACGGTAGGTAAAGCCAATTTGCTTAAATTGGCTACTGTATGTGGTCTCAATCTGACTACCCCTTAGGTCAGGAATATGTACTCTCACGCATTCTCAGCATACATACCCAAAAAGGATTCAAGGTAAATAAAGTTCTTGGCCGATGTCTGTAAATACAGCTAAGATAACACTCACACCCACATGCGTTAGTCTATAGTGTAGAGAAATTAAATAGGGATATACAAACAGCCCAATTTATTTTCAGGCTCACTTAGGCTATTCAGTCCATTGCGATAAATTTAATGTAATTGTTAATAGTTCTTTTTTTCATTTTAACTTTTATTTTGAATTTAAATTTTAAATTCAAAATTTGAAATTTTAATTTCTCATTTTTAATTAATTTAAGTTTTAATTTAATTTTTAATAATTAGCTTTTTCATTTTTTTTTTGTGAGGTAAATTTTTTAATTTGTAATTTTAAATATTTAAATTTGAAATTCTAATTTTTAAATTTTAATTCCTAAGGTTTAATATTGAATTTGTTATTAATTTATTTTTTTATTAGTTTTTAGTGTTTAGTTTTAAATTTAAACTTTTTAGGTTGTAATTTTAATTTTCAAATTCTAAGTTCTTATTTTTAATTTTTGAGCTCAAATTTATAATTTTACATTGTAATTTATTACTTTATTATTTTTTTATTTTATTTTAATTAAAAATGTGAATTTTTGTTAGATAATTTTTTATATTATAATTTGTTATTAATTTATTATTTTATTCAATTTAATGTTTAGTTTTAAATTTAAATTTTTTATTTTTATTTTTGTTTTTAGTTTTTCATTTGTAGTTTATGTCTTGAATTGTTAATTTGGAAATTCTAATTTTTAATTTTAAAATTTGAATTCTAATTTTTAAATTTCTTCTTTTTAAATTTTAAATTTTTAATTTGTAATTTTAAATATTTAAATTTGAAATTCTAATTTTTAAATTTTAATTCCTAAGTTTTAATTTTTAATTTGTTATTAATTTAATATTTTATTAGTTTTTAGTGTTTGGTGTTTAGTTTTAAATTTTAAATTTTTAGCTTTTAGCTTTTAATTTTAATTTTCAAATTCTAAGTTCTTATTTTTAATTTTTGAACTCAAATTTATAATTTTACTTTGTTATTTATCACTTTATTTTTTTTTTTTTTGATTTTATTTTAATTAAAAATGTGAATTTTTTTAGATAAAATTTTATATTATAATTTGTTATTAATTTATTATTTTATTTTAATGTTTAGTTTAAAATTTAAATTTTTTTTGTTTTTAGTTTTTCATTTTTAGTTTATGTCTTTAATTGTTAATTTTGAAATTCTAATTTTTAATTTTAAAATTTGAATTCTAATTTTTAAATTTTTAATTTGTAATTTTAAATATTTAAATTTGAAATTCTAATTTTTAAATTTTAATTCCTAAGTTTTAAATTTTAACTTGTTATTAATTTATTATTTTATTAGTTTTTAGTGTTTAGTTTTAAATTTTAAAATTTTAGCTTTTAATTTTAATTTTCAAATTCTAAGTTCTTATTTTTAACTTTTGAACACAAATTTATAATTTCACTTTGTTATTTATTACTTTATTATTTTTTTTTTCGTTTTTTTAATTAAAGATGTGAATTTTTTTAGATAAATTTTTATATTATAATTTGTTATTAATTTATTATTTTATTCAATTTAATGTTTAGTTTAAAATTAAAATTTTTTTTATTTTTGTTTTTAGTTTTTCATTTTTAGTTTATGTTTTGAATTGTTAATTTTGAAACTCTAATTTTTAAATTTAAAATTTGAATTCTAATTTTTAAATTTCTACTTTCTAAATTTTTAATTTGTAATTTTAAATATTTAAATTTGAAATTTTAATTTTTAAATTTTAATTCCTAAGTTTTAATTTTTAATTTGTTATTAATTTATTATTTTATTAGTTTTTAGTGTTTAGTTTTAAATTTTAAAATTTTAGCTTTTAATTTTAATTTTCAAATTCTAAGTTCTTATATTTAATTTTTGAACACAAAATTATAATTTCACTTTGTTATTTATTACTTTATTATTTTTTTGCGTTCTTTCAATTAAAGATGTGAATTTTTTTAGATAAATTTTTGTATTATAATTTGTTATTAATTTATTATTTTATTCAATTTAATGTTTAGTTTAAAATTAAAATTAAAATTTTTTTATTTTTGTTTTTAGTTTTTCATTTTTAGTTTATGTCTTTAATTGTAAATTTTGAAATTCTAATTTTTAATTTTAAAATTTGAATTCTAATTTTTAAATTTCTACTTTTTAAATTTTAATTCATAATTGTTAATAATAATTTGTTTCTAATTTATTATTTTATTAATTTGTAGTATTTAGTTTTAATTTAAAAATGTATATTTTTTTGTTTAAATTTTAATTTTTAAATTGAAATTTTTAATTTTACAATTTATATATCTAATTTGTAATTTGTTAAATATTTACTATATGATTAATTTTTAATGTTAAGTTTTAAATTGAAATTTAGATTGCTAAAAAAATGTTCTTAACTTATTATATTATTAAATTTTAATGATTACTTTTTAAATTTAAATTTAATTAATTAAATTTTTAATTAAAATTCTAATAGGCTGTTTCGGTCAATATATAGAAAATGCAACTAAAGCATTAAATTTTTTTCTCTACTTTTCGTTCCCTTTTTCCGAACTTTTCCAGAGATTTTTTATTTGAAATATCTACAGATGAAAATATATATTTTAATTGAAAATCGTTTTTCCTTTCCAATTTGTTATTAATTCTTAATATTTAGTTTTTAGTTCGATTTTTTTTTAATTTAAGTTTGTAATTTTTAAATTTGAAATTGTAGTGTATAATTTTAATTTCTATATTCTAGTTTTTAAATTTCAATTTCATAGTTTTAATTTGTTATTACTTTATTAATTTTTAATGTCTAGTTTTAATTTTAAAATTCTAAATAAAATTTTTAATTATTAATTTTAAACTCTAATTATCAATTTTTAAATTTTAATTTCTCATTTTGTAATTTTTAAATTTCTAATCTGTAAATTTTAATTCCTATTTTCTAAATTTGTTATCTATATAAAATTTTTAATTTTTAATTTTAAAATTTTAATTTTTAATTCTAATTATTAATTTGGCAATTACTTCTTTTTTGATTAATTTTTAAGATTTAAATTTTTTATTTTTATCGTTTTATTCTCATTTTTATACCCTTAACCACATAGTGGTCAGGGTATTTAATTTATATTTCTAATTATTAAGTTGTTATTAATTTATTATTTTTTTAATATTTAATGTTTCGTTTAAAATTTGAAATTTTAATCTTAAATTTTTAGATTTTGATTTATAAATTTAATTTTTTGTTTTCAATTTTAATTTTCAAAATCTAATTTTAAATTAAAATTTCTGGTTTTTAAATTTTCAATTTTTAGTTTTAATTTTTAATTTTAAAATTCTAAATAAAATTTTTAATTATTAATTTTAAACTCTAATTATCAATTTTTAAATTTTAATTGCTCATTTTGTAATTTTTAAATTTCTAATCTGTAAATTTTAATTCCTATTTTCTAAATTTGTTATCTATATAAAATTTTTAATTTTAAAATTTTAATTTTTAATTCTAATTATTAATTTGGCAATTACTTCTTTTTTGATTAATTTTTAAGATTTAAATTTTTTATTTTTATCGTTTTATTCTCATTTTTATACCCATAGTGGTCAGGGTATTTAATTTATATTTCTAATTATTAAATTGTCATTAATTTATTATTTTATTAATATTTAATGTTTCGTTTTAAATTTAAAATTTTAATCTTAAATTTTTAGATTTTTATTTGTAAATTTTATTTTTTGTTTCTAAATTTTAATTTTCAAATTCTAATTTTAAAATAAAATTTAAATTAAAATTTTAAATTTTCAATTTGTTATTATTTATTAATTTTTAATGTTCAGTTTTTGATTTTGAATCTTAAAATTTTAATGCTTAATATAAATTTGTAGTTTTTAAATTTAAAATTCTAATTTCTTTAATCTAATTAAATTTTAATACTTGATTTGTAATTTCTAAATTTAAATTTTAATTATTCTAATTATTACTTTATTTATTGTTAATGTTTAATTTTAGTTTTTATTTTCTTATTTTTATTGTTAAAATTTTTGTTATTAATATTAAATTCTACTTATTAAATGTTATATTTTAATTTGAATTTGTTTTTAATTTATTATTTTAATTATTTTTATTAAACTTTAAAATTTTAAATTAATATATTTTATTAATATTTTTTAATAATTTACAAATTTAAAGATATTCATGGAAACCTCATTTATTATATGGAATCATTTATTATACAGATTTTGAAAAAATCCTCAAATTTATGGAAATTCCCCACAAAATCCCCAACTCAAAAGAGTCGCCCCCATCCCCGAAAAAGATCCCCATTTTAGGGGGGGGGGGGTGAATCCACAAGACTGGCAACACTCGATGCAGATCTCGTTTGTGAAAATTTCACTCTATTTTCACTCTAGTTTTGCTATATAATAACATAGCTATTCACCTGCAAATAAATGCCAGATTAAAAATCCAAATTATAACAGAAACATCAAATTTAAAATATTTATTTTTTGTAATTTCAATTTCAATATCAATTTTATTATTTTTTTAATTTGTAATTTTTAAATTTTAATTTGTTATTAATTTATTATTTTATTAATCATTAATTTTTAATTTATTTCAAATTTAAAATTAATATAATATTATGGGCATTTTCTTTTCCTTATTCGAATTGTGCACAGTGTATGCTACATTCCACGATTAAGAGAAACGCGCAGACGAAAGGCTTAGACCAATGTGATCAATGTGTGAGACCAGCCAATGTTTTACTTGGTAGCAAAACAATTTGCACATACTAATGGATGACATACGAGACTATTGATAACTGTATTCATCTTAAGACTGTGTGTGATTACATTGGGACCCAAAAAAACACACACACATACTCACGTACATATTTGCTTAGGATTGCATTGTTGTTAGTGTAGGTAGGTTTGGATTAGAGGTGTATTTGCTGTGGCATATTTGTTGATCCTACCTTCTGCTAACACTGCTGTTTAATAATCCTGCGGTTAAACTCTCATTGAGTTCTGAATATTTACTGACAACTCAGCAAACATTGAATATCAACGAATCAATTACCCGGAAGCATTCTATGCATGAACGCCTTCTTAACTATCACCAGACTAAGTCTCCACTCTAATGCTACTGGAAAATGCTAGAAAGGGTTATTAAGAATTCCAATACAGCTTTGTTGGTTTAATGCGAATCCTTTCTGTGGCCTTAATTCCTTTACAAGACTTTTTACCGAGGAGTGTTCATTATTGCCGGGGAAATGGTGAGGGAGGATTAATCGATCGACTGATGAGACCATCTGAATGTGGGTGTTTTACGTTTTCACAATTTAGAATTTTTGGACAATATGTTTTTGATAATTTATGGTGAAGATAGGTGAAGTGGAAAAAGTGACTCCCTCTCTTATTGCCATTGAGTTTGGTTGTTTAAAAATTTCTGTGGATTTGGTTATTTTTGAATAAACCTCCATGTTTAGGCCTTTCAATCAACCATAACAATTTCAAATTGGAATGTTGTTAAGCGGGAGATTAGTTCCTCTTAATTTGTTGTTTTTTTTTTTTTGTTGAAGGACTAAATGCGGAGAGGACATGGAATTGCCTTTCGAGCGTAAAATGGGAATTTTTTTATAATTCCCATATATTGAATACATATTGTAGATCTAAGTACATGTCTATACAGAGCGGCTCATATGAAATGTAAAAAATTAAATCGCTATATATACATATATGTTATATATGTATATATATCGTATATATTTTTATACCCTCCACCATAGGATGGGGGGTATATTAACTTTGTCATTCCGTTTGTAACACATCTAAATATTGGTCTAAGACCCCATAAAGTATGTATATTCTGGATCGTGGTGAAATTCTGAGTCGAAGCAAGCTATCGACTTGAAACTTGGCACAAGTAGTTGTTGTTGAAGTAGGTCAGATGGTATTGCAAATGGGCCATGTCGGTCCACTTTTACGCATAGCCCCCATTAAAACGGACCCCCAATTTTGGCTTGTGGATCCTCTAAGAAAAGCAAAATCCATCCGATCCGGCTGAAATTTGGTACATGGTGTTAGTATATGGTCTCTAACAACCATGCAAAAATTGGTCCACATCGGTCCATAATTATATATATCCCCCATATAAACGGACCCCCAAATTTGGCTTGTGGATACTCTAAGAGAAGCAAATTTCATCCGATCCGGCTGAAATTTGGTACATGGTATTAGTATATGGTCTCTAATGACTATGCAAAAATTGGTCCACATCGGTCTATAATTATATATAGCCCCCATATAAGCCGATAACCAGATTTGACCTCCGGAGCCTCTTGGAAGACCAAAATTCATAAGATTCAGTTGAAATTTGGTACGTGGTGTTAATATATGGTCTCTAATGACCATGCATAAATTGGTCGAAATCGGTCCATAATTATATATAGCCCCCATATAAACCGATCCCCGGATTTGACCTCCGGTGCCTTTTGGAGAAGCAAAATTCATCCGATCTGGTTGAAATTTGGTACGTGGTGGTAGTATATGATATTTAACAACCATGCCAAAGTGGTCCATATCAGTCCATAATCATATATAGCCCCCATATAAACCGATCCCGAAATTTGGTTTTGGAGCCTCTTGGAGGAGCAAATTTCATCCGAGTCAGTTGAAATTTGGTACATTGTGCTAGTATATGGCCGTCAATAACCATGCCTAACCAGGTCCATATCGGTCTATAGTTATATATAGCCCTCAGATAAATCGATCCCCAAGCACACAAAAAGTGGTCCATATCAAGTTCATAATTGTATATAGCCCCCATATAAGCGACCAACATATTTCAATTCTGGCTGTCTACTACGTAATTATTTGTAGACTTACTCGTACCTATGCATACCTTTTTTGTCTAATATATACCACGTATGGACTAACTCAAACAATTTGGAAAACGGTGCTAAGAATTTTTAAGATACCACAACCCAAGTAATTCGATTGTGGATGACAGTCTTTCGTAGACGTTTCTACGCAATCCATGGTGGAGGGTACATAAGATTCGGCCTGACCGAACTTACGGCCGTATATACTTGTTTTTATACCCTTCACCACTACTGTGGTACAGGGTATAATAAGTTTGTGCATTTGTATGTAACGCCAAGAAGGAAAAGTCTGAGACCCATCGTTTAGTATACCGATCGTCTTAGAATTAAATTCTGAGTCGATTTAGCGATGTCCGTCTGTCTGTCTGTCTGTCTGTCTGTCTGTCTGTCTGTCCGTCTGTCTGTCTGTTGATGTATTTTTGTGTGCAAAGTACAGTTCGCAGTTTTAGTCCGATTGTCCTAAAATTTGGTATAGGGTCCTGTTTCGGCTCAAAGACGATCCCTATTGATTTTGGAAAAAATCGGTTCAGATTTAGATATAGCTGCCATATATATTTTTCACCGATCTGGTCATAATTGGCGTGTATGTCAACCCATCTTCCTCAAATTCCGTACATCCGAATATTTTATGAGTCTCGAAAAACTTGCAAAATATCAGCCAAATCGGTTCAGATTTAGATATAGCTCCCATATATAGCTTTCGCCCGATTTACACTCATTTGCCCACAGAGGCCAATTTTTTGCTCCGATTTAGTTGAAATTTTGCATAGGGAGTAGAATTAGCGTTGTTACTATGCGTGCCAAATTTGCTTGAAATCGGTTCAGATTTGGATATATCTCCCATATAAAGCTTTCGCCCGATTTACACTCATATGACCACAGAGGCCAATTTTTAACTCCGATTTAGTTGAAATTTTGCACAGGGAGTAGAATTATCATTGTAGCTATGCGTGCCAAATTTGGTTGAAATCGGTTCAGATTTAGATATATCTCCCATATATAGCTTTCGCCCGATTTACACTCATATGGCCACAGAGGCCAATTTTTAACTCCGATTTAGTTGAAATTTTGCACAGAGAGTAGAATTAGCATTGTTGCTATGCGTGCCAAATTTGGTTGAAATCGGTTCAGATTTAGATATAGCTCCCATATATATGTTTTTCTGATTTCGACAAAAATGGTCAAAATACCAACAATTTCCTTGTAAAATCGCCACTGCTTAGTCGCAAAGTTGTAAAAATGACTCTAATTTTCCTAAAATTCTAATACATATATATGGAGCGATAAATCATAAATAAACTTTTGCAAAGTTTCCTTAAAATTGCTTCAGATTTAAATGTTTCCCATATTTATACCCTTCACCACTACTGTGGTACAGGGTATAATAAGTTTGTGCATTTGTATGTAACGCCAAGAAGGAAAAGTCTGAGACCCATCGTTTAGTATACCGATCGTCTTAGAATTAAATTCTGAGTCGATTTAGCGATGTCCGTCTGCCTGCCTGTCTGTCTGTCTGTCTGTCTGTTGATGTATTTTTGTGTGCAACGTACAGCTCGCAGGTTTAGTCCGATTGTCCTAAAATTTGGTATAGGGTCCTGTTTCGGCTCAAAGACGATCCCTATTGATTTTGGAAAAAATCGGTTCAGATTTAGATATAGCTGCCATATATATTTTTCACCGATCTGGTCATAATTGGCGTGTATATCAACCGATCTTCCCCAAATTCCATACATCCGAATATTTTATGAGTCTCGAAAAACTTGCAAAATATCATCCAGATCGGTTCAGATTTAGATATATCTCCCATATATAGCTTTCGCCCGGTTTACACTTATTTGCCCACAGAGGCCAATTTTTTGCTCCGATTTAGTTGAAATTTTGCATAGGAAGTAGAATTAGCATTATAGCTATGCGTGTCAAATTTTGTGGAAGTCGGTTCAGATTTAGATATAGCTCCCATATATAGCTTTCGCCCGATTTACACTCAAATGACCACAGAGGCCAATTTTTTGCTCCGATTTAGTTGAAATTTTGCACAGGGAGTAGAATTAGCATTGTAGCTATGCGTGCCAAATTTGGTTGAAATCGGTTCAGATTTAGATATATCTCCCATATATAGCTTTCGCCCGATTTACACTCATATGACCACAGAGGCTAATTTTTTGCTCCGATTTAGTTGAAATTTTGCACAGGGAGTAGAATTAGCATTGTAGCTATGCGTGCCAAATTTGGTTGAAATCGGTTCAGATTTAGATATATCTCCCATATATAGTTTTCGCCCGATTTACACTCATATGACAACAGTGGCTAATTTTTTGCTCCGATTTAGTTGAAATTTTGCACAGGGAGTAGAATTAGTATTCTTGCTATGCGTGCCGAATTAGGTTGAAATCGGTTCAGATTTGGATATAGCTCCCATATATATGTTTTTCTGATTTGGACAAAAATTGTCAAAATACCAACATTTTCCTTGTAAAATCGCCACTGCTTAGTCGAAAAATTGTAAAAATGACTCTAATTTTCCTAAACTTCTAATACATATATATCGAGCAATAAATCATAAATAAACTTTTGCGAAGTGTCCTTAAAATTACTTCAGATTTAAATGTTTCCCATATTTTTTTTTACTAACATTGCGTTCCACCCTAGTCCATTAGCCGACTTAAATTTTGAGTCTATAGATTTTGTAGAAGTTAAATTCTGTCCAGATCGAGTGATATTTAAATGTATGTATTTGGGACAAACCTTTATATATAGCCCCCAACACATTTAACGGATGTGATATGGTATCGAAAATTTAGATCTACAAAGTGGTGCAGGGTATAATATAGTCGGCCCCGCCCGACTTTAGACTTTCCTCACTTGTTTTTCGATAAAAAAGTGGAATTTCGGCCAACTTTCCAAAAAGCCCATTCACGAAATATTAAGCGTTGCAGTTAAGCTCGTTAGAGTATTAGGGTATTTTGACAAGTTAAAAAAATACTAAAGTAATGAAGTTTTCATTCCTGTTCTAAGTACAGAAGAACCACAATTCAAATTTTAGCGGGAAAATTAACATAAATATGAAGAGATTATGAGAAAAATGTAGCTCACAGCTCTGTCTCTCTCTCTCTCTCCCTTTCTCTTCTCTCCGATTATTTGAAAGATTGCAGATTACAGTGTATTAAATTATATTTTACCTTTTATGTTAAATAATATTGGAGCTCTTTTAATTTCGGTTTTTCATATTCACGCTTATAATAGCTTTAGTTCTGGCAAAGAAATACTTCATACAAAAAATTACTTTCTTATGAAAGCTTTCTTATTACATATATATACCTCCATATTTCAATTATTTATTCAAGTCCTAACCTAGAAAAAAACACTCAATGTTAACGGTATAACTTACAAATGCAACAAATTTGTTTTGTTATATAAACGATAACGAATTACAAATTAATTGTTCTCGCTTGAGAAAATCTACTGGCCACACAAGTACCTCTACTTTCCATCAAGAGTTTTGCATGAGTGTGAATAAACGAAACGACAGGCCGACACATTTGAAAACAATTAAAAATTCATTGAATTGTAGTAAATTCAGTTCACTACGAACCATAACTATCCATCCATCCACCCATCCATCCAGCCAGTCATTCACTCACTCATTCACATTAAACCATTCGTTCATGACATGTTATGATGATAATTAGATTTTCAACAAAACACAAATTTCAAACAGCCAACACACAATACAATGGGAGCAATATGGTGGATATGATAGATGCCAAATATTAGACATGCCATAGTATAATAATAATAATAGGCCAAAGGTTTGTGTTTTTTTTTTTCTATTTTACCATATAGCAATGAAAAAATATATCAACATTATAATATTATGGTATTTCTTTGTTATAAAATATTTAAACAATTTGTTCAATAGCATAACCAAAATACCATACCTATGATTATAACATTTACCCAAGCTCCCATACACAATTCCCCATTGACTTTTCATATATACTCTTACTCTTCCTTATATTACCTCTCCCCACAATGCCATATAGCCGTACTCACCATTGGTTTATGTTTAGTTGTTATACAACCTACATTGCTGCTGCTCCCCAATGTTTGATCAAAATATATGCCCCAATGAGAGTAGCCGTATTGTTTAAGTACATAGATATATGAGTGTGCGAGAGTGCATATGTGTGGTGGGGATGTTGTGTAAAAACATTCAATTATATTTGATTGGAAGAAGTGAAGAATGAAAATGTAACCACAAAACATTGTAAAAACCCCACCCATTATGGGTTGTTATAAAGAGATGAGAGATGCATTCACTCTTCACTGGTTTGTTTTTGTTTTGTTTACTCCCCACTCGCAAACAATATGGCGATGGATCCCAACACACACAGGCAGCAACAATACTCTTGTTTGGTGAGACTGCTTGGTTGGTTGGATGGTTGTTTGGTTGCCGCTAGAGGTGAGATGACTATGTGGTAGCATTCATCTGATGGGCTTGCAGTTGTTGTTGTTGTTGTTAGCATATCCATATCTATTTTATGTGGTTGGGGTGGTGGTATTATCATGAAAACACGTTTGTTTGTTTGCCGGTTTTTGGTTAGAATTTTCTACATGGGTAGAAAATTGCAATAACAACAGCAACAACAACAACAATACATACATTACAAAGGGATAACATATTGGCATGAATATTTCCCAGTTGTTTCTATCGAATAAATTATGTGGTTTTATTGAAGCTACTGCAACTACTTAGTGATTATGTTGTTGTTGTTATTATACACTGAAAGAAGAGATTTCTTTGAAAGCTAAAAAAATTCTTTAAATAAAAGATATTAGAAAAAGTTTTTGCAAAACTCCCAAAGGGAAATATTCTAAAACAAAATACATTGAAAAATATATTTTCGTGAGGCCAAAGATTTCATGACCTTAAAGTACGAATTCAAATTTTTCTTAGCAAAGAGGACGCATTTCTCTTATATAAAGTTTTTTTTTTTTTTTGACATCGTTTCGTCCTAATAACAAAACCCAATAAAAAAGCTTTGCCAAAAAAGTAGTGAAAATGTTGTTTTTGGATCCGGAAGTGGTGACGCAGAAATTGACGCAGAAGCGATAAATTTAACATGGGCTTGTCATAGGATCAAAAGCCGCTGCACTGAATTTGCATCACTTCTTAAGGTGAATTCAGTGTTTTGGATGTGAATTAAGAATTTTTGTGATATTTTGACAACTTAATCATTTTTAAATTTTTTTTTTATGATTTTTAATGCATTATAACACTTGTCTGGAACGTTTGTCATCAAATATTTTAAAAAATTTGCAATTTTTATAGAAAGTATTTAACATGTTTTTCGGCTAAATTTAAGTAATTTGTACACACAAAATAATATTATAATTTTTGAGCTAACAATAAATTGTTGTTACAGAAAATTTTGAAGTTCAACTAAATTTTTGTCGATATAACAAAATGTTTGTTGATATAACAAAATTAATTGCTAAAGTGACAAAAACCGTAATTGTATTTACAAAATACGTTGTTAGCTCAAATTTAAACATAATTTTAATTGTATTGACAATCAAATTAATTGATATTTTTTTGTGTGTACCATTTTGTTAATTCGTAATATGTTTTTAACCTATTTCAAAACATATAAAAATAATTTTTCCTTCAAAAATATGAAAAAAGCGGGTTATAAAAAAATTGACTCAAATGAACCTCCTGTGCAGTTAAAATAAAGACATTTTTGGGAGAGCATTTTTGGAAGTTCTTTTAAAGTTGTGCCTTGAGAAGAACTTCCAATTTTTTTTTTTGCTGGGAAGTGATTCGACTTAGACTTAGGGTATCCTAACATGAAAGAAAATTTTGTGTGACTAAGATCAACTTGGTTTAAATAATTCTTAAAAAAAAATCGTCAAAATGAATGAAATCATCATTAAATTTGTTGACTTTTTGTATCTACAAAGCAAAAAAGCATTTGAAAATAGGATATGTTTTTCAATACTTTATTGTAAAGACTTTATTACTTGAAACGTAGCCAGTATTGGGAATTTTAACCCCAAATTGGGATATTTTTTTATGGATGGAGATAAAGATTTTGAGTTGGGATTTTGTGGGGAATATCCAAAAAATTTTGAGTTTTTGTGTGGGGATTTTTTTCCGAAATCTGTACAGTATAACACGAAACGGACGGATGAGAAACGGACATAGGATATTATTTTGGAAGCTCAAGCAGGGTTGCCAGTATTGAAGATTTTTCCCCAAATTGGGGATATTTTTTCGTGAATGGGGACGAAATTTTTGAGTTGGAAATTTGGTGATTTTTGTGGGGATTTTTTCGTGAAATCGGTTTAATATTTTTTTTAAACAAAATTCTATTTCTTTAGAAAATTTTGTCAAAATGTTATTTCTATATAGAACATTTTATTAAAATTTTGCCAACTTGTTTTTCTATATTTGTGGGGATTTCTTAAAATCGGTTTAATCTTTTTTAACAAAATTTTATTTCTTTAGGTAATTTTGCCAAAATTTTATTTCTCCAAAAAATTTTGTCAAAATTTTGTTTTTATAGAAAATTTTGTCAAAATTTTATTTCTATAGAAAATTTTTTCAAAATTTTATTTCTATAGAAAATTTTGCCAAAATGTTATTTCCCATTCTTTTTGTTTTGTTATTGTTGGTTTTGTTCTTTAAGAGTTGTTGTTGTTTTTATTGCAGCTTAAAACCATACATTGACTACACTACAAGTGTAGTTTAACCAACAGAGGAAAAGAATGTTTGTCAAATTTATTTGGGCAAAGCCCTATAGACTGCAAGATGGTTGGATGGACGCACGTTTCCGAATTACCACATTCCTCATCAGCATCCTCTACTTGCAGCAAAACTATCAACCAATTATCAGAATAAATTCAGGTAGCTCATTAAACCCAACAATGAACCACACTTGAACCTCCCGAAAAAAGGTTTTGTATGATAGCCGGCTTATGCCAAAATAATTTATTTCTCCAAAAAATTTTGCCAAAATTTTATTTCTCCAAAAAATGTTGTCAAAATTTTAATTTTATAGAAAATTTTGTCAAAATTTTATTTCTATAGAAAATTTTGTCAAAATTTTATATCTAAAGAAAATTTTGTCAAAATTGTGTTTCTTTAGAAAATTTTCTCAAAATTTTATTTCTATAGAAAATTTTGTCTAAATTTTATTTCTATAGAAAATTTTGTCAAAATTTTATTTCTATATAGAACATTTTATTAAAATTTTGCCAATTTGTTTTTCTATATTTGTGGAGATTTTTTGTGAAATCGGTTTAATCTTTTTTTAACAAAATTCTATTTCTATAGACAATTTTGCCAAAATTTTATTTCTCCAAAAAATTTTGTCAAAATTTTATTTTTATAGAAAATTTTGTCAAAATTTTATTTCTATAGAAAATTTTGCCAAAATTTTATTTTTCCAAAAAATTTTGTCAAAATTTTACTTTTTATAGAAAATTTTGTCAAAATTTTATTTCTATTGAACAATTTTGTCAAAATTTAATATCTATTGAACAATTTTGTCAAAATTTAATATCTATAGAAAATTTTGCCAATTTTTTCTATATAGACAATTTTGTCAAAATTTTATTTCTATATAGAACATTTTATTAAAATTTTACTTCCACAAAAAATTTTGGCAATTTGTTTTTCTATATAGAAATTTTTGTCAAAATTTTATTTCTATAGAAAATTTTGTCAAAATTTCATTTCTATAGAAAATTTTGTCAAAATTTTATATCTATAGAAAATTTTGACAAAATTTTATTTCTATAGAAAATTTTGTCAAAATTGTATTTCTTTAGAAAATTTTGTCAAAATTTTATTTCTATAGGATATTTTGCCAATTTTTTTTATATAGAAAATTTTGTCAAAATTGTATTTCTATATAGAACATTTTATTAAAATTTTACTTCTACAAACAATTTTGCCAATGTGTTTTTCTATATAGAAAATTTTGTAAAAATTTGTTTTTCTATATAGAAAGTTTTGTCAAAATTTGTTTTTCTATATAGAAAATTTTGTCAAAATTTTATTTCGATAGAAAATTTTGTCAACATTTTATTTCTATAGAAAATTTTGTCAAAATTTTATTTTTATACAGAAAACTATTTCTATATAGAACATTTATGAAGTACTTCTTTGTAAAATCTTTGGCAACGTGTCTACCACCCACTTTTACTACCATATCTCCAGCATTTGGAAGGCGATCACCAGTCTCTTGGTGTTGTGGTTCGAAATCTTTTATTTTTATAGAAAATTTTGTCAAAATTTTAATTCTTTAGAAAATGTTGTCAAAATTTCAATTCTATAGAAAATGTTGTCAATATTTTATTTCTATAGAAAATTTTGTTAATATTTTATTTCTATATAGAACATTAAAATTTTACTTCTACAAAAAATGTTGCCAATTTGTTGCCACTTTTACTACCATATCTCCAGCATTTGGAAGACGATAACCAGTCTCTTAGTGTTGTGGTTCGAAATGTTGATCTTATTGCAGCTTATTACTGATTTTCTACAGCAGAGCCTCTTTTCATATTTTTTTTATTTTTCAAAAAAAAAACCTTGTCAAAATTGTATCGGGGATTTTTGTAAGGAATTTAAATTTATATTGGGAATTTTTTGGAATGAAAACATCATAATTTAGGGACAAGAGCCAGAAAAATACTGGCAACACTGGGCCCAAAAGCTAATGTATGATTATGAAATCCATTCGTTAGGTCTCGCGCTTAAACGTTCCCCTCTCATCAGTGTTCATCACTGATTTCGACAATATATCTCATAAATAGAGAAATTATGAAGATAGTGTTGTTTTTCCAAATCGTGATCTTATGGCAATAAATTTTATATATAAATTTCTCTTCAAATTTTAAATTATTGTTGATATTCTACAGCAGAGCCTATTTCGTTATTTTGTTTTCCTAAAAACTTATCAAAAATTAGTGGGGATTTTTTGTAGGGAATTTTAATTCAAAGCTAGATATGTAAATATTGGCACCACTATCATCTTGTAATATTTAATTTGCTCAAGATATTGAAATAATACGCCTTTTATGTAATAATTTTTATTAAAATATAGCCCCATGTTTACGTCGATTATATTGATGTCAAAAAAGCAAAACACACTAATAAATATATCTATTTATTATTTGATTTTTTGTTTAGTGTATTCATCTCTTAACAATTTTTAATTAAAAAAAAAAAAACCTTATAAATTATTAGATTTTTTTAATTTTTGCATTGCTAATATTGACATAATTTTTTTAATTAATCATTTTTTTTTATTATAAATTATCTATTAGGGTCAATAACAACACAATATTATAATACAAACAAAAAGTATTTTTTTATATTCTCTAAAATTGTGACAAATGTGAAAAATCTTGATTGCTATTTAAGATAATCCCTTGTTTGATTTTCAGAGATATTTGATGATATTAAACACAATTAACAAGATGAAACAAGATAAGTATATATTTCAAAAGACAACAAACTCATATATCAACATTTTTTAATTAAAACATAAACAATTTTTGTTATTTTGTTGTAGTTTATAATCAACTTCATTAATCAAAAGAAGAGCTTGTAAAAAAAGAAATAAAATTAAATAAATCAATATGTACTTCTTCTACACACACAAAAAAGTTAGCCATTTAAATAGATAGACAAAAAAGTTGTTTTTTTTTTTAAAGCAATTAATAAATAAATTAATTGAATTTGACGACAAGCATTTAAAGGCAGCGAATAAAAACATTCGAGTAACATGGTTGTTTGTCAGAGAGATATTACCCTCACGACGGCTTTTGGTGGGTATAGTTGTGGTGCTAACAATGTGTGACATGATTTGAAAAAGAGCCGTGACGAATGTTTTACACCACCACCACCACCTAGCGCCTAACCCCCCTTCAAAGCAAAATCATCATCATCATCATCATCATCAACACTCACGTTCTCACTCTTAACATAGTCATTAGAGAAGGCTGAGATTCTCTGTTGCGTGCAAACAACCACACACACACACACAGCCACACACTCTCATACAAAGCTTGGCAAAAACTAAACTACTACGTGAGTTTGCAAACTATGCTACAAATTATGGAGCAACAAACAAAAACATTTACACTTTGGCTACTGAAAATGTATCCTGTGTTTTTGGCGAAACGTCACTGCTACATATACACAAACAACAACCTCACAATCACATTTAAGTTAGTAAAACTCTTAACGAACGAAAACATCATCCCAGCTAGGAAGGCTTACCTTTAATAAAATTATTGTGAGATGGCTGATGAGAGCAGAAAATCAGAAAGAGAGAGAGAGCGACTAAGTGAGTGTTGTTTGAAATTAAAGGAAAAACAAAAACCACATCATTTCGAAAACCGAGAAAAAAAAACATCTGCAAAACCAAGTGAGCAAATAACACGTTTCAAATAACACTAACAACACAACCATCAAAGAGGACCATATCAAACAATAACAGCTACACAGTGGTTAATAGTCAATAAAATTATGTACAACCATAGAAGAAATACTCACCGCTGGAAGCAAATTTTCGACCAAGGAAAATCCTTTTTGTATAAAGAATTTTCTTTAAGAGGAAATAAACGCAAATTTATGACAATCTTTCTTTTAGCGTCAAAAGAAATCTTCGCTTGTCTAAAATGTCATTCTTCTGAAAAAAAGCCTTTCTTTCACTGTAGAAACTAAAGAGGCTTATAAAGATATTTAATTTTTGGAACAGGGCAAATTATTTTCATTTAGCAAAATAGTTTTTATTTGAAGAACCTACGCCGGATGCGTTCGACGGAGAAACTCTCTCGGAATGCATTTAACCAGGCCTCTGACATTTTAAAAGGCTTGCAATATAACTATCCAAATATCTGTAAAACGAAAGTCTTCGCTTTGCTTCGCGTGGGATGACATTTGTTTCCTCATAAGGCTTCAGATGTCAAATCCGATGAAATTTACTCTACCAAGAGCTCAATTATAGACATATATGGACCACTATAATAAATTTTGTCAAAATTTTATTTTTACAGAAAAATTTGCCAAAATTATATTTCTATACAAAATTTTTTTCTGTAGAAAATTTAGTCAACATTTTATTTCTATAGAAAATTTTGTCGAAATTTTATTTCTATAAAAAATTGTCAAAATTTTATTTCTATAGAAAATTTTGTTAAAATTTTATTTCCATAGAAAATTTTGTCAAAATTTTATTTCCATAGAAAATTTTGTCAACATTTTATTTCCATAGAAAATTTTGTCAAATTTTATTTCTATAGAAATTGTTGATAAAATTTATTTCTATAGAAAATCTTCGCTTGTCAAAATTTATTTCTATAGAAAATCTTCGCTTGTCAAAAATTTATTTCTATAGAAAATTTTGGCAAAATTTTATTTGAATAGAAAATTTTCTCAAAAATTTTATTTCTATAGAAAATTGTGTCAAAATTTTATTTCTAAAGAAAATTGTGTAAAAATTTAATTTATCAAAAATTTAACTTTATCAATTGCCAATTTTGTCAAAAAATTATATATCTATAGAAAATGTTGTCAAAATTTAATTTCTGTAGAAAATTTAGTCAAAATTTTATTTCTATAGAAAATTTTGTCGAAATTTTATTTCTATAAAAACTTTCGCAAAATTTTATTTCTATAGAAATAGGAAATTTTATCTCTATAGAAAATTTAGTTAAAATTTTATTTTCATAGAAAATTTTGTCCAAATTTTATTTCAATAGAAATTTTTGTCAAATTTGTAGAAAGTTTTGATAAAATTTATTTCTATAGAAAATCTTCGCTTATCAAAATTTAACTTCTGTAGAAAATTTTGTCAAAATTTAATTTCTATATAAAATTTTGTCAAAATTTAATTTCTGTAGAAAATTTTGTCAAAATTTTATTTCTATAGAAAATTTTGTCAACATTCTATTTCTATAGAAAATGTTCTCAAAATTTTATTTCTATAGCAAATTGTGTGAAAATTTTATTTCTATAGAAAATTGTGTAAAAACTTAATTTAACAAAAATTAAACTTTATCAATTGAAAATTTTGTCAAAAATGTATTTCTGTAAAAAATTTAGTCAAAATTTTATTTCTATAGAAACTTTTGTCGAAATTTTTTTTCTATAAAAACGTTGCCAAAATTTTATTTTTATAGAAATATTTCCATAGAAAATTTTGTCAAAATTTTATTTCAATAGAAATTTTTGTCAAATCTATAAAAATTTTTGATAAAATGTATTTCTATAGAAAATCTTCGCTTGTCAAAATTTAATTTCTGTAGAAAATTTTGTCAAAATTTCATTTCTATTGGAAATTTTGCACAATTTTTTCCATAGCAAATTTAGTCCATATTTTATTTCTATAGAAAATTTTGTCAAAACTTTATATCTATAGAAATTTTGTCAATATTGTATTTCTATAGAAATAGCAAATTTATTTTCATAGAAAATTTTGTTAAAAATTTATTTTCATAGAAAATTTTGTCAAAATTTTATTTCTATAGAAAATTTTGTTAAAATTTTATTTCTATAGAAAATTTGGTCAAAAATCTATTTCTATAGAAAATTTTGTCAAAATTTTATTTCTATACAAAATTTTGTGAAAATTTTATTCTTATAGAGATTTTTGTTAATATTTTATTTTTTTCTCAAAATGCTTGTCTATAGACAATTATCCCAAAATTTTATTTCTATAGAAAATTTTGTCAAATATTTTTATACCATCCACCATAGGATGGGAGGTATATTAACTTTGTCATTCCGTTTGTAACACATCGATATATTGGTCTAAGACCCCATAAAGTACATACATTCCGGGTCGTGGTGAAATTCTTAGTCGATCTGAGCATGTCAGTCCGTCCGTCTGTTGAAATCACGCTAACTTCTAAACGGAACAAGCTATGGACTTGAATCTTGGCACAAGTAGTTGTTATTGATGTAGGTCGGATGGTATTGCAAATAGGCCATATCGGTCCACTTTTACGTATAGCCCCCATATAAACCGACGCTCAGATTTGGCTTGTGGAGCCTCTAAGAGAAGAAAATTTCATCCGATCCGGCTGAAATTTAGTACATGGTGTTAGTATATGGTCCTTAACAAACATGCAAAAATTGGTCCACATCGGTCCATAAACCCATCCCCAGATTTGACTTCCGGAGCCTCGTGGAAGAGCAAAATTCAACCGATTCGGTTGAAATTTTGAAGGCCTCTTTTAAAGCAAAGCGTCTTACAAACTATACGTTTATCCGGACGGAATGTCTGTGTTTTTAAAGAATCTTACAGTGTGTCCAATCGATACGACAATTCCTTGATGACTAAATAATCGGTAAATGTGTTATCGATCCCATAAACTTGCAGCAGTATCGATTATCCCTTCGGACTTAACTTATTATGTGGCCAATGTATGGGATATGTTCGACACGACCACTGTTGTCCGGATAAACTTATAGGCGCGTGAGGGTAATATCACTCTGCAAGGCGCATTAGAAAGATGCAAAAAGACAACAAATTTCAAAATACTTTCAATAATTCTGAAGAGTTTTTCATATTACTCAAGTCAAGTTGACCTTAGTCAAATAAAATTTTCTTTTATGTAAAGATACCCATTTTTACATCAAATCACTTAAATATAAGGACAAAACGACTTCATCGAAAAGCTTATCAACTTTTGGATAGGAATAACAATCTTTATACCAGAGAAATTCGTCTTCTGTTCTAAGAAAACTTTGCGTACGTATCCCAGCAAAAAAAAAAATCTTATGTACCCTCCACCATGGATTGCGTAGAAACTTCTACGAAAGGCAATTATATACAATCGAATTACTTGGGTTGTGGTATCTTAAATCGTTTTCTAAATTTTGAGTTAATCCACACGTGGTATATATTAGGCAAAAAGGTATGTAAGTCTGTCTACAAATAATAACGAATCGATATGGACTTTTGCACGGTACGTAGGGAGCCAGAATTGAAATATGGGGGTCGCTTATATGGGGGCTATATACAATTATGAACTTGATATGGACCAATTTTTGTGTGATTGGGGATCGATTTATCTGAGGGCTATATATAACTATAGACCGATATCGACCTAGCTAGGCATGGTTGGTTGTTAACGGCCATATACTAGCACAATGTACCAAATTTCAACTGACTCGGAGGAAATTTACTCCTTCAAGGGGCTCCAAAACCAAATCTCGGGATCGGTTTATATGGGTGCTATATATAATTATGGACTGGTATGAACCAATTCCTGCATGGTGTATATACTAACATCATGTACCAAATTTCAACCGAATCGGATGAATTTTGCTCTTCCAAGGGGCTCAGGAGGTCAAATATGGGGATCGGTTTATATGGGGGCTTTATGTAATTATGGACCGATTTCGACCAATTTTTGCATAGGAGTTTGAGGCCATATATTAACACCACGTACCAAATATCAACTGAATCAGATGAATTTTGGTCTTCCAAGAGGCTCCTGAGGTCAAATCTGGCGATCGGTTTATATGGGGGCTATATATAATTATTGACCGATGTAGACCAATTTTTGCATAGTTGTTAGAGACCATATACTAACATCATGTACAAAATTTCAACCGGATCGGATGAAATTTTCTTCTCTTAGAGGCTCCGCAAGTCAAATCTGGGGATCAGTTTATATGGGGGCTATATATAATTATGAACCGATGTGGACCAATTTTTGCATGGTTGTTAGAGACCATATACCAACATCATGTACCAAATTTCAGGCGGATCGGATGAAATTTGTTTCTCTGTGAGGCTCCGCAACCCAAATCTGGGGATCGGTTTATATGGGCGCTATATATAATTATGGACCGATGTGGACAAATTTTTGCACGGTTGTTAGAGACCATATACCAATACCATGTACCAAATTTCAGCCGGATCGGATGCAATTTGCTTCTATTTGAGGCTTCACAAGCCGAATCTGGAGATCGGTTTATGTGGGGTCTATATATAATTATGGACCGATGTGGACCGATTTTTGCATAGTTGTTAGAGACCATATACCAACATCATGTACCAAATTTCAGATGGATTGGATGAAATTTGCTTCTCTTTGAGGCTCCGCAAGCCAAATCTGGGGATCGGTTTATATGGGGGCTATATATAATTATGGACCGATGTGGACCAATTTTTGCATGATTGTTAGAGACCATATACCAACACCATGTACCAAATTTCGGCCGGATCGGATGAAATATGCTTCTCTTATAGGCTCCACAAGCCAAATCTGGGGATCGGTTTATATAGGGGGTCTATATATAATTAAGGACCGATATGAACCAATTTTTGCATGGTTGTTAGAGACCATATACCAACATCATGTACCAAATTTCAGCCGGATCGGATGAAATTTTCTTCTGTTTGAGGCTCCGCAAGCCAAATCTGACGGACATGCGGACATGCTTAGATCGACTCAGAATTTCACCACGACCCAGAATATATATACTTTATGGGGTCTTAGAGCAATATTTCGATGTGTTACAAACGGAATGACAAAGTTAATATACCCCCATCCTATGATGGAGGGTATAAAAAAAACATCTTTGGGTGGACATTTTTGGAAGTGTTTTTAAAGTTGCGCCTTTAGAACAACTTCCAAGTTTTTTTGCTGAAATTTTAAGGACATGAAATCTTTGGCCTCATGCCAAAATATTTTTTTTGCAGTGTTCAGATAAGTTTGATAACCTTGGTCGTTTTTTCCAAAATAAAATCATGGATTCTAACCACTGTATAATATGCTTGTCTATCTATACACAAGCGATAACCACATTAAAGCCCAAATACCAGTTGTTTTCATTAAAACAACACCCAACAGGAAAAACAATGCTACTAGACCAAAAAACTTAAAACAACAAAACACAAAAATAATCACACACTCTCTTCAAAACAAAAATGGGAAAATGGATGCCTGGTTAAGAAAACCGGAGAGCATTGAATGGGAGAGAGTAAGTAAGGAAAATTACCACTTTTTTCTTGCTGGATGTGTGTGTGTGTGTGCGTGTGTTTATGGACATTTCTAACGGTAGCGAATAAGAATTCATAAGGCCACTCAATACTCTGTGAGTATGCAATCACATAGTCAAACAACAATAGAGTAAAGAGAAGATAAGTTCCACTTCTATGATTGGTCCGTAACACACCTCTAAGGTGGAAAAGAGAAAGCCTATGTTGTTTCATGGGAATGACAAAGACCCTAATAGTTTTGTGGAAACTCTCCACACAAGGTGGTGTTTTCAAGCTTAAAATTCTCATTGCAGGCTGAGTGAGTGTGTGAGTGTGTTTTTTTTGTATGACCGAGCCAGCCACCACCACCACTGCTGAAATCAATGGGAATACCAGATGTGTGTTAGTCTACAAAAATCATTGCACGTAAGCGGATGTCGTTAGCACGTCAGTCAATAAGGCAACACGCGCGCAATACACACAACACAAAAAAACCAAAGGAGATTGCGTAAAACGATTTAATTGATTGATAATAATAAAAATTATAAATAACTAAATAAGGAAAATATTTTTTGTTAATTTTAATATTAAAGTGATTTAGAAAAAAAATGATTAGAATTTTTGTTGGCGAAAGAAATATGATATAGAAGAAAAAAAAATTATTGCCCAAAAAAAAAAAACAAAACCTACCAAAAGCAAAGCAAAAAAAAATACCAAAGCTTAAAAAAGCTTTGAAAATATTGACCGACGCGTGTGTCACTCACTGTTTATAATTCGTCTCTATAAGCGTGTGTGTGTGCGTGTGTGGCTAGGAAACCATGGTTAAAATCGATGATCCATGTAGTGTTGTTGAAAGAGTTTCTGAACATCATCATCATCATCTGCTGCACCACAATCTTAATGATCATCTTCACCATCAACAGCAACAACTACAACATCAGTTGCCGGGTCAAGCTAATCATCATCAAAATCTCACGAATACCGGGCAGCCTTCAATAGCCTCACCGCCTATACAGCAGCATCCTAATCCATCCTCCCCGCCACCACCATCACCAACAACGAATCACATTACCGGGCCCCACCATAATCACCTACAACAGTTGCATCAACAAGCTCTGATTGATACTCACAATCAGCTGCAGCAATTCTATAAAATGGCCCGAACACCCCATTTGAAGTCAAGTTTTAGTATAAATTCCATATTACCCGAAACGGTGGAGGATAGCAATCATTCGAATAAAGAATCGAATAATGCGGATCATTTAAGGAGCCCTCCCTTTACTAATCTCTGTGATGAAGGTGATGTCCCCGATGGAGATTCAGATCTTGATGTCACCAGTATGTCTCCACCACCACCCACCGACGGCAGTGAGCTTAGTATACACAGTAATGATGGTCTTGCTCATCATCACCATCATCATCATCCTCATGGGCTTAATACCAGTGGTTCCCACCACCATCATGGGGATCATCCCCAAGATGAGGAAAGTGATCTTGAGGAAGGCCTTGAGCCAGATGTTGAGGATGAAGAAGGCGAAGAAGTTGATGCCGAAGTCACCGAGGGTGAGGGCGATAACGAAAGTAAAGAGGGTGGTGATGGTGAGAAACCTGTCACCGATAAGAAAGGCAATGAGAAGCCTCCCTATAGCTACAATGCCCTCATCATGATGGCCATACGCCAGAGCCCCGAAAAACGTTTGACCTTGAATGGCATTTACGAATATATCATGACCAATTTCCCCTATTACCGCGACAATAAACAAGGCTGGCAGAATTCCATACGCCACAATCTAAGTCTCAATAAGTGTTTTGTTAAAGTTCCTCGCCACTATGATGATCCAGGGAAGGGCAACTATTGGATGCTTGATCCGTCGGCAGATGATGTCTTCATTGGTGGCTCTACGGGTAAATTGAGAAGACGCACTACGGCCGCTTCACGCTCTAGGTTGGCCGCTTTTAAACGTTCCTTAATAGGGCCCATGTTCACGGGTCTGGGGTATCCGCCTCAATTCAATCAGTTCCTTTATCCCCCTCAAGCGGCCGCTACTGCGGCGGCTGCTGCAAATCCCAGCCTCTTGGCTAGCATGTATGGTAGATATAATCCTTTTGTGCCAAAGAATCCTGCCTTACCTCCTTCGCCCTTTGCCGCCCGGGTAAGTCCTGCCATGGCTGCAGCGGCGAATTATAGTAATATGGAGCGTCTACTGTCGGCGGCTATGCCACCACAAGCCCATCCTGCTGCCTCTTTACCCACCTCGGATCTCTATCAACGCCTGCAGTATCAGCAATTGTTGCAACAACATGCCGCAGCGGCGGCTATAGCCGCCCATCAAACGCTATCGCAACAAAGGCATCAGCAGCAACAACAACAACATCAACAGCAGCAGCAACAACAACAACTGTCCTCATTACATCATTTGGCTAGTCCACCTGGTCATCCTGCGGCCGGTTTGCATCAACCTCTACAAGTCCTTACCCATTTGGGTCAACCTGCCTCACCGTCCCATTCAATATCGCCCAGTGCTGCAGCCGCCTCATCACCTCCCACCGGTCCCATACTCAAGCCGGTAACAGTGGTCTCACGAAATAGCTGAGTTTTTGTAAGTTTCCCTAATTTAAGGTGTTGTCGTTTTACTCTTAAGTTGGTCATCATCACCACCATGAGTTTTCAATGCAAAATTTGAGAGTCTAGTCGGTATAGCCGGCCTGTGAAATGTTTGCGCTATCAACTTGATGGAGCCATGAGATGGGGCAAAAGTAGAGTAGAGGAGTAGAAAAAGTGTAGGTTTCATAGAATGCAACTGAACATTTCTGGGTCAAAGATAAAGGCAAAGCCCCATATGCTTCAGAAGTCTGGGATTGTCTCCCCGTCAAAAGAGTAATAATTTTGTCAAGGGATAATGAAAATGCCAAAAGGGCCGAAAGCTATAGAAAATTCCATCATGACTGTGGTATTCAAATTTTTGTCATACTGAATCTTTATGTTTCTAGATCTGAATAAGACATAACTGAAGCCGGAAATCGTTTGAAATTAAAGGACTCTTGTTTGGGGTTATTTTGCAAAAAATCTAAAAGAGAAAAAATATTTTCTCTAGGTTCCATGTTCATATACACCACCAAAAACTCAAAATTAGAACTTGGAAAAAGTGTTCGAATACAATTATATTTTTTATCAAATTTTGCCAAATTTTGGATGGAAAACTTCTAGTGCAATGATTGCGTTATATTTTGTCTTTTGAAATTTATTAATTCAAAGAAATAACCGTGAAAATTTTCGGCGAGGGAATCAAACGTCATAGCCACCTTTAGAAAGGATTTTTTTTGACAAATCATGATTTCATTTGTCTTTGTCTAATTTTCCTTAAATAAATAGAAAATAGAACAATTTGAGCCAATCGGTGGTAGACTTACCATAACTTTTTGATGCACTTTCACTCAAAATATTTTTTCAAAAATATTCTTTTTAACTTTTCTATGGTATTCAAATTCAAAATGTGAAAAAGTAAATAAAAATTAAAAAAAAAAAAATTTTTAATTAAAAACTAAAAAATAAATAAAAAGCTCTTTTGGGGTTACAGATATTTTTTCCGATATTAGACTGCTAGACATGTCTTCAAGAAGAACATAATTCCTTCGCTTTAAACATAAATTTTAAGACAATGAACTTCAATTTTATTGATATAGTTTCGTTATGAAAAACACAAAGAGTAGGTATCACGAATGCCACAGCTGATAGAATTGTACCAATATAGTAGATTTTTTTACTGGTTGGTATTCTTGATGTTTTGGAAGATTTTGCAAAATATACCCTTTTAAACTAAGGGGTATTTCACAAAATGTTGACAAAATGTTCCATAGAATTAAAATTAAAAAAAATCTTTAGAAATAAAATTTTGTCAGTGTTTAGCAGAAACAATTTTTTTTTTAAATTTCGATAGAAATAAAATGTTGGCAATATTTTCTATAGAAATAAAATTTTAACAAAATTATCTATGGAAATTAAATTTTAACAAAAATTTTCTATAGAAATAAAATGTTTACAAAATTTTCTATAGAAAAAAAATTTTAACAATATTTTCTTTAGAAATAAAATTTTGCCAAAGTGTTTGATAGTTTTTTTTTTTTTTAATTTCAATAGAAATAAAATGTTGACAAAATTTTCTATATAAATAAAATTTTAACAAAATTATCTATGGAAATTAAATTTTAACAAAGATTTTCTATAGAAATAAACTTTTGACAAAATTTTCTATATAAAATTAAAATTTGGCAAAATTTCTATAGATATAAAATTTTGACAAAATTTTCTATAGAAATAAAATTTTGACAAAATTTCTATCGAATGAAAATTTTGACAAAATTTCTATCGAAATAAAATTTTGACAAGATTTTTTTAGAAATAAAATAAAAATACAATTTTGACAAAATTGTTTTAGAAATAAAATTTTGCCAAAGTGTTAAATAGATTTTTTTTTTTAAATTTCAATAGAAATAAAATGTTGATAAAATTTTCTATAGAAATAACATTTTAACAAAATTATCTATGGAAATTAAATTTTAACAAAGATTTTCTATAGAAATAAAATGTTTACAAAATTTTCTATAGAAAAAAATTAACAAAATTTTCTTTGAAAATAAAATTTTGCCAAAGTGTTAAATAGATTTTTTTTTAGATTTCAATAGAAATAAAATGTTGGCAAAATTTTCTATAGAAATAAAATTTAACAAAATTATCTATGGAAATTAAATTTTAACAAAAATTTTCTATAGAAATAAAATTTTGACAAAGTGTTTAATAGATTTTTTTTTTAAATTTCAATAGAAATAAAATGTTGACAATATTTTCTATAGAAATAAAATTTTAACAAAATTATTTATGGAAATTAAATTTTAACAAAAATTTTCTATAGAAATACAATTTTAACAAAATTTTCTATAGAAATAAAATGTTGACAAAATTTTGTATACAAAATTAAAGTTTGGCAAAATTTCTGTAGATATAAAATTTTGAAAAAATTTCTATAGAAATAAACTTTTGACATAATTTTTTATAGAAATAAAATTTTGACAAAATTTCTATGGAAATAAAATTTTGACAAAATTTCTGTAGACATAAAACTTTGACAAAATTTTCTATAGAAATAAAATTTTGAAAAGAATTTTTTTATAGAAATAAAATTTGGACAAAATATTCTACAGAAATAAAATTTTGACAAAATTTCTATGTAAATAAAATTTTGACAAAATTTTTTTAGAAATAAAGTTTGACAACATTTTCTATAGAAACAAAATTTTTATATAGAAATATAGAAAAAAATTTTGACAATGTATTCAATAGAAATATAATTTTGACAAAATTTTCTATAGGTATACAATTTTGGCAAAATTTTCTATTGAATTAAAATTTTGACAGAATTTTCTATACAAAATTAAAGTTTGACAAAATTTCTGTAGATATAAAATTTTGACAAAATTTTCTATAGAAATAAAATGTTGACAAAATTTTTTATAGAAATAAAATTTGTACAAAATTTGCTATAGAAATAATTTTTTGACAAAATTTCTATGGAAATAAAAGTTTGACAATTTTTTTTTTAGAAATAAAATTTTGATAAAATTTTTTTAGGAATAAAATTTTGACAAAATTTTTTTAGAAATAAAGTTTGACAACATTTTCTATAGAAACACATTTTTTATATAGAAATATATAAAAAATTTTGACAATGTATTCAATAGAAATATAATTTTGACAAAATTTTCTATAGGAATAAAATTTTGACAAAATTTTCTATAGAAATAAAATTCTGGCAAAATTTTATATAGAAACAAAAATTTGACAAAATTTTCTATAGAAATAAAATTGTGATAAGACAATAGAAATAAAATTTTGACCAAATTTTATATTGAAATAAAATTGTGACAAAATTTTCTATACAAATAAAATTTGACAAAATTTCCAATAGTGGCAAACGTGGCGACAAGCCCATGTTGAATACATCGCATCTGCGTCAATGTGGCACAACTTCCATACACGGTATGGAAATAAAAGTTTTAACAAAATTTTCTATAGAAATAAGTTTTGACAAAATTTTCTATAGAAATAAAATTCTGGTAAAATTTTCTATAGAAATAAAAATTTTACAAAATTTTCGATAGAAATAAAATTGTGATAAGACAAAGAAATAAAATTTTGACAAAATTTTATATTGAAATAAAATTGAAATAAAGTTTGACAACAATTTCTATAGAAACAATGTATTCAATAGAAATATAATTTTGACAAAATTTTCTATACGAATAAAATTTTGGCAAAATTTTCTATTGAATCAAAATTTTGACAGAATTTTCTATAGAACTAAAATTTTGCAAAATTTTCTATAGAAATAAAATTTTGGCAAAATTTTCTATAGAAATAAAAATTTGACAAAATTTTCTATAGAAATAAAATTGTGATAAGACAATAGAAATAAAATTTTGAAAAAATTTTATATTGAAATAAAATTGTAACAAAATTTTTTATACAAATAAAATTTTGACAAAATTGTCTATAGTGGCAACCGTGGCGACAAGCCCATGTTGAATACATCGCATCTGCGTCAGTTTGGCACCACTTCCATGCACGGTATGGAAATAAAATGTTGACAAAATTTTTTTAGAAATAAAATTTTGATACAATTTTTTTAGAAATAAAATTTTGACTAATTTTTTTTAGAAATAAAGTTTGACAACATTTTCTATAGAAACAAATTTTTTATATAGAAATATAGAAACAAATTTTGACAATGTATTCAATAGAAATATAATTTTGACAAAATTTTCTATAGGAATAAAATTTTGACAAAATTTTCTATTGAATTAAAATTTTGACAGAATTTTCTATAGTACTAAAATTTTGCAAAATTTTTTATAAAAATAAAAGTTTTAACAAAATTTTCTATAAAAATAAATGTTGACAAAATTTTCTATAGAAATAAAATTCTGGCAAAATTTTCTATAGAAATAAAATTGTGATAAGACGATAGAAATAAAATTTTAATAAAATTTTATATTGAAATAAAATTGTGACAAAATTTTCTATACAAATAAAATTTTGACAAACCGTGGCGACAAGCCCATGTTGAATACATCGCTTCTGTGGCGACAAGCCCACGTTGAATACATCGCTTCTGCGTCGATTTGGCACCACTTCCATACACGGTATGGAAATAAAATTTTGACAAAATTTTTTTAGAAAAAAAATTTCGATAAAATTTTTTTGGAAATAAAATTTTGACAAAATTTTTTTAGAAATAAAGTTTGACAACATTTTCTATAGAAACAAAATTTTTATATAGAAATATAGAAACAAATTTTGACAATGTATTCAATAGAAATATAATTTTGACAAAATGTTCTATAGGAATAAAATTTTCTATTGAATTAAAATTTTGACAGAATTTTCTATAGAACTAAAATTTTGCAAAATTTTCTATAAAAATAAAAGTTTTGACAAAATTTTCTATAGAAATAAAATTCTGGCAAAATTTTCTATAGAAATAAAAATTTGACAAAATTTTCTATAGAAATAAAATCGTGATAAGACAATAGAAATAAAATTGTGACAAAATTTTATATTGCAATAAAATTGTGGCAACATTTTCTAATCAAATAAAATTTTGACAAAATTTCCTATAAAGACAACCGTGGCGACAAGCCCATGTTGAATACATCGCTTCTGCGTCAATTTGGCACCACTTCCATACACGGTTGCTACATTTGGTAAAATTTTACCAAATATGGTAGATTTTTTAGTGTTTGGTAGATTGATAGAATTCTTGATGTTTTGGAAATTTTGCAAAATCTTACTCTCCAACTAAGAGGTACTTCTCTATATAGAAATACAATTTTGACAAAATTTCCTATAGAAACATCAAATTTGACAAAATTTCCTATAGAAATAATATTTTGACAAAATTTTATATAGAAATACAATTTTGACAAAATTTTATATAGAATAAATAATAAATCATATAGACTTTATACACACCGAAAAAAGTGAACTGTTTTATAGGAAGAATGAACTACCACGCAAGAAAATTGAACTAAATTTTACTCCAGATTTTCATATTTCCACAAAGCGTTGTTAAAACGAGGAAATTTTAATGACCCTTTGTACTTTTTAACTGCAGTTCACGAAATTACATCATCTCATAGAAGAAAAAATTAACTAAAATTAAAGAAGAAAATCATTGGCGCCAAATCATGACCATTTTAATCATACAGTAGTTCATTCTTACTATTTGTGGGAATTGTACGAAAATTTTCATTTGTTTTAGTTCATATTGAACTTATGTGTACGATCATGGAACTTTATACTCACATTTAGTTCATAAAATTTTTGAGACATACTTAAAAAAAGTAAGATTTCATTAAGTTGTGGAAAATTTCGATAAAAATAATAAAATTTAACTACAAGCAAATAATTTTTTGCCAATAAAAATAAGTTAAATTTAGCGTTAGTTTAACTACGAACATTTTTTTCTGTGTAGAAATAAAAGTGTTGACAAAATTTTCTACAGAAATAAAAGTTTTTAAAAATTGTTAACAAAATTTCATATAGAAATAAAATTATGATTATCCCATTAAACTCAAAGAAAATTGGTTTGTTCAAAACACCAAAACTGTTATCCTGGGACCATACATTTAACCTGGAATTTTTGAAAATTTTGCAACATAAACAGGGGCAAAAATATTTTTCCGCCATTTTTCATTTATTTATCGTATAAAATAAACAAAGATGAGTAAATATTTTTATATTTTAACCTTCAATATTTTTGTATAACAACCACTGTTGATTTCCGCAGATCTCATAAGCAGCTTATCACCCATAACGAAAACAAAGAAGCTTTGCAAACATCAGTTTGTCAAATAATGGCGAATGGAATAATAGAATTATTTAAATTAAAATAAAAAAAATAGCGGTTGACTAAACCTAAATTCAATCGAAATATTGATTTGAAAGAAAAAGCACAGACAGAGTTTTATTTAGACTTCATTCACTATGTTGATACATATTTTGATTCTTATCGTATATTGTTTTTAGTAAACAAAACCAAATTCCTTTTGCAAAAATAAAAATTATGGTGATACGAAATAAAAAAGAAACAGAAAGTCAATCGCCTTTGTTGTGACAACGCACAGTGTGAAAGAGATTGCCATATTTGGTATGAAGGTTTGATCTGCCACTGTTGCGAGTGATTTAAATTTGGTTTTTTTTTTGTAGAAAAATAAATTTAAATCAGGCAATGGTAATTTTTTAACTCCCACATTGAAGTTGTTTTTTTGGTTTGTTTAAAAATCAAGTTTAAAACATTTTAAATATCTCTAATAATGTCTCCATAATGTGAACTAAAGGCGCCGGAGATTTTGTTTCTTTATAATTAAAAGGTGTTTTAAAAGTGTTTTTTTTTTTAAATAAATATGTGGGAAGTAGATTTGTAAATACAAAAAAAAAATAAAATAAAATAAAATAAAAACCAAATCAAAATATTGCACTTTGTTTTTAAACACCTATGCCCACATTAACCTACAAATACATGTACGAATATCGTTTGAAATTTTTTTTCACTTCGAAAAATTTAGTTTGAATGACAAAAATTATGATTTTTTACAGAAATATTTAGAATGTCAATGTTTTTAGAGATATTGGAAATGACATTAATTGATTTTTTTAAGCAAATAAAAAAGACCAAAGATGTCATAAATACGCGTTTATATGCTCTTAACTCTGGAAAGTCATCCTTATTTTTTATACCCTCCATCATAGGATGGGGGTATATGAACTTTGTCATTCCGTTTGTAACACATCGAAATATTGCTCTAAGACCCCATAAAGTATATATATTCTGGGTCGTGGTGAAATTCTGAGTCGATCTAAGCATGTCCGTCCGTCCGTCCGTCCGTCCGTCTGTTGAAATCACGCTAACTTCCGAACGAAACAAGCTATCGACTTGAAACTTGGCGCAAGTAGTTGTTATCGATGTAGATCGGATGGTATTGAAAATGGGCCATATCGTTCCACTTTTACGTATAGCCCCCATATAAAGGGACCCTCAGATTTGGCTTGTGGAGCCTCTAACAGAAGCATATTTCATCCGATCCGGCTGAAATTTGGTATATGGTGTTAGTATATGGTCTCTAACAACCGTGCAAAAATTGGTTCACATCGGTCCATAATTATATATAGCCCCCATATAAACCGATCCCCAGATTTGGCTTGCGGAGCCTCAAAGAGAAGAAAATTTCATCCGATCCGGCTGAAATTTGGTACATGATGTTGGTATATGGTCTCTAACAACCATGCAAAAATTGGTCCATATCGATCCTTAATTATATATAGCCCCCACATAAACCGATCGCCAGATTTGGCTTGTGGAGCCTCTAAGAGAAGCATATTTCATCCGATCCGGCTGAAATTTGGTACATGGTGTTGGTATATGGTCTCTCACAATCTTGCAAAAATTGGTCCACATCGGTCCATAATTATATATAGACCCCATATAAACCGATCTCCAGATTTGGCTTGCGAAGCCCCAAAGAGAAGCAAATTGCATCCGATCCGGCTGAAATTTGGTACATGGTATTGGAATATGGTCTCTAACAACCGTGCAAAAATTGGTCCACATCCATATAAACCGATCCCCAGATTAGGGTTGCGGAGCCTCAAAGAGAAGCAAATTTCATCCGATCCGCCTGAAATTTGGTACATGATATTGGTATATGGTCTCTAACAACCATGCAAAAATTGGTCCACATCGGTTCATAATTATATATAGCCCCCATATAAACCGATCCCCAGATTTGGTTTGCGAAGTCTCCAAGAGAAGCAAATTTTATCCAATCCGGTTGTAATTTGGAACATGGTGTTAGTATATGATCTTTAACAACCATGCCAGAATTGGTCCATATCGGTCCATAATTATATATAGCCCCCATATAAAACGTTCTCCAGATTTGACCTCTGGAGCCTCTTGGAGGAGCAAAAGTCATCCGATCCGGTTCAAATTAGGAACGTGGTGTTAGTATATGGTCGCTAACAACCATACCAAAATTGGTCCAATCACACAAAAATTGGTCCATATCGGTTCATAATCATGGTTGCCACTCGAGCCAAAAATAATCTACCAAGATTTTATTTCTATAGAAAATTTTGTTAAAATTTTATTTCTGTAGAAATTTTTGTCAAAATTTTCTTTCTATAGAAAATTTTGTCAAAATTTTTATTTCTATAGAAAATTTTGTGAAAATTTTATTTCTATAGAAAATTTTGTGAAAATTTTATTTCTATAGAAAATTTTGTTAAAATTTTATTTCTGTAGAAAATTTTGTCAAAATCTTATGTCTACTTTGTCAAACTGAATTATATACGTATTGGATCGATCTTTTTTGATTTAATATATACCACGTATGGACTTACATACAGTTTAGAAGATGGTGTTAGGAGGTTTTAAGATACCTTGCCATCGGCAAGCGTTAACGCAACTTAAGTAATTCGATTCTGGATGGCAGTGTTTAGAAGACATTTCTACGCAATCCATGATGGAGCGTACATAAGCTTCGGCCTGGCCGAACTTACGGCCGTATATACTTGTTGTACACTAAAGTCTTCCTTCGTCATTTTTGACTACGGCCTATTTAAAGGTGCTTTAAATTGAGCAAAAAATATAACCAAAACTTAATTTAATTTTTTATTCAATTCATGAAACCTTTGAATTAGAATAACTCAAATTTGTCTTTTTCCAATTGACCACATTACATATTAGATTGAAAATAGAATTAGGCGTCGTCATTTTGACGAAGGATAATTGTCTACACTGAAAAAAAAGCATGCCCGGTTCCAAAGATTTTGTCTTTACTTTAACAATTTTGGTATTGATTCCGAGCCAAAGAGCGGAGAATACAAAAAAGGATACTTTTAAGACACAATTCTCTTTTAAATTTGGGTTTTGTGTTCTTGCTACTAGGAAGCAAATTTTAATTTTTCGTTTTTTCAGCTTTTTTCATCATATCCTATCAAAGTCCTTTAAAAACGAGTTAACGACAACTTTATTTTCCAAATTCAGGCTCGACTTCCAGTAGAAATTATGATATATTTCAAGTAAAAAACGTCTTTAAAATAAAGTGTTGAAAAACATGTCCTATTTTTGATCGTCTTTTTGCTTTGTAGTCAAGATGCAAAAAGACAACAAATTTATAATTTATTTATTATTCATTACATTTACAGAGTTTTTCTGTATTATTAAAGTCAAGTTTACCTTAGTCCAAAATTTTTTTTCTTTCATTTTATGATACCCCTTTTTTAGCCAAATCACTTAATTATAAAGACAATAGGACTTCATTGAAAAGTTCATCGACTTTTGGACAAGGCAAAAAAATCTTTATATTAGAGAAATGCGTCTTCTATGCTAAACAAAATTTGCATTCGTATTTTAAGGACATGAAATCTTTGACCCCACGACAATATTTTTTCAGTGTACCTAGCAAAAAAGCATCGCCAAAAAGTAATGAAAATGTTCTTTTCGGATATGGAAGCACGGTTGCCACTCGTGTCATAAATAATATACCAAAATTTTAAGAACATTTACCAAAAATCTATCAACATTACAAAAAAAATTGTTAAGTTTGTCAAAACTTTTATAGAAATAAAATTTTACAAAATTTTGTTTCTATCGGCAGTTTTATCAAATTTTTATTTCTATAGAAAATTTTGTCAAAATTTTAGTTCTATAGAAAATTTTGTCAAATTTTTATTTCTATAGAAAATTTTGTCAACATTTTATTTCTATAGAACATTTTGTCAAAACTTTTATATTTGTAGAAAATTTTGCCGAAATTAGTTTTCTTTAGGAAATTTGATCATAATTTTATCTCTATTGAAAATTTTGTCAACATTTTATTTCTATAGAAAATTTTGCGTTTTTTTTTTTCATTGAAAATATTGTCAAAAATTCATTTCTATAGGAAATTTTGTCAAAATTTTATTTCTATAGGAAATTTTGTCAAAATTTTATTTCTATAGAGAATTTTGTCAAAATTTTAATTCTATAGAAAATTTTGTCAACATTTTATTTCTGTAGAAAATTTTGTCAAAATTTTGTTTCTGTAGAAAATTTTGTTAAAAAGTTTATTCCCATAGAAAATTTTGTTAAAAAGTTTATTCCCATAGAATATTTTGTCAAAATTTTATTTCTGTAGAAAATTTTGTCAAAATTTTATTTCTGTAGCAAATTTTGTCAAAACTTTTATATCTGTAGAGGATTTTGTCGAAATTTGTTTTCTATAGAAAATTTGAACATAATTTTATTTCTATAGAAAATTTTGTCAACATTTTTATTTCTATAGAAAACTTTTTCAAAATTTTATTTCTATGGAAAATTCTGTAAAACTTTTATTTCTATAGAAAATTCTGTCAAAATTTTATTTCTATAGAAAATCTTACCAAAATTTTATTTCTATAGAAAGTCTTGCCAAAATTTTATTTCTGTAGAAAATTTTGTCAAAAATTTTATTCGCACAGAAAATTTTGTCAAAATTTTATTTCTGTAGAAAATTTTGTGAAAACATTATTTCTGTAGAAAATTTTGTTAAAAATTTTATTACCATAAAAAATTTTGTCAATATTTTATATCTGTACAAAATTTTGTCAAAACATTATTTCTGTAGAAAATTTTGTTAAAAATGTTATTCCCATAAAAAATTTTGTCAATATTTTATTTCTGTACAAAATTTTGTCAAAAGTTTTATTTCTGTAGAAAATTTTGTCAAAACTTTTATTTTTATTTTATTTTGTTAAAAAGTTTTATTTCTGTAGAAAAATTTGCCACAATTTTATTTCTGTAGAAAATGTTGTCAAAACTTTTATTTTTATAGAAAATTTTGTTAAAAATTTTATTCGCACAGAAAATTTTGTTTAAATTTTATATCTGTAGAAAATTTTGTCAAAATTTTATTTCTGTATAAAATATTTAAACATTTTATTCCCATACAAAATTTTGTCAATATTTTAGTTTTGCAGCAAAATTTTGTCAAAACTTTTATATCTGTAGAAGATTGTGCCGAAATTTGTTTTCTATAGGAAACTTGAACATAATTTTATGTCGTTTTTCTATAGAAAAATTTTATTTCTATAGAAAATTTTGTCAAAATTTTATTTCCATAGAAAATGTTGTCAAAATTTTATTTCTGTAGAAAATTTCGTCAAAAATTTTATTTCTATAGAAAATTCTTTCAAAATTTTATTTTTATAGAAAATTCTGTCAAAATATTATTTCGTTAGAGAATGTTGTCAAAATTTTATTTCTATAGAAAATTCTGTCCTCACTTTATTTCTATAGAGAATTTTGTCAAAATTTTATTTCTAAATAGAGAAGTACCTCTTAGATGGAGGGAAAGATTTTGCAAAATTTTCAAAACATCAAGAATTCTAACAATCTACCAAACACAAAAAAATTCTACCAATCTACCAAACACTTGTGGTCACGGTTGCCACTAAAAGAAATTTTGTAAAAAGTTTATTTCTATATAGAGAAGTACCTCTTAGTGTCAACACTTTTATTTCTTTATAAAATTTTGTCAAAATTATAGAAAAAATAAAAAAAATGTTATGTCTATAGAAAATTTTGTAAAAATTTTATTTCCATAGAAAATTTTGTCAAAATTTTATTTCTGCAGAAAATTTTCGCAAAATTTTTATTTCTATAGAAAATTCTTTCAAATTTTTTTTTTTTTATAGAAAATTCTGTCAAAATGTTATTTCTATAGAGAATTTTGTCAAAATTTTATTTCTATAGAGAATTTTGTCAAAATTGTATTTCTAAATAGAGAAGTACCTGTTAGTTGGAAGGAAAGATTTTGCAAAATTTCCAAAACATCAAGAAGTCTACCAATCTACCAAACACAAAAAAATTCTACCAATCTACCAAACACTTGTTGTCACGGTTGCCACTAAAGGAAATTTTGTCAAAAGTTTATTTCTATATAGAGAAGTACCTCTTAGTGTCAACACTTTTATTTCTTTATAAAATTTTGTCAAAATTTTATTTTTTATAGAAAATTTTGTCAAAATTGTATTTCTATAGAAAATTTTGTCAAAATTGTATTTGTTTAGAAAATTTTGTCAAAATTGTATTTCTATAGAAAATTTTGTCAAAATTTTATTTCTGTAGAAAATTTTGTTAAAAATTTTATTCGTACAGAAAGTTTTGTCAAAACGTTATTTCTGTAGAAAATTTTGTCAAAACTTTATTTCTGTAGAAAATTTTGTTAAAAATTTTATTCCCATAAAAAATTTTGTCAATATTTTATTTCTGTAGAAAATTTTATCAAACTTTTATTTTTATAGAAAATTTTGTTAAAAAGTTTATTCTCATAGACAATTTAGTCAAAATTTTATTTCTGTAAAAAATTTTGTCAAAATTTTATTTCAGCAGAAAATTTTGTTTAAAATTTTATTTCAGTAGAAAATTTTGTCAAAATTTTATTTCAGTAGAAAATTTTTGTCAAAACTTTATTTCTGCAGCAAACTTTATATCTGTAGAAGATTTGTTTTCTATAGGAAATTTTAACATAATTTTATTTCTGTTTTCTGTAGAAAAAATTTTCTGTAGAAAATGTTTATTTCTATCGACAATTTTGTCAAAATTTTATTTCTATAGAAAATTTTGTCAAAATTTTATTTCTATAGAGAATTTTGTCAAAATTGTATTTCTATATAGAGAAGTACCTCTTAGTTGGAGAGGAATATTTTGCAAAATTTCCAAAAAATTAAGAATTCTATCAATCTACCAAACACTAGGTTAGGTTAGGTGGCAACCCGATGTATCAGGCTCACTTACTGCCTGTTCATGAAACACAAAATCGACTCGAGACGAATCGTTCGTCTAGAATGAAACTAAAATAACTTTTGATATAATTTCTAGAAAATCCTGAATTTTATCATGAACCCATTATTTACTATGTCATGAACCCATTATTTACTATGGGATTTACTATTGGGATTTCACAGACTCTGGTTTTCGAGATATCAATATGTGATTTTTGACGAATCGTTCGTCTCGAGGCGAACGAAAATTCCACGAACAGGCAGTTACACTATTCAGTCAATTTTGATACCACAGTGGTGAACTTCTCTCTTATCACTGAGTGCTGCCCGATTCCATGTTAAGCTCAATGACAAGGGACTTCCTTTTTATAGTCGATTCCGAGTGGCGTTCCACATTGCAGTGAAACCACTTAGAGAAGGTTACTCTAGTAGAAAAAGTTTCGTTATATTAACGAAATGTGTCATTAAAAGTGAGCCAATGAAACAAATTCGTTAATACAACGAAATGTTTCGTTATTATAACGAATTTTCTATAAATCAACGTAACGTTTCGTACTATTAACGAATATTTTCATTATCTTAATGAAAATCTTTCGTTATATCAATGAAACATTTTCGTTGGCTCAATTTTAATGAAATTTTCTCTGTGTGTACACCCATAGAAAAAATCATGAACGGCGTTGTCATTTCAAATCGTTTCGTTCATGAAAGTGAATCAACACACATGTGTTGTCAAACGGAGAACAGACGGGGTCAATCTGACAACGTTAAAATGACACCATCCGTTGCCAAAACAACAACGAGCGTTCATGATCTGATAACGTAATGGTTACGAATTTATAAACAAAATTAAAAAAAAAAGAATTTCCGCTACTGTGACTCAAACCTGTGTTGTGCGCACCATACGCGTTAACAGTCGCCTTAGCATATTGCACCACCGGTTGAGTTGCCATAACAACGTCTAACGATTATTTTAAGAATTTCCATGGAAAAATAAAAACGAATGCCGTTGATGAAATCGTGAACGCCCGTGGACAAAATCGTGAACATTCCGTTTTGATTTGTTGTGAACGTTTCCGTTTCATTTTGTCACCGTCCGTTCACGGTTGTGGAACGCAATTTTTTCTGTTAGTGTAGGTTAGGTTAGGTGGCAGCCCGATGTATCAGGCTCACTTAGACTATTCAGTCCATTGTGATACCACATTGGTGAACTTCTCTCTTATCACTGAGTGCTGCCCGATTCCATGTTAAGCTCAATGACAAGGGACCTCCTTTTTATAGCCGAGTCCGAACGGCGTTCCACATTGCAGTGAAACCACTTAGAGAAGCTTTGAAACCCTCAGAAATGTCACCAGCATTACCGAGGTGGGATAATCCACCGCTGAAAACTTTTTGGTGTTCGGTCGAAGCAGGAATCGAACGCACGACCTTGTGTATGCAAGGCGGGCATGCTAACCATTGCACCAGGGTGGCTCCCAACCACTTAGAGAAGCTTTGAAATACTTAGAAATGTTACCAGCATTACTGAAGTGGGATAATCCAACGCTGAAAAACTTTTTGGTGTTCAGTCGAAACAGGAATCGAACCCACGACCTTGTGTATGCAAGGCGGTCATGCTAACCATTGCGCCACGGTGGCTCGTAAAATACTAAAAAAATCTACCATTTTTGGTAGAATTTTACTAAATGTGGCAACCGTGTATGGAAGTGGTGCAAAATAATTCTCCCAAAATTTGAAGAAAATTTTACTAAAAATCTATCAAATTTAAAAAATTTTGAAGTTGTTTATCTATAGAATATTTTGCCAACATTTTATTTCTATGGACAATTATTTCAGAATTGTCCATAGAAATAAATGATTTGACAAAATATTATATCTGTAGAAGATTTGCACAAAATTTGTTTTCTATAGGAACTTGTGGTCATAATTTTATTTCTATAGAAAATTTCGTAAAAATTTTATTTCGATAAAAAATTGAAGTAACTCTTGAATTGAATTGAAATATTTTGCAAAATATACGAAAACATCAAGAATTCTAGCAATCTACTAAATAGGAAAAACTCTACCATTTTTGGTAGAATTCTACCAACTTTGGCTACTGCCATTTCAACTGCTATTTCTAGCAATGAAATGAAATCTTACTGTGTTTAAGGATGCCTCAATCATTTTATGAACTATACGTGGGTATAAAGTTCAATTACCGTACACCTAATTTCAATATGAACTAATGCAAAAGAAAAAAATTTACTCTTTTCTGTGTGAGTACATGACATTTTTGGAAGTGGTTTTAAAGTTGTGCATTTAGAACAACTTCCAAATTTCTTTGCAGGGTAGTTAAGTGATTCGACTTAAAACTGGGTACCTGTACACGAAAGAAAATATTATTTTACTAACGTCAACTTAGCTGTAATAAATCTATAATTCTGGAAAATTCAATCATTATTTAGTGTAAAGAATATTTGGACATTTTTTTCAGTGCATCAAATCATTGATTGTCTTAATGCATTTTGTTTTCTATTTAAATTTAAATTTTACTGATTTTCAAAAATAAATTAAAGGCAGATATGAAATCCCTAAACATTGAAGCGAATGATGGTTTGTGATTGGAGCTAATATCCCTTTCTTCAAAGTCGATTTTATTAAATGCAAATTATTTTAAATATTTCCACAAACTATTGCTGGGCGATAATCACACCATCTTTAATTTCAAACACAGAATTTCCTCCTATATATTCCAATCTATTTTGAGACTCTAATAAGCCCATCAAATTGAACAAGTGAACTTATGGTATTTGTATATATGTAGTTTGTTCTAAATATTATTTTAAATAGTATATAAACAATGTGAGTATTTTGTAAAATAAATAAAAATAAACTCTCAACTTAGTTAAGGATAAACGAAAATAAATTTCCAAAAAAAAACTCAACTAAATTGTATTTAAAATTG
The DNA here is from genome assembly GCF_050003625.1 of Haematobia irritans. Taxonomy (NCBI): domain Eukaryota; kingdom Metazoa; phylum Arthropoda; class Insecta; order Diptera; family Muscidae; genus Haematobia; species Haematobia irritans. Next base: position 217,966,331 of record NC_134398.1, on the reverse strand, counting down.
TATTTTTTTTTAATTATAGAAAATAAAATATCTTTGTCTAGCTATTGAAATATCTCATAATTGTATGTAAAATTATTTATTGTAAAAGTTATCATAGTTATTTATATTAAAAAAAGAAAATAATTTACATGAAAAAAGCACAAAACAAAACCAAAACTAAATGAAATTGTTGAAATTTATTCTGGCAAAAGAATTAAGCAGTGTCTCTTGAATTGAATTAAACTTTAAACGAAAGAAATACAAGAAAAATGAAGATAAATTAAATTGTATTTATCTGTATGTGTATGTATGTGTAAATAAAAAAATTAATAAGATTTAATGCAAAATGAACAACAACAAAGAAAATTAAAAAATTAAAAAAAAATCAAGAAAAAACAAACAAATATATTTATTATGAATCACAACAAGAACATTTAAATCAAAAGCATTTTCATTTGAACTGTAGATCATCAGCAGGCAAGCAGTACATCTTTAGACAAGTACGCATGACTCCCGCATACCAGTGAAATACCGGAAGTCCTTAATATAAATGTGAGTATGTGCGTGGAGCATCAGTAAATGCTTATTGCTAGAGAAATAATGAGTAAGTAGGCTTTGGGCCAAGGGGCCTTTAGAATGAAATGTTAACAATAGCAATTTATTATAAAAAAAAAAATTTAGTACTTCACAAAAAATATAGTTTTCACTGTGTCCCAAATTGACTAATGGAATTTTGATGATAAAATTGAAAACTCAACTTTGAATTCATATAAGAATATGACTTTGATCATATCGCTATGGTATCTTCCCAAAAATTGAAAAGAAGCGATCTTGAAACTGGACTTTGCAATAATTTTTCCAAATTTGGAAAAAAATATCGAACGACATTTCTGATCGTGACTATGAATCTTTTATAATTTTGACAAAATTTTCTATAGAAACAAAAAATTTTTTTGACTAAATTGTCTATAGAAATAAATGTTTGACAAAATTTTCTATAGAAAACAAGTAAGTAAAGTCTAAAGTCGGGCGGAGCCGACTATATTATACCCTTCACCACTATGTAGACAAACATTTGTGTTACCATCTCAACTACTTAAAATTTGCTGGGAGCTATATAAAAGTTTGCATTTCCAGATACAAATACTTTTAATGGAAACAATTTTTTGTACTTCTACAAAAACTGTAGAATTAAAATTTAAATCGGCTAACGCCCTGGGATGAAACACAATGTTAGTAAGAAATATGGGAAATATGAAGCGAGAGAAATTTTAATGCAATTGTACAAAATAGATTTATGATTTTTCAGGCGATACATATGTATTCGAGATATAGGACAATTAGAGTAATATTTACAATTTTTGCTACTCAGCAGTGGCGATTTTACAAGGATATTGGTTAGATCTCGCCAACATATGTTGTGATATATTATTTGGTCTAGTCGGGCGAATTGGAGCCTTATTTAAAACTCATCAGTTCTGTGGAAATTTTGGCATTGCAGTGTGTAGGATATGGCTAAGATATGGGGAAATCATCACAGAATTTTGTGTAAAGTGTGAGAATTTTTGCCATATTTGTATTTTCTGAGGAAACTATCTAGTCAATTGGAGGAAAATCCCATTGAACATGGGTCAAAAATATGAAACAGTCTACCATATTTCCCCAACTCTGGTGTACGTATATATGGGAGCTATATACAATCTGAACCAATTTTGACTAAATTTGACATGCATAGTTAGAATAATAATTCTGCTATCTATGAGATATTTCACGTAAATGGGAGTATAACTTTGGCCCACCTGGTACAGGAGATATATATGGGAGATATATATGGGAGCCATATCTAAATCTGAACCGATTTCAACCAAATTTGCCACAATTACCTATACTACTAAACGTACTCCTTGTGCGAAATTTGAAGCAAATCACGGCAAAACCCTGGATTTTGAGGCCATATAAGTTCAAATCGGACGAAATATATATATGGGAGCTATATCTAAATCTGAATCGATTTTGACCATATTTGACACATACAATAGTATCGTTAAAAGTGCCGCTTGTGCAAAATTTGAACTAAGTCAGGGCAAAACTCCGGCTTATGAGACCATATAAGTCCAAATCGGGCAAAAGATATATATGTGAGCTATATCTAAATCTAAACCGATTTTAACAAAATTTGACACACTTAACGATACTATTAAACGTACCCCTTGTGCAAAATTTGAAGCAAATCACGGCAAAACTCTGGCTTTTGTGGCCATATAAGTTCAAATCGGACGAAAGATATATATGGGAGCTATATCTAAATTTGAACCGATTTCAATCAAATTTACCAAGCATTGGTAGAATGTCAATGCTACCCTCTGTGCAAAATTTCACGAAGATCGGTAGTAAACTTTGGCCTCTGTGGTCATATGAGTCTAAATCGGACGAAAGATATATATGGGAGCTATATCTAAATCTGAACCGATTTGGTTGATATTTTGCAAGATTTTCGAGATTCATAAAATATTTGGATGTACGGTATTTCAAGAAAATCGGTAGATAAACACGCTAACTATGACCACATCGGTGATAAATATATATGGCAGCTATATCTAAATCTGAACCGATTTTTTCCAAAACCAATAGCGATTGTCTCTGTCCCAACAAACGGCCCTATGCCAAATTTGAGGACGATCGGACTTAAATTGCGAGCTGTACTTTGTGCACAAAATTACATATACAGACAGACGGACGGACATCGCTAAATCGACTCAGAATTTAATTCTAAGCCGATCGGTATACTATTTCTTGGCGTTACATACAAATGCACAAACTTATACCCTGTACCACAGTAGTGGTGAAGGGTATAAAAATTTAAAGAAATAAAATGTTCACTAATTTTTCTATAGAAATAAAATTTTGACAAAATTTTCTATAGAAATAAAATTTTGACAAAATTTTCTATAGAAATAAAATTTTGACAAAATTTTCTATATAAATAAAATTTTGACAAAATTTCCTATAGAAATAAAATTTTGACAAGATTTTCTGCAGAAATAAAATTTTGAAAAAATTTTGACAAATAAAATGTTGGCAAAATTTTCTACAGAAATAAAATTTTGACAAAAATTTTGACGCTCACGCACGATGAGTTTCGTAGCCACTCACGCACATTCACGACATGAAAAGCAGTAATCATGCACGCTCACGCACGAACTACTTTTACAGACTCACGCTCACGCACGATTCACGACAATTCACGTGACTCATGACAAATTCACGAGAATCACGACATTTTCCAACAGGGAATGAGCAAGGGTAACAAAATTTATAAATAAAATATAGTTCGACAGCTAATTCAATTTCACTTAACATACGAGGAAGAATTAAATCTTTTTTTTTTTTTTGTGAGCGTGATTTTGCAGAAATTTTATTCACGCACATTCAAAAACCGATTTTATTACTCACGCTCGAACGCTCACGAACGACATATTTGTTTTAGTCCCATTCACACACATTCACGAGAGTTCCTTCAGATTTTATTCACGACTCACGTCATTCACGCATGAATCATACGTGTCACGACAATTTCGTGTCACGTCCACACCTCCAATAGAAATAAAATTTTGACAAAAATTTCTATGGGAATAAAATTTTGACAAAATTTTCTATAGAATTAAAATTTTGACAAAATTTTCTATAGAATTGAAATTTTGGTAAAATTTTCTATAGAAATAAAATTTTGACAAAATTTTCTATAGAAATAAAATTTTAACAAATTTTCTGTAGAAATAAAATGTTGACAAAATTTTTTTAAAAAAATAATATTTTGACAAAATATTCTATAGAATTAAAATTTTGACATAATTTGCTATGGAAACAATATTTTCACAAAATTCTCTATAGAAATAAAATTTTGAAAAAATTTTCAATAGAAAAAAATGTTGACAAAATTTTCTATAGAAATAAAACGAAGACCAAATTTTCTATAGAAATAAAATTTTGACAACATTTTCTATAGAAATAAAATTTTGACAAGATTTTCTATAGGAATAAAATTTGGACCAAATTTTCTATGGGAATAAAATTTGGACAGAAATGTTTTAAAGAAATAACATTTTGACAAAATTTTCTATAGAATTAAAATGTTGACAAAATTTTCTACAGAAACAAATTTTTGACAAAATTTTCTATAGAAATAAAATGTTGAGAAAATTTTCTATGGAAATAAAATTAATGCCAAATTATACATGGGAATAAAATTTTGACAAAATTATCTATAAATTTTTTTTTACAAAATTGTCTATAGAAATAAATGTTTGCAAAATTTTCTATAGTAAAAAAATTTTCACAAAATTTTCTAAAGAAATAAAATGTTCACTAATTTTTCTATAGAAATAAAATTTTGACAAAATTTTCTATAGAAATAAAATTTTGACAAAATTTTCTACAGAAACAAATTTTTGACAAAATTTTCTATAGAAATAAAATGTTGAGAAAATTTTCTATGGAAATAAAATTAATGCCAAATTATACATGGGAATAAAATTTTGACAAAATTATCTATATTTTTTTTTTTTTACAAAATTGTCTATAGAAATAAATGTTTGCAAAATTTTCTATAGTAAAAAAATTTTCACAAAATTTTCTAAAGAAATAAAATGTTCACTAATTTTTCTATAGAAATAAAATTTTGACAAAATTTTCTATAGAAATAAAATTTTGACAAATAAAATGTTGGCAAAATTTTCTAAAGAAATAAAATTTTGACATAATTTTGACGCTCACGCACCACGAGTTTCGTAGCCACTCACGCACATTCACGAAATGAAAAGCAGTAATCATGAACGCTCACGCACGAACTACTTTTACAGACTCACGCTCACGCACGATTGACGACAATTCACGTGACTCACGACACATTTACGAGAATCACGACGTTTTCCAACCGGGAATGAGCAAGGGTAACAAAATTTATAAATAAAATATAGTTCGATCAATTTCAGTTAACATACGAGTAAGAATTAAATTTTAATTTTTTTCGTGAGCGTGATTTTGTACAAATTTTATTCACGCACATTCACGAACCGATTTTATTACTCACGCACGCTCACGCTCACGAACGATATAATGGTTTTAGTCCCATTCACGCACATTCACGAGAGTTGCTTCAGATTTTATTCACGACTCAAGTGAGTGACTCAGAAATAAAATTTTTGACCAAATTTTCTATAGAAATAAAATTTTGACGAACATTTTTTTAAAGAAATAATATTTTGAAAAATTTTTCTATAGAATTAAAATTTTGACAAAATTTTCTATGGAAATAAATTTTTCACAAAATTTTCTATAGGATCAAAATGTTGACAGAATTTTCTATAGAAATAAAATTTAGGCCAAATTTTCTATTGAAACAAAATTATCTATAGAAATAACATTTTGCTATAGATATAAAATGTTGACAAAATTTTCTATTAAAATAAAATTTTGACAAAATTTTCTATAGAAACAAAATGTTGACCAAATTTTCTATAGAAATAAAATTTTGACAAAATTTTCTATAGAAATAAAATTTTGACAAAATTTTCTATAGAAATTAAATTTTGACAAAATTTTCTATAGAAATAAAATGTTGACAAAATTTCCTATAGAAATAAAATTTAGACAAGATTTTCTATAGGAAAAAAATTTTGACCAAATTTTCTATGAAAATAAAATTTTCTATGGAAATAGGATTTTGACAAAATTTCTATAGAAATATAATTTTTATAAAATTTTCCTTAGAAATAAATTTTTGACAATATTTTCTATAGAAATAAAATGTTGACCAAATTTTCTATTGAAACAAAATTTTAATAAAATTTTCTATAGAAATAAAATTTTGACGAAATTTTATATAAAAACAAAATTTTAATAAAATCTTCTAGGGAAATAAAAATTTGACCAACTTTCTATAGAAACATAATTTTGACCAAATTTTCTATTGAAACAAAATTTGACAAAATTTTCTACAAAAATAAAATTTTCACAAGATTTTCTATAGATATAACATTTTGACCAAATTTTGTATAGAAATAAAGTTTTGACAATATTTTGTATAGAAATAAAATTTTGAAAAAATTTTCTATATAAATTAAAATTTTGACAAAATTTTCTATGGAAATAAAATGTTGACCAAATTTTCTATGGAAATAAAAATTTCTATAGAAATAGAATTTTGACAGAATTTCTATAGAAAGACAATTTTTACAAAATTTTCTTTAGAAATAAAATTTCTATAGAAATAAAATTTAGACCAAATTTTCTATTGAAACAAAATTATCTATAGAAATAAAATTTTGACAAAATTTTTTATAGATATAAAATTTTGACAAAATTTTCTATTGAAACAAAATTTTAATAAAATTTTCTATAGAAAAAAATTTGGCAAAATTTTCCTTTGAAATAAAATTTCTATAGAAATAAAATTTCTATAGAAATAAAATTTAGACCAAATTTTCTATTGAAACAAAATTATCTATAGAAATAAAATTTTGACAAAATTTTTTATAGATATAAAATTTTGACAAAATTTTCTATACAAATAAAATTTTAACCAAATTTTTTATAGAAATAAAGTTTTGACAAAATTTCCTATGGAAATAAAATTTTGACAAGTTTTTCTATAGAAATAAAATTTTTATCAAATTTTCTATGGAAATAACATTTTGACCAAATTTTTCTTAGAAATAAAATTTTGATAATATTTTCTATAGAAATAAAGTTTTGAACAATTTTCTATTGAAACAAAATTTTAATAAAATTTTCTATAGAAATACAATTTTGACCAAATTTTCTATTGAAATAAAATTTTAATAAAAATTTCTAGGGAAATAAAAATTTTACAAAATTGTCCTTAGAAATAAAATTTTTACAAAATGTTCTATAGAAATACAATTTTGACCAAATTTTCTATAGAAATAAAATTTTGGCTAAATCTTCTATGGAAATAAAATTTTGACCAAATTGTCTATAGAAATACAATTTGGACAAAATTTTCCTTAGAAACAAAATTTTGACAAATATAAGAAATAAAATTTTGAAAAAATGTTCTACAGAAGTAAAATTTTGACAAAATTTTCTATAGAAATACAATTTTGTCAAAATTGTCCTTAGAAGTAAAATTTTGACCAAATTTTCTATTGAAATAAAATTTTGACAAAATTTTCTATAGAAATAAAATTTTGACGAAATTTTCTATAGAAATAACATTTTTACAAAAATTTCTATAGAAATGCAATTGTGACAAAATTTCTTATAGAAATAAGAGAAAATGTAACCCAACATCCCATGAAATTTCCAAATTGAAGGCCCTATCTGTCCGAAATTGTACTACAACAAAAAAATTCCCCAAATGGCCTATGATTTAATGAGAGTATGTATTTGCCACAACCCCATACCAAAGAAAACCCCTCAAAACTAATCAGCTCCAATCACATGCACAATTGGGCACCCTCAAAAAAGTTGCCATGAAAAAAGTGTAAACTCTTGTTTCCCTCAATTTGATTTGATTGCTCTGATTTTGCTCTAGAATTCCAGAGTTCTTAGCCTCATTGAAAATTTCAAATAGCCTAGCACAGAAATCGAAAAACATTTTCCAGTTCTTCAAAAGCGTCGGTAAAATGACGTCGGCCTGCCTCCATGTGCCTGCCGGCTTGGCCAAAGAGAAAAAATTTTGTGAGATGAAACACTCGTAAAGTGTCACTTCAAATAAGAAAATATTTGACACACGCTTCGGTGAACACATTGTTAGCTGCTTGCTTATTTCTGTGTGTGTTTTTTTGTTGTTCCATTTTTCTTCGTGTTTGGCTTTTTGGTTTACGCTTTCGTTTCAGTTTTTTGTTGTGCCTTTGGTTATGCCACTTTTCACTTTGCAGGCCTGTTTGTAATTCTCGTTTGATGATGACGCTGATGATTTGGTGGCGGTGGCTGCCTGTCGATTTGTATGGAGATAACTTACGGCTGAGGCTGGAGAAGAGAAGATTTATGGAATGATGATTAGTTATTTGGTGGGGGTTGGGGGTGTGGGTTTGTTGGCGATGAGAGCAAAAGTGCAGCAATGGAGCATTTGGTCTTTGGCATAGTGCACCAGATGCTGATGTAGGTTTGAGTTAGGTGTTGTACAGTGGTTTTCTATAAAATTAAAAGACATATTTTTTTAGACACCACCGATGTTGCCAATATTCGGGTATTTCCCCCTGGTATTGGAGATTTTTCTTTCGTGGTTGGAGAAGAAATTTTTGAGCTGGAATTGAACCCAGGAACGTTCGTATGCAAGGGGTACATGTTAACCATTGGACGGGATGTACGCAGAGGATGGGAGGGAGCGGACCTGGCCACCCTAGAAAAGTTTGTTGGCCAAGCAGAGGAGAGTAAAATATTTTTTGGATTCAATCACGAAATTAATTGAACTAACTAATTTTTAATTGAAATGTCTACAGTGACAAAATAGATGGTATCAATCACCAAAGACAATTAAAAAATTCTATTAATTTTTGTGATTGATTTTGTTTTAATAAAAAAACTTTTTTGAATCAATTAAAATTGTAATTGAATATTTTTTAAAAGTTTTAAAAGGATTGCAATAGTTAGCATGCCCGCCTTGCATACACAAGGTCGTGGGTTCGATTCCTGCTACGACCGAACACCAAAAAGTTTTTCAGCGGTGGATTATCCCACCTCAGTAATGCTGGTGACATTTCTGAGGGTTTCAAAGCTTCTCTAAGTGGTTTCACTGCAATGTGGAATGCCGTTCGGACTCGCCTATAAAAAGGAGGTCCCTTGTCATTGAGCTTAACATGGAATCGGGCAGCACTCAGTGATAAGAGAGAAGTTCACCACTGTGGTATCACAATGGACTGAATAGTCTAAGTGAGCCTGATACATCAGGCTGCCACATAACCTAACCTAACCTGTCTGTTTGTTTTAATTACGCTACAGCCATTACTAAAGGGACGCAATCTTGCTGAAATTTAGCACAGATTCTTTTTTTGTCTGCGAGCAGGCCAAGTTCGAAGTTGGGCTATACATACAAACCGACCCCCGAGCATCTTGACATTGAAATTTTTATCCGATCCGATTTTATCCTGAATTTCAATATCTAGAGAAATTTAAAGTCCTTAAATATAAGAGCAGAACATGGTGTCAATCGCTCCATGTTTTGATTTTGCCCCCGACTTGCCTGAAATTCAAAATGTAAAGATATTTTGGGTCTGTATATAGGTGTGGTGAATATGGTGGGAATCGATCCATGTTTTGTAATAGCCCCCATATAGAACAATCTCACGATTTGACTTCTTGGGCGTCTAGACATCACAGTTGCAACTCGAGTCAAAAATAATCTACCTAATTTGGAGATAATTTTACCAATTTTTTTTTTTTTTGCAAAATTTTATTTCTATAGAAAATTTTGTCAACATATTATTTCTATAGAAAATTTTGTCAAAATTTTATTTCTATAGAAAATTTTATTTCCATAGAGTTTTTATCAAAATTTTATTTCTATAGAAAATTTTATCAAAATTTTATTTTTACAGAAAATTTTGTCAACATTTTATTTCTACAGAAAATTTTGTCAAAATTTTAGTCCTCTAGACAATTTTTATGCAAAACTTTGTCAAAATTTTATTTCTATCGAAAATTTTTTTTTATATAAAATCCAAATCCAAATTTTATTTCTATAAAAATTGTTCTTCTATAGAAATTTTTGTCAAAATTTTATTGCTATAGAAAAATTTAGTCAAAATTTCATTCCTTAAGATAATTTTGTCAAAATTTTATTTAAATAGAAAATTTTGTTAAAATTTTGTTTCTATAAAAAATTTTGTCAAAATTTTATTTCTTTAGAAAATGTTGTCCAAATTTTATTTCTATAGAAAATTTTGTCAATTTTTTATTTCTATAGAAAATTTTGTCTACATTTTATTTATATAGAACATTTTGTCAAAATTTTATTTCTATAGAAAATTTTGTCAAAATTTTATTTCTATAGAAAATTTTGTCGAAATTTTATTTCTATAGAAAATTTTGTCAAAATTTTAGTTTTATAGAAAATTTTGTCAAAATTTTATTTCTATAGAAAATTTCGTTAAAATTTTATTTTTATAGAAAATTATATCAAAATTTCATTTCTATAGAAAATGTTGTCAAAATTTCATTTATATAGAAAATTTTCTATAGAAAATTGTGTCAAAATTTAATTTTTATAGAAAATTTTGTCAAAATTATATTTCTACAGAAAATTTTGTCAAAATTTTAGTTCTGTAGAAAATTTTTATTCAAAACTTTGTCAAAATTTTGTTTCTATAGGAAATCTTTTCAAAATTTTGTTTCTATAGAAAATTTTGTCAAAATTTTATTTCTATCGAAAATTTTATTTATATAAAAATATTGTCAACACTTTATTTATGTTGCAAGATTTGTCCAAATTTTATTTCTATGAAAATGTTCTTCTATAGAAAATTTTGTCAAAATTTTATTTAAATAGAAATTTTTGTTAAAATTTTATTTCTATAAAAAAAAAATTGTCAACATTTTATTTCTATAGAAAATTTTGTCCAAATTTTATTTCTATAGACAATTTTGCCATAATTATATTTGTATTGAACATTTGGCCAAAATTATATTTTTATAGAAAATTTTGTCAAAATGTTATTTCTATAGAAAATTTGGTCAAAATGTTATTTCTATAGAAAATTTGGTCAAAATTTTATTTCTATAGAAAATTTTGTCAAAATTTTATTTTTATAGAAAATTTTGTCAAAATTTTATTTTTATAGAAAATTTTGTCAAAATTTTATTTTTATAGAAAATTATACCAAAATTTTATTTCTATAGAAAATTTTGTCAAAATTTCATTTCTATAGAAAATTTTGTAAAAATTTAATTTCTATAGAAAATTTTGTCAATTTCATTTCTATAGAAAATTTTTCCATTTTATTTTCCTCCTTATGAAATACCTCTTAGTTGGAGAGGAATATTTTGCAAAATCTTCCAAAAGATCGAGAATTCTACCAATCTACCAAACAGTAAAAACTCTTCCATTTTTGGTAGGATTATACCAACTGTGGCAACCGTGCTACTAGATATACCCATTTTTATCAGATTTGCCTTAAATTCAAAATCATGTGTTTTAGGTCCATAATATGCTGTACACAAAAAAATGTATGAAATTGAAATGTCTTCAATCACGAAAATTATAGTATCAATAATATTTAGTTTCAATTGTGTATAAAAAAATTGATTAAAAAATCAATAGATTTAATTTGAAAATTTCAATTAATTTTTTAATTGTTTGAAGTAAAAATTTAATTTGATGTTGATTGCAAGAATCAATTAAATTTTTAATTGATTCAATGAAAAATGTAATTGATGTCGATTGGAAAACTCTATTAGTTTCATAATTGATTTATTTAATTATTTAGCTAAACTTCAATCCAATTTCCAATTAAATCAGTTAAACAATTAATTGAGTTTTGTAATTTTTTTTTAAATAAATTTTAAAGTAAAATTAATTTTTTAATTAAATTTTTAATTGGAACAATAAATAGCTTAATAAAAATCCCATTTCACTTATTTTCATTTCATTAAAAATTACATTTTATTAAAAATTGGAAAAAAAAATAATTTTTTAACTGACTTCTCACCAGTTTTATTAAAAAGTTAATTGTATCCATGAGTTTTGTTAATTAAAAAATCAATAATTTCAATTATTGACGTGATGTTTTGAGTTTGATTAAAGATATAATTGTATCAATTAATTTTTTTATTGGAAATGTTTTCAGATTCAATTGAATTTTTAATTGGAAATATTTTAGTGATATTTTTTCTGTGTATAGGTCCAGGTTTGCGAATATATGTTTGCTTGGGAGAGTATTTGTCATCATGTCTATCTGAAATTTTACATATTTTCAAAGAGTTTACTTGTTTTCTTTGGATTTTCTAAAATAATTATAAAAAATTCCAGAATTTCCTCACCATACCCACTGTGCTTGGCCTAATAGGATAAGGTAGTTGTCCCCTCACTAGTATGGGCAAATGTGAAATGTGTGGCGTTAGTGTCATGTATTCCTTGCTTCCAGATAGTCAGTCAATACTTGCCGGCACACAATTAACACAGTCACCATCAGCGGCAGTCAACACTTCATTTAAAGACTCATCGCTTGGGGTCATGCAACAGGTCTCTCTGTTCGTTCGTTCGTTCATTCATTCCCTCCACTTCTAGTATGGTCTTATTCGTTAGATCTGCCATATTTTATAAGTCCGTCCGTCCGTCCGTCTTTCCTTCCTTCCGTGCATGTGTCTTCTTTCCAATTCTTCTTCGTTTTGAGGAAATCTTTGGTCTTGTTTAGGGCAAAGTTCTTTGTGCCTAATGCCCTCATTTGTGAAATTATCTTTTAATTAGAAAGCCCATAACTACATAGCTAAATAGAAAAATTACTATAATTTTCCCCAAAATTTTAGGATAATCAAGTGCTGGCATATTGTTCATTTAGGAGTTTTTGTTTTATTGAAATTCGAATTGAATATTGGGATATTTGAGAATTTGTACATTTGGTTTTTTGTAGTTTCTAAAAATTTTCTGCTAAATGAAAATGTATGAGCCCGCATTTGGCTAAACCACTTACAAATGAGTAGAACTGGACTTTAATGACCTTTTTTTGGGTTTCTTCTTCTAATGTCCCTTTGTGGTGGATCTTTATTTTGGGTTTATTTCTTTCTATTTTGCCCGCGGAAAATTGTTTAGTAAATATTTTTATATTGTTATAAAACCATAAATTCATATGTGTTTAGTATTCTTTTTTGACAGAGATCATAATAGCATAGCTCGAACCATATGTGAATAGAAGATCTTTTAGAGAAAAAAATATAATTATAATTTGTGTTTATTTAATAACCCAGTATAATAATAAATAAAACATGACATACACTGGCACAGTGGAGGGAATTTTTCTACAAAACAGATATTGCTATCGTTGGAGTTGTCTATAAAGGATTTTGTTAAAATTTTATTTCTATACAAAATTTTGTCAAAATTTTATTTCTATAGAAAATTATGTCACAAATTTAATTCTATAGAAACTTTGTCAAAATTTTATTTCTATAGAAAATTTTGTCAAAATTTTATTTCTATAGAAAATTTTGTCACAGTTTTATTTCTATAAAAAATTTTGTCAAAAATTTTATTTCCATAGAAAATTTTATTTCTATAGAAGATTTTGTCAAAATTTATGTCGGAAATTTAATTCTATAGAAAATTTTATTAAAATTTTATATGTAAAGATAATGCTGTCAAAATTTTATTTCTATAGAAAATTTTTTCAAAACTTTTACATCTAATGAAAATGTCGTCAAAATTTTATTTCTTTAGAAAATTTTATCAAACTTTTATTTTGACAAAGTTTATTTATTTCCATTGTCAAAATGTTATTTCTTTAAATAATTTTGTCCAACTTTTATTTCTACAAAAATTTTATTTCTATAGAAAATCTTGTCAATCTTATATTTCTATAAAAAATTTTGTCAAAATTTTATTCCTATACAAAATTTTGTCAACATTTTATTTCATTAGAAAATGTTGTCCGAATTTTATTTCTATAGAAAATTTTGTCAAAATTTTATTTCTATAGAAAAATTTTATTTCTATAGAAAAATCTTATTTCTATTGAAAATTTTGCAATATTATATTTCTATAGAAAATTTTGTCAAAACTTTATTTCTATAGAAAATTTTGTCAAAATTTTATTTCTATAGAAAATTATGTCAGAAATTTAATTCTATCAAAAATTTTGTCAAAATCTAATTTCTTAAAAAAAATTTTTGTCAAAACTTTTATCGCTAATGAAAATGTTGTCAAAATTTTATATCTATGGAAAATTTTGTCAAAATTTAATTTCAATAGAAAATTTGGTCAAAATTTTATTTCTATAGAAAATTTTGTCTAAATTTTATTTCTATAGAAAAGTTTGTTAAAATTTTGTTAAAATTTTATTTCTACGAGTATAGAAAATTTTGTGAAAAATTTATTTTTATATAAACTTTTGTCAAAATTTTTATCCAAAATTTTGTCAAAATTATATTTCTATAGAAAATTTTCTCAAAAATTTATTTTTATAGAAAATTTTGTCAAAACTTTTATTTTTATGGAAAATTTTGTCAAAATGTTATTTCTATAGAAAAATTTTTTAAATTTTATTTCTATAGAACATTTTGTCAATTTTTTTTTTCTATAACAATTTGTCAAAATTTTATTTCTATAGAAAATTTTGTCAAAATTTTATTTCTATAGAAAATTTTGGCAAAATTTTATTTCTATAGAACACTTTGTCAAAATCTTATTTGTATAGAAAATTTTGTCAAATTTTTCTTCCAGCATTGTTGTTGTTTTTTATTTCAGCTTAAAACCATACATTGACTAAACTACAATTGTAGCTTAACCAACAGAGGAAAAGAATGTTTGTCAAATTTATTTGGGCAAAGCCCTATAGACTGCAAGATGGTTGGATGGACGCACGTTTCGGAATTACCACATTCCTCATCAGCATCCTCTACTTGCAGCAAAACTATCAACCAATTATCAGAATAAATTCAGGCAGTTTATTAAACCCAACAAAAACCACACTTGAACCCTCCGAAAAAAGGTTTTACATTGATAGCCGGCTTATGCCGAAATAAATTCGAAACAAACATATCTCTTTTCCTATGCCACTGTCAAATCATCGATTTGAATTCACATGGCTGGGTTTATTTCGAGCGTGCCTCCTCTTCTTTTTCCATTTGTTTTTCTTCCTATAGAAATTTTTTTCAAAATTTTATTTCTATAAAAATTTGGTCAACATTTTCCTTTTATAGAAAATTTGGTCAAAATCTTATTTCTATAGAAGATTTTGTCAAAATCTTATTTCTATAGAAGATTTTGTCAAAATCTTATTTCTATAGAAAATTTTGTCATAATCTCATTTCTATAGAAAATTTTGTCATTTTTTTTTCTATAGAATATTTTATCAAAATTTTATTTCTATCGAAAATTTTGTCAAAATTTAATTCTATA
The DNA here is from genome assembly GCF_050003625.1 of Haematobia irritans. NCBI lineage: Eukaryota > Metazoa > Arthropoda > Insecta > Diptera > Muscidae > Haematobia > Haematobia irritans. Next base: position 217,951,279 of record NC_134398.1, on the reverse strand, counting down.
ACAATTAATAGCTAATGGAGCTAGTATATCACCTCGGACCATGATATTCCCCAATTCTCCCCCACTGGTTTGTAAGCAAGCCACAAAATTTTATTTCTATAGAAAATTTTGTCAAAATGTTTTTTCTTTAGATAATTTTGTCCAACTTTTATATCTATAAAAAGTTTATTTCTATAGACAATTATGTGAAAATTTTATTTCTATAAAAAAATTTATCAACATTTTATTTCTATAGAAATTATTGTCCGAATTTTATTTCTATAGAAAATGTCAAATGTCAAAATTTTTATTTCTATAGAAAATTTTGCCAAAATTATATTTCTATAGACAAGTTTGTCAAAATTTTATTTCTATAAAAACTTTTGTCAAAATTTTATGTCTATAGAAAATTTTGTCAACATTTTTTTATCTACAGAAAATGTTGTCAATATTTTTTTCCCTATAGTATAAATTTGAAAAGTTTTTTGTTCTATAAAAAATTTTGTCAAAATTTTATTTCTATAGAAAATGTTGTCAAAATTTTATTTCTATAGAAAATTTTGTCAAAATTTTATTTCAATAGAAAGTCTTCTCAAAAATTTATTTCTATAGAAACTTTTGTCAAAATTTTATTTCTATCGAAATTTTTGTCAAAATTGTATTTTTTTAGAAAAATTTTATTTCAATGGAAAATTTTGTCAAAATTTTATTTTTATAGAAAATTTTGTCAAAATTTTATTTCTATAGAAAATTTTGCCAACATTTTATTTCTATAAAAAATTTTGTCAAAATTTTATTTCTATAGAAAATTTTGTCAAAATTTTATTTCTATAGAAAATTTTGCCAACATTTTATTTCTATAGAAAATTTTGTCAAAATTTTATTTCTTTGGAACAATTGACGCAGAAACGATGAATTTAACATGGGCTTGTCATAGGACGAAAGTCCTCCAGTTCAACAGCCGGTTCACTGAATTTGCATCACTTTTTTAGGTGTGATCCGAATTCAATAGTTTGGATGTAAATTAAAAAATTCTTTGATATTTTGTCAAATAAATAATTTTTATAATTTTTTATAATTTTTAATGGATTTTAACGCTTGTCTAAAACGTTTGACCTAAAATATCTTCAAAAATTCACAATTTTTTCAGATTGGATTTAGCATTTTTTTTCGACAAAATTTAAGTAATTTGTACCATTTTATGAAAATTTTATTTCTATAGAAAATGTTGTGAAAATTTTATTTTGACAAAGTTTATTTATTTGCGTTGAAAATTTTGACAAAATGTTATTTCTTAGATAATTTTTTTCCAACTTTTATTTCTATAAACATTTTATTTCATAGAAAATTTTGTCAAAAGTTTTTTTTCTATAAAAAATTTTATTTCTATAGAAAATTTTGTCAAAATTTTATTTTTTGGCAAAATTTTATTTGTATAGAAAATTTTGGTAAAATTTTTAGTTTTATAGAAAATTTTGTCAAAATTTTAGTTTTATAGAAAATTTTGTCAAAATTTTATTTTTTAGAAAATTTTGTGAAATTTTATTTCTATAGAAAATTTTGTCAAAATTATATTTCTATAACAATTAATAGCTAATGGAGTTAATATATCACTGTGGTGCAATGGTTAGCATGCTCGTCTTGCATACACAAGGTCGTGGGTTCGATTCCTGCTACAACCGAACACCAGAAAGTTTTTCGGCGGTGGATTATCCCTCCTCAGTAATACTGGTGACATTTCTGAGGGTTTCAAAGCTTCTCTAAGTGGTTTCACTGGAATGTGGACTCGGACTCGTCTATAAAAAGGAGGTCCCTTTTCATTGAGCTTAACATGGAATCGCGCAGCACTCAGTGATAAGAGAAGTGTGAAAGTCTAAGTGAGCCTGATACATCGGGCTGCCACATAACCTAACCTAGTATATCACCTCGGACCATGATATTCTCCATTTCTCCTCCACTGTTTTGTAAGCAAGCCACAAAATTTTATTTCTATAGAAAATTTTGTGAAAATTTTATTTTGACAAAGTTTATTTATTTTCATTGAAAATTTTGTGAAAAAGGTTTTTTCTTTAGATAATTTTGTCCAATTTTTATATCTATAAAAAGTTTATTTCTATAGACAATTTTGTGAAAATTTTATTTCTATAAAAAAATTTGTCAACATTTTATTTCTATAGAAAATGTTGTCCGATATTTTATTTCTATAGAAAAATTTGTCAAAATTTTATTTCTATAAAAATTTTTTTCATAATTGTATGTCTATAGAAAATTTTGTCAACATTTTTTGTCTATAGAATATTTTGTTAAAATTGTATGTCTATAGAAAATTTTGTCAACATTTTTTCTATATAGTATAAATTTGAAAAATTTTATTTCTATAGAAAAATTTGTCAAAATTTCATTTCTATAGAAAAATTTGTCAAAATTTCATTTCTATAGAAAATTTTGTCAAAATTGTATTTCTATAGAAAATTTTGTCAAAATTTTATATCTATAGAATATTTTGTCAAAATTTTATTTCTATAGAGAATTTTTTCAACATTTTTTTCTATAGAAAGTCTTCTCAAAAATTTATTTCTATAGAAACTTTTATCAAAAAATTTGTTAAAATTTTATTTCTGTAGAAAATTTTGTCAATATTTTTTTCTATATAGAATAAAGTTGAAAAATGTTATTTCTATAGAAAAATTTGTCAAAATTTTATTTCTATAAAAAATTTTGGCAAAATTATATTTCTATGGAAAAATTTGTCAAAATTTTATTTCTATAAAAAATTTTGTCAACATTTTTTGTCTATAGAAGATTTTGTCAATATTTTTTCTATACAGTATAAATTTGAAAAGTTTTATTTCTATAGAAAAAATTTTCAAAATTTTATTTCTATAGAAATTTTTGTAAAAATTTTATTTCTATAGAAAGAAGAGGAAGCACGCTCGAAATAAAACCCAGCCAACTTCACTCAAATCGATGATTTGATGGTGGCAAAGGAAAAGAGAGATGTTTGTACGAATTTATTTCAGCATAAGCCGGCTATCAATGTAAAGCCTTTTTTCGGAGGGTTCAAGTGTGGTTTATTGTTGGGTTTAATGAACTGCCTGAATTTATTCTGATAATTGGTTGATAGTTTTGCTGCAAGTAGAGGATGCTGATGAGGAATGTGGTAATTCCGAAACGTGCGTCCATCCAACCATCTTGCAGTCTATAGGGCTTTGCCCAAATAAATTTGACAAACATTCTTTTCCTCTGTTGGTTAAGCTACACTTGTAGTTTGGTCAATGTATATAATGATAAAAGAAAAACAAGTAAGGAAAGTCTAAAATCGGGCGGTGCCGACTATATTATACCCTGCACCACTTTGTAGATCTAAATTTTCGATACCATATCACATCCGTCAAATGTGTTGGGGGCTATATATAAAGGTTTGTCCCAAATACATACATTTGAATATCACTCGATCTGGAAGAATTTGATAGACTTCTACAAAATCTATAGACTCAAAATTTAAGTCGGCTAATGCACTAGGGTGGAACACAATGTTAGTAAAAAATATGTGAAACGTTTAAATCTGAAGCAATTTTAAGGAAACTTCGAAAAAGTTTATTTATGATTTATCGCTCGATATAAATGTATTAGAAGTTTAGGAAAATTAGAGTAATTTTTACAACTTTTCGACTAAGCAGTGGCGATTTTACAAGGAAAATATTGGTATTTTGACCATTTTTGTCGAAATCAGAAAAACATATATATGGGAGCTATATCTAAATCTGAACCGATTTCAACCAAATTTGGCACGCATAGCAACAATGCTTATTCTACTCCCTGTGCAAAATTTCAACTAAATCGGAGTTAAAAATTGGCTTCTGTGGTCATATGAGTGTAAATCGGGCGAAAGCTATATATGGGAGATATATCTAAATCTGAACCGATTTCAACCAAATTTGGTACGCATAGCTATAATGCTAATTCTACTCCCTGTGCAAAATTTTAACTAAATCGGACCAAAAAATTGGCCTCTGTGGTCATATGAGTGTAAATCGGGCGAAAGCTATATATGGGAGCTATATCTAAATCTGAACCGATTTCAACCAAATTTGACTCGCATAGCTACAATGCTAATTCTACTCCCTGTGCAAAATTTCAACCAAATTGGGGTAAAACTCTGGCTTCTGGGACCGTATTAGTCCATATCTGGCGAAAGATATATATGGGTGCTATATCTAAATCTGAACCGATTTCAATTAAATTTAGCACACTTGACTATAGTACTAGTTGTTCTTCTTGTGCAAAATTTTGAGCAAATTGGGGTAAAACTCTGGCTTCTGGGGCCATATAAGTCCATATCGGGCGAAATATATATATGGGAGCTATATCTAAATCTGAACCGATTTCTTCCAAAATCAATAGGGATCTATTCTGAGCCAAAACACATACTTGTGCCAAATTTGAAGTCGATTGGACTAAAACTTCGACCTAGACTTTGATTACAAAAATGTGTTCACGGACAGACGGACATCGCTATATCGACTCACGAGCCCACCCTGAGCATTTTTGCCAAAGACACCATGTGTCTATTTCGTCTCCTTCTGGGTGTTGCAAACATATGCACTAACTTATAATACCCTGTTCCACAGTGTGGAGCAGGGTATAAAAACCAACAATAACAAAACGAATGAAAGAAAAAAAATTATTTCTATAGAAAATTTTGTCAAAATTTTATTTTATAGAAAATTTTGTCAAAATTTTATTTTATAGAAAATTTTGTCAAAATTTTATTTTATAGAAAATTTTGTCAAAATTTTTTTTCTATAGAATATTTTGTCAAAATTTTATTTCTATAGAAACTTTTGTCAAAATTTTATTTCTATCGAAATTTTTGTCAAAATTGTATTTAGTTAGAAAAATTTGTTAAAATTTTCTTTCTATAGAAATTTTTGTCAAAATTTTATTTCAATGGAAAATGTTGTCAAAATTTTATTTCTATAGAGAAAGCTTGCGTGTAAATATGAGTGTTAATTCATTTTGTGTTTATTGCCAATGAGAAAGGGGTGGAGAGATATTGTATGTGTGCGCATATGCTCATTGACGTTCAAACGGGGTTCATAACCTTACCCTCTTACTAATGGCGGCATCCATTCTCTCTTAGGTTAGCCCAAACCAAGATACCATCTAATTGTCTGTCTTGTTGACTTCTGTTTGGCGTGACCATTAGTTTGCTTGCTCTCGCGACCATTCAAATTCAATTAAAAATTTCAACTAAGAATTACGAATTAATCAAATTATGACCATACATGTCTAGATTGTTTGTTGGTTTCAGAGACTCATAATAACAGTTATCCGTATGTATTGGAGTTTATGGGGGGGATATGCATTCATATGCTGCAGTCTGTCTGCGTGTTTGTGTATGTGCATATCAATTAGAAGGGAAATATTGGCCGCAAACTAACCATCCGGGTCTTGTTAAAGAGAGAGTGTGGGGAAAAACTCGTTTTAAGATGGAATTTATTGCTTATTAATGACCATGAGTGTTATTAGCGAATCGTTAATAATCCCTAAATTATCTCTAATATTTTTCTATATTTTACTCTAATACAATGTTGTTGAGAATTAGGTTTTATTCAAAGAGGGATTAAATTACAAAGTAAACTAATTGTGGAAATAATAACAACGATTGGCTTCAAGATGCCTATGCATACAATCGAAGTAACACCGCATTTGGTTTGTAACCTCTATCGCCCCAAAAGCCAGAATTTTACTTTGCTATAGTCAAGTGTGCTAAATTTGCTGAAGATTATATTGATATCTTTATCCGTTCAAAAGTTGCAGGTTTGTTTTCAAAAACATGCGATTTGGATCCACTGTGCATCGGTGGTATCTAAGGTATCTTTTCGAAAGCTCTCTTTGGACATGGTTATCATTGCCCCAGTCATGCCAAAAATCTGTCTAAATTTCTTCAGGAGTTAGTGAAAAATGCGCACTGACTTATTTTCATTCGATCGATTATGTCTTCGAAATGTTGGACACAGGCATTATCGTCCGAATAAAAGCATTATAGGTCCTGGAATTGGAAATTACAATTATACATCACACAGAAAAAAATATTACCAAAATATTTCCAATTAAAAAGTTAATTGAAGTTGAATGTTTTTTCAATTAATAAATTAATTGATACAATTAACTTTTTAATCAAGATAGAAACATTAAGTTAATTAAGTCAATGAGTGACAATTTTTAAATTTTTAATTAAAAATTTAATTGATACAATTAACTTTTTAATCAAATTCGGAAGACTAAGTCAGTTAAAAAAAGTGATGAACATTTCTTAATCCAAATAAAAACTCTAAGCCAATTCAGAAAGTAATTGAAAATAGTTACCTTTTTAAATAAAAAATTAATTGGGGTTTGCATTCAAAATCAATTAAATTTTTAATTGAATCAATTAACAAGTATATACAGCACTAAGTTCGGCCGGGCCGAATCTTAAATACCCACCACCATGAACCAAATATTAGGGTTTCCTTTGAAATTTCAGGAGGGCTTGAGGACACTTCCCGCAGATAAATTTAAAGATTTCACCTATGAGGACTATATGAGATTCTGGATTTATAAGAACCATTTTAGTTTGAGTTTTAGAGGAATCATTAACATCTCTTGTAAGTGGGCAAGAAAATTATAAAATAACGTCTTGATTTGAAATCTTAAATCTGTAGAAGTAAAACCTGGAAATGTTACATTGAGTTTCAAGCAATTTTCATGATCAATGCGGCTTCTACACCCTCAAGAAGTGAAGTCGGTCTATATGGAGGCATTACCAAATGGACCGATAAAAACTTAATCCGATACACGTTTTTGTGAGCCTAAAATATCAGAATACGGTTTCTAGAAACCCAAGGAGTTAAATCGGGAGATCGTTCCTATGGGGCTATACTAAAAACTTCGGACTCTAGAAGCCCAAGAAGTAAAATCGGGAAATGGGTCTATATGGGGGCTATACCAAAATATGGACCGATGCTCACCATTTTCGGCACACCTTTTTATGGTCCTAAAATACCTCTAGATTTCCAATTTCAGACAAATTGGATAAAAACTACGGTTTCTATAAGCCCAAGAAATAAAATCGGGAGATCGGTCTATATGGGGGCTATACCAAAACATGGACCGATACTCACCATTTTTGGCACACCTCTTTATGGTCATAAAATACCTCTAGATTTCAAATTTCAGGCAAATTAGATAAAAACTTCGATTTCTATAAGCCCAAGAAATAAAATCGGGAGATCGGTCTATATGGGGGCTATACCAAAACATGGACCGATACTCACCATTTTTGGCACACCTCTTTATGGTCCTACAATACCTCTAGATGTCCAATTTCAGGTAAATTGAATAAAAACTGCGGTTTCTATAAGCCCAAGAAGTAAAATCGGGAGATCGGTCTATATGGGGGCTATACCAAAATATGGACCGATACTCACCATTTTTGGCACACGTATTTGTGGTCCGACAATACCTCTAGATTTCCAATTTCAGATAAATTGGATAAAAACTACGGTTTCTATAAGCCCTAGAAGTAAAATCGGGAGATCGGTCTATATGGGGGCTATACCAAAACATGGACCGATACTCACCATTTTGGGCACACCTCTTTATGGTCATAAAATACCTCTAGATTTCAAATTTCAGGCAAATTGGATAAAAACTTCGATTTCTATAAGCCCAAGACCCCAAATCGTGAGGTCGGTTTATATGGGGACTATATCAAAACCTGGACCGATATAGCCCATCTTCGAACTTGATCTGCCTGCAGACAAAAGATGAGTTTGTGCAAAATTTCAGCACGATTGCTTCGTTATTGAAGACTGTAGCGTGATTACAACAGACAGACAGACAGACAGACAGACAGACGGACATCGTTATATCGTCTTAGAATTTCTCCCTGATCAAGAATATATATACTTTATATAGTCGGAAATCGATATTTCGATGTGTTACAAACGGAATCACAAACTTATTATACCCCCGTCACCATTCTATGGTGGTGGGTATAAAAAATTAATTGAAAATTGCTAATGACATCAATTAATTTTTTAATCAAGAATTGTGTCTATGCCCAATTAAAACTGTGATTGATACTATCATTTTTTTGATTGAAGACATTTCAATTAAAAAATTAATTGGATCAATTAATTTCGTGATTGAATCAGAAATTTTTTTTTTTGTGTGCAGTAATGTGTAAAATCATTCTGGTACACTGAATATTAATCTCTTCTTAGCCTGTCACCATAAACGGTTAGATATGAAACGTGAACACGGTTCACGATTTTTTCCTATGATCAATACATTGACATCAATTCAATACAATGTATTCGATATTACAAAAAACAAAAAATAATTATAAAAAATTTTCAACATATTTTACAAGTCCATAATTTTGCTTCAAGACATTGGCAATATTTATTGGAGTTAGTAGCTAAATGTTTTCCAATACAAATGTCCACTTAATCAATTACAGATTGTAGGACTAAAGTTGCTTATCTTATATGACTTTCACATACATTTGCATAGCGTACGGAATTTCATGCAGCGTAAGTTAATGGGGGGATTATAAATCGTCGCAATAATTCCATTTATACAATAATTTCTCTTTCTCAAAACGAGGCAAAGTGAAGCTAATAAGAGCTAAGTGACTTTACCGAGGCTATTGTAGCTTCAATAAATATTGTGTGAATTAAAATTTCGTTAATACAATTTATCCATATGTCTCCACAATTTACTTATGGTGGCTTCTTCATTCGCACTCAATTAATCGTAATCATCGTAGTCAGTTGGGGGGCAGTCAGAGTATCGAAGAAGGGAAACTGCTCTCACATTGAGGCAGATAATCTTCTTTAACATCACATTCCTCACATACACATTTCATAGTGATCTAATCCATTTAGATCAAAGACATCCTTCAGTTGTTTTGCTAAACATTCCAAGAATCTGAATATGAATATCAGCAAAAATCAACCATATAAAATTGTGGGGCATTGGAGAACTACTTCTATTACTTGGACTGTTGGACAAACAAATAAATTTACTCTGATTGAATAATGAGGCCATAATTGGCATCTTGAATGGAATTGTGTTGCCAGCAAACCTGATATGAACCCATCATGATCATCCGCTTGAAGACAACGATCATTAATCTGCTTTAGCTTGAAAATGATCTTTATCCTCTGCTTCAACTCATACTTTTATCATTTGACATCCAAAACTGAGAGCAAAGTGGAGAAAGGGAGAGAGAGAGAGAGAGTGAGAAACTTTCACAATAAATCTCAAGTTTTAAATTTCAAAATTTAATCTTGACTTTGATGAACTGTTTCTAGTTGCAGCACTCAAATTGGCACGGGTGTATGTGAGGGTGTGGTGTTAGAAATGATATCAAATCATCCTTCTCCCCCCCAAAAAAAAAAAACATGGAAATGGATAAAGCAGATGCAGCACATGTGTAATCTAGTCTCTTTCAACACCAGAGGTGAGGTATCATCAACCACAACAATAACAACAACAGAGACATCTCATCTTATTTCTTGATAATGTTGAAGGTAGTTAAGTCAATGAGCGAGAGTACATTGCTCTATTCGAGTGTTATGTGGCATAGTACACAGTGTTGCCAACTCCCCAAGGCCAAAAAGCACCAAAAATATATTATAAATTCTAACATACCACCTTCCATCACAAAATCGAAAATTAAACGCTCTACTAAAAAAAAACAAAAAAAAACTTCCGAAGATGTATTATACAACTTTTGTGAATTGAATTTTAAGAAGTTAACGTGGGTATTAAGATCGAGTTTAGCTGCTAAAATTACCATTTTTCATAATTACTTTTCTTAAGTAATTCATTTTAAGGAATACAAACTTTGTGAACATTTGCTTTTGGCTATTCCCCATCAAGTTCTAATAAAATTTGCAGCAAATATGCATAATTTTATGCCTTGTTTACTGATATAGTTTTCACATTAGCGACAAAACTCGAACTTAGTACTCACCATTATGAACCGCTATACAAGTATACACTTTGATCAGTTTTAATGCTTTCGTCCAATTTAATGACATCTTTACCAAATTCAAAAATTCGACACTCATCGCTCGACTTTCCTACAGAATACCCTATATAACAATTTTAATTAAAAAATAATCAATACCAACTTCATAACAATCAAATTCTATATTTGGCAATAAATTTGAGTTTTTTCGGCTCTTGAAAGTCTATTCAAAATTTTTGTATCAATTAAACTAATACTGTTCAAAATAAAAAAAGCACTAAATGAAAATGCCAGAAAGCACCAAGTTGGTGCTTTCTTTGAAAAGGCACCAAAAAGGCAATTTGGTGCTTTTTAGAAATCAAGAAGCACTAAATTTGGTGCTAAAAGCACCAAATTGGCAACACTGATAGTACACATGTTTACTGCACATTGGTTTGCGTGTGAAGAGATTCGGAAGAGGAGGGCTTTCCAATATGGGAAGTTCTCTTCTCGACAGAAAATTACGACAAAATTTCCTGTAGACAGAAAATTTTGACAAAATTTCCTATAGAAAAACTACGAAAACAACAAAATTTCGACAAAATTTGCTATAGAGAGAAAATTTTGAGAAAAATTAGCTATAGAGAGAACATTTTGCGAAAATTTGTTATAGAGAGAAAATTTTGCGAAAATTTGCTAAAGAGATAAAATTGTTACAAAATATCGAATAGAAAGAAAATTGTGTACAAAATTTCATAGGGACAGAAATTTTGACAAAATTTCTTATAGACACAAATTTTGTTAACATTTCCCATAAGCAGGAAATTATAACAAAATTTCTATCTTTAAGATTTTTGACAAACTTTGCAATTTTGACAAAATTTCCTATAGAAAGAAAATTTTGACAAAATTTCCTATAGAAATAAAATTCTGAAAAAAAAATTTGAAACAAATCTTATAAAGGGTGATTTGTTAAGGGCTTGATAACTTTTTTTTTTAAAAAAACGCATAAAATTTGCAAAATCTCATCGGTTCTTTATTTGAAACGTTAGATTGGTCCATGACATTTACTTTTTGAAGATAATTTCATTTAAATGTTGACCGCGGCTGCGTCTTAGGTGGTCCATTCGGAAAGTCCAATTTTGGGCAACTTTTTCGAGCATTTCGGCCGGAATAGCCCGAATTTCTTCGGAAATGTTGTCTTCCAAAGCTGGAATAGTTGCTGGCTTATTTCTGTAGACTTTAGACTTGACGTAGCCCCACAAAAAATAGTCTAAAGGCGTCAAATCGCATGATCTTGGTGGCCAACTTACCGGTCCATTTCTTGAGATGAATTGTTCTCCGAAGTTTTCCCTCAAAATGGCCATAGAATCGCGAGCTGTGTGGCATGTAGCGCCATCTTGTTGAAACCACATGTCAACCAAGTTCAGTTCTTCCATTTTTGGCAACAAAAAGTTTGTTAGCATCGAACGATAGCGATCGCCATTCACCGTAACGTTGCGTCCAACAGCATCTTTGAAAAAATACGGTCCAATGATTCCACCAGCGTACAAACCACACCAAACAGTGCATTTTTCGGGATGCATGGGCAGTTCTTGAACGGCTTCTGGTTGCTCTTCACTCCAAATGCGGCAATTTTGCTTATTTACGTAGCCATCCAACCAGAAATGAGCCTCATCGCTGAACAAAATTTGTCGATAAAAAAGCGGATTTTCTGCCAACTTTTCTAGGGCCCATTCACTGAAAATTCGACGTTGTGGCAGATCGTAAGTCTATTCCTGATGAAATGTCAAAGCATACTGAGCATCTTTCTCTTTGACACCATGTCTGAAATCCCACGTGATCTGTCAAATACTAATGCATGAAAATCCTAACCTCAAAAGAATCACCCTTAGAAAGAAAATTGTGAAAAAAATTTTCAATAGAGAAAAAAAAAATTCGAAAAAAAATTCCTATATAGAGAAAATGTTGAAAAAAATTCCTATAGATAAATATATGTTTGCAAAATTTCCTTTAGAGAGAAAGTTTAGACAAAATTTTCGATAGAGAGAAAATTTTGACAAAATATCCTATAGAGAGAAAATGTACACAAAATTTTCTAGAGAGAAAATTTTGACAAAATTTCCTATCGAGAGAAAATTTCGACAAAAATTCCCATAGAGAGAAAATTTTGTCTAAATTTTCTGTAGAGAGGAAATTTTGACAAATTTTCCTATAGACAGAAAATTTTGACAAAATTTGTTATGGAGAGAAAATTCTGACAACATTTTCAATAGAAAGAAAATTTTATAGAAAGAAAATTGTGAAAAAATGTTCAATAGAAAGAAAATTTCGAAAAAAAATCCTGTATAGAGACAATGTTGACAAAAATTCCTATAGATAAATATATGTTTGCAAAATTTCCTTTAGAGAGAAAGTTTAGACAAAATGTTCGATAGAAAGAAAATTTTGAAAAAATAGCCTATAGAGAGAAAATGTACACAAAATTTCCTATAGAGAGAAAATTTCGACAAAAATTCCCATAGAGATATTTTATCTCTATATTGCCTAAATTTTCTGTAGAGAGGAAATTTTGACAAATTTTTCTATAGACAGAAAATTTTGACAAAATTTGTTATGGAAAGAAAACTTTGACAAAAATTCCTATAGACCGAACATTTCAACATAATCGCCTATGGAAAGATTTTTTGATAAAATTTCTTATAGAGAGAAAATTGTGACAAAATATCCTATAATAGAAAATTTTGAAAAAAATTCCGATTACAGGAAGAAAATTGTGACAGGATTTCGTACGGAAGCAAAATTTTGACAACATTTCCTATAGAGACAGCTTAACATGGAATCGGGCAGCACTCAGTGATAAGAGAGAAGTTCACCAATGTGGTATCACAATGGACTGAATAGTCTAAGTGAGCCTGATACATCGGGCTGCCACCTAACCTAACCTAACCTATAGAGACACAATTTTGACAAAATTCCACGATAGAAAATTTTGACAAAAGTTCTCATAATGAGACATTTTGAAAAAAAAAATCCTATGCTAAAAAATTTCCTATAGACAAAATTTTGAGAAAATTTCCTGTAGATACAAAATTATGTCGAAAATTTCTTTAGAGACAAAAATTCCTACAATAGAAACTGTTGACAAAATTTTCGATAGATAGCAAATTTTGACAATATTTCCTATAGAATGAAAATTTTGACAAAATTTTCTATAGAATAAAAATTTTGACACAAAATCCTATAGGGAGAAAATTTTGACAAAATTTCCTATAGAGAGAAAATTTCGACAAAAATTCCTATATAGAGAAAATGCTGACAAAATTTCCTATAGATAAAGAATGTTTGCAAAATTTTCTATATAGAGAATATTTTGACAAAATTTTCGATAGAGAGGAAATTTAGACAAAATTTCCTATACAGAGAAAACTTCGACAAAAATTCCTATAGAGACAAAATATCCTATAGGGAGAACATTTTGAAAAAATTTCTTATAGAGAGAACATTTTGACAAAAATTTCCAAAACAATTTCTGGGAAAGTCAGTTTAGACAGAAAATATTTTCTTTGCATGTGTGGCATGCATTCTACCCGTTATGATATTGAAAACCACTACAGAGATCATGCAATGATCTGAAATCATCATTTACATTATCAAAAATCACTATTTAAACTATATTGTTGTCATATTAGATGATCATGGGAATCTTAAAAGTTTAACATTTTTCTCCATCCCATTTTTTGAATTTTTTTTTATAAAATTTTGAATAAAAACGAGTGTAGGTTAGGTTAGGTTATGTGGCAGCCCGATGTATCAGGCTCACTTAGACTATTCAGTCCATTGTGATACCACATTGGTGAACTTCTTTCTTATCACTGAGTGCTGCCCGATTCCATGTTAAGCTCAATGACAAGGGACCTCCTTTTTATTGCCGAGTCCGAACGGCGTTCCACATTGCAGTGAAACCACTTAGAGAAGTTTTGAAACCCTCAGAAATGTCACCAGCATTACTGAGGTGGGATAATCCACCGCTGAAAAACTTTTTGGTGTTCGGTCGAAGCAGGAATCGAACCCACGACCTTGTGTATGCAAGGCGGGCGTGCTAACCATTGAACCACGGTGGCTCCCAAAAACGAGTGTAGCTACTGTACTTTGTCTTCAATGAAAACTCTGCAGCTCAGCCTCAATTTAAGTAGAATAATAAATCAGAGCAAAAATACCATATGCTTATTAGACAAACGTCCGTTTAGATTACGAATTCGATTAGGAGAGATATCAAGTGGTAGAAGGCGGGGGCGAATAATAAATTTTTTAAAATAGATATTCTTATTGTAACGACGAGACGACTTTGGCTCATCTCATCTGATTATATTAAATTGAAATGTACAACCGAATTGTGACAAACATGGTAATTGTGGTGTTTGCATCTTTTGTTGTCAGTCACAAATTTTATTTCGTGTACACAATAAAATTTACAAAAAAAAAAAAGAGAAATGAATTCCTCACTGCCACTCCCTCTCTCTCTCTCTCCCTCTCTCTGAATCTCTTACGGTGAATCAATAATTCAAAGGCAAGCTAGACACTCGTGATAGTGATTGTCAGCTACTCTACACTGGGATTATAATCTCATAGTCTTGGTTTCTCTTTCATTTTAAATGAATCATTCACTTAAGGCATTAAGAAATGTTTGTTTGTTTGTTTGTTTGTTTGTTTTTCTTAGTAAATTTGTGTGACAAAAGAATAGATTCAAATGCATTCAAAAACACTTGATTTAAACGAATAATAAGAGAATTTATTTTTAGTTTAATTGAAGAATCGAAATTTGTGCAAAAGATACGGGTGGAAATTATTTGGAATGATAATAAACAATTAAGTTGAGTATCTATATGGTAGACTGACTTAGTTATTCCCATACCGAGGAGTCGTATAATAACTTACTAAAATTTAATAAATTTAGTTTCATTAATTTTTCAATAAATTAAATAAATAAGACGAAGCGAAAAAAAAAATTCAATCAGAGAAATGAAAGTATCGGTCACCAACGTCATTTAAAAAATTAATAGATACATCTAATTTTTGTAATAGATTTTTGTTTGAATTAAAAACATAGTTGATTTTTATTGGAAAAAAAATTTGTTAGAGAAAATTTGCCATACACAAACAATTTTAAAAAATTTTTAATAGAAAAACGGTTTTGAGAAAATTTGCTAAACACAGAAATTTTGGAAAAACATTTTCTATAGAGAGAAAATTTTGACAAAAGTTTCTATTGAAAAAATTTGACAAAATTTCATATAGGCAGACAATTTTGTCAATATTTCAGATAAAAAGAAATTTTTTGTCTCTCCTATACACACAAAAAATTTTTTTCTGATTCAATCACCAAATTAATTGATCCAATTAATTTTTTAATTGAAATGTCTTCAATCACGAAAATTATAGTATCAATCACAGTTTTAATTGGGCATAGAAAAAATTCTTGATTAAAAAATTAATTGATTTTTTCAGCAAATTTCAATTAATTTTTTAATTGATTCAATTAAAAATTTAATTGATATTGATTGCAAAACTCAATTAATTTATTAATTGAAAAAGGTAACTATTTTTAATTACTTTCTGAATTGGCTTAGAGTTTTTATTTGGATTAACAAATGATTGTTTGCAATACATTTTTAATTTAAAAAAATCAGCACTTTTTTAACTGAATTAGTCTTCCGAATTTGATAAAAAAGTTAATTGTATCAATTAATTTTTTAATTAAAAATTTTAAAATTTTCAATCATTGACTTAATTAACTTAATGTTTCTATCATGATTAAAAAGTTAATTGTATCAATTAATTTATTAATTGAAAAAATTTTCAACTTCAATTAACTTTTTAATTGGAAATATTTTGGTGATATTTTTTTCTGTGTAGACAGAGAATTTTCACAAAATTTCATATAAACGGAAGTTTTTTGAAAAAACTTCCTACATACAGAAATTTTTTCTACAGACAGATAATTTTGACAAACGTTCTTATAGGCACGGAATTTTGACAACATTTCCTATATACAGAAAATTTTGGGAAATTTTCCCATAGACAGAAATGTTGACAAAATGTCATATAAACAGAAGTTTTTGAAAAACTTTCCTATAGACTGAGAATTTTGACAAAATTTCATATAAACAGAAGTTTTTTGAAAGAAATTTTGACAAAATTTCCTATGTACAGAAAATTTTGAATAATTTATTCTAAAGAAAAAATTTTGACAGAATTTCTTATAGATTGAAAATTTTAACAAAATTTCCTACATATAGAAAATTTCGACAAAAATCCATTCATATAGAAAATTTCGACAAAAATTCCTATAGAGAGAAAATTGTGACAAAACTTCTTATAGAGAGAAAATTTTGACAAAATTTCCTATAGAGAGAAAATATTGACATTATTTCCAATAGATGGAAAAATTTTGAGAAAAATTGTTATTGGCAGAACATTTTTAAAAAAATTTTGACAAAATTTCCTGTAGAGAAAGAATTTTGACAAAATTTCCAATAGATTGAAAATTTTGACAAAATTCCTTATGGAGAGAAAATGTTGTCAAAATTTCATATAAACAGTAAATGTTGACAAAAATTCATCTAAATAGAAAATTTCTTATACACAGATAATTTTTTTCAAAATTTCAGATAAAAAGAAATTTTTTGACCAAATTTCATAGAGACAGATGATTTTGATAAATTTTCTTATAGGCACGGAATTTTGGCAACATTTCCTATATACAGAAAATTTTGGGAAATTTTCCCATAGACAGAAAATTTTGCCAAGATTTCATATAAACAAAAAAATTTTGACAAAATGTCATATAAACAGAAAATTTTGAGAAAATTACCTATAGGCAGAAAATGTTGACAAAATTTCATATAAACAGATATTTCTTGACAAATTTTCCCTCTTAATGAAAATTTTGAAAAATTTACCTATAGACAGAAAATTTTGACAAACTTTCCTGCATACAGAAAATTTTGACAAAATTTCCTATACACAGAGAATTTTGAAAAATTTTCATGGAGCGAAAATTTTGTTAATTTTTCATAGATGGAAATTTTTGAGAAAAATTCCTATAGGCAGAAAATTTTTTAAAAAATTTCGTATAGAGAAAAAATTTTGGCAAAATTTTCTATAGACAGGACATTTTGATAAAATTTCCCGGAGACAGAAAATTTTGTCAAAATTTCTTATAGAGAAAGAATTTTGACTAAATTTCCTGTAGACAGAAAATTTTGCCAAGATTTCATATAAACAGAAAAATTTTTAAAAAATTTCATATAAACAAAAAAATTTGAGAAATTTTCCCATAGTCAGAAAATGTTGACAAAATTGTATATAAACAGATATTTGTTCACAAATTTTCCTGCTGAAAGAAAAATTTGGCAAATTATCCTATAGACAGAAAATTTTGAAAAATTTTGACAAAATTTTCTATATACAGAAAATTTTGAAAAATTTCCATGGAGCGAAAATATTGACAAAATTTCTTATAGATAGCAAATTTTGACAAAATTCCTTATATAGAGAAAATTTTGTCAAAATTTCACAAAAACAGAAAATGTTGACAAAAAGTCATCTAAATAGAAAACTTTGAGAAATTTTCCAATGGATGAAAATGTTTGAGAAAAATTCCTATTGGCAGAAAATTTTTAAAAAATTTCTTATAGAGAGAAAATTTTGACAAAATTTTTATAGACAAAATATTTTGATAATATTTCCCTTAGACAGAAAATTTTGTCAAAATTTCTTATAGAGAAAGAATTTTGACTAAATTTCCTGTAGACAGAAAATTTTGCCAAGATTTCATATAAACAGAAAAATTTTGAAAAAATTTCATATAAACAAAAAAATTTGAGAAATTTTCCCATAGACAGAAAATGTTGACAAAATTGTATATAAACAAATATTTGTTCACAAATTTTCCTGCTGAAAGAAAAATTTGGCAAATTATCCTATAGACAGAAAATTTTGTCAAAATTTCCTATATACAGAAAATTTTGACAAAATTTCCTATAGAGAGAAAATGTTGACGTTATTTTCAACAGATGGAAATTTTTGAGAAAAATTCCTATTGGCAGAAAATTTTTAAAAAAATTCCTATGCAGAGAAAATTTTGGCAAAATTTCTATAGACAGAACATTTTGATAAAATTTCCCGTAGACAGAAAATTTTGTCAAAATTTCTTATCGAGAAGGAATTTTGACTAAATTTCCTATAGACAGAAAATTTTGCCAAGATTTCATATAAACAGCAAATTTTGACAAAATTTCATATAAACAGAAAAATTTGAGAAATTTTCCCATAGACAGAAAATGTTGACAAAATTTCATATAAACAGATATTTGTTCAAAAATTTTCCTGCTGAAAGAAAATTTTGAAAAATTTTCCAATAGACAGAAAATTGTGAAAAATTTTTACAAAATTTTCTATATACAGAAAATTTTGAAAAATTTCCATGAAGCGAAAATGTTGATAATTTTCCAATAGATGAAAATGTTTGAGAAAAATTCCTATTGGCAGAAATTTTTTTAAAAAATTCCTATACAGAGAAAATTTCGGCAAAATTTCTATAGACAGAACATTTTGATAATATTTCCCGTAGACAGAAAATTTTGCCAAAATTTCTTATAGAGAAAGAATTTTGACTAAATTTCCTATAGACAAAAAATTTTGCCAAGATTTCATATAAACAGAAAAATTTTGAAAAAAATTCATATAAACATAAAAATTTGAGAAATTTTCCCATAGATAAAAAATGTTGACAAAACTTCATATAAACAGAAATTTGTTCACAAATTTTCCTGCTGAAAGAAAAATTTGGCAAATTTTCCTATAGACAGAAAATTTCGACAAAACTTCCTGTATATAAAAAATTTTGAAAAAATTTCCTACATCCAGAAAATTTTGAAAAATTTCCTTTAGAGAGAAAGTGTTGACGTTATTTTCAATAGATGGAAATTTGTGAGAAAAATTCCTATTGGCAGAAAATTTTTTAAAAAATTTCCTATAGAGAGAAAATTTTGGCAAAATTTACTGCAGATCGAATATTTTGATAAAATTTTTTGTACACAGAAAATTTTTTAAAAAATTTCCTATAGAGAGAAAATTTTGACAAAATTTTCTGTAGATCGAATATTTTGATAAAATTTTTTGTAGACAGAAAATTTTGTCAAAATTTATTATCGAGAAAGAATTTTGACTAAATTTCCTATAGACAGAAAATTTTGCCAAGATTTCATTTAAAAAGAAAATTTTGACAAAAATTCATATAAACAGAAAAATTTTCCCATAGACAGAAAATGTTGACAAAATTTCATATAAACAGATATTTGTTCACAAATTTTCCTATAGGCAGAAAATTTTGACAAAATTTCCTGTATATAAAAAATTTTGACAAAATTTCCTACATACAGAAAATTTTGAAAAATTTCCTTTAGAGAGAAAGTGTTGACGTTATTTTCAACAGATGGAAATTTTTGAGAAAAATTCTTATTGGCAGAAAATTCTTAAAAAATTTCTTATAGAGAGAAAATTTTGGCAAAATTTCTATAGACAAAACAGTTTGATAATATTTCCCGTAGACAGAAAATTTTGCCAAAATTTCTTATCGAGAAAGAATTTTCACTAAATTTCCTGTAGACAGAAAATTTTGCCAAGATTTCATATAAACAGAAAATTTTGACAAAATTTCATATAAACAGAAAAATTTGAGAAATTTTCCCATAGACAGAAAATGTTGACAAAATTTCATATAAACAGATATTTGTTCACAATTTTTCCTGCTGAAAGAAAAATTTGGCAAATTTTCCTATAGACAGAAAATTTTTAAAAAATTTCCTGTATACAGAAAATTTTGACAAAATTTCCGTAGAGAGATAATTTTGACAAAATTTCCTTAGAGAAAATGTTGACGTTATTTTCAACAGATGGACATTTTTGAGAAAAATTCCTATTGACAGAAAATTTTTAAAAAAATTCCTGTGCAGAGAAAATTTTGGCAAAATTTCTATAGACAGAACATTTTGATAAAATTTCCCGTAGACAGAAAATTTCTATCTTATAGATAGAAAATTTTGCCAAAATTTCATATAAACAGAAAAATTTTGAAAAAATTTCATATAAACATATATATTTGAGAAATTTTCCAATAGACAAAAAATGTTGACAAAGTTTCATATAAACAGATATTTGTTCACAAATTTTCCAGCTGAAAGAAAAATTTGGCAAATTTTCCTAAAGGCAGAAAATTTTGACAAAATTTCCTGTATATAAAAAATTTTGAAAAAATTTCCTACATACAGAAAATTTTGAAAATGTTCCTTTAGAGAGAAAGTGTTGACAATATTTTCAATAGATGGAAGTTTGTGAGAAAAATTCCTATTGGCAGAAATTTTTTTAAAAAATTTCCTATAGAGAGAAAATTTTGACAAAATTTTCTATAGATAGAATAATGTGATAAAATTTTCTATAGATAGAATATTTTGATAAAATTTCCTGTAGACAGAAAATTTTGCCAAAATTTCTTATAGACAAAGAATTTTGACGAAATTTCCTACAGACAGAAAATTTTGCCAAAATTTCATATAAATAGAAAAAATTAAAGAAAATTTCCAATAAACAGAATATTTTGCCATAATTTCATATAAACAGAAAATTTTGACAAATTTAGTTTTCACCAAATTCCATTTCCCATAAATTAAAACAAATTTCTGTTTTTTTTTTTCAGTGAATAGGGTACTTTGTTGTCATCTTGATTGGGAAAGAGATAATGATTTTTAACCATGATTATATATTCTCAGAAGTATTTAATTACCATTAATATAAGAATATTTTCTGGCAAAAGAAAATGTTGAGTTTTTTGCAAAACTATTCGTTAGATTTAAAGAAAACAATCTAAACCAAAAGATTTTCCAGATTTAAAGGTAAAAAACAACATTGGTCTCTACTTAAGAGGGTGTATTAGAAAACTATCCCCTTTTAAGTAAAAACATTAATGTCTTTATCGTTAAAGCCAGTAGCTCAGACATGCCAAAGTCATGGCTAACTCATGAGGTAGGCGCTATGCACGAGTTCTGACTTCAAATTATGCCTAGCCGTGATCCTCCTCCTCTTTTCCTCTGCATGTGTTTATTTAAGAATTTGGTGTTGAACTTAAACGGAAAAATACACCTTTTTTGAGCTCACACTTCCAAAAAAAAAACACTGGTGCTGGTTAATGATAGTGCCCGATCTTCGAAAATTTTCGAATCACCTCGTTTGGGCCATATAACTTTGCTTTAAGCCGCAATGAATGATGATTGTTGATTCAATTATTTGTAAGCTGCTAAAATAACAAAACCACCCATTTTTTTCAATTTCTTTCACGAAAGAAAAACACGAACCAGAAGACGAAACAGCACCCTACAAAAAATATAGAAAAAAAATGCAGACGTATCTAATGACCACCTTCCAATCGTGGACCGCAGTAAATGGAAAAAATAATAAAATAAAAATGAAAGATACCATGCCGTTGAAGTTGATGCTAATGTCCAAGTTGAAGTTAAATGT
Source organism: Haematobia irritans (assembly GCF_050003625.1). NCBI lineage: Eukaryota > Metazoa > Arthropoda > Insecta > Diptera > Muscidae > Haematobia > Haematobia irritans. The sequence continues at coordinate 217,929,714 of NC_134398.1, read as the reverse complement.
GAAACGGTTTCGCTTTTGAAAGAATTGTTTTGGAATATGAACACCGACAGACGGATGGACGGACGGACGGACGGACAAATCGAAACGAAAAACTGCTAACTAATGGTGTTTGCTTTTATTCCAAAGAACCAAACAACATAAAAACAAACACCTTAACAAACACTAAACAAAAGTGCGGGTTCATATGCTGCACGCACCTCCATAGAAACAGTAATGTGGGTTGAAGTCTAAAATTTTCTAAAAAAAATAGGCTTTTAAAACTAAATAACAAAGCAAAACAAATTAATCACTGAAATAAATAGAAAATAAATTTCTAAGCTAAATTCTTGATAAAATAAAACTGAGGAAAATTTTTCAATAGAAAAATAATTTCGGCAAATTTTCTTATAGAAAGTAAATTTCCACAAAATCTTTTACAGAACAAACATTTGGAGAAAATTTCTAATAGAGGCAAAATTTTGACAAATTTTTTCAATACAGAATAAATTTAGACAAAATTTTCCATGGAGACTAAATTTTGACAGAATTTCCCAAAGATAATAAATTTTTGAAAAAATGTCCTATAAAGACTATATTTTGACAGAATTTTTTATAGAGAATAAAGTTTTATAAAATATCTGATGGAGACTAAATTTTGACAAAATTTCCTATAAAGACTAAATTGTGACAAAATTTCCTATAAAGACTAAATTTTCACAAAATTTCCTATAAAGACAAAATTTTGACAAAATTTCCCACAGAGACTAAATTGTGGCAGAATTTTCAATAAAGAATAGATTTTGACAAAATTTTCGATAAATACAAAATTTTGACATAAATTCTTTTTAAGACAAAATTTTGAAAAATTTTCATATAGAGACAAAATTTTAGAAAAATTTCCTACAGAAATTAAATTTTAGTAAAATTAACTACACAGACTAAATTTTGACAAAAATTCCTATGGATGGAAAATTTCGAGAAAATTTCTTATATAAAGAAAATTTCGTATTGAGAGTAAATTTTTTCAATATTGCCTATAGAAAGTAAATTTTGACAAAATATATAAAATGAAGTGAATTTTTCAAAAATCCCTATAGAAAAAAGTTTTTACAATACTACGTAAAGTAAATTTTGACAAAAATTTCGAAAGTCAGTAAAATGATGACAGAATTTCCTGTAGAAAAAATGTTGATAAAATTCTCTATAGCAAAAAAAAAAAAAAAAATCTAAAGAAAAAAAATTTTGAGAAAATTTCCGATGGTAAATACATTTTATAAAAATGTCCTCTTTCTATCAACTATCCATTTGAAGACTTAAGTTTTGAGAAAATTCGCATAGAGACTTGATTTTGTGAAAATTTACTATAATCACTACATTTGGAGAAAAATTCCCATAAACTCTACATTTTAACAAAAATTTCATATAAAGCCGAAATTTTGACAAAAATTTCCTATAAAGCCGAAATTTTGACAAAATTTCCTGTAAAGACTAAATTGTGGCAGAATTTTCTATAAAGAATAGATTTTGACAAAATTTTCGATAAATACAAAATTTTGAACTAAATTCTTTTTAAGACTAAATTTTGAAAATTGTTCATATAAAGACCAAATTTTAGAAAAATTTCCTACAGAAACTAAATTTTAGTAAAATTCCTTACAGAGACTAAATTTTGGCAAAAATTCCTATGGATGGAAAAAATTCGAGAAAATTTCTTGTATAAAGAAAATTTTATATTCAGAGTAAATTTTGTCAAAATTGCCTATAGAAAGTAAATTTTGCCAAAATATATAAAATGAATGTAAATATTAGTGAATTTTTCAAAAATCCCTATAGAAAAAAGTTTTTACAATACTTTCTATGAAATGTAAATTTTGACAAAAATTTCGAAAGTCAGAAAATTAAACCGAATTTCCTATAGAAAGAAAATGTTGATAAAATTATCTATAGCAAAAAAAAAAAAATCGAAAGAACAAACATTTTTAGAAAATTTCCTATGGTAAATACATTTTTTAAAAATTTCCTCTTTCTTTCAAATATCCATTTGACAGTACATGTGAAAATTTAATTTTTGTGAAAATTTCGTATAAAGACTATATTTTGTGAAAATTTACTAAGGCACTACATTTTCAGAAAATTTCCTATATATATATATATAATTTTGAAAAACTTTCCTATAGAGAAATATCTCCTATAGAGACAAAATTTTAGCAATATTTCCTATAGAGACTAAATTTTGACAAATTATCCTGCCGAGAATAAATTTTGACAACATTTGAGAAACTTTTCCATAGAGACTAAATTTTGACAAAATTTTTAGTAGGTACTAAATTTTGAAAAAAAAAAATCTATAGGGACAAAGTTTTACAAAATTTCCTAGGAGACTAAATTTGTACGAATTTTTCCATATTTTGGCAAAATTTACTAAAAAAAAACTAAATTTTGGCAAAATTTCCCAAAGAGACAAACTTTTGATAAAATTTCCTGTGGCGACCAAATTTTGAAAAAATTTCCTACAGACACAAAATTTCCTTTAGATACTAAAGTTTAGCAAAATTTCCAATAGAAATTAAATTGTGACAAAATTTCCTATAGGGAATACATTTTGAGAAACTTTTCCATATAGACTAAATTTTGGCACTAAATTTTGAGAAAATTGTCTATAGCGACAAAATTTTACAAAATTTCCTATAGAGACAAAATTTTGGCAAAATTTCCTGTAGATACCAAATTTCTCTTTAGACACTAAAGTTTAGCAAAATTTCCTATACAGACTAAATTTTGATAATATTTCCTATAGAGATTACATTTTACCAAAATTTCTTATAAAGACACGTTTTGAGAAAATTTCCTATAGATATTCAATTTTGAGAAAATTTTCCATAGAAACTAAATTTTGAGAAAATTTCCCAAATTTTGGAATGCTTTCCTATAGAAATTTAATTTTAACAAAATAGAGAATAATTTTAGACCAAATTTCTTATAAAGGGAAAATTTTGGCAAAATATACTAAAGAAACAACATTTTCTATAGAGAGTAAATTTTTATAAAATTTCCTATAGAGATTAAATTTTGACAACATTTCCTATAAAGACTAAATTTTGAGAAAATTTTCTAAAAGGAAAAAAATTTACAAAATTTACTTATAGAAACAAAATTTTAACGAATTTTCCTATACAGACAAAATTTCCCGAGGAGAAAGAAATTTAAAAAAATTTCTAAAGTTTAGCGAAATTTCCTATAGAGACTAAGTTTAAATTCTACCAAAATTTCTTATAGATACTAAATTTCCTCTTTCTTTCAAATATCCATTTGACAGTACATGTGAAAATTTAGTTTTTGAGAAAATTTCGTATAGAGACTATATTTTGTGAAAATTTACTAAAGGCACTACATTTTCAGAAAATTTCCTATAATGTCTAAATTTTGAGAAGAATTCCCATAGAGATTAAATTTTGAGAAACTTTCCTATAGAGATAAAATTTTAGCAATATTTCCTATAGAGACAAAATTTTAGGAATATTTCCTATAGGGACTAAATTTTGACAAATTATCCTGCAGAGAATAAATTTTGAAAACATTTGAGAAACTTTTCCATAGAGACTAAATTTTGACAAAATTTGTAGTAGGTACTAAATTTTGAAAAAAAAAAATCTATAGGGACAAAGTTTTACAAAATTTCCTAGGAGACTAAATTTTTACGAATTTTTCCATATTTTGGCAAAATTTACTAAAAAAAACTAAATTTTGGCAAAATTTCCCAAAGAGAAAAACTTTTGATAAAATTTCCTGTGGAGACCAAATTTTGAAAAAAATTCCTACAGACACAAAATTTTGACAAAATTTCCTTTAGATACTAAAGTTTAGCAAAATTTCCAATAGAAATTAAATTGTGACAAAATTTCCTAGAGGGAATACATTTTGAGAAACTTTTCCATATAATCTAAATTTTTAATTGGGACTAAATTTTGAGAAAATTGTCTATACACACAAAAAATTTTTTTCTGATTCAATCACGAAATTAATTGATCCAATTAATTTTTAATTGAAATGTCTTCAATCACAGAAATGATAGTATCAATTAAAAAATTAATGAGGGTAAATTAAAAAGTTAATTGATCCAATTAAAAAATTAATTGATACTATTATTTTTGTGATTGATTTTTGTTTCAATTAAAAAAATTGTTGAATAAATTAAATTTTTAATTGAATATTTTTTAAAACTTAATTAAAATTTTAATTGGAAAAATGTTTGTTAAATTTTTTTGTGTGTAGTGACATAATTTTACAAAATTTCCTATAGAGACAAAATTTTGGCAAAATTTCCTGTAGAGACCAAATTTTTAGAAAATTTCCTTTAGACACTAAAGTTTAGCAAAATTTCCTATATAGACTAAATTTTGATAAAAATTTCCTATAGAGTTTAAATTTTACCAAAATTTCTTATAAAGACTCATTTTGAGAAAATTTCCTATAGATATTCAATTTTGAGAAAATTTCCCATAGAAACTACATTTTGAGAAAATTTCCCAAATTTTGGAATGATTTCCTATAGAAATTTAATTTTAACAAAATAGAGAACAAAATTTCTTATAAAGAGAAAATTTTGGCAAAATATACTAAAGAAATAAAATTTTCTATAGAGACAAAATTTTGATAAAATTTCCTCTAGAGATTAAATTTTGACAACATTTCCTATAAAGACTAAATTTTGAGAAAATTTTCTATAAGGAAAAATTTTTACAAAATTTACTTATAGCGACAAAATTTTAACGAATTTTCCTATACAAACAAAATGTCCTGTGGAGAAAAAATTTTGAAAAAATTTTTAAAGTTTAGCGAAATTTCCTATAGAGACTAAGTTTAAATTTCTTATAGAGACTAACTGAAAATTTACTATAGAAATTACTTTACTATAGAAATTAAACTTCGAGAAAATTACCCATAGATATTACATATTGGCATGATTTCCTATAGAGACTTAATTAAAAAAAAAAAATCTGTAGAGAAAACTTAATGTAGACAAAATTTTGACAAATTTCCTATAAGGAGTAAATTTTGACAAAATTTTAATAGGGACTAAATTTTGAAAACAAAGTCTGTAGGGACAAAATTTCCTATGGATGCTAAATTTTGACGAATTTTGCTATAGAGAAAAAATTCACTAAAGAAACTAAATAACCTATATCAAACTTTAGTTTCTATATATAGAGACTAAGGTTTGATAAAATTTCCTGTGGGGACCAAATTTTGAAAAAAAAAAATATCCTATAGATTGAAAATTTGACAACATTTCTTTTAGAGAGTAAAATTTAGCAAAATTTCCAATAGACACTAAATTGTGACAAAATTTCTTATAGGGAATAAATTTTGAGAAACTTTTCCATATAGACTAAATTTTTAATTTGACCAAATTTTAGAAAATTTCCTATAGAGACAAAATTTTGGCAAAATTTCCTGTAGAGACCAAATTTTGGCAAAATTTCCTGTAGAGACCAAAATTTGGCAAAATTTCCTGTAGAGACCAAATTTTCAGAAAATTTCCTTTAGAACCTTAAGTTTAGCAAAATTACATATGCAGACTAAATTTTGATAAAATTTCCCATAGATATTAAATTTTGGCATGATTTCCTATACACACAAAAAAATAATTCTTTCCTCCCAAACGAAATTTTAGACAAACAGAGTTCGTTTCTCATTTGCTTTTCGCTGTAAGGAAGTGTATTTGGAAGAAAAGTATATACTTTTTGTGATAAACGTTTATTCTTTTCCAGGATGTAAAAACAATTTCATAAAGACAAACTCAAACAAAAAAAAAAAAAAACATCATTTTCTTGCTGATTGCATTTTCCCTCACATCTTTCTGAAATCCACGAGGTTTTTTAGTTCTTAACACCTTTTCCTGTAATACCAACTATGTAGAAGAATTTTTACCTTTCGCCTGGACGGAGAATCGAACCGCGGACCATGCACTTTGTAAGCCAACACACTAACCACTGAGCCATGTACCTGTTATGGTCATCCATAAATAAATATCCATATAAGTTATATTTATATAGCATAGCTTGCGGCGCCCACGAACCGAATAAACAAACGTTATTTAACAGAAACAAACATTTAGTTTGGCACCGTGGAGCAGTGGTTGCTACGTCCGACTTGCATGCCAAGGATCGTGGGTTCGATCTTTGGTCGAAGATTTTTTTTTACATATATTCTAGATATGTTCGGAAGATTCCGAACATGAACTGTAAAATGTGTCTTATTAAAGACCTAAAGTCAGAAAAGAACAGTGTTTGATATAAACGAAATGGACTGTGTTGTTGTTTCAAAAATACCTTTTTTATTGAAAAACTAAAAATTATGTAACAAACGAATTTTTTTGGTGATAGAAGTTTAAAATTTTCGAAGCAATTCAAAAAACTCTAACAAAAGAAGAACATTTTCGGTACACGTTTTCCAAACGTTTTTTTTCTTTGCGTGTAGAGACTTAATTTTAACAAAATTTTCTGTAGAATTTTAGACAAAATTTTCTATAGAAAGAAAGTTTTGACAAATTTTCTATAAAGAGTAAATTTTGATAAAATTGTTTATATGATGACAATTTTAAGAAATTCTCCTATAAACGTAAAATTTGAAAAATATAAGTGAAGTAAATTGTTACAAAATTTCGTTGGAAAATAACTTTTATAAAATTTCCTATAGACGGAACACTATGACAAAATTTCTTATGGACAGAAAATTTTGGCAAAATATCGTATGAACGGAACATTTGAGAAAATTTTATATATAAATAATATTTTCGGAAAATTACTAATACAAATTAATTCTTGAGAAATTTTCCCATAAAGACAAAATTTTGGAAAAAATCCCTATGGAGACTAAATTTTGAGACAATTTCCTATAGAGACTAAATTTTGAGTCAATTTAACAAAATTTCCTATATTCACTAAATTTGAAAAAAAAAATAAATTTTTAAAAAATATTTTATATGAATTAAATTTTAAAAAAATTTGAAAAACAAAAACTTGAAAATATTTTGTTTTTGATATTTCCTATAGCCAGTAAATTATGACAAAAATAAATTGAAAATCTTGTTCCTTGTGTTTAATGATTTTTTTCCCATTACATAAAAGATTTTAATAAAATTTCTTATAAAAATAAAATGTTGACGACTGTTTATGTTACTTTTCCACCCATTTTACAATGCCTTATGCCATATAATAAGGAATAACGTAATGGAAAAACAGCAAAATGAATGAACACAAAAAGTAAAAGCATAAAATTCACATATCTGTCTTTATGGAAACAATTCGATAAACTAAACTGTTATAATTATGAAAACACTAAGCGTAATGGCACCTATAAAAGTTACTCCACCCATTGTTCTTCGATACCTCGTCATTGCCGTCGCTCTTGCCATTAGGGAACAAGTAGCGAGAAAATACAAAATTGTATATGGAAATTTCAAAACTAAAAGCGAGCTGAACATTTAATATGGGAATGGAGGTAGGAGAGAAATACAAAAACAAAACAAGCATTAAGTGAACAAAAGAGTCCAATTCTTTGCTTTTGTAAATTTGGAAGTTGAAACTGAAGCTAAACATAAATTTTGTAACGCCAAATTATGATGTACTAACTTTGAGCATTCAACGAGCCGCAACTAAAGAGATCAACTGAAGAGCGTCACCCTCATAGCCCCCATGACTAAGGCATATTTAAGGTAAAATCGACCAGAGAGTTTTGCCCTGCCGTCGGTATACTTATTGATATACCAGTCGTACAATGCTGGAGGGAATGTTCAACATTTTGGATCGATAAAATCAACTAATGATCGTTATTTGTGTGGTAATTTGGTAACACCCAAAAAAGCCTGATCGTATCGAATAATTTTGCAGAAATAGCGACGGAGTTTTCAACAAAACGTAATTGCATGCATAATATTTTCGATGAGAGAGAGCTTATGTTTTAGTGAGAATAAAGTGTTGGACAATTCCAGGAGAATACAGTAATGCTACAACAAAGGTGTATACACTACAAATACACACATATTAACACCTGATGTTATTCACCACACCCTCATCATAATTTATATCATGATAAAAGAGAGCATCATGAGAAGTTAGGAGTAGTTACTCCTAAATATACTCGACTTGAATTTAAGAGTTGAATTTAATACGGGGGATGTCATTGGAGGTAGTCAATTGGATTATTCTTACCATTACATTTAGCACAAGAAATAAATAGTAACTGTGAGATACATAAATAAATAGCTTAATTTCAGTATTGTAAAGACAACAAAACGATTAAAAGAAATAATTTGAGTAGTTACATTTATTTATTTATTATAATGAATTATGTTAAATAAAATCTAAATTTTGAAAACAATTTAGCATGAAGCGAATTTTTAAATAAGGAAAGAAACAGACAATATTTCCTAAAGAAAATATTCTGAAGACAGAAAGTTATGAAATGACAGCTCTTTGCTAGTAACTGTGAGTACATAAATAAATAGCTTCATTCAGTATTGTAAAGACGACAAACGATTAAAAGGAATAATATGATTAGTTTCATTTATTTATTATAATGAATTATATTAAATAAAATCTTAATTTTCAAAACAATTTAGCATGAAGCTAATTTTTCAAATAAGGAAAGGAACAGATACTAATTTGAACAATATTTCCAAGAGAAATTTGCATAAAATTTTCTGAAGACAGAAAGTTATGAAATGAAAGTTTTTTGCAAGTGCTTTAATCTTTTTATACCCACCACCATAGGATGGGGGGTATATTAACTTTGTCATTCCGTTTGTAACACATCGAAATATTGCTCTAAGACCCCATAAAGTATATATATTCTGGGTCGTGGTGAAATTCTGAGTCGATCTGAGCATGTCCGTCCGTCCGTCCGTCCGTCCGTCTGTTGAAATCACGCTAACTTCCGAACGAAACAAGCTATCGACTTGAAACTTGGCACAAGTAGTTATTATTGATGTAGGTCAGATGGTATTGCAAATGGGCCATATCGGTCCACTTTTACGTATAGCCCCCATATAAACGGACCCCAAAATTTGGCTTGCGAGGCCTCTAAGAGAAGCAAATTTCATCCGATCCCGCTGAAATTTGGTACATGGTGTTAGTATATGGTCTCTAACAACCATGCAAAAATTGGTCCACATCGGTCCATAATTATATATAGCCCCCATATAAACCGATCCCCCGATTTGGCTTGCGAGGCCCCTAAGAGAAGCAAATTTTATCTGATCCGGCTGAAATTTGGTACATGGTGTTAGTATATGGTCTCTAACAATCATGCAAAAATTGGTCCACATCGGTTCATAATTATATATAGCCCCCATATAAACCGATCCCCCGATTTGGCTTGCGAGGCCCCTAAGAGAAGCAAATTTCATCCGATCCGGCTGAAATTTGGTACGTGATGTTAGTTTATGGTCTCTAACAACCATGCAAAAATTGGTCCACATCGGTTCATAATTATATATAGCCCCCATATAAACCGATCACCAGATTTGACCTCCGGAACCTCTTGGAAGACCAAAATTCATCTGATTCAGTTGAAATTTGGTGCGTGGTGTTAATATATGGCCTCAAACTCCCATGCAAAAATTGGTCGATATCGGTCCATAATTATATATAGGCCCCATATAAACCGATCCCCAGATTTGACCTCCAGAGCCCCTTGGAAGAGCAAAATTCTTCCCATTCGGTTGAAATTTGGTACGTGATGTTAGTATATGGTATCCAACAACCATGCAGGAATAAGAAGTTTTAAGATACCACAACCCAAGTAATTCGATTGTGGATGACAGTCTTTCGTAGAAGTTTCTACGCAATCCATGGTGGTGGGTACATAAGATTCGGCCTGGCCGAACTTGCGGCCGTATATACTTGTTTATTTATTGTAATTAAATGTCAATAGTTTTATTTATTTTTTATTGAAAGAAAAAGATCGAGTAAAACACCAAAAAACATTTATTGTAATTTTTAGCTATAATAATTACGCAAATATATAAATAAAACTAATTAAAAAAGACAGAAAAATTGTATAAAAATTTCTATAAACAGAAAATTTTCTATAGAAAGAAAATATTGACAGTCTTTATTTTCTATAGGGATTAAATATTGAGAAAATTTCCTATAGAAACTTAATTTTGAAAAAAAAATCCCACAGAGACGAAATTTTGTGAAAAAAATCTACAGATGCAAAGTTTTGAGAATATTTCTTGTAAAGACTAAATTTCCAAAAAAAAAATCTATAGAGTCCAAGTTTCGAGAAAATTGCCTTTAGACATTAGAATTTGACAAAATTCCAATATATACTAAATTTTGTGTAAATTTCCTATACAGACTAAATTTTGTGAAAAATTTCTATAGAGGGTAAACATTGAGAAATTTTCCCTGAAGAGACTACATATCGAGAAAATTTCCTTTTGAGACCAAATTTTGGCAAAATTTCCTATAGGCACTAAATTTTGTGAAAAATGTCTACAAGGGATAAATTTCTCTAGAGGGTAAACATTGAGAAATTTTCCCTGAAGAGACTACATATCGAGAAAACTTCCTTTAGAGACTACATTTCTAAAAAAAAATCCCATATAAACTACATTTTTACACATTTTCCTGTAGCTAATAAATTATGCGAAAATTTTCTATAGAGACTAAATTTTGAGAAAATTGCCTACAAAGACTAAAGCTTGAGAACATTTTCAATTTTTGAAAAATTTCTATAGAGGCTAAGAACAAATTTCCTGTAGAGACTAAAATTAAAAAAAAAAGAAAAAAACAAGTATATACGGCCGTAAGTTCGGCCAGGCCAAATCTTATGTACCCTCCACCATGGATTGCGTAGAAACTTCTACGAAAGACAGTCATCCACAAATTTCAACTCCCTCGTATGAAATTTGCTCCTTCAAGAGGCTCCAAAACCAAATCTCGGGATCGGTTTATATGGGGCCATAAATGATTATGGACTGATATAGACCACTTTTGGCATGGTTGTTAAATATCATATACTACCACCACGTACCAAATTTCAACCAGATCGGATCTGGAGGTCAAATCTGGCGATCGGATTATATGGGACCTATATATAATTATGGACTGATAGGAACCAATTCCTGCATGGTTGTTGGATACCATATACTAACATCACGTACCAAATTTCAACCGAATGGGAAGAATTTTGCTCTTCCAAGATGCTCCGGAGGTCAAATCTGGGGATCGGTTTATATGGGGCCTATATATAATTATGGACCGATATGGACCAATTTTTACGTGGGTGTTTGAGGCCATATATTAACATCACGTACCAAATTTCAACAGAATCAGATGAATTTTCGTCTTCCAAGAGGCTCCGGAGGTCAAATCTGGTGATCGGTTTATATGGGGGCTATATATAATCATGGACCGATGTGGACCAATTTTTGCATGGTTGTTAGAGACCATATACTAACACCACGTACCAAATTTCAGCCGGATCGGATGAAATTTGCTACTCTTAGAGGCCTCGCAAGCCAAATTTGAGGGTTCGGTTTATATGGGGGCTATATATAATTATGGACCGATATGAACAAATTTTTGCATGGTCATTAGAGACCATATACTAACACCAGGTACCAAATTTCAGCCGGATCGGATGAAATTTGCTACTCTTAGAGGCCTCGCAAGCCAAATTTGAGGGTTCAGTTTATGTGGGGGCTATACGTAAAAGTGGACCGATATGGCCCATTTGCAATACCACCCTACCTACGTCAATAACAACTACTAGTGCCAAGTTTCAAGTCGATAGCTTGTTTCGTTCGGAAGTTAGCGTGATTTCAACAGACGGACGGACGGACGGACGGACATGCTCAGATCGACTCTGAATTTCACCACGACCCAGAATATATATACTTTATGGGGTCTTAGATCAATATTTCGATGTGTTACAAACGGAATGACAAAGTTAATATACCCCCCATCGTATGGTGGAGGGTATAAAAATTATAGAGTTTTGAGAAAAATTCCTTTAGAGACAAAATTTTGACACAATTGCCTATAGATACAAAATTTTGTAGAAATTTCCCATAAAGGTTAAATTTCGAGAAAATTTCCTACAGTGACTAAATTTTGAGAAAATTTTCCACAGAGACTAAATTTTGTGAAAAAACTTCTAAAGAGGTTAAATTTTGAGAAAATTTTCCGTAGAGATTAAATTTCTAGAAATTTTGAGGAAATTTTCTTTAGATATTAAATTTTGGCAAAATTTCATAGAGAGACTAATTATTGGCAAATTTTCTATTGAGACAAAATTTTGTGAAAATTTTCTATAGAGGCAAAGTATTTAGAAACTTAATTTCGAGGACATTTCTAGTGCCTAAATTTTGGCACAATTTTTATAGAGACTTAATATTAAGAAAAAATTGTATAAAAATTTTATTAAAAAAAATTTAATCTATATATATAAAATTCAATCTATGTTTGTTTATTTGTTTGTTTGTTTGTATGAACCGAGTTGGCTCCGAAACGGCTGAACCGATTTACTTGAAACTTTCAGAGATCATAGGGGACGTTCATGTGGTGAAAATAGGGTACCTCATTTTTTGACACCTGGTCGCGGAGGGGGACCTTCCCTTTGTCGGACTTTTTGAAAATTGGACCAAAGTTGACCGATTTGCTTGAAATTTTCATTGAAGGTTGGGGTTGGCAACTAGACAAAGATCCGCTACTTTATATTTCGATATTTGGTGGCGGAGGGGGACCTCCTCTTTGTTCGACTTTTGTTAAAGTACAGTGAAAAAACTAAAATTCTCTAAATTATCTGAGATTTAAAGAGAACATGCGGTGAGGTTATGGAATTAATATGGGGTACCTGATGATTTCATATGCGGACGGGGACCTCCCCCTTGCCTTACTTTTTGAAACTTGGAACAAAATTATGCGATTTGCATGAAATTTTCATTGAATGTTGGGGTTGGCATCTAGACAAAAATCCGCTACATTATTTTTCGATATTTGGTCGGGGAGGGGGGCCACCCTTCGCCCGACTTTTTTTAAAGTACAGTGAAAACAAAACTAAACTCCCCCGACAGAAATTTTACGGAAAAATGGGTGAGGTTGTGAAATTTATATCAGGTTCCTGATTTTTTAATAAAAATAAAAGGGCATAGGGAGACATCCGCTTCTCTTAAGTACATACAGAGAAACAATTAAACTTTACCGAGTTACTTGAAATTTACAGAGGACTGGGGAGAGATCGTAACCTCTGTCAACCGTAATAGTTGATACCTGATTTTGTGATTTTTGGACGGAAGAGAGGCCGCCCCTTTAGGCTTATAATTTGCTTGACATTTTCTGGGACGTTTACAAAAGATACGCTTTTCGACATTTGGTCGGGGAGGAGGTCCTCCTCTAAAACTGCAAAAAAAAAATGGCTCTATTACCATGTTCCTTAATCTATATCTGTCCATAAAGCTCGAAAAATAATTGTATAATTAGATATAATGCATTTGGACGTCAATTGCCTGTTTCGGTATCAGGCTAACATAAAATATAAAAAACTTTAAGTTTTCTTGAAATTTACAAAGGAAGCGGGGGAAAAGGTTATAAATGAAGAGGCAACCTTCATTGTCCCACACTTGAAGGAAAGTTTCAAGAATTTTCAGGGAAGGTTAGGGGTGCTATTCACTACGGTGTTTGTCGATATTGTATCGGGGAAAGTGACGTCCCTTTAAAACAATAGAGCAAAAATTAAACATCTCCGATCTACTTGCAATTTACAGGGAACGTGGGAGGAGGTGATGAAATTTATACATGATTTTTAAATTAATATATTAATTTTGCGATATCTGGTTGGGGAAGGGGAAAATTGAAATAAACTTTGTCGATTTACTTCGATAGAATTTATAGGGACCATTGAGTAGTTGCGAAATTAATATAGGGTACGTGATAGTCCGATATCTGGTCAGAGTGGAGCGAAGGTGGGGAGAGAGTTCCCTTTTGCCGGTTTTTTCTCTTAAATTGAAAGTGGAGGGTTGTCCGTAAATGGGAACTCGGTATATAATTTTATGATTTTTGCACAGGCTTCTTTCTTCCAGACTTCTTATTAGTAAAGAGAGGGTTTCCTTTTGTCCGTTTTTTTTTTTTTTCTTAAGTTGAAAGTAGAGGGTTGTCCGTAAATGGGAACTCGGTACATAAATTTATGATTTTTGCACAGGCTTCTGCCAGACTTCTTTTTAGTAAAGAACTTTAATTCTTTGTATGTTATTATAATATAATGCTTAATTTTCAGATATGTTGAGGAGAAGGATACCTTTCCTTGACAAACCACACTTAAAATTCACAAGAAATATAGAAGAATGTACACCCTTTCCCGCCGTATTTGTACCTATAAACGAAAAATCAAGTAGTCCGATTTGTTTAAAAGAATTCAAATCTTTTCAAATTTGTTTTCAGCACGAAGGATATAGTTGACTAAGTTAACGCAAAATGTTCCTCCAAATACGCTTCGGAAGGCGCAGCGAAGCGGGCCGGGTTACGCTAGTTTTTAATAAAATTTCTTTTGAAAATTAAATTTTGACAATAATTTTCTAACGTTTGATAAAGTTTCCTAGGGAGACTAATTTGTGACAGCATTTTTTTTATAGAGACAACATTTTGAGAACATATCTTATATAAGGTAAATTTTAAGAAGTTTTCTTATAGGATCGAGACGGTGGTGTTTACCATCTTAATAAAACATACTGACACAAAAGTCCCAATTTACGCAGAGTGGATAAAGAGACCAGGTTTAGGCCCAACATCAGCAGGTTTCCCATGGCTTCCTTCTCCTTATGAGAAACATTTCATTGTATCACGGTTCAATGTTCTATTTTGGCAAGTTGACCGCAGACCGCGTCATACACCTTTATTGTGAGTTGAGGATTACAACTGCTTGAATTTTTTGAATAGAATTTTCTGTTATATTTAAATTGATGTAACTTACGTTTATTGCAAAATAAATTTATTTTTTCTTTTAAAGAAAATTTCCCCACCATGCAAATAAATTCAATAATAATTAAAGTAGAAGAAAATTTTCTTAAAATTCTCAAAACTAGTGGCTTACAAAATGAATCTTCCGTGGTTCGATTCTCTATCGGGCAAAAATTTGCAATAAAAAAAATCTGATAGACATACGCTGGGCATTTGAACTTTTCAACATTCATCTTCCGTGAAGCCGTATTGTTTGGCCGTAATTGGGGCAACTACTTGAATCAGGGTATCTTATCCCATGTTTTTACATCCTATATAGATTTTTTTTGCTTGAATTTTATATTTAGTTTGAATTCTCAAACCAATTTTAGTGAAGTAAATCATCTTCTTAAATACATTCTTTTCTATATTTCGCATAAAGAGATCTCTGGATTTTACAAAGTAAACATTTAAAAGCCAACTTTTTAATCAATTTTGCCTAAAATTTCAACTGGAGAAGTTTTACTCAGGTTTTGAATTTATATCGGTCCATAAATATTCCCTTCCCCAAAATTTTGTTTCACATAAAGTTCTACAAATAATTCTCATATATTTAAACCGAACATTTCTTTTATTAAAAGCCAACCTCCTATAGTCAGGGCTGCCAATTTTGCCGATTTATCGGCATTTTGACGATTTTTTACTTAAAAAATAGCAAATGCCGATTTTCCGATTTTTGCCCCAAAAATGACGATATTAGCCCCGTTCAAAAATTTTGACTAGAAGCAGTTCGTTTACACGGTTAGAACCAGCAAAAAAGAGAATACATTTGACAGTTGTCAGATAGGTAAATTGCAAATTTTTGCTCATTTTGCCACTTGCACCAAAAATAATCCACCAAACTTTGAAACAAAAACCAAAAATCTACCAAATTAAAAAAAAATATTTTGAACAACTTCAAAATAATTTTAATTTGAAGTTGTTCATATATATATACTAACCATAATTATTTTTTTAATTTTTGTGGTTGGTATAAGTAAAAATATTGTATTAATCGAAAGAAATGCTTTATATTGAATTTATAGAAAAATTTTGTTAAAATTTTATTTCTACAGAAAAAGTTGTAAAAACTTTATTTCTATAGAAATTTTATCAAAAATTTATTTCTATAGAAAATTTTGTTAAAATTATATTTCTATAGAGAATTTTGTCATAATTTTATTTCTATAAAAAATGTTGTCAAAATTGTATTTATATAGAAAATTTTATTTGTACAGAAAATTTTTCAAAATTTTTGCATATTTTTATTTTTATAGAACTTTTCTATAGTAAATTCTTGCAAAACTTTATTTCTATGAAAATGTTTGCAAAATTTTATGTCTAAGAAAATTTTTGCAAAAATTTATTTCTAAGTAATTTTTTGCAAAATTTTATGTCTATAGAAACTTTTGTCAAAATTTTATTTCTATAGAAAATGTTGCCAAAATTTTATTTCTATAAAACACTTTGTCAAAATTTTATATCTGTAGACATTTTTGCACATGTTTATTTCTATAGAAAATTTTGTCAAAATGTCATTTTTATTTCTATAGAAAATTTTGTCAAAATTTTATTTCTAGAAAATTTTTGGAAAATTTAATTTCTATAGAAAATTGTACCTCTTAATTTTATGGTCAAATTTTGGAAAATCGTGCAACACATACGAAAATATTAAAGATCTTATTTTTATTTTTAAATAAAAATCTTACTGAATTAATAACTATGCTATATATTAAAAAAAATATTTTTATATTATTTTTGGAATTGCATAAAATATTTTTATGTTATTTTTATATAAAACTGAAGTCCTTGTGCTTTTGTTGTTGAATTGCATATTTATGTATGTTAATTTTCTTTTCTTTATATGAAATAAATACTTTTGTTTTTAACCAAAAAATTAGTTTCATTTCAATATAATTCACATTGCCGATTTTTTGACGATTTTTGAAATGTAAGTGACGATTATGACGATTTCTTCGGGAAAAAGTGACGATTTTTCTTGAAATTTTATTGGCAGCCCTGCCTATAGTGCAACGATTCTTCTTTATCTCTCATAATACACACGAATGCATTATTGTTCTCTTCTTCTTCTTCGTATGATGCATCAACATGCATACCGAAGAGAGGTGTATAATTGAGTGAGTGTTGCATTGTTATGGAAAGTAGTTGTTCACGTGTTGTTATTGTCCCCCTCCGCCCTTCACACATGATCATTCTGTGCTGTGCTAATACTCACCTCTTACCGTTAAAGTGTGTGGCAAGGTGAGTGTTGTTGCGGTGTTACCTTAATTACAGTGTGAAACTCCAAAAGGGTATGAAATGCCCCAGTGTTGTTGTTGTTTATTTTCAGGTTAGTTGTTGCTGTTGTTGTAGTTGCTGTTTGGGGCGAATCAACCAAAGAAAATGAAGAATGGTATGGAACAACACAAAAACAACACTAACAATAAATATGGCCCAAACAATGGCAGTCACGATTGTCATGTCAGCCATTCAGTCTGCCAGGTGAGTTTGGAAAAAAGAGCATGAATATAAATGAGAGTGTATGTGTGCGAGAATAATGTGGAGTCTATGGGGGATAGTGAGGAGTAGCTAGGCCTAAATGTGGGGCCTTAAATCGTTTTGTATCATTGTTTGTAGAACAACTTTCATAGGAGATTTACATATAAAAGAATTTTTAAAAATTCTAAGGAAGACAACTTTTGTTGCCCAGCTGTTAGAAATTAGTTCTTGGAATAACTTTTGAAAGAAGGTATAAGAAAACTTGCATTTTTTATATGTTTTCGGGAATGGGAAATCCCCAAGTAACCGGCGCTCTTGAAATTATATAAAAACAAGTAAGGAAAGTCTAAAGTCGGGCGGGGCCGACTATATTATACCCTGCACCACTTTGTAGATCTAAATTTCCGATACCATATCACATCCGTCAAATGTATTGGGGGCTATATATAAAGGTTTATCCAAAATACATACATTTATGTTAAATATCACTCGATCTGGACAGAATTTGATAGACTTCTACAAAATCTATAGACTCAAAATTTAAGTCGGCTAATGCATTAGGGTGGAGCACAATGTTAGTAAAAAAATATGGGAAACATTTAAATCTGAAGCAATTTTAAGGAAATTTCGCAAAAGTTTATTTATGATTTATCGCTCGATATATATGTACTAGAAGTTTAGGAAAATTAGAGTCATTTTTACAACTTTTCGACTAAGCAGTGGCGATTTTACAAGGAAAATGTTGGTATTTTGACCATTTTTGTCGAAATCAGAAAAACATATATATGGGAGCTATATCTAAATCTGAACCGATTTCAACCAAATTGGTCACGCATAGCTACAATGCTAATTCTACTCCCTGTGCAAAATTTCAACTAAATCGGAGTAAAAAATTGGCCTCTGTGGTCATATGAGTGTAAATCGGGCGAAAGCTATATATGGGAGCTATATATAAATCTGAACCGATTTCAATCAAATTTGGCACACATAGCTACAATACTAAATCTACTCCCTGTGCAAAATTCCAAACAAATTGGTCCAAAACTCTGGATATTAGAACCATATTAGTCCATATCGGGCGAAAGATATATATGTGAGCTATATCTAAATCTGAACCGATTTCAATCAAATTTTGCACACTTAACTGCACTACTAATTGTACTCCGAGTGCAAAATTTCAAACAAATTGGGCCAAAACTCTGGCTTCTAGGACCATATTAGTCCATATCGGGCGAAAGATATATATGGGAGCTATATCTAAATCTGAATCGATTTCAACCAAATTTGGCACGCATAGCTACAATGCTAAATCTACTCCCTGTGCAAAATTTCAACCAAATTGGGCCAAAACTCTGGCTTTTAGGACCATATTAGTCCATATCGGGCGAAAGATATATATGGGAGCTATATCTAAATCTGAACCGATTTCTTCCAAAATCAATAGGGTTCTATTCTGACCCAAATTAGGAACATGTGCTAAATTTGAAGGCGATTAGACTTAAATTGCGACCTAGACTTTGATCACAAAAATGTGTTCACAGACAGACGGACGGACGGACATAATAAGTGCATATCGGGCGAAAGATATAAATGGCAGCTATATCTAAATCTGAATCGATTTCAACCAAATTTGGCGCGCATAGCTACAATGCTAAATCTACTCCCTGTGCAAAATTTCAACCAAATTGGGCCAAAACTCTGGCTTTTAGGACCATATTAGTCCATATCGGGCGAAAGATATATATGGGAGCTATATCTAAATCTGAACCGATTTCTTCCAAAATCAATAGGGTTCTATTCTGACCCAAATTAGGAACATGTGCTAAATTTGAAGGCGATTAGACTTAAATTACGACCTAGACTTTGATCACAAAAATGTGTTCACAGACAGACGGACGGACGGACGGACAGACGGACATGGTTATATCGACTCAGGGACCCACCCTGAGCATTATTGCCAAAGACACCATGTGTCTATCTCGTCTCCTTCTGGGTGTTACAAACATATGCACTAACTTATAATACCCTGTTCCACAGTGTGGCGCAGGGTATAACCAGTCTTCTTTGAGCGATTATTTAGTGAAATATGGTGCCTTGGTTTTATACCCTGCGCCACACTGTGGAACAGGGTATTATAAGTTAGTGCATATGTTTGTAACACGCAGAAGGAGACGAGATAGACACATGGTGTCTCTGGCAATAATGCTCAGGGTGGGTCCCTGAGTCGATATAACCATGTCCGTCTGTCCGTCTGTCTGTGAACACATTTTTGTGATCAAAGTCTAGGTCGCAATTTAAGTCCAATCGCCTTCAAATTTGGCACATGTTCCTAATTTGGGTCAGAATAGAACCCTATTGATTTTGGAAGAAATCGGTTCAGATTTAGATATAGCTCCCATATATATCTTTCGCCCGATATGCACTAATATGGACCCAGCAGCCAGAGTTTTATACCGATTTGCTTGAAATGTTGTACAAACATAACATAGTCGTATAGTAAAGTGTGCAAAATTTGATTGAAATCGGTTCAGATTTAGATATAGCTCCCATATATATCTTTCGCCCGATATGGATTAATATGGTCCTAAAAGCCAGAGTTTTGGCCCAATTTGGTTGAAATTTTGCACAGGGAGTAGATTTAGCATTGTAGCTATGCGTGCCAAATTTGGTTGAAATCGATTCAGATTTAGATATAGCTGCCATTTATATCTTTCGCCCGATATGCACTTACATGGACCCAGAAGCCAGAGTTTTATCCCGATTAGCTTGAAATTTTGCACAAGGAGTACAATTGGTAGTATAGTCATGTGTGCCAAATTTGATTGAAATCGATTCAGATTTAGATATAGCTTCCATATATATTTTTCGCTCGATATGGACTTATATGGCCCCAGAAACCAGAGTTTTGGACCGATTAGCTTGAAACTTTGCACTAGGAGTACAATTAGTAGTGTAGTCAAGTGTGCCAAATCTTATTGAAATCGGTTCAGATTTAGATATAGCTTCCATATATAGCTTTCGCCCGATTTACACTCATATGCCCACAGAGGCCAATTTTTTGCTCCGATTTAGTTGAAATTTTGCACAGTGAGTAGAGTTAGCATTGTAGCTATGCGTGCCAAATTTGGTTGACATCGGTTCAGATTTAGATATAGCTCCCATATATATGTTTTTCTGATTTCGACAAAAATGGTCAAAATACCAACATTTTCCTTGTCAAATCGCCACTGCTTAGTCGAAAAGTTGTAAAAATAACTCTAATTTTCCTAAACTTCTAATACATATATATCGAGCGATAAATCATAAATAAACTTTTGCGAAGTTTCCTTAAAATTGCTTCAGATTTAATTATTATTTATTATATTTATACCTTTCACCACTACTGTGGTACAGGGTATAATAAGTTTGTGCATTTGTATGTAACGCCAAGAAATATTGGTCATAGACCCATATTTTAGTATACCGATCGGCTTAGAATTAAATTCTGAGTCGATTTAGCGATGTCCGTCTGTCTGTCTGTCCGTCCGTCTTTCTGTATATGTAATTTTGTGCACAAAGTACTGCTCGCAATTTAAGTCCGATCGTCCTCAAATTTGGCATAGGGCCGTTTCTTGGGACAGAGACAATCGCTATTGGTTTTGGAAAAAATCGGTTCAGATTTAGATATAGCTGCCATATATATTTATCCCCGATGTGGTCATAGTTAGCTTGTTTATCAACCGATTTTTCTTGAAATACCGTACATCCAAATATTTTATGAATCTCGAAGATCTTGCAAAATATCAGCCAAATCGGTTCAGATTTAGATATAGCTCCCATATATATCTTTCGTCCGATTTAGACTCATATGACCACAGAGGCCAAAGTTTACTACCGATCTTCGTGAAATTTTGCACAGAGGGTAGAATTGACATTCTACTAATGCTTGGTAAATTTGATTGAAATCGGTTCAAATTTAGATATAGCTCCCATATATATCTTTCGTCCGATTTGAACTTATATGGCCACAAAAGCCAGAGTTTTTCCGTGATTTGCTTCAAATTTTGCACAAGGGTTACGTTTAATAGTGTCGTTAAGTGTGTCAAATTTTGTTAAAATCGATTCAGATTTAGATATAGCTCCCATATATATCTTTCGTCCGATTTGAACTTATATGGCCCCAAAATCCAGGGTTTTGCCGTGATTTGCTTCAAATTTCGCACAAGGAGTACATTTGGTAGTATCGGTAATTGGGCCAAATTTGGTTGAAATCGGTTCAGATTTAGATATGACTCCCATATATATCTTCCTTTCGATTTGCACTCATATGACTAGGAGGGCCAAAGTTATGCTCCCATTTACGTGAAATTTCGCTTAGATAGCAGAATTATTTTTTTAACTATACATGTAAAATTTAGTCAAAATAGGTTCAGATTATATATAGCTCCCATATATACGTACACCAGAGTTGGGGAAATATGGTAGACTGTTACACATTTTAGACCCATTTTCAATGGAAGTTTCCTCCAATTAACTGCACGCACAGAAAAACCATGTTTGGACATGGTTGCCGCATCCATTTAATGCTTATCTAGAGCATGTAATTGCCGCGAAAACCATGTATTTTGTCTTTGTAAAAATAGTTTTCGAGCGAAGAAAAATGTATGGTGGCAATAAGCATTTGAATGGTTCTCAAATACCGCAAACATGTTTTATCATTTAAATGATAGAATTTGAAACCATTAAATGGTCGGGAAAATTATGTTCCTGACCATTCCATTTTTTTACTTTTTTACAGGGAAAAAAGTATTTTTATAGGTTGAGTATAGACATGTCTAGAACCATTACATGGCCATAAAGACCATTTACATTTTTTTCGTGACCATTTAATTTTTTAACTTTTTTGCAGCGAAAAGAATTTTATAAAAACATTGACCAGGTACACACGATTTTCATTTTGCGCATCAGTCGTGTGTTGATTGTTTCTTGGAATGGACGAAGAATACGGTTTTTTTGTGTTTTGTGTTAATTTATTTAAGTGGCACGTGGTTTTATGTGACCACAAAAAAAGGAAAGTGTAATTGAAAAAATGTACCTGTTTTTTGTTCTGCATTTTGCTATATGGTATCATTTATTTTTATTTGCAGTTATATGATGTCTGCGTTTGTACATTTGATGAGCACGATGTAAATATGGAATAATTACTTATTGTTGAAATTGAAATAAAATAGAGTGTGTAAAAATATATGATGTTTGCTTGAACGGCATTATAAATACAAATAAACAATGAATTAGTTTATAAATAAATAAAAACAAACAAAAAAAATTAATTTTGTGTTTTCTTTTCTCAAGTGGCGTCCTTTTTTCGAAGATGAAAAAAGTGTTTTCATAAAGATCAAAACATTTTAGGTTGTTCTTTTAACTAAGAGAAAAACATTTTTAATGAATACCATAACATTTTAAATTGTGACCATTGTCTTTTCATTCAAACAAAATTCTTTTTATCAATATAATAACATTTTAGATGAGGACAATTATATTTTTCTTAGAACCATGTTCACTGAGCCAACATGGTTGCAGGTTAAAATGTTACATGGTCGCCGCAAAAATAGCTCCTATCATATTATTTTGCTCTTCGAATATGATTGTGACAATCATGTTTCTTCTCTGCGTGTGTATAGCGTTAGCCGATTTAAATTTTAATCCTAAAGATTTTGTAGAAGTAAAAAAATAGTCTCCTTTATATAGCTTCCAACAAATGTCAAGTAGTTGAGATGGTAACACAAATTTTGGCCTACATAGGGGTGAAGGGTATAATACAGTCGGACCGCCCGACTTTAGACTTTACTTACTTGTTAATATATGATTAAATTCTAAAACTTACTTGCAATTATTCCCCTAGAGTAAGATCATACTCTGAAAAGGGTGTCTGGTTTTTTGGAGTCATTGGGAGCTTCTCCAAGACGACTTGTCAACAAAATCAATTTATTTTATTACATTTTACTTGAAATTCTCATGGAGTACTAGATTTTGCACGGAGCTTCTGTGGCAGAAGTAGAGTAGACCATATGTTTTAAAAGGCCCCCTTTAAAACCTATGTCACCTTATCTTTTCTACAAAACATATCTCCGGCACCCATCTGAATGAATCGCATAGTCAGAGATGGTCTGTATCAAACTTTTTTAGGTTTGCGACTGTCGCAAAGTTGTAAACGTCGTAAACGTCACATACGCGTCGTAAATGTAGAAAAAGTAACAAAAGTCGCAAACTGAAAATACTTTAGTCGTGTCGGCTAGGCAGCGAATTCGATGATATCCAAGACGATGGTATGTGCGAAGAAGTTTCAATTCTTAGGAATGTTCACAATTTTCGGTTTTAGTCCCCACATTTTCCCTATTGCCTTTTGCACGAGTACAGGGTAACCGTGGATTTTCTCGTCCGTTCTTAGCTTTAAGTTAAGTCTTCTGTCCAATATAACTCCAAGGTATTTTGCACACTCACCAACGGGAATTTCGATATCACCTAAGAAAATAGGCTTGATGGGAAAACTTTCACAAATTTCTGCAGAAACTCGCAGCGAATGCTGTCAAACTAAATTAAAAAATGTTCAGGATTTCTTCTATTCAAAATTTGGTTTTCTACAGTAGGTTTACGACTTTTGCGACATACGTATTATACCGTCGCAAATGTATGTCGCAAAAGTCACAGTTTGTGACAGGCCAACCCTGCGCATAGTCAGTGTGCCCAACAGTTAAGTTATAATCGCAATATTATTATAATGTGTCATGGTTTGGTTTCTTCATTGGGTTCGCTACATTTCAATTTAGTTTAGCTGGAAACTCATTAAAGCCATTCCTTCCTTCTACTGAAGTTGAAGTTGGCTGTTATTATTGGAGTACTATAGAGGACGATGTTGTTGCTGGAAATTGTAGCCACCACCACCACCACCATCACCACAACTCCATTGCTTGTCGACATTCCATAATACACCTTTATGGTCCCCCCAACCACGCCATACCAAGGGCATGGCATGGCGGCTTTTGATCAGAGATAGAGATGATGTAAATTGATGCATAAACAAATTCTTTTGTTTAATTGTTACCAAATTATCCTCAGTGTTTGTTGGCTCTTTTGTTTGGTTAATAACCGAAATGCCAAAGAAATTATAGCAATGATGGGGAAGGGTTTTGTAAACCAAACGAAACATTGTTGTATTTTGTATTTCCTTAACTCCTCCTCTTTTTTTTTGTTGTTGTTTGCATTTTCTTCTGTTTTCAAGACATTTGGATCACGTTTGGTTTCTTTTGTTTAAATGACACAAAGAAAAAAACTTTTGTATTCCTAATAGAGAAGACGAGGAGGTTTTTCATTGAACTTAATATAATTAAAAATAAATAGAAATTCCTTAGTACATATGGTGTTCGATTTTAATAGCGTGTACCCTGCAATGGCCTGCAAACATTTTTTTAAGACATCGTCCCAGAAGTCGAGAAATACTCTCAAAATTGATCAGATAACTTAAAATCAATAATAACTTAAACCCCTCATGCCCGAATTAAAATGCACGGGTCTACAAATTTTTAATGTGCTAACACTATGTTAGTCTGGACTCACACATGAAATGAAAAAAATTCAAAGTCCTTGCTATCCTGGTTCGTCATATAATGCAAGAGATCACATGTCGAACAAATGAAAATAAAGGGACTTAGAAGCATATAAGCCTATGGGCAACATTGGGCATGAGAGGGTTAATGAAATTTAACTAGGAAATTTTAAGTAACATTAATTTATAAAAACAAAAACTACACGCAGAGAAGAAACATGATTGTCACAATCATATTCGAAGAGCAAAATAATATGATAGGAGCTATTTTTGCGGCGACCATGTAACATTTTAACCTGCAACCATGTTGGATCAGTGAACATGGTTCTAAGAAAAATATAATTGTCCTCATCTAAAATGTTATTATATTGATAAAAAGAATTTTGTTTGAATGAAAAGACAATGGTCACGATTTAAAATGTTATGGTATTCATTCAAAATGTTTTTCTTCTAGTTAAAAGAACATGGTCACAACCTAAAATGTTTTGATCTTTATTAAAACACTTTTTTCATCGTCGAAAAAAGGACGCCACTTGAGAAAAGAAAACACAAAATTACATTTATTTGTTTGTTTTTATTTATTTATAAACTAATTAATTGTTTGTGTGTATTTATAATGCCGTTCAAGCAAACATCATATATTTTTACACATTCTTTTTTTTTTCAATTTCAACAATAAGTAATTATTCCATATTTACATCGTGTCCATCAAATGTACAAACGCAGAAATCATGTAACTGCAAATAAAAATAAATGATCCATATAGCAAAATGCAGAACAAAAAACAGGTACATTTTTTTCAATTACACTTTCCTTTTTTGTGTTCACATAAAACCACGTGCCACTTCTGAATAAATAAATTAACACAAAACACAGTAAATCCGTATTCTCCGCCCATTCCAAGAAACAATCAACACACGACTGACGCGCAAAATGAAAATCGTGTGTACCTGCTCAATGTTTTTATAAAATTCTTTTCGCTGCAAAAAAGTTAAAAAATTAAATGGTCACGAAAAAAATGTAAATGGTCTTTATGGTCATGTAATGGTTCCAGACATATCTATACTTAACCTATAAAAATACTTTTTTCCCTGTAAAAAAGTAAAAAAATTGAATGGTCAGGTACATGATTTTCCCGACCATTTAATGGTCTCAAATTCTATCATTTAAATGATAGAACATGTTTGCGGTAGTTGAGAACCATTCAAATGCTTATTGTCACCATACATTTTTCTCCGCTCGAAAACTATTTTTACAAAGACAAAATACATGGTTTTCGCGACAATTACATGCTCTAGATAAGCATTAAATGGATGCGGCAACCATGTCCAAACATGGTTTTTCTGTGCGTGTAAATATAATTCTATTGAATAGAGTTTCAACAAAAAAAAAAAAAATAAAAGTGTAATAGAAAAGGTGACAAAAAAAAAACTAAAAATTTAAAATGGCTCAGAATTTTTGTTTATTTTCCGTCCACATTTCTCCATTTAAACGAACTTCCAAGGCCAAACTTCTAAAGCAAGGCAAAGCATCAAAAATGGATAACATCCGTCGAATGTTAAAGATTATGTTAAACTTGGTCATACAAACTACATTTTTGGAAACTTTTTTTATATGGATTCATAGCGATCGACCAAAACCCTAAAAATTGTATTTCTATAGAAAATTTTGTCAAAATTTTATTTCTATAGAAAATTTTGTCAAAATTCTATTTCTATAGAAAATTTTGTCAAAATTTTATTTCTTTGGAAAATTTTGTCAAAAATTCATTTCTATAGAAATTTTGTTAAAATTTTATGTCTATAGAAAATTTTTGACAAAATTTTATGTCTATAGAAAATTTTTGTCAAAATTTTTTGTTTATGGAAAATTTTGTCAAAATTTGCTATCTGTAGAAAATTTTGTCAAAATTTATTTTCTATAGAAAATTTTGTCAAAATTTTATTTCTATAGAAACTTTTGTCAAATTATATTTCTATAGGAAATTTCGTCAAAATTTTATCTCTATAGAAAATTTTGGTAACATTTTTCTATGAAAAATTTTATCAAAATTGTATTTCTATAGAAAATTTTGTCAAAATTTTATATCAATAGAAAATTTTGGTAACATTTTTCTATGTAAAAATTTCACAAAATTTTATTAATATAGAACATTTTCTCAAAATTATACTTCTACAGAACATTTTCTCAAGATTTTATTTCTATAGAAAATTTTATTTCTATAGAAAATTTTGCAAAAATTTTATATCTTTTGAAAATTGTTCAATATTTTTACAGAAATTTTTGTAAAAATTTTATTTCTATAGATGTTTTTTTACAATTTTAGTTCTACAGAAAATTGTTTCAACATTTTATTTCTATAGATAGTTTTGTCAATATTTTATTCCTATAGTAAATTTTGTCGACATTTTTTGTACATAGAAAATTTTGACAAAAATTTATTTCTAAAGAAAATCTTGTCAAAATGTTATTTTTATAGAAAAGTTTGTCAATATTTTATTTTTATAGAAAATTTTGTCAAAATTATATTTCTATGGAAACTTTTGTCACAATTATATTTCTATAGGAAATTTCGTCAAAATTTTATATCTATGGAAATTTTTGCTAAAAATTTATTTCTATAAAAAATTTTGTTAAAATTGTATGTCTATAGAAAATTTTTGACAAAATTTTATTTGTATAGAAAATTTTGTCAAACTTTTTTGTTTAGAGAAAATTTTGTCAAAATTTTGTTTCTATAGATTTTTTTTTTTTTCAAAATTTTATGTCTAAAGAAACTTTTGTCAAAATTTTATTTCTAAAGAAAATCTTGTCAAAATTGTATATCTATAGACATTATACATACATTTTTCTATGAAAATTTTTCACAAAATTTTATTTCTATAGAAAATTTTCTCAAAATTTTATTTCTACAGAACATTTTCTCAAAATTTTATTTCTATAGATAATTTTATCAACATTTTTTTTCTATAGAAAATTTAGGCAAAATTTTATCTCTTTAGAAAATTTTTCAATATTTTATTTTTACAGGAAATTTTGTAAAAATTTTATTTCAACATTATATTTCTATAGGAAATTTCGTCAAAATTTTATTTCTATAAAAAATTTTGTCAAAATTTTATTTCCATGGAAAATTTTGTCAAGATATTATTTCTGTAGAATTTTTTGTCAAAATTTTATTTCTATGGAAAATTTTCTCAAAATTTTATTTATGTAAGATTTTTTTTAAATTTTATGTCTGCAGAAAATTTTATCAAAATTTGATTTCTATAGAAAATATTATTTCCATATATATTTTTCCATTATAAATTTTGTCAAAAAATAGTGTCAAGATTGTATTTCTATAGAAAATTTTGTCCAACTTGTATATCTATAGAAAATTTTTGTAAAATTTTTCTATGAAAAATTTCAAATAGAGTCAAGACTGTATTTCTATAGAAAATTTTGTCCAACTTGTATATCTATAGAAAATTTTTGTAACATTTTTCTATGAAAAATTTCACAAAATTTTATTTCTATAGAAAATTTTCTCAAAATTGTATTTCTACAGAACATTTTCTCTAAATTTTATTTTATTTCTATAGAAAATTTTGTTAAAATTTTTATTTCTATAGAAAATTTTATTTTGCAAGAAAATTTTGTCAAAATTTTATTTCTATGGAAAATTTTGTCAACATTTTTGGCCTATAGAAAATTTTGTCAAAATTTTATTTCTGTAGAAAATTTTATCAAAATTTTATATCTATAGAAAATTTTGTCAAAATGTTATTTGTAGAGTTTTTTTTTCAAAATTATATTTCTGTAGAAAATTTTGTCAAAATTTTATTTCTATAGACAATTTTGTCAAAATGTTATTTCTAGAAATTTTTTGTCAAAATTTTATTTGTATAAAAAATTTTATCAATTATGTTTTGTATAAATATTTTTATCAAAATTTTATTTCTATAGAAATTTTTGCAAACATTTTATTTCTATAGAAAATTTTGCCAAAATTTTATTTCTATAGAAGATTTTTACCAAAATTTTAATTCGACAGAAAAATTTTCTCAAACCGTTTTTTCTCATAATTTTATTTCTATAGACAATTTTGTCAAAATTTTATTTCTATAAAAAAATTTTATCAAAATTTTTTTTTAATTAATAATTTTATCAAAATTTTATTTCTATAGAAAATTTTGCCAAATTTTTATTTCTATAGAAAATTTTGCCAAAATTTTATTTCTATAGAAAATTTTGCAAAAATTGTATTTCTATAGAAAATTTTGCCAAAATTTTATTTCGACAGAAAAATTTTTTCAAATCGTTTTTTTTTTATAATTTTATTTCTATAGAAAATTTTTTCAAAATTTTATTTCTATAGAAAATTTTATCAAAATTTTTTTTTAAATAACTAATTTTATCAAAATTTTATTTCTATAGAAAGTTTTACCAAAATTTTATTTCGACAGAGAAATTTTCTCAAATCGTTTTTTTTTCATAATTTTATATCTATAGAAAATTTTGTCAATTATTTCTATAAAAAAATTTTATCAATTTCTTTTATATAAATAACTTTATCGATATTTTATTTCTATAGAAAATTTTGTCAAAATTTTATTTCTATAGAAAATTTTGTCAAAATTTTATTTCTATAGAAAATTTAATTTCTCTAGAAAATTTTGTCAAAGTATTAATTCTATGGAAAATTTTGTCAACATTTTGGGCCTATAAAATTTTTTGTCAAATTTTTATTTCTGTAGAAAATTTTATCAAAATTTTATATCTACCCGTGTAAAAATTGGGGGATCTGATTTGATATGGTTAGATCTGAGCCAAGATATGGTCAGATCTGAGCAGATCCGAAAAATGGTTATATCTGGTCAGATCTAAATACTATGAAATTGGATCTGATCAGATCTCAAAAATGAGACACATCTAATCAGATCTAATTTGATATAATTGTATATTATTTGATACAATTGTATCTTTCGAGATCTTTCAACACATAAAAGCCCATAATTTGTATATAAAATGAGATCAATTGTTTTATTTAATAATACAGACAAAAAGTATGTGCATAATAAATATGTTTAATTTAAATTTATCCATCAAAGCTATTTAAGAGTATTGACAGTTGAGTTAGAGTGTTGTCCAAGGGTTTTTTCGTTTGTTTCTTCTGCTTTGGACTTAGACACGCGACTAAAGTATTACAGCGTTAAGGCAATCTGCAATGAAATTAAGTAAAAAAACAATTATTAAACAAATATAGGAATAAACAAATATGGGAATAAAGGGTGATTTGTTAAGAGCTTGATAATTTTTTTTTAAAAAAAACGCATAAAATTTGCAAAATCTCATCGGTTCTTTATTTGAAACGTTAGATTGGTCCATGACATTTACTTTTTGAAGATAATTTCATTGAAATGTTGACCGCGGCTGCGTCTTAGGTGGTCCATTCGGAAAGTCCAATTTTGGGCAACTTTTTCGAGCATTTCGGCCGGAATAGCCCGAATTTCTTCGGAAATGTTGTCTTCCAAAGCTGGAATAGTTGCTGGCTTATTTCTGTAGACTTTAGACTTGACGTAGCCCCACAAAAAATAGTCTAAAGGCGTCAAATCGCATGATCTTGGTGGCCAACTTACCGGTCCATTTCTTGAGATGAATTGTTCTCCGAAGTTTTCCCTCAAAATGGCCATAGAATCGCGAGCTGTGTGGCATGTAGCGCCATCTTGTTGAAACCACATGTCAACCAAGTTCAGTTCTTCCATTTTTGGCAACAAAAAGTTTGTTAGCATCGAACGATAGCGATCGCCATTCACCGTAACGTTGCGTCCAACAGCATCTTTGAAAAAATACGGTCCAATGATTCCACCAGCGTACAAACCACACCAAACAGTGCATTTTTCGGGATGCATGGGCACTTCTTGAACGGCTTCTGGTTGCTCTTCACTCCAAATGCGGCAATTTTGCTTATTTACGTAGCCATTCAACCAGAAATGAGCCTCATCGCTGAACAAAATTTGTCGATAAAAAAGCGGATTTTCTGCCAACTTTTCTAGGGCCCATTCACTGAAAATTCGACGTTGTGGCTCGTTAGTAAGTCTATTCATGATGAAATGTCAAAGCATACTGAGCATCTTTCTCTTTGACACCATGTCTGAAATCCCACGTGATCTGTCAAATACTAATGCATGAAAATCCTAACCTCAAAAGAATCACCCTTTATATTGAACTATGTAAGCAAGTATTAGTATTGTTTTGAATCATTCTTCTTTAAGTTGCAATAAAAATTGCCATATAATTTTATGTTGCTTTTAATACTCACATTTAAAGTGTATTCGGGATTCGGTTAGGTATAGCGATAGGCTGTTATTTTAGGCTCATACATACTATTCAGACCATCATGACATCACAGTGATCAACATCTCACTTATCGCTGACTGCTGCTCGATTCAATAATTAGCTCAATAACATGGGACCTCCTTGCTATAATCGAGTCCTATCGGCATTTCACGCTGCGCTGAAACAACTTAGAGAATCTATGAAGCAGAAATGTCACCAACATTACTGCGAGGAGATAATCCACCGCCGAAATAATTTTTGGTGTTGGTCGGAACTGGGATTGAACCCGTGACCTTTTGAATGCAAGGCGGGCATGTTAACCAGTACACCACTGAGGTTTCCTTTTTTTCCAAATCTAGAAAATAGTAAAACAATATGAAAATGACTACTAAGGAAATAACAAATACAATCTACTTACCTACATAATCTCCGCAATAAAGGAAACGATATACACTTTATCAAAGGAACACATTTAAAAAAATTATATTAAATTTCTTAATTTTCTCAGCTAGTCTGGCGTTAAATTTGTTTAGAAGTGATGCCCCTGACGGCGTTGACATTTGACATAATGACATTGAGGTTTAGACGAGTATTTCAAAAATCTTTTTAACTTGTTCATGATTTTTTTTATTATATTTTGGACCGTATTTAACCCCATATATAGTCAGATATGATGTTATATCTACCATATCTTATTAGATATAGTGCTATATATGGTCCTATCCAAGCATATATTATTAGATATGCCAGATATAATTAGATATTATACTATATATGATGAGATCTGCACACGCTCACAAAAAATCGCTTCTGTAACATATACTCCCAAACATATTTTGCTTCAAGCATATACATTTTTGGGTATTGCCCAAACATTTATATGTTTGATCTCTACCAATATATAATATGTTTGAAAGCATATTGGTCTAAACAATATATGTTTGGGTAGTCTAAGTTCCAAACATTTTGTATTTTTGCATCTAAATTCAATAATGTTGTCTTCCAAAAAACAATATGTTATTATGTGACCATATAATATGTTTGGAAGCATTTTGCACCCAAAAATATTATATGCTTAAAAAAATTCTCCCAAACAATATTGTGCTCAAAATTTTATTTATTTATTTATATATTTACAATCATAATGAATTATGAAAATAAACAGGTAATATAGGTGCTAACAACATATGTTTTCGACCTGAATGCTCAAAATTTTGTTTCTGCCCAATTGTATATTCCCCCACATCTTTCTCACTTCCACGAGATTTTTTAGTTCTTAGCACCTTTTTCTGTAATACAAAAATTGTAGAATAAATTATTCAATTTTATGATTTTTTTTTATTTTAATTTTACCTTTTGCCGGACGGGGATTCGAACAGCGGACCACACAGTTTGTAAGGATCAAAGAAGTAGCTGATCAATTGCCCAAGGAAAAATAAAATGTTAATTTTGTAATAACAAGCAACAACCACCAACTTAATTCAAAATCGCTCCCTGTTAAATAGCGCTCCAAGCTACTAAACACATATATGTTTATATGCTATTTCTAAATTAATATATGTTTGCATCCAAGCATATTATATTTACAAACATTTTATGTCCCAAACATAATATGTTCTAACATATTAACATATATGTCCCAAACATGTTATGCTAGTTTATGAACATTATATGCTTGCACTCAAAAATATTGTGTTTAAAAATTTGTGTTCCAAACATATAATGTTTATAGCCAAACATATGAAAAACAGTCTTTTTCAACCGTGTAATTCCTTTATTTGGCTACTCGGAATGAAAACTCTGAAAAATATAAAATATACAGAAGAATTATCAGTCTAACATACTTAAAGATATATTTGCAAATAATACATATAATTACCAAAATTTGCTTCTCGTACCCAATAATTTAAACCAGCGCTGCATTGAATGGTTTGTGCGAAGCTCCAAATACCATACTATGAAAAATTGCACGGGAATGTATCCGGTTCACAATCCAAATCATCTCCAAATTTGTATTCTTTTTGAAATCGGATAGTACTTCCTTCTATCGCAACTTCGGATGGCCTGGTCACAAATCTTTACGTTGCTCCGCTGTCATCTTTTAATCTTTTCCTGGACTACCACAAATTCATCCTCCTAAAACAGAGAAAATATTCAATATATAAAAATAGGAACAAAACAATAAACTTACCTTCTCATACTCCTTTATCTTCCTCGAAAAATGAGATTTTAAATGAAATAAAAATATGAAACTCGCATTATCAAATATTTGATATAATTTTTTTTTTTTAAATTTAATAACAACAGGCGTTGCTAATGGTGATAGTTATGGGGTGACATTTTTGAAAACAAAAAGACAGTTGTGTCTGAAAGTTAAGCATTTTATGAAGACACTTCAAAATGATATTTAAAAGGGTTTCTTGAAACTGTCACAACATATAAAGATTGTTTGGTTATGTTCACCACTTGTTTTGATGTGCGACCAAACATACGTGCTTGTAACCAAGTATATCACGTTAGTATTCTCGTAACAAACACATTATTTTTACACACAAACATATACAAATATTTTTTTATCCGTGTTACACAGCTGGTTCATGATTTAATGCGATATATATAATTATATATGGAGCTATATATAGTATATATAATTAGATATGATGTCATATATGAAGATATATAATTAGATCTTACCAGATATGACTGATATAAATAGATATAACAACATATATAATGAGATCTTGAATCAGATCTAATCATATATAGCACTATACATAACATATCTCCGTAGATCTATTTATATCTACAACCATATCTGAGCAGATATAATTATATATACTTTGATATTATTAGACATGATTAGATCTCTCAATTTTTACACGGGTATAGAAAATTTTGTCAAAATGTTATTTGTAGAAAATTTTTTCAAAATTATATTTCTGTAGAAAATTTTGTCAAAATTGTATTTCTATAGACAATTTTGTCAAAATGTTATTTCTGGAAAATTTTGTCAAAATTTTATTTCTATAAATAATTTTACCAATTTTTTTTATAAAAAATTTTATCAAATTTTTATTTCTATAAAAAATTTTGCCAAAATTTTATGTCTAAGGAAAATTTTGCCAAAATTTTATTTC
Organism: Haematobia irritans; assembly: GCF_050003625.1. Classification (NCBI taxonomy): domain Eukaryota; kingdom Metazoa; phylum Arthropoda; class Insecta; order Diptera; family Muscidae; genus Haematobia; species Haematobia irritans. The sequence continues at coordinate 217,895,212 of NC_134398.1, read as the reverse complement.
TATAGAAGATTTTTACCAAAATTTTATTTCGACAGAAAAATTTTCTCAAATGGTTTTTTTATAATTTTATATCTATAGAAAATTTTGTCAATTATTTCTATAAAAAATTTTATCAATTTCTTTTATATAAATAACTTTATCGATATTTTATTTCTATAGAAAATTTTGTCAAAATTTTATTTCTATAGAAAATTTTGTCAAAATTTTATTTCTATAGAAAATTTTGTCAAAATTTTATTTCTATAGAAAATTTTGTCAAAATTTTGTTTCTGTAGATTTTGTTTTCTATCTCCTATGTTTCTTACATAAAGAGTTGACCTACAAATACAATATTTATGACGGTCATAATAACTTCCCTTTAATTCTATTTCCAATAGTAAAGCATGTCCTTTCATTATCATTCTTATAATATTATATAATCCTCTGATTACGATCATTTTATGGTTACTCAAAAAAAACAAGAAAGGAAAACAAATATCATACAAATCAATGACAAGAAAGGACATCTCATTTACCAACCTCTAAAATCGCAAAGATTGGTGGTTGTAACAAATGTCACATTGATTGAGAAATACGAAACAACCGGAAAAAGGATCAAATCACATTGTAAGAAATTCTAAAATTCTTAAAAATAAGGACCAAAAAGTCCATAAATCCTTCGTGAGCAATAAATATTTGATTTTGAAAAGAATCGAGCAAAGAAATGCAACCAAAATTTATTGCAATCCGCCTCCAGATTAAAATGCTCTGCCTTATATACAAAAAAAAAAAAAAAACATTTCAGTCAATAAGCCAAACAAGCAAATCAGGGCATTCCATGTCATCATCCTCATACAAATAATCCATATATCTACATAGGGTCATTTTACATTTTGGGCCAAACAAAAGAAAAATATCTATCCCAGTGAGACAGCAGCCAACAGCCAAAAAGGCATCCATAGCCATTAAGGGTTAAATTACAAATTAACATTAAAACAAATCCCAAAGATTTTCTCATCATTTAGATGGTCTTGCTTACTCAAAAGAGGGAGGGTTGGGGGTATTTGTGGATGACTGCCGCCTGGAGATATTGATGAGGATTCAAAATTGAAATATGTTTTCAGCACTTCTAACCACAATCACACAATCAGAGTTTACTTTGTTTAGTTTTACAACATCATAAACTAAGGAGCAATGAAGTAGAACGATAGTCGTATACATGTTTTCCCGTTTCGACAAATAAAGGACTAAGATCTCAATTCTCATGTCCTTTTTTGAGTTTATTCGAATATACTCACATAAGACATAGGCATATGGCATTGCATCCTTAGACTGTTAACCAGCACGACCCATACTTGAGAATTCATTGTAGTCCTTCCATTTTCTCTATGTGAATATCCACACCGAAACTTTTTTTCTTCTGTTATTCGCCTCATTTACTGGATATCTTTGGCAAAAATCGAGTCAATTGTTGGGTAACACAGAAAATGGTCTTATTGATTCCAATTGACTGCTCACAATTGAAGTTAAGTGCCTGCGAAATGCCAAATGCTCAAAGTGTACCTAAAGCGCTCCATCGAAAACCAAATGACGTCCATGGCCGACAAACAAAAAACACCGCCAAAAACTTTTGTGAGATAAATAACTTGGAAAAAAGCATATCCTTATTTTAGATATTAATGAACAGTGGGGAGAAAAATTAACCAAAATTTGTATCGATTAGTCAGAGGAGAAATCAACATTTTTAAAGATTTTCTATAGAAATCAAATTTTGCAAACAATTTCTATACCAATTTAATTTTAACAAAATTTTCTATAGAAATAAAATTTTGACAAAATTTTCTACAGAAATAAAATTTTGACAAAATTTTCTATAGAACAAAAATGTGACAATATTTTCCATAGAAATTAAATTTTAACAAAATTTCTATAGAAATAAAATTTTGAGAAAATTTTCTATAGAAATAAAATTTTGAGAAAATTTTCTATAGAAATAAAATTTTGAGAAAATTTTCTATAGAAATAAAATTTTGACAAAATTTACTATAGAAATAAAATTTTGACAAAATTTTGTAAAGAAATAAAATTTTGACAAATTTTGTAAAGAAATAAAATTTTGACAAAATTTTGTAAAGAAATAAAATTTTGAGAAAATTTTCTATAGAAATAAAATTTTAAGAAAATTTTCTATAGAAATAAAATTTTGACAAAATTTTCTACAGAAATAAAATTTTGACAAAATTTTGTAAAGAAATAAAATTCTGACAAATTTTTTTATGGAAATGAAGCTTTGTCAACATTTTCTATAGAAATAAAATTTTGACAAAATTTTCTATAGAAATACAATTTTGACAAAATTTTCTATAGGGAAAAAAAAATTGATAAAATTTTCTACAGAAATAAAATTTTGATAAAATTTTCTATAGAAATAAAATTTTGACAAAATTTTCTATGGACATAACATTTTGGAAAAATTTTCTATACAAATAAAATTGTGGTAAAATTTTTTATAGAAATAAAATTTTGAGAAAATTTTCTATAGAAATAAAATTTTGAGAATATTTTCTATAGAAATAAAATTTTGACAAAGTTTTGTAAAGAAATAAAATTCTGACAATTTTTTTTATGGAAATGAAGCTTTGTCAACATTTTCTATAGAAATAAAATTTTGACAAAATTGTTTATAGAAATAAAATGTTGATAAAATTTTCTACAGAAATAAAATTTTGATAAAATTTTCTATAGAAATAAAAGTTTGACAAAATTTTCTATAGAAAAAAATTTTGACAAAATTTTCTATGGACAAAAAAATTTGAAAAAAATTTCTATGGAAATAAAATTTTGACAAAATTTTCTATAGAAATAAAATTTTGAGAAAATTTTGTATAGAAATAAAATTTTTGAGAAAATTTTCTATAGAAAAAAAATTTTTTTTGAAGAATTTTTCTATAGAAATAAAATTTTGACAAAATTTTCTATAAAAATAAAATTTTGCAAAAATTTTCTATAGAAATAAAATGTTGACAAAATTTTCGATAGAAATAAAATTTTGTCAACAATTTTTATAGGAATAAAATTTTGTCAAAAATTTTTATAGAAATAAAATTTTGACAAAATTTTCTGTAGAAATAAAATTTTGACAAAGTTTTGTAAAGAAATAAAATTCTGACAATTTTTTTTTTATGGAAATGAAGCTTTGTCAACATTTTCTATAGAAATAAAATTTTGACAAAATTGTTTATAGAAATAAAATGTTGATAAAATTTTCTACAGAAATAAAATTTTGATAAAATGTTCTATAGAAATAAAAGTTTGACAAAATTTTCTATAGAAAAAAATTTTGACAAAATTTTCTATGGACAAAAAATTTTTGAGAAAATTTTCTATAGAAAAAAAATTTTTGAAGAATTTTTCTATAGAAATAAAATTTTGACAAAATTTTCTATAAAAATAAAATTTTTCAAAAATTTTCTATAGAAATAAAATGTTGACAAAATTTTCTATAGAAATAAAAGTTTGTCAAAAATTTTTATAGAAATAAAATTTTGTCAAAAATTTTTATAGAAATAAAATTTTGACAAAATTTTCTGTAGAAATAAAATTCTGATTAAATTGTCTATAGGAATAAAATTTTGACAAAATCTTCCATAGAAGTAGAATTTTAACAATATTTTTTTTAGAAATTATATTCAATAAGTCTATTATGGCCACTATAGAAATCGATTAGTCGGTTTGGCTCGAGTATGAAGCTTACGAAAATCGATTTCCGATTTTGTTTTTCAAAAAGTCGGCCAATCAATATTCAAATTTTCTAGAAGTTAAATACGTGAAAGTTTAAAGTAAATTCAATATCCCCCAATGTGGTGACTTGGCACATTGCATTTCAGTACGCAACTCACATCGTCCGAACCCCTAGTGAATCTGTGAGCCACTTTGCAGAGCCCAACTCACCGAATTGAGGGTGAGTTCAATCAGAAGAATGTCAGTGATTTGCTTTGATTTGCAATCACAAATGCTGTGAAAATTTTTATGGTGAGAACATTGAAGTGAAGTGCTTATCACTTCACTTGAGTTTTGAACTTTCTGGTGTTTTTTTTTTGCAATAGTGAGTTTTAATAAAATCTGTTTTCTAACTACGGTAGTCTTTGCTACCTAGCTAGCGAGGCAGTCAAGGACTGGACTCCTCCTGGCAGTTATGAAGAAGTTATGGAAGAAAAAAATCTAAAGTGCAATTTTTAGATTGTGTGGCATAGATGTTGAACCCACAAGTGGCTCTCACCAGCGGGTACTAAGCAATTTCCTCTACAACTCAACTGTGTGTGTGTTGTTTTTTATTAAGGCAAAATTTAAAAAAAAAAAATTTAAAAAAAATTGCAAACAATGTGAGAACATTTTTTGTTTTATGCCCCCCAGAGTTGTTTCAACCAAAATCCAGAAAAAGGAACTTTTGAACAAAGCAAAAAAACAAAAGACATCTGACTAAAGTCAAATGACAAGTTCATCTTCTGGTCACAACTTCCGTTTTTTAGTTTATGAATATAGAAGCTGGCTGAAGTGGGAATTCATATTCCCTTTACCTTCTTTGTCAAGACGAAATCAATTGACAATTACTCAAGACCTTCCTCTTTTATCTTGTGTTCATGGGAGGTCATTGTGGGAGTGTGGGGGACAAAGGGAATACTCCATCCTTAAGAAATCAAACGAGACAGAATATGAATCTGCTTGGATTTTCATCAACTTCCTTTGTCCGAGTAGTGTCAGTGTCCACATATAAAAAACTTAGGGAAATTGAGTGTAGGGAAGACATTGTAGACAATCTGCAATTTTGATATGTGGGGTCAATATGGATTTTTTTTGAGGTATTAGTCGATGCTGTTCACTATTAAACGTCGAATAGTGGAATTAAAAAAACATTATCTGAGGATTTAGGAAAAAATGAAGCAAATTTGTAGATACCAAAAAGTCTACTTAACCGTTTTATGACCAACACGATAAGAAGATTCGAATCGAATCATTTTTTTAGAAGTAAAATTTTGACACAATTTTTCATAGACATAAAATTTTGACACAATTTTTTATAGAAATAAAATTTTCTATAAAAATAAAATTTTGACAAAATTGTCTATAAAAATAAAATATTGACAAAATTTTCTATAAAAATAAAATTTTGACAGAATTTTCTATAAAAATAAAATGTTAATAAAATTTGCTATAAAAATGAAGTTTTGACAACATTTTCAATAGAAATAAAATATTTACAAAAATTTCTTTGGGATTAAAGTTTTGGCAAAATTTTCTCTAGGATTAAAATTTTAACAAAGTTTTCTCTAGTAACAAAATTTTAATAAAAATTTTTATAGGAATAAAATGTTGGCAAAATTTTCTTTAGAATTTTCTATAGAAATAAAATATTGACAAAAATTTCTTTGGGAACAAAATTTTGAAAAATTTTCTCAAGGAATAAAATTTTGGCAAAATTTTCTCTAGAATTAAAATTTTGACAAAATATTCTGTAGTAATACAATTTCACCAAATTTTCTCTATGAATAAAATTTTGACAAAGTTTTCTATAGAAATTAAATTTTGACGAAATTTTCTATAAAAATAAAATTTTGACAAAATTTTCTATAGAGGTAAAATTTTGACAAAATTTTCTATAGAGATAAAATTTTGACAAAATTTAATATACAAATAAAATTTCGGCAAAATTTTCTATAGAAATAAACTTTTGACAAAATTTTCTATAAAAATAAAATTTTGACAAAATTTTCTGTAGAAATAAAATTTTGACAAAATTTTGTATAAAAATAAAATTTTAATAAAATTTTCTATAAAAATAAAATGTTAACAAAATTTGCTATAGAAATGAAGTTTTGACAACATTTTCAATAGAAATAAAATATTTACAAAAATTTCTTTGGGATTAAAGTTTTGGCAAAATTTTCTCTAGGATTAAAATTTTAACAAAATTTTCAATAGTAACAAAATTTTAACAAAAATTTTTATAGGAATAAAATTTTTGCAAAATTTTCTTTAGAATTTTCTATAGAAATAAAATATTGACAAAATTTTCTTTGGGTACAAAATTTTGAAAAATTTTCTCAAGGATTAAAATTTTGGAAAAATTTTCTCTAGAATTAAAATTTTGACAAAATATTCTGTAGTAATAAGATTTCACCAAATTTTCTTTAGGAATAAAATTTTGACAAAATTTTATATAAAAATAAAATTTTGACAAAATTTTATATAAAAATAAAATTTTGACAAAATTTTATATAAAAATAGAAATGATAATTTGATAATTATTCCCTGCTCCACACTGTGGGACAGGGTATTATAAGTTAGTGCATATGTTTGCAACACCCAGAAGGAGACGAGATAGACACATGGTGTCTTTGGCAAAAATGCTCAGGGTGGGCTCCTGAGTCGATATAGCCATGTCCGTCTGTCCGTGAACACATTTTTGTAATCAAAGTCTAGGTCGCAGTTTTAGTCCAATCGACTTCAAATTTGGCACAAGTATGTGCTTTGGCTCAGAATAGATCCCTATTATTTTGGAAGAAATCGGTTCAGATTTAGATATAGCTCCCATGTATATATTTCGCCCGATATGGACTAATACGGTCCCAGAAGCCAGAGTTTTACCCCAATTTGGTTGAAATTTTGCTCAGGGAGTAGAATTAGCATTGTAGCTATGCGTGCCAAATTTAGTTGAAATCGGTTCAGATTTAGATATAGCTCCCATATATAGCATTCGCCCGATTTACACTCATTTGCCCACAGAGGCCAATTTTTAACTCCTATTTAGTTGACAGTTTGCACAGGGAGTAGAATTAGCATTATAGCTATGCGTGCCAAATTTGGTTGAAATCGGTTCAGATTTAGATGTATCTCCCATATATAGCTTTCGCCCGATTTACATTCATATGACCACAGAGGCCAATTTTTAACTCCGATTTAGTTGAAATTTTACACAAGGAGTAGAATTGGCATTGGTGCTATGCGTGCCAAATTTGGTTGAAATCGGTTCAGATTTGGTTATAGCTCCCATATATAGCTTTCGCCCGATTTACACTCATATGACCACAGAGGCCAATTTTTAACTCCGATTTAGTTGAAATTTTGCACAGGGAGTAGAATTAGCATTGTTGCTATGCGTGCCAAATTTGTTTGAAATCGGTTCAGAATTAGATATAGCTCCCATATATATGTTTTTCTGATTTCGACAAAAATGGTCAAAATACCAATATTTTCCTTGTAAAATCGCCACTGCTTAGTCGAAAAGTTGTAAAAATGACTCGTATTTTCCTAAACTTCTAATACATATATATCGAGCGATAAATCATAAATAAACTTTTGCGAAGTTTCCTTAAAATTGCTTCAGATTTAAATGTTTCCCATATTTTTTTTTACTAACATTGTCTTCCACCCTAGTGCATTAGCCGACTTAAATTTTGAGTCTATAGATTTTGTAGAAGTCTATCAAATTCTGTCCAGATCGAGTGATACTTAAATTTATGTATTTGGGACAAACCTTTATATATAGCCCCCAACACATTTGACGGATGTGATATGGTATCGAAAATTTAGATCTACAAAGTGGTGCAGGGTATAATATAGTCGGCCCCGACCGACTTTAGACTTTCCTTACTTGTTTTTTTATTAAAATAAAATTTTGACAAAATTTTCTCTAGAAATAAACTTTTGACAACATTTTTAATAGAAATAGAATTTAGACAACATTTTTTATAGAAATAAAATTTTGACAAAATTTTCTATAAAAATTGGAACAAAATTTTCTATAGGATTAAAGCTTTGACAAAATTTTCTCTAGTAATAAAATTTTGTCAATTTTCTACAGAAAATTTTGTCAATTTTCTATAGAAATAAAATTTTGACAAAATTTTCTATAGAAATGAAATTGGGAAAATTTTTGTGGTAATAAAATTTGGCAAAATTTTTCTCTAGAATTAAACTTTTGACAACATTTTCTCTATGTTTAAATTTTTGATAAAATTTTGTCTCGAAATAAATTTTTGTCTAGAATTAAAATATTGACAAAATTTTCTCTAATAATAAAATGTCATTGAAATTTGTATAGAAATAAATTTTTGACAAAATTTTCCATAGAAATAAAAATTTGATACATTTGTTTTATAAAAATAAAATGTTGACAAAATCTTCTATAGAAATTGTTACAAAATAAATAAAAAAGCTGGCAATATGTTCTCTATTAATAATAGCTAAGGTATAAGTAGTACCAATTTCAAATCAATTCTCATTTACATAGAACGTACTTACTTAATCTTGGGAGCCACCGTGGTGCAATGGTTAGCATGCCCGCCTTGCATACACAAGGTCGTGGGTTCGATTCCTGCTGCATGGTGTCATTTCTTGGTTTTTTTTTTACTGGTGAAGAAGTCTCTAAGAATGACTAGGAGGAGTTATCTGCGCGGAAGAAGTCAATGAATTTGGTTCAAATTGTTTTTCAATTCGGGTGACTTCTATGAAAGAGTATCTCAAGACTCGTTCGAAGGATTCTCACAACAATACGGGCAGGAAGGAGAATTCTGGCAAAACGACTGGGTTGTAGTTTGGGAAGATCACAGAGAAGTCTCTGAAATTAATTGGGTTTGAATCTCTGTTGTCGGCTGAGGCGAAGTTTTCCATCCAAATTCGGGAGACATCAAAAGTTGGTGCAACAAATCCATAAATTAAATTTTTGACAAAAAATCGATTCATTGATTGATCGTTATGAAATTACCATGATTTTAGATGGCGGATGTACGAAAATGTCTGGATCGATTTAAAAATCTATTACCATCAAGAATATATACTGATATTGTATATTTAATATTTGTGTATAGCATCTCTATATTTTCTTCTTCTCTTTATATGCCCAACTGATTGGATTGGATGGATATATGTGGAATCTTACAAAGTCATAATATTTCTGACATTTTCCCTATCACGACAACGAAAATGTGAGTGAATATCTTCAAGTTGTCGTCGTTGTCATTATTGCCACTGCTGAATTGTTGTCATGAATTTAATTCTTATTCATTTGAAACACCATTCATTCAATTAAGGCAATGAATGCCGCAAATCAGCCCTATACCATTCCTCCCATGGTCATCATGGCCATCACATCCCATCCCATCCATCGTGATAGTAAAGTAATATTTCAATAGTCCAACTGTATGGACGATATCTTTCTTTGCATCAGCAACTAAACATCTTCATGAAGATGCTAAATTTATATTTGGTTTTTCTTTTGTACTAAAACTAGTTGACTTTTGCCATGAACCTGAAAGAGGAGTGTCAGAGAATTGGGGGGGAGTTAGGATATATTATGGGTAATTACCTTACAAGATTATGTTTTCGGATTTAAAACTCTTTGTTTATAACTTCGTTGTAATAAAAATTGTTCTGAGTTTTACACGCGGAGAGAATATTTTTAAAGAAGATAATAAAAACTACCTAGAAGAAGGTGAAACTTTCTACAGATATAATATGAATGAGTCTAATTCGGAAGACGTCTATGAGAGTGTGTCTTAAGACTATTTGGAAGGATTCTAATAATATGGTACTGTCGGGAAAAAATCTGTAAAAGGATACTAAGAAGGCAATAAGGACTGGGAAGATGATTGGGAAGTTTTATCTAAGGACGACTGGAAAGGAGCCTTTGAATTTGGCTGAGATGGATTTTTCTATGCCAATTCGGAAGACGACTAAGATGGAATGTGACAAGACCACTGCCCAGAGGTCACTTAAGATGATTGGGAAATGTTCTTTGAATACAAATCTTGAACATTTCTCTATTCTCTTTTAGATCAAATTTGTAGGGATGGGGCTCTCTTCCTCTCATCCATTACTGTCCGCTCCTCAATGTCAGAAATTTGATGACTTGCATTAGTCTGTATCGTATCGGTTTGTGGGACCTTAATAAGGTAAAGGTGCAGAACCATATCCACTTCCGGCCACTTTACACGAAATTCAACCTCGGATTTCGCTTTCACTGTTTCATAGTCTCCAATATTTCTTCAGTATTTCTAACTTTCTCGACAACGTACCGTCCATGATTCTGCTTATAACTATCATATATATAGACCCAAGTTCTTCACTTAATCATTCACACTTTACCGTATCTGCAGGATTCTGCTCCTATCGAATCCTTTTGTGTTCTCTTGTTAGAGTTTCAATAGGGAGCCACCGTGGTGCATTGGTTAGCATGCCCGCCTAGCATACACAAGGTCGTGGGTTCGATTCCTGCTTCGACCAAACACCAAAAAGTTTTTCAGCGGTGGATTATTCCACCTCAGTAATGCTGGTGACATTTATGAGGGTTTCAAAGCTTCTCTAAGTGGTTTCACTGCATTGTGGAACGCCGTTCGGACTCGGCTATAAAAAGGAGGTCCCTTGTCATTGAGCTTAACATGGAATCGGGCAGCACTCAGTGATAAGAAAGAAGTTCACCAATGTGGTATCACAATGAACCGAATAGTCTAAATGAGCCCGACACATTGGGCTGCCACCTAACCTAACCTAACCTAGAGTTTCAATATATTTGCTCTGGATTCGTTCCTAAGAGTAGAAAGTTCGAAGAATTACATCAGTACATTTCTGGGCCTTAATAAGGTGAAGGTGCAGGAAGACATCTTCACCTGGCCCTCTGACTCGAATATCGTTTTCACTGTATCATATTCTCCGATACAGTGGTTAACTTTTAAGGACATTCAGTATTTCCAACATTCTCAACAACGTGTCCAAAAACTCAAGTTCTTCAGTCGCAACTTCATTCCAACTCCGAATCGAGGTCCCTTGATAGTCATTAATTCATTCACTTTGCCTTGAATATCCAGGATTCTACTTCGATCGAAGATCTTTCTGTTGTCTTGTTGGAGTTTCGAAATATTTGCCTGAAATCGTTCCTTGGAGCATGTCGCTCGTCGTTAAATTCTGTTATAACCATTTCCTCTAGCATCTTTCCCAATTCAACATACTCCTCGGTTTTATTCTAGCAATACTGCCGGAAAAAAGTCTGACAGCACGATTATAAGGAATTCTCAGAAGACAATAAGGACTGGGAACGCCACTGAGAAGAAGTGTCTAAAGATCATTTGGAAGATGTAACTGAAGACAACTGGGAAGGAGCCACTGAATTTGGCTTAGACGGTGTTTTCTATCCCAATTTGGTAGACGTTTATGAATGAATGTCTCACGAATAGTTAGAGATCTCTCACAACCCTAGGATGCTCACAATATGACTAAGATGGAGTGTGACAATATCACTGATAAGAAGTCTCTTAAGATGACTGGGAAGAGTTTTATGAATACAACGTAGAAGGGACCTAGTTGAGACGGAGTTTTCTATCTCAATTCGGAAGGCGTCCAAGAAGTAATGTCTCAATAGTAGTTGGAAACGTTCTCACAACACTATCGGAAAGGTTTAATACAACGATTGGGAAGAATTCTTATAAAAAAACTGAGATGGAGTTTAGAAACATAACTGGGTATGAATCTCTGTAGTCGGCAGTGTTGGATTTTCCTATCCAAATTCGCAAGACATCTATGGAAAGATTCCCGCCAGAAACTTTCCATAAGAAAGTGGATGGCCCTTAATAGACAAGAGACATATGGGATGAGTTTTCCACGATAACCAAGTGTTTTATCGATACCATAAATAATAACAACCCTGTTGAGGTGAAAGTCTAATATGTATGAAAATGAGTGGGAATAAGGCTCTGCAGAGAACTGTGAGTGAGTCCCTCAAGAAGGGTAGAAGTCTCTACAAATGACTGAGAAAGGACCTCTAAGAAACACTGAAGTCTTCCAGGTAGCCGTCTCAATAGTGGGTCTCAACAGGAGATTCATAAAACTATTATATAAGGCTTTTTGATGACCATTTAAAAGGTGACTCTAGAGAAGAGCTTGGGAAGGAGTCTCTAGAGGCCACAAGTAATGATATCAACTGATGTGGAATCTGGCAGTGAATGGGAGCTGCAATCATACTGGAAATGAGATTCTTAAGCCTTCGGCTAGGCTTTGCAAATTGCAGGAAGGTAGTTTCATAAGATAGGAATTAGGAGAAGACGATTAGTAAACAAGTATATACGGCCGTAAGTTCGGCCAGGCCGAATCTTATGTACCCTCCACCATGGATTGCGTAGAAACTTCTACCAAAGACTGTCATCCACAATCGAATTACTTGGGTACTTCTTAACATCGTTTTCTAAATTGTGAGTGGTAGAGAGCCAGAATTGAAATATGGGGGTCGTTTATATGGGGGCTATATACAATTATGAATTTGATATGGACCAATTTTTTGTGATTGGAGATCGATTTATGTGAGGGCTATATATAACTATAGACCGATATGGACCTAGTTAGGCATGGTTGTTAACGGCCATATACTAGCACAATGTACCAAATTTCAACTGACTCGGATGAAATTTGGTCCTCCAAGAGGCTCCAAAACCAAATCTCGGGATCGGTTTATATGGGGGCTATATATGATTATGGACTGATATGGACTACTTTTAGCATGGCTGTTAAATATCATATACTACCACCACGTACCAAATTTCAACAAGATCGAATGAACTTTGCTTCTCCAAAACGCACCGGAGGTCAAATCTGGGGATCGGTTTATATGGGGACTATATATAATTATGGACCGATTTCGACCAATTTTTGCATGGGTGTTTGAGGCCATATATTAACACTACGTACCAAATTTCAACTGAATCAGATGAATTTTGGTCTTCCAAGAGGCTCCGGAGGTCAAATCTATTGGTCGGTTTATATGGGGCTATATATAATTATGGACCGATATGGACCATTTTTTGCATGGTCATTAGAGACCAATCACCAACACCATATACCAAATTTCAGCCGGATCGGATGAAATTTGCTTCTCTTAGAGGCTCCGCAAGCCAAATCTGGTGATCGGTTTATATAATTATGGACTATATATAATTATGGACCGATATCGACCATTTTTTGCATGGTCATTAGAGATCATATGCTGACACCATGCACCAAATTTCAGCCGGATCGGATGAAATTTGTCCCCGTAAGCCAAATTTGGGGGTCCGTTTATATGGGGGCTATACGTAAAAGTGGACCGATATGGCCCATTTGCAATACCATCCGACCTACATCAGGAACAACTACTTGTGCCAAGTTTCAAGTCGATAGCTTGTTTCGTTCGGAAGTTAGCGTAATTTCAAAAGACGGACGAACGGACGGACGGACATGCTCAGATCGACTCAGAATTTCACCACGACCCAGAATATATATACTTTATGGGGTCTTAGAGCAATATTTCGATTTGTTACAAACGGAATGACAAAGTTAATATACCCCCATCCTATGGTGGAGGGTATAAAAATGTCTGAATGATGACTCTGAAATCACTCTTAAGGGTAGGCCTCGAAGAGTTTTCTGAAATAAACACGAAGGTAACACGTTTGTGGAATTCGATGGGAATTTAGAATACTATACATGATTGAGATGGTTGGGAAGACTACTGGAATCGCTTAAAACAAATCGGAAAGCGTCTAACAAAACCATTGAGAATGATTCTCACAAGATTAATGGAATAAAGGGAATACCTCTGAGAAGAAGTCTCTAAAGTTAACTAGGAAATGTTGTCTGAAGACATCTGGGAAGGAACCTCTTAATTTGGCCTAGACGGAGTTTTCTATCGCGAGAGACGTCTATGAAGGAGTATCTCGAGACTAGTTAGAAGGTTTCTCACAACACTATGTAGAACGATTCTCACAAAAATGCGTGGGATTGAGTCTGAGAATACTACTGAGCAGAAGTCTCTACAGATTACTGCTAAATGTTCTCTGAAGACAACTCGAAAACAGCCTCTGAATTCGATGTTTTCTAACTCAATTCAAGAGACGCATATGAAGCTAAGTCTCAAGGCTCATTGGAAGGATGCTCGCAACCCTACCGGAGGTCTAACGTGACGAATGGAAAGAATTCTGACAAATCGACTAGGATGGAGCTTGGGAAGATCAGAGAAGGAGTTTCTGGTGATCAGTTGGCTGGGACGGAGTGTTCTATTCCATTTCAGATGACTGGAACGATTTGTCCAAGGCTGGGAAGGACTCGTTGGAAGGATGCTGGAAATCCTACCGGACTAGGACGGAGTTTGGGAAGACCAGAGAAGGAGTTTCCGAAGATCACTGCGTACGAATCTCTGTAGTTGGCTGGGACGGAGTTTTCTATTCCATTTCAGATGACTGGGAAGATTTGTCCAAGGCAATTGGGAAGGACTCGTTGGAAGGATGCTGGAAATCCTACCAGATTAGGACGGAGTTTGGGAAGACCAGAGAAGGAGTCTCTGAAGATCACTGCGTACGAATCACTGTAGTTGGCTGGGACGGAGCTTTCTATTCCATTTCAGATGACTGGGAAGATTTGTCCATGGCAATTGGGAAGGACCATATGTAGGCGACGAAGACGAAATTTCCTAATACCTCTAGAAAGGTACCTCTTCCGACGATTGTATAGAAATGATAGAGAAGGAACTCCCGCGTTAGGAATGAGCCTGAGTTCTCTGAAGACAACTCGAAATTAGCCTCTGAATTCAGTGTTTTCTAACTCAATTCAAGAGACTCATATGAAGCTAAGTCTCAAGGCTCGTTGGAAGGAGGCTCGCAAACCTAGTTGGCTGGGACGGAGTTTTCTATCCCATTTCAGATGGCTGGGAAGATTTGTCCAAGGCAACTGGGAAGGACTAGTTGGAAGGATGCTGGAAATCCTACCGGACTAGGACGGAGTTTGGGAAGACCAGAGAAGGAGTCTCTGAAGATCACTACGTACGAATCTCTGTAGTTGGCTGGGACGGAGTTTTCTATTCCATTTCAGATGACTGGGAAGATTTGTCGAAGGCAACTGGGAAGGACCATATGTAGTCGGCGTAGACGAAATTTCCTAATACCTCTAGAAAGGTACCACACTCGACGATTGTATTGAAATGAAAGAGAAGAAACTCCGGCGTTAGGAATGAGCCTGAGATCCCGATATCGATGGCTTCTTTCCAGTTCTTTGGGAATGATCACTTGAAATCTTAGCCTTTTCAGTTGACTAGTAAGATTCTCCGAGGACGAAGATGTCCATAGACATCTCAATAAGTTAATTTTCCACTATTCTTCTTCCATCATGGAAATCACCATATCATAAAACGATATTTGGAATTTGGATATTTTCCTCCCAAGAAAGCCTGAAAACAGAACGTCGTTTTCAATAAAATATCTTTCTGCTTGCCTGCCAGCCTTCCTTCCACGCTGTCTGTTTCTGATGCTGCAGCGATTGTTGCCGCTGACAGACTCTTTTAATCAGACGCGGGTCAAAATATTTACCACTTGACCCGATTGATTTAATAAAATAGTTGAGTAGCAAGACATTTGCGTTGCTTTTTTTTTGTTTTCTTTACACATTTACCGCGTCTCATTGCGTTTTCTGCTCGTTTCCCTTGTAGACAGTCAGTCATTGTGAGTTAGTCAGTCAGCAACAAATGAACGTACGAAGGCATACCGACCATCCGCCCAATCTTTAGTTCACTCAAGCGCAAAAGACTAAAGCCTCCACACAATTTGTTTCTCCAGAGTTGGAGGTGGATGAGGATGCGGTTTTATTTTTGTTTTGGTTTTTGGAATACGAATGCTTAGTTTAGACAATCATACTCCATCGTTGTAAGATGCGAGTGAGTGACTTGATATATGAACTAAATGAAACGTTTGTATTATCATTGGCGAAACAATATCCAAGTAAAACCATGCATTTATATGACTTGGCTATTAATTAATGACAGAGTATTTAGTGTGAGAAGGTGGAGTATGAATCGAATCGATGATTAAAGTGAAAATGCTCGAGATAATCAAATATGAGAAATGATGTTGCATGGAGAAGAAGAAGCAAGATCAAGAATGGACTTAACCATAGAGATGAATTTAACTGTGGTGGAGTAACAATCATTAGGCCTCAATGTAGCCATTAGTTGGAATGTTTTATACCAGGATACAGTGCCCAAATCTTTAACAGTTTTAAAAATAAACAGAAAGACAGAGAAATATATTGTTCACGAATATGTCAGGAGACGGAATCCTGCAATATCGTTATTGAGGTCTAGGAGAAATGTAAATGCATTTGGAATTGACTGCATATCTTTGTTTCGACTGAAAAGGTTCCCTCATCGACGGAAATCTTAGAAGATAATTGGATATAAATTCTGTCCGAAAACGGTTTGTAAGAAGAGTCTGAAGAGATTTGCGTGTTGGCAGTATCGTAATAAGAGACACACTTCTCTGAATATGAGTAGGAAAGGGTACCTAAGCACAACTCAAAGAAGTCACACGAAAAGCACTCTGAGACAATCGGAAATCCTTTTTTAATTGCCGAGGAATTCTCTTAGAGTATGATTAGGGAGGCATCATCGACTGCGAGTTGTAAGGAGATTCTAAGGATAAATAAAAAGGAATCCCTATAGACTACCTCCTAAGAAGCTTGAAAAATTAAATCAAAAAATGAAGAAATCTTCGTAATTCATTTGGGAGGGGAAGCTGCAGAAAACCTGAAAACTTTTTATTAGCAGTTGTCTGGAAAGAGGAGTTTAAATATAACAGAATAGGATTGAAGAAGAACGTCTATGAAGGTGATAAGAAAATACGATGGGCGAAACGATTTGAACGTAGGATTTAGGATCAGTTCCAAGTTTCAAGTCGAGTTCTGTTCGAAGGAAGTTTTGAAAGATGTTTGAAATGAGGATTGAGTGGAATACCCAGGACTTGTGGAAGTTTACGGGGCCCAGATTTCAAATATGAAAGAGTAAAAACTCCATGATGTTAAAGAAATCGAGCACTCTGGATTCATTTGCGTTGAGTTCAATTCCACGACTTTAAGGAAATTCAGTTCGGAAGAAACCTTTGACGATGTCTGGAGAGGAGGTTTGAATGAGATGCCAACGGGTCCTAGGGGTCTATGGAATACAGACTTTGAAAGTGAAAGAGATCGAACTCCACAACTTTTACGGATTCAGGTATCAAGGATTCACTTGCGCTCAGCTCCGAATCAGGCGTTGAGATCTTTTGAATCGAGGCTGAAATGAGATACTAACGATTCGCAGGTGTCTATAGAACACAGACATAGAAAGTGAAAGAGATTAAATTCCATGGTGGATTCGGGCATTTATTTTGAAGGGTGGCTTGAATGAGATTCGAAGGGTCCTAGGCGGTTTAAGGAATGAAGGCATCGACATTTAAAGAGATTGAACTCCACGACTTTAGAGGATTAAGGTATTCCTTTCTAGTAGAATTCAGTTCGGAAGAACCCCTTGAATATGTTTTCAAGAGATTCTTCAATGAAATACCAAGGGCTCGTGAGAGTCTATCGAATACAGACTTTGAATATGTAAGAACTTCGCAACTGTTAAGGAATCAAATATTCAAAATTCACTTAAAGGGTGATACGGTCAAAATTTGGTCAAGGGAAAACGCGTGTAAATCGGTGAAATCGTTTATTTAAAAAATCAAATTAAATTTCTTTTTCAAGTTCAATTAGTATAAAATTCAGGAAAAATATTCAGTTAGGCTTTCGCTTTTCCAAATCCGAATTGCCGGGCCTCACGCTTGACACCTGCCATCAGATTTTGTACCTTGTCCACCTACTTCGCCGCAGAAAGCCAGTTTGCCTTGAACTGCTGCTCGTCCTTAGCAGTTTTTTGGTCTTCTTTAGGTTCCGCTTGACAATAGCCCAGTATTTCTCAATTGGGCGGAGCTCTGGCGTATTGGGAGGGTTCTTGTCCTTGGGAACCACCTGCACGTTGTTGGCGGCGTACCACACCATGGCGTTTGTACCGTAATTGCAAGATTCCAAATCCGGCCAAAACTGTACGGAACAGCCGTGTTTCTTTAGGAAAGGCAGCAGACGTTTATTCAAACACTCTTTCACGTAAATTTCTTGGTTGACAGTCCCGGAAGCTATGAAAATGCTGCTTTTCAAGCCACAGGTGCAGACGGCTTGCCAAACCAGATATTTCTTTGCGAACTTTGACAGTTTTATGTGCTTGAAAATATCTGCTACCTTTCCCCTTCCTTTTGCCGTATAAAACTGCTGTCCCGGAAGCTGCTTGTAGTCGGCTTTGACGTAGGTTTCGTCGTCCACTACCACGCAGTCAAACTTCGTCAGCATCGTCATGTACAGCCTCCGGGATCGCGCTTTGGCCATCGTATTTTGTTTATCATCGCGATTTGGAGTCACTACCTTCTTGTAAGTCGATAGTCCGGCTCGTTTTTTGGCTCGATGTACGGTTGTAGACGATACACCCAGCTTATTTGCGGCATCTCGGAGAGAGAGGTTAGGGTTTCGCTTGAAACTACCGGCAACTTTCTTTGTCGTTTCAGCGGCTTCCGCTTTTCGATTTCGCCACGATCCAGACTTCCTGGCTGTCGACAAACGTTCCCCAAACACTTTAATTATATTTGTAATGGTTGATTTGGCAACTTTTAGCGATTTTGCCAGCTTTGCGTGCGAGTAGCTCGGATTTTCGCGATGCGCTAGCAAAATTTTGATACGCTGCTCTTCTTGCGTGGACGGCATTTTGACAACTGGAGAGTGAATTCCAAAATCAAAATAAGAGCAACATTCTACACACACACACCTTCAAAATGAGGGGTGTTCAGGTTTTTTAAATGCAAAATTGAGAGAAATACGTCAAGTTTATATTGACCAAATTTTGACCGTATCACACTTTACGATCAGCTCGGAATCAGATTAAATGAAATGACATGGACTCGTGGCCATCTAAGAAACAGAGACGTAGAAGTGAAACACAGACGTAGAAGGTGACACAGACGTAGAAAGTGATAGGGATAAAACTTCACGACTTTAAAGAACTCAGGTATTTCTTTCTAGTCGAATTAAGTTCAAAAGGAGCCTGAAAATATTTTGGAAGGGGGCTTAAATGAGCTAGAAAGACAAGACAGAGTCCCTAAACCAACACAGATAGGGACTCCAAAGGAGAGCTTTTAAGTTGGCGAGGAAAAAATCTTCGATTGTGTGGGAAGTGAGAATGAGTTTTAAGATGTCGCTTACAAGAATTGGGGGAGGGGCGAAGCTTTCTTCCTGCGAAATTTCCTGAACCGGGGGAGTATGACTTGGAATGGAGTATCGTACGTTTCTGAATATAAATGGGAAAACATGTCTGAAGACGACTTTAACTAGGAGTCCCTCATCATTACTACGAAGTAGTCAAGACGAGGTATACAAATAATGACCTGAAAAGGTGAAAAGAATAGAATATCTAAGGTTCAAAACAGTATCATAAGAGTAGTTCCTCTAGATTCTCCAATAGGAGTCTACTAGCCCGACTTTCTGAGTTGGCCGGGAAAATCTCCGAAATGAGTGGGAAGAATTCAATGAAAGTGTGGGGAACTAATTTTTTTAGGACGGTATGAATCTCTTGGTAGAACTGCGAAGGAATTTCTGGAGTTGTCTAGGTAGTGTCTAAAGACCTTTAAGAAAGAAATTCTGAAAAGATAAAATGAAAGGAATACGTAAGGTTTAAAAGAGTATCTTAAAAGTAGCTTCTCAACATGCACCAGTAGGAGGCTACTATCCGGACTGGCATGTAATCTTTAAAAGCGATTGGGAATCTCTGAGTTGGCCTGGGGAAAAATCGTGTGAGTGGGAATGAGTCTCTGGAAATGTGGAAAATGAAACAAATTCCCTTACGTCGGTAAGAATCTCTTACCGTCTACTGACCCGACTTTAAGTTGTTAAAGCGACTGGGAGTTTCTGAGGTGGCCGGGAAAATCTCCGAAATGAGTGGGAAGGATTCTTTGAAAGGAACTAATTTCCTAACGTCGGTATTAATCTCTTGGTCGTACTGCGAAGAAATTTCTGGAGCCGTCTAGGTAGTGTCTGAAGACCTTTAAGAAAGAAATTCTGAAAAGATAAAAAGAAAGAAATGCGTGTGGTTTAAAATAGTATCTTAAATGTAGTTGCTGTCCTGACTGGGATGTAACCTTTAAAAGCGACTGGGAATCTCTGAGTTGGCCTGGGAAAAATCGAGTAAGTGGGAATGAGTCTCTGAAAATGTGGGAAACAAATTCCGTTGCGACGGTAAGAATCTCTTGGTAAGACTGCGAAGAAATTTCTGCAGCCTTCTAGGTTGGATTTATTAATGGTAAACGAGGAAAAATCTCTGAAAGGAATATCATATGTTTGATGTCAAATAGCGAAAAATTCCTATATACAAATGGAAGAAGAATTCTGGAAGAGTTTCAAGATGTGGCTAATGAGAAGACGGCTGAAAAGGAAATTCTAAAACGATAAAACGAAAGGAATATCTCTGGATGAAAAAGAGTATCTTGAGAGTAACCCCTTAAGATGCCCCAGTAGGAGTCTGCTAACACGAACGGAATGTAATTTTAAAATCGACTGGGACCTTCTGAGTTGGCGGGGCAAAATTCTCCGAAATGGGTGGGAAGGAGTTTCTGAAAATATGCGGAACAAATTTCCTTACAACAGTAAGACCTTCTTGGAACGACTGCAAAGGAATTTCTGAGTAGGATTTTTTTAAGGATAACCGAGGAAAACACTCTGAAAGGAATATTATAGGATGACAATAGGGAAAGAATCCCTATACACGAATAGGAGAAATATTCTGGAAGAATTTAAAGATGTAGGTAAGAGAAGACCAGAAGACTGAGAAGGAAATAAAAAATCGAAAGGAATATCTGAGATGTAAACCCATATCTTAAGAGTAGACCCTCAAGATTTCCCTGTAGGCGTCTGCAGACCCGACTGGGATGGAAGCTTAAAGTGCGAATGGGAGTTGTTGAATTGGCCGGGGTAAAAATCCCCGAAAATAGATGGAAGGAGTCTCTGAAAATGAGACCAAAGAAGTGGGAAACAAATTTTCTTACGACGGAAAGAGTTTCTTGGAACGCATCCGGGTTTAAGGAATTTCAGAAATCATCTAGTTAGGATTTTTTGAGATAACCGAAGAAAACTTTCTGAAATGAATATCTTAGGATGATGTGTTTGAAGAAAATGGGGAAAAGAATAAAGAATCCTTATGCGAATGGAAGAATCATTTTGGAAGAGTTTAAAGGTGTGGCTAATAATAAGACCACTGAGAAGGAAATCCTAAAACTATAAAACGAGAAGTACAAAGAGCAGATCCTGAAGATTCCCCTGCAGGAGTGTGCTTACCTGACTGGGATGTAAGCTTTAAAGGCGACTGTGAGTTTAGGAGTTGGCCGGGGAAAAATCCCCGAAATTGAAGGGAGGGAATCTCTGAAAACGAGTACAAAGAAGTAGAGAAAAAATATTCTTACGATGGTAAGAATCTCTTGGTCATACTGCGAATGAATTTCTAGAGCCGCAGGATTTTTTAAAGATAGCTGCGGAAATGTTTTTGAAAGCAGTATCTTAGGAAGATTTGTTTGAAGAAAATGGGGGGGGGGGTGAAACCACGAAATTTGAGGGAAGAAATCTCTGAAAACGAGTCCAAAGAAGTGGAAAAAAATATCCTTACTACGGTAAGAATCTCTTGGTCAGACTGCGAAGGAATTTCCAAAGTCGTAGGATTTTTTAAAGATAACCGAGGAAATGTCTCCGAAAGGAGTATCTTAGGACGATGTGTTTGAAGAAAATGTGGAGGATCTCCGAAATGGGAGGGAAGGAGTCTCCGAAAACGAGTCCAAAGAAGTGGAGAAAAAATATCCTTACTACGGTAAGAATCTCTTGGTCATACTGCGAATGGATTTCTAGAGCCGCAGGATTTTTTAAAGATAACTGAGGAAATGTCTTTGAAAGCAGTATCTTAGGACGATTTGTTTGAAGAAATTGGAGGGAAGGAATCTCTGAAAACGAGTCCAAAGAAGTGGAAAAAAATATCCTTAATACGGTAAGAATCTCTTGGTCAGACTGCCAAGGAGTCGTAGGATTTTTTAAAGATAACCGAGGAAATGTCTTTGAAAGCAGTATCTTAGGACGATGTGTTTGAAGAAAATGGGGGAAATCCCTAAATACAAGTGGGAGAACCCTCCCTAGAAAAATTTAAAAATGTGGTCAACAAAAAGCGGAAATGTATACCTTGCCGTCGTAAGGAACAAGTTTCCTTACGACGGCAAGACTCTCGTGGATCAAGTGCGAAGGAATTTCTGAAGTCGACTGATTAGGATTTTTCTAAAGTAACCGAGATAAAATCTCTGAAAGAAGTACCTTAGATCTATGTGTTTGACGACAATACGAAAATAAACCCTATATAGGAATGGAAGGCATTTGGAAACGTTAAGCAATTTGGGATTCCATCTTCTCAGCATCTCCAATATTCAGTCCACAATACGTGCAACCTTTAGGCTATGGTCAGACTAGACGAATATTTGACCAAAATGAGTGTCAGAATCATTTTCCAAATATCTGAATATGGTTTTTGGGAAATAACCCTACCATGATGTTATATATCAAATATGAACTCAAAATAGTTGCTGGTTTCGCTGTGGCGACGCATTCCTTTTCGATTTCTGTCAAATATTTGCCCAGTGTGTCCATAGCATTAGAATCATACAACCATTTAGAACTAGTCAGTCAATTGATGTTTTTTACATCCTCTCCTGAACCTCCAATTCTATTCAGATGGGTAATACTAAAGGCGATTGATACAGACTCAGTAGATCATCTTGCAGAATTCATCCTCGCCTGGAACTCTTAAACTAGACCTAATTTCGCTTAAACTTAGAGACGATTTCAGGAGCATTTAAATAGTCGACAGTTTGTACAACTTCTTCAATGACATACATACCACTGTCAACTACCACCAATCCTTTTCAACTTCGAATCGGCGGCATTCTGCTAATGTTGGTGTTTGTTTTTTTTTTTGTTTTAGAGCTGATGCTGCTACTTTGCCTTATCATGGCTTGCGATACATCTTCATTTAAATGTTAACTCAACATCGTTTATCATTTTTTTTGGGGTAAACAGCAAACCAACAAACAACAACAGAGAGACAGCGCTTGGGCAACTTTGGAACATCAAAAGGATCCATGAGAATTCGAGAACACGAAAAACTTATGCAGATGTTCCGAAAAAAAAGAGCAAATGAGTGAGCAAACCAACAACGAGGACGACTAGAGCTTAAAAGACTGTCGGTTATAGCCAAACTTGAGCTGTTTCACTTCGTCATGTCAGGCTATTTGTTTTAGGGTTTTTTTTCTTTTGCTGACGCTTACCGATGTTACCATGGCGTCGGACTGTTGTTAAACGCTTTGGTTCATCTGCAATTCATTCAAGCGTTGCTGTCAACACTGATTTGCCATGTTGCTCATTCTTTGTACGAACAGAATGAGAAGCCCTCCGTCCAAGAGGAAGGAGCCTTGGCGAACCTTTGGCGAATGGCTTATATTAATTAACGATCATCGTTAACTAATTGTTGTTAGCTTTGTTTGTGTAACTTCGTAAGTTGATACCAAATTAATTTTAAGCTGCTCTTTTTCGCAGCCCTCATTACCAAAGATCAAGAAAACGTTTCTTCGTTGCTTTGTTTTGCTACTCAATGGTCCCAGGAAATGCCTATAACCCACATTATGGAGTATATGAATCCAATGAAGGCAAAGGTAATCATCCGTAATGAGAAAAAAAAATGACTAGAAATATAAAGACATTGGGTCGAGAGGGTTTTAGGGTTTAATCTTCTAAAACTCCTTTCAATTGGTCAATCCAAATGAATCCCAAAAATGTATCATACTCCAGGGACATTAGAGTTTTAACATTCTCAAAAATACCAGGTTACACCGTTCACTCCCTCGGCCACAGTGAGAGCCTGAAAGAAAAAGGAGCCCAGTATCTTGTTTCTTCTAAAAGATAAAGCTGGACACTGGCACAGGAAGTGGTACGAGTCCTCCTTAACTTCCGGGTCCAGGCAACATCTAGAGATATCATCATCTTTAAGGCCTATTCTTACAATGTGTTTCCCAAGTGTGTTATGTTCTGTTATGATGCCAATCAATGGCCGCATTTCCTCTCCGTTCATCGACATTAAAATTTCGCAGTTCCTAGGATTCTTTTCATCCCATATCAACCTTGTTTACTCGCAACCATCCGAAGAGACCCAGCGTCTTCGCCATAGTTCATCATATTTGACCTCTATCCTATAATTATAAGAAGATATGGGAGGAAAAACGATCCACGTTTTTCGTTCCACGAGCGCCCTACTTAGCCAGCACATACGCTTCCTCATTTCCTATTATCGCACAGTGCCCAGGTACCCAGCACAGAGTTATATTATGCTGTTCAGTGAGAACCTTGAGTTCTCTACGACAGCGGCTGACTACCTTACACCTTATGTCAGCTCCGCACAATGCTTTTATAGCTGCCTGACTGTAGATGAAGAAGCTGATATCGCTTCTGAATAACGGTCTCATCAATAGCGACTCAGTAGCGTTTGTGATCGCAGAAATCTCAGCCTGAAAAATACAGCAATCACTATCCAGCGTGTAAGACTCACTTATTACCAGTTCACTACAATAGATTCCGCTGTTCCTTCCTCCATCTTTGATCCGTGCGTATACATGTTCAGGGTTCCGAAGGGTATCCTCCTGTCTTCCCACTCCTCTATACTTGGTATAATGTGTGTCAGTTTGTGATGATGAAAATGCTCCTTGGCCATATGGTCCGTCTCTCTATAATGTTCGGCAAGAATTTCAGTCTGCCTACAGGCAGTCCTCTGCAGCGTGTTCAAGCTCTTAAGTCTGCTGTCTTCCTTACGTGTAAATCGAGTGGGATAACTCCCATCAGTACCTCCAAAGCGGCAGTATCTATGGTCCTCATTTCTAAAATTTTCTTCAGAAAAAAAATTGACAAAATCTTCTCTAGAAAATACATTTTAAGAAAGTTTTCGATAGAAATAAAATTTTAACAAAATATTCTATAGAAATAAAATGTGGACAAAATTTTGTATAGGAATAAAACTTTGACAAAATTTTCCATAATAATAAAATTTTGACAAAATTTTCCATAAAAATAAAATTTTGCAAAATTTTCCATAAAAAATAAAATTTTGCAAAATTTTCCATAAAAATGTTCCCTAAAAAAATTTTTTGACAAAATTTTGTATAGGAACAAAATTTTGATAAAATTTTCTATAGAAATAAAATTTTGATAAAATTTTCTATAGAAATAAAATTTTGACAAAATTACTATAGTAATTAAATTTTTACAAAACTTTCTATAGAAATAAAACTTTGATAACATTTTCTATAAAAATAAAATTTTGACAAATTCCTCTTTAAAAATTTTGACAAAATTCTTATAGAAATAAAATTTTGACAAAATTTTCTATAGAAATACAATTTTGACAGGATTTTCTATAGAAATAAAATTTTGACAGAATTTTCCATAGAAATAGAAATTGACAAAATTTTGTATAAAAACAAAATTTTGATAAAATTTTCTATAGAAATAAAATTTTGATAAAATTTTCAATAGAACTAAAATTTTGACAAAATTACTATAGTAATTAAATTTTTACAAAACTTTCTATAGAAATAAAACTTTGATAACATTTTCCATAAAAAATAAAATTTTGACAAATTCTTCTATAAAAATTTTGACAAAATTTCCCATAGAAAGAAAATATTGATAGAATTTTCTATAGATATAAAATTTTGATAACATTTTCTATAAAAATACAATTTTGAAAAATTTTTCTATAAAAATTTTGTCAAAATTCTTATAAAAATAATATTTCGACAAAATTTTCTATAGAAATAAAATTTTGGTAAAATTTTCCATAGAAATAAAATTTTGGTAAAATTTTCCATAGAAATAACATTTTGATAAAATTCTCTACAGAAATAAAATTTTGACAAAATTTTCTAGAGAAATAAAATTTTAACAAAATTTTCAATGGCAAAAAAAGTTTTGAGAAAATTTTCTATAGAAACAAAATGTTGACAAAATTTTCTAGAGAAATAAAATTTTCTATAGGAACAAAATTTTGAGAAAATTTTCTATCAAAATAAAATTTTGACAAAATAAAATTTTGCAAAATTTTCTATAGCAATAAAATGTTTACAAAAATTTTTTAGAGAAATAAAATGTTGACAAAATATTCGTCACAAATACAATTTTGCCAAAGTTTTCTATTGAAATAAAATTTTGACAAAATTTTCTAAAGAAAAAAAAAATTGACAGCATTTTCTATAGAAATAAAATTTTGTATAGAAATAAAATTTTGACAAAATTTCCGATAGAAATACAATTTTGCGAATATTTTGTATAGAAATAAAATTTTCTATGAGAATAAAATTCTGACAAAATTCTATGGAATTAAAATTTTGAAAAAATTTTCTATAGAAATACTATTTTGACATAATTTTCCTCAGCAATAAAACATTGAGAAAATTTTCCTCAGAAATAAAATATTAACAAAATTTTCCACAGAAATAAAATTTTGACAAAATTTTCTTTAGAAATAAAATTTTGACAGAATTTTCTATAGAAATAAAATTTTGATAAAACTTTCTATAGAAAAAAATTTGATAACATTTTCTATAAAAATAAAATTTTGACAAATTCTTCTATAAAAATTTTGACAAAATTCTTATAGAAAAAAATTTCGACAAAAATTTCTATAGAAATAAAATTGTGACAAAATTTTCTATAGAAATAAAATGTTGACAAATTTTTCTATATAAATAAAATTTTGGCAAAATTTTCCATAGAAATAAAATTTTGGCAAAGTTTTCTACAGAAATAATTTTTTTTGGCAAATTTTTCTATATAAATTAATTTTTTTACAAAATTTTCGATAGAAATAAAATTTTGACAAAATTTTCTATAGAAATAAAATTTTGACAAAATTTTCTATATAAATAAAATTTTGACAAAAATTTTCTATAGAAATAAAATTTTGACAAAATAACTATAGTAATTACATTTTTACAAAACTTTCTATAGAAATAAAACTTTGATAACATTTTCTATAAAAATAAAATTTTTACAAATTCTTCTATAAAAAATTTGACAAAATTCTTATAGAAATAAAATTTTGACAAAATTTTCTATAGAAATAAAATTTTGACAGAATTTTCTATAGAAATAAAATTTTGACAGAATTTTCTATAGAAATAAAATTTTGATAAAACTTTCTATAGAAATAAAACTTTGATAACATTTTTTATAAAAATAAAATTTTGACAAGTTCTTCTATAAAAATTTTGACAAAATTCTTACAGAAATAAAATTTCGACAGAAATAAAATTTTCTATCAAAATAATTTTTTTCGTTAGAAATAAAATTTTTACAAAATTTTCTATAGAAACAAAATTTTGACAGAATTTTCTATAGAAATAAAATTTTGATAAAACTTTCTATAGAAATAAAATTTTGGTAAAATTTTCCATAGAAATAAAATTTTGGTAAAATTTTCCATAGAAATAAAATTTTGATAAAATTTTCTATAGAAATAAAATTTTGACAAATTTTTCTTGAGAAATAAAATTTTAACAAAATTTTCTATGGCAAAAAAGTTTTGAGAAAATTTTTTAGAGAAATAAAATATTGACAAAATCTTCGACACAAATACAATTTTGCCAAGGTTTTCTATTGAAATAAAATTTTGACAAAATTTTTTGTAGAATAAATAATTGACAGCATTTTCTATAAAATAAAATTTTGTATAGAAATAAAATTTTGACAAAATTTCCGAAAGAAATACAATTTTGGCAATATTTTGTATAGAAATAAAATTTTCTGTAAGAATAATATTGTGACAAAATTTTCTATAGAAATACTATTTTGACAAAATTTTCCTCAGAAATAAAACATATAGAAAATTTTCCTCAGAAATAAAACATTAACGAAATTTTCCATAGAAATAAAATTTTGACAAAATTTTCTATAGAAATAAAATGTTGACAAAATTACTATAGTAATTAAATTTTTACAAAACTTTCTATAGAAATAAAACTTTGATAACATTTTCTTTTAAAATAAAATTTTGATCAGTTCTTCTATACAAATAAAGTTTTGACAAAATTTTCTTTGGAAATAAAATTTTTGAAATTTTTTTAGAGAAATAAAATTTTTAGAAAATTTTGTGTAGAAATAAAATTTCGACAAAAATTTGTACAGAAATAAAATTTTTACAAAACAGATTTTGTATAGAAATAAAATTTTCTATAAAAATAATTTTTTTTCGTTAGAAATAAAATTTTGACAAAAGTTGTTATAGAAATAAAATTTTGACAAAATTTTCTATAGAAATACATTTTTGTTGTTTTTTTGATTTCAGCTTAAAACCATGCATTGACTAAACTATAAGTGTAGCTTAACCAACAGAGGAAAAAATACATTTTTGACAAAATTTTCCATCACAAATAATGTTCTGAATGTAATAGTGTAAAATGCTTTTGTAAGCTTGTAAACAATAAAATGAGTTGTCGTTGAAATAAATCTGTCTGTTGATTTAGAAATGAAAGCAAACTAAAGTTGGGTCCAATATATATCAGCTACCCTGTATATATTTTAATAATTTATATGATTCGAATAAATTTATTTATCTCTGACAGAAGACTCTTTTTAGTTACCTCAGTGTAGTTCTTTATAAGAAATCTTTACACTTACGTTCACATTATGCATTCAGCCTTATGCAAAATTGTTCTGTGTCCCTATTCTCATTGATGTTTGGAATTTTTAAGGTTATGTTGTGGTCTTTCGAATTTTTTTGGATGAATAATTTTCCACTCAATGGAGTTTGATCAATGTTCTGTTTTGGTGAACTATATTTTGGGCTTTCTGATTTTTGCTGACCCGCTCCAGTGGTCAACGGCGTGTGGTGGCCCATGAATAAAAACAATGTGAGGAGT
Organism: Haematobia irritans; assembly: GCF_050003625.1. Lineage (NCBI taxonomy): Eukaryota > Metazoa > Arthropoda > Insecta > Diptera > Muscidae > Haematobia > Haematobia irritans. Next base: position 217,866,341 of record NC_134398.1, on the reverse strand, counting down.
TCTTGGGGGCACATGGTCGGGGTAAAACTAAAGATTGAAAATCTTTTCTTATCAAATCAAATGGAATTGAAGCATTTGAATTTGAATTTGGGTCTCTACCTCTCCCTCTCCCTCTTGGCATATTCTGGTGGGTGCCTGGTTTAATTCGCCATTTATCCTTGGTGTTTATTATTTATGTTAAACATGATTTTCAATGTATCTACGCGCCTCATCTAGAATGAATTTTGGTTTTTGTCTTTGGACATTAGCTGCGGCCAGTGGCAATCGCAGCACCCTCCAAAGATATTTTGTTTAATTTTACGCTTTATTTAATTTCTCTGGACCGGGCCATTTCATTTGGTTGTTTGAGATTTTTTTTCTTGGTTGGAGACTAAATCGCCCACCAACAGCAACAACAAGAATTGCCCAGTCCCATAGTCGTTGTCAGCCTTTTGCCCAGTCTAACAACAAAACTAAAAGCAATATTTGTGGAATTTTAAAAAGGTGATTTATTAATGTTTTAGACATTTTGCAAAAGTAAATCAAAATAAATCAGACAAAATATTTTGATATACACAATTTTTTGTTAAATACACAATGCTCTCAAAGGCTCCATGAACCCAGAAAAATAAATAAGACAAAACAGAATTTTGACAAGAATTTAGTCGAAGGCGAAATTTATATTCACTCTCAAAACAAACAAAAAATAATAAATAAAATAAAAATGTATAAAAAATAAACAACTAAGAAGTGTATAAAATCCCACCATATTATTATCTACATCATTCTATACACTCGAAAAAAAAAACTTCTATACCTAATAGGAAAGAGTATGCAAGTTTTCGTAGCTGTATGCACAGAACGAAAAAATATTTTTTTTAAGGGAAAAATACGAAGATCCAAATGAATATTAAAGGTTGAACGTTGAACCTGTGTTGTACGTGTTTTATAAAAAAATATTTTAACTGATAAAAAAAATCAACTATCCAACAACAATATCGTAAGCATTTCACCACTTAAAAAGCCAATAAAGAAATCTACTACTCAACAAAAATATCACTGCACAATTTGATAAACATTAAGTTGTTAAAAAAATTCCACTATTTGATTTGGAAAAAACTCCCACTTTCAATAAATATGTCATAAGCTCTTTATCATTTTTTGTTAATTGTAATTTATGAAAACATCCGCCATTGGATAAGAATATAGTCATCACAAAATTTTCTATAGAAATAAAGTTCAGACAAAGTTTTGTAGAGAAATAAAATTTTGGGAAATTTTTCTATAAAAATAAAATGTTGAATTGAAATAAACTTTTGACAAAATTTTTAATAGAATTAAAATTTTGACAAAATTTTCTATAGAATTAAAATTTTATCACAATTTTCTATAGAAATAAAATGTTGACAAAAATATCTACAGAAATAAAATTTTGTCAAAATGTTGTATAGAAATACAATTTTGACAAAATTTTCTATAAAAATAAAGTTTTGACACAATATTCTATAGAATTAAAATTTTGACAAAATTTTCTCATGTAATAAAATTTTTACAAAATTATCTATAAAAATAAAATTTTTGCAAAATGTTGTATAAAAATAAAATTGTGGCAAAACTTTCTATAGAAATAAAATTTTGACAACATTTCCTATAGAAATACAGTTTTTTGTTAATTGTAATTCAGAAAAATATCCGCCATTGGATAAAAATATAGACATCACAAATTTTTCTATAGAAATAAAGTTTGGACAAAATTTTGTATAGAAATAAAATTTTGGGAAAATTTTCTATAGAAATAAAATTTTGACAAAATGTTGTATTGAAATAAACTTTTGACAAAATTTTCTATAAAATTAAAGTTTTAATAACATTTTCTATAGAATTAAAATTTTGACTAAATTTTCTATAGAATTAAAATTTTGACAAAATAATCTACAGAAATAAAATTTTGGCAAAATGCTGTATAGAAATACAGTTTGGAAAATTTTTTTATAAAAATAAAATTTTGACACAATTTTCTATAGAATTAAAATTTTGACAAAATTTTGTCAAGTAATAAAATTTTGACAAAATTATCTATAGAAATAAAATTGTGAAGAAATTATCTATAAAATTAAAATTTTGACAAAATTTTCTATAGAAACAAAATTTTGACAAAATTTTCTATAAAATAAATTTTTGACAAAATTATCTATAGAAATAAAATTTTGCCAAAATGTTGTATAAAAATAAAATTTTTGCAAATTTTTCTATAAAAATAAAATTTTGACAACATTTTCTATAGAAATAAAATTTTTTGTTAATTGTAATTTATAAAAATATCCGCCATTGGATAAAAATATAGTCGTCACAAAATTGTCTATAGAATTAAGATTTTGACAAAATTTTGACAAAATTATCTACAAAAATAAAATTTTGTCAAAATGTTGGATAGAAACACAATTTTGACAAAATTTTCTATAAAAATCAAGTTTTGAAACAATTTTCTATAGAATTAAAATTTTGACAAAATTTTCTCATGTAATAAAATTTTGACAAAATTATCTATAGAAATAACATTTTGAAGAAATTATCTATAGAATTAAAATTTTGACAAAATTTTCTATAGAAATAACATTTTGATAAAATTTTCTATAGAAATAAATTTTTGCCAAAATATCTATAGAAATAAAATTTTGGCAAAATGTTGTATAAAAATAAAATTTTGGTAAAACTTTCTATAGAAATAAAATTTTGACTACATTTTCTATAGAAATAAAATTTTTTGTTAATTGTAATTTATAAAAATATCCGCCATTGGATAAAAATATAGTCGTCACAAAATTTTGTATAGAAATAAAGTTTGGACAAAATTTTGTATAGAAATAAAATTTTGGGAAAATTTTCTATAGAAATAAAATTTTGACAAAATGTTGTATTGAAATAAAATGTTGACAAAATTTTCTATTAAAAGTAAAGTTTTGACAAAATTTTCTATAGAATTAAAATTTTGACAAAATTTTCTATAGAAATAAAATTTTGGCAAAATATTGTATAGAAGTACAATTTTGACAAAATTTTTTATAAAAATAAAGTTATGACAAAATGTTCTATAGAATTAAAATGTTGGCAACATTTTCTATGGAAATAAAATTTTAACAAAATTATCTATACACCCAAACGAAATTTTAGACAAACAAAGTTCGTTTCTAATTGCTTTTCGCTGTAAGGAAGTCTATTTGGAAGAAAAGTATATACTTTTTGTGATAAACGTTTATACTTTTCCATGATGTAAAAATAATATCATAAAGACTAACTCAAAAAACAAAAAACAATCTTTTCTGGCTAATTGCATTTTGCCTCACATCTTTCTCACTTCCACGATGTTTTTTTTTATTCTCAGATCGTTTTTCTGTAATACACACAATGTAGAAGAAATTATTCGATTTTAACATATATATTTTTTTTAATTTTACTTTTCGCCTGGACGGAGAATCTAACCGCGGACCATGAAATTTGTAAGCCAACACACTACCCACTGAGCTTTGTAGCTGTTATTGTCGTCAATAGAAAATTATGCATATACGTTATATTTATATAGCATTGCTTGCGGCTCCCACGAGTCGGCTAAACAAACTTTATTTAACAGAAACATACATTTAGTTGGACACCGTGGAGCAGTGGTAGCTACGTCTGCCTAGCATTCCAAGGGTCGTGGGTTCGATCCATGATTTTTTACATATATGCCAGATATGTTCGGAAGATTCCCAAAAAAAGTTCAAGATTACATACTACTATATTAAATTTTTACTATGAACTGTAAAATGTGTCTTATTAAAGACATAACGTCAGAAAAGAACAGTGCTTGATATATATTTTTATTTTATTAAAAAAAAAAAATTATAACAAGCGAATATTTTTGGTGATAAAAGTTTAACATCTTCGAAGCAATTCAAAAAACTTTAACGAAAGAAAAACGTTTTTGGTACACGTTTTCCAAAGGTTTTTTTTCTGTATGTGTAGAATTAAAACGTTGACAAAATTTTCTATAGAAGTACAATTTTGACAAAATTTTCTATGAAAATAAAGTTTGGACAAACTTTTCTATAGAATTAAAATTTTGACAAAATTTTCTATAGAAGTACAATATTGACAAAATTTTCTGTTTGGACAAACTTTTCTATAGAATTTAAATTTTGACAAACTTTTCTATAGAATCAAAATTTTGACAAAATTTTCTATAGAAATAAAATTTTGTCAAAATTACCTATAGAAATAAAATTTTGACAACATTTTCTATAGAAATAAAATTTTGGGAAAATTTTCTATAGAAATAAAGTTTGGGAAAATTTCTATAGAAACAAAACAAAAATTTCTATAGAAATAAAATTTTGACAAAATTTCCTATCGAAATAAAATATCCGCCATTGGATAAAAATATAGTCGTCACAAAATGTTCTATAGAACTAAAGTTTTTACAAAATTTTGTATAGAAATAAAATTTTGGGAAAATTTTCTATAGAAATAAAATTTTGACAAATGTTGTATTGAAATAAAGTCTTGACAAAATTTTTTTATACGATTAAAATTTTGGGAAAAGTATCTATAGAAATAAAATTTTGTCAAAATTATCTATAGAATTAAAATTTTGGCAACATTTTCTATAGAATTAAAATTTTGACAAAATTTTCTACATAATAAATAATTTCTAAATAAAGTATTTACAAAATTTTGTATAGAAATAAAATTTTGGGAAAATTTTCTATAGAAATAAAATTTTGACAAATGTTGTATTGAAATAAAGTCTTGACAAAATTTTTTTATACGATTAAAATTTTGGGAAAATTTTCTATAGAAATAAAATTTTGTCAAAATTATCTATAGAATTAAAATTTTGGCAACATTTTCTATAGAATTAAAATTTTGACAAAATTTTCTACAGAAATAAAATTTTGTCAAAATTACCTATAGAAATAAAATTTTGGGAAAATTTTCAATAGAAATAAAATTTTGACAAAATTTCCTATCGAAATAAAATATCCGCCATTGGATAAAAATATAGTCGTCACAAAATTTTCTATAGAAATAAAGTTTTTACAAAATTTTGTATAAAAATAAAATTTTGGGAAACTTTTCTATAGAAATAAAATTTTTTATAAAAATAAAGTTTTGACAAAATTTTCTATAGAATTAAAATTTTGCCAAAGTTTCTATAGAAATAAAATTTTAACAAAATTATCTATAGAATTAAAATTTTGTGAACATTTTCTGTAGAAATAAAATTTTGACAAAATTTCCTATCGAAATAAAATATCCGCCATTGGATAAAAATATAGTCGTCACAAAAGTTTTCTATAGAAATAAAGTTTTTACAAAATTTTGTATAAAAATAAAATTTTGGGAAACTTTTCTATAGAAATAAAATTTTTTATAGAAATAAAGTTTTGACAAATTTTTCTATAGAATTAAAATTTTGCCAAAGTTTCTATAGAAATAAAATTTTAACAAAATTACAGAATTAGAATGTTGGCAAATATAGTCGTCACAAAAGTTTTCTATAGAAATAAAGTTTTTACAAAATTTTGTATAAAAATAAAATTTTAGGAAACTTTTCTATAGAAATAAAATTTTTTATAGAAATAAAGTTTTGACAAATTTTTCTATAGAATTAAAATTTTGCCAAAGTTTCTATAGAAATAAAATTTTAACAAAATTATCTACAGAATTAAAATGTTGGCAAAATTTTCTATAGAAGTACAATTTTGACAAAATTTTCTATAAAAATAAAGTTTTGATAAACTTTTCTATAGAATTAAAATGTTGACAAAATTTTCTATAGAAATAAAATTTTGACAAAATTTTTTATAAAAATAGAATTTTGACAAAATTTTCTGTAGAAATAACATTTTGACAAAATATTGTATAGAAATAAAATTTTGATAAAATTTTCTATAGAAATAATATTTTGATCAAATTATCTATAGAAATAAAATTTTGACAACATTTTCTATAGAAATAAAATTTTGGGAATATTTTCTATAGAAATACAATTTTGGGAAAATTTTCTATAGAAATAAAATGTTGACAAAATTTCCTATAAAAAAAAAAAATAAAAAAAAAATCTAAAAAGAAAAGAGAGTTGTAGGTGTTTTATCAAAAATATTTTTTTATTTTAACTGATTAAAAAATCCGCTATTCAACGAAAATATTGTAAATATTTCATCACTAGCAGATGGCCTTAGCAGCCAATGCTACTTTTCCCTTTTTTATACCCTAAACCACATAGTGGTTTGGGTATAATAAGTTTGATCGGCCAAAAAATGTGCCTACCAGAAATATTGATTTTAGACCCCATAAAATATATACCGATCGACTCAGAATCACCTCCTGAGTCGATCTAGCGATTGGTGTCCGTCCGTCCGTCCGTCTGTCCATGTATTTGTTGTTCACAGGATTCCGGTCGCAATTATTAACCGATTTTGATGAAATTTGGTACAGGGATTTTTTTGGGCACAAGGACGAACGCTATTGAAATCGGATCAAATTTAGATATAGCTCCCATATATATGTATCGCCCGATTTCGACAAATGGGGTCACGTTGCGCGTTTTTGCAAACGCATCGTCACCAAATTTGGCAAAACATAATCTTTTTCATCGCCCTTCAAGTCTGCAAAATTTCATCCAAATCGGTTCAGATTTAGATATAGCTCCCATATATATGTATCGCCCGATTTTCCCAAATTTGGACACAAAATCCTTTTTTATCAACCGATCTGACCCAAATTTGGCTAAATGTAGTCTTCTATAGCACTTACTATATGTGCAAAAAATCATCGAAATCGGTTCAGATTTAGATATAGCTCCCATATATATGTACCGCCCGATTTTTTTTAATTTGGCCATAAAACCCTTATTTATGAACCGATCTTACTAAAAGTTTGCTAGATTCAGTCCTCTATAGTACTAACTATATGTGCAAAATTTCATCAAAATCGGTTCAGATGTAGATATAGCTCCCATATATGTATCACCCGATTTTGGAAAATTCGCCCCTTATAACCTTATGTTTGACCATACAGGCCTCATTTCTTAACTGATCTTACTCAAATCTTGCACAAGGTAATCTTTTGTGGTATTAATCAAACCCGCAAAATATTATGCAATTTGGTTCAGATTTAGATATAGCTTCCATATATATGCATCGCTCTATTTTCCCAAATTTGGCCATAATACTCTTATTTATCAACCAAGGTTACTCAAATTTCAAATTTTGATGTACTAGCCGATCGTATTTATACGTACTTGTAGCTTTTACATAAGAATATTGCTCGATTTTTACAAATTTTGATTTATTACCCACACTAATTTAACGATTTTCTCTTTTTTAATAATGGGCTCAATATTAGTGGCATACTAACTCCGTAGGTGCAATATCAACACAGCCAGTGTTGCTAGAAGTAGGGGAAATTCCCTATATGTAGGGCTCAACATAATTTGTAATAATTTTTACATTTTGGTGGCTCTAGAGGAGGAAATTAGAAGCCGGCAAGGCTTGATCTTTAATAATGTGTGGTAAACTTTATTCCTGTAGAAAATTTTGTCAACATTTTATTTCTATAGAACATTTTGTCAAAATTGTATTTCTATAGAATTTTTTTTTTCAAAATATTATTTCTATAAAAAATTTTCTCAAAATTTTATTTCTGTGGAATTTTTTCTCAAAATTTTATTTCTATAGAATTTATTGGCAAAATTTTACTTCTATAGAAAAATTTCGCACAAAAATTTGTTTATAGGAACTTTTTCCAAAATTTTATTTTTATAGAGATTTAACAAAAAAGGTTACTAATTTGGGTAGAATTCTACCAACTGTGGCAACCGTGGTGGTAATACAAATGTATATTCTAAGTTATATACGTTGCATATTCATGTTTTAAGATAATAAAGTACTTAGAACCATTTTTCATTTCATTTCATTTATTTATTTTTGGGTTCCTAATACACAAGATATATATCTTATAATGAGTATTAGAATCAATAATGTTATAATAAATATAATAAGTAGATATTTTACGATATTTTAAGAAGTATAAGAATAATAATTATGAATAGGAATTACATATAATATGGTTATGAATTAGATATTAATATTTTTTTTTTATTTTTTTATTTTATTTATTTTTTTTTTTTTTTTTAATTTTGTTTTTTTTTTTTTTTGTTTTGTTATTTAATCGCCCTGAATTAGATATTTTGTTAGCTTCGTCTTGAACTGCACTGTGTTGTATATACGTTGAAGTTGATTGGGTAACTGATTCCAGAGACGAGTCGCTTATATATAAAACTGCCGCTCAGATAACTGACTTCTATGTCGAGACTGTATCAAATTTTTACCACGGTTGGATCTAGCGAATGTTAATCGTTCGTAGAGGTATGATGGTTCCTTTGTGTGTATAATTTTTTGGACGAATAACAGAGTTCTGAGTTGAACGTATTTGTCAAACGGGATACCAAAAATTTTGTTCGCAAAAAGTGTCACACTATCATAACGTTTCAATCCGAAGACATAGCGGGCAATATTGTTGAACGTGGTTGTTAGTCTTTTTAAATCGGTGGTGTTACATCCAGAGAAAATTTCACAACAATACAACAAAGTAGGGAGGACATAGGATTTGGCCAACAGCAGTCTTATACGAAAAGGTGTAAACGCTTGAGTGTACCAAAGATTACGCAACATACCGTATATTTTACCACAGTTAGCATTAATATGATCAGACCAAGTCAAATTCTCATTAAAAGTTACTCCAAGATTCTTCACTTTCTTCACAAGTTCTATTTGGCAGTTACCCAGAAATATGTTAACATTGCCCAGACTTGTGGATTTCTTATGAATCAAAATTGCCTTCGATTTATTGGGGTTCAGAGCTAGGCCATTTCCATTCGCCCAATCCAGGATCTTGTTGAGATCATTGTTAACATTCATTACGCACCTATCGATTGCATCAGTAGTGGTAGATGTATATAACTGGACATCATCAGCATACATTCTTATGTTCGTATGTTCTAGCTGGTTCGGTAAATCATTCGAGTACATCGTATATAGCAAGGGCCCAAGTACGGACCCCTGAGGAACGCTCCTTTTTGTTGTCATCTGTGACGATGCATTGTTACCAGAAACGGTCAGTTGCTTTCTGACTTCCAAGTAGCTAGACATTAATCGTACAGTAGATTCAGAGAATGAAAACAAGTGGATGAGTTTATAATACAAAGTCGGATAGTGGACAGTGTCAAAAGCTTTCGAATGATCTAATAGTACCAAAATAGAGACTTCATTTTTGTCAAGATTGTTACGTATCGATTTTTGTTTTGTAAAATTTTTTAAATTTAACGAAAAATATAGTAGGGAAAATTGTTTAGGAATGTATGGGAAAGTAGGGAACTTTTTTTGTCCTTGTAGGGTAAACCGAACATTTTCCCTGGCAACATTGACTATGAACTATAGTCAGATTGACACAAAGCACCCATAGACATGTACCCCTTAATTTTCTTAAATATGTAACTGCGGTTTATCTCCCAGACCTATATGTTACCCCACAAATGCTTATGATTACTAATTCTGTAATGGTGGTTTAGGGTATGATATAGTCGGCCCCGCCCGACTTTCTACTTTACTTACTTGTTTTATCATACATTTACTGTATGATTAAAATAAACAATAAATAAATATTTCATCACTTATTTGGTTGATAGTTTTGCTGCAAGTGGAGGATGCTGATGAGGAATGTGGTAATTCCGAAACGTGCGTCCATCCAACCATCTTGCAGTCTATAGGGCTTTGCCCAAATAAATTTGACAAACATTCTCTTGCTCTTTTGGTTAAGCTCTACCCGTGTAGGTTAGTCAACGCAATAGTTTTTAAGCTGAGATCAAAACAACAAATATGATTGTAGTACAAACCAACAATAACAAAACAAAACGAAGGAAATACAATTTTGACAACATTTTCTTTAGAAATAAAATTTTAACAAAATTTTCTATAGAAATAAAATTTTGACAAAATTTTCCTTAGAAATAAAATGTTGACAAAATTTTCTTTAGAAATAAAATTTTGACAAAATTTTCTTTAGAAATAAAATTTTGACAAAATTTTCTATAGAAATAAAATTTTGACAAAATTTTTTATAGAAATAAAATTTTTAAAACTATTTCTAAAGAGAAAAGAGAGTTGTAGGTGTTTTATCAAAAATATTTTTTTATTTTAACGAATAAAAAAAAATCCGTTATTCAAAGAAAATATCGTAGATATTTCATCACCTAAAAAGCCAATAAAGCCAACAAAAATATCTATACACAGTTTGATAAAAATGTCGTAAGCGATTTATCGTCTTTACGACGATAAAAACATTCCACTATTTGATAATAATAAATGGAGGAAAAATTGATGCGTTCATGAGGCCTTTAGCTCTTTTTATCATTTTTTGCTAATTGTATTTTATGAAAATATCCGTCATTGGATAAAAATATTATCGTCACTTTATCAAATTGTGATTTAGAGAAATATTTTTTTCACCCAAAAAAATAGTAAATTCAATTTTCAATGTTTGATAGAAACAGTGTTAAGGAATAAACTATTTTTTTTTAAATAAATATAGCTTCATTTGAAATTCTATTAATATTAAAAATATATACAATTTTTAAATTAATTCAATTTTAAATTTGATTGTTTTTTATAATCTCACTTTGAATAAAATTTAGAAAAATCTGTTGCGGTAATTCTAATGGCGATTACGATTGGCAAAAAGGTGCAACATTCTTGAAATTGATTGCGAGATATAAAGGACACTGTCCTAGCGTTTGGGTCACCACCTCAGTAATGCTGGTGACATTTCTGAGGGTTTTAAAGCTTCTCTAAGTTGTTTCACTGCAATGTGGAACGCCGTTCGGACTCGGCTACAAGAAGGAGGTCCCTTGTCATTGAGCTTAATATGGAATCGGGCAGCACTCAGTGATAAGAGAGAAGTTCACCAATGTGGTATCACAATGGACTGAATAGTCTAAGTGAGCCTGATACATCGGGCTGCCACCTAACCTAACCTAACCTAGCGTTTGGGTCCTGTATCCCTCATAATCTTATGAATTAATAATAACTTTGGAATGACACTATCATTTGGGTGAAAATACAATGAAGGAAAAAGTAGTGTAACACCAAGGCAACATATTTTGTGCGAAACGAAAACGCCCTAAATTAAATAAAAAAAAAACTTATTAAATATGAGAAGGATTGCTTTAATTATTTGAAACTTTTTGCCATAGCAACTCTCACAATATTTCCCACCATTAATGGAAATTTCCCATAATCAATAGAACATTTCTATTTAAAAGCCTTTCAAATATGTTTCATTCTTCCTCTCATCTCAATCGAAGTAATATTCTAAACCCTTCCATTTGTGATTCTTTGCCCCCCCCCCTATATCCTCGATAACAAGGACATATGTATGGCAAGGACAAAAAGTCAATAGTGCGTAATAGTTATCCGTGTAATATGCTCAGCTTAATATTTAATTTCTAAAATACACACAAGCACACTCATAGACATACCGGACAGACAGACAGACGGACCTAATGTCGTTTCGCGTTCCCTCAGTTTTATTGAAACATTCACACTAGTCAGCTCTAGCTAAAATCACAAGCAAATCAACCCCAAATGAAGCCTCGGGATACTGTAGACTTTTGGTTAGATTAAGACCTCATTGCCATCGCATTTATATTTTTGAGCCTCAAGGACTATGACAGTGGCGATAATCGTAATGCTGCCTTCATTACTTGCCAATGGAGGATATCGTCAGAGGATCAACTGGCAACAATAAAACGAAATCATTTACCCTTCTTTTGTATGACGTATGGCTATGGCTATGGTCTCGTCTCGACGTTTTCGTTGGTTGGTGGTAATGGATAGACACAGCAGTGGCAACCTCGAATATGGTCAGAATCACACAATAACATTTATTTGTAATTAAAACAATGCAACTGTGCACAGTGTTTTGAAGGTCGCACATGGTTTATGAGATTGTAAATTAGGTCAGAAACATTTTTAATGTTTTCTCGCTGTTAATATATCTGAGTACTCAAGCAAAAACTGTTGTAGAATCGATTTTTCATCTTTTCGAATTTTCAAAATTTAAAAGGTTGACTTTTTGATTTTTTTACATATGAAAAAGTCTATTTTCGAACACATTAATAAGTTATAATTCAATGCAACTAAATATAAAATAATTTAAATAGGCAAATCTTTTGCATATACTGTGACACGTCATACTTACTTATGTATGATTAAAAAAACAACAACAATTAAAAAGATCGAATCGAAAATAAAAAAATGATCACCAATATATTTCTAATTAAAAACTCAATGAGTGAAAATTTTAAAATTAAAATTTTTTATTAAAAAAAAAAAAATAATTAATACAATTAACCTTTTAGAGTTTTCAAGCAAGGGTTCATGTTTTCGCATATGATGTATTCCCTAAAAGCGACAGAAGGTCCGATGGTCGGACCAAATGGAATTAGGTTGATTTTGGTCCATTTTCAAAATTTTCTATAGACATTCAATTTTGACAAAATTTTCTATAGAAATAAAAATGTTGACGACATTTTCTATAGAAGTAAAATTTCTATATAAATTTTGACGACATATTCTATAGAAATAAAATTTTGACACAACTTTTCTATAGGCATGAAATTTAGACAAAATTTTCTATAGAAATAAACTTTTGACAAAATTTTGACCAAATTTTCTATAGAAATAAAAATTTGACAAAATAAATAAAATTTTTACAAAATTTTCTATAGAAATAAAATTTTGACAAAATGTCTATAGAAATAAAATTTTGACAAATTGTTCTACAGAAGTAAAATTTCTATAGAAATTTTGACGACATATCTATAGAAATAAAATTTTGACGACATTTTCTAAAGAAATAAAATTTTGACAAAATTTCTATAGAAATAAAATTTTGACCAAATGTTCTACATAAGTAAAATTTCTATAGAAATTTTGACGACATATCTATAGAAATAAAATTTTGACGACATTTTCTATAGAAATAAAATTTTGACAGAATTTCTATAGAAATAAATTTTTGACAAAATGTTGTACAGAAGTAGAATTTCTATATAAATTTTGACGACATATCAGAAATAAAATTTTGATGACATTTTCTAAAGAAATAAAATTTTGACAAAATTTCTATAGAAATAAAATTTTGACAAAATGTTCTACAGAAGTAAAATGTCTATAGAAATTTTGCCGACATATCTATAGAAATAAAATTTTAACGACATTTTCTAAAGAAATAAAATTTTGACGACATTTTCTAAAGAAATCAAATTTTGACGACATTTTCTAAAGAAATAAAATTTTGACATAATTTCTATAGAAATAAAATTTTGACAAAATATTCTACAGAAGTAAAATTTTTATAGAAATTTTGCCGACATATCTATAGAAATAAAATTTTGACGACATTTTCTAAAGAAATAAAATTTTGACAACATTTTCTATAGAAATAAAATTTTCTATAGAAATAAACTTTGACAAAATTTTGACCAAATTTTCTATAGAAATAAAATTTTGACACAATTTTTTTAGGCATGAAATTTTGACAAAATTTTCTATAGAAAGAAAATTTTGACAAAATAAATAAAATTTTTACAAAATTTTCTATAGAAATAAAATGTTGACAAAATATTCTGTAGAAATAAAATTTTAACAAAATTGTCTATTGACATAAAATATTGACAAAATTTCTATAGAAATAAAATTTTGACAAAATGTTGTACAGAAGTAAAATTTCTATATAAATTTTGACGACATATCTATAGAAATAAAATTTTGACGACATTTTCTAAAGAAATTTTGACAAAATTTCTATAGAAATAAAATTTTGACAAAATGTTCTGCATAAGTAAAATTTCTATAGAAATTTTTACGACATATCTATTGAAATAAAATTTTGACGACATTTTCTAAAGAAATAAAATTTTGACGACATTTTCTATAGAAATAAAATTTTGACGACATTTTCTAAAGAAAAAAAATCTTGACAACATTTTCTATAGAAATAAAATTTTGACAAAATTTTCTATAGAAATAAACTTTTGACAAAAAAATTTTCATTTTCTAAAGAAATAAAATTTTGACAAAATTTTCTATAGAAATAAAATTTTGACAAAATGTTCTATAGAAATAAACTTTTGACAAAATTTGGACCAAATTTTCTATAGAAATAAAACGTTAACACAATTTTTCTATAGGCATGAAATTTTGACAAAATTTTCTATAGAAATAAAATGTTGACAAAATAAATAAAATTTTTACAAAACTTTCTATAGAAATAAAATTTTCTATAGAAATAAAAGTTTGACAAAATTTTCTATAGAAATAATTTTTTGACAACATTTTGACCAAATTTTCTATAGAAATAAAATGTTGACACAATTTTTCTATAGGCATGAAATTTTGCCAAATTTTCTATAGAAATAAAATTTTGACAAAATAAATAAAATTTTTACAAAATTTTCTATAGAAATAAAATGTTGACAAAATTTTCTGTAGAAATAAAATTTTAACAAAATTGTCTATTGAAATAAAATATTGATAAAATTTCTATAGAAATACAATTTTGACCGAATTGTTCTACAGAAGTAAAATTTCTATAGAAATTTTGACGACATATCTATAGAAATAAAATTTTGACGACATTTTCTAAAGAAATAAAATTTTGACAAAATTTCTATAGAAATAAAATTTTGACCAAATGTTCTACATAAGTAAAATTTCTATAGAAATTTTGACGACATATCTATAGAAATAAAATTTTGACGACATTTTCTAAAGAAATAAAATTTTTACGACATTTTCTAAAGAAATAAAATTTTGACAAAATTTCTATAGAAATAAAATTTTGACAAAATGTTCTACATAAGTAAAATTTCTATAGAAATTTTGACGACATATCTATAGAAATAAAATTTTGACGACATTTTCTATAGAAATAAAATTTTGACGGAATTTCTATAGAAATAAATTTTTGACAAAATGTTGTACAGAAGTAGAATTTCTATATAAATTTTGACGACATATCAGAAATAAAATTTTGATGACATTTTCTAAAGAAATAAAATTTTGACAAAATTTCTATAGAAATAAAATTTTGACAAAATGTTCTACAGAAGTAAAATGTCTATAGAAATTTTGCCGACATATCTATAGAAATAAAATTTTAACGACATTTTCTAAAGAAATAAAATTTTGACGACATTTTCTAAAGAAATCAAATTTTGACGACATTTTCTAAAGAAATAAAATTTTGACAAAATTTCTATAGAAATAAAATTTTGACCAAATATTCTACAGAAGTAAAATTTTTATAGAAATTTTGCCGACATATCTATAGAAATAAAATTTTGACGACATTTTCCAAAGAAATAAAATTTTGACAACATTTTCTATAGAAATAAAATTTTCTATAGAAATAAACTTTGACAAAATTTTGACCAAATTTTCTATAGAAATAAAATTTTGACACAATTTTTTTAGGCATGAAATTTTGACAAAATTTTCTATAGAAAGAAAATTTTGACAAAATAAATAAAATTTTTACAAAATTTTCTATAGAAATAAAATGTTGACAAAATATTCTGTAGAAATAAAATTTTAACAAAATTGTCTATTGACATAAAATATTGACAAAATTTCTATAGAAATAAAATTTTGACAAAATGTTGTACAGAAGTAAAATTTCTATATAAATTTTGACGACATATCTATAGAAATAAAATTTTGACATTTTCTAAAGAAATTTTGACAAAATTTCTATAGAAATAAAATTTTGACAAAATGTTCTGCATAAGTAAAATTTCTATAGAAATTTTTACGACATATCTATTGAAATAAAATTTTGACGACATTTTCTAAAGAAATAAAATTTTGACGACATTTTCTATAGAAATAAAATTTTGACGACATTTTCTAAAGAAAAAAAATCTTGACAACATTTTCTATAGAAATAAAATTTTGACAAAATTTTCTATAGAAATAAACTTTTGACAAAAAAATTTTCATTTTCTAAAGAAATAAAATTTTGACAAAATTTTCTATAGAAATAAAATTTTGACAAAATGTTCTATAGAAATAAACTTTTGACAAAATTTGGACCAAATTTTCTATAGAAATAAAACGTTAACACAATTTTTCTATAGGCATGAAATTTTGACAAAATTTTCTATAGAAATAAAATGTTGACAAAATAAATAAAATTTTTACAAAACTTTCTATAGAAATAAAATTTTCTATAGAAATAAAAGTTTGACAAAATTTTCTATAGAAATAATTTTTTGACAACATTTTGACCAAATTTTCTATAGAAATAAAATGTTGACACAATTTTTCTATAGGCATGAAATTTTGCCAAATTTTCTATAGAAATAAAATTTTGACAAAATAAATAAAATTTTTACAAAATTTTCTATAGAAATAAAATGTTGACAAAATTTTCTGTAGAAATAAAATTTTAACAAAATTGTCTATTGAAATAAAATATTGATAAAATTTCTATAGAAATACAATTTTGACCGAATTGTTCTACAGAAGTAAAATTTCTATAGAAATTTTGACGACATATCTATAGAAATAAAATTTTGACGACATTTTCTAAAGAAATAAAATTTTGACAAAATTTCTATAGAAATAAAATTTCGACAAAATGTTCTACATAAGTAAAATTTCTACAGAAAATTTGACGACATATCTATTGAAATAAAATTTTGACGACATTTTCTATAGAAATAAAATTTTGACGACATTTTCTAAAGAAAAAAAAATTTGACAACATTTTCTATAGAAATAAAATTTTGACAAAATTTTCTATAGAAATAAACTTTTGACAAAATTTTGACCAAATTTTCTATAGAAATAAACTTTTGACCAAATTTTCTATAGAAATAAAATTTTGACACAATTTTTCATAGGCATGAAATTTTGACAAAATTTTCTATAGAAATAAAAATTTGACCAAATTTTCTATAGAAATAAAATTTTGACAAAATTTTTCTATAGGCACGAAATTTTGACAAAATTTTCTATACAAATAAAATGTTGACAACATTTTCTGTAGAAATAAAATTTTTACAAAATTTTCTACAGAAATAAAATTTTGACAAAATTTTTCTATAGGCATGAAATTGTGACAAAATTTTCTATAGAAATAAAAATTTGACCAAATTTTCTATAGAAATAAAATTTTGACACAATTTTTCTATAGGCATGAAATTTTGACAAAATTTTCTATAGAAATAAAATGTTGACAACATTTTCTGTAGAAATAAAATTTTTACAAAATTTTCTACAGAAATAAAATTTTGCTATAGGAATAAATAAAAAAAATTTTTTGAATAGAATTAAATATCTGACAAACTTTTCTATCGAAGTAAAATTGTGGAAAAATTTTAACTTTTAAATTATATTAATTTAATTTGGGAAAATGGTCCGCTGGTACGAATTTTGGTCCAAGTTTGGAAACATGTTGGTCCAAAATAAAAATTTATTGTGGCAACGCTAATCTGTATACCAATTGTGGCATTCAGTAACTTATTCTGGAGGTCCACGACTGTCATAAATTCATACTAAGCACTCAAGTAAGAAGAATCATAATGTCGATTTTTTAATTTTAATTTTTTTTCAATGCACATTTGGAAAAGCGAAAATCTGTCAAAATTTTCAAAAAGCCTACTATTGAGTTCTAAAAATTTTAGAAAGTCGACTTTCGACTTTTAGAAGATGAACATTGACTTTTTGCAAATTTGGAAAAGTCAATTTTTCGTTAATTTTTTAAATTTTAAAAAATTAAAAAAAAAAATTAAATTTCGACTAGGAAAATATTATATTCGACTACACAGAAAAAAAAGTGTCTCGTAAATTTAAGAAGATTTTTACAATAATTTATTACAAGAATTTTCCAGAATTTTAGTTCATTTTTCGTATCTTCAACGAAAATTAACTACTCGGAAGGAAATTTTACAAATTCTAAGTAGCAATCGTTTAGTTCATGGCCTACAAAATACGATGGAAATTTCCTTAAAAAATTTCTTAACTGGTAGTTAAAAATTCGTTTGTCATGCTATAAAACTACTTGTGAAATGTAAAGTACTTTCTAAATAATAAGTGCAATTTACTATAAGATTTATTTGTATGAGAAAATATTTTTTTACGAAAAATGAACTT
This sequence comes from Haematobia irritans, assembly GCF_050003625.1. Taxonomy (NCBI): domain Eukaryota; kingdom Metazoa; phylum Arthropoda; class Insecta; order Diptera; family Muscidae; genus Haematobia; species Haematobia irritans. The sequence continues at coordinate 217,848,105 of NC_134398.1, read as the reverse complement.
GAAAGTGGATAGCAATTTCTTACTGACAATTCTTATAGTTAATAATTGTTGGTAAAAAATTACCCAATGAAATATTTTTAGTTCACATGTAATAAAATTTATAGACATTTTCGTCAAAAATGGTAGATAACATTTCTTGAAAATTTGGCAAATTTTAAGTTAAACGTTTCATCGTTCATAAACTGGTGTGCCTTTACGAATATTATTCTTAGAGTAAATTTTCAGCAGATGCGACGAACTAATGAATAGTACAAAGATTTTTATCGGCATAGTGGAATGTGATTAATGTAAAGATGATGTTACTTGAGTTTTGTTGTGTATACATGAGCGTGGGTTGTTTTTATTTTTGTTCATTTAGTGGTTTGTGTGTGTGTGTTTATTGTGTGGATGGTTTATTTGGCTGGATGAGGTGTTGTTTTCAATAAAGGCACATGTGTTTTTGTTGTTGTAGGAATGTTTTGGCTTTGCTTGGTTTTGTTTGGCATGCTTCAGTTGTATATTTGGCGTTGGCGTGGACTGTTGCATCTTTTAAGTAGGTATGCAACAAGGGAATATAAAGGCATGGAATATTTTTGATTTTTGAGACATATATTGGTGTTTGTTTATTAAACCTTTTAAATGAAAGTTATTAATATTTTATCGGTAGTTTAGAAAAAAGTTATTACGAATATTTAGGAAAATATGTTGAAAGTGTATTGAAATTTTTAGTATTCTATGTAAAAAATTAATATTCAATTCCAGATGAATTTGGAAAATTTTTATTATATCTCAGCGTATAGTTTATTCATAAATTGGTAAGTATTTTTTTAACATGACTTTCTTTTAAAAAGAATATTTTTTATGTATATTATTATTTGTTAATTATTTTTTTGGAAACCAGTTTAATGTTTTTCTTTGTTGTAAAAACAATATTTAATTTCAGAGCAACTCCAGATGGATTCGGACAAATTTAAAAAATAGAGAATTGGTAAGTTTTCTTTTAAAAATTGGCTTTATTTCAACTAGAATATTTACGTTTTTGTGACCTTTTTATCATCAAAATTACAGGTTTTTAATGCCTTATTTTAGTATTTTTTAATCAAAATTTTTGGAAACCAATGTAATATTTTTAATGTAAAAACAAATATTTAATTTCAGAATAACCCCTTAAAAATTTGGACAAATTTTTAGTACTCCTTTGCCTGTAATTTAATAGTGAATTGGTAAGGATTCTTTAACTTTCTTTTAGCCCTGGACAGTCATCCTTATTTTTTGTACTTAACGTCATCCTTCGTCATTTTGACTACGGCTCATTTCAAGACGCTATACTTTTCATCGTGAGCGAAAAAGTGAACCAAACTTGAGTTTATTTTCTTATTCTATTTGGTTTTAAGTAGTATAAAACAAAAATTAATAAAACGGTCGAATTAGTATAACTTAAATTTACCATTTCCCAATAGACTAAAATTTTAAATCGAAAATGAAATTACGTGTCGTCATTTTGACGAATGATGTCTGTCTAGGGTTATCAAGAATATTTGGTTTTTTATGCGTATTATTATTTTTTTCATTAAATTTTTTGAAAACTTATTTAATAATTTTATTTAATATTTAATTTCAGAGTAACCCAAATAAATTTGGACAACTTTTTATATTTCCCCTCAGCGTACAATTTAATAGAGAATTGGTAAGTTTTATATTAAAACTGTGGCTTTCTTTCAACTAGAATATTTATTTTATTATATCCTTCACATCGATAAAAACACAGTTTTATGAGTTTATATAGAATACTTCATTATTTCTCTAATTGTTTCAGGTACAAATTTTATGAGATACGTTTTCCAAAGAAAAGTTGAATTCTTTACACCATTTGATAAAATGCCCCCAAATATGGTAAGTTACAAGCTAAAATAAAGATTTAAAAAATTATATTTCATTACATGGTATTAATTTTTAACAATTTTCATCATTGCTTCCATTTTTTTCCAGCAAGATATGTGAAAAAATTACCTACGATGAATAAAACAAGGATAAGTCAAAATGTTCAAACAGCGAGTTCAAATGAACTACTCTCTGTTCCACGTGGTCATAATTTTTATTCACAAAAAACATTGTATTAAGAACTTTCATCATAAGTTTTTATAATAAAGTACTTTTGCTTAAAGAAAGTTTAATTTTAATGTATGAAAATTTTCATAATAGTAAAACAGTTTGTTGTTCCTTTAATTATTTAATTTCTCTGTACTGTGGAATGATTGATTTAAAAATAGTTTAGTCGTCGTCATTTTAAAGAGACTGTTAACCAATTTTTATTATCGGGTTTCCCAAAAAATAAGCAAGTAAAACAAAATAATACTGACTTTTTAACTTGGTAGTGGTATATAAATCTTATGGCGTTGGAAAAATGAACTGAAATACAATGTTATAGATGAACTAAAATTTAAGAGAATTATAAACTAGACAAGTTGAAAAAAATCTTAAGGGCTAAATCATGGTCAATATTACTACAGTTTAGTTCATTTTGCAATGGAAAAGGGTTCACTGTTTTTTCAGTGTACATGACTATCAAATCTAAAAATTTGATTTTAGAAACTATACAGTGAAATCTCCAAAGTTGAAAACTAACGGTCTCCTAAATTTTGTCCACCTTTGAAAGGTGTTCAGGTATGAGGGGTTAATTTATGTGTTAATATAGCAAACGTCCCCAGACGGGTTTCCGGGTTTCAGAGTGTTAAAGTTTGAGAGGTTTCACTATATGACTATGGAGTATAGGATGGGGGTATATTAACTTTGTCCTTCCGTTTGTAACACATCGAAATATTGCTCTAAGGCCCTATAAAGTATATATATTCTGGGTCGTGGTGAAATTCTGAGTCGATCTAAGCATGTCCGTCCGTCCGTTGAAATTCACGCTAACTTCCGAACGAAACAAGCTATCGACTTGAAACTTGGCACAAGTAGTTGTTATTGATGTAGGTCGGATAGTATTGCAATGGCGTCATATCGGCCCACTTTTACGTATAGCCCTCATATAAACGGACCCCAAGATTTGGCTGAAATTTGGTACATGGTGTTAGTCTGTATCAACCATGCAAAAATTGGTTCATATCGGCACATAATTATATATATAAACCGATCCCCAGATTTGGCTGGCGGATCCTCTAAGAGAAGCAAATTTCATCCGATCCGGCTGAAATTTGGTACATAATGTATGTATAATGTCTCTAATCACCATGCAAAAATTGGTCCACATCGGTCCATAATTATAAACCGATCCCCAGATTTGGCTAGCGGATCCTCAAAGAGAAGCAAATTTCAACCGATCCGGCTGAAATTTGATACATGGTAGAAGAATATTGTCTCTAACAACCACGCAAAACTTTGGCCCACATCGGTTCATAATTATATATAGCCCCCATATAAACCGATCCCCAGATTTGACCTCCGGAACCTCTTGGAGGAGCAAATTCCATCCGATCCGGTTGAAATTTGGTACGTGGTGTTAGTATATGGTCTTTAACAATCATGCCAAAATTGGTACATATCGGTCCATAATCATATATAGTATTACCACTAAAAAGTAATTTCTTTAAATAAAAAATATCTTTAAATTAAGTGAGATCAAAGATAATAAATTTTCAAATATAGGCCAGGACCTATTTTGAAGATTTTGTATATTTGATTTTTAAATATGAAATGCTTTTCTGATATATCACAAGAAAATAATTAAAATTCGATTAATGAGACCTGTATTATAATTTTTAGGACCTAGATTTAAAGCTAAATAGGTCTCTAAAAAATTTCTTTATTTTAAAGATCAGAGTCTTTTGACTCAGAATTAATACCAAAATCCTTAAGGAAAGATCCAAATCTTTGAAGTAAACTCATTTAAGTAAACTCATGAAAATCTTTGAAGTAAACTCATTTAAAATTTTCTTAGTGCGTTTCCCCGCGTTTGGAATCAGTACAACATTAATTGACAAACTAAAATAATTAATTAATAAAAAAAAATTAAATAATTAATTAAGACAAAGTCCATGGAACTGGATCTATGTACCCAGCGCAAAAATTTGGAAATTCTTCCAAAGGCACAACTTTAAAAGCACTTCCAGAAGATGTACTCCCAATGATGTTCTTTATTTTAACTACCCAGGAAGTTCTTTTAATTCAATTGTTAATAACTTGGATTTTTCATAGTTTTAATGGGTAATTTTAACTTTTTGTGATTCGAATAAGTTAAAACAGAGTAAGAATTCAAAACATCATTTAAATTTTGTCGAAAAAATGCTAAATCCAATCTGAAAAAATTGTGAATTTTTGAAAATATTTGAGGTCAAACGTTTCTGACAATCGTTAAAATCCATTGAAAATTATACAAAATTATACAAAATTTTTTATTTGACAATATATCACAATTTTTTTTAATTTACATCCAAAACATTGAATTCGGATCACACCTAAAGAAGTGATGCAAATTCAGTGCAACGGCTTTTGAAATGGAGGACTTCTGTCCTATGACAAGCCCATGTTAAATTCATCGCTTCTGCGTCAATTTTGCACCAAAAGAACATTTTCATTACTTTTTTGGCGACGCTGTTTTTTTTGCTGGGTATTTTTTCAATGTAAAGTTACTTCCAGACATTTAATATTTATGCATTCTAAATCTCTGTTAGGTTTAGTATTTTGCGATTACTTGGACTTGACATTATGCGTTAAATACGGAAATGCTCTCTTTTATTAATTCTTTGTACTTTATACAAAGTTTTCTCCTTTCTTTTAAATTGAAAACCCCTTTTGTCAATAGAAAAATTAATGTAGCACTGTGCCAAGGGCGTTGCATACACATCCAACGCCAGGACCACAGTCACAGCCGCCACCACCACCACCACCACCAACAACAATGACAGCGATATGATACAAATATTTATTCCAAATTTGAATGGCGAATTTCGCCAACAGCTTTCAACAAAATCAAATCACCTCGAATGAATGCAAGCAAGCCAGCAGGCTGTTGTTGGTGTTACTGGTCACATAAATGGGACCAGTCCTCTTTCTCTGTCAAAAATGGGTGGTAACTTCAGTTGGTGTTAATAACAAGGAAAGGATGCAAAAGGTCCTAGAACTACTGCTGCTGTGTTGGTTAAATTATGTTTGCATTTAAAAGCTGAATGGGGGAAAAATACACAGACATCACAATAAACGAAAAATCAGTTAACTATAAGCCACCAAATGAAGAAGAGAGAACCACAGCTTGCATGCATTTGACTGTAAGTGAGAGCACGTGTGTGTGTCTGAAATGAATGTGGTACAAATTAGGGTGCCACACAGCATATGGATGGCATAAATATTTTCATACATTTGTACACATTTATTGTGGGCCATAGCGAATGCCAACCAAATCACAGCATTTTCGTCGTCCTGTGTCATCAACGCTCTGACATCCTTTGAACGGAAATATTTGTCATTGTTTAAGGGTGAACTTATGAGCAAAAACGAAATAAAAAATAGGAAATGGGATCTTGTTAAGATTTCATCGACACTCCACGTTGTTCTGGGTTGTTACTGTGAATTATGCGAATAAACCTTATATAAATAGTTGACAAAACAATTCAGGGTGGCACGATTTACAAGATTCACCACATATCATCTTTGCCGTTGTTTGATTTCGATTTTATGTAGTGTTCATTATTGTCCTGTTGTTGTTGTTGTTGTTGTTACTCATGTTGTTGTGGATGTTTGAACATTTGTATGTACAACACATTAACAATTAGCAAGATAAACATGAAAGAGAACTATGTGGCACAGTGGACGAAAGAGAGTTAAATTTATGATGAGATGAGAAATTTGAGATTGGGTTGCTTATCAAAATGTTTGCATTGAGTTATGGTATGGAAAATTCGAGTTTAGAAAATATTTGTGTTTCATTTGTGTCAAAATTTTTCCTTTTTTTTAGTTTATTTATAAAAAAAAAAAAACAAAAATAAAGTAACATTAAAAAAAATTAAAAATGAATTAATTTTATCTAAAACTATAATTTCCATATTGTGAAGGCTTAACTCTTTTTGAGTGTGGGATACCAATAACGTAGACGTACACAGAAAAAATGGTCAATAATATTTCTTCAATTAAAATTTAAATTGAAATAGAAAACAATTTAAATGAAAAGTTTAATTAATACATTAAAATTTTTAATCGAAATAAAAAATCAATCATAAAAAAAAATTAATTGGATCAATCTATTTAATAAGCCTCGGTGATGGATTTTTTTCCTTTTTTTTAGTTTATTTATCAAAAAAACAAAAATAAAGTAACATTAATGAAATTAAAAATGAATTAATTTTATCTAAAACTATAATTTCCATATAGTGAAGGCTCTCTTTTTGAGTGTGGGATACCAATAACGTAGACGTACACAGAAAAAATGGCCAATAATATTTCTCCAATTAAAATTTAAATTGAAATAGAAAACAATTTAAATGAAAAGTTTAATTAATACATTAAATTTTTTAATCGAAATAAAAAATCAATCATAAAAAAAAATAATTGGATCAATCTATTTAATAAGCCTCGGTGATAGATATTATCACAAAATTGGTCCAAAAAAATATAAATTTTTAAATTTGGTCCGATGGTCGGACCAAATGGAATTTGGATGGTTTTGGTCCATTTTCGTCAAATCGATCATTTTATCAAAACTTTCTATAGAAATAAAATTTTGACAAAATTTTTTGTAGAAATAAAATTTTGATAAAAATTTCTATAGAAATAAACAAACAAAATTTTCTATAGTAAAAAAAATTTTGCCAAAATTTTTTACAGAAATAAACTTAAAAAAATTGTATAGATATACAATTATGCAAATATAGAAATAAACTTAAAAAAAATTTGTATAGATATACAATTATGCGAAAATGGGAAAAACTAGGAAGAAAATTAAAAAAATATATATAGAAATAAAATTTTGCCATAACTTTCCATAGAAATAAAATTTTGACAAATTTTCTATAGAAATATAATAATGACAAAATTTTCTATAGAAATAAAATTTTGACAAAACTTTCTATAGAACTAAAATGTTGTAAAAAATTTTTATAAGAATAAATCTTCTATAGAAATAAAATTTTGACAAAATTTTCTATAGAAATAAAATTGTGACCAAATATCTAATTTTACAATTATTAATCGAGCTTTATGGACAAATTTAGATTAAGGAACTTGATTAATCTAAATTTGTCCATAAAGCTCGATTAATAATTGTAAACTTAGATATAATGCATTTGGACGTTAATTGCCTGTTTCGGTATCAGGCTAACATGAAAAATAATTGTGACAAAATCTTCTATAGAAATAAAGTTTTGACAACATTTTCTATGGAAATAAATAGAAATAAAAATTTTACAAATTTCCTATGGAAGTAAAATTTTGGAAAAATTTTAGCTTTTAAATTATATTAATTTAATGTGAAAAAAATGGTCCAATAGAAATAAAATGTTGTCAAAATCTTTTATAGGAATAATGTTTTGACAACATTTTCTATAGAAATAAAATTTTGACAAAATATATTTTGTCAAATAAATAGAAATTTTCTATGGAAGTAACATTTTGACAAAAATTTCTATAGAAATAAAGTCTTCTCAAAATTTTCTATAAAAATAAAGGTTTGACAACATTTTCTATAGAAATAAATAGAAATACAAATTTGACAAATTTTCTATGGAAGTAAAATTTTGGAAAAAATTTTAACTTTTAAATTATATTAATTTAATTTGGAAAAATGGTCCGCTGGTACGAATTTTGTTCGAATTTTGGAAAAATATTGATCCAAAATAAAAATTCATTGTGGCAACGCTGTTCGTAATTGAAACTAAAAAAAAATATATTTTTATGGGTAACTTATATGTGAGAAGAAAAAGGTAAGAAAAGTCGTGTGCGCCATTTTGTCGATCTACATCTTAAATTCTTCAAAGTTGTTGGGTGCTATCTATATACACTCAAAAAATGTGAACTCTGTATGGCTCCATGTGAAACGCCGAATCGGGCAGCACTCAGTGATTAGAGAGAAGTTCACCACTGTGGTATCACAATGGACTGAACAGTCTAAGTGAGCCCTATACAACGGGCTGCCACCTAACCTAACCTATATGGCACTAAGGTCAATTTATTTATTTATGTTTTGAGAAAGTTTCCTTGATTTTAATAATTTTTTGTGTACCTTAGTTAAATTAACTAAAAAAGAGATCACAATCAGTTTATGAATGATCGAATCGAAGTCTTTATCGGAGTTTTAAATATCTTAGCTCGCACCAAGAAGATAACGTTACTACTTCTACCAAAAGGGAGACTTCGATAGTATAGTCTAACACGAAAATTAATAATTTGAAAGATATTGACTTTATAGAAATCTTGTCAAAATTGGAAATGGAAATGGAAAATGTTTTAAAAAAAAAATTTTTTAATTGTATATCTACTGAAAAATTTTCTCAAAATTTGAGTTCTATAGAAGGTTTTTTTTTTCAAAATTGTATTTCTATAAAAAAATTTTGTCAAAATTTTATTTCTATAGAATATGTTTTCAAAATTTTATTTCTATAAAAATTTTGCCAAAAAGTTTATTTCTATAGAAAATTTTGTCAAAACTTTTCTTTTTTAAGCAAATCTTGTCAAAATTCTATTTCTATAGGAAATGTTCTCAAAAGTTTATTCTATAGAATATTTTGCAAAATTTTTATTTCTATAGAAAATTTTGCCAATATTTTATTTCTATGGAAAACTTTGCCAAAAATTTATTTCTATAGAAAATTTTGTTAAAACTTTATTTCTATAGAAAATTTTGTCAAAATTTTATTTCTATCGAAAATGTTGTCAAAATTTTATTTCTATTGAAAATTTTGTCAAAATTTTATTTCTATAGAAAATTTTGTCAAAATTTTAGTTCTATTGAAATTGTTATCAAAATTTTATTTCTACAGAAAATTTTGTCAAAATTGTATTCCTATAGAATATTTTGCCAACATTTTTATTTCTATAGAAAATTTTGCAAAATATTTTATTTCTATAGAAAATTTTGTCAAAATTGTATTTCTATGGAACATCTTATAAAAATTTTACTTCTATAAAAAATTTTGTCAAAATTTTATTTCCATAGATTTTTTTTTGCAAAATTGTATTTCTATAGAAAATTTTTTGCAAAATTATATTTCTGTAGAAAATTTTATCAAAATTTTATTTCTATGGAAAGTTTTGTTAAAATTTTATTTCTATAGAAAATTTTGTCAAAATTTTATTTCTACAGAAAATTTTGTCAAAATTTTATTTCTATGGAACATCTAATAAAAATTTTATTTCTATAGAAAATGTTGTCAAAATTTTATTTCTATAAAAAATTTTGTCAAAATTTTATTTCTATAGAAAATTTTTTGCAAAATTTTATTTCTATAGAATTATTTCTATAGAATTTTTTTTTGCAAAATTTTATGTCTGTAGAAAATTTTTTGCAAAATTATATTTCTATAGAAAATTTTATCAAAATTTTATTTCTATGAAAAGTTTTGTTAAAATTTTATTTCCATAGAAAATTTTTTGCAAAATTTTATTTCTATAGAATATTTTATCAAAATTTTATTTCTATGGAAAGTTTTGTTAAAATTTTATTTCTATAGAAATTTTTTTCAAAATTTTATTACTATAGAAAATTTATTGCAAAATTTTATTTCTAGGACCATCTTATAAAAAATTTTGTCAAAATTTTATTTCTATAGAAAATTTTGCCAATATTTTATTTTTATGGAAAACTTTGCCAAAAATTTATTTCTATAGAAAATTTTGTTAAAACTTTATTTCTATAGAAAATTTTGTCAAAATTTTATTTCTATCAAAAATGTTGTCAAAATTTTATTTCTATTGAAAATTTTGTCAAAATTTTAGTTCTATTGAAATTGTTATCAAAATTTTATTTCTACAGAAAATTTTGTCAAAATTGTATTTCTATAGAATATTTTGCCAACATTTTTTTTCTATAGAAAATTTTGCAAAATATTTTATTTCTATAGAAAATTGTGTCAAAATTTTATTTCTATAAAAAATTTTGTCAAAATTTTATTTCCATAGATTTTTTTTTTGCAAAATTGTATTTCTATAGAAAATTTTTTGCAAAATTATATTTCTATAGAAAATTTTATCAAAATTTTATTTTATGGAAAGTTTTGTTAAAATTTTATTTCTATAGAAAATTTTGTCAAAATTTTATTTCTATTGAAAATTTTGTCAAAATTTTATTTCTACAGAAAATTTTGTCAAAATTTTATTTCTATGGAACATCTAATAAAAATTTTATTTCTATAGAAAATGTTTTCAAAATTTTATTTCTATAAAAAATTTTGTCAAAAAAAAAAAATTTTATTTCTGTAGAAAATTTTTTGCTAAATTTTATTTCTATAGAAAATTTTTTGCAAAACTTTATTTCTAGGAACCTATTATAAAAATTTTATTTCTATAGAAAATTTTGTCAAAATTTTATTTCTGTGGAACATCTAATAAAAATTTTATTTCTATAGAAAATTTTATTTGTATAGAACATTTTTTGCAAAATTTTATTTCTATAGAATATTTTATCAAAATTTTATTTCTATGGAACATCTTATAAAAATTTTATTTCTATAGAAAAATTTGTCAAAATTTTATTTCTATCGAACATCTTATAATAATTTATTTCTATAAAAAATTTTGTCAAAATTTTATTTCTATAGAATTTTTTTTGCAAAATTTTATGTCTATAGAAAATTTTTTGCAAAATTATATTTCTATAGAAAATTTTATCAAAATTTTATTTCTATGAAAAGTTTTGTTAAAATTTTATTTCTATAGAACATTTTTTGCAAAATTTATTTCTATGGAATATTTTATCAAAATTTTATTTCTATGGAAAGTTTTGTTAACATTTTATTTCTATAGAAATTTTTTTCAAAATTTTATTACTATAGAACATCTTATTAAACTTTTATTTCTTTAGAAAATTTTGTCAAAATTTTATTTCTATAAAAAAGTTTGTCAAAATTTTATTTCTATAGAAAATTTTTTGCAAAATTTTATTTCTGTAGAAAATTTTTTTGCAAAATTTTATTTCTATAGAAATAAAAAAATATAAAAAATTTATTTCTATAGAAAATTTTGTCAAAATTTTATTTCTATGGAACATCTTATAAAAATTTTATTTCTTTAGAAAATTTTGTCAAAATTTTATTTCTATAGAACATTTTTTGCAAAATTTTATTTCTATAGAAAATTTTTTGCAAAATTATATTTCTATAGAAAGTTTTATCAAAATTTTATTTCTATGGAAAGTTTTGTTAAAATTTTATTTCTATAGAAAATTTTGTCAAAATTTTATTTCTATATAAAATTTTGTCAAAATTGTATTTCTATAGAACATTTTTTTGCAAAATTTTATTTCTATGGAAACTTTTGTTAAAATTTTATTTCTATAGAAAATTTTTTCAAAATTTTATTTCAATGGAGCATCTTATAAAAATTTTATTTCTATAGAAAATTTTTTCAAAATTTTATTTCAATGGAGCATCTTATAAAAATTTTATTTCTATAGAAAATTTTGTCAAAATTTTATTTCTATGGAAAGTTTTGTTAAAATTTTATTTCTATAGAAAATTTTGTCAAAATTTTATTTCAATGGAACATTTTATAAAAATTTTATTTCTATAGAAAATTTTTTCAAAATTTTATTTCAATGGAGCATCTTATAAAAATTTTATTTCTATAGAAAATTTTGTCAAAATTTTATTTCTATAGAAAATTTTTTGCAAAATTTTATTTCTGTAGAAAATTTTTAGCAAAAGAAAAGTTTATCAAAATTTTATTTCTATGGAAAGTTTTGTTAAAATTTTATTTCTATAGAAAATTTTGCCAAAATTTTATTTCTATGGAGCATCTTATAAAAATTTTATTTCTATAGGAAATTTTGTCAAAATTTTATTTCTATGGAACATCTTATAAAAATTTTATTTCTATAGAAAATTTTCTCAAAATTTTATTTCTATAGAATTTTTTTTGCAAAATGTTATTTCTGTAGAAAATTTTTTCCAATATTTTATTTCTATGGAAAATTTTTGCCAAAATTATTTTATCAGACAAATGATTCTTCTATGCTAGGCACAATTCACATTTTATTTTTTTAAAGACATAAAATCTTTGGCATCGCGACAATATTTTTTTCACTGTGGTCAGTACATCATCATCCTGCACAATGGGTTAGGTGGAATAATGTGGCAGCCCGATATTTTTGGCTCACTTAGACTATTCAGTACATTGTGATACCGCAGCGAGATACTTTGACATAGTCAGAAATGGGTAAAATTTAAATTTAATTTTTATTCATACATCATGTATATTTTTGCATTTATTTCTAATGTTCCAATTTGCTTCAAACCAATTTTATTTTGTTTTTAACCACTGTATACGATATACAGTGCTCAAACAGCAGAAATATTGCTGTTCAAAAAAAAGAAAAATTAGAAACGGATAACAGGAATAATTATAACATAACTCATTATTATTTGCCTTATCATGATGGCAACTTTTTTTCCTATAGTTTTCATTTTTTTTTCAGAACAACCCCATCCTACTATCAAAGCACTTCACTCCGTTTGCAATAAAGTTGCCTGTTTTCCCCCTTTGATTTTTTTGTTGTTCAGGGTGCAAGCGTTACTGATTTTGTTGTTCCATAAACAGAGGTAAACACGACAGCAGGCATCGGCCACAAACAAACGAACGTGAAAAGAAAGAAAATATTCCACGATGATTGTCACGATGTCTTCATTAAAAACAAGGCCCGCTGATGATGAAGCAGAACATCTGATACGAATATCCTCCACCCAGAAGAACAGGATCTCGACGGTACCAATGACAACAACCACAATACAAAAAGGTACGTACAAACAACATCCATGGGAGCAACAACCATTGTCACAAAATGAAAATATAATGAAGTGATTGTTCCAATGTGTGGTTGTTCATCAGTCTTTGCTATCGGCTCAGAGAATTTGTTAGTTATCAGAATTGTTGTTGGCTTCGTTTCGTCAGTCGAACGAAGAATGATAAAATGGCAGCGATGACAGTTTTAATATCAGAAAGCACACACATACATAAACAATAAAGGCATAGATGCGTACACTAATTCAATATCCTTATAGGGAATGGGTGCCTCTTTGTTTAGGTGATATCAAAAATAGTTAAAATTTTACAATTTGAAAACTTTTTCCCTAGAGACCAAAAGGCATGCAATTAGACTAAAAGCCAAAGTGCAACTTGATCTAAGCCTAATTGGTCAACAAATGGGACATCTTGTTACTAAAATAAGCGATCGGTGTTATATTGTATATATAGGCTATTTGAAAATATATCATTAGTAAATGATCTCCGATCATAAAAAGAACAAGTATATACGGCCGTAAGTTCGGCCAGGCCGAATCTTATGTACCCTCCACCATGGATTGCGTAGAAACTTCTACGAAAGACAGTCACCCACAATCGAATTACATGAGTTGTGGCAATACTTACCGATGTCAAGGTATCTTAAAACTTCTTAAAATCGTTTTCTAAATTGTGAGTTAGTCCACACGTGGTAGAGAGCCAGAATTGAAATATGGGGGTCGCTTATATGGTGGCTATATACAATTATGAACTTGATATGGACAAATTTTTGTGTGATTGGGGATCGATTTATCTGAGGGCTATATATGGACCAATTCCTGCATGGACATGGACCAATTCCTGCATGATTGTTGGATACCATATACTAACATCACGTACCAAATTTCAACCGAATCGGATGAATTTTGCTCTTCCAAGGGGCTCCGGAGGTCAAATCTGGGGATCAGGGCTATATATAATTATGGACCGATTTCGACCAATTTTTGTACGGGTGTTTGATACCATATATTAACACCACGTACCAAATTTCAACTGAATCAAATGAGCCAAGAGGCTCCGGAGGTCAAATCTGGGGATCAGTTTATACAGGGGCTATATATAATTATGGGCCGATTTCGACCTATTTTTGCATATGTGTTTGAGGCCATGTATTAGGTTAGGTTATGTGGCAGCCCGATGTATCAGGCTCACTTAGACTATTCAGTTTATTGTGATACCACAGTGGTGAACTTCTCTCTTATCACTGAGTGCTGCCCGATTCCATGTTAAGCTCAATGACAAGGGACCTCCTTTTTATAGCCGAGTCCGAACGGCTTTCCACATTCCAGTGAAACCACTTAGAGAAGCTTTGAAACCCTCAGAAATGTCGCCAGCATTACTGAGGTGGGATAATCCACCGCTGAAAAACTTTTTGGTGTTCGGTCGTAGCAGGAATCGAATCCACGACCTTGTGTATGCAAGGCGGGCATGCTAACCATTGCACCACGGTGGTTCCCAAGGCCATGTATTAACACCACGTACTAATTTTCAACTGAATCAAATGAATTTTGGTCTTCCAAGAGGATTCGGAGGTCTAATCTGGGGATCGGTTTATATATAGGGGCTATATATAATTATGGACCGATGTGGACCAATTGCATGGTTATTAGAGACCATATACTAACACCATGTACCAATTTTCAGACGGATCGGATGAAATTTGCTTCTCTTTGAGGCTCCGCAAGCCATATCTGGGGATCGGTTTATATGGGGGCTATATATAATTATGGACCGATGTGGACCAATTTTTGCATGGTTGTTGGAGACCATATACCAACACCATGTACCAAATTTCAGACGGATCGGATGAAATAACATATACTTTTCTTAGAGGCTCCGCAAGCCAAATCTGAGGGTCCGTTTATATGGGGGCTACACGTAAAAGTGGACCGATGTGGCCCATTTGCAATACCATCCGACCTACATCAATAACAATTACTTGTGCCAAGTTTCAAGTCGATAGCTTGTTTCGTTTGGAAGTTAGCGTGATTTCAACAGACGGACATGCTTAGATCGACTCAGAATTTCACCACGACCCAGAATATATACTTTATGGGGTCTTAGAGCAATATTTCGATGTGTTACAAACGGAATGACAAAGTTAATATAAAACAAGTATATACGGCCGTAAGTTCGGCCAGGCCGAAGCTTATGTACCCTCCACCGTGGTGCAATGGTTAGCATGCCCGCCTTGCACATACAAGGTCGTGGGTTCGATTCCTGTTACGACCGAACACCAAAAAGATTTTCAGCGGTGGATTATCCCACCTCAGTAATGCTGGTGACATTTCTGAGGGTTTCAAAGCTTCTCTAAGTGGTTTCACTGCAATGTGGAACGCCGTTCGGACTCGGCTATAAAAAGGAGGTCCCTTGTCATTGGGATTAACATGGAATCGGGCAGCACTCAGTGATGAGAGAGAAGTTCACCACTGTGGTATCACAATGGGCTGAATAGTCTAAGTGAGCTGGATACATCGGGCTGCCACATAAACTAACCTACCCTCCACCATGGATTGCGTAGAAACTTCTACTGAAGACTGTCATCCACAATCGAATTACTTGGGTTGCGGTAACACTTGCCGATGGCAAGGTATCTTAAATCTTCCTAACACCGAAATATATACCACATAGTCCATACGTGGTATATATTAAACTAAAAGGGCCGATTAAATACGTACATAATTAAGTTTAAAGTTTCTATAGAAATAAAATTTTGACAAAATAAATTTTTGACAACATTTTCTATAGAAGTAAAATTTTGACAAAATTTTCTATAGAAATAAAATTTGGAAAAAATTTTCTATAGAAATAAAATTTTGACAAAATTTTCTATAGAAATAAAATTTTGCCAATATTTTCTATAGAAATAACATTTTGACAATGTTTTCTATAAAAATAAAATTTTGGTAGATTATTTTTGGCTCGAGTGGCAACCATGATTATGAACCGATATGGACCAATTTTTGTGTGATTGGGAATCGGCTATATATAACTATAGACCGATACGGACCAATTTTGGCGTGGATATTAGCGGCCTTATACCAACACCACGTTGCAAATTTCAACCGGATCGGATGAATTTTGCTGCTCCAAGAGGGTCCGGGGATCAACTCTGGGGAACGGTTTATATGGGGCTATATATAATTATGGACCGATATGGACCAATTCTTGCGTCTTTGTTGGAGACCACATTCTAACACCATGTTCCAAATTTCAACCGGATCGGATGAATTTTGCTCCTCCAAGAGGCTCCGGAGGACAAATCTGGGAATCGATTTATATGGGGGCCATTAGCATAGCTAGACAATTTTCCTAGGGGGGGCTATAGCCCCCAGCTAAAAATTTATAGACTGAACTTATAGGTTTTGTTTTATTTCATAAAATTGAATAAAAAATTGGGCATTAAAATAACTCGACAATTAATTTATAATAAAGCAACTAAAAGTAGTTCCACACTTTTCCCAGCAAGAAAATTGTGAGTTGTTCTAAAGGCACAACTTTAAAAGTACTTCCAAAAATGTCCTCAATTATTTTAACTACTTCATTTTTTACTTTTTTTTTGTCATATTTTAATGTGTAATTTTTTGTTTTCTTTTTTTTCAAATAGTTTAAAAAAAAGAGAAAGAATAAATAAATTGGTACAAATTATTCAAATTTTGCCACAAAACTGCTAAATCCATTATAGAAAAATCGATAAGTTTGGAAATTATTCGAGGAAAAACGTTTCAAACAAGCGTCAGAATGCATTAAAAATCATAAAAATTATTTATTTGGGAAAATATCACAAAATTTTTTAATTCACATTCAAAACACTGAATTCGGATCTCACCTTAAGAAGTGATGCAAATTCATTGCAACGGCTGTTGAAACGGTGAACATTTGTCCTATGACAAGCTCATATTACATTCATTGCTTCTCCGCCAATTTTGCACCACTTCTAGACCCAAAAAGAACATTTTCACTACTTTTTAAGCAACGTTTTTTCGCAGCATTATTAAGATATTAATTTATTAAGATATTAATTTATGAAAGAATGTTTTAATATCAATTACTATTTTTTTAATTAAATTGACTAAACTAAATCAATCATAAGTTCAACCACAGCTTTATTTCATAAATATATGACTTCAAACATTGCCATCGGTAACTGCTACCACAACCCAATTAATTCGATTGTTCATGAAAGTCATTAGCGGAACTTTGTGCAATTGTATATACTTGTTTTATTTTTCTAAAAATTAAAAAAAAAAACTATTGACATTTATTGAAAAATGGAAAATCATAAATAGAGTTTCAAATTCTGGGGGGCTAAAATTTTTCTGGGGGGGGGTCTAAGCCCCCTCCCCAGAAGCCTTCCTACGCGTATGATGGGGGCTATATATAATTATGGACCGATGTGGACCAATTTTTGCATGGTCATTAGAGAACATATACCAATACCATGTACCAAATTTCAGACGGATCGGATGAAATTTGCTTCTCTTAGAGGCTCCGCAAGCCAAATCGGGGGATCGGTTTATATGGGGGCTATATATAATTATGGACCGATGTGGACCAATTTTTGCATGGTTTTTAGAGACCATATACTAACACCATGTACCAAATTTCTGACGGATCGGATGAAATTTGCTTCTCTTAGAGCAATCGCAAGCCAAATTTGGGGGTCCGTTTATATGGGGGCTATATGTAATTATGGACCGATGTGGACCAATTTTTGCATGGTTGTTAGAGACCATATACTAGCACCATGTATCAAATTTCAGCCGGATCGGATGAAATTTGCTCAATGACAAGGGACCTCCTTTTTATAGCCGAGTCCGAACGGCGTTCTACATTCCAGTGAAACCACTTAGAGAAGCTTTGAAACCCTCAGAAATGTCGCCAGCATTATTGAGGTGGGATAATCCACCGCTGAAAAACTTTTTGGTGTTCGGTCGTAGCAGGAATCGAATCCACGACCTTGTGTATGCAAGGCGGGCATGCTAACCATTGCACCACGGTGGCTCCCAAGGCCATGTATTAACACCACGTACTAATTTTCAACTGAATCAAATGAATTTTGGTCTTCCAAGAGGATTCGGAGGTCTAATCTGGGGATCGGTTTATATATAGGGGCTATATATTGCTTCTCTTAGAGGCCTCGCAAGCCAAATTTGGGGGTCCGTTTATATGGGGGCTATACGTAAAAGTGGACCGATATGGCCCATTTTCAATACCATCCGACCTACATCGATAACAACGACGTGTGCCAAGTTTCAAGTCGATAGCTTGTTTCGTTCGGAAGTTAGCGTGATTTCAACAGACGGACGGACGGACGGACGGACGGACGGACATGCTCAGATCGACTCAGAATTTCACCACGACCCAGAATATATATACTTTATGGGGTCTTAAATCAATATTTCGATGTGTTACAAACGGAATGAGTTAATATACCCCCCATCCAGCGTTGCCAATTTAGCTTTTTTCCCGCTAGATTTGGCTTTTTTTGAAGACGTTTAGCGGGAAAAAAATGCATTTAGCTTTTAGCTTTTTTTCTGGCTTTTTTTCATGGCCCTTTTAGCTATTTTTGACTTTTTTTATTTTCGACATGTTTCTATTGAAATATGGATAAATCGGCGTTTTTATCTAGGCCTTGCTGCAAGTATAAGGGTTTCCACATATTTCAAAGCTCAGTTGAAACATTAATAATGAGTCCAGCCATTATGTGGGCATTTTTGTAGCAAATACACTTTGTTGTAAAGTTTTTTCATTATATACATAAAAGTTATCGTAAACTTTAAATCTACTATTACCATACAAATTTGTTAGATAAACTTTCAGTAAATTATTGGGAATATTATCATTTGACTCGTTTATCCTTTTTATGTTATTATAATATTCTAAAGTTATTACGATATTACTAAATTAAAATAGTAGATGTGAATAGCTTTGTGCACTGAAAAAATATTGTCGTCTCCTTAAAATACGAACGCGAATTTTGGTTATAATAGCATTTGTGAATTTCTTTTATATAAACTGTTTTCCTTGTCCAAAAGACGATAAAGTCGTTTTGTCCTTATAATTAAGCGATTCAACTTAAAAATGGGTATGTTTTCATGAAAGAAGGAAGAATTAATGAAATAGTCTTTAAATGTGAGGAGTTTTTGCATCTTAACCACAAACCAAAATAGCGTTCAAAAATAGAAGATGTTTTTCAACACTTTATTTTAAAAACGTATATATACAATAATTTCTACTTGAAGTCGAGTCTGAATTTGGAAATTTAAGTTGGCGTTAGCACGTTTTTAAAGCACTTTGATAGCTCATGAAGAAAAGGAAAATGTTTTTACTGGGAAATGTAAACTATAGGAATTTTCTACAATTTAAATAAAAGTAATGTATTTCGAATTTTTCACAATTGCAAAACCAAACTAAAATTTTATTTAAAAAAATGACAAATCATTTTTTTACCAAATCCAAAGCATGCTTAGATCATTTAATATTTTAAAATAACGAGTAAATAAAATAGAGGTGTTGGGAAGGTAGCTCCCACAAAACGAAGGACTTCCAGTAAAAAATTTGTGATAGTAATCAAAATGTATCGAATACGCAAACAGAGCTAATATGTCTTAGATATTGTTACAGTCTCACAGAAGTGGAATTAAAATGAAAATAATATGCATTGTAAGTGAAATAAAGCCTTTAAGTTTGTTAAATTTCAATCAAAAATGTGACTTTTGATACAAAAAATTTAGCTTTTTTTTCTAGCTATTTTTTAGAATTTTTTAGCTTTTTTTAGCTATTTTTTTGGGCAAATCTAGCGGTTTTTGGTGAAACAATTCTGGCAACGCTGCCCCCATCCTATGGTGGAGGGTATAAAAAGTTTTGTATATAATTCCACTGTATTTGTTGTGCCAGTACATACTAATTTTTTAAAATTTTTTTTGCCACCTTTTTCTCATGTACATTGCAAGGTGTGATAAAATTATTTACACCGAAAAAAAGTGAACTATTTTATAGGAAGAATGAAGTACCACGCACGAAAATTGAACTAAATTTTACTCCACATTTTGAGATTTCCACGAAGCGTTGTTAAAACTAGGAAATTTTAATGCCCTGTTGTTCTATTTAACTGCAGTTCACGAAATTACATCATCTCATAAAAGAAAAAATTAACTAAAAGTAAAAAAGAAAATCATTGGCCCCAAACCATGACCATTTTTACCATACAGTAGTTCATTCTTACTATTTTTGGGAATCGTACGAAAATTTTCATTTGTTTTAGTTCATATTGAACTTATGTATACACGGTCATTGAATTTTATACTCACGTTTAGTTCATAAAATTTTTGAGACATACTTAAAAAAAATAAGATTTCATTAAGCTGTGGAAAATTTCGATAAAAATAATAAAATTTAACTACAAGCAAATAATTTTTTCCAATAAAAATATGTTAAATTTAGCGTTAGTTTAACTACGGACATTTTTTCTGTGTAAACTGATAGTTAGATTAGTTTAAATCGAATTAAATAAATGATTTTACAATTCAATATTACTATTGATATAAATGAAATGAAAGAAAAAAAGAAAATAAATGTGCCACCATTTCTTGCAAATGAGACTTTTCGTGCAACGTTTTAGAAATTCTTCAAGGTAACGATGGGAAAGGCCATAAAACTTGGTTTTATTGAAGGGTAACCAAATGTGAACCAGTTCTACTAGATATTATGCTACAAATATATTTAAATTTATAATTAAGATAGTATTGTTATCTTTCCGATAAAAGCATGAGAAATGCCAAAGGATTTTTGAGGCAAATATTAACACATCACCAACAAAAATAATCATAAATCATAAACAAAAATTAAACAAATGTTGACAAGCAACAGAACAATGGAGACATAATTTAAATATTGTACAAATCGAAACAGATCCACAAATACAGGACAGGACATCCTACAAAAGGATCAACAACGAAACAAGGGTAACTTCGCGAGTAAATGTGTGTGGAAAATATGCATTAATAATTTTTATTACTCTATTTTTATCAGTTTGTCAGTTATATTTGCGCAGGCTATACAAACAAAATTCATTAGTTATAGCTTGTTTGGCAATGGCATCATGAATATCAATGTTCCATGTATAGAGTCCTGACTACATCATGGATATACAAACACAAACATCCCAGCTATGTATGTAGACATACATTCACATTAACTATGTGACAAATGTCCTTCCTCCCATTTTTGATTTTTTTTTGTGTGACGCAAGGATGACCCAAAATCGCATTAAATTGTCAATAGAGATGTTTTACAGACGATCCTCATAACCAGGGATCAACAACGCCAAATGCATTCTCTCCACACAAACACACACGCACACAGAATCAGCCATCACACATCAAAAGGACTCCAGTATAAATGACAAAGGACACTCCCATATTTAACACGTTTTAACAGAGCCCTTGCTATATATCCTTCCGAAACAAAAAACAACACCGAATTATTGTTGTATGCCAAGCGACAATCAGAAACAGGACATGATAGTAGAACAATACAACAACCACAAGGAAATTAGCAGTGGCATTTCCAAGGACAATAATGTCGACATCCTCCACTGATAATGTTAATGGTGACATTACAATCACACACCGTTAAATGCATATTGCATTCACACCACTCTTAGAGGAGGCATAAAAACCCTAACTGGCGGGTGAAATAAATGTATACACGCACAGAAAAAACATATTTGGACATGGTTGCCGCATCCATTTAATGCTTATTTAGAGTATGTAATTGTCGCGAAAACCATGTATTTTGTCTTTGTAAAAATAATTTTCGAGCGGAGAAAAATATATGTTGGTAATAAGCATTTAAATGGTTCTCAAATGCCGCAAACATGTTCTATTATTTAAATGATAGAATTTGAGACCATTATATGGTCAGGAAAATCATGTATCTGACCATTCAATTTTTTGACTTTTTTGCAGAGAAAAAAATATTTTTATAGTTTGCGCATAGACATGTCTACAACCATTACATGGCCATAAAGACCATGTACATTGTTTTCGTGACCATTTAATTTTTTAATTTTTTTGCAGCGACAAGAATTTTATAAAAACATTGAGCAGGTACACACGATTTTCATTTTGCGCGTCAGTCGTGTGTTGATTGTTTCTTGGAATGGACGGAGAATACGGAATTATTGTGTTTTGTGTTAATTTATTTATTCAGAAATGGCACGTGGTTTTATGTGAATACAAAAAAGGAAAGTGTAATTGAAAAAAATATACCTGGTTTTTGTTCTGCATTTTGATATATGGTATAATTTATTTTTATTTGCAGTTACATGATGTCTGCGTTTGTTCATTTGATGGGCACGAAGTAAATATGGAATGATTACTTATTGTTGAAATTGAACCAAACTAGAGTGTGTAAAAATATGTGAAGTTTGCTTGCACGACATTATAAATACAAATAAACAATGAATTAGTTTATAAATAAATAAAAACAAATAAATAAAGTTGATTTTGTGTTTTCTTTTCTCAAGTGGCGTCCTTTTTTCGACGACGAAAAAATTTTTTTCATAAAAATCAAAACATTTTAGGTTGTGACCATGTTCTTTTAACTAGAAGAAAAACATTTTTGACGAATAACATAACATTTTAGATCGTGACCATTGTCTTTTAATGGAAACAAAATTCTTTTTATCAATATAATAACATTTTAGATGAGGACAATTGTATTTTTCTTAGAACCATGTTCACTGAGCCAACATGGTTGCAGGTTAAAATGTTACATGGTCGCCGCAAAAATAGCTGCTATCATATTATTTTGCTCTTCGAATATGATTGTGGCAATCATGTTTCTTCTCTGCGTGTACAATGAATACTAAATTAATAAGGACATTTATGCGTTCTCTCACACACTCTCACGAATGTATATCAACATCATCGTTGCCACAATGAATTTTTAATTTGGACCAATATTTTTCCAAAATTGGACCAAAATTCGTACGAGCGGATCATTTTTCCAAATTAAATTAATATCATTTAAAAGTTAAAAATTTTCCAAAATTTTACTTCAATAGAAATTTTTGTCAAATTTTATTTGTATTCAAAATTTTTATTTATTTCTATAGAAAATATTGTCAAAATTTTATTTCTATATACAATTTCATCAAAATTTTATTTCTATAGAAAGTTTTCGCAAAATTTAATTACTACAGAAAAATTTGTTAAAATGTAATTATTGTAAAAAATTTTGCCAAAAGTTTATTTCTTTAGAAAATTTTGTCAAAAGTCTATTTCTTTAGAATTTTTTTTTTTCAATTTTCTTTATGCAAAAATTTTTTTAAAATTTTATTTTTATAGAAAATTTTGTTAAAATTTTATTTTTATAGAAAATTTTGTCAAAATTTTCTCTTTGTAGAAAATTTTGTCAAAATTTTATTTTTGTAGAAATTTTTATCAAAATTTTATTTTCATCGAAAATGTTGTCAATATTTTATATCTATAGAAAATTTTGTCAAAATTTTATTTCTATAGAAAGTTATCGCAAAATTTTATTTCAATATAAAATTTTGTCAAAATTTTATTTCTGTAGAAGAGTTTGTCCAAATTTTATTTCTATAGAAAATTTTGTCATAATTCTATTTCTATAGAAAATATTATCATAAAATTATTTTTTACAAAATTTTGTCAAAATTTTATTTTTGTGGACAATTTTGTCACAATTTTATTTTGGTAGAAAATTTTGTAAAAATATTATTTTTGTAGAAAATTTTGTCAAAATTTTATTTTTATAGAAAATTTTTTCATAATTTTATTTCTATAGAAAATTTTGTCAAAATTTTATTTTTTTACAAAATTTTGTCACAATAAAAAATTTTTTGTCATAGAAAATTTTGTCAAAAGTTTATTTCTTTACTTCTGTAGAAAATATTATCTTTATAGAAAATTTTGTAAAAATTTTATTTCTATAGATAATTTTGGCAAAATTTTATTTCTATTCAAAATTTTTATTTATTTCCATAGAAAATTATGTCAAAATTTTATTTTTTTAGAAATTTTTTTTCAAAATTTTATGTCTATAAAAATTTTGTCAAAATTTTAAATTTGTAGAAAATTTTGTCAAAATTTTATTTCTATAGAAATTTTGTCAAAATTTTATCTTTGTAGAAAATTTTGTCAAAATTTTATTTCCATAGAAAATTTTGTCAAAATTTTATTTCCATAGAAAATTTTGTCAAAATTTTATTTCTATAAAAAAATTTGTCAACATTTTTTTGTATAGAAAATTTTGTGAAAATTTCATTTCTATAGCAAATTTTGTCCCAATTTGTTTCTATAGAATATGTACTCAAAATTTTACTTCTTTAGAAAGTTATAAAAATTTTTCTTCCTACACAAAATTTTTGCATATTTGCAATTTTTTAAAGCTTATTTCCGTATAAAATTGTGGCAAAGTTTTACTTCTAATGAACATTTTGTACAAATTTTATTTCTATAAAATTTATTTCTATAGAAAATTTTGTCAACATTTTATTTTAATAGAAAATTTTGTCCAAATTTTATTTCAATAGAAAATGTTGTCATAATTATACCCTTCACCACTACTGTGGTACAGGGTATAATAAGTTTGTGCATTTGTATGTAACGCCAAGAAGGAAAAGTCTGAGACCCATCGTTTAGTATACCGATCGTCTTAGAATTAAATTCTGAGTCGATTTAGCGATGTCCGTCTGTCTGTCTGTCTGTCCGTCTGTCTGTCTGTTTGTTGATGTGTTTTTGTGTGCAAAGTACAGCTCGCAGTTTTAGTCCGATTGTCGTAAAATTTGGTATAGGGTCCTGTTTCGGCTCAAAGACGATCCCTATTGATTTTGGAAAAAATCGGTTCAGATTTAGATATAGCTGCCATATATATTTTTCACCGATCTGGTCATAATTGGCGTGTATATCAACCGATCTTCCTCAAATTCCGTACATCCGAATATTTTA
The DNA here is from genome assembly GCF_050003625.1 of Haematobia irritans. Taxonomy (NCBI): domain Eukaryota; kingdom Metazoa; phylum Arthropoda; class Insecta; order Diptera; family Muscidae; genus Haematobia; species Haematobia irritans. The sequence goes on along the minus strand of NC_134398.1, from coordinate 217,823,164 downwards.
TGAGTCTCGAAAAACTTGCAAAATATCAGCCCAATCGGTTCAGATTTAGATATAGCTCCCATATATAGCTTTCGCCCGATTTACACTCATTTGCCCACAGAGGCCAATTTTTTGCTCCGATTTAGTTGAAATTTTGCACAGGGAGTAGAATTAGCATTGTAGCTATGCGTGCCAAATTTGGTTGAAATCGGTTCAGATTTAGATATAGCTCCCATATATAGCTTTCGCCCGATTTAAACTCATATGACCACAGAGGCCAATTTTTTGCTCCGATTTAGTTGAAATTTTGCACAGGGAGTAGAATTAGCATTGTAGCTATGCGTGCCAAATTTGGTTGAAATCGGTTCAGATTTAGATATAGCTCCCATATATAGCTTTCGCCCGATTTACACTCATATGACCATAGAGGCCAATTTTTAACTCCGATTTAGTTGAAATTTTGCACAAGGGGTTGTTGCTATGCGTGCCAAATTTGGTTGAAATCGGTTCAGATTTAGATATAGCTCCCATATATATGTTTTTCTGATTTCGACAAAAATCTTCAAAATACCAACAATTTCCTTGTAAAATCGCCACTGCTTAGTCGAAAAGTTGTAAAAATTACTCTAATTTTCCTAAACTTCTAATACATATATATCGAGCGATAAATCATAAATAAACTTTTGGAAAGTTTCCTTAAAATTGCTTCAGATTGAAATGTTTCCCATATTTTTTTACTAACATTGTGTTCCACCCTAGTGCATTAGCCGACTTAAATTTTGAGTCTATAGATTTTGTAGAAGTCTATCAAATTCTGTCCAGATCGAGTGATATTTAAATGCATGTATTTGGGACAAACCATTATATATAGCCCCCAACACATTTGACGGATGTGATATGGTATCGAAAATTTAGATCTACAAAGTGGTGCAGGGTATAATATAGTCGGCCCCGCCCGACTTTAGACTTTCCTTACTGGTTTTATTTCTATAGAAAATTTTGTCAAAAGTTTATATCTTAAGAAAATTTTGTCAAAATTTTGTTAAAATTTTATTTCTATAAATCAATTTGTCAACATTTGATTTCCATAGAAAATTCTATCAAAATTTTATTTCCATAAAAAATTTTGTCAAAATTTTATTTCCATAGAAAATTTTGTCAAAATTTGTTTTCCCTAGAAAATTTTGTGCAAATTTTATTTGTATAGAAAATTTTGTCAAAATTTTATTTCTATAGAAAATTTTGTCAAAATTTTATTTCTATAGAAAATTTTGTCAAAATTTTATTTCTATAGAAAAATTGGTCAAAATTTTATTTCCATAGAAAATTGTGTCAAAATTTTATTTCCATAGAAAATTTTGTCAAAATTTTATTTCAATAAAACAATTAGTCAACATTTTATTTCTATAGAAAATTTTCTCAAACAATTTTTTTCTATAGAAAATTTTGTGCAAATTTCATTTCTATAGAAAATTTTGTCACAATTTTCTATAGAAATACAAAATTTTCTATATATATGTGGAGAAAATTTTCTCTAGGAATAACATTTTTATCAAATTCTCTAATTTCTATAACAATAAAATTTTTCTGTAGAAATAAAATTTTGACAAAATTTTCTGTAGAAATAAAGTTTTTACAAAATTTTTTATAGAAATAACATTTTGATAAAAATTGCTAAAAAATATTTATGACAAAATTTTATATAGGAATAAAAATTGACAGAATGTTCTATAGAAATAAAATTTTGAAAAAAAATTTCTCTACAAAAAAAGGCCATACGTTTTGACCAGAACTGGGACTGGTACAGTAGGAAATGAATCCATCGATGAAAAATTAACTTGGACTAAAGCCACTGATGTTACAAAAAGTGCTAGAGGTGTTCGATGTCAAACCAAAAAGCTAGACTGGAAAGAGCCAAGAACCGTCCTATTACTGAATTTGGTTTCCTTCGATGAGAAGCCATTCCATATTGATCAGTTTGTGAAAAAACAAAATGATCGGGTTTACTTGCCAAACAAGTCACCTGATAATATCCACTTTTAATTGGCCACCAGAACTCAAACGCTTCCGATTGTAATGGTGGGGACGCCATAGCACCCGATATGTGGCATTACATATCAGTCATACGTATATATGTTTTTACTTTTTAATTGTTTAAAATTCTTCACCTTTATCTTTATGGAAGATATTAACAAACAAATCATTTACTAAGGCAGATAGAAAATCAATAAACATTAGCACCATACAAAACAATCTTCTTTAAACTCTATAACCAGCAGCAGATACAAAATTTTCACACAAAAAAATCTGAATAGCATGATATACAGTAAACAACATTTTCCAATTAATTTTTGAAAATCAGCAAGAATCCTCAGTTCAATTATCTACAATAAAAAATATTAAAAATAAAGATGTTGAAGAAAATAATAATACGAACGAATAATGTGAAATAATAATAATAAACATGGGGATAAAATTAAAAATTTGTTAAACCAACAGCAACTTGCTGGGATTAGATTTTGGGTATCAGCAATCAGCTTCTGAAAAATTTTAAAGTGGAAGTACAGTGGAAGTGAATTGGAAAATATAACAAGATCAATGTTGCCAAATAATTTAAAAAAAATAAAATTTCGAAAATTTAAAGATATCACCAGCACTAGTAGAAGTTAAAAAAAAAACTAAAAAAAATTAATTGATAAAAAATTGGTTTTCAATGCCATCTAACATGTCCTAAATTTTGAAAAAATTTCCTGCGATAGGAATTTTGAAAAAATGTGCGACAGAAATAAAATATTGATAAAATTTTCTATAGAAATAAAATATTGACAAAATTTTATGGCAATAAAATTTTCACAAAATTTTCTATAAAAATTTTGACAATATTTTCAATAGAAATAGAATTTTGATAAAATTTTCTATAGAAATAAAATTTGACTAAATTTTCTATAGAAATAAAATTTTCCAAATATATTCTATAGAAACAAAATTTGACAAAATTGTCTATAGAAATACAATTTTGATAAAATTCTCTATAAAGATAAAATTTTGACAAAATTTTATATAGAAATAAAATTTTGACAAAATTTTCTATAGAAATAAAATTTTGCAAAAATTTTCTATAGAAATAAAATTTTGACAAAATTGTATATAGAAATAAAATTTGATAAAATTGTCTATAGAAATAAAATTTTGATAAAATTTTCTTTCGAAATAAAATGTTGACAAAATTTTCTATAGAATTAAAATTTTGACAAAATTTTCTATGGAAATAAAATTTTGACAAAATTTTCTATAGAAATAAAATTTTGCAAAAATTTTCTACAGAAATAAAATTTTGACAAAATTGTCTATAGAAATAAAATTTGACAAAATATAGAAATAAAGTTTTGATAAAATTCTCTATAAATATAAAATTTTGACAAAATTTCCTATAAAAATAAAATTTTGACAAAATTCTCTATAGAAATAAAATTTTGGCAAAATTGTCTATAGAAATAAAATTTGACAAAATTGTCTATAGAAATAAAATTTGACAAAATTGTCTATAGAAATAAAATTTTGATAAAATTCTCTATAAAAATAAAATTTTGACAAAATTTCCTATAAAAATAAAATTTTGACAAAATTCTCTATAGAAATAAAATTTTGGCAAAATTGTCTATAAAAACAAAATTTGACAAAATTTTCTATAGAAATAGAATTTTGCAAACATTTTCTATAGAAATAAAATTTGGCAAAATTCGCTATAGAAATAAAATTTTGCAAAAATTTTCTATAAAAATAAAATTTTGCAAAAATTTTCTATAGAAATAACATTTTGCAAAAATTTTCTATAGAAATAAAATTTGACAAAATTGTCTATAGAAATAAAATTTAACAAAAATTTCTATAGAAATAAAATTTTGCTAAAATTTCTATAGAAATAAAATTTTGCAAAAATATTCTATAGAAATACAATTTTGCAAAAATTTTCTATAGAAATAAAACTTTGACAAAATTTTCTATAGAAATAAATTTTTGATAAAATTCTCTATAAAGATAAAATTTTGACAAAATTTCCTATAAAAATAAAATTTTGACAAAATTCTCTATAGAAATAAAATTTTGGCAAAATTTTCTTCCGAAATAAAATGTTGACAAAATTTTCTATAGAATTAAAATTTTGACAAAATTTTCTATGGAAATAAAATTTTGACAAAATTTTCTATAGAAATAAAATTTTGCAAAAATTTTCTATAGAAATAAAATTTTGACAAAATTGTCTATAGAAATAAAATTTTGATAAAATTCTCTATAAAGATAAAATTTTGACAAAATTTCCTATAAAAATAAAATTTTGACAAAATTCTCTATAGAAATAAAATTTTTGCAAAATTTTCTATAAAAATTAAATTTTGACAAAATTTTCCATAGAAATAAAATTTTGAAAAAATTTTCTATAGAAATAAAATTTTGACAAAATTTCTCATAGAAATAAACTTTAACAAAATTTTTTATAGGAATAAAATTTTAAAAAAATTTCTCATAGAAATAAACTTTGACAAAATTTTTTATATAAGTAAAATTTTGACAAAATTTCTTATAGAAATACACTTTGACAAAATTTCTTATAGAAATAAACTTTGACAAAATTTATACACATAGAATTTCGAAAAAAAAATTGTATGGAAATACAATTTTGATAATTTTTTTTTTTTAGAAATAAAATTTAACAAAATTTTGGTAGACTATTTTTCTGGATGTACAGGAATAACTTCCAAATTGTTTTGCTGCGCACAGAATCAAGCCCTGATGTCAAATCGCATCGTTTTTTACCTATTTGAGAATATCTGTGGATCTCTGATAGGGCCAATTTTTTTTTCTTATGTTCTTGATCTTAATCCACTGTCAATTATCGACCCGAACCAAAATAAGGACATGACATCCATTCTTGAAAACGGAACAACAAAAAATTGGACAAATCAATGCCTTTCTTTTTGGTTTCATTGGGCCAGCTGCATATGGCTAAAACACAATTAACCACTGAAATGATGAGCAAAACGAAAAAATCACAGAGTGTAAATTCGCGTGTAAACACTTGGATCACCTGCTGTTAGCAACAGTAATAACATTCGCCCAGTAACACCAGAATAACACCAAACATCCGTATAACAACATTCAGAGTATCACAAAAAAGGGCCATTAACATTGAAGTTTTCTGCACATGGATAAATATAAAGAGTGAATGGACGGACGGACAGGCATGTTATAGCCTTGTTAAAGTTTAAGAAAAAAGTCTCATATTCCAGCCTCTAGTATTAGAATGAGCCCCATAATGTCTTTCGTTTGCAAGATCTCATTTGATCTCCACAGTCTCCTGATGATCATCAACGAATAGGTAGTGATTTGATTGCTTACAAAACAGTTCACAACATGAAGAGGTGCATGGTACAATCGCTACCACAACTATTTCGAAATCACACTAATCTTTCCCAGCTACTTAACCATGCATTCAACGAAGCCACAAGCCTAGTGAACTTTAATCTAAACATGCTCATTCAGTGAGCGAGCATCAACCACAATTGGCAACCCAAGAATTCATGGCTTCGGATCTCCAATCTTAGGCTTATGATTATCTTCTATCGACAATGGAAAAGTACGAAGCTCATCTTGCCAACATAGTTGTTGTTGTAAAATGCATAAATATGCCCAATATTGATGGAAAAAACTCCATATGAAATATAAGCCAATATCACACTTTCATAGCTGTCTTTCGGGAAAATTGCACTACTGCAATTGAATTCCAAAAACAAACAAAAAATAACGAATATTTGAAATTGATACATTGAAAAAATATTGATTATTTATCGAAAATTTTGAAAAAATGTTCAATAGAAATAAAATTTTGACAAAATTTTCATAGAAATAAAATTTTAACAAAAGTTTCTATAGAAATAAAATTTTAACAAAATTTTCTATTGAAATAAAATTTTGGCAAAATTTTCTATAAAAATAAAATTTTCACAAAATTTTCTGAAAAAATAAAATTTTCCATAAAAATAAAACTTAGACAAAATTTTCTATAAAAATAAAATTTTGACAAAATTTTCTATAGAAATAAAATTTTAGCAAAATTTTCTATAAAAATAAAATTTTAACAAAATTTTCTGAAGAAATAAAATTTTAACAAAATTTTCCATAAAAATAAAACTTAGACAAAATTTTCTATAAAAATAAAATTTTGACAAAATTTTCTATAGAAATAAAATTTTGACAAAATTTTCTATAGAAATAAAATTTTGACAAAATTTTCTATAGAAATAAAATTTTGAGAAAATTTTCTATACAAATAAAATTTTGACAAAAGTTTCTATAGAAATAAAATTTTTGCAAAATTTTCTATAGAAATAAAATTTTAACAAAATTTTCTGTAGAAATAAAATTTTAACAAAATTTTCCATAAAAATAAAACTGAGACAAAATTTTCTACAAAAATAAAATTTTGACAAAATTATGTATAAAAAAAATTAACAAAATTTTCATAGAAATAAAATTTTGACAAAATTTTCTATAAAAATAAAACTTTGACAACATTTTCTATAAAAATAAAACTTTGACAAAATTTTCTATAGAAATAAAATTTTCACAAAAATTTTCTTAGAAATAAAATGTTGAAAAAAGTTTCTATAGAAATAAAATTTTGGCAAAATTTTCTATAGAAATAAAATTTTCACAAAATTTTTTTCAAAAAAAAACTGACAAAATTTTCTTCAAAAAAAAAAAAACTAACAAAATTTTCTATAAAAATAAAATTTTAACAAAAGTTTCTATAGAAATAAAATTTTGACAAAAGTTTCTATAGAAATAAAATTTTGACAAAAGTTTCTATAGAAATAAATTTTTTACATAGATTTTTATAGAAATAAAATTTTAACAAAATTTTTTATAGAAATAAAATTTTGATAAAATTATGTATAGAAAAAAAATTTAACAAAATTTTCATAGAAATAAGTTTTTGACAAAATTTTCTATAAAAATAAAATTTTGAAAAAATTTTCTATAAAAATAAAATTTTGACAAAATTTTCATAAAAATAAAATTTTAACAAAGTTTCTATAGAAATAAAATTTTGACATAAGTTTCTATAGAAATAAAATTTTTGCAAAATTTTCTATAGAAAAAAAAAGTTTAACAAAATTTTCATAGAAATAAAATTTGGCAAAATTTTCTATAAAAATAAAACTTTGACAAAATTTTCTATAGAAATAAAATTTTCACAAAATTTTCTTAGAAATAAAATGTTGAAAAAATTTTCTTCAAAATAGAAAATGACAAAATTTTCTATAAAAATAAAATTTTAACATAAGTTTCTATAGAAATAAAATTTTGACAAAATTTTTTATAAAATTAAAATTTTGACAAAATTTTCTGTAGAAATAAAATTTTAATAAAATTTTTCATAAAAATAAAACTTAGACAAAATTTTCTATAAAAATAAACTTAGACAAAATTTTCTATAAAAATAAATTTTGACAAAATTTTCTAAAGAAATAAAATTTTGACAAAAGTTTCCATAGAAATAAAATTTTTGCAAAATTTTCTATAGAAATAAAATTTTAACAAAATTTTCTGTAGAAATAAAATTTTAACAAAATTTTCCATAAAAATAAAACTTAGACAAAATTTTCTACAAAAATAAAATGTTGACAAAATTATGTATAAAAAAATTACAAAATTTTCATAGAAATAAAATTTTAACAAAATTTTCTATGAAAATAAAATTTTGACAAAATTTTCTATAAAAATAAAATTTTGACAAAGTTTCTATGGAAAAAATAGTTTAACAAAATTTTCATAGAAATAACATTTTGACAAAATTTTCTATAAAAATAAAATTTTAACAATAGTTTCTATAGAAATAAAATTTTGACAAAAGTTTCTATAGAAATAAAATTTTGACAAAAGTTTCTATAGAAATAAAATTTTCACAAAATTTTCTATAAAAATAAAACTTTGACAAAATTTTCTATAGAAATAAAATTTTCACAAAATTTTCTTAGAAATAAAATGTTGACAAAATTTTCTTCAAAAAACAAAAAAACTTACAAAATTTTCTTAAAAATAAAATGTTGACAAAATTTTCTATAAAATTAAAATTTTGACAAAACTTTCTATAGAAATAAAATTTTGACAAAATTTTCTATAAAAATAAAATTTTAACAATAGTTTCTATTGAAATAAAATTTTGACAAATGTTTCTCTAGAAAAAAAATTGTGACAAAAGTTTCGATAGAAATAAAATTTTGGCAAAATTTTCTATAAAAAATAAAACTTTGACAAGCTTTTCTATAAAAATAAAATTTTGACAAAATTTTCTATAGAAATGAAATTTTGACAAAATTTTATTTAGAAATAAATTTTTTAGAACACTTAAATAACACAACGGATGGAAAATAGACTCTAGGAAAATTATCGCAAAAACCAAATTCTCAAAGGCTCAAAGTATGAATTTGTTTGAGACCCATGCAAAAACACCAAATTTCTATGTTGTTTGGGGAATAAATTAATTTTGTTTATGAGGTCGTTTTGCATTTCGTAAAAAACCAAATATTTCAAATGAAAATAAAGCCCAATATCTTTTTAAAGCAGTATGAAAATGGACCCTGGAAAATTATCCCTAAAAGCCAAATGAAGCAGGACCCCAAATCATTGGCAACGCTTCCATGGCGCTATGAATATGGAACCCATGAAAATTAGAACCAAAACCAAATTAAAATTTTTGATTGAAAATACGGTGTGAAAATGAACCCCAACTTGAAACAAATATAATGAAATAACACCCTAAACTTTATTATGAAAAAAAAGCGAAACAATACCCCAAATATCGTTGTTTTTAATATAAAGGATTAGGGCTTCATTTCATTTTTATTTTGGGGCCATATTTCTTGGGGGCTTATTTCCCGGACCCTCCCCAGAGAACATAAAAAATTGGTGTTGTTGTTTTTCATACAATTTATTGGTGTCGTATTTCATTTAGGTTTTTGGGGCTAATTTTCATGGGCCCCATATTCATAGCGCCCATTTTTACGCCGTCTTTTAAAAGAGAAAATTAGCCCTATTTGAATTTTGGACCACCGTAAAAATTACCCCAACTGGAAAATAGTATGAGGCTGGTGAAGTCCAAAATCTTTGGGCTCAAGTAAAATATTTCTTTAGGTATAGGGTTTAGCTTCTTGTTTTAAGAATCCATGCCTTTCAAATACCAAATACGAATGTAAAAAGTATACTCATTTCTACTTGAACTCTTTCAATAATTCCTTTGCGTGGGCTAAAAGAAACTCGACAACAAGTTTCCTAAGAGCTACAGAAGGAAGAGAAAATCACAGCAGCAGCAGCAGCAATATTATCAACAGCCAAAACATTGCTACAGGAGAATAACTACTGCTACCAAATGAAAATTTAATCACCATCACAATGGCCAATGTTAGGAAATTTGGTGCATTGCATTTAATTTCCAAATAAAAACTTAATTGATATTATCATAATGTTCACCAATGTGGTATCACAATGGACTGAAAAGTCTAAGTGAGCCTGATACATCGGGCTGCCACCTAAACTAACCTAACCTATCATTACGTGGCTAGTCCTTTAAGTACTTAGCCTATTAAAAACAACCTTATGGAGATGTGATATCAGTATTTCAAATAAAATTTTAACAAAATATTGAGAAAATTTTCCATAGAAATCAAATTTTTCTATAGGAATAAAATTTTGCCAAAATTTGCTATAGAAATAACCTTTTAAAAAATTTTCTACAGAAATAAAATTTGACAAATTTTATACACATAAAATTTTGACAAAATTTTCTATGGAAATACAATTTTTTTTTTATTTTAATAAAACTTTGACTTAATTTCCTGTAAAAATAAAATTTTTTATAGAAAAACAATTTTGATAAAATTTTCTATGTTGACAAAATTTTCTATAGAAATAAAATTTTGACAAAATTTTCTACAGAAATAAAATTTAGAGAAAAATTTCTATAGAAATATAATTTTGATAAAATTTTCAATGGAAACAAATTTTTGAGAAAAATTTTCTATAGAAATAAAATTTTGACAAAATTTTCTATAGAAATAATATTTTGACAAAATTTTCTATAGAAATTAAATTTTTATTGTTGTTTTTGATCTCAGCTTAAAGCCATGCATTGACTAAACTACAAGTGTAGCTTAACCAACAGAGGAAAAGTATGCTTGTCAAATTTATTTGGGCAAAGCCCTATAGACTGCAAGATGGTTGGATGGATTGAAGAGAAGCCAACAATAACAAACAAAACGAATGAAGATAGAGGAAGCACGCTCAAAAACAAACCCAGCCAACTAAATACAAATCGATGATTTGAGTTTGGCAAAGGAAAAGAGATATGCTTGCAAATTTGTTTAGGCAGTAGCCGACTATTAAACCCTTTTTCGGAAAGTTCAAGTGTATTTCACTTTAGGTTGAGTGAATTACCCGATTTTTTCTGATAATTGGTTGATAGTTTTGCTGCAAGTAGAGGATGCTGATGAGGAATGTGGTAATTCCGAAACAGCTGTACATCCAACCATCTTGCAGTCTATAGGGCTTTGCCCAAATAAATCTGACAAGCATACTTTTCCTCTGTTGGTTAAGCTACACTTGTAGTTTAGTCAATGCATGGCTTTAAGCTGAGATCAAAAACAACAATAACGATTGAAGAGAAGCCAACAATAACACACAAAAAGAGATAAAATTTTGACAAAAATATCTATCAAAATTTTGACAAAATTATATACAAAATTATCTATAGAACTAACATTTTAACAAAATTTTCAATAGAGATAACATTTTGACAAAATTTTCTATAAAAATAAATTTTGACCAAATTTTCTATAGAAATAATATTTTGACAAAAACTTTCTATAGGAATAAAATTTTGACAAAATTTTCTATAGAAATAAAATTTTGAAAAAATTTTCTACAGAAATAAAATTTTGACAAAATTTTCCACAGAAATAAAATTTTGACAAAATGTTCTGTAGAAATAAAATTTTAACAAAATTTTCAATAGAGATAAAATTTTGACAAAATTTTCTATAGAAATAAAATTTTGACAAAATTTTCTATAGAAATAAAATTTTGACAAAATTTTCTATAGAAATAAAATTTTGACAAAATTTTCTATAGAAATAACATTTTGACAAAGTTTTCGACAGAAATAATATTTTGACAAAATTTTCTACAGAAATAAAATTTTGACAAAATTTTCTACAGAAATAAAATTTAGAGAAAAATTTCTATAGAAAAAAATTTTTGACAAAAATTTTCTATAGAAATAAAATTTAGAGAAAAATTTCTATAGAAACAAATTTTTGACAAAAATTTTCTATAGAAATAAAATTTTGACAAAAATATCTATCAAAATTTTGACAAAATTATATACAAAAGTATCTATAGAAATAACATTTTAACAAAATTTTCTATAGAAATAAAATTTTGAAAAAATTTTCTACAGAAATAAAATTTTGACAAAATTTTCTATAGAAATAATATTTTGACAAAGTTTTCTATACAAATAATATTTTGACAAAATTTTCCATACAAATAAAATTTTGACAAAAGTATCTATCAAAATTTTGACAAAATTATACAAAATTTTCTATAGAAATAAAATTTTGACAAAATTTTCTATAGAAATAAAATTTAGAGAAAAATTTCTATTGAAATAAAATTGTAAAAATACAATTTTTTATAGAAAAAAAAAAATTGATAAAATTTTCTATGGAAATAAAATTTCGACAAAATTTCTATACAAACAAAAATTTGGCAAAATTTTTTATAGAAAAAAATTGACAAAATTTTCATAGGAATAAAATTTTGGAAAAATTTTCTATGGAAATAAAATTTAGACAAAATTTTCAATAGAGATAAAATTTTGACCAAATTTTCTATAGAACTAATATTTTGAAAAATTTTGTATAGAAATAAAATTTTGACAAAATTTTCTATAGAAATAACATTTTGACAAAGTTTTCGACAGAAATAATATTTTGACAAAATTTTCTACAGAAATAAAATTTTGACAAAATTTTCTACAGAAATAAAATTTAGAAAAAATTTCTATAGAAACAAATTTTTGACAAAAATTTTCTATAGAAATAAAATTTTGACAAAATTTTCTATAGAAATAATATTTTGAAATAAATTTTCTATAGAAATAAAATTTTGACAAAAATATCTATCAAAATTTTGACAAAATTATATGCAAAATTATCTATAGAAATAACATTTTAACAAAATTTTCAATAGAGATAAAATTTTGACAAAATTTTCTATAAAAATACATTTTGACAAAATTTTCTATAGAAATAATATTTTGACAAAATTTTCTATACAAATAAAGTTTTGACAAAATTTTCTATAGAAATAAAATTTTGAAAAAATTTTCTACAGATATAAAATTTTGACAAAATTTTCTATAGAAATAATATTTTGACAAAGTTTTCTATACAAATAATACTTTGACAAAATTTTCCATACAAATAAAATTTTGATAAAAGTATCTATCAAAATTTTGACAAAATTATACAAAATTTTCTACAGAAATAAAATTTTGACAAAATTTTCTATAGAAATAAAATTTAGAGAAAAATTTCTATTGAAATAAAATTGTAAAAATAAAATTTTTTATAGAAAAAAAATTTTGATAAAATTTTCTATGGAAATAAAATTTCGACAAAATTTCTATACAAACAAAAATTTGGCAAAATTTTTTATAGAAAAAAATTGACAGAATTTTCATAGGAATAAAATTTTGAAAAAATTTTCTATGGAAATAAAATTTAGACAAAATTTTCAATAGAGATAAAATTTTGACAAAATTTTGACCAAATTTTCTATTGAAATAAAATTTTGGCAAAATTTTCTATAGAAATAAAATTTTGACAAAATTGTCTATAAAAATAAAATTTAGAGAAAAATTTCTATTGAAATAAAATTTTGACAAAGTTTTCTATAGAAATAAAATTTAGAGAAAAATTTCTATTGAAATAAAATGTTGAAAAAATTTTCAATGCAAACAAATTTTTGACAAAATTTTCTATAAAAATGAAATTTTGACAAAATTTTCTATAGAAATATCCTTTAAAAAAATTTCCTATAGAAATAAAATTTGACAAATTTTATACACATAAAACTTTAAAAAAAATTTCTATGGAAATACAATTTTGACAAAAAATTTTTTTAAATAAAACTTTGACAAAATTTCCCGTAAAAATATTTTGTTTTTTTTATAGAAAAACGATTTTGATAAAATTTTCTATGAATGTAAAATTTCGACAAAATTTCTATGGAAATAAAAATTTGTATAGAACATTTGTATAGAAACAAATTGTCAAAATTTTCATAGAAATAAAATTTTGAAAGAAATTTTCAACAGAAATAAAATTTTGACAAAATTTTCTATAGAAATAAAATTTTAACAAAATTTTCAATAGAGATAAAATTTTGACAAAATTTTCTATAGACATAAAATTTTGACAAAGTTTTCGACAGAAATAATATTTTGACAAAATTTTCTATAGAAATAATATTTTGACAAAATTTTCTATAGAAATAAAATTTTGACAAAAATATCTATCAAAATTTTGACAAAATTATATACAAAATTATGTATAGAAATAACATTTTAACAAAATTTTCAATAGAGATAAAATTTTGACAAAATTTTCTATAAAAATACATTTTGACAAAATTTTCTATAGAAATAATATTTTGACAAAATTTTCTATAAAAATAAAGTTTTGACAAAATTTTTTATAGAAATAAAATTTTGAAAAAATTTTCTACAGAAATAAAATTTTGACAAAATTTTCTATAGAAATAATATTGGAAACAAATTTTTTACAAAATTTTCTATAAAAATGAAATTTTGACAAAATTTTCTATAGAAATATCCTTTAAAAAAATTTCCTATAGAAATAAAATTTGACAAATTTTATACACATAAAACTTTAAAAAAAATTTCTATGGAAATACAATTTTGACAAAAAATTTTTTTAAATAAAACTTTGACAAAATTTCCTGTAAAAATATTTTGTTTTTTTTTATAGAAAAACAATTTTGATAAAATTTTCTATGAATGTAAAATTTCGACAAAATTTCTATGGAAATAAAAATTTGACGAACATTTGTATAGAAACAAATTGTCAAAATTTTCATAGAAATAAAATTTGGAAAAAATTTTCAACAGAAATAAAATTTTGACAAAATTTTCTGTAGAAATAAAATTTTAACAAAATTTTCAATAGAGATAAAATTTTGACAAAATTTTCTATAGACATAAAATTTTGACAAAAACTTTTCTATAGAAATAATATTTTGACAACATTTTCTATGGAAATAAAATTTTGACAAAATTTTCTATAGAAATAAAATTTAGAGAAAATTTTCTATAGAAATAAAATTTAGAGAAAAATTTCTATTGAAATAAAATTTTGAAAAATTTTCAATGGAAAAAATTTTTTGACAAAATGTTCCATAGAAATAATATTTTGACAAAATTTGATATAGAAATAAAATTTTGACAAAGCTTTATATAGATAGATATAAAACTTTGAGAAAATTTTCTATAGAAATAAAACTTTAACGAAAACGACTATAGAAATAAAATTTGAGAAAATTCTGTAGAAATAAAAGTTTGACAAAAATTTTTTATACAAATAAAATTTTTACAAAATTTTCCATAGAAATAAAATTTTTATAGGATGACATTTTCTAAAGAAATAAAATTTTACCAACATTCATTGGCGTAGCTAGGGGGTGCTGGGGGGTGCTATGCCCCCCCAGAATAGTTCTTGCCCCCCCCAGAATAATCAAAGCTACAGTTGTTTTATATTTTAATTCAAGCTTTGCGATGTGTTTAATCCAATTAAGATTGTGGCAGAGAGAGTATGTTAAGCATATTTTTTAGTATTGATATTTACATTACAACTAAAAACACGTAATAAAAACACTAAAAGGAAACTTGAGACGCACATTTTCAAAAATAGTCAATTTATAACTACGTTGATTAAAATCATAAATCGTCACATGCCCAATTTACCATCTAAAATCGTCAAAATCACGAAAAATCCACAGAGTTGGCACCGCTGCTCTCGACGTTTTATAATATTCAATTTATTTTTTGCCTTTTATTTAATTTTTTATTCTTAGTATTTTATATACACGATGAATATGTTAAGTTTATGTTTTGCTTTATGATTTCTAGTCCTGTTTTAAAACACACATTTTAAATAAAATATTTTTCAAACACATACTTAAAGCAATGCTTTTATTTTTTGTTATATTAAATAATGGTAAGTTGCTATTTGATTATTTATAGCGGTGTCGTGGAACCGGCTCCCACACACAATAAAATATTTTTTGTCTTCAACCATGAAATTAATTGATCTAATTATTTATACCCTTTACCACTACTGTGGTACAGGGTATAATAAGTTTGTGCATTTGTATATAACGCCAAGAAATAGTGGTCATAGACCCATCTTTTAGTATACCGATCGGGTAAGAATTAAAATCTGAGTCGATTTAGCGATGTCCGTCTGTCTGTCTGTCCGTCCGTCTGTCTGTATATGTAATTTTGTGCACAAAGTACAGCTCGCAATTTAAGTCCGATCGTCCTCAAATATGGCATAGGGCCGTTTCTTGGGACAGAGACAATCGCTATTGGTTTTGGAAAAAATCGGTTCAGATTTAGATATAGCTGCCATATATAATTATCTACGATGTGGTCATAGTTAGCGTGTTTATCAACCGATTTTCTTGAAATACCGTACATCCAAATATTTAATGAATCTCGCAAATCTTGCAAAATATCAGCCAAATCGGTTTAGATATAGCTACCATATATATCTTTCGTCCGATTTAGACTCATATGACCACAGAGCCCAAAGTTTACTACCGATCTTCATGAAATTTTGCACAGAGGGTAGAATTGGCATTCTACCAATGCTTGGTACACTTGATTGAAATCGGTTCAAATTTAGATATAGCTCCCATATATATCTTTCGTCCGATTTGAACGTATATGGCCTCAAAATCCAGGGTTTAGCCGTGATTTGCTTCAAATTTCGCACAAGGAGTACGTTTAGTAGTATAGGTAATTGTGCCAAATGTGGTTGAAATCGATTCAGATTTAGATATGGCTCCCATATATATCTCCCGTCCGATTTGCACTCATATGACCAGGGGGCCCAAAGTTATACTCCCATTTACGTGAAATTTCGCATAGATAGCAGAAATATTATTCTAACTATGCATGTCAAATTTAGTCAAAATTGGTTCAGATTGTATATAGCTCCCATATATACGTACACCAGAGTAAAAAATTAATTGATACAACTAATTTTTGTGATTGAGTTTTTTTTTTGTTGTTTTTGATTGATTTTGCTGCATATTGCCTTTAACACCGCAATAAAATTGATGATGTATAGTTTTATCAGTAGGCGTAATTTATCGCTTCGGAAATTTCGACAAAATTTTGGAGGGTGTCTGGGGGGGGGGGGGGGCATAGCCCCCCCCAGAGAAAATTTCTAGCTCCGCCAATGCCAACATTTTTCATAGAAAAAAATTTATAAAATTTTCTATCGAAAAAAAATTTTGATCATATTTTAAGAATATTTTTTATAGAAATAAAACGTTGACAAAATTTTCTATAAAAATAAAATTTCGACAAAATTTCCCACAAAAATAAAATTTTGACAAATTTGTTTCTAAAAAAATTGACAAAACTTACTGGGGCCGTCATGGTGCAATGGTTAGCATGTCCGCCATGCATACACAAGATGGTGGGTTTGATTCCTGCTTCGACCGAACACCAAAAAGTTTTTTAGCGGTGGATTATCCCACCACAGTATAAATTTTTGTACAAAATATTGACAATACTAAAATAAACTTCTAAAATAAAATAATACAAAATTTATTTCGAAGAAAACACATTGTGTTCGTACTAACCACAACATTTTGACCAAAATTTTTAAAATAAGATTTTTCTCGAAATTTGGTAGATTTTTGGTAAAATTTTCTTTAAATTTTGGTAGATTAGTTTTGGCACGAGTGGCAACAGTCCTAGGTCAGTATCATGCCATTGTGCAATGGACCATCTAGGCAACACAATTCGGTTCGGTTTCTCTTATTTTGAGACATTTAAACAGATTTCAATTTTTTTTTATTTCTTACCGCTCACCATCTGCTTCCATGCCACATAGCTAGAGTACAAACGACACTAAGCTTTAAAATATTATTTCATAACATCGTTGATGTTTGGCAATGATTTTCTTTACTCTCATACTAAGTTTTCGCCGACTATTCGCCATTTCCATTAGTCAGTGGCAATGGTGACCGAAACGGGAAACGCTTCCTTAGAGTGGCAGTCTGATGGTAAGTGTTGTCTCAAATCCATGGAGTGATTTCTCGAAAAAAAAAAAAACAGCCATTCTGTTAAGTTGCCAACACAGTCATAGTCACAGACAGACGGACAGACGCGAGCTCTCACTCTGGGACACTGGATCTCTTCATTATAACGTTTGGCGGCTTTAAGTAAATGGAATAGTTTTCGTTGAACACTCCACTCCAGAAACCACAACAAATAAACCCAATGGTCAGAATCAGAGATTTGGAGTGGAAGAAAAAGGATCACAGCGTGTTGTCTCCGATGCGTTGATCATTCATTATTTAAGAATTGAAAAGTTAATTAACATTTTTCTCTTTTGGTCAACGACGACGATGATGACGACAACAACACCAAGCACCACTAAGTCTATCCGCGCAAGGCAGAAGCAGTCTACCGGCAGTCCCCCGAAGTAATAGCTGATCTGATGCTGGGTCCAGCATACCATGAGAAGAAATTGCGCAAGAGATGGGAGGGATAGAGGGCTACCAAAGGACAGAAAGATGCATTGCTTTACGATTTACGAGTATGACTTCTTATTGAAAATAAAACCTCAAAAAAAAAATGTGATTCCTTGCCGGAGTAGTTGCAAAAGATTTTTTGGTGTCCTGGGAACAGCAATCCAATTTATAATCATTTCATGAATATTTTTATTTTCTTCGCTGCGTTTTTTTTATTATTATTATTCTGTTGTGCTTATTCCCGTTGTGATTATTCTTATTTAGAGAGTGTATTCGATACCCCTTGCCAGTTTTTTTTTTCATAATACAGACCAGATTATGATGATTTCGATCGAGTTATTGAAATCAAGTCCCAAAAACGAATGTCCTATGATGTAAGAATACGAGGCTATAATCAAGAAATTTTACTTTGGAATTTATTGATTTATTTATCCGAGTGGGAGAAATCTAATTTTCACATTTAATTATTTTATCCAGCTTTATCATGAAGATATCTAAAAGTGTCGTTCCAAGTACAAGGGGGCAACTTTATATAAAGTGAACAACTTAATGTCAAAGGGAGGTCTGAGCGTAATTCACATTGGGTTTAGTGAATTATTCTCAAATTTATTCTGATAATTGGTCTATAGTTTCGTTGCAAATAGCGGATGCTGATGAAGAATGTAGCAATTCCGAAACGATCGTCCATCGAACCATCTTTTAGTCAAACGGCATTTCAAACAATTTGACAAATGCATTTCAATAATAAAAATTGTTAAAATTTTATATCTTTTGAAATTTTTTTTATATACTATTTTTACCCACCATAGGATGGGGGTATCACAGGTTGGCTGATAAGTCCTCGGTCTGACACATAGATGGCGTCGCTAGTATTAAATGCATATTATTTTTATATAGTACCAACCTTCAAATGATTCGTGTCCAAATTTGACGTCTGTAAGTCAATTAGTTTGTGAGATAGAGCGTCTTTTGTGAAGCAACTTTTGTTATTGTGAGAAAAATGGAAAAAAAGAATTTCGTGTTTTGATAAAATACTGTTTTCTGAAGGGAAAAAATACGGTGGAAGCAAAAATTTGGCTTGATAATGAGTTTCCAGACTCTGCCCCAAGGAAATCAACAATAATTGATTGGTGTGCAAAATTCAAGCGCGGTGAAATGAGCACGGAAGACAGTGAACGCAGTGGACGCCCGAAAGAGGTGGTTACCGACGAAAACATCAACAAAAATCCACAAAATGATTTTGAATGACCGTAAAATGAAATTGATCGAGATACCAGAGGCCTTACAAATATCAAAGGAACGTGTTGGAAATATCATTCATCAATATTTGGATATGCGGAAGCTCTGTGCAAAATGGGTGCCGCGCGAGCTCACATTTGACCAAAAACAACAACGTGTTGATGATTCTGAGCGGTGTTTGCAGCTGTTAACTCGTAATATACCCGAGTTTTTCCGTCAATATGTGACAATGGATGAAACATGGCTCCATCACTACACTCCTGAGTCCAATCGACAGTCGGCTGAGTGGACAGCGGTCGGTGAACTGTCTCCGAAGAATGGAAAGACCCCATATAAACCGACCCCCAGATTTTGCTTGCGGAGCCTCTTAGAGAAGCAAATTTCATCCGATCCGCTTCAAATTTGATACGTGGTGTTAGCATATGGTCTCTAACAACCATGCAAAAAATGATCCATATCGGTCCATAATTATATATAGCCCCCATATAAATCGGTCCCCAGAGTTCACCTCCGGAACCACTTGGAGGAGCAAGTTTTATCCGATTCGGTTTAAATTTGGTACGTGGAGTTAGTATGTGGTCTCTAACAACCATGCATAAAATGGTCTATATCGATCCAAAATTATATATAACCCCCATTACCAGATTTAACCTCCGGAACCTCTTGGAGAAGAAAATTTCATCCGATTCGGTTGAAATTTGGTACATTGCGCCAGTATATGGCTGTTAACAACCATGCCAAAATTGGTTCATATCGGTTTGTAATTATATCTAGCCGATCCCCAATCACACAAAAATTGGTCCATATTGCCAAAAATAATCTGCCAAAATTTTCTTTCTCTAGAAAATGTTGTCAAAAGTTTATAACTATAGAAAATTTTGTCAATATTTAACTTCTATAGAAAATTTTGTCAAAATTTTATTTTTATAGAAAATTTCGTCAAATTTTATTTCTACAGAAAATTTTGTCAAACTGAATTATATACGTTTTTAATCGGCCTTTTTTGTTTAATATAATCTACCAAAATTTTATTTCTATAGAAATTTTTGTCAACATTTTATTTCTGTAGAAAATTTTTTAAAAATTTTATTTCTATATTTCTACAGAAAATTTTGTCAAAATTTTATTTCTATAGAAAATTTTGTCACAATTTTATTTCCATAGAAAATTTTGTCAAAATTTTATTTCCATAGAAAATTTTGTCAATATTTAATTTCTATAAAAAATTTTGTCTAAATTTTATTTCTATAGAAAAATTTGTCAACATTTTATTTTTATAGAAAATTTTATCAGCATTTTATTTCTATAGAAAATTTTGTCTAAATTTTATTTCTATAGAAAATTTTGTCAAAATTTAATTTCTATAGAAAATTTTGTAAATATTTTATTTCTATAAAAAATTTTGTCAAAATTTTATATCTATAGAAAATTTTGTCAAACTTTTATTTCTATAGAAAATTTTGTCTAAATTTTATTTCTATAGAAAATTTTGTCAAAATTTAAATTCTATAGAAAATTTTGTAAATATTTAATTTCTACAGAAAATGTTGTCAACAATTTATTTCTATAGAAAATTTTGTCAAACTTTTATTTCTATGGAAAATTTTGTCAATATTTGATATCTATAGAAAAATTTGTCAACATTTTATTTCTATAGAAAATTTTTTCAAACTTTTATTTCTATAGAAAATTTTGTCTAAATTTTATTTCTATATAAAATTTTGTCAAAATTTAAATTCTATAGAAAATTTTGTAAATATTTAATTTCTATAGAAAATTTTGTAAATATTTAATTTCTATAGAAAATTTTGTCAAACTTTTATTTCTATAGAAAATTTTGTCAACAATTTATTTCTATAGAAAATTTTGTCAAACTTTTATTTCTATGGAAAATTTTGTCAATATTTGATATCTATAGAAAAATTTGTCAACATTTTATTTCTATAGAAAATTTTTTCAAACTTTTATTTCTATAGATAATTTTGTCAACATTTTATTTCTATAGAAAATTTTGTCAAAATTTTATTTCTATAGAAAATTTTGTCAACATTTTATTTCTATAGAAAATTTTGTAAATATTTAATTTCTATAGAAAATTTTGTCAAACTTTTATTTCTATAGAAAATTTTGTCAGTATTTTATATCTATAGAAAATTTTGTCAAAATTTTATTTCTATAGAAAATTTTGTCAAAATTTTATTTCTATAGAAAATTTTGTCAATATTTAATTTTTATAGAAAATTTTGTCAAAATTTTATTTCTATAGAAAAGTTTGTCAACATTTTATTTCTATAGAAAATTTTGTCAAAATTTTATTTCTATAGAAAATTTTGTCAACATTTTATTTCTATAGAAAATTTTGTCAAAATTTTATTTCTATAGAAAATTTTGTCAACATTTTATTTCTATAGACAATTTTGTAAAACTTTTATTTCTATAGAAAATTTTGTCAACATTTTATTTCTATAGAAAATTTTGTTAAAATTCTATTTCTATAGAAAATTTTGTCAAAATTTTATTTCTGTAGAAAATTTTGTCAAAATTTTAATTCTATAGAAAATTTTATTTCTGTAGAAAATTTTGTCAAAATTTTATTTATGTAGAAAATTTTGTCAAAATTTTATTTCTATAGACAATTTTGTAAAACTTTTATTTCTATAGAAAATTTTATCAGCATTTTATTTCTATAGAAAATTTTGTCAAAATTTTATTTCTATGGAAAATGTTGTCAAAATTTTATTTCTATAGAAAATTTTGTCAAAATTTTATTTCTATAGAAAATTTTGTCAAAATTTTATTTCTATAGAAAATTTTGTCAACATTTTATTTCTATAAAAAAAATTTGGCAAAATTTTATTTCTGTCGCTAATTTTGTCAAAATTTTATTTCTATCGCAAATTTAGTCAAAATTTTATTTCTATCGCAAATTTTGTCCAAGTTTTTTTTCTATGGAAAATGTGGTTAAATTTATTATTGTTCCATAGAAATAAAATGTTTTATTTCTATAGAAAATGTTGTCAAAATTTTATTTCTATAGAAAAATTTGGCAAAATTTTATTTCTATCGCTAATTTTGTCAAAATTTTATTTCTATATAAAATTTTGTCAGAATTTTATTTCTATAGAAAATTTTGTCAAAATTGTATTGCTATACAAAATTTTTTCAATATCTTATGTCTATAGAAAATTTTGTCAACATTTTATTTCTATAGAAAATTTTGTCAACATTTAATTTCTATAGAAAATTTTGTCAAATTGAATTATATACGTTTTTATTGGTTTTTTTGTTTAGTATATACCCGGTATGGACTAACTTCCAATTTTGAAGACGGTGTTTAGAAGTTTTAATATACCTTGCCAACGGTAAACGTTACCGCAACCCAAGTAATTCGACTGTGGGTGACAGTCTTCAGTAGAAGTTTCTATGCAATCCATGGTGGGGGGTACATAAGATTCGACCTGGCCGAACTTACGGCCGTATATAAGTGTTACTTTAATTTTAGTTTTATGGAAATTTTGTCAAAATTTTATTTCTATAGGAAATTTTTGCAAAATTTAATTTCAATAAAAAATTTTGTCAAAGTGTTATTTATATAGAAAATATTATTTTTATAGAAAACTTATCCGAAATTTTATTTCTGTAGAAAAATTTGTCAACATTTTATTTCTATACAAAATTTTGTCAAAATTTTATTTCTTTAGAAAATTTTGAAAAAATTTCTTTCTTTAGAAAAAATTTTCAAAATTTTATTTCTACAGAAAATGTCGGCAAAATGTTATACCTTTAGAAAATTTTTCAATATTTTACTTTTACAAAAATTTTTGTAAAAAAAATTATTTCTATAGAAAATTTTGTCAAAATTATAGTTCTTTAGAAGATTTTGTCAAAATATTATATCTACAGAAAATGTTGTCAACATTTTATCTCTATTAAAAAAAGTACAAAATTTTTCAATATTTTACTTTTACAGAAATTTTTGTAAAAAAATTATTTCTATAGAAAATTTTGTCAAAATTATAGTTCTTTAGAAGATTTTGTCAAAATGTTATTTTTACAGAAAATTCTGTCAACATATTTTCTCTATTAACCCTGCTACTATGTTAGAAAAAACTTACAGATTTTATGTTGGGGTCATATCATGACCCACACTTAATTTTGTGAAATAAAATGAAATGTGTATCTAATTAAAAGGTTTTTTATAGTTTGGGATCATCGGAATAGGTTGTTGTTACTGGAATTTTCTGTCGTTGAGACGAACATACCGTTTATTTTGCCAGTTATGCTTTTATTGGAAGTTTTTCTTTAATGAAAAAATTTACACTTTTTTAATTTACACGCGCCTTTTGGTTGTAAAAAAGTTGTATGTAGGTGGTAATGGGAGCTACCGTGGCGCAATGGTTAGCATGCCCGTTTTACAAAGGGTCATGGGTTCAACCCCAGTTTCGACCAAACACCAAAGTATTTTTTCAGCGGGTGGAATAATATATCTTCTGCTGGTGACACTTCTGAGTTTCAAAGCTTCTCTATGTGGTTTCACCGAAATGTGGAACCACGTGCAGATTTGGATTCATCGTCCCAAATAACTATAAAAACAATATTCAGTTCTTCATCAACAGAACCATAAAAAAACTAACTTATTACATACAAACATTCACCCATTAGAAAATGTAATTTTTATACGGAAATCGCGATTTATATCAATTCAGTAAATCGTGAACAATATTAAAAGTCGTGCACCGATTGTACTGAAATAAAGCTCATTTTATTCGAAATATATTAAACTAACTATTTCTGAACCAAAACTATGATTTTCGACCCATTTTTATTTTGTAGTAATTTTTAAAGAACAAATTTGTTTTTGTTAAAAATTTCAATTTTTGTTTTTTTTTTTCAAAACTTAAACGATATCTCTAAAACTACTTAGAAAATTGAAAAGCAATGTAAAGACGGCTTAAAGATAATATTCTTTGGGATTTTCGGTTTGTTTTTATTTAAAATGGTGAACCGTTTTCAAATTTTTCCAATATATGTAGTGAAGTGCCTTAATTATGAAAATAACGGTATATCTCTAAAAGTCAAACTGATGGATAAAAACCAAGTGTATATTTGGATTCAGCGACCTCAAATTACTAAAATTTGCTATAAATTTCAAATCAACACAAAAAAGTTCGTGTTTGTTCCCCTGTGTAATATATGGGGTCATAAAATGACCCCAACCTGTTATGTGTATACACCAAGAATAAAAAGCCCTACGAACATAAAATTTTAACAAACCCTATTGAATTAAGTACATTTCACCAATTCATGCACTGAGTAGTAAGATCTTTTAATTATATTCCTCCACAAAGAAATGGGGTAATAATAAATTCGATTTGGGTCATCAAATGACCCCAACATAATAGCAGGGTTAAAAACAAGTTCATTTTATTTCTATAGAAAATTTTGTCAACATTTTATTTCTATAGAAACTTTTGTCAACATTTTATTTCTATAGAAAATTTTGTCAAAAGTTTATTTCTATAGAAAACTGTTTCAAAATTTTATTTCTATAGAAAACTTTTTCAAAATTTTATTTCTATAGAAAATTTTTTTTTCAAAATGTTATTTCTATAGAAATATTTCTAAAATGTTTTTTTATAGAAACTTCCAAAATTTTATTTGTATATAAACTTTTTCCAATAGTTTGTTGCTATAGAGTTTTGATCTACCAAAACATCAAGAATTAGCATATACCAATTTACCAAACAGCCAAAAAAATCTAGTACTATTTTTGGTACAATTCTACCAACTGTGGCAATCGTGGTGGTAATACGAATTTATTTTTACGTAATATACGTTGCATTTAGAACCATTTTTTTGTGAATTTTGTTTAAACTTAACGAAAAATATTGTAGGCAATTTTTTTGGGATTGTAGGGGAAAGTAGGGAACTTTTTTGTCCTTGTAGGGTAAACCGAAAATATTTCCTGGCAAAACTGCCTGAAACAGCACTGCGACGATTATAGGGCAGTGTGGCTGCACTGCTAGTAGGGAGTGGTCAGGTACAACATTACACCTCTGGCGTTTGTAGGGCTCAACGTGGCCTGGTGCAATATTTGTAACGAGCCAATTTTTCTTTTGTCCGATCGGACCAAAATGGCAACGCTGCCAGTGACATTTATAGTGCTCTCAGCTATCTTCCTCCTCAAAAAGCACCCTCTATACAATATCTGCCGCTATTTATACACCGAAAAAAAGATCGTGACTTAGTCTTAGTTTGATTGATACTACATTTTGTTCAGTGTATTAGTAACCAAATATCTAACGACTAAATTGCAAATGTTAGCATCTTCTTTTTCTTTCCATTAAATTAAACCAAAACCCTGAAGAAGAATGAATCGATTTAATGAATAATCGGATCGTATAGCATCGAATCTAATTTAAGCAAAGGACAAACATTAAATGAGCAAATATAAATAAAAACCAAATAAAACGTTTATGTGGTGAACTGATTAAATGAAGGCGATTAGACGCCGCCATCGGTATAGAGTCAAGCGTAAAGCTTGACGCCATCACAACCAAAACATGAAGTTCAGGTAGGAGACCAAGAAAAACAGAGAGGTGACAGGCATAAAAAGACGCCATGGTCATAGCCAAGCAATGATTTGCAATTGGAATTACCATTGACTGACTGTTCTCTTTTATCCTTAATGGCAAACAAAACGAAATCAGTTGGAGGGGACAGCCCAAACAGACCCAAAACCATTTCAATGTGGTGTCAAGTTTCCTATCGACCGAACGAGCGAGGGAATACACAAAACAGGAAATAAAAAATAATCCATTTTATGGCACTTTTTGTTCGTTTTGCATAGTTAAGAAGAGATCTAAATGTAAAAAATCGAAATACAGAAAACTACTTTGCCAAATGGCGCTTAAAATTTAAATAAAAATAAACAATATAGAAGATTAAGATATGAATTTTAGTGGAGCTAAATATGCTTTAGATTTTGCACAAAACTACCATTGAATTTTAAAATAATAGAAGCAATGAATAGCCAAGCTCCATACAACAACAAGAAACTGTTAAAGAGCAACAACATCCCAGCAAAAAAAAAACTGGAAGTTGTTCCACACATATTACTTTAAAAGCGAATCCCGAGATCCTCCATCAATTTTTTCCACTTCTGATGAAGTTCCTTTGAATAAATCTTACACTATAAAAAAATTTCGCAGTTAAACGAACAATAAATTTAACTTATTAGAAATTAAATTTTGAGAAAATTTTGGCAAATTTTCCATGGAAAAAATATATTAAAAAATTTTTCTAGAGAAATAAAATTTTGACAAATTTTTCTATAGAAATAAAACTTTCACAAAGTTTTCTATAGAAATAAAACTTTCACAAAGTTTTCTATAGAAATACGATTTTGACAAAATTTTCCATAGAAATAAAATTTTGACAAAATTTTTTATAGAAATAAAATTTTGACAAAATTTTCTATAGAAATCCGATTATGACAAAATCTTATATAGAAATAAAATTTTGACAAAATTTTCTATAGAAATAAGATTTTGTCAAAATCTTGTGTAGAAAGCAAATTTTGACAAAATTTTCTACAGAAATAAGATTATGTCAAATAAAATTTTGACACAATTTTCTATAGATACAAAATTTTGCAACATTTTCTATAGAAATAAAATGTTGACAACATTTTTTATAGAAATAAGATTTTGCCAAAATCTTCTATAGAAATAAGATTTTGACAAAATTTTCTATAGAAATAATATAAAAAATAAAATTTTGACATAATTTTCAATAGAAATAAGATTTTGACAAAAATTTCTATAGAAATAAAATTGTGACAAATTTTTCTATGGAAATAAAATTTTGACAAAATTTTCTATAGAAATAAAATTTCGACAAAGTTTTGTATAGAAATAAAATTTTAACAAAATTTTCCATGGAAATAAAATTTGGCAAAATTTTTCCACAGAAATAAAATTTTGACAAAATTTTCCATAGAAATAAAGTTTTGACAAAATTTATTTAAAAATAAAATTTTGACAAAATTTTCTATGGAAATAAAATTTTGACAAAATTTTCTAAAGAAACAAATTTTGACAAAATTTCTATAGAAATAAAATTTTGACAAATTTTTCTATGGAAATAAAATTTTTATTAAGTTTTCTATATAAAAAAATTTTGACAAAATCTTCTATAGAAATAAGATTTTAAAAAAATCTTCTATGGAAATAAGATTTTGACAAAATTTTCTATGGAAATAAGATTTTAACAAATCTATGGAAATAAGATTTTGACAAAATCTTCTTTAGAAATAAAATTTTGACAAAATCTTCGATAGAAATAAGATTTTGACAAAATATTCTATAGAAATAAGATTTTGACAAAATTTTCTATAAAAGGAAAGTGTTGACAACATTTTTATAGAAATAAAATTTTAAAGAATTTTCTATAGAAGTAAAATTTTGACAAAATTTTCTGTATAAAATAAAATAAAAAATAAAATTTTGACAAAATTTTCTATAGAAATAAAATTTTGACAAAATTTTTTATAGAAATAAAATTTTGATAAAATTTTTTATAGAAATAAAATTTTGACAACATTTTTTATAGAAATAAGATTTTGACAAAATTTTTATAGAAATAAGATTTTGACAAAATTTTCTATAGAAATAAAATTTTGACAAAATTTTCTAAAGAAATAAAATTTTGACAAAATTTTCTAAAGAAATAAAATTTTGACAAAATTTTCTATAGAAATAAAATTTTGACAAAATTTTCTATAGAAATAAAATTTTGACAAAATTTTCTATAGAAATAAAATTTTGACAAAATTTTCTATAGAAAACAAAAATTGACACAATTTTCTATAGAAATACAATTTTGACAAAATTTTTTATAGAAATAAGATTTTGACAAAATTTTCTATAGCAATAAAATTTTGACAAAATTGTGTCAATTTTTGTTTTCTATAGAAAATTTTGTCAAAATTTTATTTCTATAGAAAATTTTGTCAAAATTTTATTTCTATCGAAAATTTTTTCAAAATCTTATTTCTATAAAAAATTTTGTCAAAATCTTATTTCTATAGAAAATTTTGTCAAAATTTTATTTCTATAGAAAATTTTGTCAAAATCTTATTCCTATAAAAAATTTTGTCAAAATCGTATTTCTATAGAAAATTTTGTCAAAATTTTATTTCTATAGAAGATTTTGTCAAAATTTTATTTTTTATTTTATTTTATATAGAAAATTTTGTCAAAATTTTATTTCTATAGAAAATTTTGTCAACACTTTCCTTTTATAGAAGATTTTGTCAAAATCTTATTTCTATCGAAGAGTTTGTCAAAATTTTATTTCTACAGAAAATTTTGCCAAAATCTTATTTCCATAGAAGATTTTGTCAAAATCTTATTTCCATAGAAGATTTTGTCAAAATCTTATTTCCATAGAAGATTTTGTCAATATCTTATTTCCATAGAAGATTTTGTCAATATCTTATTTCCATAGAAGATTTTTTCAAAATTTTATTTCTATAGAAGATTTTGTCAAAATTTTATTTATATAGAAAACTTAATAAAAGTTTTATTTCCATAGAAAAATTTGTCAAAATTTTATTTCTATAGAAATTTTGTCAAAATTTGTTTCTTTAGAAAATTTTGTCAAAATTTTATTTCCATAGAAAATTTTGTCAAAATTTTATTTTTATAGAAAATTTTGTCAAAACTTTCTTTCTATGGAAAATGTTGTCAAAATTTTATTTCTGTGGAAAAATTTTGCCAAATTTTATTTCCATGGAAAATTTTGTTAAAATTTTATTTCTATACAAAACTTTGTCGAAATTTTATTTCTATAGAAAATTTTGTCAAAATTTTATTTCCATAGAAAAATTTGTCAAAATTTTATTTCTATAGAAAATTGTGTCAATTTTTGTTTTCTATAGAAAATTTTGTCAAAATTTTATTTCTATAGAAAATTTTGTCAAAATTTTATTTCTATAGAAAATTTTGTCAAAATTTTATTTCTATAGAAAATTTGGTCAAAATCTTATTTCTATAAAAAATTTTGTCAAAATTTGATTTCTATAGAAAATTTTGTCAAAATTTTATCTTGTATTTTATTTTATATAGAAAATTTTTCAAAATTTTATTTCTATAGAAAATTTTGTCAAAATTTTATATCTATAGAAAATTTTGTCAAAATTTTATTTCTATAGAAAATTTTGTCAAAATTTTATTTCTATAGAAAATTTTGTCAAAATCTTATTTCTATAAAAAAATTTTGTCAAAATCTTATTTCTATAGAAAATTTTGTCAAAATTTTATTTCTATAGAAAATTTTGTCAAAATTTTATTTCTATAGAAAATTTTGTCAAAATCTTATTTCTATAAAAAATTTTGTCAAAATCGTATTTCTATAGAAAATTTTGTCAAAATTTTATTTTTTATATTATTTCTATAGAAAATTTTTCAAAATTTTATTTCCATAGGAAATTTTGTCAAAATTTTATTTCTATAAAACATTTTGTTAACATTTTCCTTTTATAGAAATTTTTTTCAAAATCTTATTTCTATAAAAAATGTTGCAAAATTTTATTTCAAAATTTTGTATCTATAGAAAATTGTGTCAAAATTTTATTTGACAAATTCTTATTTCTATAGAAAATTTTGTCAAGATTTTATTTCTATAGAAGATTTTGTCAAAATTGGATTTCTATAGAAAATTTTGTCAAAATTTTATTTCTATAGAAAATTTTATCAAAATTTTGTTTCTATAGAAGATTTTGACAAAATCTTATTTCTATAAAAAATTTTGTCAAATTTTGTTTTCTATAGAAAATTTTGTCAAAATGTTATTTCTATAGAAAATTTTATCATAATCTTATTTCCAAAGAAGATTTTGTCAAAATTTTATTTTGACAAAATTTTCTATAGAAATAAAATTTGGACAAAATTTTCTATCGAAATAAAATTTTTGACAAAATTTTCTACAGAAATAAAATTTTGACAAAATTTTTTATAGAAATAAGATTTTGACAAAATTTTCTATAGAAATAAAATTTTGACCAAATTTTCTATAGAAATAAAATTTTGACAAAATTTTCTATAGAAATAAAATTTTGACAAAATTGTCTATACAAAAAAATTTTTGACTAAATTTTCTATAGCAATAAAAATTTTGAAAAAATTTTCTATAGACCTCCAAGAGTATAGTCCAGCACACAAGGGGAAACCTGTCGTTACGTTAAACTAACATGAATCCCTTAATCCAACTAATTTACCCTGAAAAATTATTTCTTATTGAAAAGGAAGCTGAATATTTTTGTCATCATCTTTATAAACCGGCAGCACATTTGATGGTAATTAGGTTCTAATTAAATTCAAATGGAATACTGGTATCACAACTTCTTCCAATTTTTTTTGTTAAATTTTAGACAAAGTCCCAACATGCAAAGCGATTACCGCTAAAAAATGGTGATTAAATTTAGACAGATGTCGGCTACTAGAATTTCTGCTCACTTTTCACAAGTGATGGTCCAAGATAGCAAACCAGTAAGAGTAGAGATGGTTCATAGCCTCGTCACTCGTCAGTGGACTATCATAGAGATGTCAAACCATCGATGATGATGGTGATGGTGGTCAGTCTCACAACTCACGTAATGTCATGTTTCCATGGATTTTATGTTAGTCCCCCAAGACCAATTTAACTCAGTTTGCTTTAGCTATGGAATTTGGCTGGCTAAATAATTGGCCTGAGTTCTGTGTCTGTGTCTGTTTGTGTTTGTGTTTTTTTGCCTTCTCATCTCAATCTCATTGATTTGTTTTAGTTGCAGTAAATTAGTGATCAAATCAAAACAAACTTGAAATTTAAATGAGACACATAAATTTATGATCCTAAATAACGCGCTTCTGCTCGCAAATGTCTCCATCAAGTCATCGTTGTTTCGATTCGATTCGATTTTCGATCTCCACACCCAAAGATGAATCAAAGCTTGCCGCCTTCAAACACCACAAAGAGACCGAGAGACAGTAACGAAGACGGCAGATATCACATCATAATTTCAATATGGAAATCACTTCACCAGACCAGACCATGACTACCATTAGCATAGACTCCAACAAAGAGGATCTTATGGGAGGGGGAAACCCGGATTGTGTAGCTCCCTTCGATTTGGTTATGGCTGCTACTCTAAACCAAAAAAAAAAACGTATCTAGCCAACTAGCTTCTCATATGGAGTTCATACTGGCAATTCACCATTGGACTGCTGTCACACTCCGTCCGTCTGTCATTTACTGAGTGGTATGCGTGTCTGAAAATGGGAAAAATGTTCCAAAGCCATTTGCATAAAATATCATTGTATCAATAAATACTGATAACGGCTTGCGCGCATGCGCAATCTTTACCAAGGTATTCTGGCTTCGTCGTAGGCCGTATATGCTCTTCATGAATGCTTCTTTCATGCATTCCCAATGCAAGAAAAACTTATCCAGTATGACAATGATATTATATGGGCTAATTTGTTATAAGATGAATCTTTCAGGTGACACTCATATACAGTCCATTCCTGGAATAGTTGGCAAGATGCCACTATTAATTAATTGGAATCCATATGAGAACCACAAAAATTATAGCAATTACAAAATTGACAAATTTTATTTGAATGGGAAATGAGTCAGAGTGATTTCGTGGAAGCATCATTATCAATGGAGGGAACAAATAGCAAAATTGGTCTGTGATTTAGTTGAATTGAAGTTAGTCACTTTGAAAATGTGCCTTGTTAGCCAGTTGGTCTATTCAGTAAAATAGATGTAATGCGTCAAGAGTGGTCTGGTGATGAGTCTGGGCAAGCGAAAATGTGACGCATTCCATTCCCTTGATTACAGATGGGACACACGTCAGCTACGCTGCTTGCCTAATCTCTGTTGACCAAAAGTACCCTAGTCTGCCGTGGGAGGTATCTATCCTCCAGTGCTATGGGCAGTGGTCATACGGGATTAACCTTGTTCTCACCTCTTAAGCTACAGTATCCTCATGAATCCTGTTCAGATCTGCCTGGTATACTGTGAAGCTGCTAGAAGCTTTTCATTAGTACGCTGGATCTACCGCTCTGGAAGATGGAGATCAATACTTCTCATTCTTTGTCCACATCCCAGGTGCTGCCAGCAAGCGACTTGAAAACCTTGTTGCTATCGCGAAGCTTATCACAATTTGCAGTGGCATGGGCAGACGAATTAAAAAGGCTGTCGAATATGACTCCGAGAATCTTGATGTAGGTTAGGTGGCAGCCCGATGTATCAGGCTCACTTAGACTATTCAGTCCATTGTGATACCACATTGGTGAACTTCTCTCTTATCACTGAGTGCTGCGCGATTCCATGTTAGGCTCAATGACAAGGGACATCCTTTTTATAGCCGAGTCCGAACGGCGTCCCACATTGCAGTGAAACCACTTAGAGAAGCTTTGAAACCCTCAGAAATGTCACCAGCATTACTGAGGTGGGATAATCCACCGCTGAAAAACTTTTTGGTGTTCGGTCGAAGCAGGAATCGAGCCCACGACCTTGTGTATGCAAGGCGGGCATGCTAACCATTGCACCACGGTGGCTCCGGTGAGGTAGCTTGTTGTCGGAATTCTAACATTCAACTGTGTACTTTTGCTGTCCATTTCATCCCACTTTGAGAAACTCCATGTTTCACTCTGTAAGGTCTCGACTTTCTTTATCTTTATTCCACGTAAGAATGTCGTTCGAGGATTTGTTTTTGATGTCCTCGAACAATCTGCCATGGTTGAGACGTATCTAATGCTTTTGATAGGTCAAGAGCCACGAGAACGTGTGACCACTATTCAGAGAAGTTCTGGAAATTTTACGAAATTCATGTTGGTGGTTTGTAGCTTGAAAATTTTCCATAGGGCTGGATACGTACGATTAGCCATAGCTTGAGTCGAAGCCTGGCTTCAGTAGTGAAATCACTCTATTCATTTACCAAACAAAGACAGGTACTCAACTCCCAGTATTCTTGTATGTTAGATATTCCGTCGAGGCCAGAGCCGTAGATGATTTCGCGCTGTTAATTACATTGGTAACTTCGCCAAAGGTAAAGAGGGTTCGTACAATTGACCACATCTCACGTAATGTCATGTTTCCATGGATTTTATGTTAGTCCTGCAAGACCAATTTAACTCAGTTTGCTTTAGCTATGGAATTTGGCTGGCTAAATAATTGGCTCTGGAAGATGGAGATCAACCCTTACAAGTTTCTTTGTCTACATCCCAGGTGCTGCCAGCAAGCGACTTGAAAACCTTGTTGCTATCGCGAAGATTATCCCAAATTGCAGTGCCATGGGCAGACGAATTAAAAAGGCTGTCGAATGTGACTCCGAGAATCTTAAGGTAGGTTGTTGTCGGATTTCATTCAACATTCAACTGTGTACTTTTACTGTCCATCTCATCCCACTTTGAGAAACTCCATGTTGCATTCCGTAAGGTCTCGACTTTCTATATCTATATGCCACGTAATAATGTCGATCAAGAGCCACGAGAACTTGTGACCTCTATTTAGAGAAGTTCTGGGAAGTTTACGAAATTCATGTTGGTGGTTTGTAGCTGAAACATTTTCCATAGGGCGGGATACATACGATTCGCAATTGCTTGAGTCGTAGTCTGGCTTCAGTAGTGAAATCACTCTATTCATTTGCCAAACAAAGAAAAATAGAGGAGTCTGGACAGATACTCAACTAGCTAGATATTCCGTAGAGGCCAGTGCCGTAGATGATTTCGCGCTGTTGATTACTTTGGTAGCTTCGCCTAAGGTAAAGAGGATTCGTACAGTTGACCACAACTCACGTAATGTCATGTTTCCATCTTGTGGTAGCTTTTTGTCGGAATTCTAACATCAAACTGTGTACTTTTGCTGTCCATCTCATCCCACTTTGAGAAACTCCATGTTTCACTCTGTAAGGACTCGATTTTTTTTATCTATATTTCACGTAATAATTTCGCTCATGGACTTGTTTTGATGTCCTCGAACAATCCGCCATCGTTGAGGCGTATCGAATGCTTTTGATAGGTCAAGAGCCACGAGAACTTTTGACCTCTATTTAGAGAAGTTCTGGGAAGTTTACGAAATTCATGTTGGTGGTTTGTAGCTGGAATACATTGCTTGAGTCTTAGTCTGGTTTCAGTAGTGAAATTACTCTATTAATTTTCCAAACAAGGACAAATAGAGGAGTCTGGACAGGTACTCAACTCCCAGTATTCCTAGATATTCCGTAGAGGCCAATGCCGTGGATGATTTCGCGCTGTTGATTACATTGGTAACTTCGCCTAAGGTAAAGAGGGTTAGTACAATTGACCACAACTCGCAACTTACTCAGGTGCTCTAGCCATGTCTTCCGCTTGTGCTCATCGACAGGTGCCCTCGAACAATCTGGCATGGCTGACCATATCGAATGCCTTCGATAGATCAAAGCTCACGAAGACCATCTTACGACATGGCTTGGTATATTTGTGTCCTCTCTTTAGGTATGGTGTAATGGCATGCAAAACTGTTGTTGTGCTGTAAACGTTACGGAATCCATGTTGGTCGTTTGCGGCTGGAAAACTTTCCACAAGGCCGTGTACGTACGGTTCACCTTTCGAGTCTTTGCCTGGCTTCAGTAGTAGAATCACCCTATCCATTTTCCAGACGAGGACAAATTGAGGACTCTGGGCAATTACTCAACTCCCTGAATTCCCAGCAGCTTCAACATTACGTTAGGTTAGGTGGCAGCCCGATGTATCAGGCTCACTTATACTATTCAGTCCATTGTGATACCACATTGGTGAACTTCTCTCTTATCACTGAGTGCTGCCCGATTCCATGTTAAGCTCAATGACAAGGGACCTACTTTTTATAGCCGAGTCCGAACGGCGTTCCACATTGCAGTGAAACCACTTAGAGAAGCTTTGAAACCCTCAGAAATGTCACCAGCATTACTGAGGTGGGATAATCCACCGCTGAAAAACTTTTTGGTGTTCGGTCGAAGCAGGAATCGAACCCACGACCTTGTGTATGCAAGGAGGGCATGCTAACCATTGCACCACGGTGGCTCTTTAGTTTTGAAATTTCACCGAGGCTCATTGCCTTGGTTGGTTTTGCACCGTTGATGACATTGGACACTTCGCGTGAGGAAAGTTTTTGTCTGTCGCTGATCATGAATGGGACGAATGGCTCTCTAGTATAAAATGTTGGTTAAAAGGCTCATTCATCTCTTCGGATCAATCACCGTAGCGTCACTGAAATCCCAACATCCTTTATAGTGGGTTTGAAGACAGCTCTTACTGTTGACCATATCTTATGCGCTTTACAGATTATCTGTTATTCCGGACGACAGTGCTCGTGTCGAACATATCCCATATATTGGACACATTATAAGTTAAGTCCGAAGGCATCATCGATACTGCTGTATGTTTATGGGATCGATATCACATTTACCGATTATTTAGTCATCGCCGACAAGTCGTACCGATTCGACAACACTGTAAAATTCTTTACAAACACCGACATTCCGACCGGAATAATTGATAGTTAAGCGCATTACCTGCGCCTAGGTTATATTGCTTCAGTCGATCTAACCATGTGTTCCGCTTGTGCTCATCGACTATCTTACTTAATCACTATATTTAGTTCCCTAATTTTAGGGGAAGGTTAGCACGACGATGCTCATCACTCTCGTCTGCGAGTTCAGCCGCTTCTGCTGGGAAGTTGCGCCTCACCTGAGCAATTTGATAAGCGGGGATCTGGTATGAAGCGAGCGATTGCTACGTTGATTATATGCCGGAACATCCTTTTGGCAACATGAACATGCAGTGAGGACGGAAGCTCACTCAAGCGGTGATCGGTGTATTCTCTGAAGCGGACCCAGTTAGCTTTCTTTGGGTTGATAAATGCCCGGCGTTCAGAGGCTTAAAGAGAAGGTCAATGGTAAGAATTGTGGGGAGCTGGTCTCATGCTAGTGAAATTACGGGTTGCCATGACACATCATTTATCAGAGCATGCGACGCTAAAGATATATCTGCCGAACTTCTCCAAACACCCATAATTCTCGGGGAGGCCTCTTTTTTATCGTGCATAATGTGGAGTTATCGATCTGCTCCGCCAAGGCTATGCCTCTCTGGTCATGACCAATGCCAAACTTCATGGTGAACTCTCCTAGCATCAATCGATTATGCCCCAAGAGGGGCTTAACCAGCAGCACAGCTACCCACCGGCGGCAATACACATTGTATGTCTCTATGTCAGCAACCCTGAATATGACAGTTACCTCAACACATATCATGTAGGGGTTACTAGTGTTTGACAGAAAGGAGTAATATAAAAATTAGATCTCCATCTCTATTTCTAGTGCGATCCTTACGTAGGACATTGAATCCCTCACAAGCTACAGGTGGTATTCAGCTTCGTCTCTTGGATCGCGGCGAGCCTGATTCATAGGATAGGTTAGGTAAGGTGGCAGCCCGATGTATCAGGCTCACTTAGACTATTCAGTGATACCACATTGGTGAACTTCTCTCTTATCACTGAGTGCTGCCCGATTCCATGTTAAGGGACCTCCTTTTTATAGCCGAGTCGGAACGGCGTTCCACATTACAGTGAAACTACTTAGAGAAGCTTTGAAACTCCCAGAAATGTCACCAGCATTACTGAGGTAGGATAATCCACCGCTGAAAAACTTTTTGGTGTTCGGTCAAAGCAGGAATCGAACCCACGACCTTGTGTATACAAGGCGGGCATGCTAACCATTGCACCACGGCAGCTCCCTAATTCATAAAATTTACAATCTCACTAATCTTACCTCGGAACCCATTGCCATCGCTGGCCGATAAGTTCAACACACCGGTTTAATGCGGTACTGAAGTTCACCAATGTGGTATCACAATGGACTGAATAGTCTAAGTGAGTCTGATACATCGGGCTGCCACCTAACCTAACCTAACCTAATGCGGTACTGAAAACCTGCCACCGTGGAATTTAAATTTTTCCATTTTCTGGAATCCTTTTTAGGTTGAAAAGAGTAAAATCTCCAAAAAAAAGCTATGGCAACGCCAGTGTAACCTTCTGAACGGAAATGCCATTTATCGGACCAGGCGAAGCTAAATATATGTCTGGCGAACTGCTGTAATCACCCATTTCTGTCGTGAAGGCCTCACCGTTCACCGTGCAAACTGTGGAGTTATCAATCTGCTCTGCTAAAGCTATGATTCTCTGGTCATTACCCAGGAGGTTGTGCCAAATTTCATGATGCATCGTTTATACCCACACAACATTTACTCAATGTGTGGAATTTAACCTGGAGCACAGCTATCAACCGGTGGTATATCTCTGTCTCGGTGGCCTCAAACTTGACTGCTACCCTTTATCTCCATTCCATGTGCGATCCCGATTCGCTTTCTATTCATAAAATCTACAATCTAACTAATCCTACCTCCGAGTCCATTGCTGCCGCTGATTGATGAGTTTTATCGGCACAATCCGGTGTTTAAAACCTGCCGCAGTGAAATTTGTCTTTTTCAGTTATCCTGGAATCCAAGCTGTGTTTGGGTGGAAAGAAGTAAAATCTCCAACAGGTCAGGCGGGACCCCATCCAAATGCTTCAACATTAGCATTGAAATTCCGTCGGGACCCAGTGCCTTAGATTGCTTCGCGTCGTTTATGACATTGGAAACTTCGCCTGAGGGTGGCTGGCTCAGAGATCACGAATACAACGAATGACCTCTTCGCTCTATCACTTTCGGGATGCTCAATGAACTGTTGGTTAAAAACTTCGATCATCCCTTCGGATCTGTTACCATCGCGTCGTAGGACCCATTAGCGCAATCCGGTGTTGATAATATGCCGTGCAATTAGTTTTTTCCGTTATTCTAGAATCCAAGCTGTTTTAGGTTGGATAGAGTAAACTGTCCAAAATAAAGGCGATGATCGAATATCGATCCGTCTTCTCGTTTTCCCTGTTTGGTAACATCAGTACAAATCCATGGATTAGGATCCCGTAAATTCTGCATTTCGTCGTCTCAGCTCGAAAGATTAATTTGGGTAGTTTCAGTAGGACCCCGTTCATTGAGCTTGAAGTCAGCAGGCACAAGTGATGCCTCTATTCTGGATTATCAGTGGTCTTTAACTCTATTCCAGGTGCGGTTCTGATTCGCTTCATATTCATAAAATCTACAATCTCACTAATCTTACCTCGGAGTTCATTGCTGTCGTTGACTGATGATTCGGACCCATCGGCACAATCTGGTGTTGAGTACCTACTGCTGTGCAATTTTTCTTTTTCCGTTATCCTAGAATCCAGTTTGGATTTTTAGGTTGGATAGAGTAAAATCTCCAAAAAAAAAAAGCGGTAGCCGAATATCGATCCGACAAATAAATTCTTCGTCTTCTCGTTTTCCCTGTTTGGTAACATCAGTACAAATCCATGGATTAGGATCCCGTCCATTTTGCATTCCGTCGTCTCAGCTCGAAAGATTAATTTGGGTAGTTTCAGTAGGACCCCTTTCATTGAGCTTGAAGTCAGCAGGCCCAAGGATGACATATATCCTTGCATGGTGATGCCTCTATTCTGGATTATCGGTGGCCTTTAACTCCATTCCATGTGCGATTTTGATTCGTTTCCTATTCATAAAATATACAATCTCACTAATCTTACCTCGGAGTTCATTGCTGTCGTTGACTAATGAGTTGGACCCATCAGCACGTTCTAGTGTTGAGAACCTACTGCTGTGCAATTTTTCTTTTTCCGTTATCCTAGAATCCATCTTGGATTTTTAGGTTGGATAGAGTAAAATCTCCAAAATAAAGCGATAGCCGAATATTGATCCGACAACAGATAAATTCATTGTCTTCTCGATTCCCGTTGGTTGGTACCGTCAGTGCACATCCATGGATTAGGATCCCGTCCATTCTGCATTTCGTCGTCTCAGCTCGAAAGATTAATTGGGTAGTTTCAGCAGGACCCCGTCCATTGAGCTTGAAGTCAGCAGGCCCAAGGATGACATATTTCCTTGCATGTTGATACCTCTATTCTGGATAATCAGTGGCCTTTAACTCCATTCCATGTGCGATTCTGATTCGCTTCCTATTCATAAAATCTACAATTTCACTAATCTTACCTCGGAGTTCATTGCTGTCGTTGACTGATGAGTTGGACCTATCGGCGCAATCCGGTGTTGAGAACTTGCCGCCGTGCAATTTTTATTTTTCCGTTATCCTGGAATCCACCTTGGATTGTTAAGTTGGATATAGTAAAATCTCCAAAAAGAGCGATTACAGAATATCGATCCGACAACGGGTCAATTCTTCGTCTTCTCGTTTCCCGTTTTTGGTAACGTCAGTGCAGATCCATGGATTAGGACCCCATCCATTCGCATTTCGTCGTCTCCGCTCGACATATAAATTTGGCTAGTTTCAGCAGGACCCCGTCCATTGAGCTTGAAGTCAGCAGGCCCAAGGATGACATATTTCCTTGCATGGTGATACCTCTATTCTGTATTATCAGTGGTCTTTAACTCTATTCCAGGTGCGATTCTGATTCGCTACCTATTCATAAAATCTACAATCTCACTAATCTTACTTCGGAGTTCATTGCTGTCGTTGATGAGTTAGACCTATCGGCGCAATCCGGTGTTGAGAACTTGCCGCCGTGCAATTTTTCTTTTTCCGTTATCCTAGAATCCAGCTTGGATTTTTAGGTTGGGTAGAGTAAAATCTCCAAAAAGAGCGATTACAGAATATCGATACGACAACGGATCAATTCTTCGTCTTCTCGTTTCCGGTTTTTGATAAAGTCAGTGCAAATCCATGGATAAGGACTTCATCCATTCTGCATATCGTCGTCTCAGCTCGAAAAATTAATTTGGGTAGTTTCAGTAGGACCCCGTTCATTGAGCTGGTAGTCGGCAGATCCAAGAATGACATATTTCCTTGCATGGTGGTGCCTCTATTCCGAATTATCGGTGGATTAAAAGAAATCTCAAACTTTGACACCACCAACGGAAATAAGAACTCTCCATTGTAGAAAATTCTCCACTATACCAATTACAATATATTAATTTGCAATCTCTCGATCTATCTCACACGATTTTTATACAAATACCTGTTATTATTCCAGAACAGAAAGTAAGATGTCAAAATGCTAAAACGACAACTAGCTGAATTAATTGGAAATGATTTATTGAAAACAAAATCATGGTAATCATTTGCGATGACTTCCAGCATTTGAGCACGAGCAAACCAAGCATACAATGTTTGTGACAACATGCTGACAGAATTTGTCTTACATTGCCCCACCTCCGGGAAATGTTGTCGCAGAACTTGTCTCAAAACTGTTTGGAACATCAAAAGATTGAACCGCTTGCCAATTGGAAGCTAAGCTGAGATTTTCCTAAAGCTGCGATCCCAAAGCAAACTGGTGAGAATACTTACCCTGCTTCTACATCTCCCTTTTGCATTTGCATTTCTCATTTTTCTGCAATGACACTGACTAATGAATGAAGTAGCAGTTATTGCGACAATATGGTAGTACAACAAATTGTCGTGGCAACTTTTATATAGTTTGAAGTTGTAAGGAGTGTTGCATTGCAACCTGTAAGCAGTTTGAAGGTGCAGGAAGAGAAAGAGAGAGAGAGCAACAACAAGACTCTAATGATAACACATTGAAAAGGTTATTAATTTATAATTAAGCTTTATATTGTTATGCCTCCTCTCTTCCTCTCCACTCCCCTCCTTCCCACCATTCCAATGACATTTCCTTCCCTCTGATCTTTATCTTATATTGAGAATGGCTGTTGGCAAGCAATATCGAATATTATTGTTCGTATGCTTGTTATTAAATTAAAATAAATCCAAATCAGCAACAGTGGCAGCACAGCGGAGCTTTCATCTTCTGTTTTTATTTTTTTTTTTTTGTCTTCCAAAGGCCAAAACTAAAGGTCTCCTTTTGCAAAAGTCTCATGGTTAGATGTTTTCAAGCTTTTTTTGCTTTGTTATGGAGTTATATGCCAAATAAATTCTCTTCTATGGCCACATTGGCCATAAGAAGACCCAGGGACGGAGATGAAGGAGACGCACAATAAGTCTAAAGAAATGTTGATGATGATGGTGACGCTGACTAAATACGCTAATCCGCATGTTGTCAACTTCATTAGCCGATAAACATTAAATTGGCGGATCGCCTTTACATTGCCCATACAGACAGACAGGGAGAGAGAGAGAGCCCCAAGAGTCCCAACATCTTGGTCACTTACGATAACTTAAGGTGGAATGCCTTTATGGTCTCGATGGAATGACTACCTACGACTGAACCTGAATGCGAATCGGAGTGTTTGTATTTATGATGGCATTTTCCAAAGGCCAAAATGGTGTATTCCTGTAAAGCACCGAAACCGTAAACTGCATTGGCCATAGTCGGTGTGGCTTTTGATGTTGAACGAAAAATTGGTGCCATTTCGATTTTTAGTGGCCATAAAGAATATAACGATTGCCAACGGCTATGGGTTATTAGCCATTAGCATATGCAACACCAAGCAATAGGAAGCTGCATTGGTAAATCACCTCAACCTCCCACGTCCTCCTTGCCTTCACATCATCAAATTGAAGTCTGGGAAGGAAGGAGCAAGGAGGAGTTGTGTGTTGATTGTTTGAAATGCAAATCTTCGTCCTCAACCTCATCACTGCCATCATATGAGTTTGCTACTGAATGTGTTAAGATTTCTCACCATTTTGTACAACATTGCCGCAATAGGGTCTTGGAGGCAAGAGCTCTCCATTTTTGTATGTATATTCATATGAGTAAACAGAAGGCATTTAAAATTGAAGGTATGAAGACCAT
Source organism: Haematobia irritans (assembly GCF_050003625.1). Classification (NCBI taxonomy): domain Eukaryota; kingdom Metazoa; phylum Arthropoda; class Insecta; order Diptera; family Muscidae; genus Haematobia; species Haematobia irritans. Next base: position 217,781,169 of record NC_134398.1, on the reverse strand, counting down.
AATCCACAATTTCAGAGGGATTTTGGAGGAGTCCGGGGACAAGGTTGAACCTAAAATGAATAGCGCAAAAGAAAAACTCTCCATCTTATTGGTCAATGTTAGAGATGGGTAAGTGAGTGAATTTCAACTTACACGGCGGCCCAAGCCATAGGCGCAGGCCACCGAGTTCTGGTGGCAAGTCGAAGCTTTACATTTTCAGCTGACCTCTTTGGCAATCAAACTCGATTATTTTGTTTGTTCACAAACTGCCCAATTTGGAAGGGCCTTTCATCGGTGAAAACAAAATTCGGTAAGTGGCCACATTCGTGGAAGCAGTGGCTCTTTCCGGTCTAAATTTGTATACCCGTTCCGTTTGTAGCACATCGAAATATTGCTCTAAGACCCCATAAAGTATATATACATTCTGGGTCGTGGGGAAATTCTGAGTCGATCTAAGCATGTCCGTCCGTCTGTTGAAATCACGCTAACTTCCGAACGAAACAAGCTATCGACTTGAAACTTGGCGCAAGTAGTTGTTATTGATGTAGGTCGGATGGTATTGCATATATATGGTCTCTAAGAACCATGCAAAAATTGGTCCACATCGGTCCATAATTATATATAGGCCCCATATAAACCGATCCCCAGATTGCTTGCGGAGCCTCCAAGAGAAGCAAATTTCGTCCGATCCGGCTGAAATTTGGTATATGGTCCATAATTATATATAGGCCCCATATAAACCGATCCCCAGATTGCTTGCGGAGCCTCCAAGAGAAGCAAATTTCGTCCGATCCGGCTGAAATTTGGTATATGGTGTTCTATAGAAAATATTGTCAACATTTTTATACCCTGCTCCACACTGTGGAACAGGGTATTATAAGTTAGTACATATGTTTGCAACACCCAGAAGGAGACGAGATAGACACATGGTGTCTTTGGCAAAAATGGTCAGGGTGGGCTCCTGAGTCGATATAGCGATGTCCGTCTGTCCGTGAACACATTTTTGTAATCAAAGTCTAGGTCGCAGTTTTAGTCCAATCGACTTCAAATCTGGACAAGTATGTGTCTTGGCTCAGAATAGATCCCTATTGATTTTGGAAGAAATTGGTTCAGATTTAGATATAGCTCCCATATATATATTTCGCCCGATATGGACTTATATGGCCCCAGAAGCCAGAGTTTTACCCTGATTGGCTTAAAATTTTGCACAAGAAGAACAATTAGTACTATAGTCAAGTGTGCCAAATTTCATTGCAATCGGTTCAGATTTAGATATAGCTCCCGTATATACCTTTCGCCCGATATGCACTAATACGGTCCCAGAAGCCAGAGTTTTACCCCAATTAGGTTGAAATTTTGCACAGGGAGTAGAATTAGCAGTGTAGTCAAGGGTGCAAAATTTTATTGAAATCGGTTCAGATTTATATATAGCTCCCATATATATCGTTCGCCCGATTTACACTCATATGACCACAGAGGCCAACCTTTAGCTCCGATTTAGTTGAAATTTTGCACTGGGAGTAGAATTAGCATTATAGCTATGCGTGTTAAATTTGGTTGAAATCGGTTCAGATTTAGATATATCTCCCATATATAGCTTTCGCCCGATTTACACTCATATGACCACAGAGGCCATTTTTTTGCTCCGATTTAGTTGAAATTTTGCACAGGGAGTACAATTACCATTGTTGCTATGCGTGACAAATTTGGTTGAAATCGGTTCAGATTTAGATATAGTTTTTTTATATATATGTTTTTTTTTAATTTCGACAAAAATGGTCAAAATACCAACATTTTCCTTGTAAAATCGCCGCTGCTTAGCCGAAAAGTTGTAAAAATGACTCTAATTTTCTTAAACTTCTAATATATATATATCGAGCGATAAAGCATAAATAAACTTTTTCGAAGTTTTCTTAAAATTGCTTCAGATTTAAACGTTTCCCATATTTGTTTACTAACATTGTGTTCCACCCTAGTGCATTAGCCGATTTAAATTTTGAGTCTATAGATTTTGTAGAAGTCTATCAAATTCTTCCAGATCGAGTGGTATTTAAATGTATGTATTTGTGACAAACTTTTATATATAGCCCCCCAACACATTCGACGGATGTGATATGGTATCGAAAATTTAGATCTACAAAGTGGTGCAGGGTATAATATAGTCGGCTCCGCCCGACTTTAGACTTTCCTTACTTGTTTTCCTATAGAAAATTTTTCCAAAATTGTATTTCTATAGAAAATTTTGTCAAACTCTTATTTGTATAGAAAATTTTGTCAAAATTTTATTTCTACCAACCTTGGCAACCGTGGTCACATGCCCATCTCTAGTCCACCATTGTTAAAGGCTATAGCCCTTTAACATTGGCCGCTTCCATGGAGCTCCATGGAGTTTTAACATCTTAAGTAGCAAAGCATATCGTGTTAGCGGCGGTAATAGTTTGTGTGTTATGTCGTTTTTCTTCTCCTGATCCAGGTCTGGTCGGATTGGATTTGTGGGATGCGTGTTTTATTTGGTTTGATTTCGCATTTATTTTGATTCTCCATTGAAAGTAGCAATCAAGTGTGTAACTCGATATCTTTTTGCTTTAATCCTGTCTCGCAATTTATTAAACAATAACACAGACTCTCAATTTGTGTCTCCCCCGCTTCACCACTTCAGCCGTGGTTAAATTATAATAACCAGCTATTGAAGTTAGGGGGAATGATTCCCCATGGACATTGCTGATTATTGAAGCTGTAAGTATCATTGGCCTAATGATTGGTAATCTTTCGATAGATGACGAACTAGAAGATTGTTTGCGAAGACAAAAGGGATGAAATTGCACAATTTAATGAGATTAAAATATCATTTGGTTGAAGCAAAAATGATGATATATGGCAACACATCCCTAGAAACCGAAAAACAAGGAGTTTTTCCTTTTATTATCTGAGGGAAAAAATAATTAAATTATTAGGACTAGCTTAAATATTTTATTGAGAGGTGTGAGACAAAGCTTTCAGAGAATATAAGTGAAAATTTTTTAAACTTAATTAATATACAGGGAAACTCAGAAATTTGGTCGACTTTTCCAGATTTAAAAAGTTCGTAAAATTAACTGTCTTAATTTAAAAAAAAAAAATCGCAAAAAGTATAAAAATCGACTTTTCCTAATTTTGGAAAAATCGAAAAGGATTTTTTTTAATTTGCTTCTGTACAGTGAAACCTTAGAAATTTGGTTGACTTTTCCAGATTTGAAAAAAAAAATCGAAAAATCAACTTTCTCAAATTTTTAAAAATATTGAAAAAACTCTAAAATTCGATTTTTTTTTTCAACATTTCCTAATTTTGGAAAAGTCGAAATCTTGAATATTGCAGAGAAACCTCTGAAATTTGGTTGACTTTTCCAGATTTAAAAATTTTGTAAAATTAACTCTCTTAATTAAAACAAGTGAGGAAAGTCTAAAGTCGGGCGGGGCCGATTATATTATACCCTGCACCACTTTGTAGATCTAAATTTTCGATACCATATCACATCCGTTAAATGTGTTGGGGGCTATATATAAAGGTTTGTCCCAAATACATACATTTAAATAACACTCGATCTGGACAGAATTTGACTTCTACAAAATCTATAGACTCAAAATTTAAGTCGGCTAATGGACTAGGGTAGAACGCAATGTTAGTAAAAAAATATGGGAAACATTGAAATCTGAAGCAATTTTAAGGAAACTTCGCAAAAGTTTATTTATGATTTATTGCTCGATATATATGTATTAGAAGTTAAGGAAAATTAGAGTCATTTTTACAACTTTTCGACTAAACAGTGGCGATTTTACAAGGAAAATGTTGGTATTTTGACAATTTTTGTCCAAATCAGAAAAACATATATATGGGAGCTATATCTAAATCTGAACCGATTTCAACCAAATTTGGCACGCATAGCAACAATGCTAATTCTACTCCCTGTGCAAAATTTCAACTAAATCGGAGCAAAAAATTAGCCTCTGTGGTCATATGAGTGTAAATCGGGCGAAAGCTATATATGGGAGATATATCTAAATCTGAACCGATTTCAACCAAATTTGGCACACATAGCTACAATGCTAATTCTACTCCCTGTGCAAAATTTCAACTAAATCGGAGCAAAAAATTGGCCCCTGTAGTCATTTGAGTGTAAATCGGGTGAAAGCTATATATGGGAGCTGAACCGACTTCCACCAAATTTGACACGCATAGCTATAATGCTAATTCTACTCCCTATGCAAAATTTCAACTAAATCGGAGCAAAAAATTGGCCTCTGTGGGCAAATAAGTGTAAATCGGGCGAATGCTATATATGGGAGCTATATCTAAATCTGAACCGATTTGGATGATATTTTGTAAGTTTTTTGAGACTCATAAAATATTCGGATGTATGGAATTTGGGGAAGATCGGTTGATATACACGCCAATTATGACCAGATCGGTGAAAAATATTTATGGCAGCTATATCTAAATCTGAACCGATTTTTTCCAAAATCAATAGGAATCGTCTTTGAGCCGAAACAGAACCCTATACCAAATTTTAGGACAATCGAACTAAAACTGCGAGCTGTACTTTGCATACAAAAATACATACACAGACAGACGGACAGACAGACAGACGGACATCGCTAAATCGACTCAGAATTTAATTCTAAGACGATCGGTATACTAAACGATACTAAACGGTATACAGACTCTTCCTTCTTGGCGTTACATACAAATGCACAAACTTATTATACCCTGTACCACAGTAGTGGTGAAGGGTATAAAAAAAACGAAAAAAAAGTATAAAAATCGACTTTTTTCTAATTTTGGAAAAGTCGAAAACTCAAAGAGAAATTCCTCAGAAATTTGGTTGAATTTTCTAGATTTAAAAAAATCGAAAAATCAACTTTCTGAATTTTTTAAAAATGTTTAAAAATCAACTTTTTCCTAATTTTGGAAAAGTCGAAAATTTTAATATTCGACTTTTCCAATTATTGAAAAATTTGAAAGATCTAAAAGTCAACTTTTTGAAGTTTGATTAAAATCCCAAGGCTTGTTAGTAGGCAGGGATTGCATTGAGAATCAAAAAATCGACTGTCAATTTTTCCAGAATTTTGCAAAGTTACGATTTTTTTGAAAATTACAAAAAGTAGTCTTTCGATTTTTTACGAGTGCAAAATCTCGAATTTTGTATACCAGCCTTAAAAAGGTACCTATAACGAATTTCGTGTATGGTGCTACACCAAGGAGGTCTTACATTTAAGAAGCAAATTTTAAATTAAATTTTTTTTCTAAATCTAAATTAAAAATTTTCTTCTGTCGTTTTTGCAATCTCTAATTTTTATCCTGTCTTTCTTAGCGCCATTCAGGTATCCTTCCCCCATCTCATCTATGCGATCATTTTACAACTAAGCATACCGGCACAAAATACCATCTAGAGCCCTATTAAAAGAAAGATCTCTGTGGAAAAAGGCGCTCTCGATATTGTTGAATGCTTTCCACCAATTTGAGGGCAGGCCAACTAACTGCCTGCTATTGTCTTCATTTTTCTTTTGCTTTGGAGCAACAAATAAATTCATGATCAAAGATTTTTAATGAGAATTAAAGGCACAATGCTGTCAAATGGCTAAGAGATGCAGATACAGCAGAAAGGCGAACTAACTACATTTTATGGAGAAAAATTGTGATTTTATTTTTCAATCTTTAATGTTCTGAAATGATCTATTTGGGGTAACATTAAAAGCACCCCAAAATGTATAAGAAGTAGTATCTTTTATTTCTAAAAATAAAAAACTAAGTCTCTACATGCAAAAAAACTTCCCACCCAAACGAAATTTTAGACCAACAAACATCGGTTAGAAATTTCTTTAAAAGTCTTTATTTTTGGGTTCAATCCCGGGATCCGGCAGAATACCAAACAAAAATTCCAATAACCTTGAAACTCTGGACGGCTATATCCAGGTAAAATATCTAACCCCGGTAATTAATATCACTTTTCAATCACCTATTTTAGACTCCATGAATTGGATAAATACCCAAAATCCGGCCGAAGTCCGTCCACTTATATCTCCTGGGGAAAGCGTTAGCTTACTTTGGACTCAGTCCATAGGTGACAGACATAAACTCCAGATATTTTGAAAGTTACACACAATTCCAAACAAGAAGTAGGGGTTCATTTTCACATGAAATATTGGGGTCTATTTTCGCTATTCACAAAAATATAATGAAGTTATTCTCAAAACAAGTATATACGGCCGTAAGTTCGGCCAGGCCGAATCTTATGTACCCTCCATCATGGATTGCGTAGAAACTTCTACGAAAGACTGTCACCCACAATCGAATTACTTGGGTTGTGGTATCTTAAAACTTCTTAACATCGTTTTCTAAATTGTGAGTTAGTCCATACGTGGTATATATTAGACAAAAAAAAGTTATGTATAGTTAAGTCTACAAATAATTACGAATCGATATGGACTTTTTGCACGGTACGTAGAGAGCCAGAATTAAAATATGGGGTCGCTTATATGGGGGCTATATACAATTATGAACTTGATATGGACCAATTTTTGTGTGATAGGAAATCGATTTATCTGAGGGATATATATAACTATAGACCGATATGGACCTAGTAACGCATGGTTGTTAACGACCATACACTAGCACAATGTACCAAATTTCAACTCACTCGGATGAAATGTGCTCCTCCAAGAGGCTCCATAACCAAATGTCGGAATCGGTTTATATGGGGCTATATGATTATGGGCTGATATGGACCACTTTTGGCATGGTTGTTCAATATCATATACGATCACCACGTACCAAATTTCAAGCAGATCGGATGAATTTTGCTTCTCAAAAAGGCACCGGAGGTCAAATCTGGGGATCGGTTTATATGTGAGCTATATATAATTATGGGCTGATAGGAACCAATTCCTGCATGGTTTTTGGATACCATATACTAACATCACGTACCAAATTTCAACCGAATGGAAAGAATTTTGCTCTTCCAAGGGGCTCTGGAGGTCAAATCTGGGGATCGGTTTATATGGGGCCTATATATAATTATGGACCGATACCGACCAATTTTTGCATGGGAGTTTAAGGCCATATACTAACATCACGTACCAAATTTCAAGCGAATCGGATAAATTTTGCTCTTCCAAGGGGCCCCGGAGGTCAAATCTGGGGATCGGTTTATATGGGGCCTATATATAATTATGGACCGATTTCGACCAATATTTGCATGGGTATTAGAGACCATTTACTTACACCATGTACCAAATTTGAACTGAATCAGATGAATTTTGGTCTTCCCAGAGACTCCGGAGGTCAAATCTGGTGATCGGTTTATATTGCGGCTATATATAATTATGGACCGATGTTGACCAATTTTTGCATGGTCATTAGAGACCATTTACTTTCACCATGTACCAAATTTCAGCCGGATCAGAAGAAATTTGCTTCTCTTAGAAGCTCCGCAACCCAAATCAGGGGATCGGTTTATATGGGGCCTATATATAATTATGGACCGATGTGGACCAATTTTTGCATGGTTGTTAGGGACCATATACTTACACCATGTACCAAATTTCAGCCCGTTTGGATGAAATTTGCTTCTCTTAGAAACTCCGCAAGCCAAATCTGGGGATCGGTTTATATGGGGCCTACACGGATGAAAAAGACTGTTTTTCATATGTTTGGCTATAAACATTATATGTTTGGAACACAAATTTTTAAACACAATGTTTTTGAGTGCAAGCATATAATGTTCATAAACTAGCATAAAATTTTATTTTTCCTTTGGCAATTGATCAGCTACTTCTTTGATCCTTACAAACTGTGTGGTCCGCTGTTCGAATCCCCGTCCGGCAAAAGGTAAAATTAAAATAAAAACAAGTATATACGGCCGTAAGTTCGGCCAGGCCGAATCTTATGTACCCTCCACCATGGATTGCGCAGAAACTTCTACGAAAGACTGTCATCCACAAATTTCAACTCACATGGTTGTTAAATATCATATGCTACCACCACGTACCAAATTTCAACCAGATCGGATGAATTTGCTTCTCTAAAAGGCACCGGAAGTCAAATCTGGGGATCGGTTTATATGGGAGCTATATATTATTATGGACTGATAGGAACCAATTCCTGCATGGTTGTTGGATACCCTATACTAACATCACGTACCAAATTTCAACCGAATGGGAAGCATTTTGCTCTTCCAAGGTGCTCCGGAGGTCAAATCTGGGGATCTGTTTATATGGGGCCTATATATAATTATGGACCGATATGGACCAATTTTTGCATGGGTGCTTGAGGCCATATATTAACATCACGTACCAAATTTCAACTGAATCAGATGAATTTTGGTCTTCTAAGAGGCTCCGGAGGTCAAATCTGGTGACCGGTTTATATGGGGGCTATATATAATTATGGACCGATATGGACCAATTTTTGCATGGCTGTCAGAGACCATATACTAACACCATGTACCAAATTTCAGCCGGATCGGATAAAAATTGTTTCTCTTAGAGGCTCTGCAAGCCAAATCGAGGGATCGGTTTATATGGGAGCTATATATAATTATGGACCGATATGGACCAATTTTTGCATGGTTGTTAGAGACCATTTGCTAACACCATGTACCAAATTTCAGCCGGATCGGATGAAATTTGCTTCTCTTAGAGGCCTCGCAAGCCAAATTTGGGGGTCCGTTTATATGGGGGCTATACGAAAAAGTGGACCGATATGGCCCATTTGCAATACCATCCGACCTACATCAATAACAACTACTTGTGCCAAGTTTCAAGTCGATAGCTTGTTTCGTTCGGAAGTTAGCGTGATTTCAACAGACGGACGGACGGACGGACGAACGGACGGACGGACATGCTCAGATCGACTCAGAATTTCACCACGACCCAGAATATATATACTTTATGGGGTCTTAGAGCAATATTTCGATGTGTTACAAACGGAATGACAAAGTTAATATACCCCCCATCCTATGGTGGAGGGTATAAAAATCATAAAATTGAATAATTTCTTCTACAATGTTTGTATTACAGAAAAAGGTGCTAAGAACTCAAAAATCTCGTGGAATTGAGAAAGATATGGGGGAATATACTATTAGGCAGAAACAAAATTTTGAGCATTCAGGTCGAAAACCTATGTTGTTAGCACCTATATTACCTGTGTATTTTCATAATTCATTATGATTGTAAATATATAAATAAATAAATAAAATTTTGAGCACAATATTGTTTGGGAGAATTTTTTTTTAAGCATACAATATTTTTGGGCGCAAAATGCTTCCAAACATATTATATGTTCACATAATAACATATTGTTTTTTGGAAGACAACATTATTGAATTTGGATGCAAAAATACAAAATGTTTGGAACTTAGACTACCCAAACATATATTTTTTAGACCAATATGCTTTCAAACATATTATATATTCGAAGAGATCAAACATATAAATGTTTGGGCAATACCCAAAAATGTATATGCTTGAAGCAAAATATGTTTGGGAGTATATGTTACAGAAGCGATTTTTTGTGAGGGTGTATATATAATTATGGACCGATGTGGACCAATTTGTGCATGGTTGTTAGGGACCATATACTAACACCAAATGTTCAAAATTTCAGCCGGATCGGACGAAATTTGCTTCTCTTACAGGATTCACAAGCCAAATTTGGGGGCCCGGTTATATGGGGGCTATACGTAAAAGTGGACCGATATGGGCCATTTGCAATACCATCCGACCTACATCAATAACTACTACTTGTGCCAAGTTTCAAGTCGATAACTTGTTCCGTTCGGAAGTTAGCGTGATTTCAACAGACGGACGGACGGACATGCACAGATCCACTCAGAATTTCTCCACGACCCAAAATATATATACTTTATGGGGTCTTAGAGCAATATGTCGATGTGTTACAAACGGAATGACAAAGTTAATATACCCCCATCCTATGGTGGAGGGTACACGCTCACAAAAAATCGCTTCTGTAACATATACTCCCAAACATATTTTGCTTCAAGCATATACATTTTTGGGTATTGCCCAAACATTTATATGTTTGATCTCTACCAATATGTAATATGTTTGAAAGCATATTGGTCTAAACAATATATGTTTGGGTAGTCTAAGTTCCAAACATTTTGTATTTTTGCATCCAAATTCAATAATGTTGTCTTCCAAAAAACAATATGTTATTATGTGACCACCGTGGTGCAATGGTTAGCATGCCCGCCTTGCATACACAAGGTCGTGGGTTCGATTCCTGCTACTACCGAACACCAAAAAGTTTTTCAGCTGTGGATTATCCCACCTCAGTAATGCTGGTGACATTTCTGAGGGTTTCAAAGCTTCTCTAAGTGGTTTCACTGGAATGTGGAACGCCGTTCGGACTCGGCTATAAAAAGGAGGTCCCTTGTCATTGAGCTTAACATGGAATCGGGCAGCACTCAGTGATAAGAGAGAAGTTCACCACTGTGGTATCACAATGGACTGAATAGTCTAAGTGAGCCTAATACATCGGGCTGCCACATAACCTAACCTAACCAATTATGTGACCATATAATATGTTTGGAAGCATTTTGCACCCAAAAATATTATATGCTTAAAAAAAATTCTCCCAAACAATATTGTGCTCAAAATTTTATTTATTATATATTTACAATCATAATGAATTATGAAAATAAACAGGTAATATAGGTGCTAACAATATAGGTTTTCGACCTGAATGCTCAAAATTCTGTTTCTGCCCAATTGTATATTCCCCGACATCTTTCTCACTTCCACGAGATTTTTTAGTTCTTAGCACCTTTTTCTGTAATACAAACATTGTAGAAGAAATTATTCAATTGTATGATTTTTTTATTTTAATTTTACCTTTTGCCGGACGGGGATTCGAACAGCGGACCACACAGTTTGTAAGGATCAAAGAAGTAGCTGATCAATTGCCCAAGGAAAAATAAAATGTTAATTTTGTAATAACAAGCAACAACCACCAACTTAATTCAATATCGCTCCCTGTTAAATAGCGCTCCAAACTACTAAACACATATATGTTTATAGGCTATTTCTAAATTAATATATGTTTGCATCCAAGCATATTATATTTGCAAACATTTTATGGCCCAAACATAATATGTTCTAACATATTAACATATATGTCCCAAACATGTTATGCTAGTTTATGAACATTATATGCTTGCACTCAAAAATATTGTGTTTAAAAATTTGTGTTCCAAACATATAGTGTTTATAGCCAAACATATGAAAAACAGTCTTTTTCATCCGTGTATAAACAAATTTCTATAAATTTCAAATCAACACAAAAAATTTTTATCAGAATAAATTCGAGTAATTCACTTAACGCAAAGTGAATTACCATTCAACCTCCCGAAAAAAGGTCTTTGACCGGTTTGACAAAATATTTATATAGAAATAAAATTTTGAGAAAATATGCGAAAGAAATACAATTTTGGGAAAATGTTCTACAGAAATAATAGGGAGCCACCGTGGTGCAATGGTTAGCATGCCCGCCTTGAATACACAAGGTCGTGGGTTCGATTCCTGCTTCGACCGAACACCAAAAAGTTTTTCAGCGGTGGATTATCCCACCTCAGTAATGCTGGTGACATTTCTGAGGGTTTCAAAGCTTCTCTAAGTGGACTCGGCTATAAAAAGGAGGTCCCTTGTCATTGAGCTTAACATGGAATCGGGCAGCACTCAGTGATAAGAGAGAGAAGTTCACCAATGTGGTATCACAATGGACTGAATAGTCTAAGTGAGCCTGATACATCGGGCTTGTCTACACAAATGAATTTTTTATCATGACCCTAAACGCAGTCTAGGTTCTCTTATATTTCTAAATTTTTACAAATTTAGATGTTTTGTTTTTGCTATTATGATGTCTTAAACCAACTCTCGTGTTGAATAAACAAACTCTGTTTTTTTTTTTGTTTGGAAATTTAAAAGAATCTCCTGGAGCCTACGGCTCATCTCATACAAATTTTATATGAAACGCCTCCCCCAATCATACAGACAAAACAACAAAAAAAAACAACAATGACAGTACCACTCAACATTGAGGGGAGAAATAAGAAAAAAGACTAGCCAGCCACAACAGCATCAAAAGCTACCCCAAACAAGGATAGTCACAACAAACAAATAACAGGATGTACAGGATGCGCCAGATAATAACAAAAGAAGAAGCTTTATACCCCCAAAATAAATAAAAAAAAAAAAACAAAAATAACACAAAGAACAAAACAGAATGAAATTCAAATTCAATTCAAAACAGGCCCCAGCCAAAAACACACAAGGCTCGCCTAAATGAAAAACAATGGGATTTTATGCAAATATAATTAAATGAGAAGACAAATACAAAAGATCCATCCAAAATGAACAACATTTATCCTTTGTATCCTGGCAACCAATGCGACCGACCTCAATCCTCTTTGGCCATCATTTTATGTGGGCGCAAAGGTTTGTGAAGATGGAGAAGGAGGATGTGAATAAAAGCCCTGGTAAAGATTAGCAATTACTTGCCAGCTACTATGATGCTAGCTGGTGCCAGGCACACAAGTGCACAAGGCTCTTTCACGAGAGTATGGGGGTGTGTGTGTGTGTGTAAATATGAGTGTTGGTGTCGGTGTTTAATTGTCCTTTTTATTATTGTGAAAAATTTGACAACTTGTTTGGATCCAATTTCCGAACATGTGTTAACTTTGACATGTGGTGAATAGCAGCTATTCGCTCTCGCTCTCTAGCTTTGCACTCAGATGTTTTATGGCATTTGAGAACATCATATTCAATCTACCATCCATCCATCATTCATGCATCCTAGAGTCAAGCATTTACCCATACTCCATTGGGAATCCTTGGGTATGGAATTACAGGTTACACACACACACATATATTGCTTATAATTATACAATTATAGCACATTTTAATATGATTTACTCTAAAACGGAAACGGAAATTCAATTTAAACAAAAATTCTAGGCCATTTAGCAAGAAAGCAGACAGCAAGGCATTTTGAAATATCCTCCTCCACCCTCTTATTTCTATAAAAGCACCATATTTAAGGACAGACATTTCCATGGAGCGTTTATAATTTTGCCTGGCTAAGTGTTTGGTAAACAGCCTTTATTTATTCTATTGCTGCTACTCACATCTCTGCCTCCCCCTCGTACAAAAGGAAGTGACAAAACTTTTATTAGCGTTTAAACGCCGGGACATTTCCATCATACTTCAGTTCCAAGCCAGCCAGTCAGCCACATTTGACAAAGTGATAATTGATAATTATAGGGAAGAACAACATCAAGATAAGCAAATGAAATTCTCTCATTCACTTACTTAGAGCCTTCTATAGCGACCAAGGAGAATGCTAATGGGGAAATACGGTAAGCTTACATAGCAAGCTGATGAAATGAAATGTTCATCAAAAGATGTTTCGATTAGATATGGCAAATGGAGGCTGTCTGGAATTGAAGTGTAAAATAAGAGTAACTTTCCAAAACATGTAAGACATTGGGAGCCACCATGGTTCAATAGCTAGCATGCCCGCCTTGCTTATAAAGGGTCATAGGATCACTCCCAGTTTCGCACACAACATTATAAAGTTTTTCAACATTGGATTATCCTACTATAAAAAGTAGGTCCTTTGCCATTGATCTAAACATAAAATCGGGCAGCACTCAATGATAAGAGAAAGCGAACTGATGGTATCACAATGGACTGATTTGGAGAAATTTTTATTAAAAAACCTACAAAACAAAAAAAAATGTTATAGAAAATATAGTCAACATTTTATTGCAATAGCAAATTTTGTCAAAATTTTAATTCTATCGCAAATTTTGTCAAAATTTTATTTCTCTCGAAAATTTTGTTAAAATTTTATTGCTAAAGAAAATTTTGTCAAAATTTAATTTTTATAAAAAATTGTGTTAAAAATTTATTTCTCTCGAAAATCATGTCAAATGTTTGTTTTATATAGAAAATTTTGTCAAAATTTTGTTCATATAGAAAATTTTGTCAATATTTTATTTATATAGAAATTTTTTTCAAAATTTAAAAAAAAAAATTAAAGAACATTTTGTTAACATTTTTATTTCTATCGAAAAGTTTGTCAAAACTTTATTTCTAAAGAAAATTTTGTCAAATTTTATTTCTATAGAAAATTTTATTTCCAAAGATAAATTGGCAAAATTTTATTTCTATGGAAATTTTGTCAAAATTTTACTGCTAAAACAAATTTTGTCAAAATTTTATTTCTATAGAAATTTTGTCAATATTTTATTTCTATAGAAATTTTGTCAAAATTTTGTTTTTATAGAAAATCAACATTTTATTTCTATACAAAATGTTGTCAACAATTTATTCTATAGAAAATGTTGTTAACATTTGATTTCTATCGAAATTTTGTCACAATTTTATTTCTCTCGAAAATTTTGTTAAAACTTTATTTTTATAGAAAATTTTATCAAAATGTTAATTCTAAAGAAAATTTTATTTCCAAAGAAAATTTTGTAAAAATTTGATTTTTATAGAAAATTTTTTTAAAATTGTATGTCTATCGAAAATCTTGTCAATTTTTTGTTTTATATAGAAAAGTTCCTACAAAAAGTGTTGTCAAAATTTTATTTCTATAGAAAATGTTGTTAAAATTTTATTTCTATAGAAAATGTTGTCAAAATTTTATTGCTATAGCAAATTTTGTCAAAATTTTATTTCTATAGAAAATTTTGTCAAAATTTTATTTCTATAGAAAATTTTGTCAAAATTTTATTTTGTATAGAAAATTTTGTAAAAATTTTATTTCTATAGAAAATTTTGTCAAAAGTTTATTTCTATAGAAAATTTTGTCAAAATTTTATTTCTATAGAAAATTTTGTCAAAATTTTATTTCTATAGAAATTTTGTCACAATTTTACTGCTATAGCACATTTTGTCAAAATTTTATTTCTATAGAAAATTTTGTCAAAATTTTATTTCATAGAAAATTTTGACAAAATTTTATTTCTAAAGAAAACTTTATCAAAATCTTATTTATAAAGACAATTTTATTAAAATTTATTTCTATCGAGAATCTTGTCAAATTTTTGTTTTATATAGAAAATTTTTCCAACATTTTATTTATGTAGAAAATGTTTTCAAAATTAAAAAAAAAAATCCAAAGAAAATCTTGTCAACATTTTTTTTTTGTCTATAGAAAATTTTGTCACCATTTTTATACCCTGCGCCACACTGTGGAACAGGGTATTATAAGTTAATGCATATGTTTGTAACACCCAGAAGGAGACGAGATAGACACATGGTGTCTTTGGCAATAATGCCCTGAGTCGATATAACCATGTCCGTCTGTCCGTCCGTCCGTCCGTCTGTCTGTGAACACATTTTTGTGATCAAAGTCTAGATCGCAATTTAAGTCCAATCGCCTTCAAATTTTGCACATGTTCCTAATTTGGGTCAGAATAGAACCCTATTGATTTTGGAAGAAATTGGTTCAGATTTAGATATAGCTCCCATATATATCTTTCACCCGATATGCACTAATATGTACCCAGCAGCCAGAGTTTTATACCGATTTGCTTGAAATTTTGTACAAACTTAACACTTAGTCGTATAGTTAAGTGTGCAAAATTTGATTGAAATCGGTTCAGATTTAGATATAGCTCCCATATATATCTTTCGCCCGATATGGACTTATATGGCCCCAGAAGCCAGATTTTTGGCCGAATTTGGTTGAAATTGTGCACTAGGAGTACAATTAGTAGTGTAGTCAAGTGTGCAAAATTTGATTGAAATCGGTTCAGATTTAGATATAGCGCCCATATATATCTTTCGCCCGATATGGACTAATATGGTCCTAAAAGCCAGAGTTTTGGCCCAATTTGGTTGAAATTTTGCACTGGGAGTAGATTTAGCATTGTAGCTATGCGCGCCTAATTTGGTTGAAATCGATTCAGATTTAGATATAGCTCCCATATATATCTTTCGCCCGATTTCCACTTATATGGACCCAGAAGCCAGAGTTTTATCCCGATTCGCTTGAAATATTGCACAAGGAGTACAATTGGTAGTATAGTCATGTGTGCCAAATTTGATTGAAATCGGTTCAGATTTAGATATAGCTTCCATATACATTTTTCGCCCGATATGGACTTATATGGCCCCAGAAGCCAGAGTTTTGGCCCAATTTGGTTGAAATATTGCACTAGGAGTACAATTAGTAACATAGTCATGTGTGCCAAATTTGATTGAAATCGGTTCAGATTTAGATATAGCTCCCATATATATGTTTTTCTGATTTCGACAAAAATGGTCAAAATACCAACATTTTCATTATTAAATCGCCACTGCTTAATCGAAAAGTTGTAAAAATGACTCTAATTTTCCTAAACTTCTAATACATATATATCGAGCGATAAATCATAAATAAACTTTTGAGAAGTTTCCTTAAAATTGCTTCAGATTTAAATGTTTCCCATATTTTTTTTACTAACATTGTGTTCCACCCTAGTGCATTAGCCATCTTAAATTTTGAGTCTATAGATTTTGTAAAAGTCTATCAAATTCTGTCCAAATCGAGTGTTATTTAAATGTATGTATTTGGGACAAACCTTTATATATAGCACCCAACACATTTGACGGATGTGATATGGTATCGAAAATTTAGATCTACAAAGTGGTGCAGGGTATAATATAGTCGGCCCCGCCCGACTTTAGACTTTCCTTACTTGTTTTTTCTATAGAAAATTTTCTCAAAATATTATTTCTATCGAAATTTTGTCAAAATTTCATTTCTAAAGAAAATTTGTAAAACTTTATTTCTATAGAAATTTTGTCAAAATTGTATTTCTACAGATAAATTGGCAAAATTTTATTTCTATAGACATTTTGTCACAATGTTATTGCTATACCAAATTTTGTAAATTTTTATCGAAAATTTTTGTCATTTGTCAAAATGTTATTTCTATCGCAAATTTTGCCAAAATCTTATTACTAAAGAAAATTTTGTCAAAACTTAGTTTCTATAGAAAATTTTGTTAACATTTTTTTCTATCGAACATTTTGCAAAATTTTTTATATCGAAAATTTTTGTCACAATTTTATTTCTATAGAAAATTTTGTCAAAATTTTATTTCTATATAAATTTTGTCAAAATTGTATTTCTAAAGAAAAATTTGTCAAAACTTAATTTCTATAGAAAATTTTGTTACTATTTTATTTCTGTCGAAAATTTTGTCAAAAATTTTTATGTCGAAAATTTTGTCAAAATTTTATTTCCATCGAAAATTTTGTCAAAATTTTATTTCTAAAGAAAATTTTGTCAAAATTTTATTTCTAAAGAAAATGTTGTAAAAATTTTATTTCTATAGAAAATGTTGTCAAAATTTTATATCTATCGAAATGTTGTCAACATTTTATTTCTATCGAAATTTTTGTCAACATTTTATTTCCAAAGAAAATTTTGTCAAAATTTGATTTCTGTAGAAAATTTTGTCAAAATTTTATTTCTATAGAACATTTTGTCAAAATTTTATTTCTATAGGACATTTTGTCAAATTTTTATTTCTGTAGAAAATTTTGTCAAAATTTTATTTCTAAAGAAAACTTTATCAAAATCTTATTTCTAAAGAAAATTTTGTTAAAATTTATTTCTATCGAAAATCTTGTCAAATTTTTGTTTTATATAGAACATTTTGTCAACATTTTTTTATATAGAAAATGTTTTCAAAATTAAAAAAAAAAAAATGTAAAGAAAATCTTGTCAACATTTTTTTTTTTCTACAGAAAAATTGGTCAACATTTTTGTTCTATAGAAAATTTTCTCAAAATATTATTTCTATTGAAATTTTGTCACAATTTGATTTCTAAAGAAAATTTGTAAAACTTTATTTCTATAGAAATTTTGTCAAAATTGTATTTCTACAGATAAATTGGCAAAATTTTATTTCTGTAGACATTTTGTCACAATGTTATAGCTATGCCAAATTTTGTAAATTTTTATCGAAAATTTTTGTCATTTGTCAAAATGTTATGTCTATCGCAAATTTTGTCAACATTTTATTTCTAAAGAAAATTTTGTCAAAATCTTATTTCTAAAGAAAATTTTGTCAAAAGTTAATTTCTATAGAAAATTTTGTTAACATTTTATTTCTATCGAACATTTTGCAAAATTTTTTATATCGAAAATTTTTGTCACTATTTTATTTCTATAGAAAATGTTGTCAAAATTTTAGTTCTATATAAATTTTGTCAAAATTTTATTTCTAAAGAAAAATTTGTCAAAACTATAGAATTTTTTTTTACTATTTTATTTCTATCGCAAATTTTGTCAAAATTTTTTATATCGAAAATTTTGTCAAAATTTTATTTCTAAAAAAAAAAATTCTATAGGAAATGTTGTCTAAATTTTATATCTATCGAAATGTTGTCAACATTTTATTTCTATCGAAATTTTTGTCAACATTTTATTTCCAAAGAAAATTTTGTCAAAATTTTATCAAAACAACAACAACAATGAAAATTTTGTCAAAATTTTATTTCTATAGAAAATTTTGTTAAAATGTCGTTTCAATAGAAAATGTTGTCAACATTTTATTTCTATAGAACATTTTGTCAAAATTTTATTTCTATATAAAGTTTTGTCAATTTTTTCTTCCTTAGAAAATTTTGTCAAAATTTTATTTCCATTCGTTTTGTTTTGTTATTGTTGGTTTTGTTCTTTAAGCATTGTTGTTGTCTTTTATTGCAGTTTAAAACCATACATTGACTAAACTACAAGTGTAGCTTAACCAACAGAGGAAAAGAATGTTTGACAAATTTATTTGGGCAAAGCCCTATAGACTGCAAGATGGTTGGATGGACGCACGTTTCGGAATTACCATCATCAGCATCCTCTACTTGCAGGGTTTTGTGTTCTTGCTTCAAGGAAGCAAATTTTAATTTTTCGTTTTTCAGCTTTTTTCATCATATACTATCAAAGTCCTTTAAAAACGAGTTAACGACAACTTTATTTTTCCAATTCAGAATCGACTTCCAGTAGAACTTATTCTACATTTCAAGTAAAAAAGTCCTTAAAATAAAGTGTTGAAAAACATGTCCTATTTTTGAACGATTTTTTGCTTTGTTGCCAAGATGCAAAAAGACAGCAAATTTAAAGACAATAACATTAATTTTAAAGAATTTTTCTGAATTATTAAAGTCAAGTTGACCTTACCCCAAACATTTTTTTTTCATGTTATGATACCCATTTTTAAGTCAAATCACTTAATTATAATGACAATACGACTTCATTGAAAAGTTTATCGCATTTTGAACAAGGAAAAAAACTTTATAATGCGTCTTCTATGCTAAGCAAAATTTGCATTCGTATTTTAAGGACGTGAAATCTTGGGCCTCACGACAATAGTTTTTTCAGTGAAGGAGGCTTAGTTTCTACGTGTGAATTGAGTCTGCAAAAAAGCGAGCTGCCACTATACCTAACCTAACGTAAACTTCGACCATTACGTCGGCCCACACCATTGCCAGCCAAGGCCAATAGAAAGTGTAAGTTTTCAGCTGACTTTGTGGTCACTTGTTTTTTTATTTTGTTTTGGTCAGAAACTGCTTCCTTTGAAATGACCTCTCATAGGAGATAAACAAATTCGGTAACTGATTCAATTTCGCTTGGCTCTTGCTAGTCTAACTTTTTTTGTGTATCGGTGAACTTGGAACTGTAATGACTTTTGAACAAGGTTATTTTTCAATATGCGTTCAGTTCAGTTCATGAGCAAATTGTCTAATACTGCGGCGTGGATTTCGATCAAATCTGGTATACACTTGGATCATTTCTGCTGTTGTAGCCGGTTTTTTCGTCCATTTTTTGGAAGCTATCAAACACTACCAATATCACGTTAACGAGCAATGGTAATAAAGAGGAATAAAGATTTATACACATTTAACTTCTGGAGGTGGTTATAGCCCGCTTGCGGGACTCCAGCCAAATCCCAGCAAAGAGCAAAGCGTCGACAAATTATGAAAATGATCTTTTGGATCCGGAATTGGAGCAGAAGCTATGAATTTAACATGGGCTTGCCATAGGACGAATGTCCACCATTTCAACAGTCGTTGCACTGAATTTGCATCACTTTTTAAGTTGTGATCCGTATTCAGTGTTTTGGATGTGAATTAAAAAATTTTGCGATATTTTGCCTAATAAATAATTTTTATAATTTTTTATGATTTTTAATTCACTATAACGTTTGCGTGAAACGTTTGACCTCAAATATTTTCAAAAATTCGCGACGCTTTGTTTGCTTGGTAGGCATATTAAGGTTAATTTAAGGAAAGGATATAATTCCCAGGGATTAATAACCCATTCTATATCACTCCTTAGACCTATAATCTATATCGATTTCATATTCACACAAACAAAAATGATAACGGCATAACATTTGAAAACTATGCCCTTATGCTATTCAAATTCCTAAAAAGGGGAAACTATCATAATTGTGACACATAGCATAAATGTCATTAGCAGTAATCAATTGAATGAAATGTGTAAGGGAAAGTGGCTACTTTTGTTGGTTTCAGGAGATTAAAAGTTTTAGTACTTCTGTGTGTCATGTTTATATTACGACCAAATTTAATGAACCATGAGCCACAATACCCGAAGGAACATAAGACAAGTTCAAGTGTCATTACATTACCCATATTTACACCACACACACACACACAAACACATCTCATTTTGGGATAAATATGAAACACTGACACTCGGAAGCAATATCATTAAATTCCAAGAAACTCAATTCTAGAACAACTCTCCAAGTCAACAACTGGGTAAGAACTTGAGACTATGATACTTAAGGGTCTCCACAATGACATGGACTATAAGGAAAGACATTCGCAGTTTGTTACATGACTTCTCCGTTTGGTAAGAGGAGCCCAGTGTATTACCAAGCGAATAACACCGTGTGTGCCAGGGACCATATGCATGCCGAAATGGGACTCTTTAAGTCAAATTGAGTGTCAACTAACAATCAATTGAAGGAGCTGTAAGGAAACCAAACCACCAGATGGATAGAGGAGGTCGAGGATGGAATAGAAAAGAGGCCAGATCACATACCATTCTATAACAACCGATTAACCGGTCGACCGACCATTCAACTTATTGTTGTTAACTACGTTAACAAATATCTCTTCAATATTCGTCTAAACTGGGTGATCGTTAGGGATGCCATTTTGGGTTATGGGAAAACGGGGGGAAATGAATTTTGATAAGGGAAATTTTAGTAACAGGATTTCACCAAGAAATTTGGAATTAAACTAAATTTATAATTTAATTTAAATTAGAAATTAAAATTATAATTAAAACTTTAATTAAATGTGAAATTTAAATTAAAATAAAAATTAAAATAAAAACTAAAACTAAAACTAAAACTAAAACTAAAACTAAAACTAAAACTAAAACTAAAACTAAAACTAAAACTAAAACTAAAACTAAAACTAAAACTAAAACTAAAACTAAAACTAAAACTAAAACTAAAACTAAAACTAAAACTAAAACTAAAACTAAAACTAAAACTAAAACTAAAACTAAAACTAAAACTAAAACTAAAACTAAAACTAAAACTAAAACTAAAACTAAAACTAAAACTAAAACTAAAACTAAAACTAAAACTAAAACTAAAACTAAAACTAAAACTAAAACTAAAACTAAAACTAAAACTAAAACTAAAACTAAAACTAAAACTAAAACTAAAACTAAAACTAAAACTAAAACTAAAACTAAAACTAAAACTAAAACTAAAACTAAAACTAAAACTAAAACTAAAACTAAAACTAAAACTAAAACTAAAACTAAAACTAAAACTAAAACTAAAACTAAAACTAAAACTAAAACTAAAACTAAAACTAAAACTAAAACTAAAACTAAAACTAAAACTAAAACTAAAACTAAAACTAAAACTAAAACTAAAACTAAAACTAAAACTAAAACTAAAACTAAAACTAAAACTAAAACTAAAACTAAAACTAAAACTAAAACTAAAACTAAAACTAAAACTAAAACTAAAACTAAAACTAAAACTAAAACTAAAACTAAAACTAAAACTAAAACTAAAACTAAAACTAAAACTAAAACTAAAACTAAAACTAAAACTAAAACTAAAACTAAAACTAAAACTAAAACTAAAACTAAAACTAAAACTAAAACTAAAACTAAAACTAAAACTAAAACTAAAACTAAAACTAAAACTAAAACTAAAACTAAAACTAAAACTAAAACTAAAACTAAAACTAAAACTAAAACTAAAACTAAAACTAAAACTAAAACTAAAACTAAAACTAAAACTAAAACTAAAACTAAAACTAAAACTAAAACTAAAACTAAAACTAAAACTAAAACTAAAACTAAAACTAAAACTAAAACTAAAACTAAAACTAAAACTAAAACTAAAACTAAAACTAAAACTAAAACTAAAACTAAAACTAAAACTAAAACTAAAACTAAAACTAAAACTAAAACTAAAACTAAAACTAAAACTAAAACTAAAACTAAAACTAAAACTAAAACTAAAACTAAAACTAAAACTAAAACTAAAACTAAAACTAAAACTAAAACTAAAACTAAAACTAAAACTAAAACTAAAACTAAAACTAAAACTAAAACTAAAACTAAAACTAAAACTAAAACTAAAACTAAAACTAAAACTAAAACTAAAACTAAAACTAAAACTAAAACTAAAACTAAAACTAAAACTAAAACTAAAACTAAAACTAAAACTAAAACTAAAACTAAAACTAAAACTAAAACTAAAACTAAAACTAAAACTAAAACTAAAACTAAAACTAAAACTAAAACTAAAACTAAAACTAAAACTAAAACTAAAACTAAAACTAAAACTAAAACTAAAACTAAAACTAAAACTAAAACTAAAACTAAAACTAAAACTAAAACTAAAACTAAAACTAAAACTAAAACTAAAACTAAAACTAAAACTAAAACTAAAACTAAAACTAAAACTAAAACTAAAACTAAAACTAAAACTAAAACTAAAACTAAAACTAAAACTAAAACTAAAACTAAAACTAAAACTAAAACTAAAACTAAAACTAAAACTAAAACTAAAACTAAAACTAAAACTAAAACTAAAACTAAAACTAAAACTAAAACTAAAACTAAAACTAAAACTAAAACTAAAACTAAAACTAAAACTAAAACTAAAACTAAAACTAAAACTAAAACTAAAACTAAAACTAAAACTAAAACTAAAACTAAAACTAAAACTAAAACTAAAACTAAAACTAAAACTAAAACTAAAACTAAAACTAAAACTAAAACTAAAACTAAAACTAAAACTAAAACTAAAACTAAAACTAAAACTAAAACTAAAACTAAAACTAAAACTAAAACTAAAACTAAAACTAAAACTAAAACTAAAACTAAAACTAAAACTAAAACTAAAACTAAAACTAAAACTAAAACTAAAACTAAAACTAAAACTAAAACTAAAACTAAAACTAAAACTAAAACTAAAACTAAAACTAAAACTAAAACTAAAACTAAAACTAAAACTAAAACTAAAACTAAAACTAAAACTAAAACTAAAACTAAAACTAAAACTAAAACTAAAACTAAAACTAAAACTAAAACTAAAACTAAAACTAAAACTAAAACTAAAACTAAAACTAAAACTAAAACTAAAACTAAAACTAAAACTAAAAC
Source organism: Haematobia irritans (assembly GCF_050003625.1). Lineage (NCBI taxonomy): Eukaryota > Metazoa > Arthropoda > Insecta > Diptera > Muscidae > Haematobia > Haematobia irritans. Next base: position 217,757,465 of record NC_134398.1, on the reverse strand, counting down.
TAAAACTAAAACTAAAACTAAAACTAAAACTAAAACTAAAACTAAAACTAAAACTAAAACTAAAACTAAAACTAAAACTAAAACTAAAACTAAAACTAAAACTAAAACTAAAACTAAAACTAAAACTAAAACTAAAACTAAAACTAAAACTAAAACTAAAACTAAAACTAAAACTAATATAAAACTAATAAAACTAAAATTTAAATTTAAAATAAAATTATTTTAAATTATTTTTTTTAAATTATAAAATTATTAAAATTAAAAATAAAAATAAACAAATAAAATAAAATAAAAAAACAAAATTAAAATTAAAATTAAAAAATAAAATTAAAATTAACATTGAAAAATAAAATCAAAAAATAAAATTATTGTTATTTTTATTTCACTCGATTAAAATACTCTTCCCCAAATTTCGAAAATCCCTATTTCCTTTCACGACATCCCTAATCAATTGACTACAAATTTTTGTAACATCAAACTTTGACACACGAGTAGAATGCAGCAGTGTCATATTTAGTTAGGAATAAATGAATGATGGACTGACTGAATGTGACTTCCACTGAATACTTGGATGACTCGCTAGTTGACTGAATGAATCAATGGGATGAATATAAGCCTATTAAAGATTCTGCCCAAAAAGGAAATGGCCAAACAGGGAAAATTATATTGTCATAGCCACCAGAAGCCACCACTACACCAGAAACCACCAACAAAAACTGTAAAGGACAGCAACCGGTCGTTGCCACCGCCAATATTGGTTTGACTTTTTGTGGGTGAAATACGAACGATGCCATCAAGGATAGATGGCTGAATGTTTCAATTCAAAAAATCGGTAAGAGGAAACCTTTTTGAAGTTTATCCTTTTTGTGTGTGTGTGTCTATCGGACGGCTGGCATGCCTGCTATACACTGGTTACTTATTTGGTGTTAATTTTATGCAAAATTGTTCAATTTTATGTCCAATCGACCATCAAACATCTGCATTTGTTTCCCTTTAAAAATGACAAAGACAAAGGCTAATGTTTCCCTTTAAGAATTGGAGATTAGACGAGAGAGAGAGATGAGACGTAGGCAAAAAAGGACGCATTAGTAATGTTTCCAAATTGTCTGCAAAATATGGATGGAAAGATAATTGACTAATTTGGGGAGTTAAGCTCTACACTCAGAAAAATATGATGGTTAGTGTGACCAAAAATTTAATAGAGATCCAAAAGAGAAGATAGAAAAATTTTTGAGACAATGTCAAGTATGGGAAGTGTAACCGGAGACAGATAACAATTTGGTCAATACATCAAATGTTTTATGTTTGTATTAAATTTATATTCAAATGCATTTTTAATACCTAACAATATTTTTATTTTTTTTTCTACCTATCAATCGCATTTCAATAAAAATTTAAGAACGAACAGTGTACTTCGTATATAGGTTAGGTAGATTAGGTTATGCTACAATTGGCATTAACTACTTTGTTGCTGCTATTGTTGTTGTTGGTGTGGTGATTTATTCCAACATTTTATGGAAAACAAGAGGTAAGCGCATCACTCACTATGCGGCATACACAAACACACACACACACAGAACAGTAGCATTTCATTTGCCCGTCGATTGTGGTTGGGCGTATCACATTTCAAAGCCTTCTAATTTAACAATATTCTCATTATGCCATGATATTACGACGCATTGTTTTCGAAAATTGTTGTTGGCAATCCAGGCATCGTTATAAGCAGTTCAATTCTGTACATGTACGCAAATACAAACGTTGCAAAAATAAAAAGTTTTCCCATTTCTTTGTTATGCACAGTGGGCTAAAAAGTGATTTAGTGGAAAATTGGCAAAAGAACATTTAATACAATTAAAGCTAAACTAAGAATTTGACAAAAATGTTTCTCTAGATAAATAGGGTTCAAATAAAAAATAAATTATAAAAAATTGAAACAAAATAAATTTCATTTGATTAAAATTAAAAAAAAAAATAATATAAAAATTAAAAAAAAAACAAGTAAGGAAAGTCTAAAGTCGGGCGGGACCGACTATATTATACCCTGCACCACTTTGTAGATCTAAATTTTCGATACCATATCACATCCGTCAAATGTGTTGAGTGCTATAAAAAGGTTCGCCCCAAATACATACATTTAAATATCACTTGATTTGAACAGAATTTGATAGACTTTTACAAAATCTATAGACTCAAAATTTAAGATGGCTAATGCACTAGGGTGGAACACAATTTTAGTAAAAAAAATATGGGAAATATTTAAATCTGAAGCAATTTTAAGGAAACTTCGCAAAAGTTTATTTATGATTTATAGCTCGATATAAATGTATTAGAAGTTTAGGAAAATTAGAGTAATTTTTACAACTTTTCGACTAAGCAGTGGCGATTTTACAAGGAAAATTTTGGTATTTTGACCATTTTTGTCGAAATCAGAAAAACAATAATATGGGAGCTATATCTAAATCTGAACCGATTTCAATCAAATTTGGCACACATGACTATATTACTAATTGTACTCCTAGTGCAAAATTTCAACCAAATTCGGCCAAGAATCTGGCTTCTGGGGCCATATAAGTCCATATCGGGCGAAAGATATATATGCGAGCTATATCTAAATATGAACCGATTTCAATCAAATTTTGCACACTTGGCTATACAACTAAGTGTTACGTTTGTACAAAATTTCAAGCAAATCGGTATAAAACTCTGGCTGCTTGATCCATATTAGTGCATATCGGGCGAAAGATATATATGGGAGCTATATCTAAATCTGAACCGATTTCTTCCAAAATCAATAGGGTTCTATTCTGACCCAAATTAGAAACATGTGCCAAATTTGAAGGCGATTGGAATTATATTGCGACCTAGACTTTGATCAAAAGATGTGTTCACAGACAGACGGACGGACGGACGGACAGACGGACATGGTTATATCGACTCAGGGACCCACCCTGAGCATTATTGCCAAAGACACCGTGTCTATCTCGTCTCCTTCTGGGTGTTACAAACATATGCACTAACTTATAATACCCTGTTCCACAGTGTGGCGCAGGGTATAAAAATTTTGTATAGTAATAAAATTTTGACAAAATTTTCTATAGAAATAAAATTTTGGTAGATTATTTTTGGGGATCGGCTATATATAACTATACACCGATATGGACCAATTTTGGCATGGTTGTTAGCGGCCATATACTAGCGCAATGTACCAAATTTCAACCAGGTCGGATGAATTTTGCTCCTCCAATAGCTCCGGAGGTCAAATCTGGGGATCGGTTTAAATGGGGGTTATACATATATAATTAAGACCGGTATGGACCAATTTTTGCATTGTTGTTAGAGACCATATACGAATACCACGTACCAAATTTCAACCGGATCGGGTGAATTTTGCTCTTCCAAGGGGCTCCGGAGGTCAAATCGGTTTATATGGGAGCTATATATAATTATAGACCGATGTGAACCAAAGTTTCCATGGCTGTTAGAGACCATATACTAACACCATATACCAAATTTCAGCTGGATCGGATGAAATTTACTTCTCTCAAAGGCTCCGCAAGCCAAATCGGGGGATCGGTTTATATGGGGGCTATATATAATTATGGACCGATGTTGACCAAGTTTTGCATGGTTGTTAGAGATCATATGCTGACACCATGTACCAAATTTCAGCCGGATCGGATGAAATTTGCTTCTCTTAGAGACCCCGCAAGCCAAATTTGGAGGTTCGTTTATATGGGGGCTATACGTAAAAGTGGACTGTTATGGTCCATTTGCAATACAATCCGACCAACATCAATAACAACTACTTGTGCCAAGTTTCAAGTCGATAGCTTGTTTTGTTCGGATGTTAGCGTGATTTCAACAGACGGACGGACGGACATGCTCAGATCGACTCAGAATTTCACAACGACCCAGAATATATATACTTTATGGGGTCTTAGAGCAATATTTCGATGTGTTACAAACGGAATGACAAAGTTAATATACCCCCATCCTATGGTGGAGGGTATAAAAATATGTAATTAAACATTTAATTGATTGAACAAATTTTTATACTCTGCGCCACACTGTGGAACAGGGTATTATAAGTCAGTGCATATGTTTGTAATACCCAGAAGGAGACGAGATAGACACGGTGTCTTTGGCAATAATGCTCAGGGTGGGTCCCTGAGTCGATATAACGATGTCCGTCTGTCCGTCCGTCCGTCTGTCTGTGAACACATTTTTGTGATCAAAGTCTAGGTCGCAATATAATTCCAATCGCCTTCAAATTTGGCACATGTTCCTAATTTGGGTCAAAATAGAACCCTATTGATTTTGGAAGAAATCCGTTCAGATTTAGATATAGCTCCCATATATATCTTTCGCCCGATATGCACTAATATGGACCAAGCAGCCAGAGTTTTATACCGATTTGCTTGAAATTTTGTACAAACATAACACTTAGTTGTATAGCCAAGTGTGCAAAATTTGATTGAAATCGGTTCATATTTAGATATAGCTCCCATATATATCTTTCGCCCGATATGGACTTATATGGCCCCAGAAGCCAGATTCTTGGCCGAATTTGGTTGAAATTTTGCACTAGGAGTACAATTAGTAGTATAATCAAGTGTGCAAAATTTGATTGAAATCGGTTCAGATTCAGATATAGCTCCCGTATATATCTTTCGCTCGATATGGACTAATATGGTCCTAAAAGCCAGAGTTTTGGCCCAATTTGGTTGAAATTTTGCACAGGGAGTAGATTTAGCATTATAGCTATTCATGTCAAATTTAGTTGAAATCGATTTAGATTTAGATATAGCTCCCATATATATCTTTCGCCCGATATGCACTTATATGGACCCAGAAGCCAGAGTTTTATTCCGATTAGCTTGAAATTTTGCACAAGGAGTACAATTGGTAGTATAGTCATGTGTGCCAAATTTGATTGAAATCGTTTCAGATTTAGATATAGCTTCCATATATATTTTTCGCCCGATATGGACTTATATGGCCCCAGAAGCCAGAGTTTTGGCCCAATTTGGTTGAAATTTTGGACTAGGAGTACAATTATTAATATAGTCATGTGTGGCAAATTTGATTGAAATCGGTTCTAGCACCCAACAAATTTGACAGATGTGATATGGTATCGAAAATTTAGATCTACAAAGTGGTGCAGGGTATAATATAGTCGGCCCCGCCCGACTTTAGACTTTCCTTACTTGTTTTTATTGAAATAATCAATCATAAAAATTGGTTGTATCAATTAATTACAAGCTTTTCGACATAAAATCTTCCCCAAATATAAGAAGCAAATTAAATGCTACACACAAAAAATATATTTTTTTTCTGTTTTCAATCACGAAATTATCAATTAATTTTTTAATTGGATAAATAATTTTTTAATTGACTTTGATAATTGATACTATAATATCTACGATTGAAGACATTTCAATTAAAAAATTATTTGGATCAATTAATTTCGTGATTGAAGACAATAAATATTTTTTGTATTTGGGATTTAACGACGAAATTAATTGATCCAATTGATTTTTTAATTGAAATATCTTCAATCACGGAAATGATGCATCACTAAAAAAATTTATTTAAAATTAATTGATACTATTAATTTTTGTGATTGATTTTGGTTTCAATTAAAAAATTTGTTGAATCGATTAAACTTTTAATTTAGTATTTTTATACACATCACCATAGAATGGTAATGAAGGTATAATAAGTTTGTCAATCCGTTTGTAACACATCGAAATATGGATTTCCGAGTATATAATGTATATATATTCTTGATCAGGGAGAAATTGTAAGACGATATAAGCATGTCAGTCTGGCCGTCTGTCTGTCTGTTGTAACCAAGCTACAGTTTTCAAGAAAGGAGCTATCGTCCTGAAATTGGGCACAAAATCATCTTTTATCTGCACGCAGGCCAAGTTCAAACATGGGATATATCGGTCCAGGTTTTGATATAGGTTAGGTTAGGTTAGATGGCAGCCCGATGTATCAGGCTCACTTAGACTATTTAGTCCATTGTGATACCACAGTGGTGAACTTCTCTCTTATCACTGAGTGCTGCCCGATTCCATGTTAAGCTCAATGACAAGGGACCTCCTTTTTATACCCGAGTTCGAACGGCGTTCCTCATTGCAGTGAAACCACTTAAAGAAGCTTTGAAACACTCAGAAATGTCACCAGCATTACTGAGGTGGAATAATCCACCGCTGAAAAATTGTATGGTATTCAGTCGAAGCAGGAATCGAACCCGCGACTTTGTGTATGCAAGGCGGGCATGCTAACCGTTGCTCCCGTGGTGATCCACTAAGATTTATAAAAATAAATAAAGTCAATAAAAATAAAATAATTCAATAAATTAAAATTTATAGAAATTCAATGAAATACAAAAAATAAAAAAATAATTTAATAATATCATACATATGCATTTAAAATAAAAAATATCCCCAACTTGAAGCACTAAAATTTTAACAAAACAGTTTATCTATAAAAATAGGCAATAAAACGAAATAAATTTAATTTGAGTAAAACTAAATAAGACGAAAATTAAAAAAAAAATCCTGAATTTGTATGTGATTCACTAAGATTTATGGAAAATTCAACAAATAAATAAATTATATTAAAATAATTTCAATAAATTAGTTTATTTTATTTAAAAAAAAAATTGACAACACAATTCTTTAAAATAAATAGGTTGAAATAGGCAAAACATTTAAAAATTCAAAATAAATTTAATTTGATTACAATATAAATAATATAAAAATTAAAAAATGGCCCGAATTTGTATATGATCCACAAAGATAAATAAATAGCAAATAATTCAATAACATAATAAATATTCATTTAAAATAAGAAAAGGCAAAAAAATAACCTGAATATGAACCACACAGATTAATGCATAATTCCATAAAACTTTTAACTAAAATATTCTCTTAAAAACAATAATAATATTAACTCAAAAATACATGCAATAAATAGGTCCAATTCACTGTCCCATTTCATGTCAAAGCTTACATACACACCCATACCACCAAGCCTGTTAAACATTATCATCCTTAAATGGCAAATCCCAAAAATAAAACAAGGCAAATCCTTGTTTTACATCTCTGTTATATAAATCGGCCGATGTTGTTGTTACTGTTGCCCAAAGATACCAATCAATGTTTTCCGATTGAATGAAATGAAAAAAAAAAACAAAACGCAAATCTCCTCTTCGTCCTTGAGTCCTAATATGCGAGAGGGGGTTGAAATTTGAAAATCGTTACAAATTTATTTAATACTCATTTTTCAAATTCCTTTGTTTATTTTTATGATTTTCCTTAACATTAGTGTAGGAATATTGTGTTTTTTTTTCTTTCGTTGGGTTTTTATTGTTATTGTTATCATTTATTATAACTTGTCCATAGTTTTTTTTTTTGCTTTGTATAGGATAGTCAGTTGAATATATGGTCATGTTTCACAAATCAAGAAAACAAACTGATTGTTGGGATTATCACAAATACTAAGTAGGGATGCCAATGGGAGGAGAAGAATTTTATAAAGCAATGGGATATAATATAATTTTTGTAAAAAATAAATTTCAACAAAATTTTGCATTAAAAAAAAATAACGAAATATTATATAATTTTATTTATTTATTTATCAATTAATTACATTTACAATAAAATTATAAATATAATTGTAAGCTATGACTGCTAGGGTCTTAAGCTTGATTATATAATTTTTTTAATGTGTAGTTCTGTTAATATTCATTAAAAGTTTGTTTTCAGTTTTTCTGGTAGAAAAATTCCTATAATAAAATTTTTGTGAAAAATAAATTTCTACAAAATTTTCCATTGAACAAAAAATATTTCAATGAAATATTGTATATTTTTTTTTTTAATTTTTAGTTCTGCTAATATTTATTAAAAACATTTTTCTAATCAATAATTACAATTTAAAATGGTGGGTTTATAAGTAAAACTTATTTTTTTTTTTTGTTTAAATTTTCTGCAAGATAAAAATTTCTTAAATAACACTTTTGTAAAATATAAATTTCAACAAAATTGTCCAATATTTCTAAAGCCATCTAGCGGAACAGAAAAATAACTATCTATTACAACAAATAATGGATTTCTTTTTACCTATACCTAGTCCTATAAAAACAAATATATTTTTTTAAATCAAAATTAAAAAACGTGTATAAAAAGAATTTCAATTTTTGGAAAAGTTTTTAATATTCAATTCTATTGATATTTATGAAGTATTTTGTTTTATAAATATTGAATGAAAATAAAATGGTCAGTTGATAAAATTTTAAAAATTTTCGGGAAAATATATATTTTTTTTATTTTCTAGAAAATAAAAATTTCTGGAAAAACAAAATTCTCCAATTAACCAAAAAATTAAAAGACATATTTTATCATATTTTTAATTGAACTAAAACAATGTAAAATTCAAAAATGAAATTATTTATTTAATTTGCTTTTAAGTTAAATTTGGTAGAAGTTTAAAAACGCATTTAAAAAAATTAAGCACTTTTCCTAATCAATACTTAATCAATATTTAATTTGTTTATAAATATCAAACTAACATTTCAAATAGTTAGTTAATGAAAATGTAAAAAATTTCGGCAAAATATTTTTTTTTAATAAATACAAAAAAAGTAAAATAAAAATTTCTCACAAAAAAAATTCTAACAAATAAGCTTTCTAAAAATAAATTTCGTGTTGTTGCATTACTATGTAACAAAACGAAATAAAAATAAGATTAAGGGACTTGTAAGTTATATGAAAAGATGATGTACAGTGGGAGAAAAGATGATTCAATTTGTAAGAGGAAATTTCCCAAATGTTTTCTCCATAAGGAGTTAGCATAAAGGGCCCAAAATTGAGTTATCTCTCCCAGCCAGATCTATACTAAGGGCTGTGGAAAGGTTCATTCGCCCGAACCGAAACATGTACAGTCCAGGCGTGTATAGATTTGTATCTGGCGTTTTCTTTTCAATGGCTCTATTAACCATGTTCCTTAATCTATATCTGTCCATAAAGCTCGAATAATAATTGTATAATTAGATATAATGCATTTGGACGTCAATTGCCTGTTTCGGTATCAGGCTAACATGTAATATAATAAACTAAATCCTCTAATTAACCAAAAAATTAAACGACATATTTTATAATATTTTTAACTGAACTAAGAAATGTACAATTAAAAACAGAAATTATTCATTTAATTGGTTTTTAAATTAAATTTTGTAGGTAATTAAAAAAACGCATCTTTTTCAAGAAAAAAATTTAATGCTAAATTCTGTTAATATTCTAACAAATATTTAAAATGACCGCTTTATAAAATTGCAAAAATTTTGTATAAAATATTTTTTCTTATTTTCAGTAAAATATTATTAATGACACTTTTGTACCAAATACATTTCAAAAATTGTTTTCATTTTTTCTAACGCCGTTTAGCGGAACAGAAAATGAACTATCTATTGAAACAAATATTGGATTTCTGTTTACTTGCACTTAATCCTATAAAAATAAATATTTTGTTTCTTAATCAATTTAAAAAAAGTATTTAAAACATGTATATATGGCCGTAAGTTCGACTGCCATACACAATCGAATTGCTTCTAAATTGTAAGTTAGTGCATTCGTGGTATATATTAAATTAAAAAGGCCGATTAAATGCGTATATAATTCAGTTTGACAACATTTTCTATAGAAATACAATTTTGACAAAATTTTCTATAGAAATAAAATTTTGACAAAATTTTCTACAGAAATAAAATTTTGACAACATTTTCTATAGAAATAAAATTTTAACAAAATTTTCTATAGAAATAAAATTTTGACAAAATTTTCTATAGGAATAAAATTTTGACAAAATTTTCTATAGAAATAAAATTTTGACAACATTTTCTATAGAAATAAAATTTTAACAAAATTTTCTATAGAAATAAAATTTTGACAAAATTTTCAATAGAAATAAAATGTTGACCACATTTTCTATAGAAATAAAATTTTGACAAAATTTTCTATAGTAATAAAATTTTGGCAAAATTTTCTATAGAAAAATTTTTTGGTAGATTATTTTTGGCTAGAGTGGCAACCATGATTATGAACCGATAACTATAGACCGATATGGACCAATTTTGGCATGGTTGTTACTGGCCATATACTAACACCACGTACCAAATTTTAACCAGATCGGATGAAATTTGGCTCCGCAAGCCAAATCTGGGGATCGGCTTATATGGGGGCTATATATATTTATGGACCGATGTGGACCAATGTTTGCATGGTTGTTAGAGACCATATACCAACACCATGTACTAAATTTCATCCGGATGGGATGAAATTTGATTCTCTTAGAGGATCCGCAAGCCAAATCTGGTGATCGGTTTATATGGGGGCTATATATAACTATGGGCCGATATGGACCAATTTTTGCATGGTTGTTAGAGACCATATACCATCATCATGTATCAAATATGTATGGACCGATGTGGAACAATTTTTGCATGGTTGTTAGATACCATATACTTACACCTCGTTCCAAATTCCAACCGGATCGGATGAATTTTGCTCCTCCAAGATGATCCGTAGTTCAAATCTGGGGATCGGTTTATATGGGAGCAATATATAATTATGTGGTAATTTTTGCATGGTTGTTAGATACCATATACTTCACCTCGTTCCAAATTTCAACCGGATCGGATGAATTTTGCTCCTCCAAGAGGCTCCGGAGGTAAAATCTGGGGATCGGTTTATATGGGGGCTATATATAATTATGGACCGATATGGACCAATTTTTGCATGGTTATTAGAGACCATATACTAACACCACGTACCAAATTTTAACCAGATCGGATGAAATTTGCTTCTCTTAGAGGCTCCGTAAGCCAAATCTGGGGGTCGATTTATATGAGGGCTATACGTAAAAGTGGTCCAATGTGGCCCATGTGTAATACGATTCGACATACATCAATAACAACAACTTATGCCAAGTCGATAATTTTTTCCTTCGGAAGTTAGCGTGATTTCAACAGACGGACGGACGGACGGACATGCTCAGATCGACTCAGAATTTCACCACGACCCAGAATTTATATACTTTATGGGTCTTAGAGCAATATTTCGATGTATTACAAACGGAATGGTAAAGTTAACATAACCCCCATGCTATGGTGGAGGGTATAAAAACAAATTTTTGTATTGCTCAATTTTTTTTTTTTTATATTCGTGATATTTAAATCTTAAATCAAAATAAAATAATCAGTTTATGAAATTGTAAAAATTTTCGGCACAAAATTTTTTAAATAAAAATTTCGGATTTTTTAAATTAAAAATAAAAATTTGTTAAAAAAAATTCAACTAAATCCTCCAATTAACCAAACAAAATATTTTACGACATTTAAAACAATGTTTAATTAAAAAATTAAATTATTCATTTAATTTGCTTTTTAGTTAAATTTTGTAGAAAATTAAATATCTCGTCTCAAAGAATTAATTTTTAGAAATATTTGTAATGCTTAATTCTGCTAATATTCATGCAGAATTTTTTTATTAATAGTTATGTAAAATTAAAAAAAAAAATAAGTTTATAAAATTGTAACAATTTTCAGTAAAATATTTTTTTCTCCCACTTTTCTGTAAAATAAAACAGTCTATAATAATAAAAATAATAATTTATAAAAAATAAATTTAAAAAAAATCCAATTTAAACAACATTTTTTATATTTTTTTTTAATTCAATTGAACTCAATTAAAAGAATGCTCTATTTAAAAATTAAATGACTTAATAATTTTTTATTCAATTTTTTATTTAGTCATGCAGCATTTTTTTAATTAAAAGTTATCTAAAATTAAAAAAAATAAGTTTATAAAATTGTAACAATTTTCGGTAAAATATTTTTTTCTCCAACTTTTCTGTAAAATAAAAATTCTATAATAATAAAAATAATAATTTATAAAAAATAAATTTAAAAAAAATCCAATTGAACTCAATTACAAAAATGTTCTTTTTAAAAATTAAATTATTTAATTAATATTTTAATCAAAACAAACGTCGCAATCACAGAAATCATGTGAATCAATTAATTGTTTAATTGGCTTTGATGATTGATGCTATAATTTCCGTGACTGAAAATTACTTTCATTATTGAATCAACAAAAAAATATTTTTTTTCCCGGCATGAGAAAAAAGCGTATCCCTACATGACATCCCTAATATGGCATCCCTATAATTTTGTATCTTTTGCATTGCAAATATTTGTACAGCTTATCTGTGATTGTAACCCAATACGTTTTAGTTTGTTTTGGACCCAATTCACCAACAGCCGCCAAAAACTACATTCACAAGGATTTAACAATGCATGAATGAATGAATGAACACAGGAATGAGGATTCAATGGTCATGGGATACGAAATGTATGCGCAACATTGAGTGAAAGAGAGCCTTTGTAAGGCTTGTGTGCGTGCGTATGTTTACTTCGGTGGGTATTAGCCAAAGGAACAACAGAACTTAGCTTTGATCGTAATCATTCGATACTTTACTTTAGCTATGTGTAGTGGTGGTGGTCGTACGTAGTACAAGACTAAGCAATGTCCTTTTCAATTTGCTACAGAATCAAATGCCATGGATGAGCAGCATAATGACCTAATCATCAGCCTGATTATGACAATGATGGAGATGTTGACAATGTAGATGGCCAATGATGACAATGATGATTGTCATCATTGGCAAAGAATATATCTTTGGAACGTACCTTCCAGTTGGCAGTTGACTTTGGTAGTTTTATTAGCTGATTATGATGATGGGCAAGATATCCGAAGTCTACTTACATACTCAGCAAACAATGTTTGTTTGATATACTCTTTTGCGTTTTGTTTTGTTTTGTTTTCATGGAGGAATAGCAGATGTTCTCCATCCCATAGCCATAGGCCAATAATCAAATATGCCTACTTGGATATTTCATGAGTCGTTTCCTTGGATCTCTGCCATAATGAACGAGCAACTTTATCTAAAGTGACACTATAACGAGGTTATTTAAATGGATCATAAGACAATCGTGGAACTGGATTATGAATTCGCTTGCCATAGTGACAGGTTTGAAATGAGCCATATGAATGTCCCTTCATTTTTATGTCAATTTTTATGCGTTGAGCCAATGAGTTCTATCATAAAATCCCCATTTACTATAGTTGTAATAGCGAAATAAGAGCATTGCTCTTACGGAATATTCTGTTTGATTTTCATTTTCATTGCGGTGAGAAAATCCAAATTTAAAACGGAAAAAAATTCAAAATGATTCTGAAGACTTCGCTGGGGAAAAGCTGCTCCAAAGGTCCAGCTAATTTCTCTGGCTGTCTTTTCGCTACTAAAGCGTAGTTCTATAAAAAGAGCTCCAAGCCTTGAGTGATCCAAGCACGGGGATTTTATAGAAATAAAATTTTGACAAAATTTTCTATAGAAATAAAATTTTAACAAAATTTTCTATAGAAATAAAATTATGACAAAATTTCAATAGAAATAAAATTTTGATAAAATTTTTCAATGGAAATAAAATCTTGATAGAATTTTCTATGGAAATAAAATTTTTAAAAAATTTTCTATAGAAATAAAATTTTGACAAATTTTTCTATGGAAATAAATGTTTGACAAAATTTTCTACAGAAAAAAAATTTGGCCAAATATTCTACAGAAATAAAATTTTGACCAAATTTTCAATATGGGCTAAAATTTTCACAAAATTTTCTATGAAAATAAATTATTGACAAAATTTTCTATGGAAATAAAATTTTGACAAAAATTTTCTATAGAATTAGAATTTTCTGCAGAAATAAAATTTTAACAAAATTTTCTATAGAAATAAAATTTTAACAAAATTTTCTATAGAAATAAAATTTTGAAAAAGATTTTCTATGGAAATACAATTTCAAACAAAATTTTCTATAGAAATAAAATGTTAACAAAATTTTCTAGAAATAAAATGTTGACAAAATTTTCTATAGAAATAAAAATTTTACAAATTTTCTATGGAAATAAAACTTTGATAAAATTTATTATAGAAATAAAATTTTGACAAATTTTTCTACAGAACCAAAAATTTGACAAATTTTTCTATAGGAAATCATGTTGAATTATTTTCTATAGAAATAAAATTTTGACAAAATTTTCTATAGAAATAAAATTTTAACAAAATTTTCTATAGAAATAAAATTTTGACAAAATTTTCTATAGAATTTAAATTTTTCTACAGAAATAAAATTTTAACAAAATTTTCTATAGAAATAAAATTTTAACAAAATTTTCAATAGAAATTAAATTTTGACAAGTTTTTCTATGGAAATAAAATTTTGACCAAATTTTCAATATGGAATAAAATTTTTAAAAATTGTCGATAGAAATAAAATTTTGATAAAATTTTCAAAAGAAATAAAATTATGACAAAATTTTCGATAGAAATAAAATTTTTCATTATGAAATAAAATTTTGACAAAATTTTCTATGGAAATAACATTTTGAAAATGTTTCTATAGAAATAAAATTTTTCTATAGAAATAAAATTTTGACAAAATTTTCTATAGAAATAAAATTTTAACAAAATTTTCGATAGAAATAAAATTTTAACAAAATTTTCTATAGAAATAAAATCTTAACAAAATATTCTATAAAAAAAATTTGACAAAATTTTCTATAGAAATAAAATTTTGACAAAATTTTCTATAGAAATAAAATTTTGACAAAATTTTCTATAGAAACCAAATTTTGACAAATATTTCTATAAAAAAAATTGACAAAATTTTCTAACGAACTAAAATTTTAACAAATTTTTCTATAGAATAAACATTTTGACCAAATGTTCTAAAGAAACTCATTTTGAATTATTTTCTATAGAAATACAAATTTGGCAAAATTTTCTATAGAAATAAAATTATGACAAAATTTTCTATAGAAGTAAAATTTTGATAAAATATTACTACGGAAATAAAAATTATAAATAAAATAAAATTTAAATAAAATTTTAAAAACTTTTTCTATGGAAATTAAAAGTTAACATTTTTTTTTAATTTTTTATTTCCTTAGTAATATTTATCAAAATTTTACTTCTATAAAAAATTTTGTCATAATTTTATTTCTATAGAAAATTTTGTCAAAATTTTATTTCTATAGAAAATTTTTGTCAAAATTTTATTTTTATAGAAAATTTTGTCAACATTTTATTTCTATAGAAAATAATTCAAAATGATTTTCTTTCGAACATTTGGTCAAAATGTTACTTCTATAGAAAAATTTATATAAACATTTTATTTCTATAGAAAAATTTGTTAAAATTTTATTTCTATAGAAATATTTCTCAAAATTTTGTTTCTATAGAAAATTTTGTGAAAATTTTATTTCTATAGAAAATTCAAAATGATTTTCTTTAGAACATTTAGGCAAAATGTTATTTCTATAGAAAAATTTATATCAAAATTTTATTTCTATAGAAAACTTTGTCAAAAGTTTAATTCAATAGAAAATTTTGTCAAAATTTTATTTCCATAGAAATATTTGTAAATTTTGTCAAAATAAAATTTTGACAAAATTTTCTGTAGAAAACATTTTGACAAATCTTTCTATGGCAATACAATTTTAACAAAATTTCAATAGAAATAAAATCTTGACAAAATTTTCTATATGAATGAAATTTTGACACAATTTTTTATTGAATTAAAATTTTGACAAAGTTTTTTATAGAAAAAAATGTTGACAATTTTTTTTGGAAATAGAATTTGGACAAAATTTTCTATGAAAATAAAATTTTACAAAATAAGATATTTTTGTTGGTATTTTTTTTTTTTTGTAAAATTTACTCCAAATTTTGGTAGATTATTTTTGGTTCGTATAGCAACCGTGCTTCATTTTTCCCCTGATGGCCACCATATGTTAGGATTGATCTATTCACACTCGCATAGGGTAGCGTTCCACAATTTGAAGCAGGACCTAAAGTTCCAAGATTTCGGAGACATATGTGATCTTCGATGTGGCCTGCCTCAGACGCCTTTTTCATTTATTCGTTTCATAATTTGAAGCAGGACCGAAAGATCCAAGAATTCGGAGACTTGGACTCCCTCATGCACCTTCTTTGACTTATTCACATTTTGCCATCTTTCATCCAAATATTCCGTTGTAGTGTAATAACCAAACATAAATGGGTCTCATGAATAATTACCCCAATTTTGTAACGACAACAATCTCAGTTGGCTGGGAAATAAGCGAAGTGAAGGAAGTCAAAACCAATTCACCAGAAATCTCTTGAGAATTGATTAATAATGTCTTGCCAACAGCCAACAGATAGACATCAAAAAGGCTCTGATGAAAACTTAAAAGGAAGCATGCAGCCCAAAAAGGATATAGGCTTCAGTAGTGATGACAGCAGCATCATTCTGAGCATCAACCAGAAAATGTGACTAAAAACGACCACAATCAAACGTAATTAAAAGGATAGCTTGAAAGAAACAACCAAAAAAATATCTACCAAGGAAAATAATCAGGAAAAGCAACAGCCAACCACGAGGGAATACAATCGGAAGCCCTATTGCTATTGCTTACTACCCAATGGGGGAATTGAAAACAGCTTTTGAGGGATTGTATAAGCTAGAATATGGTGAGGGGAGCGTGGGCGTTTGGACTCAGACACAGATACACAGAGATACAGAGATACAAACAGACAGACAGACCGACGTACAATCAGACAGACAAAAACAATGGACAAACATTTTAACGGTAATTTGTACTTACTTATGCATGTTATTTATTGTTGATTACTAATTATATGAGTATGACGAAACTGAAATGACTGACCGACCAATTTGCCTCTGTTACAAGGTTTCCCCCTGCCGCTATCCCCCCAACCATTACATGGCATCATTCGCGTCAGCCTATATTTAGTCTCTAATGCGTAAGCTTTTGTTTTGTATGAAAACCGCTTAGATTGAGGGTTGCACACCAATAACAACAGAAGAACACACGCAAAGAATGTGCTTGCCAAAGGGTTTTTGTGCCAACCACCCATCACCAGGCGTACACTCTCCCACACACACACACACACATACAAACATCACCCACTCACTGTGAGATATCTACGTGAAAGGCAAAAGTCAGAAAAATGTAATCAATATTCGGCAAACTTTGTTGTTGCTACACACAATGTGAGTAGAAAGTACACTGAGAAGAAAGAGCAACAAGAGAGAGCGAGAGTGTGGGTGGGAGAAGACTAATACGAAATGGTCTCGGCTATTCATTACTCTACTTGACCTACTACTTAAACGATTCTCTTGAAATTTTTAGTGTATGTTGATATACTAATAGAAAAATATCTGGTCATTATAACAAGTGAAAGAAGAGGAAATTACTGTTAAATATAATAACCAAAAAAGAAAGGTTTAAAATATACGAGGTTTGCATTTAATATTTGGAGATTAGAGAAGAAAAACAAAATTTAATCATACTGAACACATCAACCACTTCTTAAGGTGTCGAGAAACGTTGACATCTCATTTTATTTTTTTTTTTTAAGTGCTGGAATAAAAGCAAGCCATTCGTTGCCATGTCGGAACTATAAGGTGGATGATCCATCAAATCGATGTTTTGAGTGCTCAAAAATAGAGTTATTTGAAGCGATGTTTGAGAACTCGCATTGTAATGGTGAAGAGTGAACCATCTTCTGCTTTATGTTTTCCTGACTTCTTGGAAGACAAATGGCTGTGTGCCACATCCCAGCAAAAACAGCTTCCCAAAAAGTAGTTTGGATCCCCAATTTGTAATCCGGAAGTAGTGCAATTTTGCATAATTTTCAATGGATTTTACATTCTTTGTTGCGATATTTAATTGACTTTAAACGTCCAAATGGCGCATTTTTTATGACTAATCCAAGATAACTTTATCGGACTTGGAATATATTTGATGGAGGATTCCGGGAAACTCTTAAAACGAAATGTTTGCGGAAAGACTTCCAACTTTTTTTATTGTATTGACTATTCTGCGTTATTCTAGTGTTATGTTTACGTCCAGTTTTTCCGAGCAACTATTGTTGGATTTGGGTCATCTTGAAACACCCATAGAACCCATGATGAACGGCGTGCACGTTTCAAAAAGACATGTTCATGAAAGTGAATCAACACTCATGTGGGGTAAACAAAGAACCTGACAACAATAAAATGACACCATGAGTTGTCAAAACAACAACCAGTGTTCATGATCTCAAAACGTCATGGTTACGAATTTATAAAAAAAAAAAATCCGTTACCGTGGCTCGAACCTGGATTGTGTGCTCCATTCACGTTAATAGTCGCCTTAGCACATTGCACCACAGGCGCAGTTCTCATAAGAACGCCTAACGAATATTTTAAGACTTTTCATGGTCAAAGAAAAATCGTAACCGTCCGTTTTGATGTGAATGTTTCCATTTCATTTTGTTACCATCCGTTCACCATTTTGGAGCGCAATTTTGTCTCTTAGTGTGTTTACTTTCGGGCTCATTTGCGTAAATCCACGATTCATCCCTTGTCACGATGTTATAGACGTGTTTCGAAGCACATTTAAAGGGTGATACGGTCAAAATTTGGTCAATATAAACTTGACGTATTTCTTTCAATTTTGCATTTAAAAAACCTGAACACCCCTCATTTTGAAGGTGTGTGTGTGTCAAAATGCCGTCCAAGCAAGAAGAGCAGGGTATCAAAATTTTTCTCGCGCATCACGAAAATCCGAGCTACTCGCACGCAAAGCTGGCAAAATTGCTAAAAGTTGCCAAATCAACCGTTACAAATGTAATTAAAGTGTTTGGGGAACGTTTGTTGACAGCCAGGAAGTCTGGATCGGGGGGAAATCGAAAACCGGAAGCCGCTGAGACGACAAAGAGAGTTGCCGGTAGTTTCAAACGAAACCCTAACCTCTCTCTCCGAGATGCCGCAAATAAGCTGGGTTTATCGTCTACAACCGTGCATCGAGCCAAAAAACGAACCGGACTATCGACTTACAAGAAGGTAGTGACTCCAAATCGCGATGATAAACAAAATACGACGGCCAAAGCGCGATCCCGGAGGCTGTACACGACGATGCTGACGAAGTTTGACTGCGTGGTAATGGACGACGAAACCTACGTCAAAGCCGACTACAAGCAGCTTCTGGGACAGGAGTTTTATACGGCAAAAGGAAGGGGAAAGGTAGCAGATACTTTCAAGCTCATAAAACTGTCAAAGTTTGCAAAGAAATATCTGGTTTGGCAAGCCATCTGTACCTGTGGCTTGAAAAGAAGCATTTTCATAGCTTCCGGGACTGTCAACCAAGAAATTTACGTGAAAGAGTGTTTGAATAAACGTCTGCTGCCTTTCCTGAAGAAACACGGTTGTTCCGTACTGTTTTGGCCGGATATGGCATCTTACCATTACGGTAAAAAGGCCATGGAGTGGTACGCCGCCAACAATTTGCAGGTGGTTCCCAAGGACAAGAACCCTCCCAACACGCCAGAGCTCCGCCCAATTGAGTAATGCTGGGCTATTGTCAAGCGGAACCTAAAGAAGACAAAAAAAAACTGCTAAGGACGAGCAGCAGTTCAAGGCAAACTGGCTTTCTGCGGCGAAGAAGGTGGTCAATGTGGCTGTACAAAATCTGATGGCAGGTGTCAAGCGTGAGGCCCGGCAATTCGGATTTGGAAAAGCGAAAGCCTAACTGAATATTTTTACTGAATTTTATACTAATTGATCTTGAAAAAGAAATTTAATTTGATTTTTTAAATAAACGATTTCACCGATTTACACGCGTTTTCCCTTGACCAAATTTTGACCGTATCACCCTTTATTACATTTTTGGAGCATTTCTTTTGACCAATCGATACGAGCCACAAATATTTTGGGATCAAACGCCAACAAATTTGTTTGAAGGTCATGGGTGTTTATGCAATATTGAATGAATGCCGGTCCCTCTAATGCCTAAGGTTGTCTCAAACTCACTATAGATCACATGGCGATCATGGAATATGAGTTGGCACGTATAATCAATGCCGGAACAACAACTGATTTTGGACAACCTTCACGATATTCGTCTTGGAATGAACTACGACCTCGGATGAATTCACCATTGCATCGATAAATACTGGTCTTTGACGGAGCTTCATCGCCAAAGATTATGTTCATCGAAGCACTGTTGTTGAGTTAGTCCACGTCGAAAGTTGTACAAAATAATCGCAGGAAAATGTTGAGGATTTTATTCCGGAGATGAATCTTTTAAGTGGCTGTAAACAACACAAATAGCTTTAAGATAGAGCTGTCAGTCGGCAGATTGCCCAATCCAGAAATATAAAAAGCAACACTCGTAATAGTGACAACTTAGTATTCAGACTATGTTACGCAAATTCTTATACACTAAACCCAAAGAAAAAATATTTTCCTTCGGAACAAAATTTCAGACAAACAAAATTTTCCTTTCTTATAAAGTATTTTCTCTTAGATCAAATAAATCCGAAGCGAGACAACGATTGTGTCTAAACTTTTATAGCCTAAAATTTCGTTTCTCAGCAAAGAAAACTCTTCTTTCAATGTATAGAGAATGAGACTTCAAGTTCTTCTAGGAAGCAGGTCGGGTTGACAATATAGCTAAATGGCCCAGACACATTCCAAAATCCTTCACAAATGCCCCTGGTAGCCAGAAATCTCTACTTATCACGTGTCAAATATTGTCTGAGCCACAATAATCTTAAATGATAAAATTGTCGCAGAGAATTGTGATTTCAATCTTATAGCCTTGAAGTTACATATACCAGTAACTTTAGATTTTATATAAAAACCTACATCCTCTGCTGTGGTCTCAGGTGAAAAGCGGGCAACAAAAATTACCCGCTTGGTGGCGGGTAGTTTTTGTTTAAATATTTTTTCTCTCAATGTACTACTTCAACGATGGTGATTTTCAATGAGAACAGATAAATCTTGAGGTTTGATGTCGACAATATGGCTCGGTAAATGTGGGGTTGTAATGAGACCACAACAACAAGACGATTATGGGATTAAGTAGCAAATAACTTGGCGTGAGACAAATAATTAAATTATAAAGACAAGTAATGTCTAAATAGACATGTTGGCTTTATGCCTTAATGAAAATATTTACTTTCCTTAGAGGCTTAGAGGGGAAAAGCAAAATACCTTAGAAATAGTAACAACTGGGAAATGTTGGAATTTTGCAGTTGTGAAACTTTTACTATTTACGACAATGTAGCTTAGGAAATATTTAACGGAAAAAAATTACATATATCTTTAGAAAAATTAATATTATACAGCTACTTTGATAGTTGCGTATATTATTGATGGGTGTTGATATCTAAAGACAGATTTTCACTTACAATATTTGAAAAAATTAAATCCAATACATCTGCTTTGGTAAAAAAAAATAACCCTCAAACAATAACAATTATAAAAATATCTCACCTGGATGGATTTTTTTTAAATTTTTTTAAACCTTATAAATCCCGATGACATGAGATTGTCACAATGTCATCTCACAATAGAGTCATCATAATCATTTTGACATTATTCCCACCAAGTATTGGCATCAGTGTACAATAGAAAAGATACAAGAGTATTTATGATTACTATAGTGAGATGATGACATCAACTGTTTTTTGTTTTGTCTCTTTAATATCCTACAAAATCCCCAAAATGAAAGTTTCAACAACAAGTAAACAATTACCTTAGATATTTATTTCGTTTACTTTGTTTTCTTTTTTTTTGTATAAATTTGATGATTATTTAAACAATTAACTATGGTTTCCATACTCTTTTTTATTTTTTGTTTTCTGTTATAGAAGAGAGCTAAAACAATGGAGACTTAATGCCATCCATATGTGAGTACGTGTGTTGAAAAATTTCCATGTATGAGTAAATGCATATTTGCGCATCACAATAGGATGTTCTCCAAACATTAGCCATTCCTTGCACTCACATCCACTCATTTAGTGGAGTTGAAAAGTTCTCTCTTGCATTTTGTAATTGTCATTTAATTTGTGTATACAAAAGATGAGACAAAGAGAGATGTCTATTGTCAGCTTTACAAAGGAGTTTCTCTGGGAGCGCATCACATAGCATTTTGGAGTATAAATACGTATTAGGGTCATTCTTTAATATATTAGAAGAGAGATATCTTTTGTATTTTATTTGCAATTTAAAACATATGGATTGTTTATGGGACTATATTATTGGCCGTCGGTAAACTATGAGTCAATCTAACAGGTTTGCTGATAAGTCCCCGGACTAAGTGTGTAAATATAACCATAGCGATAGGCGGTAGGCGAACACTTATTTACGTGTATTTCTTATGGGAAGCCCAAAATCCGCGACGGAATACCGTGACGGCTAGCGGCGTTTTGCTAAATTAAAACTTATTCTAACTCCTTGGCGAAAACTGGTATAGTGTTGCCATCGCTTATCAATTTTTTTAACTCACCACTAGGAATTGCTGTTGCCTGGACACGAGTAGATTATTTTTTCTTGAAATAACTAAACAAATAAAAAGCCATTGTATGTTTTTATTCAACTTCATTGTTTAATATTGTCAAAGCATGCTGTATTGACAACAAAAACGCTAGGAAACGTGAAAAAGGGAATTATTCGCCGTCAAGCTTATTGTATTTGCCGTTGCGGCAAAAATGTTTCGCCTACCGCCTATCGCTATGGTTATATTTACACACTAACAAAGAACAAGTATATACGGCCGTAAGTTCGGCCAGGCCGAAGCTTATGTACCCTCCATCATGGATTGCGTAGAAACTTCATCTAAACACTGCCATCCACAATCGAATTACTTAAGTTGCGGTAACGCTTGCCGATGGCAAGGTATCTTAAAACCTCCTAACACCATCTTCTAAATTGTATGTAAGTCCATACGTGGTATATATTAAATCAAAAAAGATCGATCCAATACGTATATAATTCAGTTGAAAAAGTAGACATAAAATTTTGACAAAATTTTCTACAGAAATAAAATTGTAACAAAATTTTCTATAGAAATAAAATTTTCACACAATTTTCTGTAGAAATAAAAATTTTGACGAAATTTTCTATAGAAAGAAAATGTTGACAAAAATTTCTACAGAAATA
Source organism: Haematobia irritans (assembly GCF_050003625.1). Taxonomy (NCBI): domain Eukaryota; kingdom Metazoa; phylum Arthropoda; class Insecta; order Diptera; family Muscidae; genus Haematobia; species Haematobia irritans. The sequence goes on along the minus strand of NC_134398.1, from coordinate 217,734,342 downwards.
AAATTTTAACAAAATTTTCTATAGAAATAAACTTTTGACAAAATTTTCTATAGAAATAAAATCTTGGTAGATTATTTTTGGCTCGAGTGGCAACCATGATTATGAACCGAATAAAATTTGAACAAAATTTTCTATAGAAATAAAATTTTGACAAAATTTTCTATAGAAATAAAATTTTGACAAAATTTTCTATAGAAATAAAATTTCTATAGAAATAAAATGTTGGTAGATTATTTTTGGCTCTAGTGGCAACCATGATTATGAACCGATATGGACCAATTTTTGTGTGATTGGACCAATTTTGGTATGGTTGTTAGCGACCACATACTAACACCACGTTCCTAATTTGAACCGGATCGGATGAATTTTGCTCCTCCAAGAGGCTCCGGGGTCAAATCTGGAGAATGTTTTATATGGGGGCTATATATAATTATGGACCGATATGGACCAATTCTTGCGTGTTTGTTAGAGACCACATTCTAACATCATGTTCAAAATTTCAACCGGATCGGATGAATTTTGCTCCTCCAAGAGGCTCCGGAGGTCAAATCTGGAGAATGTTTTATATGGGGGCTATATATAATTATGAACCGATATGGACCAATTCTGGCACGGTTGTTAAAGATCATATACTAACACCATGTTCCAAATTACAACCGGATTGGATGAAATTTGCTTCTCTTGGAGACTTCGCAAGCCAAATCTGGGGATCGGTTTATATAGGGCTATATATAATTATGAACCGATGTGGACCAATTTTTGCATGGTTGTTAGAGACCATATACCAACATCATGTACCTAATTTCAGCCGGATCGGATGAAATATGCTTCTCTTAGAGGCTCCACAAGCCAAATCTGGGGATCGGTTTATATGGGGGCTATATATAATTAAGGACCGATATGGACCAATTTTTGCATGGTTGTTAGAGACCATATATCAACATCATGTATCAAATTTCAGCCAGATCGGATGAAATTTTCTTCTCTTTGAGGCTTCGCAAGCCAAATCTGGGGATCGGTTTATATGGCGGCTATATATAATTATGGACCGATGTGAACCAATTTTTGCATGGTTGTTAGAGACCATATACCAACACCATGTACCAAATTTCAGCCGGATCGGATGAAATTTGCTTCTCTGTTAGGCTTCGCAAGCCAAATCTGGGGATCGGTTTATATGGGGGCTATATATAATTATGGACCGATGTGGACCAATTTTTGCATGGTTGTTAGAGACCGTACACCAACATCATATACCAAATTTCAGCTGGATCGGATGAAATATGCTTCTGTTAGAGGCTCCACAAGCCAAATCTGAGGGTCCCTTTATATGGGGGCTATACGTAAAAGTGGACCGATATGGCCCATTTTCAATACCATCCGACCTACATCGATAACAACTACTTGTGCCAAGTTTCAAGTCGATAGCTTGTTTCGTTCGGAAGTTAGCGTGATTTCAACAGACGGACGGACATGCTTAGATCGACTCAGAATTTCACCACGACCCAGAATATATATACTTTATGGGGTCTTAGAGCAATATTTCGATGTGTTACAAACGGAATGACAAAGTTAGTATACCCCCATCCTATGATGGAGGGTATAAAAACACATTTTTTTGTCAAAATTCGTTTACATAGTTCCCTTCAAGAGCGATACAACGATTATAACGACCTTCCAATTTCTTGATACAATTTTGGTAGAACTCCTTCGGTTTTGCCTCAAAATAGGCCTCAGTTTCGGCGATCACCTCTTCATTGCAGCCAAATTTTTTCACTGCGAGCATCCTATTGAGGTCTGAGAACAAGAAAAAGTCGCTGGGGGCCAGATCTGGAGAATACGGTGGGTGGGGAGGCAATTCGAAGCCCAATTCATGAATTTTTGCCATCGTTCTCAATGACTTGTGGCACGGTGCGTTCTCTTGGTGAAACAACACTTTTTCTTCTTCATATAGGGCCGTTTTGTCGCGATTTCGACCTTCAAACGCTCCAATAACGCCATATAATAGTCACTGTTGATAGTTTTTCCCTTCTAAAGATAATCAATAAAAATTATTCAAGGCGCATCCCAAAAAACAGAAGCCATTACTTTCCCAGCGGACTTTTGAGTCTTTCCACGCTTCGCAGACGGTTCACCGGTCGCTGTCCACTAGCCGACTGTCGATTGGACTCAGGAGTGTTGTGATGGAGCCATGTTTCATCCATTGTCACATATCGACGGAAAAACTCGGGTGTATTACGAGTTAACAACTGCAAACACCGCTCAGAACACGTCAACGTCATCAACACGTTGTTGTTGTTTTTGGTCAAATGTGAGCTCGCGCGGCACCCATTTTGCACAGAGCTTCCGCATATCCAAATATTGATGAATGATATGACCAACACGTTCCTTTGATATATTTAAGGCCTCTGCTATCTCGATCAACTTCATTTTACGATCATTCAAAATTGTTTTGTGGATTTTTTTGATGTTTTCGTCGGTAACCACCTCTTTCGGGTGTCCACTGCGTTCACCGTCCTTCGTGCTCATTTCACCACGCTTGAATTTTGCATACCAATCAATTATTGTTGATTTTCCTGGGACAGAGTCCGGTAACTCATTATCAAGCCAAGTTTTTGCTTCCACCGTATTTTTTCTCTTCAGAAAACAGTATTTTATCAAAACATTCCATTTTTTTCACAATAACAAAAGTTGCTTCATAAAAGACGCTCTATCTCACAAAATTATTAGCTTACAGACGTCAAATTTTGACACGAATCATTTGAAGGTTGGTATTATATAAAAATAATATGCATTTAATACTAGCGACGCCATCTATGTGTCAGACCGGGGACTTATCAGCCAACCTGTTAATGGCAACCAAAATCTGCAGATCTGAATACGTTGGACTTTTGCACATGGGTCATTTTGAAGGCCAGTATTCGTGCCAAAAGTAGACAATTGGGATACATCTAAACTAATTCTAAAATTGGATGTTATTTCGAACATTTTTCAAACAATGCAATTAAAAAATAAAATAAAAAATTTATAACGTTTTACTTTATTACATTACATATCAGCCACCCTGTAATAGTTATATAATTAATTTATGAAAAAAATATTGATCGTATGATACATTAAAAATTTTTACTATAATCATATTTATTGTCACTGCAATTATTCTCCAATGATGTTGCATCATTAAACAAACATTCTTCGGATACGAAAAAATGAAGACATTAGCTACAAATAATTCAAAGCTGATGTTTTATTGTCAGCCTTAGAAACATAAGGCCAACATTGCTTACCCACCCAGTTACAATGCCACACTCCATTGTCTGGCTAAGTCTAGGCCGTTTAGTTACGGGTCTTTCATTCTTTTGTGGTCTTCTTCTGAAAACCAAAATCTAGCAAGTGGTCATTCATGTCTCAAAAATATGATGAATAATATAGTCAATATGAAACTCGTGCTAGCACTCGCTCAGATGGCTCAGAGGGACTCGTTCATCATTGTGGCAGGAATGGGAGAAGGCCCGTGTCGTCATCGTCATCATCATCATCATCATCATCGTAACATTAACAATAAATTGTACTTACTCATGAGGCATGTGCTGCATGCATGCTGTTTAAACAATTACCTATGACACTTGGATGAGTGTAATCACCGCCCTAGAGCATGAATGTTGGACCCATAAGCACGTAGATCGACCACCCCTCCCCCCACCACCTTCCAGTCAAACGCAAACAAACAAGAAGTCCCTTTTTTGAGGAAAAATAGCTGGTGGGGGTCTTTTGTTTTTGGTGGCAAAGTTTATCTAGCTGTAGCTTTCTTTGGCTTGTAATCCATAAGTCATACTTCGTCTGAACTTCGTGCTCCAATATGGGCTGCTGGAGTTGGAAGCCTGGCATCTTTGGTCCATGAATAATTACATTTTAATATGGAAACAAAACAACAATAAGCGGCAGCTAAAAAAGCGCTACGCTTTGATCGCTCAAATCGCTCAACAACAATACATGCCAAAATACAAAACAATTTCAACAAAGAAAATTATTTAGAGACTCACCGTGGTTAAGACGAAATGAAACCATGGCACAGTGGAATGAAAAAGCAAAAGAGATGAAGAATGGGGAAGAAGGAAATCTAGTGGGAATTTACTAATACATATGATGGATATATACAAAGTGGTATCATGACCCGTTGTGGAATTTCGACCATATCAATACACTTTGTAATGGGTGAAACCTATTTTAGATATAAAGATTGACAAATGCTTTATTCCACAACTTCGTTTTCGTTATTCGATTAAAGAACTTAATGGAATCTCAATATTTTCTATGTCTTCAACTCCAACAAAATCTTTAGAATCCGACTTCAAATCCACCGCTCTGATCATAACAATCAAGTTGTTATATATGATGATCTTACTTACATTTGCTACCACAAAATTAAATTCCTTTTTAAATATACAAACGAATTGATATCGACAAAGATTTTATATCGGAAGAATATTCGATATGTCTGCTGTCGTAAAAATTTTAACCTACTCTTGTGTGCAAATAATTTTCTGTTTAAAAGTTACTTCAATTAAACAAAACATTTTTCATATTAAGACAACAAAGTTGAAAAATTTTGAAATATTGCTAACACAAAATTAGTTGTATTTCTGAATATACAAACGAATTGATATCGAACACAATTTTATATTATCAGAATTCTCGAAATGTATAATTTCCGAAAAATTTAATGTAATTCTTGTGTGCAAAAAATTTTCTGTTTAAACGTAATTTCAGTTAAACAAAACATTTTATACCCTCCACCATAGGATGGGGGTATATTAACTTTATCATTCCGTTTGTAACACATCGAAATATTGCTCTAAGACCCCATAAAGTATATATATTCTGGGTCGTTGTGAAATTCTGAGTCGTTCTAAGCATGTCCGTCCGTCCGTCCGTCTGTTGAATTCAAGCCAACTTCCGAACGAAACAAACTATCCACTTGAAACTTGGCACTAGTAGTTGTTATTGACGTAGGTCGGATGGTATTGCAAATGGGACATATCGGTTTACTTTTACGTATAGCCCCCATATAAACCGACGCTCAGATTAGGCTTGCGGAGCCTCTTGGAGAAGCAAAATTCATCCGATCCGGTTGAAATTTGGTACATGGTGTTAGTATATGGTCTCTAACAACCGTGCAAAAATTGGTTCACATCGATCCATACTAATATATAGCCCCCATATAAACCGATACCCCGATTTGGCTTGCGGATCCTCTAAGAGAAGCAAATTTCATTCGATCCGACTGAATGAATGAAGTCAGTATATAGTCTCTAACAACTATACAAAAATTGGTCCATATCGGTCCATAATTATATGTAGCCCCCATTTGAACCGATCCCCAGATTTGACTTCCGGTTCAAATTTGGAAAATTGGTGTTAGTATATGGCCGCTAACAACCATACCAAAATTGGTCTATATCGGTCTATAGTGATATATATATATATATATATATATATATATATATATATATATATATATATATATATATATATATATATATATATATATATATATATATATATATATATATATATATATATATATATATATATATATATATATATATATATATATATATATATATTTGTCAAATTTTTATTTTTATAGAAAATTTTGTCAAAATTTTATATATACAGAACATTTTGTTAAAATTTTATTTCTATAGAAAATATTGTTAAAATTTTATTTTTCTAGAAAATTTTGTCAAAATTTTATTTCTATAGAAAATTTTGTCAAAATTTTATTCCTATAGAAAATTTTGTTAAAACATTATTTCTATAAAAAATTTTATCAAAACTTTATTTCTATAGAAAATTTTGTCAAAATTTTATTTTTATATAAAATTTTGTCAAAATTTTATTTCTATAGAAAATTTTGTTAAAATTTTATTTCTATAGAAAATTATGTCAAAATTTTATTTCTATCGAAAATTTTGTCAAAATTTTATTTCTATAGAGAATTTTGTTAAAATTTTATTTCTATAGAAAAATTTGTCAAAATTTTATTTCTATAGAAAATTTTGTAAACATTTTGTTAAAATTTTATTTCTATAGAAAATTTTGTTAAAATTTTATTTCTATAGAAAATTTTGTCAAAATTTTATTTCTATAGAAAATTTTGTCAAAATTTTATGTCTATAGAAAATTTTGTCAAAAATTTTATTTCTATAGAAAATTTTGTCAAAATTTTATTTCTATAGAAAATGTTGTTAAAATTTTGTTTCTATAGAAAATTTTGTTAAAATTTTATTTCTATAGAAAATTTTGTCAAAATTTTATGTCTATAGAAAATTTTGTCAAAATTGTATGTCTATAGAAAATTTTGTCAAAATTTTATTTCTATAGAAAATTTTGTTAAAATTTTATTTCTATAGAAACATTTGTCAAACTGAATTGTATACGTATTTGATCGATCTTTTTTGATTTAATATATATCACGTATGGACTTACATATAATTTAGAAGACGGTTTTAGGAGGTTGTAATATACCTTGCCATCGGCAATCGTTACCGCAACTTAAGTAATTCGATTGTGAATGGCAATGTTTAGAAGAAGTTTCTACGCAATCCATGGTGGAGGGTACATAAGCTTCGGCCTGGCTGAACTTACGGCCGTATATACTTGTTCGTTTTCATAGAGAGATCTAAGTAAATTAAGAAATATTGATAGTGATAAAAATGAATATGAGGAATTTTTTATAATGTTTTTACTTAAATTTGATACCATAAACTTAGATTTATTTCGAAGTACACAAAAGAATTGATATAGAAATCACTTAGATATCGTTAGAATATCTGAGATATCTAATTTCCTAGACACTTAAAATAATTATTGTGTGCAAATAATTTTCTTTTTAAAAGTAATTTATTTAAACACCACATTTTTCGCAGCCATAGGAACGTGTGAGTAAATTATAAATTTTTTATCACATACATTTTTTATCATAAGCATATTTGAAATATCTAATTTCCGAAATATTAAGTAATCAATGTGTGCAAATAATGTCATGTTTGAAAGTAATTTTGTTTTCAATTTGATTACAAGAAGATTAGATTTATTTCTGAGCATAGAAACGTTTTGATACAGACAGTACTTTTATATCATAAGATTATTCGAATTATCAAATTTCCTAAACACTTTACATAATTCTTTAATGCAAATCATTTTCTTTTTAAAATTAATTTCATGTAAATAACATATTTTTCATAGTCATAGAGATATCAAAGTAAATTTCAAATTATTGCACAAAATTAGATTTATTTCTGAGTATTCAAACGAATTGGTATCGCCATCAATATTTTATCGTAAATATATTTAAAGTGTCTACTTTCCGAAAAACCTTAAATGATCTTTGTGTGCAAACAAGTTACTATTTAAAAGTATTTTTTAATATATTTTTATAGTCATTGATATATCTAAATTATTAAATTACACAATATTGCTAATAATAATAAGAGTTATGAGGGATTTTATATAATGTTATTAACATTTAATATTAAAGCAATGGACTGACTTATCTAAGTGAGCCTGAATCTTAATCAGGCTGCCACTTTAACCTAACATTTAATATTATCATATTAATTTTATTTCTGAGTACAGAAGCGAATTGATATCATCATCAACTTTATATTGTGAAAATGGCCGAAATGTCTAATTTTCGAATATTTTAAAGTAATTCTTGTGTGCAAGTATTTTTTATTTAAAAATGATTTCATTAAAAATTATCTAAGTGAGCCTGAATCTTATTCAGGCTGCCACTTTAACCTAACATTTAATATTATCATATTAATTTTATTTCTGAGTACAGAAGCGAATTGATATCATCATCAACTTTATATTGTGAAAATGGCCGAAATGTCTAATTTTCGAAAATTTTAAAGTAATTCTTGTGTGCAAGTATTTTTTATTTAAAAATGATTTCATTAAAAAAAAAACCTTTTTCATGGCCATAGAAACATCCATGTCTAAATTACGAAATATTGCTAATGATGACAAGCGCTTTGAGGAATTTTCGAAAATGTGATAATATGTCAATCATTTTACAATGTACTATATATACACAATATTATTACTCTATATTGTTGTTGTCACCTTTTAATGGCGGTATTTTGGAAAGGTAATTTCAATGTCTTTTCATTTTGACCACAATTTAGAAGAAAAAAAAAACAAAAAATAACTGCTTCTATTATTTACCATAGAATACAAGAAGACAATACATTCAACGATGGATGTGGACCAAACAAAACCCATCCATACATACATCCATCCATCCATCCATCTATCCTCGTGCTGTAACATGCTTATTCTAGTAATAATCATTCATTCGCTTACTCATTCGAAAGAGCATAAAACATTCAATAAAACATTCCGTTTTTTGTTTTTTTGTTATTGACCAACCAATTGTTACTGTTGTTGTCCAGCTGAAGAAAAAAACCAACAAAATTTTTAAAAATACAGTTTACTTTCCCCGATGATGCTGATGCTTGGTTCATTTTAAACATTCTTCTCCGTCATAGCTCGTGTCAAAAGACTTTGATCCATTAATCACCAACAAAACCAAAAAAAAAAAAAAGTTTTGTAAAGAAAAGAAAATAAAAAAAAACATTTCAAAGAACCAAAACTAATGTATCTTGGAAAACAAAACAAATCTGAAATATTTTGGTTTACATTTTTTTTCTTTTATAAACATCAGATAGTTTTGAGGTTGGTTTGGATGAACAATTGAGCACAGTGGTTGAGTTCGGAAATCCATGAGTAAAAAATCTTAATTCTGCCCTAAGCCGTTTTTTTACCAAGGATAAATATTCCCAACGGTGCGGACTCACTGGACAAATATTTAGCAGACATCAAAAAACCAATTCATTGCCAGTGTTTCCAATATTTTAACGGTTCTTGTCCCCAAATTAAGGCGGTTTGGTCCCCAAAAATCCCCAATTTATATTAAAATTCCTCACAAAAATGCCCAAAAATTTTTCGGCAATTTTTTATGAAACAAAAAAAAATAGGCTGTGCTCTAGAAAGTTAGCAATAATTTAAAAACTGTATGATATATAAAATAATTGGTATCCAGCTTGTGAACTGCAATAAGATCAACGAATTCGAAACACAACACCAAGAGACTGTTGATCGTCTTCCCAATTCTCGAGAAATGAAAATTGGAGGTCAGTCACTATATATGTATGAGCGATAATTGACTTCTATTGTTGCGGGATAGACCAATATGAAGGTGAAGCGTGACCATCATTTCAATAGTCGGTGTTTTCTCGGTTTTTAAAACACGGAGAATTTTCCAAAACCGATGGACGATATTTTTTGATACAATTAACAGGCTAACCGGTTTCATAAAAACAAAAATAAATTTTATATCTAAAGAAAATTTTAGAAAGTTTTATTCCCATAGAAAATTTCACCAAAACTTTATTTCTGTAGAAAATTTTGACAAAATTTTATTTCTATAGAAAATTTTGTCAAAATTTTATTTCTACAAAAAATTTTGTCAAAACTTTATTTCTATAGAAAATTTTGTCATAAAATATGTCATGAAATAAAATATTTCCACAAAAAAAATTTGTCAAAACTTTATTTTTATAGAAAATTTTGTCAAAAATTTATTTCTAGAAAGAATTTTGTCAATATTTGATTTCTATAGAAAATTTTGTCAACATTTTATTTCTATAGAAAATTTTGTCAAAATTTTATTTCTACAAAAAATTTTGTCAAAACTTTATTTCCACAAAAAAACTTGTCAAAACTTTATTTTTATAGAAAATTTTGTCAAAAATTTATTTCTAGAAAGAATTTTGTCAATATTTGATTTCTATAGAAAATTGTGTCAACATTTTATTTCTCAGTCGTCGTTAGACTGCGAAAGCTGAAAGACGTGTTTGTGCTTCACTGCAGTTTTTCTGTGCAAATTTTTCGTAAACAAAATCTAAACACAAACAATTCATAAGTCGTAAAAAAAAAATAATAAACCGTTTGGTTTGTTTCAAAACAAAAACCATTCAAGTGAATGCACCAAGTGTCGGCACATTTGGTGCATTGTTGTAGCAACAAATATTTTTGTCATTCAACATTAACGAAAAACAATAACCATAACAATAATAACAATGAGTGCTCCAATCAGTGAGTCGTTAAACCTGAGCTCATCAAGTGATGATGGGCTTAATAATGATGATGATGACGATAACGATAATGAAGTAAATAGCTGGCAGCAAGTACCAATAAAAAGGAAATTTGCGGGTTCGCCTAACAAGTTGAACGAAAAAAGAAGGCATATCGAAGATCGACCATCAACTTCAAACAGATTTGAAACTTTGGCATCAAATGAACCTGATGATAACAATAATGAAGCGGCAGATTCTGTTCCTAAACCACCACCTATATTTATACCTAATGTTCAGGATATTGGTAAAATGGTGAACAAAATCAATAAAGTTATTTCTAATACAGACTACCACTTTAAGTCGTTACGAGATGGACAAGTTAGATTAGTAGTTAAGAATGTAGAATCATACAGAAAACTTGTTAAGTATTTTGATTCCGTTAAGTGTAACTACCATACGTTTCAACTAAAACAAGAGAGGGCTTTTAGAGTAGTTTTGAAAGGGCTACACCACTCCACTCCAGTTTCGGATATTAAGGCTATGTTGTTAAGTTTGGGACATCAGGTTAGAAGTGTGAGAAATGTTATAAGTCGTCTTACAAAAGAACCATTGCCAATGTTTTTTGTTGATCTAGACCCCGGCCCCAATAACAAGGATGTCTATGATATAAAGTCGCTTGATAACGCCATTATTTCAGTCGAAGCCCCAAAGAAATTTGATGACATCGTGCAATGTCATAGATGCCAGGACTACGGTCATACAAAATCATATTGCAAGAAAAATTTTCGTTGTGTTAAATGTGGAGCAGATCATGCTACTTCTGAATGTCAAAAATTGCCAAATATACCTCCAACCTGTGTTCATTGTTCTCAGCAACATACTGCCAATTATCGTGGATGTTCGTTCTATCAAAAACTTTTACATACAAGATCATCATCTATAAACAAGGTTAAAGAACGTATAAGTAATTCATCATTTACTCAAGCAGATAATAGGTTCCAAAATATTCCCCAAATGATGGGAGCGAATAATGCAACTTATGCGCAAGTAGTAAGAAATGATGAATCTGCTATAGGCAATGTTTTACAGAAAATAGAAGCTATGTTGGCTAAACAAATTGAGCTTACTAATACGTTGATGAACATGATGTCAATGATAATGACCAAACTATGCAACTAAGTCTTGTTATAGCAGAATGGAATGCTAATGGCATTCTGAATCATTTAAATGAAATAGAATATTTTCTAAAAACAAATGCTATTGATATTCTACTTGTCTCCGAAACGCATCTTACCTCTAAATCGTATTTTAGAATATATGGATATGACATTGTCCAAACAAATCACCCCGACGATCGGGCTCATGGAGGATCAGCAGTAATAATAAAATCTAATATTAAATACGAAGTCAGTGAACCATTTACTAAGCCATATCTACAAGCAGCAGGAATTAAAATTTGTTGTAATAACACTAACATATCAGTGTACTCAGTGTATTTTCCACCACGATTCACTTTAAAATGCGCACATTTTAATGATTTCTTTAAAACTATTGGAAACTCATTCATTGTGGGTGGCGACTTCAATGCCAAACATACGTGGTGGGGGTCAAGGCTGATAAATCCCAAAGGTAGGGAACTTTACAAATGCATTTGCAATAACCACTACAATGTGCTGTCGACAGGAAGCCCTACTTATTGGCCAAGTGATCCCAATAAAATACCAGATTTGCTTGATTTTATAATATTTAAAGGAATTTCCCCTACATCTTTACAGATATCTGAAAGTCACGATTTGAACTCTGATCATAGTCCAATAATAGTTGCTTTAGCTACGTCACCATGTCTTCAAAATAAAACTCTTAGGATATTTTCACGTAATACCGATGTTACACTTTTTCAATCTTGGATTGAAAATAATATAAACTTAAATCTTTCATTAAAAACTGGTGCTGAGTTAGAAGAAGCTGTTGAAATGTTCACGGGTTTGATACATCAGTCCGCTTCCATAGCTACGCCGCAAATTTCAGACACAAATGTATCGATACACCGAGTAACACTCGAAATAAAAAAATTAATAAAACAAAAACGACGATTGCGGAAAATATGGCAACAGACGAGATCACCCTCCGACAGATCTAATTTGAACAGAGCCACAAGAATCTTGAAAACCCATTTAATATGCTACAAGAATGACTCTGTCAATTATTTTCTTCGTAACCTTGAACCTTCAGACAATGAATTTAATCTATGGAGAGCTACAAAATATCTTAAGAAACCACAAAAAAGGAACGTTGCAATAAAAACTGCCTCTGGTACTTGGTGTCGTTCAGATAAAAGTAAAGTTGATGCGTTTAAATCTCTTCTGGAGGAAACTTTTACACCATTTTCTATCTGTGAGGCGTCTGATGATAAGAAAATTCGGGAATTTCTTGATGTACCCTGTCAAATGTATCGTCCGATCAAAGCATTCACTGTGAATGAAGTATGTAACGAGTTGAAGAAACTTAATGTTAAAAAATCTCCCGGTTACGACCTAATTGATGGAAGAATTTTGAAATCGCTGCCAAGAAAAGGTATAATTTTTCTTACTCTTCTATTCAACGCGGCGTTGCGCTTGACATACATCCCCATTCAATGGAAGTTAGCCAAAATTATCATGATTTTGAAACCTCAAAAGCCAGAAAATTCTATATGCTCCTACAGACCCATAAGTTTGCTACCTATAATATCAAAGGTATTTGAAAAGCTAGTACAAAAAAGACTGGTGCCCATATTGCGTGAGCTCAATATTATACCTGATCACCAATTCGGATTCAGACAAGGTCACGGAACATCTGAACAATGTCATAGAGTCATTCAAACCATTAGAGATTGTTTGGAGAATAAAGAATATTGCTCTTCCATTTTTCTAGATGTTAAACAGGCATTTGACAAAGTCTGGCATAATGGTCTGTTATACAAATTGAAGATCTTACTACCCACACCTTTTTACCTATTGTTGAAATCATATTTAAATGAAAGGCGTTTCTATGTTAGTATCAAAGAAGAAAACTCTGATATTGGTTGCATAAATTCTGGAGTTCCTCAAGGCAGCGTGTTAGGACCAATATTGTATACTATTTTTACCAGCGATTTTCCCACTAGTGAAGAAGTGACCGTAGCTACTTATGCCGATGATACTGCAGTATTGGCCGTAAATAAATCATGTGTAGATGCATCAGAAATATTACAAGACCATATAGATATTATCGAAACATGGTTTAAAAAGTGGAATATAAAAGTAAATACTGACAAATCGAATCATGTGACATTTACACTTAACAAAGGTAACTGTCCGGAGGTATATCTAAATGGAGATGTTATTCCAATGGCAAATTGCGTAAAGTACTTAGGACTAAATATTGACAGACGATTGACGTGGAAGGAGCATATAAAATCAAAACGACAACAGCTTGAAATTAAAACAAAGCGAATGTACTGGCTTCTAGGTCCAAGATCACAGTTGAGATTAGAAAATAAATTATTGCTATACAAAACAACGTTAAAACCAATCTGGACATATGGAATTGAACTTTGGGGTACAGCAAGCAACTCAAACGTTGAGATACTGCAAAGATATCAATCCAAAACGTTAAGGATGATTACAAGTGCACCGTGGTTTATGACCAACAAAAATATACACAAAGATCTTGATGTCCCAATGGTTCGAGATGTAATACGAAAAAGTAGTACAAATTACCTCAATAGACTAAGTAACCACTCGAATATTCTAGCTATAACTCTCCTTGATGATACAAATGAATTAAAAAGACTGAAAAGACTTAGCGTTCTCGACTTGCCCTTTTTAACTTAAGTCAAAATTATATGTATATAGTCTGCAAATTTCATGGTATAAAAGTTATGTTTTTATGATATTAATTTTGTTTTTGAACAATTTCATCTAATGATTTAAGTTTAATGGAGCTTAACATAACATGTCATGTATTGTAAATTCATCCAACCAATTTGCTTAATATTTGTGTATTGTAAATAGATTGCAAATAAAGATATAAAGAGAAAAAAAAAAAAAAAAAAAAAAAAAAAACATTTTATTTCTATAGAAAATATTGTAAAAATTTTATTTCTGCAGGAAATTTTGTCCAAATTTTATTTCTATAGAAAATATTGTAAAAATTTTATTTCTGCAGAAAATTTTGTCCAAATTTTATTTCTATAGAAAATGTTGTAAAATTTTTATTTATATAGAAAATTTTGTCAATTTTATTTCTATAGAAAATTTTGTCAAAATTTTATTTCTATAGAAAATTTTGTCACAAGTTCAACAATAAAGATGAATTCACGGCATTATCGACTCACGAAGAGCTCAAATGGTTTCGCACCAATATTTTTCATTTTTTCCTTTATTATTTGTTTTACCATTCATACACGTATTTATCTTTTTCCACATTCATCCTGAATTTACTTTTTATTTTTACTTACTTATATTCCATTTTGTTGTTATGCTTCTATCTCCCTTTTTTGTACATGAATACCGTTTTTTTTTGCCTTTATTTACCTTTTGTTAAAACCAAAATGAATTCAAAAGTTTAGTTAAGTTAAGAAGCTGAAGAGAAGTAGGTCACTTGGACCTAATAAATTATTGAAGTTGAAAACAGCACGTCTTTTTACTTAAAAAGGCTCAGGCGCCTCGTAAACCCATATTCGTGAAGAATAAATAACAGACCCATTGATCAATTATCCTGGATCAATAGGCGCTTGTACAATTTTATTTTCATAGAAAATTTTGTAAAAATTTTATTTCTATCCAAAATTTTGTCAAAATTTTATTTCTATAGAAGATTTTGTCAAAATTTTACTTCTATAGAAAATTTGCCAAAATTTTTTTTCTATTGAAAATTTTGTCAAAATTTTATTTCTATTTAAAATGTTGTCAAAATTTTATTTCTTTAGAATATTTTGTCAACACTTTTTTTCTATAAAGAATTTTGTCAAAATTTTATTTCTATAGAAAATTTTGTCAAAATTTTATTTCTATAGAAAAAGTTGTCAAAATTTTATTTCTATAGAAAATGTTGTCAACATTTTATTTCTATAGAAAATTTGTAACAATTTTAATCAACATTTTATTTCTATAGAAAATCATGTCAAAATTTTATTTCTTAGAATATTTTGTCAAAATTTTATTTCTATAGAAAATTTGTGGAAATTTTATTTCTATAGAAAATTTTGTGAAAATTATATTTCTATTGAAAATTTTGTCAAAATTTTATTTCTATAGAAAACGATGTGAAATTTTTATTTCTATAGAAAATTTTGTCAATATTTTATTTCTATAGAAAAGTTTTTGTTTGTTTTTAAATTCTATAGAAAATTAAAAATAAAATTTTGGTAAACTTTTATTTCTATAGAAAACGTTGTGAAATGTTTATTTCTATAGAAAATTTTGTCAACATTTTATTTTTATAGAAAATTTTGTCAAAATTTTATTTCTATAGAAAATTTAGTCACAATTTTATTTTTCTAGAAAATTTTGTCAAAATTTTATTTCTATAGAATATGTTGTCAACATTTTATTTCTATAGAAAATTTTGTCACAATTTTAATCAAAATTTTATTTCTATAGAAAATCATGTCAAAATTTTATTTCTATAGAACATTTTGTCAAAATTTTATTTCTATAGAAAATTTGTGGAAATTTTATTTCTATAGAAAATTTTGTGAAAATTATATTTCTATTGAAAATTTTGTCAAAATTTTATTTCTTTAGAATATTTTGTAAAAATTTTATTTCTATAGAAAACGATGTGAAATTTTTATTTCTATAGAAAATTTTGTCAAAATTTTATTTCTATAGAAAAGTTTTTGTTTGTTTTTAATTTCTGTAGAAAATTAAAAATAAAATTTTGGTAAACTTTCATTTCTATAGAAAACGTTGTGAAATGTTTATTTCTATAGAACATTTTGTCAAAATTTTATTTCTATAGAAAATTTTGTCAACATTTTATTTCCATAGAAAATGTTGTCAAAATTTTATTTCTATAGAAAATTTTGTCAAAATTTTATTTCAATAGAAAATTTGCCAAAAATTTTATTTCTATAGCAAATTTTGTCAAAATATTATTTCTAGAAAGAATTTTGTCAATATTTTATTTCTATAGAAAAATTTTCAAAAATCTGTTTCTATAGAAAATTTTGTTAAAATTGTATATATGTAGAAAACGTTGTCAAAGTTTTATTTCTATAGAAAATTTTGTCAAAATTTTATTTCTATAGAAAATCATGTCAAAATTTTATTTCTATGGAAAATTTTGTCACAATTTGAATCAAAATTTTATTTCTATAGAAAATCATGTCAAAATTTTATTTCTATAGAAAATTTGTCAAAATTTTATTTCTATAGAAAATTTTCTCAAAATTTTGCTTCTATAGAAAATTTTGTCAAAATTTTATTTCTATAGAAAATTTTGTCAACACTTTTTTTCTATAAAAATTTTGGCAAATTTTATTTCTATAGAAAATTTTGTCAAAATTTCATTTCTATAGAAAATTTTGTCAAAATTTTATTTCTATAGAAGACTTTGTCAAGATTTGGTTTCTATTGAAAATTTTGTCAACATTTTATTTCTATAGATTTTGTCTAAATTTTATTTCTATAGAAAAGTTTGTCAAAATTTTATTTCTATAGAAAATTTTGTCAAATTTATATTTCTACAGAAAATTTTGTCAAAATTTTATTTCTATAGAAAACTTTGTCAAAATTTTATTTCCATAGAAAATTTTGTCAAAATTTTATTTCTAGAAAGAATTTTGTCAATATTTTATTTCTATAGAAAATTTTCGAAATTCTATTTCTATAGAAAATTTTGTTAAAATTTTAATTCTATAGAAAATTTTGTCAAAATTTTATATCTGTAGACAATTTTGTCAACATTTTAATTCAATAGAAAATTTGCCAAAAATTTTATTTCTATAGCAAATTTTGTCAAAATTTTATTTCTAGAAAGAATTTTGTCAATATTTTATTTCTGTAGAAAAATTTTCAAAATTCTATTTCTATAGAAAATTTTGGTAAAATTTTATTTCTATAGAAAATTTTGTTAAAATTGTATATCTGTAGAAAACGTTGTCAAAGCTTTATTTCTATAGAAAATTTTGTCAAAATTTTATTTCTATAGAAAATCATGTCAAAATTTTATTTCTATGGAAAATTTTGTCACAATTTGAATCAAAATTTTATTTCTATAGAAAATTTTGTCAAAACTTTATTTCCATAGAAAATGTTGTCAAAATTTTATTTCTATAGAAAATGTTGTCAAAATTTTATTTCTATAGAAAATTTTGTCAACACTTTTTTTCTATAAAGAATTTTGCCAAAATTTTATTTCCATAGAAAATGTTGTCAAAATTTTATTTCTATAGAAGATGTTGTCAACATTTTATTTCTATAGAAAATTTTGTCAAAATTTTGTTTCTATAGATTGTGTCAAAATTTGGTTTCTATAGAAAATTTAGTCAAAATTTTATTTCTATAGAAAACGATGTGAAATTTTTATTTTTATAGAATAATTTGTCAAAATTTTATTTCTATAGGAAAATTTTTCAAAATTTTATTGCCATAGAAAATTTTTATTTTTTTTTTTTTAATTTCTGGTAAAAAATTAGAAATAAACTTTTGTTAAGCTTTTATTTCTATAGAAAATGTTGTCCAAATTTCATTTCTATAGAAAATGTTGTCAAAATCAGAAAATTGTTTTTTGTATGTATCACTCACTGTATGAAAGTGGCTCAGAGGTATTTTGGCCCATTTGAGATGATCGACACCTTGATTTTTCTTTTAGTTCCAGACTTACTCTCCCAAATGTTCAACTAGTCCAACGGATTGAGATCCAGAGATTTTGGATGGCCATTGTACGGTAGAAATTCAGCGATGAACCTCATTTTTACACCATTACTGACCGATGCTTGAGATTGTGCTAAGGCCTTTCGGAATGTCCATGGTCTTCGGCCGAAATGATTACCAGCCCACGGCTTCAATACCATCTTTAAGACATTAGAAATATCACCTTGGTACAATGCTTAGCATGCTTGTATTGCCTCCAAAGGGTCATGGCTTCCATGCCAGTATCGCCTAAACACCAAAAAAATTTTTCAGCTGTGGATAATGCCCTCTCAGTAATGTTGGTGACATTCAACCACTGGTCGCCTACGGTATTACCATAGGCAGTGCCTCAGGTTTGATGCCCGATATAAGGTTCAAATTTTCAACTGACCTCCTTGGCAAGTAAAACCGATTATTTTGTTTGTTCCCAAATTCTTCAATTTGAAATGGCTCATCTGAGAAAACCAAATTCGGTAAGTGGACACTTTCGTGCAAAGAAAGTAAATCTTTGGCTCTTTCCAGTCTAATTTTTTGTACACCGTTGCATCTTTTGGAACTTCAATGGCTTTAATCCAAGCTAAATTTTCAATATGTGCTGCTTCCGTTTTCGCGGAATTTAGTACCACATATCGAAATTCGTTTTTCCAAAATTGAGTAAATTAGGCCCGTGTATTCTTAAAATTCCAATAATCAATCAATGACTGCAGTGGTTTTCAAAAACAATCTTCATCCCTAGACAATTTTTATTGGTAATCAAACAAAAAAAAATGTGTTAAGAAGGAATTCCTAGATTTCCTTGAAATCCAAGGAAGCTAATTCTCTATGGCCATTGCCAAATTCTAAAATAAGAGATCATCACTTTTATTTTCCAAGTTACGTCGATTGCGGTTAGTTGGCTAGCAAACTAACGCCTCTCATCACTCTTCTGTTTATACACCAGAGACAACTCCATGGTAATTCCCTAGACACATTTTTGTTAGGGTAACTGAAATAATTTCACTCGAAATAAAGATGTATTTCATAATTTTCAATTGTCTACCAACAATCTGCACATTTTTCCTTCCTCAGAGGCTGCACCCAAGGTATTTAAACGGGACTGACAGGACAAAGGCCTAGCGAAATATCCTTGGCAGTTGGCCAAATGGGCTATGGAATACACGAATACTGGCTATGATTGATTATCAACATTTAACCGAATGCTGTCAACAAATTTTAACAACAAACTCCTTAAAAACTGATCTCCAATGGGACCAAACAAGGGATAAAAACGGTCGACAAATGAATTCTTGACTCTTTTTCGTTCGACGGGCTTGTTATGGAGATGGCTGTGGTGGTGGTGGTGGTGGCTGCTTCTGCTGTTGCTACTCGTTTTTCATCATAATTTTTGATCCCCTGAGGATAAGTAAACCAAACGAGGAGGGCAAAAGGCATCATAAGAAATTTAACATTCATGGCCAATATTTGCGGACATACGAGAGGAGAGTTTGCAGCCAGTCAACTACTGAGCAACCCCATTCAAAGAAAGCCTTAAACAAAAGTAAAGGCTCAAGCAGCGATATTGCTCATTTTATTTTTATAGAAAATTTTGTCAAAATTTTATTTCTATAGAAAATTTAGTCACAATTTTATTTTTCTAGAAAATTTTGTCAAAATTTTATTTCTATAGAATATGTTGTCAACATTTTATTTCTATAGAAAATTTTGTCACAATTTTAATCAAAATTTTATTTCTATAGAAAATCATGTCAAAATTTTATTTCTATAGAACATTTTGTCAAAATTTTATTTCTATAGAAAATTTGTGGAAATTTTATTTCTATAGAAAATTTTGTGAAAATTATATTTCTATTGAAAATTTTGTCAAAATTTTATTTCTTTAGAATATTTTGTAAAAATTTTATTTCTATAGAAAACGATGTGAAATTTTTATTTCTATAGAAAATTTTGTCAAAATTTTATTTCTATAGAAAAGTTTTTGTTTGTTTTTAATTTCTGTAGAAAATTAAAAATAAAATTTTGGTAAACTTTCATTTCTATAGAAAACGTTGTGAAATGTTTATTTCTATAGAACATTTTGTCAAAATTTTATTTCTATAGAAAATTTTGTCAACATTTTATTTCCATAGAAAATGTTGTCAAAATTTTATTTCTATAGAAAATTTTGTCAAAATTTTATTTCAATAGAAAATTTGCCAAAAATTTTATTTCTATAGCAAATTTTGTCAAAATATTATTTCTAGAAAGAATTTTGTCAATATTTTATTTCTATAGAAAAATTTTCAAAAATCTGTTTCTATAGAAAATTTTGTTAAAATTGTATATATGTAGAAAACGTTGTCAAAGTTTTATTTCTATAGAAAATTTTGTCAAAATTTTATTTCTATAGAAAATCATGTCAAAATTTTATTTCTATGGAAAATTTTGTCACAATTTGAATCAAAATTTTATTTCTATAGAAAATCATGTCAAAATTTTATTTCTATAGAAAATTTGTCAAAATTTTATTTCTATAGAAAATTTTCTCAAAATTTTGCTTCTATAGAAAATTTTGTCAAAATTTTATTTCTATAGAAAATTTTGTCAACACTTTTTTTCTATAAAAATTTTGGCAAATTTTATTTCTATAGAAAATTTTGTCAAAATTTCATTTCTATAGAAAATTTTGTCAAAATTTTATTTCTATAGAAGACTTTGTCAAGATTTGGTTTCTATTGAAAATTTTGTCAACATTTTATTTCTATAGATTTTGTCTAAATTTTATTTCTATAGAAAAGTTTGTCAAAATTTTATTTCTATAGAAAATTTTGTCAAATTTATATTTCTACAGAAAATTTTGTCAAAATTTTATTTCTATAGAAAACTTTGTCAAAATTTTATTTCCATAGAAAATTTTGTCAAAATTTTATTTCTAGAAAGAATTTTGTCAATATTTTATTTCTATAGAAAATTTTCGAAATTCTATTTCTATAGAAAATTTTGTTAAAATTTTAATTCTATAGAAAATTTTGTCAAAATTTTATATCTGTAGACAATTTTGTCAACATTTTAATTCAATAGAAAATTTGCCAAAAATTTTATTTCTATAGCAAATTTTGTCAAAATTTTATTTCTAGAAAGAATTTTGTCAATATTTTATTTCTGTAGAAAAATTTTCAAAATTCTATTTCTATAGAAAATTTTGGTAAAATTTTATTTCTATAGAAAATTTTGTTAAAATTGTATATCTGTAGAAAACGTTGTCAAAGCTTTATTTCTATAGAAAATTTTGTCAAAATTTTATTTCTATAGAAAATCATGTCAAAATTTTATTTCTATGGAAAATTTTGTCACAATTTGAATCAAAATTTTATTTCTATAGAAAATTTTGTCAAAACTTTATTTCCATAGAAAATGTTGTCAAAATTTTATTTCTATAGAAAATGTTGTCAAAATTTTATTTCTATAGAAAATTTTGTCAACACTTTTTTTCTATAAAGAATTTTGCCAAAATTTTATTTCCATAGAAAATGTTGTCAAAATTTTATTTCTATAGAAGATGTTGTCAACATTTTATTTCTATAGAAAATTTTGTCAAAATTTTGTTTCTATAGATTGTGTCAAAATTTGGTTTCTATAGAAAATTTAGTCAAAATTTTATTTCTATAGAAAACGATGTGAAATTTTTATTTTTATAGAATAATTTGTCAAAATTTTATTTCTATAGGAAAATTTTTCAAAATTTTATTGCCATAGAAAATTTTTATTTTTTTTTTTTTAATTTCTGGTAAAAAATTAGAAATAAACTTTTGTTAAGCTTTTATTTCTATAGAAAATGTTGTCCAAATTTCATTTCTATAGAAAATGTTGTCAAAATCAGAAAATTGTTTTTTGTATGTATCACTCACTGTATGAAAGTGGCTCAGAGGTATTTTGGCCCATTTGAGATGATCGACACCTTGATTTTTCTTTTAGTTCCAGACTTACTCTCCCAAATGTTCAACTAGTCCAACGGATTGAGATCCAGAGATTTTGGATGGCCATTGTACGGTAGAAATTCAGCGATGAACCTCATTTTTACACCATTACTGACCGATGCTTGAGATTGTGCTAAGGCCTTTCGGAATGTCCATGGTCTTCGGCCGAAATGATTACCAGCCCACGGCTTCAATACCATCTTTAAGACATTAGAAATATCACCTTGGTACAATGCTTAGCATGCTTGTATTGCCTCCAAAGGGTCATGGCTTCCATGCCAGTATCGCCTAAACACCAAAAAAATTTTTCAGCTGTGGATAATGCCCTCTCAGTAATGTTGGTGACATTCAACCACTGGTCGCCTACGGTATTACCATAGGCAGTGCCTCAGGTTTGATGCCCGATATAAGGTTCAAATTTTCAACTGACCTCCTTGGCAAGTAAAACCGATTATTTTGTTTGTTCCCAAATTCTTCAATTTGAAATGGCTCATCTGAGAAAACCAAATTCGGTAAGTGGACACTTTCGTGCAAAGAAAGTAAATCTTTGGCTCTTTCCAGTCTAATTTTTTGTACACCGTTGCATCTTTTGGAACTTCAATGGCTTTAATCCAAGCTAAATTTTCAATATGTGCTGCTTCCGTTTTCGCGGAATTTAGTACCACATATCGAAATTCGTTTTTCCAAAATTGAGTAAATTAGGCCCGTGTATTCTTAAAATTCCAATAATCAATCAATGACTGCAGTGGTTTTCAAAAACAATCTTCATCCCTAGACAATTTTTATTGGTAATCAAACAAAAAAAAATGTGTTAAGAAGGAATTCCTAGATTTCCTTGAAATCCAAGGAAGCTAATTCTCTATGGCCATTGCCAAATTCTAAAATAAGAGATCATCACTTTTATTTTCCAAGTTACGTCGATTGCGGTTAGTTGGCTAGCAAACTAACGCCTCTCATCACTCTTCTGTTTATACACCAGAGACAACTCCATGGTAATTCCCTAGACACATTTTTGTTAGGGTAACTGAAATAATTTCACTCGAAATAAAGATGTATTTCATAATTTTCAATTGTCTACCAACAATCTGCACATTTTTCCTTCCTCAGAGGCTGCACCCAAGGTATTTAAACGGGACTGACAGGACAAAGGCCTAGCGAAATATCCTTGGCAGTTGGCCAAATGGGCTATGGAATACACGAATACTGGCTATGATTGATTATCAACATTTAACCGAATGCTGTCAACAAATTTTAACAACAAACTCCTTAAAAACTGATCTCCAATGGGACCAAACAAGGGATAAAAACGGTCGACAAATGAATTCTTGACTCTTTTTCGTTCGACGGGCTTGTTATGGAGATGGCTGTGGTGGTGGTGGTGGTGGCTGCTTCTGCTGTTGCTACTCGTTTTTCATCATAATTTTTGATCCCCTGAGGATAAGTAAACCAAACGAGGAGGGCAAAAGGCATCATAAGAAATTTAACATTCATGGCCAATATTTGCGGACATACGAGAGGAGAGTTTGCAGCCAGTCAACTACTGAGCAACCCCATTCAAAGAAAGCCTTAAACAAAAGTAAAGGCTCAAGCAGCGATATTGCTCATTTGTTGCTTGCTTGAAACCATAATAATCGAACAAAACGAAAACAAAAACAACAAAAGCAACCAACTGGAATTCGCAAACCATATTCAGCCAAAGCAGGGACAGACGCTAGACATGGGCATTCACTCATCCTTTCCAAGACAAAAACAAACAGAGATGAGGTAGTCTTACAGCTCACATAAATCCAAAGCAATCTGTTAACCAACCAACCAACCAACCAATGACTTTAGCTTATAGCCAACCAGCCCTTGTTCTACAATTAAAACGACCCATTCCATTTTCTATGTCCTGTCTAAGGATGTATGCGAGTTCATGTTTATTGTGAATGTTACTTGTAAGGATTTTTAACCCAATCGTTTTGATTTTTGTTCCTGCTGTTTGTCAGGCTTCAAAAATCAAAGAAATATCCTTTTCCTTGCAAAATAAACAATCTAACTAATCTTATCCCTATGGCAAATCCGAAAGGAAAACATTTTTGTCTTAGTTTTTGATTTTGTGATTTTTCCAAGTGTAGTTCATTGATGATTTTTGATAATCATTTCCTTAAATAGAGATTTATAGGAATGAAAAATGAGCCTAAATGCAAACAAAGTGATATTTGAAATTTTTTCAGAATTATAAAAAATTAAATGAATTCTAATGAACATTATATACTTACCACCGAATGTGTTAGTACATGCCTGGGAAAGTCATTTTTTTCTTACAGGATGGGAATTTTGACAAAATTTTCTATAAAAATTAAATTGTGACAAAATTTTCAATAGAAAAAATTTTTCCATAGAAATAAAATTTTGAAAAAATTTTCCATAGAAATAAAATTTTGACAAAATTTTCTATAAAAATAAAATTTTGACAAAATTTTCTATAGAAATAAAATTTTGATAAAATTTTCTAAAGAAATAAAATGCTGACCAAATTTTCCATAGAAATAAAATTTTGACCACATTTTTTATAGAAATAAAATGTTGACAAAATTTTCTAAAGAAATACAATTTTGACAAAATTTTCTATAGAAATAAAATTTTGACAAAATTTTCTATAGGCATACAATTTTGACAAAATTTTCTAAAGAAATAAAATTTTGACAAAATTTTCTATAGAAATAAAATTTTGACAAAATTTTCTATAGAAATAAAATTTTGATAAAATTTTCTAAAGAAATAAAATGTTGACCAAATTTTCCATAGAAATAAAATTTTGATAAAATTTTCTAAAGAAATAAAATGTTGACCAAATTTTCCATAGAAATAAAATTTTGACCACATTTTTTATAGAAATAAAATTTTGACAAAATTTTCTATAGAAATACAATTTTGACAAAATTTTCTATAGAAAAAAATTTTGACAAAATTTTCTATAGCAATAAAATTTTGACAAAATTTTCTAACGAAATAAAATGTTGACAAAATTTTCTAAAGAAATAAAATTTTGACAAAATTTTCTATAGGAATAAAATTTTGACAAAATTTTCTATAGAAATAAAATTTTGATAAAATTTTCTAAAGAAATAAAATGTTGACCAAATTTTCCATAGAAATAAAATTTTGACCACATTTTTTATAGAAATAAAATTTTGACAAAATTTTCTATAGCAATACAATTTTGACAAAATTTTCTATAGAAATAAAATTTTTAAAAATTTTCTATAGAAATAAAATTTTGACAAAATTTTCTAACGAAATAAAATGTTGACAAAATTTTCTAAAGTAATAAAATTTTGACCAAATTTTCTATAGAAATACAATTTTAACAAAATTTTCTATAGAAATAAATGGAAGCCACAGTGGTGCAATGGTTAGCATGCCCGCCTTGCATACTCAAGGTCATGGGTTCGATTCCTGCTTCGACCGAACACCAAAAAATTTTTCAGCGGTGGATTATCCCACCTCAGTAATGATGGTGACATTTCTGAGTGTTCCAAAGCTTCTCCAAGCGGTTTCGCTGCCGTTCCGACTCGTCTATAAAAAGGAGGTCACTTGTCATTGAGCTTAACATGGAATCGAACAGCACTCAGTGATAAGAGAGAAGTTCACCACTGTGGTATCACAATGAACTGAATAGTCTAAGTGAGCCTGATACATCGGGCTGCCACCTGACCTAACCTAACCTATAGAAATTAAGATTAACAAAATTGAAATTTAAAAAACAAATCTTAAGAAATAAAATTTTGTCAAAATTTTCTAAAGAAATTATATTTTGATTAAATTTTCTATAGAAATAAAATTTTGATACAAGTTACAATAGAAATAAGATTTTGACAAAAACTTTCTTTTAAAATAAAATTTTGCCAAAATTTTCTAAAGAAATAAAATGTTGATCAAATTTTCTATAAAAATAAAATTTTGACAAAAATTTCTATCAAAATAATTTTGACCAAATTTTCTATAGAAATAAAATTTTTACAAAATTTTCTATAGAAATAAAAATTTAACAAAATGTTCTATAGGAACACAAATTTGTTTCTATTGAAAATTGTGTGAAAATTTTATTTATATAGGAAAATTGGTCAAAATTTTATTTCTTTAGAAAATTTTGTCAAAATTGTATTTCTATC
This sequence comes from Haematobia irritans, assembly GCF_050003625.1. Classification (NCBI taxonomy): domain Eukaryota; kingdom Metazoa; phylum Arthropoda; class Insecta; order Diptera; family Muscidae; genus Haematobia; species Haematobia irritans. The sequence goes on along the minus strand of NC_134398.1, from coordinate 217,708,204 downwards.
GAAAATTTTGTCAACATTTTATTTCTATAGAAAATTTTGCCAAAATTTTACTTCGATAGAAAATTTTGTCAAAATTTTATTTCTATAGAAAATTTTGCCAAAATTTTGTATAGAAATCAAATTGCGGCAAAATTTTCTAAAGAAATAAAATTTTGCCCAAATTTTCAATAGAAATAAAATGTTGACCAAATTATCTAAAGAAATTAATCTGTGACAATACTTTCAATAGAAATAAAATTTCATTATTTTTTGGAAAAAAAAAAACAAAATTTTCTATAGAGATAAAATTTTGTCAACATTTTCTATAGAATTAAAATTTTGACAACATTAGCTATAAAATAAAATTTTGACAAAATTTTCTATATAAATAAATTTTTTACAACAATTTTCTATAGAAATAAAATTTTGGCAAAATTTTCTATAGAAATAAAATTTTGACAAAATATTCTATAGAAATAAAATTTTGACAAAATTTTCTATAGAGATAAAATTTTGTCAATATTTTCTATATAATTAAAATTTTGACAACATTTTCTATATAATTAAAATTTTGACAACATTTTCCAAAGAAATTAAATTTTGACCAAATTTTCTATAGAAATAAAATTTTGACCAAATCTTCTATAGAAATAAAATTTTGACAAAATTTTCTATAGAAAAAAAATTTTGACAAAATTTTCTATAGAAAAAAAATTTTGACAAAATTTTCTATAGAAAAAAAATTTTGACAAAATTTTCTAACGAAATAAAATGTTGACAAAATTTTCTAAAGAAATAAAATTTTGACCAAATTTTCTATAGAAATACAATTTTGACAAAATTTTCTATAGAAATAAATGGAAGCCACCGTGGTGCAATGGTTAGCATGCCCGCCTTGCATACTCAAAAATGTTTCAGCGATGGATTATTCCACCTCAGTAATGCTGGTGACATTTCTGAGGGTTTCAAAGCTACTCTAAGTGGTTTCGCTGCAATGTGGAACGCCCTTCGGATTCGGCTATAAAAAGGAGGTCCCTTGTCATTGAGATTAACATGGAATCGGGCAGCACTCAGTGATAAGAGAGAAGTTCACCACTGTGGTATCACAATGAACTGAATAGTCTAAGTGAGACTGATACATCGTGCTGCCAACTGACCTAACCTAACCTATAGAAATAAAATATTAACAAAATTTCTGTAGAAGTGAAATTAAAAAAAAATCAATTGAAATAAAATTTTGACAAAATTTTCTAAAGAAATAAAATTTTTTCAAAATTTTCTAAAGAAATTATATTTTAATAAAATTTTCTAAAGAAATAATATTTTAATAAAATTTTCTATAGAAATAAAATTTTGATACAAGTTACAATAGAAATAAGAGTTTGACAATTTTTACAAAATTTTATTTCTATAGCAAATTTGGTCAAAATTTTATTTCTTTAGATAATTTGGTCAATATTTTATTTCTATTGAAAATATGGTCAATATTTTATTTCTTTGGAAAATTTTGTCACAATTTATTTCTATACAAAATTTTGGCAAAATTTTCTATAGAAATAAAATTTTGGCAAAATTTTCTATAGAAATAAAATTTGGGCAAAATTTTCTATAGAAATAAAATTTTGGCAAAATTTTCTATAGAAATAAAATTTTGAAAAAATTTTCTATAGAAATAAAATTTTGACAAAATTATCTAAAAAATTAAAATTTTGACAAAATTTTCTAAAGAATTAAAATTTTGACACAATTTTAGCCTGTGACAAAATTTTCAATAGAAATAAAATTTTGAAATTTTTTGGAAAAAAAAAACAAAATTTTCTATAGACATAAAATTTTGACAAAATTTTCTACAGAAATAAAATGTTGACAAAATTTTCTATAGAAATAAAATTTTGACAAAATTTTCTATAAAAATAATTTTGACAAAATTTTCTATAGAAATAAAAATTTTATAAAATTTTCTATAAAAATAAAATTTTTACAAAATTTTCTATAGAAATATAATTTTTATAAAAATTGGATGCAAAGCATCAAATTAAGATATTTTTTAAATTTGGTATATTTTTGGTACAATTTTCTTCTTCTCGAAATAAGAATTTATCAAAATTTCATTCTTTTTGTGCAAATACCAGTTTAAGAAATTATAGCAGAGTTCAATGTAAAAAAATATTTTTCAAAAGATTTGAAATCGTTAATCTAAAGATTCAAGTATAAATTAATTTAAAGATGATAATCTTAAATCAGAATTTTTTATCTTTACTTTCAGGAAAATGTGCCCTAGTTCAAAGACATATGATTTTAACGCAGGTACGAAAATTTCCAAAATTCGTGTCCTACATCTAACGATACAAATTTTGAAGTAAATATTATAAAGTTTCTTTTAAATGAAATTTCCTTATTTTAAAGAAACTTTTCCTTAATGTTATGTAAATTACATGTCATAAATTTTAGGTTGCATAATCCTTCATATCAGGCCAATATTTGGTTCATCGATATAAAGAAAAATTATTTGTTTTTTAAGATTCAAATGATATGCGAAATACTGAAACAGCTTTGCTCTGAAGAATTCCTAAGAATACAATGTCACGGATGGTTTAAAAATGACTTAAGTCCTATGACAAATCTATGAAAATTCATTGCTTCTGATCCAATTATGCCCCATTTTCGGACCCAAAAGAAAACATTTTCATTGAAATAAATTAACTAACTCCACAATTCGAGATTTCCACAAGCGTTGTTAAAGCCAGGAAAATGTAATGCCTTGGTGTACTCAAAACAGAGAAAATACCATGAGATCTACGTATGTGCTAATTTTAATTTGGCACATACATAGTCCTAGATTTAAAGCTTGATAGGTGCCCAAAAAATTCTTTATTTTGTAGAATCAGCATCATTGGCTCGGAATCAATATGAACATCTTTAAGGGAGGGTCAAAATCTTTCGATCCAAGTAAACTTTTTTCTGAGTGTATGAAAATTTCATATGGAAATTACATACGAGAATTTTTTCTCCCCAATTGAACCATTTTTCAACACCACTGTGCATCATCTTCTCATATGGATATGGTGGAGACAAAATTTCTACTAGAATTTAATTTTGAAAAATATGAGTCAATTTACATACACACTTTCATGGGACAAATTATTAACATTGGCCTTTAATCAATTAATTAATAAAACTAATTAAAATTTAAAGTATTTTAAAGATTTTTTTTATTTTTGAACAATTTTATCATCCATCATCCCTCAAGCGACGGCAATCACAAAATTTATAATTATATCCTATGAACTTCTATACTATATTAAAGTCTAAATATCACTTAATATATTAACATAACAACAATAACAAAATAAATCCCATTTCTTCTTGAAAATGTTCACCAACACTTCAAACTCTTAGGACTTTCAATGAAACATAACCCTTGGGAGATTACTTAAAAATTCCGTTTAGCACGAACACTTAAACATCAAACTTCACGTAATAGAAATTGCATTTGAAATCAGCACCAATATCAGACGTGTCCAAAAAATGAATGACAATTGTTTGGCAACACCAACAGCATCCATCATGAATTCAAATTCTCCAAATGGCCAAACTAATACAAACATTCAAAACATCCCAAAAGGATTGAACTTCAAACTGAGCATGAGCACAAAACCCTACCTACCACCTATTACAAACTCAAAGCTCACTGCCTCTCAACACCCACACTCCCACAGGGCAATGAACAGAGCAAGGTCTTTTTGACAAATAAATGATGGTAGACATTTTGAGAGTTGAGTGAATTTAACACTTCCACACACAATAGATACACACTCCATGCATATACATACATACACATATGGTGTATATCATTAACTTTGTAAGGGGGGTAAATGGGAGGGATGGGGGAACAATAGATTTTCCATAAATTAAATGCATTCCACAGACAATGTTTACAGAAAACTCTTACGAGTAAATGGGCTTCATATAATGAAATGGAGAATTGCGAAGAGAGGGGCAAAACATTCATGGAAGTTTAAATTTATCGATATTTATCGATTGTATTGGGTAGAATATCATTGATAGCAGTGATGCCAGTATTGGGAATTTTTTTCCGTGAATGGGGAGAACATTTTTGAGTTGGGGACTTGATGGGAAATTTTAAGGAATTTGATATTTTTCGAAATCTATTCATCCAGTTGGTCTAAGTCGCACAAACTCTCTTTCCTTCGAAGTTTAATATATGTATAGTAGATGAGGACAGTAGGAATTTGGGTATCATAAACACGTGCCAACAATAACCTACCAGTTTTCAAGAAAACTTTACCGAAAGACACCGTGGTGCAATGGTTAGCATGCCCGCCTTGCATACACAAAGTCGTGGATTCGATTCCTGCTTCGACCGAACACCAAAAAGTTTTTTCAGCGGTGGATTATCCCACCTCAGTAATGCTGGTGACATTTCTGAGGGTTTCAAAGCTTCTCTAAGTGGTTTCACTGCAATGTGGAACGCCGTTCGGACTCGGCTATAAAAAGGAGGTCTCTTGTCATTGAGCTTAACGTGGAATCGGGCAGCACTCAGTGATAAGAGAGAAGTTCACCAATGTGGTATCACAATGGACAGAATAGTCTATGTGAGCCTGATACATCGGGCTGCCACCTAACCTAACCTAACCTTACCGAAAACATATAGAAAATTTTGTAATTTTTGTTATATATAAAATTTTGTCAAAAGTTTATATTTTTAGAAAAATTTGTCAAAATTTTAATGCTTTAGAAAAATTTGTCAAAGGTTTATTTTTTAGAAAATTTTGTCAAAATTTTATTTATATAGGAAATTTTGTCAAAATTTTATTTATATAGAAAATTTTCTGAAAAGATTATTTCTTTAGAAAATTTTGTCAAAAGTTTATTTCTTTAGAAAATTTTGCCAAAATTTTATTTCAATGGAAAATTTTGCCAAAATTCTATTTCTATAGAAAATTTTGCAAAAATTTAATTTCTATAGAAAATTTTGCGAAAATTTTATTTCTATGGAAAATTTTGACAAAATTTTATTTCTATAGAAAATTTTGCGAAAATTTTCTTTTTATTAGTTTATTTTAATTAAGTTTTGTCAAAATTTAATTTTTATAGAAGATTTTATTAAAATTTTATTTCTATAGAAAATTTCGCCAAAATTTTATTTCTATAGAAAATTTTGCCAAAATTTTATTTCTATAGAAAATTTTGGGAAAATTTCATTTCTATGGAAAATTTTGCGAAATTGTTTTCTGGAAATAGTTGCCAAAATTTGTTTCAATGGAAAATTTTGCCAAAACTTTCTATTTATAAAAGATTTTGTCATTAGTTCATTTCAATTAAATTTTGTCAAAATTTTATATTCTGCAAAAATTTGTTTTTCTATACGAAATTTAATCATGTTATTATTTCTATAGAAAAAAAATCTAACATTTTTGATAGAATTCTACCAACTGTGGCAATCGTGATCATAATTTTTACAATATTTCTAATTGACAAAATCAATTAAAATAATATGTGTCATAAATTAGAATGAGTAGATAAATGGAATTCAAAATGTTAAAACTTAGAATTTTTTGAAATCACTTTCTTTCCCTAGTTTAATGATGCACGCCAGTTTCTACGTTTGTATGTCGGTTTTGGATTAGTCAACAAATCCTCGAAATATTGAAGAATATTCATTCATACTCATTAAAACGAAGTCTATGAAATAATTTGATTAAAAATTTTATAACGCTTTTTTGTATATTTACGCCCATTTTCATGATTCCCCGTTAGTGCTCCGTTAGCTAACGAACTTTTAAACCGTACTACGGACATATCTGACAGCTTGCTTATATATTCCATATGCCAGTTAGGATCTTAACTGCTGAAAATTTCTTAATTAAAGTTAACCGGAGAGAAGATACTTCGATTTTACTTTCTGTTAACTGGGAGTTAAAACCTAACAGAGTTACATGAAAATGGCCGTTAAAGTAATAACATAGTCTAAAATTTGTATGTAGTAGGTGGGGACAGTAGGAACTTGCACATTTATTCTATCCTCCAAACTGGGAATTTTGCGTTGTCATTCTGTTTGTAAAACATTTAAATATTCGTCTGATATTTAAGAGCGCTAGTTTTACTTGACTCTACTGACTTCTATGTTTGGTAGATTGGTAGAATTCTTGATGTATGCGTAGATTTTGCAAAATTTTCTATAGACATAAAAATTATGCAAATAGAAATAAAATTTTAACAAAATAAAATTTTACAAAATTTTCTATAGCAATAATAAAATTTTGACAAAATTTTCTATACAAATAAAATTTTAACAAAATTTTCTATATAAATAAAATTTTGATAAAATTTTCTAAAGAAATAAACTTTTGATAAGACTTTCTAAAAAAAAAAAATTGACAAAATTTTCTAAATAAATAAATTGTTGACAAAATTTTCAAAAAAAAAAATAAACTTTTGATACAAGTTCCTATATAAATAAAACTTTGACGAAATTTTCTATATAAATAAAGTTTTGACAAAATTTTCTATATAAATAAAATTTTGACAAAATTTTCTAAAGAAATAAACTTTCGGCAACATTTTCTAAAAAAATAAACTTTTGACCACATTTTATAAAAAAAAATAAACTTTTGATACAAGTTTCTATATAAACAAAATTTTAATACAAGTTTCTATATAAATAAAATTTTGACCCTATAGCTGATGGCCTTAGCAGCCAATGCTACTTTTCCCTTTTTTTATCATACATTTACTATATGATTAAAATAACCAATAAATAAATAAATAATAATAAAATTTTGACAATATTTTCTATAAAAATAAAATTTTGACAAAATTTTGACAAAATTTCCTAAAGAAGTAAAACAAAATTTTCTGTATAAAAAAAAACTGACAAACTTTTCGATATAAATAAAATTTGCACAAAATTTTCTAAAAAAGTAAAATTTTGTCAAAATTTTCTATATAAATAAAATATAGACAAAATTTTCTATATAAAAAAATTTTGACTAAATTTTTGATATAAATAAAATTTTCACGAAATTTTCTATAGATATAAATTTTGACAAAATTTTCTAGAAACAAATAAACTTTTAATACAAGTTTCTATATAAATAAAATTTTGACAAAATTTTCTTTAAAAATAAACTTTTGATACAAGTTTCTATAGAAATAAAATTTTGACAACATTTTCTATATAAATAAAATTTTGACAACATTTTCTAAAGAAATAAACTTTTAACAAAATTTTCTAAAAAATAAACTTTTGACAAAATTTCCTAAAAAATGTAAAATTTTGACAAAATTTTCTAAAGAAGTAAAATTTTCTAAAAAAATAAACTTTTTGACAAAATTTTCTAAAGACGTAAAATTTTGACAAAATTTTCTATATAAAAAAATTTTGACAAAATTTACGAAATAAATAAAATTTGCACAAAATTTTCTAAAGTAGTAAAATTTTGCCAAAATTTTCTATATAAATAAAATTTTAACAAAATTTTCTATATAAAAAAATTTTCGATATAAATAAAATTTGCACGAAATTTTCGATATAAATAAAATTTGCACGAAATTTTCTATACAAATAAAATTTGCACAAATTTTTCTATAGATATAAATTTTGACAAAATTTTCTAAAAAAAATAAACTTTTAATACAAGTTTCTATAGAAATAAAATTTTGACAACATTTTCTATATACAAATAAAATTTTGATAAAATTTTCTATATATAAAAATTTTGACAAAATTTTCGATATAAATAAAATTTGCACGAAATTTTCTATATAAATAAAATTTGCACACATTTTTCTATAGATATAAATTTTGACAAAATTTTCTAAAAAAATAAACTTTTAATATAAGTTTCTATATAAATAAAATTTTGACAAAATTTTCTTTAAAAATAAACTTTTGATACAAGTTTCTATAGAAATAAAATTTTGACAATATTTTCTATATAAATAAAATTTTGACAAAATTTTCTAAAGAAATAAACTTTTGAAAAAATTTCCTAAAAAAATAAAATTTTGACAAAATTTTCTACATAAACAAATTTTGACAAAATTCTCAATATAAATAAAATTTTAACAAAATTTTCTAAAGAAATAAACTTTTGAAAAAATTTCCTAAAAAAATAAAATTTTGACAAAATTTTCTAAAGAAGTAAAATTTTCTAAAAAAATAAACTTTTGACAAAATTTTCTAAAGAAGTAAAATTTTGACAAAATTTTCTACATAAACAAATTTTGACAAAATTCTCAATATAAATAAAATTTTGACAAAATTTTCTAAAGAAATAAACTTTTGAAAAAATTTCCTAAAAAATTAAATTTTGACTAAATTTTCTAAACAAGTAAAATTTTGACAAAATTTTCTATATAAAAAATTTTTGACAAAATATTCGATATAAATAAAATTTGCACAAAATTTTCTAAAGTCGTAAAATTTTGACAAAATTTTCTATATAAAAAAATTTGACAACATTTTCGATATAAATAAAATTTGCACGAAATTTTCTATATAAATAAAATTGCACACAATTTTCTATAGATACAAATTTTGACAAAATTTTCTAAATAAATAAAAATTTGACAAAATTTTTTATGGAAACAAAAATTTGACAAAAAAATAAAATATTGAAAAAAAATTCTATAAAAATTTTGCAAAATCAGGTTTTTTTGTTTGGTAGTCTTTTTTGGTAAAATTTTCTCCAAATTTTGGTAAATTATTTTTGGCTCGAGTGGCAACCGTGATCCTGTTTCCCTTACGATTAAAAAAAAAATCTACAATCTCACAAATCTTACCTCTGTGCCCAATGTCAGATGCTGTGGCCAAGAATATTGTTGTGTAGGAGATGTGTAAAATTTTGTCAAAATTTTCTATATAAATAAAATTTTGACAAAATTTTCTATATAAAAAAATTTAGACAAAATTTTCGAAGTAAATAAAATTTGCACGAAATTTTCTATATAAATAAAATTTGCACAAATTTTTCTATAGATATAAATTTTGATACAATTTTCTAAAAAAAATAAACTTTTAATACAAGTTTCTATAGAAATAAATTTTTGACAAAATTTTCTTTTTTAAATAAAATTTTGACAAAATTTTCTAAAGAAATAAACTTTTAACAAAATTTTCTAAAGAAATTAACTTTTGACAAAATTTTCTAAAGAAGTAAAATTTTCTAAAAAAATAAACTTTTGACAAAATTTTCTAAAGACGTAAAATTTTGACAAAATTTTCTATATACAAAAATTTTGACAAAATTTTCTATATACAAAAATTTTGACAAAATTTTCGATACAAATAAAATTTGCACAAAATTTTCTACATTTGACAAAATTTTCGATATAAATAAGATTTGCACGAAATTTTCTATATAAATAAAATTTGCACAAATTTTTCTATAGATATAAATTTTGACGAAATTTTCTAAAAAAAATAAACTTTTAATACAAGTTTCTATAGAAATAAAATTTTGACAAAATTTTCAAAAGAAATAAACTTTTAACAAAATTTTCTATAGAAATAAACTTTTGGCAAAATTTACTAAAAAAATAAAATTTTGACAAAATTTTCTAAAGAAGTAAAATTTTCTAAAAAAAAATAAACTTTTGACAAAATTTTCTAAAGAAGTAAAATTTTGACAAAATTTTCTATATAAAAATTTTTTGACAAAATATTCGATATAAATAAAATTTGCACAAAATTTTCTAAAGTAGTAAAATTTTGACAAAATTGTCTATATAAAAAAATTTTTGACAACATGTTCGATATAAATAAAATTTGCACGAAATTTTCTATATAAATAAAATTTGCACAAAATTTTCTATAGATATAAATTTTTGTAAATTATTTTTGGCTCGAGTGGCAACCGTGATCCTGATTCGTATACAATTAAAAAAAAAATCTACAATCTCACAAATCTTACCTCTGTGCCTAGTGTCAGATGCTGCGGCCAAGAATATTGTTGTGTGGGAGATGTGGAGGGGGTCACGTAGTCTGACGAACCACTGCAGCTATCGTTGGCATAACTTCCTGCCACGTAGTCAGTATGACTATGCTTTCGCAGCGATGTTAGGCCGGAAAATTTTCAGATGTGCACCCACTCCAAGCACTGTCTCTTCGAACCAATCCGAAACCGAACTGGTTTCGGCAGACTGAACAGTACCATTGTTCGGGATCGGAGCAGGAGCACACGGATTAGTCTCCTGGAATGCACCTGCTCCAACATAATAAGACGAATCACACATACACGGATATGGCGCTCGGTGGCCAATGAGTTGGACCCATGAGGTTAATCCGGTGCTGAGAACCCTGCGACAAGGGATTGGTCTGTAACCCTGTCCATTGTAATCACGCTACAATAATGGTGCTACCTTACCTCATTTTTTTCTGAAATTGAAAATATAGTTACCGCAATTTTTATACGATTTGCCTGAAATTGAAAATCTAGACGTCGTTTAGGTCTATACATCGGTGTGCCGAATATGGAATGTATCGTCCCGTGTTTTGGTATAGCCCTCGATCGGTCGATTTCACTTCTTGGGCTTCCATACACCGCAATTTTTATACGATTTGTCTGAGTATGCTAGGTTTGGCGTGTATCGATTCGTGTTTTGGTAGAGCCCCTTATCTTCCGATTTGTGTTCTTCATACCGCAAATTTTAACCGACTTGCTTGAAATCGAAGATCTAAAAGAATATAAGGCCCACGAAGACCGTGTTGAATTTGCTTTACTTCAGGGTATATATAAACCGATCTTCCGATTCCGCTTCTTGACCGTAAATTTTATGTGGTTTATAGGGATTTTCAAAGGAAAGCAAAGAAGGCCTAAGATTTCTTGTCCTTACAATACAAATATCTTTACCTACCTTTACCGATTTCATATGAATTTTGTTTATATACGTATTTCATAGAAGAAATGTCACCATCTTCGATATGTCAATTTTTTGGAATTTTAAATAAATCCAAATCCCCTCTATAACACCAAAATTAAGTAGTCCATCCAATCATCAGCCCAAAATTCATAGTGTCTGCAAAAAAAAAACACCAGTGTCATATGCGTAGAAATCACTTCACATTCCATAAAGAATCGCTTGAAATAAAATTATATCTAAATGTTGGAGCAGAGCGATTTATCATAATCCAGGGAAGCAACAACACCAGCTGGATACCTTAACTTTTGGCATAGTCAAATCAAAGCGATTCTCAAACATTGGAACCCTTTTCTGTATTCAATGACGATACAACGATGTCTGCTACCCAGTTATAAAAAACTTAAGGGTCATTGAGATTTCAACTGTCATAGATCGATAGGCTTTTTTGTGATGAGGACGCGAACACATAACCCAAACTCTCTCCCTCTCTCTCTCTTGTCCCCCATAGCCAAAGTTTCAAATCAAAAGTCTCTCCAAAAAAAAATTGCCATTGCCCCCAGGTTATTTTCCCAAAACATTCAAGGGTCGTCGATTTAAGAAGCCATACCACAAACAGCGGGTGTTCCTTCCAATGCCTTCGACAGAAAATTGATCGAATTATTTCCAGTAAATGGGATCCACACCATACATCTTCCATGTGTCTTTTTGGAGTAGGCCATCATCATCAACCCATGGAGATTAGCGGCAACAAGAGCAACCTGAACATCCATTCGCTTCCAAGCCAAAAAAAAAAAAAACAAAAACCCAAGGAATTAATTTGTTTGTCACTTAACAAACGACCCAAAGACATCACATGGACAGACGTAAGCGAGGAGTGGAAATGGCATGAGAATGCAATGAGGACCATTGGACGATGTTATTGTTAACAAATCAGTCTTGTCAAAAGATTTAAACTCAATTTTGCATAGTTTTGATGAAATTTAAGCAGATTAAGAACTAAAACAGCACAAATGAGAAACCTTTGTCTGATAACAACGACAACGTATTTGACACTTTTTTTCTTGTTGTTATTACGCGATTTCTATAGAGAGCCTTAACCCTTGAAGTGATGGAGGAGGGAGGCTTTAGGTGATGTGTCATCGAGTTCTTGTAGAAAATTTAACAAAGTTTTAGAGAAAATTTTAGGAAGTTCTTTAGTGATCGGTAGTAGTTGATGAGAACTTCGGTTCGTTTCTGGTCGGTAATTGGTTTGGACTGCGGGTCATAGATGTTCGGAAGTTGGTATGAAACTTGCTTCCGTGATGGTTAGTAGTCGGTGAAAAATTCGGTTTGGTGATGATCAGAACGTCGGTTCATTGAAGAAAACGATAATTCCAGTTCCTTTATGATCGGATATTATTGAATTCGTTTATGGGTAGATGATGGAGAGTAGGTTAGGTTAGGTTAGGTTATGTGGCAGCCCGATGTATCAGGCTCACTTAGAGTATTCAGTCCATTGTGATACCACAGTGGTGAACTTCTCTCTTATCACTGAGTGCTGCTCGATTCCATGTTAAGCTCAATGACAAGGGACCTCCTTTTTATAGCCGAGTCCGAACGGCGTTCCACATTCCAGTGAACCCACTTAGAGAAGACTTGAAACCGTCAGAAATGTCACCAGCATTACTGAGGTGGGATAATCCACCGCTGAAAAACATTTTGGTGTTCGGTCGTAGCAGGAATCGAACCCACGATCTTGTGTATGCAAGGCGGGCATGCTAACCATTGCACCACGGTGGCTCCCATGATGGAGAGTAGATGTATATCTCCAGCAGAGTCGGGATTTGATGGAACCGGGCTTTTGGGAAGTCGTGGATTTCTAAATGATAGGGAATTGGTGTCGTCGCTGAGATGAAAATCACAATTGAAGAGGTTTTCGGTTCGTGGACGTTCGTAAGTTGGTGAGAAATTCGGTTCGGTGATGGTTAGTAGTTGACGATAAATTCGTTTTGGTGATGATCGTTGACAAGAACTTCGGTTCGTTGATGAGAACATAGATTCGTTGATAATAGGAGTTCGGTTCGTTGAACAAAACGTTGTTTCGTTGATGAGAACTTCATTTAGTTTATAACCGGCTATAATTGAATTCGTTGACGTATAGAAGTTGGTAGACGAATCTCCCCAATATCAGCAAGATTTGATTGGAGCCGGCTTTCGGGAAGTCATCGATTTCTAGATGATTGGTTATTTTCGCTGAGATGATGAGAACTTCTAGATGATTGGTTATGGTCATGATAGGCAGTCGATGGGAATTTCGGTTCGTTGATGGGAACTTTTAATCGTAGATGATAGGAATTCGGTTCGTTAGTTAGAACATCGGTTCATTGGTGAGAACATCAGTTGGATGATGTGAACTCCAGTTCGGTGATGATCGCAGATTATTGAATTCGTTGATGGGAAAATGATGGAGAGTAGATGAGTCTCTTCGGCAGGGTCAGTATTTAATGGAAGCAGGCTTTTGAGAAGTCGTGGATTTCTAAGTGAAAGGGAATTGGTGTCTTCGCTGAGATGAAGATTATCCTTGAAGAGGATATCGATTCGTAGATGATGAAAACTGCGATTCGCTACTCCTCGGAAAATGATGAGAAGTGCGGTTCCTAGATGTTCGGAAGTTGGTGAGAAATTCGGTTATGTGATGATTGGTAGTCGATGAGAACTTCAAATCGTTGATGAGAACGTCAGTTGGTCGATGGCCGCTAGTCGATGACGTCTTCGGTTCGATTATCAGAACATCGGTTCTTTGAGGAGAACGTCAATTGGTTAATGAGAACATCGATTCCTTAAGGATCGGAGATTATTAAATTATTTGATAATGTTACAAACTTGTTTTTATTGTATTCGACCTGTATTTGATGTTTCCAATTAATGAATTATTGATAGAGCTCTTAGTTGATAATAATGAAGGGGATCGTTGATGAGTTATTTTGGTCGCAAATGATAGGTAGTTGAGGAGAACGGAAGTTGGTAAGAAATTCGGTTCGGTGATCATCAATAGTTCATGAAAAATCGGTTCGGTGATGACAACTTTGGTTAGTTGATGATCGGAAGAGGAGTTTGGTTCATTGATCAGAACGCTTCGTTGATGAGAACGTCAGTTGTTTGATGATGGAACTTCGGTTCGTTGATTAGAACATCGCTTCATTGATGAGAGCGTCAATTGGTTGATGATAACTTTGATTCCTTAATGATCGGAGATTGTTAAATTCGTGAATGATCAGTAGTCGATGAGGACTTCGGTGATCAGTTACGTCGGTTCATTGATGAGACCGTCAGTTGGTTGATGGTTAGGTTAGGTTAGGTTATGTGGCAGCCCGATGTATCAGGCTCACTTAGACTATTCAGTTCATTGTGATACCACACTGGTGAACTTCTCTCTTATCACTGAGTGCTGCCCGATTCCATGTTAAGATCAATGACAAGGGACCTCCTTTTTATAGCCGAGTCCGAACGGCGTTCCACATTCCAGTGAAACCACTTAGAGAAGCTTTGAAACCCTCAGAAATGTCACCAGCATTACTGAGGTGGGATAATCCACCGCTGAAAAACTTTTTGGTGTTCGGTCGTAGCAGGAATCAAACCCACGACCTTGTGTATGCAAGGCGGGCATGCTAACCATTGCACCACGGTGGTCAGTTGGTTGATGAGGACTTCGGTTTTTTAATAAAGGATATTATAAACTTCGTTGATTATGATGAAGGAAGTTCGTAACAAATTCGATTCGTTGATGATCAGTACTCGATGAAAAATCGGTTCGGTAATGACAACTTTGGTTAGTTGATGATCGGCAGAGGAATTTGGTTCGTTGATCAGAAAGTCGCTTCGTTGATGAGGACGTCAGTTGGTTAATGACCGATAGTCTATGAGAACGTCGTTTCATTGATAATGGATGGAATATGAATCTCTCCAATATGGTCAGGATTTGATGGGAGCAGGATTTCGGGAAGTCGTCGATTTCTAGATGATAGAAACTTGGTGTCTTCGCTGAGATAAAACTGATCGTTCATGAGGAATTTGGTTAGTAATTGTTCGGAAGTATATAACAACTTCGGTTCATTTGGTATAGGTAGATGGTGAGAAATTAAGTTGGTTGAAGTTCCGAAGTTCGTGGGCAATTGGTTTCGGTAAGAACTTCGCAAGTGGATGATGAATTCGGTTTATTAAAGATCAGAAAGGTTTATTGTGAGAACATCAATTGGTTGATGATCGGATGTTGATGAGAACTTCAGTTTGTTGATATTTGAACTGACGAAATCGTTGATGGGTCAGAGCTGAGTAGTTCGGTTCGTAGATTGTAAGGAACTTGTGTAATCGTTGACTTCTTGTTGATCGATAACTGTCGAATAACCGACAATTTGTAATTGATCGGTAACTGCTAGTGACATCTCCGGCTTTTAGACAATTTCATGCTGCGTGTTGATGACACGTAGACGTAGTCTGTCCCCAGCTTTTCAGGTATCTAAAGTATTGTAGTAGTAGTATTGGTTGTTGATAAGATCTTGGGTTGGGTGATGAGAAGCTTAATTCGTTGAAGAGGAATTCGGTTTGTTGATGAGTAGTAAATGAGAACTTCGGTTCGTTGATTCGGTTCCATGATGATGGAGCCACCGTGGTACAATGGTTAGCATGCCCGCCTTATATACACAAGGTCTGGGTTCGATTCCTGCTTCGACCGAACACCAAAAAGTTTTTCAGCGGTGGATTATCCCACCTCAGTAATGCTGGTGACATTTCTGATAGTTTCAAAGCTTCTCTAAGTGGTTCGGACTCGGCTATAAAAAGGAGGTCCCTTGTCATTGAGCTTAACATGGAATCGGGCAGCACTCAGTGATAAGAGAGAAGTTCACCAATGTGGTATCACAATGGACTGAATAGTCTAAGCGAGCCGGATACATCGGGCTGCCACCTAACCTAACCTTCCTTGATGATACCTGTTATTCGTTGATGATCGGAAATTGATGAGAACTTCGGTTCGTTAATGATCGGATAGTGTTGAAATGATTTTTGAGTAGTTGATGCGTCGTAACAGAATACTTCGGTTCGTTGACGGTCGGAAACTTCTGTATTCGTTGATTTCTTTTTAATCGGAAACTGGTGTATTCGACAATTTGTAATTGATGGATAACTGCTAATAAGATCTCCGCCTTTACAGGCCAGAGATATCATAACTGCTACAGTTGATCATTGTTATTGTCACGGAGTTGACACATAGAAAGGGTCTAGTCTTACATTTGTTATCGGCAGCAATTATGGGTCGGTAAAAGCTTTCTGTCGGTTTTAGTATTACTGAGCTACTTCACGATCCAATCCAAGAGGTTGAACTGTAGCCACAAAAGACTAAGGGGGGGGGGGGGGGGGTGGGGAACTGTAGACTCGGAGGTCTCAGTGGTGGAAAAAATGTAGGTCCCAAGGTCTTAAAGGGTGATACGGTCAAAATTTGGTCAATATAAACTTGACGTATTTCTTTCAATTTTGCATTTAAAAAACTTGAACACCCCTCATTTTGGAGGTGTGTGTGTGTAGAATGTTGCTCATATTTTGATTTTGGAATTCACTCTTCAGTTGTCAAAATGCCGTCCAAGCAAGAAGAGCAAAAAGAGCAAAATGCCGTCCAAGCAAGGATTTGACATCTTGCCATTACGGTAAAAAGGCCATGGAGTGGTACGCCGCCAACAACATGCAGGTGGTTCCCAAGGACAAGAACCCTCCCAACACGCCAGAGCTCCGCCCAATTGAGAAATACTGGGCTATTGTCAAGCGGAACCTAAAGAAGACCAAAAAACTGCTAAGGACGAGCAGCAGTTCAAGGCAAACTGGTTTTCTGCTGCGAAGAAGGTGGACAAGGTGGATGTACAAAATCTGTTGGCAGGTGTCAAGCGTGAGGCCCTGCAATTCGGATTTGGAAAAGCGAAAGCCTAACTGAATATTTTTCCTGAATTTTATACTAATTGAACTTGAAAAAGAAATTTAATTTGATTTTTTAAATAAACGATTTCACCGATTTACACGCGTTTTCCCTTGACCAAATTTTGACCGTATCACCCTTTATAGTCGAAAACAGTTACCACGTGGTGCAATGGTTAGCATGCCCGCCTTGCATACACAAGGTCGTGGGTTCGATTCCTGCTTCGACCGAACACCAAAAAGTTTTTCAGCGGTGGATTATCCCACCTCAGTAATGCTGGTGACATTTCTGAGGGTTTCAAAGTTTCTCTAAGTGGTTTCATTGCAATGTGGAACGCCGTTCGGACTCGACTATAAAAAGGAGATCCCTTGTCATTGAGCTTAACATGAAATCGGGCAGCACTCAGTGATAAGAGAGAAGTTCACCAATGTGGTATCACAATGGACTGAATAGCCTAAGAGAGCCTAATACATCGGGATGCCACCTAACCTAACCTACCACGTTCCCGAATGTTTTGCGTTTGTGTTGTAACGTGTCCTGTGGTTCGTGATCAAAATCACTTGTCTGTCGCTTAACTCAAAATTCGTGGGAGTTTTTATTCGGGTTGATAGTTCGTGCCCATTTTTACGATAAAGTATAGATGAGTTATGTGTAGGAAAATTTCCTGAAGGAATTTTCTCACATTACAGTGGTGTTAACTAATTCTATTTTCTATGAAAATTTAATGATTTGATCATACGATCAAATTTTCTCTGAGAAATCGATAACCGTTAAATCTTCGATGGCTATCCAAATTTTTTATAAAATGTTGATATGAATTAAATTTTCTGTTTTCTCAATTAGACCATCATCAATTATCATCCACCATGGGTTAAAATACACCAAGGACTATTGTCAACCATTATTATGACACTAATTCGTAGTTCTCTGAAGACGCTCCCAGCAATCAAAAGCAAAGCTTTGACACTTTTTTACAAAATCCCCTAGATAAGATAAACTTGTCAAATTGAATAGACCCAAAATAGGATTTAGATAAATCAAAAAAAAAAAGACAAACACCAAAAAAATTTTAAATAATAATCTTCACACGCGATATCACATTCTTGACATGGGAATGGATGGACATTCATTGAAAAATTTTTAAATCTCAATGATAGCTTCTACTTCTAGAAACCTGTTTACATTGGTGAAAAAAAACTAAAATCTGCATAAAAAATTTTAATAGAGTTATTTAATTTGAGTAAAATCGAAATAAAAAAATAATAAATTCTGCTCTTTACCATTAGGGGGCAATATCTGTCTCCAGAATTTTGTCATGGATAATTGTTGGAGGGGAAGAAAATGTGCTAGTGATATTCCTTCTGTCAGCAATAAAATCTGAAAAAACACCGACGATAATAATGCCAATCTCTGGGCTTATTAGGGGAACATTAATAACAAAAACAAACCGAAAAATGGATATCTCTCAAAAAAACAAACCGCATCGAATCGTAAGAAACCGATTAAATATGCCGACCCTAAAGACCCCTTCTGCTCTTGCTTTGCATGCTAACCATGGTAAGACCACAAATAAATGACAAAATCATAATACTCTGGTGATTCCCAGGCCAAGCAAAAGAAAATCCAAATGCCAAGAAAACTATCCAATCAATGTTGGTATTGCAATGATTCTTTGAGAAGCGGACGTCTTGCTGGCTACTAAGATGAAGTCGGCATTGTCATTTTTAGCTTTGGCATTTAGATCCAACCCGAAAATCCCTATACTTACCATCTTATTAGGTGTTGTTTGAGAATACAGCTTTGGAGTACATAAAGAACCTTGGGAAATGATTATTACAAATCTGTAACCGAATATCCGTTTCGTGGAATTATATCGGAAATAAAAATCAAATTTTGACAAAATTTTCCATGAAAAAATTGTCTATAGAAAGACATTTTTGACAACATTTTCTATAAAAATAAAATTTTGACAAATTTTTCTATAGAAATAAAATGTTGACCAAATTTTATATAGAAATAAAATATTGACAAAATTTTCCATAAAAATAAATTGTTGACAAAATTTTCCATTGAAATAAAATTTTGAAAAAATTGTCCATTGAAATAAAATTTTGACAAACTATTCTACATAAACAAAATTTTGACAAATGTTTCTAAAGAAATAAAATTTTGATTAAATTTTCTATAGAAATACAATTTTTTATAGAAATAAAATTTTGACAAAATTTTCTATGGAAATAAAATTTTGACAAAATTTTCTATAGAAATAAAATTTTGATAAAATCTTCTCTAGAAATAAAATTTTCATACAGAAATAAAATTTTGACCAAATTTTCTATAGAAATAAAATCTTGACAAAATTTTCTATGGAAATAAAATTTTGACAAAATTTTCTATGGAAATAAAATTTTGACAAAATTTTCTATGGAAATAAAATTTTGACAAAATTTTCTATAGAAACAAAATTTTCTATGAAAATAAAATTTTGACAAAATTTTCTATAGAAATAAAAATTATAGCTTTTTTACTGTGTGGTAGGCTATAGAATTAAATTTTCTATAAAAATAAAATTTTGATAAATTTTTCTATAGAAATAAAATGTTGACAAAAATTTCCATATAAATATAATTTTCACAAAATTTCCTATAGAAATAAAATTTAGTTAAAAAATTCCATAGAAATTAAATTTGACAAAATCTTCTATAGAAATAAAATTTTGAGAAAATTTTATACAGAAATAAAATTTAGAGAAAATTTTCTATAGAAATAAAATATTGACAAAATTTTCTATCAAAATAAAATTTTGACAAAATTTTCTATTGAAATAAACTTTTGAGAAAATTTTCCATAGAAATAAAATTTTAACAAAATTTACTATAGAAATAAAATTTTGAGAAAATTTCTTATAGAAATAAAATTTTGAAAAATTTTCTATGGAAATAAAATTTTGAGAAAATTTTCTATAGAAATAAAATTTTGACAAAATTTTCTATAAAACAAAACATTTTGCTACCTTGTTAGGTCCCAGCAAAAAAAGCGTCGTTAAAAAAGTAATGAAAATGTTCTTTTTGGATCCGGAAGTGGTGCAAGATTAACGCAGAAGCGATGAATTTAACATGGGCTTGTCATAGGACGGAAGTCCTCCATTTCAACAGCCGTTGCACTGAATTTGCATTACTTCTTTAGATGTGATCCGAATTCAATGTTTTGGATGTAAATTAAAAAGTTCTGTGATATTTTGTCAAATAAATAATTTTTATAATTTTTTATAATTTTTAATGGATTCTAACGCTTGTCGGAGACGTTTGACCTCAGATATTTTCAAAAATTCAAATTTTTTTCAGATTAGATTTAACATTTTTTTCGACAAAATTTAAATGATTTGTACCATTCTTACTCTGTTTTTAACCTATTTGAAACAAAAAAAGTTAAAATTATCCATTAAAAGTATGAAAAAACCAATTAAAAAAAATTATATTAAAAGAACTTCCTGGGTAGTTAAAATAAAGAACATCATTGGGAGTACATCTTCTGGAAGTGCTTTTAAAGTTGTGCCTTTGGAAGAACTTCCAAATTTTTTGCTGGGGTGTTGTTGAGAATCTTTTCTATAAAAATAAATTTTGATAAAATTGTTTATGGAAATAAAATTTTTACAAAATTTTCTATGGAAATAAAATTTTGTTAAAAAATTCTAAAGACATTAAAATTTGGCAAAATTTTTTATAGAAATAAAATTTTGTCAAATTTTAATTTCTATAAAAATTTGACAAAATTTTATATAGAAATAAAATTTTGTTAAAAATTTTATAGCAATTAAAATTTGACAAAATTTTCTATAGAAGTAAAATTTTGAGAAAATTTTATACAGAAATAAAATTTTGACAAAATTTTCTATAGAAATAAAATTTTGACAAAATCTACTATAGAAACAAAATTTTCTATAGGAATAAAATGTGACAACTTTTTCTACAGAAATAAATTTTTGTCAAAATTTTTATAGAAATAAAATTTGGACAAAATTATAAAAATGATAAAATTTTTTATAGAAAAAAATGTTGACACAATTTTCTGTAGAAAAAATATTTTGACAAATTTATCTATAGAAATAAAATATTGACAAAATTTTCTATAAAACAAAAATTTGACAAAATTTTCTATAGAAATAAAATTTAGAGTAAATTTTCTATAGAAATGAAATTTTGACAAAATTTTCTATAGGAATGAAATTTTGACAAGATTTTCAATAGAAATAAAATTTTGACAAAATCTTCTATCGAAATAAAATTTTGGTAAAATTTTCGATAGAAATAAAATTTTGCAAAAATTTTAGAAATAAAATTTTGACAAAATTTTAGAAATAAAATTTTGACAAAATTTTAGAAATAAAATTTTGACAAAATTTTGTATAGAAAAAAAATTTCTATAGAAATAAATATTTGACAAAATTTTCTACAGAAATAAAATTTTGACAAAATTTTCTATAGAAATAAAATTTTGACAAAATTTTCTATAGAAATAAATTTTTGACAAAATTTTCTACAGAAATAAAATTTTGACAAAATTTTCTACAGAAATAAAATTTTGACAAATCAAATTTTGAGAAAATTTCCTATAGAAATAAAATTTTGACAAAATTTTATACCGAAATAAAATTTTGACAAGATTTTCTATAAAACAAAACATTTTGGGTCCAACCAAAAAATCCCCCTACATGCTACCTTATTAGGTGTTGTTTTAGAATCTTTTATATAAAAATAAAATTTTGATAAAATTGTTTATGGAAATAAAATTTTTACAAAATTTTCTATGGAAATAAAATTTTGTTAAAAAATTCTAAAGACATTAAAATTTGGCAAAATTTTATATAGAAATAAAATTTTGTTAAAAATTTTATAGAAATTAAAATTTGACAAAACTTTCTATAGAAGTAAAATTGTGAGAAAATTTTATACAGAAATAAAATTTTGACAAAATTTTCTATAGAAATAAAATTTTGACAAAATTTTCTATAGAAATAAAATTTTGACAAAATTTTCTACAGAAATAAAATTTTGACAAAATTTTCTACAGAAATAAAATTTTGACAAAATTTTTCTACAGAAATAAAATTTTGACAAATCAAATTTTGAGAAAATTTCCTATAGAAATAAAATTTTGACAAAATTGTATACCGAAATAAAATTTTGACAAGATTTTCTATAAAACAAAACATTTTGGGTCCAACCAAAAAATCCCCCTACATGCTACCTTATTAGGTGTTGTTTTAGAATCTATTATATAAAATAAAATTTTGATAAAATTGTTTATGGAAATACAATTTTTACAAAATTTTCTATGGAAATAAAATTTTGTTAAAAAATTCTAAAGACATTGAAATTTGGCAAAATTTTATATAGAAATAAAATTTTGTTTAAAAATTTTATAGAAATTAAAATTTGACAAACTTTCTATAGAAGTAAAATTTTGAGAAAATTTTATACAGAAATAAAATTTTGACAAAATTTTCTATAGAAATAAAATTTTGACAAAATCTACTAGAGAAACAAAATTTTCTATAGAAATAAAATAACGAAAAAAACATGTGACATATTTTTCTATAGAAATAAAATTTTGTCAAAATTTTTATAGAAATAAAATTTTGACAAAATTTTCTATAGAAATAAATTTTTGACAACATTTTTCTACAGAAATAAAATTTTGACAAAATTTTCTGTTGAAAAAAAATTTTGACAAATTTAGCTATAGAAATAAAATGTTGACAAGATTTTCTATAAAACAAAAATTTTCTATAGAAATAAAATTTTGACAAAATTTTCTATAGGAATAAATTTTGACAAAATTTTCAATAGAAATAAACTTTTAATAAAATTTTCTATAGAAATAAAATTTTCACAAAATTTTCTATAGAAATAAAATTTTGACAAAATCTACTAGAGAAACAAAATTTTCAATAGAAATAAAATTTCGACAAAATAAAATAAAATGTTAACAAAGTTTTCTATAGAAATAAAATTTTGACAAACATTTTTATAGAAATAAAATTTTGAACAAATTTTTATAGAAATAAAATTTTGAACAAATTTTCTATAGAAATAAAATTTTGACAAAATTTCCTATAGAAATAAAATTTTGAAAAAATTTTCTATAGAAATAAAATTTTGACAAAAATTTTTATAGAAATAAAATTTTGAACAAATTTTTATAGAAATAAAATTTTGAACAAATTTTCTATAGAAATAAAATTTTGACAGAATTATAAAATGAAAATGTTGACAAAATTTTCTATAGAATTAAAATGTTGACAAAATTTCCTATAGAAAGAAAATTTTGACCAAGTTTTCTATAGAAATAAAATTTACACAACATTTTCTATAAAAATAAAATTTTGACAAAATTTTCAATAGAAATAAAATTTTGACAACATTTTCTATAGAAATAAAATGTTGACAAAATTTTCTATAGAAATAAAATTTTGTTAAAAAACTCTATAGAAATTAAAATTTGACAAAATTTTCTACAGAAATAAAACTTTGACAAAATTTTATATAGAAATAAAACATTGACAAAATTTTCTATAGAAATAAAATTTTTGACTAAATGTTCTATAGAAATAAAATTTTGACAAAACTTTTTATAGAAACAAAACTTTGACAAAATTTTATACAGAAATAAAACTTTCACAAAATTTTCTATAGCAATAAAATTTTGACAAAATTTTCTATAGAAATAAACTTTTAATAAAATTTTCTATAGAAATAAAATTTTGACAAATTTTTCTATAGAAATAAGTATTTGACAACATTTTCTATACAAATAAATATTTGACAAAATTTGACAAAGTTTTCTATAGAATTTAAAATTTGACAAATTTTTCTATAGAAATAAAATGTTTAAAAAATTTTCTATAGAAATAAGTATTTGACAAAATTTTCTATACAAATAAAATTTTGACAAAATTTTCTATAGAAAGAAAATTTTGACAAAATTGTCTACAGAAATAAAATTTTGACATTTTCTACAGAAATAAAATTTTGACATTTTCTATAGAAATACAATTTTGACAAAATTTTCTATAGAAAGAAAATTTTGACAAAATTTTCTATAATTATTGACAATACTTGTATCCGGTTATCGAATCACCTAAACCCAAGTTTCTCGGCTGCCTTAGATGTAAATATGTAACTGCCTGTGAATGAGCGTTTATAACGAAAATATTTGTATTGAATATTAAATGATTTAATTTTCACTCGAATCATGCTCAAAAGGCCCAGTAGAAGCGGTATAAACGAAAGATTAAAATCCATAATTATTAAACTGCAACGGCAACTGCAGCAGCAACATAACACTGTCGCTTTTACAAACTCCCCACACCCAAACAAACAAACAAATGAACATCGTTTGCCTGTCAGTTTCCAGTCGAAAGTCCGTCCTTCCTTGGGTTGGAAATCTGATTGTTGGATGATGTCTTTATTTGGACTGAAGCTGATTTTGATGTTGTTGTGGCTTTAGTGGATATGACTGCATCATTTATCTGGATCTGTGTGGACCTGTGTTGTATATTACGGAGGCTTTTGTATGAGAGCATGAATATACCAGAATCGATGTTGTTTTTGTTGGTGACGGTGGTGGTTGGTTGGTGTTGCATTTATATTCATTCTAGTAGTCTTAATAACACAAAATAATATTGTTGATGTAGCATCAAACGTACCGCTCTCTGCTTGGTCTGATCTACTCTGCTCCCAATCCCATGTGTGTGCTGTCCATTTCAGTAGGCCCATTGTCGCGCACGCTTGGACCTTTTGAGCATAATTTTCTTTTGGGCTACACTTTAAATAACCAAATAACAATGCATAATTCCCAAATGGCTTTATTCTGTCTGTCTGTCTGTTGGTCGGTTCAACTGTGGCTACTATGACTACAACTTGGCTGATATGTTGACAACCTAAGAAAAGCACAAATGATTACACACCTGAAGATTAACAAACACCAACTATGCATCAAAGAAAACAGCTGGAACTGGAGAGGAGAATGGGAAGGGGAAACATCATACAAAAGCAAGCAGTCTCCAAAGTCTTCCAAATAACCAAAAATTAAGATGCAACAATTTAATATGTATGTCCGTCTGTCCGTAGGTTCTTTCGATTGTTACGATCCAAATCTCTTGGGTTTACATAGTGTGAACTTCAGTTTTGTGGACAACAGAGAGCCGCTAGTCTTTCAGCTCTCAGTCCGTCCATGCGACGGTCCATTTTCTCTTGTTCATGTCTTATAATTATTGTAGTTAATATAATCATTTTGGTCATCATCTCATAAGCGTCATCACCATCTCCAGCTTGTTCCAACTGAGTCAGCGATGAATGACAATGGCCGGTTATTCGGGGTCTTTTAGACTATAATGACAACGCTGACAACGATAGGCAGACGACAGCAGCATAATATTTGGATGAAAAGAAAAATGTTCCATTGAAATGAATGTGATCGAATAAAAATGACAACAACACCTAATATAATATCTTCATTTGGAATAATCAACACCATTGGATTCCCAAACAATTGGATGGAATAGAAATGAGGAGCAGAGGAGGAGCAGAATGTTACCAAAGTTGAGTCATGTAAAGCATTTAGATGAATTCCTTAGACTTCGAAAAATAAATTGTAATTTGAAAATAAATGGGCTTCGAAATGAAATCTGAACCGTTGTGTTTCCACAACCGACGAAACCGCGGAGACCTTCCGATGACATTAGGTTAGAAAGAGGATTCGGATCTTAGCTGCCTCATATGGGCACAAAATTACAGCTGAATCTCATCGGTTACTCTCTGGAGTTGATGCGGAATGTGTTCTTTCGTTCTCAACGTGCGAGAGAGGGTTTGTGCGTTTCAGAAATGAGATTTTGATGTGGAAGAATTTTGAAGATGCTGAGTTGGAGGCTTTACTCGATGAGAACTCGTGTTCGAGGCCACAACTGGATGTGATCTATGAGCTAGATGTGATCACAGGAGTTTTTCGTCGAACGCAATTGATGCCTTTGTACCTAGCGCAATATTTGGAAAGGTCCGATTTTGCAGCCGTTATGTAGCAAATCGCGGAAAAACTTATTTAGAAACACTCAAATGGGAAGTCATAGGTCAAGCATTGCTCCTTCTAATAGATGCTATGGGGAAGCCATTGTGGTGCAATGGTTAGGATTCTCGCATAGCATATATAAAGGATCCGGGTCATTTGTCCGGAGTGTAAACAACATAACAGGTGGGCTGATAAGTCCCCGGTCTAACAAAGAAAGACATATTTTTATACCCTTCACCACTACTGTGGTACAGGGTATAATAAGTTTGTGCATTTGTATGTAACGCCAAGAAGGAAAAGTCTGAGACCCATCGTTTAGTATACCGATCGTCTTAGAATTGAATTCTGAGTCGATTTAGCGATGTCCGTCTGTCTGTCTGTCTGTCCGTCTGTCTGTCTGTTGGTGTATTTTTGTGTGCAAAGTACAGCTCGCAGTTTTAGCCCGATTGTCCTAAAATTTGGTATAGGGTCCTGTTTCGGCTCAAAGACAATCCCTATTGATTTTGGAAAAAATCGGTTCAGATTTAGATATAGCTGCCATATATATTTTTTCACCGATCTGGTCATAATTGGCGTGTATATCAACCGATCTTCCTCAAATTCCGTACATCCGAATATTTTATGAGTCTCGAAAAACTTGCAAAATATCAGCCAAATCGGTTCAGATTTAGATATAGCTCCCATATATAGCTTTCGCCCGATTTACACTCATTTGCTCACAGAGGCCAATTTTTTGCTCCGATTTAGTTGAAATTTTGCACAGGGAGTAGAACTAGCATTATAGCTATGCGTGTCAAATTTGGTTGAAATCGGTTCAGATTTAGATATAGCTCCCATATATAGCTTTCGCCCGATTTACACTCATATGACCACAGAGGCCAATTTTTAACTCCGATTTAGTTGAAATTTTGCACAGGGAGTACAATTAGCATTGTAGCTATGCGTGCAAAATTTGGTTGACATCGGTTCAGATTTAGATATAGCTCCCATATAAAGGGTGATTCTTTTGAGGTTAGGATTTTCATGCATTAGTATTTGACAGATCACGTGGGATTTCAGACATGGTGTCAAAGAGAAAGATGCTCAGTATGCTTTGACATTTCATCATGAATAGACTTACGATCTGCCACAACGTCGAATTTTCAGTGAATGGGCCCTAGAAAAGTTGGCAGAAAATCCGCTTTTTTATCGACAAATTTTGTTCAGCGATGAGGCTCATTTCTGGTTGAATGGCTACGTAAATAAGCAAAATTGCCGCATTTGGAGTGAAGAGCAACCAGAAGCCGTTCAAGAACTGCCCATGCATCCCGAAAAATGCACTGTTTGGTGTGGTTTGTACGCTGGTGGAATCATTGGACCGTATTTTTTCAAAGATGCTGTTGGACGCAACGTTACGGTGAATGGCGATCGCTATCGTTCGATGCTAACAAACTTTTTGTTGCCAAAAATGGAAGAACTGAACTTGGTTGACATGTGGTTTCAACAAGATGGCGCTACATGCCACACAGCTCGCGATTCTATGGCCATTTTGAGGGAAAACTTCGGAGAACAATTCATCTCAAGAAATGGACCGGTAAGTTGGCCACCAAGATCATGCGATTTGACGCCTTTAGACTATTTTTTGTGGGGCTACGTCAAGTCTAAAGTCTACAGAAATAAGCCAGCAACTATTCCAGCTTTGGAAGACAACATTTCCGAAGAAATTCGGGCTATTCCGGCCGAAATGCTCGAAAAGTTGCCCAAAATTGGACTTTCCGAATGGACCACCTAAGACGCAGCCGCGGTCAACATTTAAATGAAATTATCTTCAAAAAGTAAATGTCATGGACCAATCTAACGTTTCAAATAAAGAACCGATGAGATTTTGCAAATTTTATGCGTTTTTTAAAAAAAAAAAGTTATCAAGCTCTTAACAAATCACCCTTTATATGTTTTTCTGATTTCGACAAAAATGGTCAAAATACCAACATTTTCCTTGTTAAATCGCCACTGCTAAGTCGAAAAGTTGTAAAAATGAATCTAATTTCCCTAAACTTCTAATACATATATATCGAGCGATAAATCATAAATTAACTTTTACGAAGTTTCCTTAAAATTGCTTCAGATTTAAATGTTTCCCATATTTTTCTACTAACATTGTGTTCCACCCTAGTGCATTAGCCGACTTAAATTTAGAGTCTATAGATTTTAGAGAAGTCTATCAAATTCTGTCCAGATCGAATGATATTTAAATGTATGTATTTGGGACAAACCTTTATATATAGCACCCAACTCATTTGACCGATGTGATATGGTATCGAAAATTTAGATCTACAAAGTGGTGCAGGGTATAATATGATTATATTATACCCCCCGACTGTAGACTTTTCTTACTTCTTTTGTCAAAATTCGTTTTTATTATCCAACATAGTTCCCTTCAAGAGCGATACAACGATTATAACGACCTTCCAATTTTTTGATACTATTTTTGTAGTACTCCTTCGGTTTTGCCTCAAAATAGGCCTCAGTTTCGGCGATCACCTCTTCATTGCAGCCAAATTTTTTCCCTGCGAGCATCCTTTTGAGGTCTAAGAAAAAGTTGCTGGGGGCCAGATCTGGAGAATACGGTGGGTGGGGAAGCAATTCGAAGCCCAATTCATGAATTTTTGCCATCGTTTTCAATGACTTGGCCATTACTTTGCCAGCGGACTTTTGAGTCTTTCCACGCTTCGGAGACGGTTCACCGGTCGCTGTCCACTCAGCCGACTGTCGATTGGACTCAGGAGTGTAGTGATGGAGCCATGTTTCATCCATTGTCACATATCGACGGAAAAACTCGGGTGTATTACGAGTTAACAGCTTCAAACACCGCTCAGAATCATCACGTTCCTTTAATATCTTTAAGGCCTCTGCTATCTCGATCAACTTCATTTTACGGTCATTCAAAATCATTTTGTGGATTTTTGTGATGTTTTCGTAGGTAACCACCTCTTTCGGGCGTCCACTGCGTTCACCGTCCTCCGTGCTCATTTCACCACGCTTGAATTTTGCATATCAATCAATTATTGTTGATTTCCCTGGGGCAGAGTCCGGAAACTCATTATCAAGCCAAGTTTTTGCTTCCACCGTATTTTTTTTCCCTTCAGAAAACAGTATTTTATCAAAACGCGAAATTCATTTTTTTTCCATTTTTTCACAATAACAAAAGTTGCTTCACAAAAGACGCTCTATCTCACAAACTAATTGACTTACAAACGTCAAATTTTGACACGAATCATTTGAAGGTTGGTACTATATAAAAATAATATGCATTTAATACTAGCGACGCCATCTATGTGTCAGACCGGGGACTTATCAGCCAACCTGTTAATTCTTTTTTGGATTCTCAATATGTCAAGACAACATTTTACTTCCTTAATATAGAGAAAATTGCAACTGATTACTCTCCGAAATTTCTCCAGAGTTTGATCCCCCGTTTGCAAAGTGGCGATTTTGATGTGGAAAAGCAAAGAACGTTCTGGACTACCAAAGAAGTTCGAAGATGCTAAATTGGAAGCATTAATCGACGAGGACTCGTATCAAACGCAAGAAGAACAAGCCAACCATTCGTAGCCATTTCCCATCTATTGATACTATTGTGAATGATGGGAGCCACCGTGGCGCAATAGTTAGAATGCCATCTTTCCGCACAAAGGATCGTGTGTTCCATTCCAGATTCGACCAAACACTTTTTCAGCGATGGATGATTATTCCCTCTCAGTAATGCTGAAGATATTTCTCTAAGTGGTCTCATCGCAATCTGAAACATCCACCAAGCTCCGCTATAAAAACAAATTCCCTCGTCATAGAGTTCAACTTAGAATCGGGCAGCACTCAAAATAAAGCGAAGAGACATCTGCGGTTAGGCTACGTTAGATTAAGGCAAGGATTCAGATCTATGCCTCCTTATATCGGCAGACAGATAACGAAGCCCATACTCGGCTTGTTCCAATACTAACATCTTCTATTTAAACTTATTTATTGAATCCAAATCCCGAGTGGGATTTGGATTGGAAGTCAGTGATGTTCCCTCACGTTCCCCCAATCCGTTTTGGTGAATAAGTCCAGGTTCGATAACATTTTTGCTTGCAAACAACGAAATCGGGTTTTTTTGTGAGATCAGGGCAATTACAGCGAAAATGTTCCACAATTTCGTCGTCCTCATCACTCGGATTGTAGAACATCGAAACGATCGTAAGAACGAAAGAATGAAAGACCCCAGAACCGGGACATCAACATTATCATGACCCTAGTATTCAATTTCTCTATACTATGGCAATTCTAATTGACTATTCTATTGACCTCTTCATACTTGCATGATATCACCGGTCCCTAAGTTTGAGTTGGATTTGGTTCTGAATTGGGATTCTCTACCTCTTTGAAGTTCGCTTTAGTACTTGCAGCATTTCTCTAGACAGGAGTTGCATCGTTACATGATTTGTAGCGCCCATTCATCTCCTGACTGACTCTTCTATCTTAAAGTGCATCTTATTTCAATTTAGTCAAGGGAATTTTATGGTGTTTTCTTTTCTGAAGAAGAGCTTTGCCTTCATTTTTCTGTACAGAATTTTTAAAATATTTCCAGCAACCTAAAAAATGCTATCATTTCAGCGGACAGAAAAGAGTTAAAAGGAGCAAACAGGACAATCGCAGCACTCTCGTTTGTCGGCAGTGTTGAAACTACCAGCAATTTGCCTCTCTGCGTGGCACTATTTTCACAGCAGAATTCGAAGCCTTTTCGCACTTTTGCCCGTTTTTTAGAAAAGAACCTTAAAAGCTAATTTTCCGAGCAAAATGCAAAAAAAAACTGCGCATTTTTTACAAGAAAAGAAAACACCATTAGATTTGGCACTCCTGGGAATGTCGTCTAATTACCAGTCGAATTTGAATTGGAATTCTCTAGCTTCCTCCGAAGGTCATGGTCCTCTAGCTTCCTGCGAATGTCATGTTCGTTTGATACTTGTAACATTTATCTCGACTATATATCCCAATTCATTGTTAACTCTAGGAGTTCCACTACTGCATGATATGCAGGAGTTCCATGGTAACATGATCTGCAGCGCCCATTTTTCTCCCACGGCGGCGGGTTCTGTGTACCGGATTGGCCCGATTGACCACATCCATTTGCCAGCGGCTGCCACAACAATGTACGTGTTGTTTCGTCCGTCTTTTTGTGTTGGAGAAGGTGCATCCCGGGGAGCCTTCTCCGTTTGCTGTTGGTCCGAGCCGGGATAGAGGAGACCCCGGACCATGGTATTGTTCAGTCTGCCGAAACCTGATCCACCACCGTTAGGTTTCGGTCAGGTGTAACCGGTGCTTGGAGTAGGTGCATTACCGGAACTGCTCCGGCTTAACATCGCTGCGGGAGTATAGTCATACTGACTACGTGACAGGATGCTGTGCCAGCGATAGCACCAGTGGGTCGTCTGGCTATGCGCCAGTCACAGTTACGTCACCTTTGGCGACCTGACTGTGACTGATCCGAAGAGATGCACCAAATACTTCAATCGACGGTTTGTCGAGCATCCTGAGAGTGATTGAGCGAAAAGGAGAGCCACTCGTCGCATACGTGGTCTCCGAGCCGACGACATACCACAATTTACTATAGCCGAAATTACCAATGTCATCAACAGCGCGAAACCATCCAAGGCGCTGGGCCCCGACGGAATTTCAATGCTAATGCTGAAGCAAGGTGAATCGTACAGACCGATATCCCTTCTCTCGCCAGTAGCCCATACACTTGAGGCACTACTCCTCCCCAGCGTTGTGGAGAATTTTCCAGCTGCCCACCATCAACATGGATTCCGTAAGGTACACAGTACGACGACAGCCTTACATGCCATTTCGACACATATCAATAGGAGACTTAATCGGCCCAAGCTGTGTCAAGGTCCTCGTGGCACTTGACCAATCGAAAGCAATCATGCCACATTATTCGAGGACATCGAGAATACGTTCCTACCGGCAGGAACAAAGCGTTGGGTCCTGATTTATATGTGTGGACGCCAGTCGTAAGTGGAATTCAGGGACAAGACGTCAAAACCACGTAAAGTTAAGCAGGCAGATCCGCCGGACGGCGTGATATCTCCGGCTTCTACCTGTCCTCGATTCCACCCCCTCCTGACGGCGTCGAGGTCGGAAAATTGCACAATCATGGCATCCGGGCCCATTGATGATGACATTTGCGATCGATTGAATGTCTACCACGCTGATCTTCCAGTTATTTCACTGCAAGAAATTTGAGTATATCTCCCACCAAATCCTCAGCAACACTATTCACTACATGGACGGCGGAAGTACGCAGGCAGTTGAATGTCAGATTACCCCAAGATTCTCGGGGTCACATTCGACAGCCTTTTTAAGTCGTCTGCACATGCCACTGCAATTTGTGATAAGCTCCGCGGTGGAAACAAGGTCTTCAAGTCGCTTGCCGGCAGCACTTGCGGTGCGGACAAAGAAACCTTGTTAACTACATATACGGCAATTGGCCGGTCAGTGGTAAACTATGCAGCGCCAGTGTGGACACCTCAAACGAGTGATACGCAGTGGAATAACATACAGACCTGTCAGAACGCTGCCCTTAGAACCGCAACAGGATGTCTCCGCAGTACATCCCCGGATCACCTTTATGCGGAGACCAAGATCATCCCAGTGCGTCGACACAACTACATGTTGTTAAAGCAGTACCTCTTGGATTGCCATCGAAGTTGTCATCCGAATCACCATCTTGTGGATAGTCAACCTCCACCCAGGAATGTAAGGGTTGATCTTCACCTTCTAGAACCAACGTTACAAAAGAGAGCCTCTGGATCAGTCAGCATTCCAGACAGGTCTGAACAGGATTCATGAGGATACTGTAGCTGAAGCGGTGAGAAGCTACAAGGTTAATCCTGTTCTCGGAGTCCGACCGCCGCCCATAGCACCGGAGGAGAGAGACTTCCCACGGCAGACAAGGGTAGTTTTGGCCCAACTAAGATCAGGCAAGTGCAGCCGCTTCAATACATACTTATCAGTGATTGATAGCAGCGTAGCTGACATGTGTCCCATCTGTTATCAGGGGCCACATGACACTCGTCACCTTTTTGCTTGTCCAGCTAAGCCTACCCGTCTCACTACCAGATCACTCTGGACACACCCCATCCTTGTCGCAGAGTTTATTGATCTGGCAACCAGCTGAACTACACAAGCATAGAACAAAATGGATGAAACTACATTAAAAACTGTTACAACAACAACATCTCCAGACTGACAAAATCTTCCAAAAGCAGTTTAGTTAAGAGAATTTTAGCTTTAGCACTCCTGGGCAAGTCGTCTAAAACCGAGTGGATTTTGGATTGGAATTCCTAGCTCCTTCCGATGGTCGTGTTGAAGTTCGTTTGGTACTTCTAGCATTTCTCTCGACTATAATAGATTCCAATTTATCGAAAACTGTTGAAGTTCTTCAGCGCATGAGATACTCCTCCATTTAAAAGAGTGGAAAATTAGTTTGGGGAATTTTAGATTTTCCACTTCATGAATGAATTTTGAACTTCGATTGGTATGTTTCCATAGACGAGAAAAGCGACTACCATGTCGAAGATATGTCTTCAATGCTGGTGAGGAATTTGGAAAGAGAGAGAGGAGGAACCATAGAGGTCAACTTTCGTGACAACATACTGATGGATGAGTACGAGCAATAATCTTCTTTGAAAAATAAACTGATCCTAAATCCCTCAAATGACGATCAAGAAAACTAATGCCCCAGAGACTATTTGGATGGACGATAATATCCTGGAATTTCATTATGATTCGACAAAAGTTCAAAACTACAAAAACTCGGCATTAAGTTAAACTGTGCTATGTGGGAGTTAAGGAATCCTTTAAGTTGGAGCGCAGCACATTTCAGGCGGAGGAATTTGCTTTTGCAAAAGCTGCAGACCTTCTATCGATAAGGCCATTATTTAGATGCGATATCAGCATTGTCATCGCTATTCAAAAGTTCAAAACTACAAAAACTGTAGTTCTGTTTTGTTTGTTTGTTCTGTTTTGTAGTTCAAAACTACAAAAACTGGGCATTAAGTTAACTGTGCTATGTGGGAGTTAAGGAATCCTTTAAGTTGGAAGATGAATGCGGCATAGATGCCATATCAGCATTGTCATCGCTATTCAGACAGCTATAAATGCTTTGGGCAATACAAACATAAGGTCGAATGACAGTCAGCCGCTGTCGTAGAGAGCTTGCGGTTCTCACTGGACAGCGTAATATGTGCTGGGTACCTGGACATTATAGCATAACAGGAAATGAGGAGCCACATGTACTGGCTAAGGAAGGCGCTAGCGGCACAAATAACATCATTTCGGAAGTTTCTCTTCCTCTTTCTTTCTTTTATTTACAGAATCAATGGCAAATATGACGGCTCCTGGAAATGACTTTGGGACGAAGGAATTAGTAGGAACTCTGAAATTCTAAAGTCGATGCATAGAGAGGAGTTGAGGCCGCATAAAGGCATTATAATAGGACACAAAACTCTGAGAAAACACACGATCCTTACGATCTAATGAATGATGATATTTGTAGATGAGGCTACGGAAAATTCATTCCATTTTCCCAGCCAGTGTCCAGCATTATGTTTCAGAAGAAACAAGATACTGGGCTCTTATTTCTTTCAGACTATGACTGACTTTCGAGAGTGCATCCTAAGGATTCTTCTTACTTTCATCAAGGCCACTGGGTAGATCCTACACCAGGCAGATCTGAAGGACATTTTAGCTTATGAGGAGATTATCCCGACCGGAGTGGAGCACACACGAAAGGGAAGAAGAAATGAGTTTGAGGAACCGCAATTGACCAACTATGGTCGAAGTGGACACGAGTCCGCTTGGAACGGATTCGTGCCATCCTCCATTACCTAGCCTAACCATCACCGGGGCGCACTCAAGCCCCGTGGTCTTTTTGGATTTTGCGATACCTTTCTTGCTAGAATCGCCAAGTTATTTCTTACTAGCCTAGTGCTGAGAATGTCCAGCATTTTGTTTCAAAAGAAACAAGATACTGGGCTCTTATTTATTTCAGACTATGACTGACTTTCGAGAATGCATCCTCAGGATTATTCTTACTTTCATCAAGGCCTCTGGGTAGGTCCTCCACCAGGCAGATCTAAAGGACATTTTAGCTTATGAGGGGATTATCCCGACTGGAGTGGAGCAGACACGAAAGGGAAGAGGAAATGAGTTTGAGAAACCGCAATTGACCAACTAGGGTCGAAGTGGACACGAGACCGCTTGGAACGGATTCGTGCCATCCTCCATTACCTAGTCTAACCATCTCCGGGGAGAACTCATTCAACTCAAGCTCCGTGGTCTTTTTGGATTTTGCGATCCCTTTTTTGGTCGCATCGCCAGGTTATTCCTTACTAGCCTAGTGCTGAGACTATTTCACACAGGACTCCGGCTTTCGCCATTGTGTTGTGCGCCAGAAACCCAAGAGGTATCACCAGATTTGTTGTGCTCAACAGACGCTGGGATTGAACCCATGGCATCTTGTATGCTAACCATTGCACCATATTGATTTTTTTTCTTCAAGATCACGAAAATCGATTTCGACTTTTTTTCGACATTCGGTTTTCGAAAATCGGATACCAATCAGAGCCTCTCTATCCATTCTATTAAATTTGAATATCGTCCTTTGAAAATTATTTCGACATTGTTTTCCCAGCATATCTTCTTGAAAAGCCATTCAACATTGGAAAACCAGACCTGGAGTTAGGTCATCCCTCCCAAACCGAAAGTAACGGACAACTGTCCGTTAACGAAGCCATAATGTTTTGAGTTTTTAAAAAATCATAAAAAGCATAAAAATTATAAAAATGCATAAATATTTAAATTCAAAGAACAATAAACGATGCAATTCAATCCATTTGGTTGGGTCATTTTAGCTCAGATCAGATGACTGGCTGGATGATTTGGATGTTTGTGAAAGTGGGCACAAAAGTTTTGTTTTGTTCCAATTTGAATATTCCTAAATTCTCCATTTAGGCTAAACGATGGCCATAAGATGATGACAACAATATCGTCGTCACCACCATTAACAATAACAAAAACGATATAAGAGACAATAACAATTTGGTTAAGAAATAGAGGGGGAAAAGACTTAACTTAGAGGGGTAAAAAAACTAATGTCATTTAGCCGTTGATAAAGTCCAAGTAGACTTGAGTTAAAGTTCGAAAAAAATGAGTGTGGATTTGCTTGTGGACCATGATGATAGCCATTCGCTTTGATCTGTTTCATGTTTCTGGCTGACTTGTTTGGCCAGCAGTGGACATCATTATAGTCAGGTAGCACACAAATATTTATATGTAAGCAATTATCCCCAAAAGATTCCAATTTGGAATATGTTATCGCAGTGTATCGTCACTTGGTCGTGGCAGTGTTTGGGGACTTCTTTTGAGACACAAATGTGTTGACGCTTTGACTTGAATGGAAATTATGTTACAAAAACCTAAAGAAAATCCTCATAAATTAAGAGATATTCACAGGAGGCAGCAATATGGGTTAGATGTTTAGCTTCCCCTCCATCCACCTCCAGCCAGACTATGACTTTGCCGCAATCTATGAATATTAAGACCATATTTTAGTTTAGTCTAATCACCTGGCGTGTTGATGGCTTATTTCGGTTAGAGCCTATCATCGTCATCAGTTTTTCCCGTTTTTTATTCATTTGGTCTTCAAACATTGAAGACTCCCAACAAAAGCCTCCCGAAAAGGTGGGCAAATAAATACTTAATAAATGACTCCATCGATGGTATTCAAACTAATAGGTTAGCTTGAATTGAATCTCGCCGATATGAGCCCATCAACATTGTCATCATCTTATGCATCATACAAAAGAATCTGGAATATGAATCCCCCCAACTCCCATCCCATACAAAAATGTTGGTGAACTGATAAGCCTATTTAAGCCTTATGTTGTCACCAACATTTTGTTTTGTTTGGTTGTTTACACCATCCCATGGATGCAACAATGACTGACCGATTGAATGACCATCGGTCTGTCTGTCTGATCAGAGAATGGATGGATCGATCGATGGATGGATGAATGCATGCATGTCTGTAGATCCGAACAGTCCATTCAAGAAGCTAATAATTTATATGTAAGTCTTGATAAATTTGCTGCATTTCTTTGAGTTTTAATTCCGGATGACAGTTCGTCGAGTCTTATTGAGGCATAGCTTCTGCTAAGCATAAGTGCAGATATTTTATAAAAATAATTCCATATTGAAACATCCCAACTAAAGAAATTCCCACTGAAGAATTTCGATCAAAACTATTATTGAACCCAGAACCCTTCTGCGTAGACAAAACGGATGTGTTTGCAATGGCACCATGGTGGCTCTGTTCTGTTCATCCAATACTCGCTATGACAAATTGCATGAATGCGGCTCCGCGATACTTTGACCAATTCTCGCGATGTGCCATCTGGAGAAGAACCTCCTTTTTTCGAAGTCATTCTTCGTAGACAGGAGCTGAGTGCAATAGTGCTAAATTCCGAATGTCCAAGGTCTGCGGCCATGGCAGACCGCACGGTCGATGAATATGAGCGGGGATGAACCATCGGCGGTTACAGCGCCCATCTACACTGATACAAATATTGTAACAAGGCCATTTCATGTCCTTATAATACGAATACGCTCGAATTGTCGTGAAGAAGGGAGCCACCGTGGTGCAATGGTTAGCATGCCCGCCTTGCATACACAAGATCGTGGGTTCGATTCCTGCTTTGACCGAACACCAAAATAGTTTTTCAGCGGTGGATTATCCCACCTCAGTAGTGCTGGTGAAATTTCTGAGTGTATTTCCACTCGTGGTGTGTCTTCTCTAAGTGGTTTCACTGCAATGTGGAACGCCATTCGGACTCGGCTATAAAAAGGAGGAGGATATTGTAGCAAGGCCATTTCATGTCCTTATAATACGAATACGCTCGAATTGTCGTGTTGAAGGAAGCCACCGTGGATCAGTGGTTAGCATGCACGCCTTGCATACACAAGATCGTGGGTTCGATTCCTGCTTTGACCGAATACCAAAAAAGTTTTTCAGTGGTAGATTATCCCACCTCAGTAGTGCTGGTGAAATTTCTGAGTGTATTTCCACTCGTGGTGTGTCTTCTCTAAGTGGTTTCACTGCAATGTGGAACGCCGTTCGGACTCGGCTATAAAAAGGAGGAGGATATTGTAGCAAGGCCATTTCATATCCTTATAATACGAATACGCTCGAATTGTCGTGATGAAGGAAGCCACCGTGGAGCAATGGTTAGCATGCCCGCCTTGCATGCACAAGATCGTGAGATCGATTCCTGCTTCGACCGAACAACAAAAAAGTTTTTCAGCGGTGTATTATGCCACCTCAGTAGTGCTGGTGAAATTTCTGAGTGTATTTCCACTCGTGGTGTGTCTTCTCTAAGTGGTTTCACTGCAATGTGGAACGCCGTTCGGACTCGACTATAAAAATCAGGTCCCTTGCCATTGAGTTTAACATGGAATCGGGCAGCACACAGTGATAAGAGAGAAGTTCACCACTGTGGGACCACAATGGACTGAATAGTCTAAGTGAGCCTGATACATCGGGCTGCCACCTAACCTAACCTAACCATTGTCGTGATGAAGAGTCTACCGTCTTCGGGCTGCCACCTAACCTTCTTCGGCGGTTGGATTTCCTAATTTCTTGGAAGACAACTGGCAAACTTATTGTTGTATAGTACTTAGAATTGACTATTCCAGTAGTGACATGTGTTATTCCGAAAAAAACGAGCGACCATTTGCTGGGATTAATGTCGATGAACAGAGAGGAATTGCGGCC
This sequence comes from Haematobia irritans, assembly GCF_050003625.1. Classification (NCBI taxonomy): domain Eukaryota; kingdom Metazoa; phylum Arthropoda; class Insecta; order Diptera; family Muscidae; genus Haematobia; species Haematobia irritans. The sequence continues at coordinate 217,669,481 of NC_134398.1, read as the reverse complement.
ATTGATTGGCATCATAACAGGACATAACACACTTGGGAAACACATGGTAAGAAAAGGCCTCAAAGATGATATCTGTAGATGGTGCGTGGACCCGGAAGTTATGGAAGACTCGTACCACTTCCTGTGACAGTATACAGCATTATCCTTTAGAAGAAACAAGATACTGGGCTCCTTTTTCTTTCAGGTTCTCACTGATCTGCGGGAGTGCAGCTTAAGGAACATACTTACATTCTCCAGGGCCTCTGGTTGGTTGTTCTAAGATTTCTTTTAAAGAAAACGAGCAGGTGGAAGTTCTGGGACTATTCCAAAGGGGACCGCATCGGAACGAAGAAGATGGAAAGATCATATCGAGGAATCACAATGGACCTATATTGGTCTAAGTGGACATCAATTCAACACAAAATTGATGTCATCCTCACAACCTAACCTGGGAAGTGCTTCGTGCGCGAGCAACTTTTGTTGGATTTAGCTCATCTTGAAACACCCATACTGTCGACTGCTTTTTACTTTCTGGCTCATACGCGTGAATCTACGATCCATCACGATGTTAAGCACCACGATCGTATTTTTGGAGCATTTCTTTCGACCAATCGACACGAGACTTTTTTATGCGATTAACAAATTGTATGGAATCCAATGCAAACAATTTTTTTTTGCCGCCCAATTGAATCTATGGTGGTCCCTCGATTGCCTAGGTTAGGTTAGGTTATGTGGCAGCCCGATGTATCAGACTCACTTAGACTATTCAGTCCATTGTGATACCACAGTGGTGAACTTCTCTCTTATCACTGAGTGCTGCCCGATTCCATGTTAAGCTCAATGACAAGGGACCTCCTTTTTATAGCCGAGTCCGAACGGCGTTCCACATTCCAGTGAAACCATTTAGAGAAGCTTTGAAATCCTCAGAAATGTCACCAGCATTACTGAGGTGGGATAATCCACCGCTGAAAAACTTTTTGGTGTTCGGTCGTAGAAGGAATCGAACCCACGTCCTTGTGTCGAAAGTTGTAAAAAAATAATCACACGCAAAAATGTTCGCTATTTAATTCCAGTTTTTGAGAGAGAGATGATTTTTTTAAGCTACTGCACTCAAACAAAAAGTGGTCCCTATATGACACTAAAGCCAATTCAATTCTATTTTAATTTATGGAATTATTATGTTTGGATAAAGTTTCGTTGAGTTCAATAATTTTTATACCCTCCACCATAGCTAACTTCCGAACGAAACAAGCTATCGACTTGAAACTTGGCATAAGTAGTAATTATTGATGTACATAGGCCGGATGGTATTGCAAATTGGCCATAAAGGATGATACGGTCAAAATTTGGTCAATATAAACTTGACGTATTTCTTTCAATTTTGCATTTAAAAAACCTGAACACCCCTCATTTTGAAGGTGTGTGTGTGCAGAATGTTGCTCTTATTTTGATTTTGGAATTCACTCTTCAGTTGTCAAAATGCCGTCCAAGCAAGAAGAGCAGCGTATCAAAATTTTGCTCGCGCATCGCGAAAATCCGAGCTACTCGCACGCAAAGCTGGCAAAATCGCTAAAAGTTGCCAAATCAACCGTTACAAATGTAATTAAAGTGTTTGGAAGTCTGGATCGGGGGGAAATCGAAAACCGGAAGCCGCTGAGACGACAAAGAGAGTTGCCGGTAGTTTCAAGCGAAACCCTAACCTCTCTCTCCGAGATGCCGCGAATAAGCTGGGTGTATCGTCTACAACCGTGCATCGAGCCAAAAAACGAGCCGGACTATCGACTTACAAGAAGGTAGTGACTCCAAATCGCGATGATAAACAAAATACGACGGCCAAAGCGCGATCCCGGAGGCTGTACACGACGATGCTGACGAAGTTTGACTGCGTGGTAATGGACGACGAAACCTACGTCAAAGCCGACTACAAGCAGCTTCCGGGACAGGAGTTTTATACGGCAAAAGGAAGGGGAAAGGTAGCAGATATTTTCAAGCACATAAATCTGTCAAAGTTCGCAAAGAAATATCTGGTTTGGCAAGCCATCTGTAACTGTGGCTTGAAAAACAGAATTTTCATAGCTTCCGGGACTGTCAACCAAGAAATTTACGTGAAACAGTGTTTGAATAAACGTCTGCTGCCTTTCCTGAAGAAACACGGTTGTTCCGTACTGTTTTGGCCGGATTTGGCATCTTGCCATTGCGGTAAAAAGGCCATGGAGTGGTACGCCGCCAACAACGTGCAGGTGGTTCCCAAGGACAAGAACCCTCCCAACACGCCAGAGCTCCGCCCAATTGAGAAATACTGGGCTATTGTCAAGCGGAACCTAAAGAAGACCAAAAAAACTGCTAAGGACGAGCAGCAGTTCAAGGCAAACTGGCTTTTTCGGCGGCGAAGAAGGTGGACAAGGTGGCTGTACAAAATCTGATGGCAGGTGTCAAGCGTGAGAATTTTATACCTGAATTTTATACTAATTGAACTTGAAAAAGAAATTTAGTTTGATTTTTTAATTAAACGATTTCACCGATTTACACGCGTTTTCCCTTGACCAAATTTTGACCGTATAACCCTTTAATTATATATAGCCCCCATATAAACCAAACCCCAGATTTGACCACCGATCCGGCTGAAATTTGGTACATGGTATTAGTATATGGACTCTAACAACTATGCAAACTTTGGTTCACATAGGTCCATAATTATATATAGCCCTCATATAAACCGATCCCCAGATTTGACCAACGGAGCCTCATGGATGAGCAAAATTCATCCGATTCGGTTAAAATTTGGTGCGTGGTGTTAGTATATGGTCTCCGACATCCATGCAGGAATTGGTCCATATCGGTCCATAATTATATAGCCCCCATATATACCGATCACCAGATTTGACCTCCTGAATTTTATACTAATTGAACTTGAAAAAGAAATTTAATTTGATTTTGTTAATAAACGATTTCACCGATTTACACGCGTTTTCCCTTGACCAAATTTTGACCGTATAACCCTTTAATTATATATAGCCCCCATATAAACCAAACCCCAGATTTGACCATCCGATCCGGCTGAAATTTGGTACATGGTATTAGTATATGGACTCTAACAACTATGCAAACTTTGGTTCACATAGGTCCATAATTATATATAGCCCTCATATAAACCGATCCCCAGATTTGACCAACGGAGCCTCATGGATGAGCAAAATTCATCCGATTCGGTTAAAATTTGGTGCGTGGTGTTAGTATATGGTCTCCGACATCCATGCAGGAATTGGTCCATATCGGTCCATAATTATATAGCCCCCATATATACCGATCACCAGATTTGACCTCCTGAACCCCTTTGAAGAGAAAAATTCACCCGATCCGGTTGAAATTTGGTATTTGGTGTTAGTATATGGTCTCTAACAACCATGCAAAAATTGGTCCATACCGGTCTTAATTATATATAGCCCCCATTTAAACCGATCCCCAGATTTGACCTCCGGAGCTATTGGAGGAGCAAAATTCATCCGACCCTGTTGAAATTTGGTACGTGGTGAAATTTGATACTAGGCCACTAAAATCCATGCCAAAATTGGTCCATATCGGTCTATAGTTATATATAGCCGATCCCCAAAAATAATATACAAAAATTTTATTTCTACAGAAAAAAATTTTGTCAAAATTTTATTTCTATAACAATTTTTGTCAAAATTTTATAGATATGCAAACTTTTGTCAAGATTTTATTTCTATAGAAAGTTTTGTCAAAATTTTATTTCTATAGGAAATTTTGTCAAACTGAATTATTTACGTATTTAATCGGCCTTTTTTTGTTTAATATATACCCCGTATGGACTAACTTACAATTGAGAACACGGTGTTAAGAAGTTTTAAGATACCTTGCCATCGGCAAGTGTTACCGCAACCCAAGTAATTCAATTGTGGATGATAGTCTTTGGTACAAGTTTCTATGCAATCCATGGTGGAGGGCAGCGAAGCTGTGGTTGAATCCATGACCAAGGAGGGCCATTGCACAAGGTTGGCTCCCACGTAAGGCGTACGGCGATGAATTGCCATTTATAAAAAATGCTTTAAAGCACTTCCCTTTTGCGACTAAAGAAGCACATTTTGCATATTTTAAAATAGTCGCACAAAAAGTCGCCTGACATAAGAAAGGTTGCAAAATGCGACTAAAGTCGCACAACGGTAACACTGGTGGAGGGTACATAAGATTCGGCCTGGCCGAACTTAAGGCCGTATATACTTGTTTTTTTTTTTTGTTTTTTTTTTTTTTTAATTAAGAAAGCATCTTTTACTTTTAGAAAACATCTTTTACTTAATCCGTTAGCACCCCCAAAAAATCTAAAATTCCATCCAAATCCTGAATTTTGTAAAATTTTCACATTTCGAATTTAGTAAAAGGTAATTTGTACAAATTTTTTTTTTAAATTATATTGACATTAACTAAAAAAGTGAGCACAAATTAAAAGCAAGAACAATTTCATGTATAAAAATTATAAATAATAAAAATAAATTTTATTTTTATTATTTATATTTCGTTGGGTCGATTTCCAATTTCAGGCAAATTGAAAAACGAATCTATGCCAAATTTGGCAATTTTCAAATCTTATAATTTTCCAAGTTTGATACCATATAAACATTTAATTTTTATCGTACGTTACTTCCACTGTTTCCTGGAATAATTCACATCACTTAGGGTATGGTTACACTGGCCAGAATGAGAATCAAACTCTTTTCGAGGAGCATTTTAGCAATTTTTGGATACAGTTTTAGGAAAACACTTATCGTGATGTCCTATATCCAATATGAGTTAAAAATGTTTGCTAGTTTGACTGTGGTAACGAATTCTTTGTCGATTTCTGTAAAATATTTTCCCTGTGTGACCATACCGTTAGACATTTCACATGTTATCAAATTATGCATATCGCATATGTCTAACATTTTTCCCATCACATGAAGTGATGATCTTTAAATGAAAATCATCACTGCATTTGTCCCCTTAACACACAGTCACATTATTTGCGTAGTCGCATAGTAAAATCCATTTTGATAAGCAGCAGCAATCAATTCATTCAACTTCAATATGACAGTCATAAAAATAAAATTTATCCATCTTTAAAATAAAAGCCAGCCAGTACACCAAAGAGTTTCATTTAGAGAAGATGTTGAAAATGTATCACAAAAAACAAAACACTAAACGTCGATGTCTTTAAGTATTGATGTGAATGTGAATGCCCGGGGGCAATTTTGAAGTGCTTTTCATAGATGATGAAGAGATAAACTTTAATGACTATCAAATTACCTTAAAATAAATATAAAAGTTGATTTTATTTACATAAATAAATATGAATAGATAAATAAATTTATTTGAGTGCGGTCATATGGAGTGTCTGTGGGGTATTGTTGCGGTCTTTTATTCGGTTCTTTTTTTTTTGTACGAAAATAAGAAGAAAATATCAAAACAAATTAGAGCATTTGTCCAGAGGCGTCTGTATTTTTTTGTGGAGGGACTATAAACATTAATCGTATTAACGGTTGTATTAAACTTCTTTTTGAAAAAAGGCATTTGAATTAGTATCTTCATCATAAATATTTTTAATTATCATAATTTTATTTTATTATTTTTTTTTTGAGCTATGAGCTAACTACGTGAACATGTATAAAATATTTTGTACTAACCGTATGAAATCTGAATAGTAATATTATATTTTTTGATCGTATATGATACATGGGTAATAAATTGCTGAGTTGAAATGATATTAAGGAGACTGAAGGTAGCGCCCCACGTTGGGCGCCAATATATATAACAAAACTGCTTTACCCAATCTATTTTTCATGGGAGCACTTCTCGCATCGTTCGCCAACTGATAAGATGAATTTTATTTCTATAGAAATTTTTTGCAAAATTTTATTTCTATAGAAATTTTTTGCAAAATTTTATTTCTATAGAAAATTTTGTCAAGATTTCATTTCCATAAAAAATTTTTTCAAAATTTTATTTCTATAGAAAAATTTCTCAAAATTTTATTTCCATAGAAAATTATAGTTGAATATATAAAAAAAACTGCTTTACCAAATCTATTTTTCAAGGGAGCGCTTCACGCATCGTTCGTCAACTGATCAGATGACTTCGAGGTATAAAAACGTACGAAATCAGTCACATAGATACCATGGTACTTTTGTTATTCAAACAGTAAAAAAATAAAAATGTTTCAACTGATATTATACAGGGAATCATTTATCCCTGATATCTACCAATAGGGCCTAATACCACTGATTGAGTAGAATTGATGAAGGGTTTCATATGACCACCTCTCTTTTTTATTTTGAATTCAATTAAAATGCAACAATTAATCTATTAAAAGATAAATATTAAATTATTATTAAGAATGTCAAATAATTTTCATTTTATGTCAATAGGAGTTATTTCACATTACAAAATATTGAAATATTCCTAATGTTAATTGTTTTCCATTCTATTACAGAATATTTATGATTTGGGAATAATTTATGCAAAAAGTTTTCTTAACAATCCATTAAAATACAAATAAATCTAAATGTAGTGCAGTAAATGCATAATATTCTATCCACCTGGCTACTGGGCACTTTATGCAAAGACATATAAAGTTAGCATTAAATGTTTGGTACAGTGAAACAAATTATTCACAAAAAAATTATAATGAAAGATTATATAAACAAAATGTTGGGAATATGTTATTGACAACAATTTTTTTAGCATTTTGCTTTCTTCCAAATCTGGGTTTCTTCCGCAATTGGTGAGTTTTATTTCTATAGAAAATTTTGTCAAAATTTTATTTCTATAAAAATTTTTGCAAAATTTTAATTCGATAGAAAATTTTGTTGAAATTTTATTTATATAGAATTTTTTTTCGCAAATTTATTTCTATAGAAAATTTTGTCAAAATTTTATTTCAATAGAAAATTTTGTTGAAATTTTATTTCAATAGAAAATTTTGTCAAAATTTAATTTCTATAAAAAATTTTGTCAAAATTTTATTTCTATAGAAAATTTTGTCAAAATTTTATTTCTATAGAAAATTTTGTCAAAATTTTATTTCTATAGAAAATTTTGTCAAAATGTTATTTCTATAGAAAATTTGTCAAAAATAGAAAATTTTGTCAAAATTTTATTTCTATAGAAAATTTTGTCGTAATTTTATTTCGATAGAAAATTTTGTTGAAATTTTATTTCTATAAAATTTTTTTCGCAAATTTATTTCTATAGAAAATTTTGTCAAAACTTTATTTCAATAGAAAATTTTGTTAAAATTTTATTTCAATAGAAAATTTTGTCAAAATTTAATTTCTACACAAAATTTTGTCAAAATTTTATTTCAATAGAAAATTTTTGGCAAATTTTATTTCTATAGAAAATTTTGTCAAAATTTTATTTCAATAGAAAATTTTGTCAAAATTCTATTTCTATAGAAAATTTTGTCAAATTTTTATTCTTATAGAAAATTTTGTCAAAATTTTATCTTATAGAAAATTTTGTCAAAATTCTATTTCTATAGAAAATTTTGTCAAAATTTTATTTCCATAAAAATTTTCTCAAAATTTTATTTTTTTAGAAAATTTTCTGAAAATTCTATTTCTATAGAAAATTTATGCAAAATTTTATTTCTATAGAAATTTTTCTAAAAATTTTATTGCTATAGAATTTTTCTCAAAATTTTATTGCTATAGAAAATTTTGTCAAAAATGTATTTCTATAGAAATTTGTTCGCACATTTATTTCTATAGAAAATTTTGTCAATATTTTATTTCAATAGAAAATTTTGTCAAAATTTTATATCTATAGAAAATTTTGTCAAAATTTTATTTCTATAGAAAAATTTCTCAAAATTTTATTTCCATAGAAAATTTTGTCCAAATTTTATTTCAATAGAAAATCTTGCCCAAATTTTATTTCTTAAAAAAATTTGAAAAATTTTTATTTCTATAGAAAATTTTGTCAAAATTTTATTTCTATAGATTTTTTTGCAAAATTTTATTTCTATAGAAAAATTTGTTCAAAATTTTATTTTTATAGAAAATTTTTGCAAAATTTTATTTCTCTAGAAAATTTTGTCAAAATTTTATATCTATAGAAAATTTTGTCAAACTTTTATTTCAATAGAAAAATTTCTCAAAATTTTATTTCCACAGAAAATTTTGTCAAAATTTTATTTCAATAGAAAATCTTGTCCAAATTTTATTTCTTAAAAAATCCTCTACTTGCAGCAAAACTATCAACCAATTATCAGAATAAATTCAGGCAGTTCATTAAGCCCAACAATGAACGTTCAAGTGTGGTTCATTGTTGGATTTAATGAACTGCGTCAATTTATTCTGATAATTGGTTGATAGTTTTGCTGCAAGTAGAGGATGCGGTAATGAGGAATGTGGTAATTCGGAAACGTGCGTCCATCCAACCATCTTGCAGTCTATAGGGATTTGCCTAAATAAATTTGACAAACTTTCTTTTCCTCTGTTGGTAAAGCTGCACTTGTAGTTTAGTCAATGCATGTTTTTAAGCTGATATCAAAAACAACAAAAAGATTGAAGAATAAACCAACACTGACAACACAAAACAAATTTTATTTCAATAGAAAAGTTTGTCAAAATTTTATTTTTTAAAAAATTTGACACAATTTTATTTCTATAGAAAATTTTTTTCAAAATTTTTTTCTTATAGAAAATTTTGTCAAAATTCTATTTCTATTGAAAATTTTCTCAAAATTTTATTCTTATAGAAAATTTTCTCAAAATTTTATTCTTATAGAAAATTTTGTCAAAATTCTATTTCTATAGAAAATTTTGTCAAAATTTTATTTCCATAGAAAATTTTCTCAAAATTTTATTTTTTTTAGAAAATTTTCTGAAAATTTTATTTCTATAGAAATGTTTATACAAATTTTATTGAAAGTTTTGTTAAAATTGTATTGCTATAGAAAATTTTGTCAAAATTTTATTTCTATAGAAAATTTGGTCAAAAATGTATTTCTATAGAAAATTTTTTCGCAAATTTGTTTCTATAGAAAATTTTGTCAATATTTTATTTCCATAGAAAATTTTGGCAAAATTTTATTTCTATAGAAAATTTTGTCAAAATTTTATATCTTATAGAAAATTTTGTCAAAATTCTATTTCTATAGAAATTTTTTTCAAAGTTTTATTTCTATAGCAAATATTGTCAAAAATTTATTTCTATAGAAATTTTTTTCGCAAATTTATTTCTATAGAAAATTTTGTGAAGATTTTATTTTCATAGGAAATTTTGTCAAAAATGTATTTTAATGGAAAATTTTCTCAAAATTTTATTTCAATAGAAAATTTTGTCAAAATTTTATTTCTTAAAAAAATTTGACAAAATTTTATTTCTATAAAAAATTTTCTCAAAATTTTATTCTTACAGAAAATTTTGTCAAAATTCTATTTCTATAGAAAATTTTGTCAAAATTTTATTTCTATAGAAAATTTTGTCAATATTTTATTTCCATAGAAAATTTTGGCAAAATTTTATTTCTATAGAAAATTTGGTCAAAAATGTATTTCTATAGAAAATTTTTTCGAAAATTTATTTCTATAGAAAATGTTGTCAAGATTTTATTTTCATAGGAAATTTTGTCAAAAATGTATTTCTATAGAAAATTTTGTCAAAATTTTATTTCTGTAGAAAATTTTGTCTAAATTTTATTTCTGCAGAAAAAAATCTCAAAATTTTATTTCAATAGAAAATTTTGTCAAAATTTTATTTCTTAAAAAAATTTGACAAAACTTTATTTCTATAGAAAATTTTTAGCAAATTTTATTTCTATAGAAAATATTGTCAAAATTTTATTTCTACAGAAAATTTTGTCAAAATTCTATAGAAAATTTTGTGAAGATTTTATTTTCATAGAAAATTTTGTCAAAATTTTAATTCTATAGAAAACTTTGTCAAAATTTTATATCTATAGAAAATTTTCTCAAAATTTTATTTCAATAGAAAATTTTGTCAAAATTTTATTTCTTAAAAAAATTTGACAACATTTTATTTCTATAGAAAATTTTTGGCAAATTTTATTCTTACAGAAAATTTTGTCAAAATTCTATTTCTATAGAAAATTTAGTCAAAATTTTATTTCCATAGAAAATTTTCTCAAAATTTTATTTTTGTAGAACATTTTCTGAAAATTTTATTTCTATAGAAAATTTTTCAAAATTTTATTTTTATATAAATTTTTCTAAAAATTTTATTGCTATTGAAATTTTTGTCAAAATTTTATTTCTATAGAAAATTTTGTCAAAATTTTATTTCTATAGAAAATTTTGTCAAAATTTTATATCTATAGAAAATTGTGTCAAAATTTTATATCTATAGAAAATGCTGTCAAATTTTTATTTCAATAGAAAATTTTGTCTAAAATTTGACAAAATTTTATTTCTATGGAAAATGTTAAGTAAATTTTATTTTTATAGAAAATTTTCTCAAAATTCTATTTCTACAGAAAATTTTGTCAAAATGTTATTACCATAGAAAATTTTATGAAAATTGTATTTCTATAGAAAATGTCGTCAAATATTTATTTCTATAGAAAATTTTGTCAAAATTTTATTTCTATAGAAAATGTTGTCAAAATTTGTATTTCTATAGAAAATTTTGTCAAAATTTTATTTCTATAGAAAATGTTGTCAAAATTGTATTTCTAGAGAAAATTTTGTCAACATTTTATTTCTTAAAAACATTTGACAAAATTTTATTTCTATATAAAATTTTTGGCAAGTTTTATTTCTATAGAAAATTTTCTCAAAATTTTTTTCTTATAGAAAATTTTGTCAAAATTCTATTTCTATAGAAAATTTTTTCAAAATTTTATTTCTATAGAAAATTTTTGCAAAATTTTATTTCTATAGAAAATTTTGTTCAAAATTTTATTTCTATAGAAAATTTTTGCAAAATTTTACTTCTATTGAAAATTTTTTCAAAATTTTATTTCTATAACGTATACCTTTGGAACATTGTGAAATTCTGATTAAATCTATTGAAATCATGTAATCCTTTCCATTCACCATATGTTTCGCTAAACAAAGTCTTCAGTTCAAAACATCTGCCTAATGATAGATTATCATAGCAGATCTTTCATATGCCCCAAATGTAAGAAAGTACAAGAAATTCCATCAATAACTCCTTAAAACCTAAAAAAAAAAACAAAGGAATTACGTTAAAAAAATCGAAAATCTAAAGAAATGACGGGCCGTAACCTTCAGGATTATTTACACCTTTTTACCCTAATCATACATTATCTCCAGGGCTGCCCCCTCACCTTATACATCTACTTCATCGATTGTCTTATCTAACCCATTAGCAAATTGATCGGCAAATCCTTTTTATCCTTTAGCCAAGACCAGTAGTAGCTATCAAAGATCATGTTACTTTTACTATTTGCACATATGCTAGGTGAAGAAAATCTAGGATTTCACAGTTTTTCTATGCCCATCTATGTGGAGCGTATTAAAGTTGTACACGGCCATTATCGCTTTCAATATCAAGAAATACAAAGCTGACAAAGGACCTGTTCCATTTCTCCCCCTTTTCAATTCGAACATATCTGATTACTTAATCGCAATCAATTTGCTAGGATCAAAGTGGAAATAGAGAGCGGGTGTATAGAGAGCAGATCAATAATAGATTCCAAATTCATTGTCCTCTAGAATAATGCAATACAAAATTATTGCAAATAACTCAACAAAGCTGAAAAAATCTAAAGGCTGACAGTTTACCAGCCTACCTGCTCAAAATGTCTGCTCCTTTTGCCACTTTGCACCATCGATTGAGCGTGTGGGTTTGCAAGGATAGTCGAGAGAGAGAAAAATCCAACTAATTTCTCCGCTCCCTTGTCCTGTGTTTTGTTTTTGATTTCAGCCGCTTTTATTGTTTGAACCACAAAAGCCTTTGACACTATTGGGATGGAATTGTTCATAGAATATCCATCGATGTTTTTCTGGATAGTGTCTAGAATTTTGGAAATATTGGTAAATTCGGCACCTTTTGGTAAACATGAGCCCTATTCCCATTGTATGATCACATTAGGGATGTCATTGTGGATGTCGATAAAACAGTGTCTATAGGAACAATGTCAATTAACTACCCAACAAAAAAAATTGGAAGTTCTTCTCAAGACACAACTTTAAAAGAACCTCCAAAAATACTCTGCCAGAGATGTTCTTTATTTTAACTGCACAGGAAGTTCATTTGAGTCATTTTTTTTATAACCCGCTTTTTTTCATATTTTAAAGCGAAATTTATTTTTATTTGTTTCAAATAAAAATTTATTAAAAATTAATAAAATAATAAAATTTAACCGAAAAAAATGTTAAATCCTTTCTAGAAAAATTGCAAAGTTTTGAAAATATTTGATGACAAACGTTCCAGACAAGCGTTATAATGCATTAAAAAATCATAAAAAAATTTAAAAATTATTTATTTGTCAAAATATCACAAAAATTCTTAATTCACATCCAAAACATTGAATTCACCTCACACCTTAAGAAGTGATGCAAATTCAGTGCAACGGTTGTCGAAATTGTGGACATCCGTACTATGACGAGTCCATGTTAAATTCATCGCTTCGGCGTCAATTTGGCACCACTTCCGAATCCAAAAAGAACATTTTCACTACTTTTTTGGCGACACTTTTTTTACTGGGTAAGTTAATTGAAATTTTCAAATCAAACCAATTAATTTTGTTATCAATTTTTTGTTTATGGCCAATTAAAACTGTGATTGATACTATCATTTGCGTGATTGAAGAACTTTTAATTAAACATGTAAGGAAAGTCTAAAGTCGGGCGGGGCCGACTTTACTAAACCCTGCACCACTTTGTAGATCCACTTTTTCGATAGCGTATTCAATATGTCGGGTGCTATATATAAAGGTTTATATTCCCATATACATATTTAAATCTGACCAGATCTGGACGAAATTTGTCAGAGTTCCACAAAATTTATAGGCTTTAAATTTAAATGCCCTGGGGTGGAACACAATGTTAGTAAAAACAAGTAAGGAAAGTCTAAAGTCGGGCGGGGCCGACTATATTATACCCTGCACCACTTTGTAGATGTAAATTTTCGATACCATATATAAAGGTTTGTCCCAAATACATACATTTAAACATCACTCGATCTGGAAGAATTTGATAGACTTCTACAAAATCTATAGACTCAAAATTTAAGTCGGCTAATGCACTAGGGTGGAACACAATGTTAGTAAAAAAATATGGGAAACGTTTAAATCTGAAGCAATTTTAAGGAAACTTCGAAAAAGTTTATTTATGATTTATCGCTCGGTATATATGTATTAGAAATTTAGGAAAATTAGAGTCATTTTTACAATTTTCGACTAAGCTAATTCTACTCCCTGTGCAAAATTTCAACTAAAACCGACCCAAAAATTGGCCTCTGTGGTCATATGAGTGTAAATCGGGCGAAAGCTATATATGGGAGCTATATCTAAATCTGAACCGATTTCAACCAAATTTATATTGGAGCTATATCTAAATCTGAACCGATATCAACCAAATTTGGCACGCATAGCTACAATGATAATTCTACTCCCTGTGCAAAATTTCAACCAAATTGGGGTAAAACTCTGGCTTCTGGGACCGTATTAGTCCATATCGGGCGAAAGATATATATGGGAGCTATATCTAAATCTGAACCGATTTCAATAAAATTTGGCACACTTGACTATAGTACTAATTGTTCTTCTTGTGCAAAATTTTAAGCAAATTAGGGTAAAACTCTTGCTTCTGGGGCCATATAAGTCCATATCGGGCGAAATATATATATGGGAGCTATATCTAAATCTGAACCGATTTCTTCCAAAATCAATAGGGATCTATTCTGAGCCAAAACACATACTTGTGCCAAATTTGAAGTCGATTGGACTAAAACTGCGACCTAGACTTTGATTACAAAAATGTGTTCACGGACAGACGGACATCGCTATATCGACTCAAGAGCCCACCCTGAGCATATTTGCCAAAGACACCATGTGTCTATCTCGTCTCCTTCTGGGTGTTGCAAACATATGCACTAACTTATAATACCCTGTTCCACAGTGTGGAGCAGGGTATACATATGGGAAACATTTAAATCTGAACCAAAGTGTGTTTATGATTTATCGGTTACACTGTAAAAATATAAAATTTGAATATCTCACCTAAAAAATTTCTATAGAAATAAAATTTTGACAAAATTTTCTATAAAAATAAAATTTTGACAAAATATTGTATAGCAATACAATTTTTACAAAATTTCCTATAGAACGAAAATTTTGTATAGAAATAAAATTTTAACAAAATTTTCTATAAAAATTAAATGTAGACAAAATTTTGTATAGCAATAAAATTTTGACAATTTTTTTATAAAACTAAAATTTTGACAAAATTTTCCTATAGAACTAAAATTTTGTATAGAAATAAAATGTTAACACAATTTTCTATAAAAATAAAATTTTGACAAAATTTTTTATAGAAATAAAACTTTGACAAACTTTTTCATAGAAATAAAATTTTGACAAAATTTTGTATAGAAATAAAATTTAGATAAAATTTTCTCTAGAAATAACATTTTGACAAAATTTTGTATAGAAATAAAATTTAGATAAAATTTTCTATAGAAATAAAACTTTGACAAAATTTTCCATAGAAATAAAATGTTGACAAAATTTTCCATAGAAATAAAATTTTGACAACATTTTCTATACAAATAAAAATTTGACAAAATTTTCTATAGAATTAAAATTTTGACAAAATTTTCTATAGAATTAAAATTTTGACAAAATTTTCTATAGAAATAAAACTTTGACAAAAATTTTCCATAGAAAATAAATTTTGACAAAATTTTCTATAGAAATAAAATTTTGACAAAATTTTGTATAGAAATAAAATTTTCTATAGAAATAAAATATTGACAAAATTTTGTACAAAAATAAAATGTTTACAAAATATTCTATAGACATTAAATTTTGACAAAATGTTCTATAGAAATAAAATTTTGACAAAATTTTCTATAGAAATAAAATCTTGAAAAAATTTTCTATAGAAATAAAATTTTGACAAAATTTTCTATAGAAATACAATTTTGACAAAATCTTCTATAGAAATAAAATTTAGATAAAATTTTCTATACAAATAAAACTTTGACAAAATTTTCTATACAAATAAAACTTTGACAAATTTTTCTATAGAAATAAAATTTTGACAAAATTTTCTATAAAAATAAAATTTTGACAAATTTTTGTATAGAAATAAAATTTTGACAACATTTTGTACAGAAATAAAATTTTGACAACATTTTGTACAGAAATAAAATTTTGACAAAATTTTCTATAGAAATAAAATTTTGACAAAATTTTCTATAGAAATAAAATTTTGACAAAATTTTCTATAGAAGTAAAATTTTGACAAAATAGAAATAAAATTTTGACAAAATTTTCTATAAAAATAAAATTTTGACAAATTTTTGTATAGAAATAAAATTTTGACAACATTTTGTACAGAAATAAAATTTTGACAACATTTTGTACAGAAATAAAATTTTGACAAAATTTTCTATAGAAATAAAATTTTGACAAAATTTTCTATAGAAATAAAATTTTGACAAAATTTTCTATAGAAGTAAAATTTTGACAAAATTTGGTATAGAAATAACATTTTTTATAGAAATAAAACTTTGACAAAATTTTCCATAGAAAATAAATTTTGACAAAATTTTCAATAGAAATAAAATTTTGACAACATTTTCTATAGTAATAAAATATTGTTAAAATTTTCTATAGAAATAAAATTTTAACAAAATTTTCTATTGAAATAAATTTTTAACAAAATTTTGACAAAATTTTGTATGGAAATAAAATTTTCTATAGTAAGAAAATTTTGACAACATTTTCTATAGAAATAAAATTTTGACAAGATTTTGTATAGAAATAAAATTTTGACAAAATTTTGTATAGAAATAAAATTTTCTATAGAAAGAAAATTTTGCCAAATGTTCCATAGAAATAAAATTTTGACAACATTTTCTATAGAAATAAAATGTTGACAAAATTTTGTATAGAAATAACATTTTGACAAAATTTTCTATAGAAATAAAATTTTGACAAAATTTTCTATCATTGCAATTCTCTATTGACATCCCTACTACAGAATTTGTGTATGACCCACAAGCAAACTGGCTGCAATGAGCCTCCATTGTTTAGCACAAACCTGCAAAGGATATATGGTTAAATATGTTTGATGCTTGACGCTGATTAAAAGATGTTCAAGATCATTTTACTCGATTCACATATGATTAAATAACTTACCCACAATAGAGAGGAGGCAATCCCCTCAAACTAGATGAGAAAAGGGATAAAGAGCAAAAAAGGGTTTCCAAATGAGGGGATAAAATGAAACCTAATTAGCAAAACGCCTCTTAATTTTTTTTTTTGGCCTGGCAAAAACAAAAGAAAAGGACATTCGTATACTCAAAAGAATAGTATGCATGCATGTCCTGTAATTGTGGAGCACAACACATATGGTCTCATATTGCTCTCGACTCGACTCTCCTTTTTAGGAGGGCGATTCACATGTGTCTAATTCACAAGGATATGTGATATTATTTTCTATGTTACGTGTGTGAGTGTTTTTGATCCTTTTAGAGCACCATTCTGGTTTTTGTTATTGGGTATTACAAAACAATCAGACATCCTGTTTTCCCAACAACCATTCAAATATTTTGACTCACTTTTCCATTAAGGAGTTAATAATTCATAAAAGCCTCTGAAGTCCATGGAAATCGAAGCTATTAAAGCCATTCCAAAGAAAGCTAATAGCTAACATTTTCACATGACAAAGGATGACCTCTGAGGTCCTGTAAATAGCACAGGTGATTTTGAAAAAAAAAACTTTGTGATATCTTTACCCATAATGAGAAAGCAATTTTCAACAAAAAATTTAAACTTTTTCTATAAAGTACCCACATGCATTTTCCCAATGGTTGAGGGTGACTGGCTGCCATGGAGCCTTTGGCATGGGTAAATGGAAGATAGGTAGACTATTTTGTTACAAATTACACAATAAAACACACTGACAAGGGGAAAACATTTACAAACATCCAAGTGATTGTGTTCATTGTGTTATGATGTCCTAGACAATTATTAATAAAATAAAAAAAAAAACAGAAGGGGATAATAATTGATGACACTGATGACCCGATGCGAATACTTCCATATGTGACCAAGAAACCAATTTATAGTCTATCATTCAAATACCTCCTCTGCCACCCACATGGGACATGCAGTCTTTGCTTTCCATAGTAGACCAAACATCAAATAGCTAAACAGTCAATTCAACTCCGTGGAAGCGTTCTTGTATCCTGGCAAGGGTGTTGGTTTACTTAAACGCATATCATCATTTCCCTTTCCTTCCTCCCCTCACCCTACACCCCCCTTGCATATGAAATGGGGTTGTCATATTTTCCATGATATACCGGGCATTTTATTATCATAATGAAGATGAGTTGCTTTGTCACTATTTAGTGGCTTAAGTCCTTATTTCATGCATTCACACCATATTAACCCATACTGGGGTATTCACTTCCATGTCCATGTAAAATCGTGAAAAACACTTGTTTTCAATAAGTAGTAGTTCTTCTATGAAAATTCTAGGAAATTATTATCTTTATATTAATTAGGGCAGATATGGCCATACAATGGGCCCCCATACAAAATAGAAGGAATGTGAATAATGCTTGGAGAACAGAAAGAAAATTTTATTAAAATTGAGCCAATGAAATTTTTTCGGAAAAATGTTCATTGAGACAATGTACATTTTCTTTAATACTATGAAATGCTTCGTTATTGAATAGAAAAATCAGTACAATAATGAAACGTTGCATTGTATTTATGAAATAATTTCGTTGATTCAATTTTAATGAAAATTTTCAGAAGCCTTTTCTACCAGGACAGTGAGATTTTTTAACAAAATTAAAATTCGAAAAAAAACTTCAATTATTTAAAACTTTTATTCTAGGAAATGAATATGTTTATATTAATTAAGGCAAAGGTGACCATACAATGGGCCCCATATAAAATTGAAGGAATATGGGAAGTGAACCAATGATTTTTTTCGAAAAAATGTTCATTGAGACAATGCTCATTTTCTTTAATACTGAATAATGTTTCGTTATTGGAGGGGGGGGGGAGGTATCATATAAAATAGAAAGAATATGAAAAGTGTCTTGGAGAACAGAAAGAACATTTTATTAAAATTGATCTAATGACATTTTTTCGTTTTCATAATGAAAAAATGTTCATGGAGACAATGAACATTTTTATTAATACTATGAAATGTTTCATTATTGAATAGTGAGATTTTTTTTTACAAAAAATTAATGAAAAATGTCATGAGCTTTTTCAATAAATTAAAACTTTTATCTTCTTCGAAATTAATGTCTTTATATTAATTATGGCAGAGGTGAACATACAATGGAGCCCCATATAAAATTGAAGGAATCTGATAATTGAAAAAATTTCTACCAGGGTAGTAAGATTTTTTTCTACAAAATTAAATTAAAAAAAAAACGTTAAAAAATTTAAAAATGTTATCAAAAACTTCTTTAAAACAAAACTTCTTAAAAATACGAGGATTGCGTTTTATAAATATTTCGGGATTAGAGAACATACGCAAATATTAATTATCGAAAAACGCTTAATTGTTTTTCAAAATATGCCCCATCTATAAACTTTTGCATATGTCTGAACCAATTGTCGCTTCAACCGCTTCTTCAGGTGTCGAAAAACGTTGACCTTTGATTTTAATTTTTAAGTAAGGAAATAGAAAGTAGGCCATTCGGAGTATATGGTGGATGATCCATCAAATCCACGTTTTGAGGGCTTCAAAATGCCGTCGATTGAGTCAATATGTGAGAGCTCGCATTATCGTGGTGAAGAGTGATCCGACTTCGGCGTTTGTTTTTCTGAGACGACAACCATGTTGCATGTTCCTCGTGAAAAAGTAACATTATGTTCTTGAAACATATTTGGGGTGATCATATTCCTTCTTTGCCTGCAAGAATAGCTTGAAAAGGAGATTTCTCGCTTCACGCTGAAAAAATTTTCTTTAGAAATAAAATATTGACAAAATTTTCTATAGAAATAAAATTTTGACAAAAATTTTCTATAGAAATAAAATTTTAACAAAATTTTCTATAGAAATAAAATTTTTGACAAAATTTTTCTATAGAAATAAAATTTTGACAAAATTTTCTATAGAAATAAAATTTTTGACAAAATTTTCTATAGAAATAAAATTTTGACAAAATTTTCTATAGAAATAAAATTTTGAGAAAATTTTCTATAGAAATAAAATTTTGACAAAATTTTCTATAGATATAAAATTTCGACAAAGTTTTCTATAGAAATAAAATTTTGACAAAATTTTCTATAGAAATAAAATTTCGACAAAGTTTTCTATAGAAATAAAATTTTGACAAAATTTAATAGAAATACATTTTTGACAAAGTTTTCTATAGAAATAAAATTTTGACAAAATTTTCTATAGAAATAAAATTTTGACAAAATTTTCTATAGAAATAAAATTTTGACAAAATTTTCTATAGAAATAAAATTTTGACAAAATTTTCTAAAGAAATAAAATTTTGATAAAATTTTCTATAGATATAAAATTTTGACAAAATTTTCTATAGAAATAAAATTTTGACAAAATTTTTTATAGAAATAAAATGTTGACAAAATTTTCTATGGAAATAAAATATTGACAAAATTTTCTATAGCAATAAAATTTTGACATAAATTTCTATAGCAATAAAATTTTTAGAAAAATTTCTATAGAAATAAAATTTTCAGACACTGTTCTAAAATAATAAAATTTTGAAAAAATTTTTTATGGAAATAAAATTTTGACAAAATTTTCTATAGAAATAGAATTTTGACAAAATTTTCTATAAGAATAAAATTTTAAGAAAAATTTCTATAGAAATAAAATTTTGACAAAATTTTCTATAGAAATAAAATTTTGACAAAATTTTGTATAGAACTAAAACTTTTGACAAAATTTTCTATAGAAATAAAATTTTGACAAAATTTTCTATAGAAATGAAATTTTGACAAAATTTCCTATAGAAGTAAAATTTTGACAAAATTTTCTATAGAAATAAAAACTTAACATAATTTTCTATAGAAATAAAAACTTGACAAAATTTTCTATAGAAATAAAATTTTGAATACATTTTCTACGAAAATACAATTTTGACAAAATTTTTAAAAATTTCAACTGAACTGCAAAAAATGTATCCCAATATGATACAAACAAACTCCCCTACATACATCCAACCCATCCAAAGATCTCTGTCCATATTTCCTTACTCTCCCCATGAATATAAATTCTCTTATCCTTTAGAAAGTAACGATGACGATGATGATGATTATGACGATGCCTTACTAACAACATAGGCCGTCATGGCGAATATCCGTTAGCATGCTTAGGGGAATTCGTATTATGCCAATTTAAGTCATTAGCTGCTCAATACATAGCCATCATCCATCGTAAAAGAAGAAACATCGAACATAATCCTTTGGAATACAATTTCCCTGTATCAAATGGTGGCTTGTTATGAATTCGACTCTGGTACTGTTTTCAGCTCCTTGGTACCCATTTCAATCCCCAGGGACAAGTGTCAGTTGGTTTTGGTTGTTTGTGTTGGCTCAATTGTTGTGTTTTGGAAAAACATCAATGCGTTGAGAGGGAAAAACAAAGTACCAAAAAATATATTGTGGTAATTGTTTGACTGGAAGCTGGAATATTTTCCTTTGCAAGTTTTAAAGCTGGTAGATGATGAAGTGTTGATGGAGAGTATGACTGGGTGGTTGGCCGGTTGAGTGGTTATGGGTGAAATTTGAATCCGCACAGATAAAACGAGATATGCTTGAAATACGCCCCTGCATTTCAAAAGAGAAAATGTAAGTAATTTAGCAGTGGGAAATATACGAAAAAGTTATCCAACATCTGGCGAATATATAGTCTTAAAAATATCCATTTTATTTACATTAAATAAAATTATTGTAAAACAAGTTAATGGGCCCTTAATTTCGGATTCTTAAATACCTACCATCTTGAAACAACTATATTAGTTCCCCTCGACAAGCACATGCGTTGTAAACCGGATGCTAAAATTAACTCATACTTATTGCATAACATGTATTTTGTTTTAGAATATTTTTTTAAAATTTTTGTAAGCTATTTTCCTCAAATTTTTTATAAAAATAAAAATTTAACAATATTTTCTATAAAAATAAAATTTTGACAGAATTTTCTATAGAAATAAAATTTTGACAAAATTTTCTATAGAAATAAAATTTTGACAAATTTCCAATAAAAATAAAATTGTGACAAAATTTTCTATAGAAATAAAATTTTGACAAAATTTTCTATATAAATAAAGTTTTTACAAAATGTTCTATAGAAATAAAGTTTTAACAAAATTTTCTATATAAATAAAATTTTAACAAAATTTTGTATAGAAATAAAATTTTGACAAGTTTTCTATAGAAATAAAATTTTGGCAAAATTTTCTATAGAAATAAAATTTTGCCAAAATTTTCTATAGAAATAATATGTTGACAAAATTTTCTATAGAAATAAAATTTTGCCAAAATTTTCTATAGAAATAATATGTTGACAAAATTTTCTATAGAAATAAAATTTTGACAAAATTTTCTATAGAAATAAAATTTTGACAAAATTTTCTATAGAAATAAAATTTAGACAAAATTTTCTATAGAAATAAAATTTTAACAAAATTTTCTATAGAAATAACATTTTGCAAAATTTTTTATAGAAATAATATGTTGATAAAATTTTCTATAGAAATAAAATTTTGACAAAATTTTCTATAGAAATAAAATTTTTACAAAATTTTCTATAGAAATAAAATTTTTACAAAATTTTCTATAGAAATAAAATTTTGACAAAATTTTGTATAGAAATAATATGTTGCAAAAAGTTTCTATAGAAATAAAATTTTGATAAAATTTTCTATAGAAATACATTTTTTGAAAAAATTTTATAGAGAAATAAAATTTTGACAAAATTTTCTATACAAATCAAAATTTAAAAAAGTTTTTATAGAAATAAAATTTTGACAAAATTTTCTATAGAAACAAAATTTTGACAAAAATTCCAATAGAAATAAAATTTTAACAAAATTTTGTATAGAAATAAAATTTTGACAAATTTCCAATAGAAATGAAATTTTCTAGAAAAATAAAATTTTGACAAAATTTCCAATATTTCCAAATTTTGACAAAATTTTCTATAGAAATAAAATTTTGACAAAATTTTCTATAGAAATAAAATTTTGACAAAATTTTCTAAGTAATAAAATTTTGACAGGATTTTCTACAGAAATAAAATTTTGCCAAAATATTCTATAGAAATAAAATTTTGACAAAATTTTCTATACAAATAAAATGTTGACAAAACTTTCTATAGGAATAAAATGTTGACAAAACTTTCTATAGGAATAAAATGTTGACAAAATTTTCTGCAGAAACAAAATTTTGACAAAATTTTCTACACTAATAAAATTTTGACAAAATTTTCTACACAAATAAAATTTTTACAAAATGTCCAATAGATATAAAATTTTGACAAAATTTTCTATAAAAATCAAAATTTGACAACATTTTTTATAGAAATAAAATTTTGATAAAATTTTCTACAGAAACACAATTTTGACAAAATTTTCTATAAAAATAAACTTTTGACAAAATTTTATATAAAAATAAAATGTTGAAAAAATTTTCTATAGAAATACAATTTTGACAAAATTTTCTATAGAAATAAAATTTTAACAAAATTTTCTATATAAATAAAATTTTGGCGAAATTTCCACTAGAAATAAAATTTTGACAAAATTTTCTAGAAAAATAAAATTTTGACATAATTTCCAATAGAAATAAAATTTTGACAAAAATTTCTATAGAAATAAAATGTTGACAAAATTTTCTATAGAAAAAAATTTTCATTCGTTTTGTTTTGTTATTGTTGGTTTTGTTCTTTAAGCATTGTTATTGTTTTTTGATTTCAGCTTAAAACCATGCATTGACTAAGCTACAAGTGTAGCTTAACCAACAGAAGAAAAGAATGTTTGTCAAATTTATTTGGACAAAACCCTATAGACTGCAAGATGGTTGGATGGAAGCACGTTTTAACAAAATTTTCTACAAAAATAAAATTTTGACAAAATTTTCTATAAAAATTAAAATTTGGCAAAATTTTTTATAGATATACAATATTGACAAAATTTTCTAAAAAATAAAATTTTGACAAAATTTTCCATAGAAATAAAATTTTGACTATATTTTCTATAGAAATAAAATTTTTACTATATTTTCTATAGAAACATAATTTTCTACACAACTAAAATTTTTACAAAATTTTTTATAGAAATAAAATTTTGACAAAATTTTCTATAGAAATAAAATTTTGATAAAATTTTCTATACATATAAAATTTTGACAAAATTTTCTATAAAAATCAAAATTTTACAAAATTTTTTTTGGAAATAAAATATTGACAAAATTTTACTATAGAAATAAAATTTTAACAAAATTTTCTATTGAAATGAAATCTTCTATAGAAATAAAATTTTGACAAAATTTTCTATAGAAATTAAAAATGTTGACAAAATTTTCTATAGAAATAAAATTTTGCCAAAATTTCCAATAGGAATAAAATTTTGGCAAAATATTCTATAGAAATAAAATTTTGACAAAACTTTCTATAAAAATAAAATTTTGACAAAATTTCCAATAGAAATAAAATTTTGACAAAATTGTGTGGAAACATAATATAGAATCCCACACATTTTTCGACCAAAATATTCTTGAAATTCAAGAAAATCGTGTTTTTGACTTTGGTTAACGCAAAATCGAGATTTTCTTGCTGCATGAACTTGTCTGTTTTGCCAAATTTGTAAAAGGCCATTGGCATATAAGTTTGTTAAAGATTTTCTCAAAATATTTAAATATTGTGCCAAAACTATTGTACCAGTGGAGTGAAGGACATTTTTTCGTATTGGGGAAATTGTACCTACATATAACATTATAATTTCCACGAACTAAAGTTAAGTTAAATTGGATGTAGAGTCTCTTTTTTGAGTGTAAATATAAGATTGTACAGCTCTGGCTGTACCTTCATTTGAGACATTTAAAATAAAATTTAAAAAATATATACATATATTTAAATATAAGCTATTGATTGTTGCCTGTAAGAAATAAATTCCATACTACCTTCATCGACCACCCACTACCCCCATCCCCATGCCTCTCAATGTTATATGAATGGATATTTGGTGGTTTTGTTAGATAATTATAGTGTGACTACGTTGTGGTTAAAGCACTCTCTCTCTCTCCCTCCTACTCGCTCGTGAGAACTCACCTCGTATAGTTGTTATTGTGGGTGGTAAGACAGAGAAGAGCTTCCGGTAATTTGTTTATTTTCCATAGAATAAAATTTTGACAAAATTTTCTATAGAAATAAAATTTTGACAAAATTTTCTATAGAAATAAAATTTTGACAAAATTTTCTATAGAAATAAAATTTTGACAAAATTTTCTAAGTAATAAAATTTTGACAGGATTTTCTACAGAAATAAAATTTTGCCAAAATATTCTATAGAAATAAAATTTTGACAAAATTTTCTATACAAATAAAATGTTGACAAAACTTTCTATAGGAATAAAATGTTGACAAAACTTTCTATAGGAATAAAATGTTGACAAAATTTTCTGCAGAAACAAAATTTTGACAAAATTTTCTACACAAATAAAATTTTGACAAAATTTTCTACACAAATAAAATTTTTACAAAATGTCCAATAGATATAAAATTTTGACAAAATTTTCTATAAAAATCAAAATTTGACAACATTTTTTATAGAAATAAAATTTTGATAAAATTTTCTACAGAAACACAATTTTGACAAAATTTTCTATAAAAATAAACTTTTGACAAAATTTTATATAAAAATAAAATGTTGAAAAAATTTTCTATAGAAATACAATTTTGACAAAATTTTCTATAGAAATAAAATTTTAACAAAATTTTCTATATAAATAAAATTTTGGCGAAATTTCCACTAGAAATAAAATTTTGACAAAATTTTCTAGAAAAATAAAATTTTGACATAATTTCCAATAGAAATAAAATTTTGACAAAAATTTCTATAGAAATAAAATGTTGACAAAATTTTCTATAGAAAAAAATTTTCATTCGTTTTGTTTTGTTATTGTTGGTTTTGTTCTTTAAGCATTGTTATTGTTTTTTGATTTCAGCTTAAAACCATGCATTGACTAAGCTACAAGTGTAGCTTAACCAACAGAAGAAAAGAATGTTTGTCAAATTTATTTGGACAAAACCCTATAGACTGCAAGATGGTTGGATGGAAGCACGTTTTAACAAAATTTTCTACAAAAATAAAATTTTGACAAAATTTTCTAAAAAATAAAATTTTGACAAAATTTTCCATAGAAATAAAATTTTGACTATATTTTCTATAGAAATAAAATTTTTACTATATTTTCTATAGAAACATAATTTTCTACACAACTAAAATTTTGACAAAATTTTTTATAGAAATAAAATTTTGACAAAATTTTCTATAGAAATAAAATTTTGATAAAATTTTCTATACATATAAAATTTTGACAAAATTTTCTATAAAAATCAAAATTTTACAAAATTTTTTTTGGAAATAAAATATTGACAAAATTTTACTATAGAAATAAAATTTTAACAAAATTTTCTATTGAAATGAAATCTTCTATAGAAATAAAATTTTGACAAAATTTTCTATAGAAATTAAAAATGTTGACAAAATTTTCTATAGAAATAAAATTTTGCCAAAATTTCCAATAGGAATAAAATTTTGGCAAAATATTCTATAGAAATAAAATTTTGACAAAACTTTCTATAAAAATAAAATTTTGACAAAATTTCCAATAGAAATAAAATTTTGACAAAATTGTGTGGAAACATAATATAGAATCCCACACATTTTTCGACCAAAATATTCTTGAAATTCAAGAAAATCGTGTTTTTGACTTTGGTTAACGCAAAATCGAGATTTTCTTGCTGCATGAACTTGTCTGTTTTGCCAAATTTGTAAAAGGCCATTGGCATATAAGTTTGTTAAAGATTTTCTCAAAATATTTAAATATTGTGCCAAAACTATTGTACCAGTGGAGTGAAGGACATTTTTTCGTATTGGGGAAATTGTACCTACATATAACATTATAATTTCCACGAACTAAAGTTAAGTTAAATTGGATGTAGAGTCTCTTTTTTGAGTGTAAATATAAGATTGTACAGCTCTGGCTGTACCTTCATTTGAGACATTTAAAATAAAATTTAAAAAATATATACATATATTTAAATATAAGCTATTGATTGTTGCCTGTAAGAAATAAATTCCATACTACCTTCATCGACCACCCACTACCCCCATCCCCATGCCTCTCAATGTTATATGAATGGATATTTGGTGGTTTTGTTAGATAATTATAGTGTGACTACGTTGTGGTTAAAGCACTCTCTCTCTCTCCCTCCTACTCGCTCGTGAGAACTCACCTCGTATAGTTGTTATTGTGGGTGGTAAGACAGAGAAGAGCTTCCGGTAATTTGTTTATTTTCCATAGAGGGGACAAACTAACAATTTATAAAAGTTAAAAGTAATATGGAAATAACATAGGGCCAAGGATCATCCTGACACGCAAAGTTATGTCCAAGAATTTCAAATATATGTGTTTTCTATAATGGTGTCTATAGTATATCAAGGGAGAATTCAAAGAGACAGGGATTTTTTGTTAATACATTTTCTTAGCCACGGGAGTTTGGATATATACTGTGACCACCTTTTGGAAATATTGGCCACCTACTTAGATGCATTTATTAGGAAAGATGATGACATTTGTTATTGCTTGAGATTAACAAAATACCAACTCCTTATCATTTTGTTTCCATAAAACAGTAAACCGAAAAAGTAAACCCATAAAATATCCACCTCCAAAGACCACACATACATCAAAGAAATAAATGAAAAATGGGAATTGAATTATCAATGTCATCATTACTAAGGAGTAATAAACACCCTTGTAAATTTAGCTAATCTTGGGGTTAATCAATAGGACTACCTAAATACAACTCCATTAGTAGACTCATCTCAGACTAAATGCAAGTACTTAGGAGTACTCAAATCTCCAAAAACAAATCAAAAGCAATCATTAATGTATATCTCTTGCGCGCTCTCTCTCTCTTTCTCTCACTCCCTCTTACTATAGCTCTTATTTAGGACACACACATAGGATAAAACACTTCATTAGAACACATTAACGCCTGCCACTGTTGTTGACAGGCCATCTTGTTATCTATGCCGCAAAAAGGACATTCCGACTGTCAAGTGAGAGGGTATATATGAAATGGAATGGTCTACCATTGTGTATCGGCATTTCTCTGCTAGGCCTTAGACATTGTCTCATTTTTGATTTAAGAGCATTTCAAGAGCCTTTTGCAATGTCTAGCTAACATTAGATCTGCGATAAGCTCTGCAGGGCATCGATATTTGTTTTTTCGTCGTGACATATCTCCTTGGATGGTAAAAGTATACATTTCACTATTATCCTTTTTCACTATAACATACTTGCTGAGGCATTTTTACATTACATTATGCCATATTTCGATGCTCTGGCATCTTGGTAGTATCCATGAAAGGGTTTTGATCTAATGATGTTGATAAAAAAAAAATATTTTACGCTTGTATTCATTGCAATAATCACACTAAAAAAAAAGTTTACTTGGATCCAAAGAGATGCTCTGGCATCTTGCTAGTATCCATGAAAGAGTTTTGATCTAATGATGTTGATAAAAAATTATTTTACGCTTGTATTCATTCCAATAATCACACACAAAAAAAGTTTACTTTGAACCAAACATCTTAACCTTCTATTAAGGATTTTGGTATTTATTCCGAGGCAAAGATGCGACTTCTTTAAAATAAACATATTTTTAGAGAACTATCTAGTTTTAAAGCTAGGATACAGATCTCATATATAGGATTTTCATTCTTATTCGTCCAAATTATAACTGATACTTGAAAGAAAAAATGATTTCTGAATTAAAAAAAAAACAAGTATATACGGCCGTAAGTTCGGCCAGGCCGAATCTTATGTACCCTCCACCATGGATTGCGTAGGAACTTCTACTAAAGGCGGTCATCCACAATCGAATTACTTGGGTTGCGATAACACTTGCCGATGGCAAGGTATCGTAAAACTTTTTAACACTGTCTTCTAACTTGTAAGTTAGTCCGTAAGGGGTATATATTAAACAAAAAAAGGCCGATTAAATACGTATATAATTCAGTTTGACAAAATTTTCTATAGAAATAAAATTTTGACAAAATTTTCTATAGAAATAAAAACTTGACAAAATTTTCTATAGAAATAAAATGTTGACAAAATTTTCTATGCAAGTAAAATGTTGACAAAATTTTCTATAGCAATAAAATTTTGACAAAATTTTCTATAGAAATAAAATGTTGACAAAATTTTCTATAGAAATAAAATGTTGACAAAATGTTCTATAGAAATAAAATGTTGACAAAATTTTCTACAGAAATAAATTTTTTACAAAATTTTCTATAGAAATAAAATTTTGACAAAATTTTCTATGGAAATAAAATGTTGGCAAACATTGCTATAGAAATAAACTTTTTACAAAACTTTCTATAGAAATGAAAGTTTGACAAAACTTTCTATAGTAATAAAATTTGACAATTTTTACATGGCTGTTAGAGCCCATATAAAGGGTGATTCTTTTGAGGTTAGGATTTTCATGCATTAGTATTTGACAGATCACGTGGGATTTCAGACATGGTGTCAAAGAGAAAGATGCTCAGTATGCTTTGACATTTCATCATGAATAGACTTACTAACGAGCCACAACGTCGAATTTTCAGTGAATGGGCCCTAGAAAAGTTGGCAGAAAATCCGCTTTTTTATCGACAAATTTTGTTCAGCGATGAGGCTCATTTCTGGTTGAATGGCTACGTAAATAAGCAAAATTGCCGCATTTGGAGTGAAGAGCAACCAGAAGCCGTTCAAGAACTGCCCATGCATCCCGAAAAATGCACTGTTTGGTGTGGTTTGTACGCTGGTGGAATCATTGGACCGTATTTTTTCAAAGATGCTGTTGGACGCAACGTTACGGTGAATGGCGATCGCTATCGTTCGATGCTAACAAACTTTTTGTTGCCAAAAATGGAAGAACTGAACTTGGTTGACATGTGGTTTCAACAAGATGGCGCTACATGCCACACAGCTCGCGATTCTATGGCCATTTTGAGGGAAAACTTCGGAGAACAATTCATCTCAAGAAATGGACCGGTAAGTTGGCCACCAAGATCATGCGATTTGACGCCTTTAGACTATTTTTTGTGGGGCTACGTCAAGTCTAAAGTCTACAGAAATAAGCCAGCAACTATTCCAGCTTTGGAAGACAACATTTCCGAAGAAATTCGGGCTATTCCGGCCGAAATGCTCGAAAAAGTTGCCCAAAATTGGACTTTCCGAATGGACCACCTAAGACGCAGCCGCGGTCAACATTTAAATGAAATTATCTTCAAAAAGTAAATGTCATGGACCAATCTAACGTTTCAAATAAAGAACCGATGAGATTTTGCAAATTTTATGCGTTTTTTTTAAAAAAAAAGTTATCAAGCTCTTAACAAATCACCCTTTACTAACGAAATGTACCAAATTTCAACCGCATCGGATGACTTTTGCTCCTCCAAGAGGCTCCGGAGGTCAAATCTGGGGATCGGTTTATATGGGAGCTATATATAATTATGGACCGATATGGACCAATTTTTGCATGCTTGTTAGAGACCGTATACTAACATCAGGCACCCAATTTCAAACGGATCGGATGAATTTTGCCCCTCCAAGAGGCTCCGGAGGTCAAATCTGGGGATCGGTTTATATGGGAGCTACATATAATTATGGACCGATATGGACCAATTTTTGCATGGTTGTTAGAGACCATATACTAACACCACGTACTAAATTTCAATTGGATCGGATGAATTTTTCTCATCCAAGAGGCTCCAGAGTTCAAATCTGGGGATCGGTTTATATGGGAGCTATATATAATTATGGACCGATATGGACCAATTTTTGCATGCTTGTTAGAGACCGTATACTAACATCAGGTACCCAATTTCAAACGGATCGGATGAATTTTGCCCCTCCAAGAGGCTCCGGAGGTCAAATCTGGGGATCGGTTTATATGGGAGCTATATATAATTATGGACCGATATGGACCAATTTTTGCATGCTTGTTAGAGACCGTATACTAACATCAGGCACCCAATTTCAAACGGATCGGATGAATTTTGCCCCTCCAAGAGGCTCCGGAGGTCAAATCTGGGGATCGGTTTATATGGGAGCTACATATAATTATGGACCGATATGGACCAATTTTTGCATGGTTGTTAGAGACCATATACTAACACCACGTACTAAATTTCAATTGGATCGGATGAATTTTTCTCATCCAAGAGGCTCCAGAGTTCAAATCTGGGGATCGGTTTATATGGGAGCTATATATAATTATGGACCGATATGGACCAATTTTTGCATGCTTGTTAGAGACCGTATACTAACATCAGGTACCCAATTTCAAACGGATCGGATGAATTTTGCCCCTCCAAGAGGCTCCGGAGGTCAAATCTGGGGATCGGTTTATATGGGAGCTATATATAATTATGGACCGATATGGACCAGTTTTTGCATGGTTGTTAGAGACCATATACTAACACCACGTACCAAATTTCAATCGGGTAGGATGAAGTTTGCTCCTCCAAGAGGCTCCGGAGGTCAAATCTGGGGATCGGTTTATATGGGAGCTATATATATTTATGGACCGATATGGACCAATTTTTGCATGATTGTTAGAGACCGTATACTAACATCAGGTACCAAATTTCAACCGGATCGGATGAATTTTGCCCCTCCAAGAGGCTCCGGAGGTCAAATCTGGGGATCGGTTTATATGGGGGCTATATATAATTATGGACCGATATGGACCAATTTTTGCATGGTTGTTAGAGACCGTATACTTAGACCACGTACCAAATTTCAACCGGATCGGATGAATTTTGCTGCTCCGGAAGGCTCCGCAAGCCAAATTTGGGGATCGGTTTATATGGGGGCTATACGTAAACGTGGGCCGATATGGCCCATTTTCAATACCATCCGACCTACATCAATAACAACTACTTGTGCCAAGTTTCAAGTCGATAGCTAGTTTCGTTCGGAAGTTAGCGTGATTTCCACAGACGGACGGACAGACGGACAGACGGACGGACGGACGGACATGCTTAGATCGACTCAGAATTTCACCACGACCCAGAATATATATACTTTATGGGGTCTTAGAGCAATATTTCGATGTGTTACAAACGGAATGACAAAGTTAATATACCCCCATCCTATGGTGGAGGGTATAAAAAAACAAAAACTTTAAACCAAAGATGCAAAATCCCCAAAATAAATCTTAGCCTATATTTGAAGTAAAGATCCAATGTATCAGATAATTTAAAGATTATTTCTTTGAATCAAAAATTTGTTTATTTACTTCATTTTATAATAAAAACTTCAAAGTAAAAACTATTTTCCTAATTAAAAAAAAAATAAACTCATCATACAAAATCCTTAAAGTCTTATGTCCATATTCATAATAATTTACTCACAATTTATTGAAGGAATTTGTATGGTAATAGTAGGTTTAAAGTTTACATAAACTTTTATGAAAATGAAAATTTACTATAGAAATAAAATTATGAAAAAAATGTTAGGTTAGGTTAGGTTAGGTTGAAAAGAGGAGTCGGATTACTCCGTCTCATGTCATATGACATACACCTACGCCAGAAATCGGCTTGTTGTGCGCTCTAGTTTATAATTATAACCCC
This sequence comes from Haematobia irritans, assembly GCF_050003625.1. Lineage (NCBI taxonomy): Eukaryota > Metazoa > Arthropoda > Insecta > Diptera > Muscidae > Haematobia > Haematobia irritans. The sequence goes on along the minus strand of NC_134398.1, from coordinate 217,637,429 downwards.
ATGCTTATTTTAAGAATTCTGTGCTTTCGACGAATTCCTTAATTTGTTTCCATTTTACTCCCTTCAATCGGTTTAAATTTGGAATGTTTTCGACTCCCAAATGTTGGGTTCTGTATCTTGTAAATGCCGGGCAGTGACACAGATAATGTTCAAGTGTCTCTTAGTCCTCTCCACATGCCCTGCATAAACTATCGTTTATTACACCTATACGGTTCAAGTGTGCCCTGAGATCCAAGTGTCCCGTGATGATTCCAATAACCCTACTGATCGTACTCCTACTCTCCTTCAGTAGTTCTCTTGTTTTATCTTCATCGGGATCTCCCCATATGATCTTCGTGGTCCTTCCGACTATTTCTCTGTTCCACAGCTCTACATGTGCTCGCTTTGCCCATACTTTTAATTCGGACCAGGTAGCCCCAAAGGGCTTGGGGTTATCCAAGTTTACTTCCTCAGCTTCCCTGGCTTTTATCGCTAGGTCATTCACATGTTCGTTTCCATCCACCCCACAGTGAGCAGGTACCCAGATAATTCGAATGGAGCCATACTCGGAGTAGGAATTTATTATATTTTTGCATTCCAAAACGGTTCGTGATTTAACCGTATTGGATGCTATAGCTCGTATAGCCATCTGGCTATCTGTGAGAACATTTACACTTAGTGGCCTTGTGTTTGTGCTGGGCCATTTTACACACTCCGTGATCGCTCTGATTTCTGCTTGCAGAATAGTTGTATGATCTGGCAAGCGAAAGGAGATTTCGGTGCCAAAGTATACCCCCAATCCCGTTCTATTCCTCATCTTCGCTCCGTCTGTGTAACAATTGTTACCATAAGGGGCTTCAATAAGGGTTCCCTTAGACCATGATTGTCTCTCCGGTATGAGTATTTCACACTCGGTCTCTAGCGTTTCTTCAGGTATGCGATCATGGAGCACTCCTAAATCAGACGTCTCTCCTATCGTCACCTCAATTATCCTCTGATGGTTTGATCTGTTCCCCATTTGGTACCATTCTCCCATCATCTTGAGTCTCATTACAGTCATGGCTGCTTCATTTTTTATCTGTATCTCTATAGGGAGGACGTTTAGAATCATTTCTAGCACTCTAGTTGAAGTTGTCCTCATTGCCCCGCTTACACCAAGACAACATGTCCGTTGAACCCGTTGCAGGGTTTCTACGTTACATTTCTTCTCCATTGATGTCCACCATACTACCGATGCGTAAGTCACCATAGGTCTTATTACGCTGGTGTATATCCAGAGCGACATTTTGGGATTTAGTCCCCATTTTGAGCCAACGGCTCTTCGACATAGTGCCCAGCATCTGTGTGCTTTCTCTGCCCTCTCCTTGATGTGGCACCTCCAATTCAACTTTCTGTCAAGGATTACTCCTAAGTACTTCACCCTGTCAGATACTGATACAGTATTGCTTAAAAAGCAAGGTTCAACGTATTGGCCGATCTTCGTCTTTCTGGTGAAAAGGCATATATCAATCTTCTCTGGGTTTACGTTCAGACCCCTTGGTCTAGCCCAATCATATGCTATCCTTAGAACACGCTCAGCTCTCCTACATAGCATGTTTGGATCCGTCCCCTTCAGAAGTATTATAACATCGTCTGCATAACAGACTGGTTCAAATCCTTCCTTAGTTAGAATCCTCAGCAGACCGTTAATGGTTATAGAAATGAAATTTTGACAAAATTTTCAATAGAAACATAATTTTGACAAAATCTTCCATAGAAATAAAATTTTGACAAAATTTTCTATAGAAATAAAATTTTGACAAAATCTTCTATAGAAATAAAATTTTGACAAAATTTTCTATAGAAATAAGATTTTGACAAAATTTGCTATAGAAATAAGATTTTGATAAAAAAATGTTCTATAGAAATAAAATATTGGCGGAATTTTCTATAGAAATAAAATTTTGATAACATTTTCTATAGAAATAAAATTTCGACAAAGTAGAAATAAAATTTTACAAAAAATTTCCATAGAAATAAAATTTTGCAAAAAATTTCCACCGAAATAAAATTTTGCAAAAAATTTCCATAGAAATAAAATTTTGACAAAATTTTCTATACAAATAAAATATTAATATAATTTTGTAGAGAAATAAAATTTTGACAAAATTTTCAATAGAAACTAAATTTTGACCAAATCTTCTATAGAAATAAAATTTTGACCAAATCTTCTATAGGAATAAAATTTTGACAAAATTTTCTATAGAAATAAAATTTTGACAAAATTTTCTATAAAAATAAAATTTTGACAAAATTTTCTATAAAAAACAAAATTTCTATAGAAATAAAATATTGACAAAATCTTCTATAGAAATAAAATGTTGACAACATTTTCTATAGAAATAAGATTTTGACAAAATTTGCTATATAAATAAGATTTTGACAAAATTTGCTAGAGAAATAAAATTTTGATAAAAAATTTTCTATAGAAATAAAATTTTGGCGGAATTTTCTATAGAAATAAATTTTTGACAAAATTTTCTATAGAAATAAAATTTTGACAAAATTTTCTATAGAAATAAAAAAATACGATTTTGACAAAATTTGCTATAGAAATAAAATTTTGATAAAAAATTTTCTATAGAAATACAATTTTGGCGGAATTTTCTATAGAAATAAAATTTTGACAAAATTTTCTATAGAAATAAAATTTTGACAAAATTTTCTATAGAAATAAAATTTTGAAAAAATTTTCTATAGAAATAAAATTTTGACAACATTTTCTATAGAATAAAATTTCGACAAAGTAGAAATAAAATTTTGCAAAAAATTTCCATAGAAATAAAATTATGCAAGAAATTTCCACAGAAATAATATTTTGCAAAAAAATTCCATAGAAATAAAATTTTGACAAAATTTTCTATAAAAATAAAATTTTGACAAAATTTTCTATAGAAATAAAATTTTGACAAAATTTTCTATAGACATAAAATTTTGCAAAAAATTTCCATAGAAAAAAATTTTGACAAATTTTTCTATAGAAATAAAATTTTGACAAAATTTTCTATAGAAATAAAATTTTGACGAAATTTTCTATAGAAATAAAATTTGTTCTATATAAATAACATTTTGACAAAATTTTCTATAGAAATAAAATTTTAACATAATATTTAATAGAAATAGCATTTTGACATAATTTTCTATAGAAATAAAATTTTGACAAAATATTTCTTTTTTGTTTGGTATTTTTTTGGTAAGATTTTCTCCAAATTTTGGTAAATTATTTTTGGCTCGAGTACCAACCGTGGCTACGAGCTGCTGTTCAGACTACCACGAAGACTTAACTTTTTGGCTTATAGATTGCCAACAAGATGTGCTATTTGGAATCACCCGGTATTCCGGGTGAAGCCATTTTTTTAAAAGTGGTAAATATCTGAAAGAACATCATTTTGACTGATGAAGTTTCTGGACCGGAGAAACTTCATCAAACCATATCAACTTTGCAATTTAGTTAAGGGAAACTTTATAAAAAGATATGGTCCTCGAAGTATGGTCGTAGTGGTCATCTGTTTTCCATTGTTAACGACATTGCTCCTCTTTATTATGAAACTAGCATCCGATTTGATGTTTTACTTTGAATTGAAACATAGCATGAACTATTTCACGTATATTTTAATGGGTTAATTTAAAATAGAATTGGCAAATCTTTTTATGGGTGCATGTCTTAATTATATCGTAAATTTATTGTTGCAATTGGTTTGTATATCGGCTAATTGTTAATTCAGATGAATAGGTTCTTGTGTGCCAAAAGATGTCGCCGTTTGATGAAAGAGGCACCCATTTAGTATCATCAAAGATGTAAATTTCCTAAAGATTCCTTACTTCAGATGTAGAATATGAACAACAGAGGCCTCTAGTGAATATGGTTTCCGATCTTTCACTCTTTGGAAAAATTCATTTCTGAACTTGCACTCATTACAGTGTTGCCGTAGTGCTAATTCGCACTAAATAGCCCAGACACATTTTCAAATTCTTTTTGTGAGATTTTTAAAATGTGTTGTTTTACTTTAAGGAAAATTTTAGTTCAAAGACATTCGACCTTAACGGGGGACGCAAATTTACAAAATTTGTGTCCTAAATTTAATAAAAAAAAAATTGAACTAAAAATTATATCCTTGTTTTAAATAAAATTGTATTATTTTAAAGAAATTTGTCCTTAATATTTTGTAAATTGAGCATCCTAAAATTTAGGTTGCATAATCTTTAATATCACGTAAATATTTTTTTCAGTGTAGATTGGATGCATCGCACTCTATATGTAGTAGCTTCAATGATTTTGTATTGGCGATTTTCTAGGGTTGATTTGGGTTATACAAGTACCATAAAGTTTTAAATATTTATATTGAATCCCGTTAGGTTTTCGAATGTGAGCAGAGCCTTAGTAAATGATGTATTTTGGTGTACCATAAAATACAGCATTACCTATAGTGATTCATTTCATTTAAAAACCAAGTACCGAGAATGGGAAAAAAAGTTGAAAAGGCAACCCAAACTAAGATTCTTTCTGAATAATATTCGAAATAAATAGTTTCTGAATAGTGAAGCTTCTACACTGAAAGAACAGATTTCGTTTGTCAGGAACGAAATTTTAACAACTAAACTAAAGCATTTATATAGAAAATTTTGTCTAAACTTTATTTCTATAGAAAATTTTGTCAAAACTTTATTTCTATAGAAAATGTTGTCAAAAGTTTATTTCTATAGAAAATTTTGTCAAAATTGTATTTCTAAAGGGTGATACGGTCAAAAAACGGTCAAGGGAAAACGCGTGTAAATCGGTGAAATCGTTTATTTAAAAAATCAAATTAAATTTCTTTTTCAAGTTCAATTAGTATAAAATTCAGGAAAAATATTCAGTTAGGCTTTTGCTTTTCCAAATCCGAATTACCGGGCCTCACGCTTGACACCTGCCATCAGATTTTGTACAGCCACCTTGTCCACCTTCTTCGCCGCAGAAAGCCAGTTTGCCTTGAACTGCTGCTCGTCCTTAGCAGTTTCTTTTTGGTCTTCTTTAGGTTCCGCTTGACAATAGCCCAGTATTTCTCAATTGGGCGGAGCTCTGGCGTGTTGGGAGAGTTCTTGTCCTTGGGAACAACCTGCACGTTGTTGGCGGCGTACCACTCCATGGCCTTTTTACCGTAATGGCAAGATGCCAAATACGGCCAAAACAGTACGGAACAACCGTGTTTCTTCAGGAAAGGCAGCAGACGTTTATTCAAACACTGTTTCACGTAAATTTCTTGGTTGACAGTCCCGGAAGCTATGAAAATGCTGCTTTTCAAGCTACAGGTACAGATGGCTTGCCAAACCAGATATTTCTTTGCGAACTTTGACAGTTTTATGTGCTTGAAAATATCTGCTACCTTTCCTTTTGCAGTATAAAACTCCTGTCCCGGAAGCTGCTTGTAGTCGGCTTTGACGTAGGTTTCGTCGTCCATTACCACGCAGTCAAACTTCGTCAGCATCGTCGTGTACAGCCTCCGGGATCGCGCTTTGGCCGTCGTATTTTGTTTATCATCGCGATTTGGAGTCACTACCTTCTTGTAAGTCGATAGTCCGGCTCGTTTTTTTTGGCTCGATGCACGGTTCTAGACGATACACCCAGCTTATTTGCGGCATCTCGGAGAGAGAGAGAGAGAGAGATGTTAGGGTTTCGCTTGAAACTACCGGCAACTCTCTTTGTCGTCTCAGCGGCTTCCGGTTTTCGATTTCCCCCCGATCCAGACTTCCTGGCTGTCGACAAACGTTCCCCAAACACTTTAATTACATTTGTAACGGTTGATTTGGCAACTTTTAGCGATTTTGCCAGCTTTGCGTGCGAGTAGCTCGGATTTTCGCGATGCGCGAGCAAAATTTTGATACGCTGCTCTTCTTGCTTGGACGGCATTTTGACAACTGAAGAGTGAATTCCAAAATCAAAATAGGAGCAACATTCTACACACATACACCTTCAAAATGAGGGGTGTTCAGGTTTTTTAAATGCAAAATTGATAGAAATACGTCACGTTTATATTGACCGTATCACCCTTTATACAAAATTTTGTCATAATTCTATTTCTATACAAAATTTTGTCATAATTCTATTTCTATAGAAAATTTTGTCAAAATTTTATATCTATAGAAAATTTTGTCAATTTTTTTTTTCTAAAGAAAATTTGGTCAAAATTTTATTTCTATAGAAAATTTTGTCAACATTTTATTTCAATAAAAAATTTTGTCAAAATTGTATTTTTATAAAAAATGTTATTTCTATAGAAAATTTTGTTTCTATAGAAAGTTTTGTGAAAATTTTGTTTCGATAGAAAATTTTGTTGAAATTTTATATCTACAGGAAATTTGTTAAGTACCTCTTAGTTGGGGATGAATATTATGTAAACAGTAAAAACTCTAACATTTTTGGTAGAATTTTACCAACTTTGGCAACCGTGGTCATATTTCACTTCCTTCGTCTTTAACATCGTAAAAGATGATGAATGTTGGATTTACGCTTAAAAGCCCGAAAGTAAACAACAGTCGACTGCATGGGTGTTTCATGATGATCCAATCCGACAAAAGTTGCTTGTACACACGAAGCACTTCCAAGCAAATGATCGCCCTTTTTTTCAGAAAAACTGGACATGTCGCAATAGTACCACTAGAACAACGCAGAACAGTTAATTCTGACTGGTGCACCACCATTTGTTGTCTTACAGTCAGGAAAACTAATTGACGATGAAGGATCACTCTTCACCACGGCAATGCGATCTCCCACACATCGGCTCAAATAGTTGCATTTTTGAGCACTCAAAACAGCGATTTGATGGGCCATCCACCGTATAGTTCTGACTTGGTAGCCAATAGAGGTGTGCACGTGAGTAATATTTTACGCTCACGCACACTCACGACGGAGAAATCTTATTCACGCACACTCACGCACGATATTTTTTGGAAGGACTCACGCTCACGAAAAGAAAATTTGTACTCACGCACGAAAATCTTTTAAATGTCGTGACTCACGAAAAATATCGTGACTCACGAATAATTTAAGAGTAATTTACCTATAGAACCTGACTGAAAATATGAGTATGATTAAAATCGAGAGCGTTATTAATCTTTTAACACTTAGGATGTCACTAAAATTATATATGAATTGAATTCGTAAGCATTTTATGTTCGTAAGCTGGATTATTTTCGTGAGCGCGTTTTTCCGAAATTCGTTACTCACGCACACTCGCGAAGATACTATTTTCGTGGCTCACGCACACTCACGCCGTTGCCATCAGCGAGACTCACGACTCACGCGTGAGTCACGACAATTTCGTGTCACGTGCACACCTCTAGTACCCAATGACTTCTTTTAATTCGCATACGTAAAAACTAAAATGAGAGTTCAACGTTTTTCGTCACCTCAAGTAGCGGTTGATGCGTTCAGAATGCATGTTTTGAAGTTACCTCAGAGTGCAAAAGTGATTCGACAATTGGTTCAAACGCATACAAAAGTTTATATTTTGAAAAACAATAAATCTCGCACCGAGAGGGGATAAAGAACCGCTGAAAAACTTTTGGCGTTGGGTCGAAACTGGTCCACTCATCCCGACTGGAATGTGACCGCCAATTACTCTAAATATATTTATTTAAATCTAACAAAAAAAAATATTTTTTTTATGTTCTGTAGATGGATGCAAAATGAGAGTTATTGTGATCTGACACCTACACTGGCCACCATAAAGTACAAAATAATTAAAAAAAATATATATATATATATACCCTAAATTTTCACACTTGTGAAAACTGTAAATTTATTGTTAAGTGAACAAATGTTGCTTAAAGATTTAAAAATAATTTGCAAATATATGGTACACTCTGTTATTTGTTCATCGTTGATCATTACGAAGCCTTTATATCAGTCTTAAGTTTACGATCTACAGTTGTTGTTTCCTAAAAAAGAATAAGAAAAATTTATCATTAGGGGGGAAATGGAAACCACATAGCTCTATAAGGCAGATACTAAGAGATCGTATTTCAGATGGGAAATTAGCTTTTAATTTTGTTTGAAAAATCATGATATTTATCTCCCATAGAAATAATTCTTAATCGCTTACTTTTATACTGTGCGTATACATACATGACTTTTCGTTTGTTTGTTTGGTTTAAGGATAGTACTTTGGGGTGAAGTAACTTCCTTCTTGTTGGCAAGTGGATTTTGTTGTACATTTTCGATTCGATCGCCATTAATTTCGTTCGTCAAATTTGAATTGGTTTTCAACCCATTTTTAGTTGTATGAGTCTTAGTGGTAGTGTTTGAATGGTTAGCATTCTGAGGTAAAACTGAAGGAGTTTGAGGCGCAGCACTAGTATTGGTAGAAATTTCATTATCACTCTTCACCGGGGTGGTAGGATTACCACTATCCACATTGGGATCTTTTGTATCGGCGGAAACACCAGTATCATTTTCTTTTTTCGCATATATAACATCAAGTTCATTTTGAACACCCAGAGGTTCCTGAAATAAAAACAAAAAACAAAGAATTATTTCAAAACCCAATTTTTTAGGTTCAAATTCTTAATCTCACCTTTGCCAATCCGGCTTCAGCTACAATTAAATGATAGTTATTTTCACAGTATCCCCTTAGTAACTCAATTCCTTTTTCCCTACAATGGCCATAACGATGCTCCCAGGCATCCAGTAAACGATTATAATAACGAGGATTTTCTATAAATTTCAAATAGGGATACGTGTCTGGTGTAGGAAATATCCTTTCCAATGGACTACAACGGCTTAGTTCATCCTCACTAAGTAGTAAACATCGCACATCATCAGGTTGCAAATGTTCGAGAATGGCTTCCAAATAGTCTTCACGTATTTCTATGGTACGATTTGTAAATTGATTATGTTTTCGTATTTCTTCATTGCGTAGGCAGGTTGTGAATAGGCGTTTATCGTGGCACAATGGACCACTCAGTTTAAGCTCTTCCAAAATATCATTTTGTTGTTTTTCCGTTAGTTTGGGAGGAACTTGATACAGGGCCGTATTCAATACAGCCTGTATCAAAGGACCCTTTACATGTAAATCAAGCGGCAAATCGGAATGCAGAGATGGTGAGATATTAATCTCCAATAGCCAAGGTGTTAGATTCTCATCCAGCAGGACATCAAAGCCAAACAATTCAAAGCAATTGTAACGGAAATTAACATTTTGACGATACATACGATTTAGCCCCGATTCGCCACTAACCAAGGCTTTAATCACCAAATTGCGTAAAGTTGCCCATAATCGTTTGGTATTGACGCCACGTTCTTCCAGACAAGACCACAATGATTGCAAAGTCCATTTATGCCCTTGGCAAGCATTGACATCTTCATTTTTGTCATAGCTCTCGGAGAATTTGTTAATGCTGTAATTGGTGAGATGCATACAGCGCTCATCTAGACTATTTAACTCGGAACTGTATTTAACTGAAAAATAAAAAAGAAAAGTTTTAAAATATCCTCTAACGAATCATATAACCACGGTTACCACACGAGCCTACAATAATCTACCAAAATTTTATCAAAAAACTCAAAAATTTTATTTCTATAGAATATTTTATTAAAATGTTATTTCTATAGAAAAATTTTTCAAAATTTTATTTCTATAGAAAATTTTGTCAAAATTTTATTTCTATAGAAAATGTTGTCAAAATGTTATTTCTATAGAAAATTTTGTCAAAGTTTTATTTCTATAGAAAATTTTGTCAAAATTTTGTTAAAACTGGATTTCTCCAGAAAAATTTATCAAAAATTTATTTCTATAGAAAATTTTGTCAAAATTGTTTTTCTTAGAAAATTTTGCCAAAATTTTATTTCTATAGAAAATTTTGTCAACATTTTGTTTCTCTAAAAAATTTTGTCAAAATTTTATATGTATAGAAAATTTTGTCAAAATTTTATTTCTATAGAAAATTTTGTTAAAATTTATTTCTATAGAAAATTTTATTAAAATTTTATTTTTATAAAAAATTCTGTCAAAATTTTATTTCAATAGAAAATTATGTCAAAATTTCATTTCTATAGAAAATTTTATCAAAATTTTATTTCTCTACAAAATTATGTCAAAATTTTATTTATATAGAAAATTGTATCAAAATTTTATTTTTATAAAAAATTATGTCAACCCGTGTAAAAATTGGAGGATCCAATCCTATCTAATAATATCAAATTGGATCTAATTAGATCCGTTCAGATATTAGTTCAGACATAATTGGATATGCACAGATATGCTATATATGATGCTAGATCTGGTTAGATATAATTGCAGATCTCATCATATATTGTATAATATCTAATTATATCTGGCATATCTAATAATATATGCTTGGATAGGACCGTATATAGCACTATATCTAATAAGATATGGTAGATATAACATCATATCTGACTATATATGGGTTTAAATACGGTCCAAAATATAATTACAAACAATCATGAACAAATTAAAAAAATATTTGAAATATACGTCTAAAAAACTATTCGAGATATATACACAAAGTTACAGATGGGAAAAACAACTTTTGTTTATTTAACGGACTTACATAATAAATTTTAAAGTATTTACAAACATGTTTTTCGAGATTCAGAACATGGTTGAGCTCCTTCACGTCATATAGTTTTAACAATCTAAAGCAGTCAGTTTTGGAAATGGATATAATATGATCAGCGCCAGTTTTTAAATGTTTTATCGGATACTGCTGGTTGACGTCAAAAAGTGTAATAAAAATAAATTGTTGAAAATGCGCAAAGAAGCAATTAACAGACCCATTTAGTATTTGTCGTTCCCATGCGTTTGGAGTATAATTAACCTTTCATCCAAAGCATTATTTAGTATCCAAAGTAGATTGCAAAATTAATTTTTATTTTGAAATATACTCATATAAAAAGACTGCTGTTAATAGGAAACACTGACTGCTGTTTTTTCGGTAAACAAAAAAGTGTTGTTTTAGCAGTTTTTCTGCTAAAGTAGCAAACAATCTGTTGGTTTGGAATAACAGACGTACAGCCCAAAACATAGTAGTTTGCTTAAATAATAGAAATTCAAACATTAAAAAACATTTAGTAGATTTTGATTATGCAATAACATTTCTGAGCAAGTCGTCCTTTTTAATATATGTCCCACTCGGACATCACCAAACAGTCGTACCTTGAGGATGGGGCTTCTCAACAATACCTTCTTGGTTTTCTAAGCAATTTTGCTTATTGACGCAGGCGCCGAAGTGGATGGAGCCTCATTAGTCAAGATGATTTTAATATTTATATTGTAAATTTCATTTAATACGTTTTACTGCTATTAATTGCGTAAATTGTACTTCTATCATACGTTCTAATAAATGGGTTCTATACATTATATACAAATTATGGGCTTTTATGCGTTGAAAGATCTCGAAAGATATAATTGTATCAAATAATATACAATTATATCTATTTAGATCTGATTAGATGTGTCTCATTTTTGAGATCTGATCAGATCCAATTTCATAGCATTTAGATCTGACCAGATATAACCATTTTTCGGATCAGCTCAGATCTGGCCATGTCTTGGCTCAGATCTAATCATATCAAATCAGATCCCCCAATTTTTACACGGGAACATTTTATTTATATAGAAAATTGTATCAAAATTTTATTTCTATGTTGTCAAAATTTTATTTCTATAGAAAATTTTTTCAAAATTTTATTTCTATAGAAAATTTTATTAAAATTTTACTTTTAAAAAAATTTGGCAAAATTTTTTTTTATATATAGAAAATTGTATCAAAATTTTATTTCTATAGAAAATTTTGTAAAAATTTTATTTCTATAGAAAATTTTATTAAAAATAAAAATCAGAATAAAATTTTATTTCTATAAAAAATTTTGTCAAAATTTTATTTCTATAGAAAATGTTGTCAAAATTTTATTTCTATAGAAAATGTTGTCAAAATTTTATTTCTATAGAAAATGTTTTTAACATTTTATTTTTATAGAAAATTTTGTTAACATTTTATTTTTATAGAAAATTTGTCAAAGTTTTATTTCTATAGAAATTTTGTGAAAATCTACTGAAACATCCAGAATTCTACCAATCTACCAAACAGTAAAAAAAATGTATGATAGAATTCTACAAATTGTGGCAACCGTGCATATAACCCCATGTTCCGACAATCGAAAATAGCAAGATTTGTTTTACAAAATGGATCTATTAAATCTATTATCTATTATTAAAATCTATTATTAAATTCTTGCCATTATCGGAACATGGTTTATTTTTATTTTTAATTTTCTTTACCCGATGCAAAACGAGCCAAGCCATCTTTGTACATATACAGGCGCAATGGATTTATGGAAGTCAATATCACATAGATGCGCATATCAAATTTGTTATCATTTATCAGCAAAGGACGTTCAATATATCTTGAAGGAAAACAAAATGAAATTTAAACGACTTGAACATGATGAATTTGCAAAGGATTTTCGGTTATTTACTTACTTTTGCACTACCAATGGACGATCCTTTGGGAATTGTGACCATTTATTTACAATACTTATTCCCGTACCTCGGGCACTAGCTGGTGGTTTTACTATCCATTTTGTACGACGTATAACATTTCGAGGCCATGCTTTTCTTAAATCTTCCAATTCTTCGGGCATTATATATGACCTGCATAGAAGGAGTATTAGAAAATTGTCAATCTTTTTGGCTTCCTTATAGCATTTTGTCTTACTTTTGCATAAAACCAAATTCTTTTCTACCATATTTCTTTACATTCTCATTTATACTTCGCCATATACTATCTTTGCGTCCTATGCGTACCGATCCGGGCATATGATTATATTTCTGATGTGATCGTATTGTTCGAAAACCAGGACTTTTCATATGCCTTTCCCAAACAGCCATCCAATCGGTAGTATCTGCAAAAAGAAAAACAGGCAGATATTAGATATATTCTAAATCCCCTTATAACAATGGCATATATAACAAGGGCACATATATGACATTGACATCGGAACGATCATTACTTACTCTTTATAATACGAAAACCTGAGTTTAATACAATCCTTTTTACAATTTTCGGCATAGCAGGACTTAGCTTCCATTTTAAGATTTTATGCAAAGCTGCTGGCATTGGTGGTCCTGGATCAATATGTGAAGAATAGTTTAAGTAGGGTGGTACATTTGGAAAAAGACTAGGCGAAAGTATACATTTGGGTGTATAATGCACATAGGGTTCTGTAAACAAACAAAAATTACGATATATTTGAAATTGAAGTTTCACCTTTTTTATTTAATTTGTAATTCTTTCAGAAATATTGTGGGCGAAAATAATTTATAATGAATCTCTTTATAATAATCAGAAATCAAGCCCTCACCTCCCTCCATATATCAAATGTTAAACTAAAATTACAATATAATGGATTTATGGTAAATAATTAATTGGAAACAAAATTCCGACAAAACCAAAAATTACTTTTTTGACAAAACTTTGTATAGAAATAAAATTTTGACATAATTTTCTATAGAAATAAAATTTTGACAAAATTTTCTATAGAAATACAATTTTGGCAAAATTTTCTATATAAATAAAATTTTGACAAAATTTTCTATAGAAATAAAATTTTGACAAAATTTTCTATAGATATAAAATTTTGACAAATTTTCTACAGAAATAAAATGTTGACACAATTTTATATAGAAATAAAATTTTGACAAAATTTTCTATAGAAATAAAATTTTGACAAAATTTTCTATAGAAATTAAATTTTGACAAAATTTTCTATAGAAATAAAATTTTGACAAAATTTTCTATAGAAATAAAGTTTTGACAAAATTTTCTATAGAAATAAAATTTTGACAAAATTTTCTATAGAAATAACATTTTGACAAAATTTTCTATAGAAATAAAATTTTGACAAAATTTTCTATAGAAACAAAATTTGTACAAAATTTTCTATAGAAATAAAATTTTGACAAAATTTTCCATAGAAAAAAAAAACTTACAAAATTTTCTATAGAAACCAAATTTAGCAAAAAGTGTCTATAGAGTTAAAATTTGAACAAAATATTCTATAAAAATAAAATTTTGACATAGAAATAAAATGTTGGCAAAATTTTCTATAGAAATAAAATTGTGACAAAATTGTCTATAGAAATAAACTTTTGACAAAATTTTCTATAGAAATAAAATTTTGATAAAATTTTTATAGAAATAAAATTTTGACAAAATTTTCTATTGAAATAAAATTTTGACAAATTTTCTGTAGAAATAAAATTTTGACAAATTTTCTACAGAAATAAAATTTTGACATAATTTTCTATAGAAATAAAATTTTGACAAAATTTTCTATAGAAATAACATTTTGACAAAATTTTCTATAGAAATAAAGTTTTGACAAAATTTTCTATAGAAATAAAATTTTGACAAAATTTTCTATAGAAATAAAATGTTGACAAAATTTTCTATAGAAATAAAATTTTGACAATAAATCCATATAATTTATTTATTTTATTAATTTATAGAAATACAATTTTTACAAAATTTTCCATAGAAAAAAAACTTGCAAAATTTTCTATAGAAACAAAATTTAGCAAAAAGTGTCTATAGAGGTAAAATTTTAACAAAATATTCTATAAAAATAAAATTGTGACATCATTTTCTATAGAAATAAAATGTTGGCACATTTTTCTATAGAAATAAAATTGTGACAAAATTGTCTATAGAAATAAACTTTTGACAAAATTTACTATAGAAATAAAATTTTTAATAAAATTTTTATAGAAATAAAATTTTGACAAAATTTTCTATAGAAATAAAATTTTGACAAAATTTTCTATAGAAATAAAATTTTGACAAAATTTTCTATAAAAATAAAATTTTGACAAAATTTTCTATAGAAATAAAGTTTTGACAAAATTTTCTATAGAAATAAAATTTTGACAAAATTTTCTATAGAAATAAAATTTTGACAAAATTTTCTATAGAAATAAAATTTTGACAAAATTTTCTATAGAAATAAAATTTTGACAAAATTTTCTATAGAAATAAAATTTTGACAAAATTTTCTATAGAAATAAAATTTTGACAAAATTTTCTATAGGAATAAAATGTTCACAAAAGTGACATATTGACATATAGAGGGCGCTCATTCTGCGATCTTATAACGAAATCCATTATAATTTATTTTCACACATATTCAAAAAAAAAGTATTGCTTACTTGTTTTACTTTGTAATTTCTCCCCATCATCATCTTTAATATGGAAAGGTTCACCTGTATAATCCTCATCAAAATCACTGTCTGTATCCAGATTAACATCATCAATGGCTAAAATAAAACGAAACAAAAATGAAAATATATCTCAATGGAATCCATTTGTATATGAATGTTTAAGAAATACCTGTACTAGGATCATCATCATCGGGATATTCCTCCTGAGTATTGCCATTGGTGGTAACTTCATTCGCTAAAGAAACACCAACATAATTACTAGAATCTTTCGATGGCGTTGTCATACCATTTGAAATGTTATTTACATTATTTCGTGCATCACCATTTACCAAATAATTGGCAGCATAAAGGCTTGTTTCTTTAGCAGTATTCGGTGATGTATTTTTCAGACCATTTTGTTTTAGGATTTTTTCTTTTTCTTCCAATTTATGACCATTAAGCAAACTGCTGGCATGGAATTGATTAACAATAATCTTGGTATTGGTCTTGCAATCAGCTGATGCGTTAGGGGAAGCGGGTGTTGTTGTGAGTTTTGTATTATTATGGGCAGTAGTGCTTGAATCTGGTGGTGATAATGGAGTCGATGAGGATGTCATTGCTGCAATAGTTGCTTTAGGGGCCATTGTAGTATCTGCAGTAGGCGGGGGTATTTTAGTTGCATTTGCATGAGTTGTGACACTGTGCCCCGAACGTTTAGCATTTGTATGATTGGAGGAATTGGGGGAAGTGATTTTATTTCCACCATTACCACCATTTACCATTTTAGTAGGCGTTTCTTCACGTGGTCGCTTTAAATGCATCTTTAGTTTGTTAGTAAAGCATCAACAAAAGCGAGGACACATATTTGGCGTACGCACATGTAAAACATTGATGGATATAGTATGGTAATGCATAATGGGCGGGGGACAAATAGGTTAATAACATTATTAATTTATGGTTTCTGTGTGAATTATTATCGGTGCTTTGTCATGAATTTTGAATAAACTTTTATAAATAAAGTAAGTAAGTAAGTAAGGGATTTTCTTCTTTTATTAGAAAGATGTTTTCAAAATTTCTATGAAATTTTCTCAAAGGACAAAATTTCTACGAAATTTTCTCTAAGAACAAAATTTGTATGAAATTTTTTCTAGGAACAAAATTCCTATGAAATTTTCTCAAGAACAAAATTTCTATGAATTTTTCTCTAAGGACAAAATTTCTATGAAATTTCCTCCAAGGACAAAATTTCTATCAAATTTTATCTAAGAACAAAATTTCTATCAAATTTTATCTAAGAACAAAATTTTTATCAACTTTTCTTTAAAGACAACATTTTTATGAAATTTTCTCTAAGGACAAAATATCTATGAAATTTTCTCTAAGAACAAAATTTCTATGAAATTTTCTCTAAGGACAAAATTTCTCTGTATATTCTATAAGGACAAAATTTTTATGAATTTTTCTCTAGAACAAAATTTCTATAAAATTTTCTCTAAGAACAAAATTTCTATGAAATTTTCGCTAAGTACAAAATTTTATGAAATTTTCTCTAAGGAAAAAATATCTATAAAATTTTCTCTAAAAACAACATTTCTACGAAATTTTCTCTAGGAACAAAATTTCTATGAAATTTGCGCTAAGAACAAAATTTCTATGAATTGTTCTCTAAGAACAAAATTTCTATGACATTTTCTCCAAGGACAAATTTCTATGAAAGTTTCTCTATGGACAAAATTTCTATCAAATTTTATCTAAGAACAATATTTCTATCAAATTGTCTTTAAAGACAAAATTTCTATGAAATTGTCTTTAAAGACAAAATTTCTATGAAATTTTCTCTAGGGACAAAATTTTATGAAATTTTCTCTAAGGACAAAATTTCTACGAAATTTTCTCTAAACCCAAAATTTCTATGAATTTTCTCTACGAACAAAATTTCTATGAATTTTTCTCTAAGGACAAAATTTCTACGAAATTTTCTCTAAACCCAAAATTTCTATGAAGTTTCTCTAAGAACAAAATTTCTATGAATTTTTCTCTAAGGACAAAATTTCTATGAAATTTTCTCTAAGGGCAACATTTTATGAAATTTTCTCTAAGGACAAAATTTCTATAAAATTTTCTTTAAAGACAAAATTTCTCTGAATTTTTCTCTGAGGACAAAATTTCTATGAAATTTTCTCTAAGGACAAATTTCTATGAAATTTTCTCTATGGACAAAATTTCTATCAAATTTTATCTAAGAACAAAATTTTTATCAACTTTTCTTTAAAGACAACATTTTTCTGAAATTTTCTCTAAGGACCAAATATCTATGAAATTTTCTCTAAGAACAAAATTTCTATGAAATTTTCTCTAAGGACAACACTTCTCTTTATATTCTATAAGGACAAAATTTTTATGAATTTTTCTCTAGAACAAAATTTCTATGAAATTTTCTCTAAGGACAAAATTTTATAAAATTTTCTCTAAGGACAAAAAATCTATAAAATTTTCTCTAAGAACAAAATTTCTATGAAATTTTCTCTAGGAAAATTTGTATGAAATTTTTTCTAGGAACAAAATTCCTATGAAATTTTCTCAAGAACAAAATTTCTATGAATTTTTCTCTAAGGACAAAATTTCTATGAAATTTCCTCCAAGGACAAAATTTGTATAAAATTTTATCTAAGAACAAAATTTCTATCAAATTTTATCTAAGAACAAAATTTTTATCAACTTTTCTTTAAAGACAACATTTTTATGAAATTTTCTCTAAGGACAAAATATCTATGAAATTTTCTCTAAGAACAAAATTTCTATGAAATTTTCTCTAAGAACAAAATTTCTATGAAATTTTCTCTAAGGACAAAATTTTTATGAATTTTTCTCTAGAACAAAATTTCTATAAAATTTTCTCTAAGAACAAAATTTCTATGAAATTTTCTCTAAGTACAAAATTTTATGAAATTTTCTCTAAGGACAAAATATCTATAAAATTTTCTCTAAAAACGACATTTCTATGAAATTTTCTCTAGGAACACAATTTCTATGAAATTTGCGCTAAGAACAAAATTTCTATGAATTGTTCTCTAAGAACAAAATTTCTATGACATTTTCTCCAAGGACAAATTTCTATGAAAGTTTCTCTATGGACAAAATTTCTATCAAATTTTATCTAAGAACAATATTTCTATCAAATTGTCTTTAAAGACAAAATTTCTATGAAATTGTCTTTAAAGACAAAATTTCTATGAAATTTTCTCTAGGGACAAAATTTTATGAAATTTTCTCTAAGGACAAAATTTCTACGAAATTTTCTCTAAACCCAAAATTTCTATGAATTTTCTCTAAGAACAAAATTTCTATGAATTTTTCTCTAAGGACAAAATTTCTATGAGATTTTCTCTAAGGACAAATTTCTATGAAATTTTCTCTATGGACAAAATTTCTATCAAATTTTCTTTAAAGACAAAATTTCTATGACATTTTCTCTAAGGGCAACATTTTATGAAATTTTCTCTAAGGACAAAATTTCTATAAAATTTTCTTTAAAGACAAAATTTCTCTGAATTTTTCTCTGAGGACAAAATTTCTATGAAATTTTCTCGAAGGACAAATTTCTATGAAATTTTCTCTATGGACAAAATTTCTATCAAATTTTATCTAAGAACAAAATTTTTATCAACTTTTCTTTAAAGACAACATTTTTATGAAATTTTCTCTATGGACAAAATATCTATGAAATTTTCTCTAAGAACAAAATTTCTATGAAATTTTCTCTAAGGACAACACTTCTCTTTATATTCTATAAGGACAAAATTTTTATGAATTTTTCTCTAGAACAAAATTTCTATGAAATTTTCTCTAAGGACAAAATTTTATAAAATTTTCTCTAAGGACAAAAAATCTATAAAATTTTCTCTAAGAACAAAATTTCTATGAAATTTTCTCTAGGAAAATTTGTATGAAATTTTTTCTAGGAACAAAATTCCTATGAAATTTTCTCAAGAACAAAATTTCTATGAATTTTTCTCTAAGGACAAAATTTCTATGAAATTTCCTCCAAGGACAAAATTTCTATCAAATTTTATCTAAGAACAAAATTTTTATCAACTTTTCTTTAAAAACAACATTTTTATGAAATTTTCTCTAAGGACAAAATATCTATGAAATTTTCTCTAAGAACAAAATTTCTATGAAATTTTCTCTAAGGACAAAATTTCTCTGTATATTCTATAAGGACAAAATTTTTATGAATTTTTCTCTAGAACAAAATTTCTATAAAATTTTCTCTAAGAACAAAATTTCTATGAAATTTTCGCTAAGTACAAAATTTTATGAAATTTTCTCTAAGGACAAAATATCTATAAAATTTTCTCTAAAAACAACATTTCTATGAAATTTTCTCTAGGAACAAAATTTCTATGAAATTTGCGCTAAGAACAAAATTTCTATGAATTGTTCTCTAAGAACAAAATTTCTATGACATTTTCTCCAAGGACAAATTTCTATGAAAGTTTCTCTATGGACAAAATTTCTATCAAATTTTATCTAAGAACAATATTTCTATCAAATTGTCTTTAAAGACAAAATTTCTATGAAATTGTCTTTAAAGACAAAATTTCTATGAAATTTTCTCTAGGGACAAAATTTTATGAAATTTTCTCTAAGGACAAAATTTCTACGAAATTTTCTCTAAACCCAAAATTTCTATGAATTTTCTCTAAGAACAAAATTTCTATGAATTTTTCTCTAAGGACAAAATTTCTATGAGATTTTCTCTAAGGACAAATTTCCATGAAATTTTCTCTATGGACAAAATTTCTATCAAATTTTCTTTAAAGACAAAATTTCTATGAAATTTTCTCTAAGGGCAACATTTTATGAAATTTTCTCTAAGGACAAAATTTTATGAAATTTTCTCTAAGGACAAAATTTCTATAAAATTTTCTTTAAAGACAAAATTTCTCTGAATTTTTCTCTGAGGACAAAATTTCTATGAAATTTTCTCTAAGGACAAATTTCTATGAAATTTTCTCTATGGACAAAATTTCTATCAAATTTTATCTAAGAACAAAATTTTTATCAAGTTTTCTTTAAAGACAACATTTTTATGAAATTTTCTCTAAGGACAAAATATCTATGAAATTTTCTCTAAGAACAAAATTTCTATGAAATTTTCTCTAAGGACAACACTTCTCTTTATATTCTATAAGGACAAAATTTTTATGAATTTTTCTCTAGAACAAAATTTCTATGAAATTTTCTCTAAGGACAAAATTTTATAAAATTTTCTCTAAGGACAAAAAATCTATAAAATTTTCTCTAAGGACAAAAAATCTATAAAATTTTCTCTAAGAACAAAATTTCTATGAAATTTTCTCTAGGATCAAAATTTCTATAAAATTCCTTCTAGGAACAAAATTTCTATGAAATTTTCGCTAAGAACAAAATTTCTATGAATTGTTCTCTAAGAACAAAATTTCTATGAAATTTTCTTTAAGGACAAATTTCTATGAAAGTTTCTCTATGGACAAAATTTCTATCAAATTTTATCTAAGAACAATATTTCTATCAAATTTTCTTTAAAGATAAAATTTCTATGAAATTTTCTCTAGGGACAAAATTTTATGAAATTTTCTCTAAGGACAAAATTTCTACGAAATTTTCTCTAAAACCAAAATTTCTATGAATTTTCTCTAAGAACAAAATTTTTATGAATTTTTCTCTAGAACAAAATTTCTATAAAATTTTCTCTAAGAACAAAATTTCTATGAAATTTTCTCTAAGTACAAAATTTTATGAAATTTTCTCTAGGAACAAAATTTCTATGAAATTTGCGCTAAGAACAAAATTTCTATGAATTGTTCTCTAAGAACAAAATTTCTATGACATTTTCTCCAAGGACAAATTTCTATGAAAGTTTCTCTATGGACAAAATTTCTATCAAATTTTATCTAAGAACAATATTTCTATCAAATTGTCTTTAAAGACAAAATTTCTATGAAATTTGCTCTAGGGACCAAATTTTATGAAATTTTCTCTAAGGACAAAATTTCTACGAAATTTTCTCTAAAACCAAAATTTCTATGAATTTTCTCTAAGAACAAAATTTCTATGAATTTTTTCTCTAAGGACAAAATTTCTATGAGATTTTCTCTAAGGACAAATTTCTATGAAATTTTCTCTATGGACAGAATTTCTATCAAATTTTCTTTAAAGACAACATTTCTATGAAATTTTCTCTAAGGACAAAATTTCTATGAAATTTTCTCTAAGAACAAAATTTCTATGAATTTTTCTCTAAGGACAAAATTTCTATGAAATTTCCTCCAAGGACAAAATTTCTATCAAATTTTATCTAAGAACAAAATTTCTATCAAATTTTATCTAAGAACAAAATTTTTATTAACTTTTCTTTAAAGACAACATTTTTATGAAATTTTCTCTAAGGACAAAATATCTATGAAATTTTCTCTAAGAACAAAATTTCTATGAAATTTTCTCTAAGGACAACACTTCTCTTTATATTCTATAAGGACAAAATTTTTATGAATTTTTCTCTAGAACAAAATTTCTATGAAATTTTCTCTAAGGACAAAATTTTATAAAATTTTCTCTAAGGACAAAAAATCTATAAAATTTTCTCTAAGAACAAAATTTCTATGAAATTTTCTCTAGGAACAAAATTTCTATAAAATTTTCTCTAGGAACAAAATTTCTATGAAATTTTCGCTAAGAACAAAATTTCTATGAATTGTTCTCTAAGAACAAAATTTCTATGAAATTTTCTTTAAGGACAAATTTCTATGAAAGTTTCTCTATGGACAAAATTTCTATCAAATTTTATCTAAGAACAAATTTTCTTTAAAGACAAAATTTCTATGAAATTCATTTTTAGAAAGTCATAGTGATACATATTTAATATATAATTTTATATATATAATTAATGCATGAATTTTTGTTTTAATTCAACTTTTCAAAAATTCCTGAAGCAGAAAATGTCTTATTTTCATAAATATTGGGTATTGGGTACTAACATAGGTTCAGTTTTTATAACGAAACTTTTATTTTTAATTCTTCTTAAAATTTTGTCAAAAATGAAAACGAATTGGTTCATTACTATTTATTTTTTGTAATTCAAAGATGTAGATGAAATTTCCTTTGCATCAAATTCAAACATAGCACCATTCTTTTGTATTAGACACAACAATAATATAAACATAAAAAACACAAACAATAGATTTAAAGCAATGACAAAGCAACATACCTGATTTCCGTTCGCCATCTCGGAACGTCCCTCTTTCAGAGAAGTTTCCATTGGCATTGTTTGCCCCACCCTTACTCTTGTTTTGTTATCATTTGCTATGCGTCGCTTTGCAGATCCATTTGGAATATTATTAGCAACATTACCATTGCCAACTATTGTTCGTCCGGCCATTGATTTGACATCAGACGAGTCGGGTGTTGCAGCAGTCGTTACATGTGACGACATCTTATTGGCACTTGCATTGTTGTGGTGGTGGTTGTGATGATGGTAATTCTGATGATTCGCATCAATTTGGCAGCCTTGAGGTGTATGAGCGTGATTGTGGGAACCAAGTAATTGGGCAGGTTGTGTTTGTTTCTTCACATGCATCATATCCTTGTAAACTTCCATTTCTTCCAGCCATGTTTCATGGAAATCCAAAATTTCTAAACTTTTTGGATTAGTATTTCCCGGAAGACTTTTGCGTACACCACCAGCGCCACCAGTGGCATTCTCTTTAGCATGCTGATGGTGATTGTGATGATGATGGTGATGATTATGGTGCTGATGATGATGATGATTATTATGATGATGACTCAATGCGTTCTGTATAAAGGCATGAGCCCCACCAATTGCTGAGGAGCCACCTCCATCTTTCATCATAGCCACGGCTGGTGCTAATATAGAAACTTCTGACGGTTGATGCGATTGTTGCTGTTGTTGTTGCTGTGATATCATCCTCTTTTCACTTATTGGGGCCATTTTGCTTTAGCACTTTCAAATTTTGGATTTCTATAAAATTTGGAAATTTTTTTATTGAAATTATTATAACCGATATACACTTTGAAATTCGTCGATTTTCGAATTTTTAAATTTCGTCAAACAATAATCTTTTTCGATTGAATTCATCGATCGTCGTCATGAATTAATTATGAAAGATTTTCTTATCGTTTTATTTGCAAATTCGCGAATAAAATTTTTCATCCGTCGATTGTGTCACAACTTAAATGTTAAAAAATGCAACTGCAACTGATTTATACTTAGTTCTATTTTAAATGTGGCACTGCCCCAAAGATTTTATGGTTCCTCTCGATCGGTTACCTCTTTTTCTTTCGATCTCTCTATTGTACTAATGACTATGCCTTTACTGTATCTCTATTGCCATGGCGATTCTCACTATGGCCCCAAGTTATTGGAAATACTAACATCAGGGAGATATAGTGAAGCCATTTTGTTGAAGGATTTTTAAATGCCATATATGACTATGGCATTTATCTAAATCGTTTAAGGAATTTTATCAGATATTAAATGTGTTTCGGATGATGTCTATTCCAAAAATAATGAAAAGTGTTTTTTTTTTTAATAAAATAAATAAATTTTGTCAACATTTTAGTTCTATAGAAAGTTTCTATAGAAAGTTTATTTCTATTAAAAATGCTTGCAAAATTTTATATCTATAGAAAATTTTGTAAATTTTTATCTCCATAGAAAATTTTGTCAAAATTTTATTTCTATAGAAAATTTTTGCAAAATTTTATTTGTAAAGAAAATTTTTGGAAAATATTATTTCTATAGAAATTTTTGGCAAAATTTTATTTCTATAGAAATTTTTGGCAAAATTTTATTTCTATAGAAAGTTTTTGCAAAATTTTATTTCTATAGAAATTTTTGGCAACATTTTATTTCTATAGAAATTTTTGGCGAAATTTTATTTCTACAGAAAATTTTGTCAAAAGTTTATTTCTATAGAAAAATTTGTCAAAAGTTTATTTCTATTAAAAATGCTTGCAAAATTTTATTTCTATATAAAATTTTGTCATAATATTATTTCTATAGAAGTTTTCAAAATTTTATTACTATAAAAATTTTGTCAAAACTTTATTTTTATAGAAAATTTTACCAAATATTATTTCTATAGAAAAGTTTTCTCAAAATTGTATTTCTCTACAAAATTTTTGCAAAATGTTATTTCTATAGAAAATTTTTGCAAAATGTTATTTCTGTAGAAAATTTTTGCAAAATTTTATTTCTATAGAAAATTTTTGCTAAATTTTATTTCTATGGAAATTTTTGTCAAAATTTTATTTCTATAGAAATTTTTGGCAAAACTTTATTTCTATAGAAAATTTTTGGAAAATTTTATTTCTATAGAAAATTTTGTCAAAAGTTTATTTCTATAGAAAATGCTTGCAAAATTTTATTTCTATAGAAAGTTTTTCCAAAATTTTTTTCCAAATATTATTGGCA
This sequence comes from Haematobia irritans, assembly GCF_050003625.1. Lineage (NCBI taxonomy): Eukaryota > Metazoa > Arthropoda > Insecta > Diptera > Muscidae > Haematobia > Haematobia irritans. The sequence goes on along the minus strand of NC_134398.1, from coordinate 217,612,736 downwards.
AAATTTTATTTCTATAGAAAATTTTGTCAATTTTTATTTCTATAGAAAATTTTGGCAAAATTTTATTTCTATAGAAATTTTTGGCAAAATTTTATTTCTATAGAAAACCTTAGGAAAATTTTATTTTTATAGAACATTTTACCAAAATTTTATTTCTATAAAAAGCTTTCTCAAAATTGTATTTCTACAGAAAATGTTTGCAAAATTTTATTTCTATGGAAAATTTTTTTTCTATAGAAATTTTTGGCAAAACTTTATTTCAAAATTCTGTCAAAATTTTATTTCTATAGAAAAATTTTGTGAACATTTTATTTCTATAGAAAATTTTGTCAAAATTTTATTTTTATAGAAAAATTTTATTTCTATAGAAATAAAAATTGTATTTCTATAGAAAATTTTGTCAAAATTTTGACTCAATAGAAAATGTTTGCAAAATTTTATTTCTATAGAAAATTTTTGCAAAATTTTATTTGTATAGAAAATTTTGTCAAAATTTTATTCCAATAGAAAATGTTTGCAAAATTTTATTTCTATAGAAAATTTTTGCAAAATTTTATTTCAATAGAAAATTTTGTCAAAATTTTATTTCAATAGAAAATTTTGTCAAAAATTTATTTATATAGAAAATTTTGTCAAAATATTATTTCTATAGAAAATTTTGTCATAATTTTATTTCTATAGAAAATTTTGTCAAAATTTTATTTCTATAGAAAATGTTGTCAAAATTTTATGCCAATAGAAAATGTTTGCAAAATTTTATTTCTATAGAAAATTTTTGCAAAATTTTATTTCAATAGAAAATTTTGTCAAAATTTTATATCAATAGAAAATTTTGTCAATATTTTATTTCAATAGAAAATTTTGTCAAAATTTTATTTATATAGAAAATTTTGTCGAATTTTTATTTACATAGAAAATTTTGTCAAAATTTTATTTCTATAGAAAATTTTATTCAATAGAAAAATTTTATTTCAATAGAAAATTTTATCAAAATTTTATTTCAATAGAAAATTTTGTTAAAATTATATTTATATAGAAAATTTTGTCAAAATTTTATTTCTATAGAAAATTTTTGCAAAATTTTATTTCTGTAGAAACTTTTTGCAAAGTTTTATTTCTATAGAAAATTTTTTCAAAATTTTTTTTATATAGAAAATTTTTGCAAAATTTTATTTCTATAGAAAATGTTTGCAAAATTTTATTTCAATAGAAAATTTTGTCAAAATTTTATTTCAATAGAAAATTTTGTCAAAATTTTATTTATATAGACAATTTTGTCAAAATTTTATTTATATATATAAAATTTTGCCAAAATTTTATTTCTATAGAAATTTTTGGCAAAACTTTATTTCTATAGAAAATTTTGACAAAATTTTATTTCTATAGAAAATTTTGTCAACATTTTATTCCAATAGAAAATGTTTGCAAAATTTTATTTCTATTGAAAATTTTTGCAAAATTGTATTTCTATAGAAACTTTTTGCAAAGTTTTATTTCTATAGAAAAATTTTGCAAAATTTTATTTCTATAGAAAATTTTTTTCAAAATTTTATTTCTATAGAAAGTTTTTGCAAAATTTTATTTCTATAGAAATTCTTGGCAAAATTTTATTTCTATAGAAAAATTTGTCAATTTCTGTATCTCTATAGATTTTTTTTCTATTTATGAAGTATGAACATTTGTCAATATTAAAAGATGATATCAAAAAACAACCCATTGTGCAATCTATTTAAATAGAGTCCGCGCGAAGATACTTCTTCGAGACTATGGTGGACGATAACAACCAACATATGGATAATCATGTTATAGTGTGGCTTTTGTTTTTGTTCTTCCATTTATTTGTGCATAGAATTAATGGCGATATAAGCAAGAGAATCAATTACGTAGCCAGGCAATACATCTATCGATCGATTGATCAATCCCCATGATCATTTACAATGCCCGACATATGTATGGTTGTTGTTTTGGTGCTGTAGCCATTGAATTTGTAAATCTAATTTTGTTTTCATTTTTTAAGGGGTCACAGAAAAATTCATTTTCGAAAAACTATCGAACAACAGTCCAACGAAAGTGGATTTAGAGGTAGGAAGTTAGGGCATTTGAGAAAAAAATTAATAAAAATAAAAAGGATAATTTGAGATATTTTTCTTAATTTATTCTCAAGAATTAAAAAAGAAAACAGTCGATCAAAACTTTAGACAGGACTTGGGATGCTATCCGTAAAACTTACATGGATATGGCCATACATTGGGTTGCAGAATGTCCAACCTAGGATGGATCTGTTGCTACAGACATACTTTTTTTTTAATAAAAGGTAAACACTTTCCAAAACCTATATCAAAATATGAAGGTCTTTACCACAGTTTTTATATATAGAATCTCTTACTAAATCAAATCCAATTTTGAAGTTTTCCAAAATCGACTAAGCTTGGCTATTTTAATTTTTTTTTTATTTTAATCAATATGAAATAATCGGCCTATCATATAGCCTGGAATTCATGGTTAACTTCTATCTTGCTTTCATACAAACTGAGGTCAATAATCATTTCGACTGGTTCCAGCTTTAACACAGACAATAATCGTTTCGGGTCCGTTTTTTGATAATTCCTTATGTTATCCGGATTAATTAACATTTGTTGGGATTTAATAAAAGTAACCGGTTATTGGTTATCTTTTGCTACTATTCTCAACTGTCCATTGAATTATATCATTATTGTGCATTCTTCTGCTCCTCAATGTCTCTGGGGGAATCGAGTTTTTCTTTTTTTCGTTTTTCTTTCAATCAAAGCTGATGCAATATTTTCGTAAACAATAGAAACCACATGCTGTTGGTCCACACACCAATTGGCATCGATGATACATAGAAGTATTAAAACAATTAATTAAAACACATGCATTCCCGCCCCTCAACATATCGCAAATAGGGAATCACGATCTATTTTAGCATATATATACTAAAAGCACATCCTAAAATTTCTTAAATTTTAAAAGTGATTTCGAAGAAAGAAAAAAATCAAATTATAAGAGGGAAACAAAAGGTCATTCGTCTATAACTTTTGCCAATTTAGTCAATCGCTGTATTAACTATTGCCCGATGGTGACAAAGGAGACCATCACATGCATTCACATCAATTCGAATAATCTCATTCAATATCCCAAATAAGAAATTAAATTTTGGTTGCAAATGTGTAAAAAGTGTGGGGGGATTGGTCGTGATTGACATATTAATTAATTGGTCTTAAGGTCACCATATTCAGGGTCCCCCCAAGCGATTAGTTGAGGTGGATTATAAGAAACATACTACCGCAAGAGAATCGATTCAAATTATACGCTTCACGAAGTTAAATTTAAAGTTTATATATGGAGCATTATTTAGGATTTAAAATTATTCAACGATTTCAAAAGAGAAATTTCATCGATAATCTGCTGAAAGAATATGGCCTTGATCAGTCAAAAGTCCTAAAACTATCCAATGAATAAATCGAACGGAAAATCAGAATCTGAAAAACTGCTGGACAATACGAAATGTCGAAAGCTAGTAGGATCTCTTTTATATCTTAGGGTAAATTGAAGACCTGATATCGCAGCATGCGTATCTATTCTCAAACGGAAAGTATGTGAGCCTTGTCAAGAGGATTGGTTAGAAATCAAGAGAGTGCTAAAATATTTAAAATGCACAGCAAATTAGTTTCTTCGCCTTAGTAAGTCCGCAACACGGTTGTCACAGTTGGTAGAATTTTTACAGTTTAGTAGATTTTGCAAAATTTTCTTCTCCAAAAATTTTCTATAGAAATAAAATGTTGACAAAATTTTCTATCGAAATAAAATTTTGACAACATTTTCTACAAAAATAAAATTTTGAAAAAATTTTCTATAGAAATAAAATTTTGACAAAATTTTCTATAGATATAAAATTTTGAGAAAATTCTCTATAGAAATAAAATTTTGACAATAGTTTCTATAGGAATTAAATGATTTACAAAATTTTCTATAGAAATAAAATTTTGACAAAATTCTGTATAGAAATAAAATTTTCTATAGAAGTAAAATTTTGACAAAATTTTCTATAGAAATAAAATTTTGAGAGAACTTTCTATAGAAATAAAATTTTGAGAGAACTTTCTATAGAAATAAAATTTTGAGAAAATTTTCGATAGAAATAAAGTTTGAGAAAATTTTCTATAGAAATTAAATTTTGACAAAATTTTCTTTAAAAATAAAATTTTGACAAAATTTTCTATAGAAATTAAATTTTGATAAAAATTTCTATAGAAATAAAATTTTGACAGAATTTTCTTTAGAAATACAATTTTGACAAAATTTTCTATAGAAATAAAATTTTGACAAAATTTTCTTTAGAAATACAATTGACAAAATTTTCTATAGGAATAAAATTTTGACAAAATTTTCATGGAAATAAATTTTGCCAAAATTTTCTATAGAAATAAAATTTTGACAAAATTTTCTATATAAATAAAATTTTGACAAAATTTTCTTTAGAAATAAAATGTTGACAAAATTTTGTATATTTAGAAATAAAATTTTGGCAAAATTTTCTATAGATATAAAATTTTGAGAAAATTCTCTATAGAAATAAAATTTTGACAAAATTTTCTTTAGAAGTACAATTTTGACAAAATTTTCTATAGCAATAAAGCATTGACAAAATTTTCATAGAAATAAATTATGCCAAAATTTTCTATAGAAATAAAATTTTGACAAAATTTTCTAAGAAATAAAATTTTGGCAAAATTTTCTATAGAAATAAAATTTTTACAAAATTTTCTATAGAAATAAAATGTTGGCAAAATTTTCTATAGAAATAAAATTTTGGCAAAAGTTTCTACAGAAATAAATATTTTTGGCAAAATTTTCTATATAAATTAATTTTTTTGGCAAAATTTTCTATATAAATAAAATTTTGACAAAATTTTCTATATAAATAAAATTTTGACAAAAATTATCTATAGAAATAAAATTTTGACACCATTTTCTACAAAAATAAAATTTTGAAAAAATTTTCTATAGAAATATAATTTTGACAAAATTTTCTATAGAAATAAAATTTTGAGATAATTCTTATAGAAATAAAAATTTGACAAAATTTACTGTAGTAATAAAATTTTGGCAAAATTTTCTCTAGAAATAAATTTTTTTGGCAAAGTTTTCTATAAAATATAAAAATTTTCTGTAGAAATAAATTTTTTTGGCAAATTTTTCTATAAAAATTAAATTTTGACAAAATTTTCTATAGAAATTAAATTTTGACAAAATTTTCTATAGAAATAAAATTTTCGAAAAATTTTGTTTAGAAATACAATGTTGACAAAATTTTCTAAAGAAATTAAATTTTTTAAAAAATTTTCTATAAATGTTGACACAATTTTCATAAAAATAAATTTTGCCACAATTTTCTATGGAAATAAAATTTTGTCAAAATTTTCTATAGAAAGAAAATTTTTGGGCAAAATTTTCTATAGAAATTAAATTTTTAACAAAATTTTCTGTAGAAGATATGTTTGTTTAGTGGTTCTTTGATAGAACTTCCTCCAAAGTTTGGAAGATTATCGATGCAAACGTTCTGAAGGGTTATGCAGATGCCAGTTGGGCAGAAAATGCGACATACAGGAAGTCAAATTGCGGTTACAAATTTCAAATAAATGATGGTGTCATTAGCTAGTCTGTTTTCAACAGAGCCGAATTTGTTGCCCTCTCTGAAGCATTATAGGAAGTCATATAGATTTTTTCCAGTCCATAAGGTTAAAGTGGCAGCTCGATTTAGTTTCATGCTCACTTAGACTACCGTCTTAAGCTGAGTACTATGTTCAGTTTTCAAGCTGAAAACCAGCTTGTTTTCACGGTTACTTTTTTTAATTTATTAATTTAGAAATATAAAATTATTTGCAATCAATTCCTTGGACTTGTTCAATCCATTATTTGGCAAGACTTGATCAAAATATAATCGTCTTATAAATATATTTGTACTTTTAATTTAGTGTTTTGTGAAAAAACCGAACATAGTACTCACCTTTAAGGTGGGTATTAAGTTCGAGTTTAGCCGCTAAAAACATGATTTTTTCACGATTACTTTTCTTTAATAATCAATTTTAAGGAATATAAACTTTGTGAAAATTTGCTTTGGGATATTCCCCATCAAGTTATAATGAAATCTGCGACAAATATGTATAATTTTATGACGTATTTTACTCATTTAGTTTTCACTTTAGTGAAAATTAGCGGCTAAACTCGAACTTAATACCCACCTTTAAGGTGAGTATTAAGTTCGATTTTAGCCGCTAATTTTCACTAAAGTGAAAACTAAATCAGTAAAAAAGGGCCATAAAATTATACATATTTGTTGCAGATTTCATTATAACTTGATGGGGAATATCACAAAGCAAATTTTCACAAAGTTTGTATTCCTTAAAATGGATTATTAAAGAAAAGTAATCGTGAAAAAATTACGATTTTAGCGGCTAAACTTGAACTTAATACCCACCTTTAAGGTGAATATTAAGTTCGAGTTTAGCCGCTAAAAACGCTAAAGTGGAAACTAAATCAGTTAGAAAAATGCAGCAATTATACATATTTGTTGCAAATTTTATTATAACTTGATGGGAAAAAGCCCAAAGCAAATTTTCATAAAGTTAGTATTCCTTAAAATGGATTATTAAAGAAAAGTAATCGTGAAAAAATGACGTTTTTAGCGGCTAAACTCGAACTTAATACCCACCTTTAGAAAGAAATACAGTGAAACCTCTAAAATAGAGTCACCAAAGTAAAAAAAGCAAAAGGCAATCTATACGGCCTGAAAGATAATGAGCCACCCATATCTGGTTCCAAAAGGTGTGATGCACATTGGCTACAATCGAATATCAAACCCATTTAAATTTCAACATCCACAATATTCTAAAGTAACATTTTTGATTATGATTTACACAGCAAGTTTTATATGCACACCACCAAATGTTTGGCAACACTGTCTGGCCCCAAATGCAATAGCAAAAACAAAATGCAGCCCAATAAACACAGGATGAGCGTTTTTCAAATGCAACAGCTCTTCAGTTTGAGGGTAAATATCATTTTCAACATAAATTCAACTTGACTTGAAAAAGCTCATCTTCAATTCATCTTCAAATTGTTTGCGAATTACAACCAATTTGGCAAAATGTTGACGAAAACTTTGAAAATGTGTTGAAGATAATTGGAGAAAACTTTGACAAAACACTACCCTGAAATGCAACGAAAAAACCACATGGTTTTCAATACTACTTTGGACAACAAAGTTCGTGGAAGAAATACAAAAATGTGGAAATTTTTTAATAATCAATTGAAATTGCTTATAATAATTGGTAAGTAAAACTAAAACACGAAATGAAAACTTGAAGGAAGTCACTAAACTCAAATCTCTTTGCAGACAACTAAAATATTTGGATGCTGATTCTTGGACACATTAGGAGGCTGGCCGATGAAAAATGGTAGTGGCTTATCGAGAAGAGAAAGTTTCCATAAATCAAAGTGCAACCAAAAAAACTTGGTATTTATGCTTTTCCATATCAACAACTACTGGATGATAATTCGCATCACATCGATAGTTTAATTTATATCGCATCATCGGTTTAATTTGTTATTTTGTGAATTGAAATTGCTGGAAATTTATTCCAATTATCTGGCCATCAAGTTCCTGAAAATTGCCAGTATTTTAATAACAACAATTTTGTAATACCAACGTTCTTGAGGAAATCACGAAGTACCTGGTCAGTTGGAAGAAATACAAATTGGTAAGTCAAAATAAAAAGTGAAATGAAAACATAATGGAAATCACAAAACTCGATTGTTTTGCAGAAAACTAAAATCATTGAATGGTATATTCTTGGAAGATGTTGGCCGATGAAGGAAACAACAAAGAAAAGTTTTCAGAAAACTTACAAAGTGCAACCAACTAAAACAAAGTGCAACAATTCCTATATCAAGAACTTCTGGGTGAAAATGTGCATCATCGGTTTAATTTGTTATTTTGTGAATTGAAATTGCTGGAAATTTATTCCAATTATCTGGTCATCAAGTTCCTGAAAATTGCCAGTATTTTAATAACAACAATTTTGTAACACCAACATTCTTGAGGAAATCACGAAGTACGTGGTCAGTTGGAAGAAATACAAATTGGTAAGTCAAAATAAAAAGTGAAATGAAAACATAATGGAAATCACAAAACTCGATTGTTTTGCAGAAAACTAAAATCATTGAATGGTATATTCTTGGAAGATGTTGGCCGATGAAAAACCGATGAAGGAAACAACAAAGAAAAGTTTTCAGAAAACTTACAAAGTGCAACCAATTAAAACAAAGTGCAACAATTCCTATATCAAGAACTTCTGGATGAAAATGTGCATTACATCAATTCACATCCCGTCATCAGTTTGATATTTTGTGATTTACTCTTGCTGGAATCTATTCTAACACACAAGCCAGCAAGTTCCTCGATAGTAATTATTTCAAATTGCCAGTATATTAATGACACCGACATTATGGAGGAAATGGAATTATACATGTAAAAATGTTTAAGATATTTAAAGTTGTATTCATAGTTTTATTTATTAATACGTTTAATAAGATAATTACATTTTGATTGGTATAATATTATTATTTTCATATATTATTAATGTTATTTTTAAGATTATTATATTTGTTTACAAAAAAATAATAAAATTTACAAAATCCCTAGAAATTTAGTATTGACTTTCAGTTAGAACTAGGATTGACTTTCATACAAATTGTGGTTTGAAAGTATTCGCAACAATGCTAGTTTTTTATTTTTCTCACATTGAAAACTGTTTGAGAAATTATTGAGTAGCGATGCATTTCAATTTGAGGATTACAATTGAGAAATTATTGCTATTGTGTTGAATTTTACTGTTGAGGATAATGTCTGTTTTTTGTTGAGAACGCGATTTTCTCAACAATTTCTCAACTTGAATATTACCCTAATCCTTTGAAAAAATGTTTGAAAAATTATTGAATTTTAGTATTTTTCAAACGTTTGTGTTTATTGGGAGGTGAAGGTAGCGACTACAAAGCCGTCATGAAGAGTCTAGCACATGTTAACCACCAATGCCAAAAGAGCAACAAACAACTTTCTTTACAATATGCCGGCATCATAATGTCTCCCCAAGCTCCAATTATCTAACGTTTACTCTCTTTAAAAAACAACTTTTTTCTCTCCCTCTCTTTCTCTTGCCAAACACACGGCTCGCACATATAGCGTTTGTTATGTTTCAGTTTTTTTGTTTGCCAAAATTAAATTAGCGACCACCATACAAACACACACATATCCTTAGAATATATCTATCCCACGCGTTGGTTCCCTTGGTGTCATTTTTAACAGCCACTTACCCACTCACTCACGTATACACAAAGATAATTTTGTAGATGGGATGAGGTTCTTGATTCTTATATGGAGAATTTTTGACATTGAATTTTCCAAAATAATAATATATGAGACACTGCAATCTTTGAGTTTGCTTTTATGAAAAGTGTTGACATTAAAATCAAATGTATCTGCTTGCAACATGATACACACACTCACTCATATATTAATTTCTTCGTTGATGCGGCTTCTTTTGTTATAACCACTTTTAATTAAGCTTTACTTGTTTTACAATTGAATAGATTTATCCAATTCGTTGAAATACTTTATATAGAGAACCTACGAATAAATTTATTTACGTTTTTATCAACAGGAACAAAAAAACTAACGCAGACACGACTCCAAAATGCGTGCGTTTGCAAATTAATAAGATACAAGTTATCTAAAAGTTATCTTTAAACATATGATAACATTACTATGCATCTCTTGATAGCGGCTTTACACTATGAAATCTGAGATACTTTCTATAGGGACGTTAATGATTTAAAATTATATTAGCTCTGTTCGCGTACCCAATAATTTTTTATAATAATAAAACCAATTTATTTTTAATTTTTTGTTTATTCAAAAAATACAGTCAGAAATATCAAATTGAATGCTGGAATTTTATTCCAAGTAGAAATATGCTTTACCACAGGTTGTGAACATCTCTCATATAAATGAGTGCTGCAGGATTCTATCCCTGCCAGCATTTCAAAGTTCCATTTCATCCTCATCGCTACCACAGACTCGTATGTGACACTTCAACAATCGCCAACTGTGATAGTATTTTGCCATCACTATTCGCATGAAAATATTTTGCCATCACTATTGTTACAGGAGCCATTTTATATTTTGTGAAACACCAAGCACAACTAGCTTCTTATAATTTATTTAAATAAAAACGATAATGAAGTGCTGAAAACATAGTTATTTCGCTTAAAATTGTGAAAGGTATATTGCTGAACAATTTTTGACTTTCAAAATGGAATAAAGTGATAGTTTTTCAAATATTTTTCCAGACACACTGCCTCCATTGGGAATAAAAGCACTGGCTGATAGACGCTACAACATGTAACATGTAACTTGCAACTTGAAACTCAACTTCAATATTTTATTAAAGCATAAAAATATGTGAAATGTGATGTGATAGTCGTATAAATGTTATATTTATGAGAATTTATAAATGTTTAATAAAATTAATAATCATCTAAACAATAGTGTTTTACTTGACCACAATGATTCTTTTACAACTATCTTAAAATGCACATTCTCTGATTGTTTGAAGGGGCTCTTATTGGCGTCCTTCTAAATGTATCCAGAAGGGCACCTAATAATTGCACTCATGCGATACTTTTTTGTAGTAACTTGGCGTAGTACAACTTCTCAATAGTGACGGCGCTTTTCCGAGGAGTTTTGCATATCGTATACGACTGTTTTCGACGTAGTGGGGATTCTCAGAAGCGCCCCCAAATTCAAAAAATATTTTCAGCACTTCATAATCGTTTATATTTAAATAAGTTATAAGAAGCTAGTGGTGCTTGGTGTTTCACAAAATACAGAATGGCTCTTGTAACAATAGTGATGGCCAAATAATTTCATGTACATTTCATACGCTTCGCCCATCACAGTTGGCGATTGTTGCAGTGTCACTTACGAGTCTGTGGTAGCGATGGGGATGAAACGGAAATTTGAAATGCTGACTAGGATATACCTTTTTAGCGTAATAACTATGTTTTCAGCACTTCATTTTCGTTTTTATTGAAGTAAATTATAATAAGATAGTTGCGGTGTGGTAGTGATGAGGATGAAATGGAGCTTTGAAATGCTGGCAGGGTAGTTCCTTTAAATATTACTTAAAATATTTAAAGAATCCCGGAAAAAAATCCCGGGATCTTGGGATTCTTTACTTTGAAATCCCGAATTCCAGCATTTATAAAAATCGAACCAGAATTATAGCCCTAGTTGTTATATTTATTTGTAGCGGAAAATTGTTTCGCCTACCGCCTATCGCTATGGTTATGTATACACACTATTCCTGTAATGTTCGTCTGAGCGACCCATTAATTTTATCTTTTATCTGTCAATGCCACCTACTGTTAATGGAATCGTCGACAATATGGCAACATTTGAAATTCTGCATAAACAAAACAAAAAATTGAGGAAACTACTGGTTACGAATTTACGGTAGTTTTATTAAATTAAGAAAAATTGCATTAAAATTGTAATAGAAACAGAAATGTCAAAAATTTACTTAATTCCAGTCAGTGTGTTCCTGATTTTTCAAGTCACTTTTCTTGCAACGTAAGTCTTAATCTACGACGTAAGAAATTTATAACAAGGATTTCTCGTTGCTGAGAAAAAGCAAACTCTAGAATCACCATAGAACGCATATAGTTTTTAAACCCGGCGTTTTTTTATCCAAAGCGATTTCTTTTGGAAGTTACGCATAACTTAAACTTGAAATTATGCTCAAGTCCTTTTTTTTATAGATATATTGCTGCCGTTCTACAGGGACATGTTGTTCCTACCATACCCTACATCAGTGATGCTGCCACATATTCACCAGAAAGTTGCGTATTTGGTCAAATGATTAACATAGGCAGTGTTTTGTGTGAGTAGAACAATCTAAGCTAGATTTCTCTATATTTGAAGTGACTCATTAACTTCTTATCAATGAAAAAAACAAATCCTATTTTGCAGTGGGTATAACCATATACATACGTTATCGACAAATATTACAACTATATGAGCATCACCCAGATTTGGGTACAAATATGTTACGTTATAATCGTATTGCGGTATGGTTTGGTCTAGCTTCATGTCTGGGTATTAGCGTTGTCGGCAATTTCCAGGAGACAAATGTACGTGTTGTACATTTCATAGGAGCGTTTTTCTGTTTTGGCTTTGGTACACTATACTTTTGGATGCAGGTGGGATATATGGTACAATGCATATATCTAACATTTTTGAAAAATAAAATCACTTTATTGCAGGCTTTGATTTCATATATGGTATATCCCATTGCTGGTACAAAAATGAAAGCCCATTTGCGTTTAGGAATGTCAGTTTGCTGTACTATCCTATTCATATTGTTGGCCGTGACTGGTATATTGTCACACATTTTCTTCAAGGGTCAAAATCCAAGGAAATGGTAAGATTGTATATAAATATTTTATAGTAGTTTGGATTACAGACTGAGACATAGTGTTTTTGTATTTTACAAATTAGCACAAACCGATAACATAATTTTTAACCCCCCCTTTTTTTTTAAATAAAGTCGTGGCAGATTAGTAGTTTTAAAGGATTACAAAAATTATTTATCTTCTTTTGTTCTACAAAGGGAGCCACTGTGGTGCAATGGTTAGCATGCCCGCCTTGCATACACAAGGTCGTAGGTTCGATTCCTGCTTCGACCGAACACCAAAAAGTTTTTTAGCGGTGGATTATTCCACCTCAGTAATGCTGGTGACATTTCTGAGGGTTTCAAAGCTTCTCTAAGTGGTTTCGCTGCAATGCGGAACGCCGTTCGGACTCGGCGATAAAAAGGAGGTCCCTTGTCATTGAGCTTAACATGGAATCGGGCAGCACTCAGTGATAAGAGAGAAGTTCACCAATGTGGTATCACAATGGACTGAATAGTCTAAGTGAGCCTGATACATCGGGCTGCCACCTAACCTAACCTAGCCTTTGTTCTACAAAAGTCAGTTGCCAATTTTACGGCATTACGAAATTAATTGCTTTCTCTATTAAAATTCGATCGGTAATTTTTGGCCAATATTAAATATAGTTTAATGAAATTATACTTATCTTTCTGCCCTTCGAAATAGATTCGTTTAAAATTATTTAATTCTTTTATTATCCTTTCAGGTATCCCTCTGATGGTGGCTGGTATTTCCACGTTGTTAGCTCTGTTTCCGAATGGATTGTGGCTACAGTATTTAGTTTCTATATACTGTCATTTACTGATGAGTTTCGTGACGTCGATTTGGAACATCCACCTTTACGTTTAATTTCATATTCATTAACTTTGCAATAATTTGCATAAATACAGAAAAAAAATTCACAAAAATTTTTTCAATTAAAGTCTTAATTGAGTTTAAAAAAATATTCAATTAAAAATTTAATCGATTCAATAAATGTTTTAATTGAAACAAAAATCAATCGCATAAACTAATAGTATCAATTAAATTTTAAATTGGTCAATTAATTTTTTAATTGACTTTCAATTCATTTTTTTAGTTGATATTATAATTTCTGTGATTGAAGACATTTCAATTAAAAAATTTAATTGGATCAATTAATTTTGTGATTGAATCAGAAAAGAAAAATTTTTGTGTGAAGTATTCACTCTATCTCTCTTTTATTTTATTGTTATAAATTTAGATATATATTTTCCCATTCGATAAGCATTTTCTTATCAGGCATTTCAAAACTCAAAACAAAGAAAGTATGCATAGCTTTAAGTGATGAATTATGGAATTAATATAACCAAAACGTAGGAAGGTGCTTGTTTTTTTCCTAATTTTTTTAAGATTGATCTATATATTGCATACGTACTATATATAATAATTTTCCTTATTTTGTTAATTAAGTTTAATTACCCAATTTGTATATTATCTTCCATTATTGACATGAATAAAGAAATTATAATTAAGCCATATAACAAACAAAGAGAAACGTTGAAGATGTACGAACTCAATATTCATAAATTCATAACTCCAAGGTATTGCATACACTGCTAGAGGTTTGTATATTAAAAATACAAAAGTCGAAATTTAAACTTTTGAATAATCGATTTCCTATCAGAATCATATACCCATATGTTCTCTTTTATTCTAGGATATTCAAAACGCTTTTCTATAGATTCTTTAATTACTGGAACTTGCAATTTCAGAATTATGCTGTGACTGGACCCACCAATTATGTTTCAAAACCCAATCTCTCTACCATCTTCGACCGATCTATCGCTGCCAAGAATGTATCCAAATTCCTGCTTGATATGGTACTCTTTGCCCCGTTTGCGCCACGACAAAATATCCATGGTAAGAATTTAGCCTTTCCACATATTCACTAATAATATGCACAGAAAAAAATATCATATGTTTTTCCGCTATAATATTAATTTAAAAAAATATTCTGGTGTGCACAGCTTCACACTCGTGTTTTTTGTAAAACATATTGTAAAGCTGTCCACATATTGTCAAAATTTTATTACTATAGAAAATTTGGTCAAAACTTTATTTCTATGGACAATTTTTCAAAATTTTAATTCTATAGAAATTTTTATCAAAATTTTATTTCTGTAGAAAATTTTATTTCAATAGAAAATTTTGTCAAATTTTTATTTCTATAGAAAATTTTGTAAAAATTTTATTTCTATAGAAAATTTTGTCAAAATTTTATTTCTACACAAAATTTTGTCAAAATTTTATTTCGTTGTTGTTTTTTATTGCAGCTTAAAACCATACATTGACCAAACTACAAGTGTAGCTTAACCAACAGAGGAAAAGAATGTTTGTCAAATTTATTTGGGCAAAGCCCTATAGACTGCAAGATGGTTGGATGGACGCACGTTTCGGACTTACCATATTCCTCATCAGCATCCTCTACTTGCAGCAAAACTATCAACCAATTATCAGAATAAATTCAGGCAGTTTATTAATCCCAACAAAAACCACACTTGAACCCTCCGAAAAAAGGTTTTACATTGATAGCCGGCTTATGCCGAAATAAATTCGAAACAAACATATCTCTTTTCCTATGCCACTGTCAAATCATCGATTTGAATTCACATTGCTGGGTTTATTTTGAGCGTGCCTCCACTTCTTTTTCCATTTGTTTTGTTTTGTTATTATTGGTTTTGTTCTTTAAGCATTGTTGTTGTTTTTTATTGCAGCTTAAAACCAAAGACAATAAACTCTAGGAAGATAGGAAATTGGCTTGCGTCATACCAAATGTTGCATTTACCACGTTAGTTCCATACATGTTCGTAATTTTTTATTTGTTTTTCGTTTCCTTTTTTTTAAATGAAAAACTTAATTTTCTTAATGAAACAATGTTACATTTTAGGCAACAACAAAAAAATTACATTTTCCCCTTTATGGAAATTTATTTCGTGCACTTAATTTCTTTTTATTTGCATTTTAATGCTATGTCAATACTTGTCGTATACGCGTTTGGTTCGAGTATGAAACTAACACGGTAAATGGTTTGATCTCCTCAGTAGCCAATCTCCTATCTTCCTAGAGTTTATTGTCTTTGCTTAAAACCATACATTGAATAAACTACAAGTGTAGCTTAACCAACAGAGGAAAATAATGTTTGTCAAATTTATTTGGGCAAAGCCCTATAGACTGCAAGATGGTTGGATGGACGCACGTTTCGGAATTACCACATTCTTCATCAGCATCCTCTGCTTGCAGCAAAACTATCAACCAATTATCAGAATAAATTCATATAAATTCTGATAATTGGTTGATAGCTTTGCTGCAAGTAGAGGATGCTGATGAGGAATGTGGTAATTCCGAAACGTGCGTCCATCCAACCATCTTGCAGTCTATAGGGCTTTGCACAAATAAATTTGACAAACATTCTTTTCCTCTGTTGGTTAAGCTACGCTTGTAGTTTAGTCAATGTATGGTTTTAAGCTGCAATAAAAAACAACAACAATGCTTAAAGAACAAAACCAACAATAACAAAAAAAATTATTTCTATAGAAAATTTTGTTATAAATTTATTCCTATAGAAAATTTTGTTATAAATTTATTCCTATAGAAAATTTTGTCAAAATTTTATTTATATAGAACATTTTGTCAAAATTTTATTTATATAGAAAATTTTTTCAAAATTTTATTTCTATAGAAAATTTTGTCAAAATTTTATTTCTATAGAAAATTTTGTCAAAATTTTATTTCTATAGAAAATTTTGGCAAAATTTTATTTCTATAGAAAATTTTGGCAAAATTTTATTTCTATAGAAAATTTTGCCAAAATTTTATTTCTATAGAAAATTTTGTCAAAATTTAATATCTATGGAAAATTTTGTTAAAATTTAATTTCTACAGAAAGCTTTCCCGAAATTTATAGAAAATTTTGTCAAAATTTTATTTCTATAGAAAATTTTGTCAAAATTTTATTTCTATAGAAAATTTTGTCAAAATTTTATTTCTATAGAAAATTTTGTCAAAATTTTTATTTCTATAGAAAATTTTGTCAAAATTTTATTTCTATAGAAAATTTTGTCAAAATTTTATTTCTATAGAAAATTTTGTCAAAATTTAATATCTATGGAAAATTTTGTTAAAATTTAATTTCTACAGAAAGTTTTGTCGAAATTTTATTTCTATAGAAAATTTGTCAAAATTTTATTTCTATAGAAAATTTTGTCAAAATTTTATTTCTATAGAAAATTTTGTCAAAATTTTATTTATATAGAAAATTTTGTCAAAATTTTATTTCTATAGAAAATTTTGTCAAAATTTTATTTCTATAGAAATTTTTGTCACAATTTTATTTCTATAGAAAATTTGGACAACATTTTATTTCTATAGAAAATTTTGTCAAAATTTTATTTCTATAGAAAATTTATTCAAAATTTTATTTCTATAGAAAATTTTGTCAAAATTTTATTTCCATTTGTTTTGTTTTGTTATTGTTGGTTTTGTTTTTTAAGCATTGTTGTTGTTTTTTTATTTCAGCTTAAAACCATACATTGACTAAACTACAAGAGTAGCTTAACCAACAGAGGAAAAGAATGTTTGTCAAATTTATTTGGGCAAAGCCCTATAGACTGCAAGATGGTTGGATGGACGCACGTTTCGGAATTACCACATTCCTCATCAGCATCCTCTACTTGCAGCAAAACTATCAACCAATTATCAGAATAAATTCAGGCAGTTTATTAAACCCAACAAAAACCACACTTGAACCCTCCGAAAAAAGGTTTTACATTGATAGCCGGCTTATGCCAAATAAATTCGAAACAAACATATCTCTTTTCCTATGCCACTGTCAAATCATCGATTTGAATTCACATGGCTGGGTTTATTTTGAGCGTGCCTCCTCTTCTTTTTCCATTTGTTTTGTTTTGTTATTGTTGGTTTTGTTCTTTAAGCATTGTTGTTGTTTTTTTATTTCAGCTTAAAACCATACATCCTCTGTTGGTTAAGCTACTCTTGTAGTTTAGTCAATGTATGGTTTTAAGCTGAAATAAAAAAACAACAACAATGCTTAAAGAACAAAACCAACAATAACAAAACAAAACAAATGGAAAAAGAAGAGGAGGCACGCTCAAAATAAACCCAGCCATGTGAATTCAAATCGATGATTTGACAGTGGCATAGGAAAAGAGATATGTTTGTTTCGAATTTATTTGGCATAAGCCGGCTATCAATGTAAAACCTTTTTTCGGAGGGTTCAAGTGTGGTTTTTGTTGGGTTTAATAAACTGCCTGAATTTATTCTGATAATTGGTTGATAGTTTTGCTGCAAGTAGAGGATGCTGATGAGGAATGTGGTAATTCCGAAACGTGCGTCCATCCAACCATCTTGCAGTCTATAGGGCTTTGCCCAAATAAATTTGACAAACATTCTTTTCCTCTGTTGGTTAAGCTACTCTTGTAGTTTAGTCAATGTATGGTTTTAAGCTGAAATAAAAAAACAACAACAATGCTTAAAGAACAAAACCAACAATAACAAAACAAAACAAATGGAAAAAGAAGAGGAGGCACGCTCAAAATAAACCCAGCCATGTGAATTCAAATCGATGATTTGACAGTGGCATAGGAAAAGAGATATGTTTGTTTCGAATTTATTTGGCATAAGCCGGCTATCAATGTAAAACCTTTTTTCGGAGGGTTCAAGTGTGGTTTTTGTTGGGTTTAATAAACTGCCTGAATTTATTCTGATAATTGGTTGATAGTTTTGCTGCAAGTAGAGGATGCTGATGAGGAATGTGGTAATTCCGAAACGTGCGTCCATCCAACCATCTTGCAGTCTATAGGGCTTTGCCCAAATAAATTTGACAAACATTCTTTTCCTCTGTTGGTTAAGCTACTCTTGTAGTTTAGTCAATGTATGGTTTTAAGCTGAAATAAAAAAACAACAACAATGCTTAAAGAACAAAACCAACAATAACAAAACAAAACAAATGGAAAAAGAAGAGGAGGCACGCTCAAAATAAACCCAGCCATGTGAATTCAAATCGATGATTTGACAGTGGCATAGGAAAAGAGATATGTTTGTTTCGAATTTATTTGGCATAAGCCGGCTATCAATGTAAAACCTTTTTTCGGAGGGTTCAAGTGTGGTTTTTGTTGGGTTTAATAAACTGCCTGAATTTATTCTGATAATTGGTTGATAGTTTTGCTGCAAGTAGAGGATGCTGATGAGGAATGTGGTAATTCCGAAACGTGCGTCCATCCAACCATCTTGCAGTCTATAGGGCTTTGCCCAAATAAATTTGACAAACATTCTTTTCCTCTGTTGGTTAAGCTACTCTTGTAGTTTAGTCAATGTATGGTTTTAAGCTGAAATAAAAAAACAACAACAATGCTTAAAGAACAAAACCAACAATAACAAAACAAAACAAATGAAAATTCTATTTCTATAGAAAATTTTGTCAAAATTTTATTTCTATAGAAAATTTTGTCAAAACTTTATTTCTATAGAAAATTTTGTCAACATTTTATTTCTAAAGAAAATTTGGTCAACATTTTGTTTCTATAGAAAATTTATGAAAAGTCTCTTAGTTGGAGAGGAATATTTTACAAAATCTACCAAAACATCAAGAATTCTACCAATCTACCAAACAGTAACAATCTACCATTTTTAGTAGAATTCTACCAACTGTTGCAACCGTGCTGTGGCAACGAATTATTTTTTAGTTTTTTTTTTTCAAATATTTGCCCAATGTGACCATACTGTAAGAATATTTCTTTGGGTATAAGAAGAATGGCAAGACTTCCTGTATATTTGGATTGAAATGATTTCGTGATTCATATTATAAGCATTTCTTTTAATTTCTCGAAATTCCACAATAAATAACATATAGATTTTTTTAATTCATATGTGTTTTTTTATTCCTTTTTATGTTCATGAAAACTCAAATATGAATCTTTTCCATATACAAACTAATTAAATACAATCCAGCGCTTATTAAAGTGAAATTCATCAGTGAAGAACTTATCGCATTATGAGTACTGCCATCACTACCGCCTCCTTCAGTTTCCTTATCGGGCCGTGACAAATCCAATTTATCAGATAAATCGTCAGGGACATCCAAATAAATACGATCGAAGCCAAAGGAAAATATTAATTTCCTTAGTCCTTCGACGTCGACATAATCGTTTTGTGATGACCATATGGTTAAGGTGCTCTCATTGGTACCATTTACTGATTTCACTAAATTATGCAACTCATATTGACTATTTGCAGCAATTCCAGCTCTCACGGGAAATGTAATGGGTTGACCGGTAGCAGTTACATTATTCCTATGAATGGCATCCAACATAGCATCGATTTGTTCCGGAGTATAGGAACCATTATCATAGCTGGAAGACCATTTTGTTGTCCAACCAATGGAAAGAACAGCTTTGGGAAATTGTGAAGAACCAGCAAAGAAACGATCTGGATCAACAGGTATGGTATTTGTTTGATTCACAGGACCTTGTATAATATCAGCATTTAACCAAATGGGATAGGTCATCTGAAAGTATTAAAAAATTAAATTTTTTCCGGAATGTTTCCCACCATTATCGATAATTACTTGTGGAACTTTTTCTTTAAGTGTATCCAAAGATCCCTCGAAAACTTCTATGGATTTAAAATCGAGTTTAACTCCCTTCATTTGTTGGGGATTGGCATCATTATGCGCCTTGATTTGTTGCAGAAAAGAATCAAGCGACAAATCGGAAGTATTTGCCGGTGGATGAGCCATTACAGGCATATCAGCACCAATACCATTTATTTTGCCCATAACAATATCGGCTTCGATCATATCAATATCATCTGAGAATTCGAACAGCGTTTAGATAGAAAATTAAGTGGGGGATTCTGAATTTTTGGGTTATATTTACCATTGAGAGCTTCCGTTAAAAGCTGTTGACTATTAACAGCATGGGCCCAGGTAATGGCTGTAAGATTGGTTCCACCATTGCTCACCATATTTTTGGACGAAACCATAATTATAAAGTCTTTACTTGTACCCAATCCTATTTGTTGAACCGGGGCCACAAAACTAATGGGTCTTGGATCTATGGTATAAGCATATCGCGAGTCATTCAATATTCTCCCATTATTGTGGCCAAGTGCGGAAAAATTTAAAGAAGCACCATTGAGAGAATCCACCACCAATACTGGAAAGAAAATTAAAACTGAGAATTTCATACAAATGCAAACAATTTCTTACTCAATTACAGCTAATTTGCTTTTGTTAGGTAAATAGTGTAGTAGGGGGGGATGTGGGGCGGAAGGTAGGAAAACACATAAGATTATTAGTACTAATGGAAATAGACTCTGTGACACTGAAAATTTTATAGATGAAATGTAAAATAGGATAATGCATTTTTGTTTGGTTACAAAAAATGTGGCTAAGTTTGTATTAGCATATATAAAAGTAAATTTTATACTCATAAAAAAGTCTGCTAAAATCAGCAGTCGGTGTTTGCTGTTATAGGTTTGTTAATTAATGGCCTAGTGAATAACAATGCGTAAAATTTTTATGTTTTAAAGAAAGGAAAAACTATTAAATACACCAAACGTTGGTTGCTCTTGTAGTCCGAAAAACATTTCGTAAAATTCTTAGTTCCACACAGGGCTGCCAATAAAATTTCAAGAAAAATCGTCACTTTTTTACAAATTATTTTTTTAATATATAGCTACTATTTAATTCAGTAAGATTTTTATTTAAAAATAAAAATAAAGATTTTTAATATTTACTTATGTGTTGCACGATTTTCCAAAATTTGACCATAAAACACTTGACTCTCCAATTAAGATCTACAATTTACTATAGAAATAAATTTTTTTAGAAATATAATTTTGCAACAATTTTCATAGAAGTAAAAAATTCGCAAGAATTTACTATGGACAAAAAATTGCCAAAAATGTTCTATAGAAATGAAAATGTGCAAAAATTTTCTACAGATATAAAGTATTGAAAAAGTTTTCTATAGAAATAAAATGTTGACAAATTTTTCTATAGAAATAAAATTTTGACAAATTTTTCTATAAAATAAAATTTTGACAAAATTTTCTATAAAATAAAAGTTTGACAAAATTTTCTATAAAATAAAATTTTGACAAAATTTTCTATAGACCTAAAATTTTGAGAAAAAATTCTATAAAATAAAATGTTGACAAAATTTTCTATAGAAATAAAATTTTAACAAAATCTTCTAGAGAAATGAAATTTTAACAAAATCTTCTATAGAAATAAAATTTTGCAACAATTTTCATAGAAATAAAATTTTGAAAAAAATTTTCTATAGACAAAAAAAGGATAAAAATGTGCAAACATTTTCTACAGATATAAAGTATTGAGAAAGTTTTCTATGAAAATAACATTTTGACAAAATTTTCTATAGAAATAAAATTTTGACAAAATTTTCTATAGAAATAAAATTTTGACAAAATTTTCTATAGAACTAAAATTTTGAGAAAATTTTCTACAGAAATAAAAGTTTGACGAAATTTTTCATGTAAATTAAATTTTGACAACTTTTTCTGTAGAAATAAAATTTTCTGTAAATTCAATATACAACATTTCTTTCGAATAAAACAATTTTTTTATATATTAACCACAAAAAAATTGCTCAAAAAATTCAAAATAATTTTTTTGTTCAATTTGATAAATTTTTGGTTATTTTTATAGCCTGCGCCACACTGTGGAACAGGGTATTATAAGTTAGTGCATATGTTTGTAACACCCAGAATGAGACGAGATAGACACATGGTGTCTGCGGCAATAATCCTCAGGGTGGGTCCCTGAGTCGATATAACCATGTCCGTATCTGTCCGTCCGTCCGTCCGTCTGTCTGTGAACACATTTTTGTGATCAAAGTATAGGTCGCAATTTAAGTCCAATCGCACAAATTTGGCACATGTTCCTAATTTGGGTCAGAATAGAACCCTATTGATTTTGGAAGAAATCGGTTCAGATTTAGATATAGCTCCCATATATATCTTTCGCCCGATATGGACTTATAGGGCCCCAGAAGCCAGATTTTTGACCGAATTTGGTTGAAATTTTGCACTAGGAGTACAATTAGTGGTATAGTCAAGTGTGCAAAATTTGATTGAAATCGGTTCAGATTTAGATATAGCTTCGCCCGATATGGACTAATATGGTCCTAAAAGCCAGAGTTTTGGCCCAATTTGGTTGAAATTTTGCGCAGGGAGTAGATTTAGCATTGTAGCTATGCGTGCCAAATTTGGTTGAAATCGATTCAGATTTAGATATAGCTCCCATATATATCTTTCGCCCGATATGCACTTATATGGACCCAGAAGCCAGAGTTTTATCCCGATTAGCTTGAAATTTTGCACAAGGAGTACAATTGGTAGTATAGTCATTTGTGCCAAATTTGATTGAAATCGGTTCAGATTTAGATATAGCTTCCATATATATTTTTCGCCCGATATGGACTTATATGGCCCCAGAAGCCAGAGTTTTGGCCCAATTTGGTTGAAAATCTCAGCGGCTTTCGATTTCCCCCCGATCCAGACTTCCTGGCTGTCGACAAACGTTCCTCAAACACTTTAATTACATTTGTAACGGTTGATTTGGCAACTTTTAGCGATTTTGCCAGCTTTGCGTGCGAGTAGCTCGGATTTTCGCAATGCGCGAGCAAAATTTTGATGCGCTGCTCTTCTTGCTTGGACGGCATTTTGACAACTGAAGAGTGAATTCCAAAATCAAAATAGGAGCAACATTCTACACACACACACACCTTCAAAATGGTGTGTTCAGGTTTTTTAAATGCAAAATTGAAAGAAATACGTCAAGTTTATATTGACCAAATTTTGACCGTATCACCCTTTAGGAGTACAATTAGTAATATAGTCATGTGTGCCAAATTTGATTGAAATCGGTTCAGATTTAAATATGGCTCTCATATATATGTTTTTCTGATATCGACAAAAATGGTCAAAATACCAACATTTTCCTTGTTAAATCGCCACTGCTTAGTCGAAAAGTTGTAAAAATGACTCTAATTTTCCTAAACTTCTAATACATATATATCGAGCGATAATTCATAAATAAACGAAGTTTCCTTAAAATTGTTTCAGATTTAAATGTTTCCTTTTTTTTACATGGTCACACCCAAAAATAACATTTTGCTCTTAAACCATGTTTGAGGTGATCATATTCCTTCTCTGGGTGCAGCGTTCTTTATTTATTCATTCATAAGAATATTTAGAAAAAGATGATTTAAGCACTAGCAATTGAAGTTATCGGCTTATGACTAATCAATATAGGTGATATATATCATAACAATACAGAACATCTCAAGAAGTAGTTAGAATGTCATTCCGTGGTGCCATATTAGGTTCATATCACAAACGTTTTGAATAGACGTTTTGATGCATCGTGTTCAATTGCGTTTGTGACTGAGTGTGCTAAAGTATTGTGTTATGGTGCCAACATACCCAGGTTCATCCCCAGGTGAAAGCGAAGATGTGTTTCAAATTGTAAAAATTTGATAATAAGACAATATAAGTATAACAAAAAATTCTGATAAAAAAGTGAAATGAAAAAAATTTGTTTTTAGGCACAAATTCGTCCTACGACAAGCCCATGTAAAATTCATGGTAGATGATCCAAGTTTGCACTAATGCCGGATCACAAATTGGGGATCCAAATTACTTTTTCGGAAGCTCTGTTTGCTGGGTTTATTTTAGATCAAAATAATTAATTGAATCTTATTTAAATAGTGCCTATAAGTTTCTAAAATGTTAACCCTATTTAACTTCAAGTTTTTCCATCAAAATATGATATTTTCTTAAACAACAGAAAAAAATGTATATAAATTTTAATAAATTTCCTTCACTTTAACAAAAAGTATTAACTTATTTGTTTCATGGTGAAATTAGTAAAATATTAAAACTATATTTTCTTTCATTGTGGCTTCACTTTTTTTGAGTGTAGTACCCTCCTTAATATTCCATTTCGGAAAACAATATTTTTTTCAGTGTTTATTCTATTTTTCATTTCAATTCCATTGAAACAAATAACTAAAATTCCTTGTGAATATAATTTAAATCTATTATTACGTAGTATTTTCTCTGAATATATCACTATCAGCTGTTTTTGTTATTGTAAAGATGTAAACATTACCAATTTCAAGGGCATATAAATGAATATAATGATAATTATAAAATAAATGAAATGCAGTAAAAAAACACCAACAAAATATTAAAGTTTCAATAATGACAGAAAAAATACATGCATAACATACATAAAACGAAACATGTACTTTACCCAAAATTAACAAAAACTCAAATAAAACTTTATGGCATATCGAAGGTTTATTATAGTGCCGTAGATTATCAATATACGAATGCCTTAGCACAACTCTCATAGCCATTTTTCTAATGGATTAAATTGCAAAAAAAACGCACACATTAAAGAAATAAATCAAAAATAATTAAAATAGAAACAAATTTCATGCATTCACGTCGATTTACTATAATATTGAATTGTCCATCAAACTCACGTTTTACACTTAAATGGAATAAATTACGTTCAAATTAAAGTAGATTTTTGTTTTTGGAACTATTAGCGACGACCTTCTTTTGTAAATTACCGGTCTTTAAATATTGTTAGAAACACCGCACTTTGTTAATGAACTTTAAATTGTCAAATAAAAATAGAGTTTTTCTCTTTGAATTGAACTCTCTGTAAGATTACTCTCTTATTCTCATTAGATTTTATAAAGCAACAGTAGCAAAAAAAAAAAAAGATTAGTGCTATTTTCGTTTACTCCCTCTCCCTCTCTTTATCTCTTTGTGATTCAAAGATATGTGTGCGTGAGTATGTTTATCATCACATTGACGATGGGAAATATTGTTCACCGTTATGCAAATGTTGACTTTCTAAATAAATTTCTTTCATTAGTTTGGCAACCGATTATTATTCTTCATAAAGCTGATTGCATACTTTAAGAATTTTAGAGCAAGCCAACATCCCTGATATTATTCCAGCAACTGTATACTTTTAATATGGAGTAGGCGCATTTTCATCCAGATGAATGTTATTGTACTCTGCCTATATGTTATGATGGCATAGGCCATGATTAATAGACACAATTTGAATTTCATTTGAGGTCAAACATTTTTTTGGAAGAATCACGAGAATTATTGTCACGGTAGTTTGTATCGCATACTCATCTCTTTCTCTCTCTCTCTCTTTGTGCTATGAAAATTTCAACCAATATGGAGAAACATTTATGATGTAGTTGTTATTTGATAGTATGTAATCACTATCAATTAAATTTTTGAAAAATCCATAATAAAACTTAACAAATCATATTAACAGATATTTATCATATCAACTGAAAAACACATTATACATATAAGTGGGTTTATTTATTTATTGTTTATGGAACGCTAGCCCATTTTCATTCATTACTTTTCTGGGATGAGTTTGCGCAGTTACAGTCCGAGCCAAATTTAAAGTCAATACAAAATCTAAGAATTACACTCAAAAGAAAAAGGCAGTAATAATAGAAACAAATAAGTAAAATAGAAAGTCGGGCGGGGCCGACTGTATCATACCCTAAACCACCCTTACTGAATTAATAAACATAAGCATTTGTGGGGTATCATTGCAAGAGGTTTGGGAGATAAACCGCATTTCTATATTTACGAACATTAAGGGGGGGAATCTGTTTCAGTTTTAGATAGAGCTATATATATATATATATATATATATATATATATATATATATATATATATATATATATATATATATGTATATATATATATATATATATATATATATATATATATATATATATATATATATATATATATATATATATATATATATATATATATATATATATATATATATATATATATATATATATATATATATATATATATATATATATATATATATATATATATATATATATATATATATATATATATATATATATATATATATATATATATATATATATATATATATATATATATATATATATATATATATATAGCTCTATCTAAAATATATATATATATATATATATATATATATATATATATATATATATATATATATATATATATATATATATACATATAAAGGGTGATTCTTTTGAGGTTAGGATTTTCATGCATTAGTATTTGACAGATCACGTGGGATTTCAGACATGGTGTCAAAGAGAAAGATGCTCAGTATGCTTTGACATTTCATCATGAATAGACGAACGATCTGCCACAACGTCGAATTTTCAGTGAATGGGCCCTAGAAAAGTTGGCAGAAAATCCGCTTTTTTATCGACAAATTTTGTTCAGCGATGAGGCTCATTTCTGGTTGAATGGCTACGTAAATAAGCAAAATTGCCGCATTTGGAGTGAAGAGCAACCAGAAGCCGTTCAAGAACTGCCCATGCATCCCGAAAAATGCACTGTTTGGTGTGGTTTGTACGCTGGTGGAATCATTGGACCGTATTTTTTCAAAGATGCTGTTGGACGCAACGTTACGGTGAATGGCGATCGCTATCGTTCGATGCTAACAAACTTTTTGTTGCCAAAAATGGAAGAACTGAACTTGGTTGACATGTGGTTTCAACAAGATGGCGCTACATGCCACACAGCTCGCGATTCTATGGCCATTTTGAGGGAAAACTTCGGAGAACAATTCATCTCAAGAAATGGACCGGTAAGTTGGCCACCAAGATCATGCGATTTGACGCCTTTAGACTATTTTTTGTGGGGCTACGTCAAGTCTAAAGTCTACAGAAATAAGCCAGCAACTATTCCAGCTTTGGAAGACAACATTTCCGAAGAAATTCGGGCTATTCCGGCCGAAATGCTCGAAAAAGTTGCCCAAAATTGGACTTTCCGAATGGACCACCTAAGACGCAGCCGCGGTCAACATTTAAATGAAATTATCTTCAAAAAGTAAATGTCATGGACCAATCTAACGTTTCAAATAAAGAACCGATGAGATTTTGCAAATTTTATGCGTTTTTTTTTTTTTAAAATTTATCAAGCTCTTAACAAATCACCCTTTATATATATAGCTGTATCTAAAACTGAAACGATTTCGATAATTATTCTACATACAGTTAGTACTATTGAGTAGGATCGGTTAAAAAAGGCCAAATTGGGGAAAATCGGGCGATACACATATATATGGGAACTATATCTAAATCTGAACCGTTTTCAATGAAATTTTGCAGACTTAAAGGATGATGAAAAAGTTTGTGCCATTTTGACGACGATCGGTTAGTAAAAAAAGTGCACATACAGTTAGTGCTATAGAAGATTACATTTGGCCAAATTTGAGTACAATCGGTTGATAAATAAGAGTTTTACGGTCAAATTTGGGAAAATCGGGCGATACATATATATGAGAGCTATATCTAAATCTGAGCCGATTTCGATGAAATTTGGCAGACTTAAAGGGTTATGAAAAAGATTTACTTTGTGTCAAATTTGACAACGATCGGTTAGTAAAAAAGTGCAACGTGACTCCATTTGTCGAACCGATTTAATCCAATTTCTTACAAATTCAATAGCGTTCGTTCGTTTCCCATTTGCTTTTCGCTGTAAGGAAGTTTGTTTGGAAGAAAAGTATATACTTTTTGTGATAAACATTGATTATTTTACAGGATTTAAAAACAATTTCATAAAGTCTAACTAAAAAAAACTATTTTCTGGCTAATTGCAACTTCCCTCATATCTTTCACCTTTTTCTGTAATGCAAACAATGTAGAAGAAACTATTCGATTTTGTAAATTTTTTAAATTTTATCTTACGTCTGGACGAACCGCTGACCATACAGTTTGTAAGCCAGCACACTATCCACTGGGCTATGGAGCTGTTATTGTCATTAACAGACAATTATGGCTATAGGCTTCAACACACAAGCAACGCAAACAGTTATATTTATATAGCATAGTTTTGGGCGCCCACGAGCTGATGTAGAGAAACTTTTTTTAACAGAAACATCCATTTAATAGGCCACCGTGGATCAATTATATGCATGTCCGCCATGGATTCTATCCCTGCTTCGACCAAACATCAAAAAGCTTGCTTTTTCCGAAGATTCCGAAAATATGTTCGACATATGTGTCGAAGAGCTCAATCGCAACCGGAAGCTGATGTTCCGTAAAAAATAAGCAATCATGCCTGATATGTTACACACATGTATCGCTTGTACACAAAAAAACATCTGATTCAATCACGAAATTAATTGATCCAATTAATTTTTTAATTGAAATGTCTTCAATCTCAGAAATGATAGTATCAATTAAAAAAATTAATTGAAAGTCAATTAAGAAATTAATTGATCCAATTAAAAAATTAATTGATACTATTAATTTTGTCATTGATTTCTGTTTCAATTAAAAAACTTGTTGAATCAATTAAAATTTTAACTGAATATTTTTTAAAACTCAATTAAAATTTTAATTTGATAAATTTTCGTTAAATTTTTTCCTTTGTGTGTGAGGTCAGATGTCACACCTAAAAGGTGATCTGGACAACACATTACAATGTCACAACGGCGGAAGTGCGTAGGCAGTTGAATGTTAGAGTCGATGGCGAAATAATTCCGACAGTAAACTACCCCAAGATACTCGGGGTAACATTCGACAGCCTTTTCAGGTCTTCTGCCCGTGCCACTGCAATATGTAATGAGATCCGCGGTAGAAACAAGGTCCTCAAGTCACTTGCCGGCGGACAAAGAAACCTTGTTAACTACTTATAAGACAATTGGCCGGTCAGTGGTAAACTATGCAGCTCCAGTGTGGACACCGCAGACCAGTGACACGCAGTGGAATAACATACAGACCTGCCAGAATGCTGCCCTTAGAACTGCGACTGGGTGTCTCTGCAGCACACCCCTGGATTACCTTTATGTGGAGACAAAGATCATCCCTGTGCCGAAGACACAATACAGGAACGTGAGGGTCGATATACATCATCTAGAGCGCGAGATCCAGCGTTACAAAAGAGAGCCTCTAGATCAAGCAGCGTACCAGGCAGGTTTCAACAGGATTCATGAGGATACTGTAGCTGAAGCGGTGAGCAGCTACAAGGTTAATCCTGTTCTCCGAGTCCGTCCACCGCCCATAGCACCAGAGGAAAGAGACCTCCCACGGCAGACGAGGGTAGTTTTAGCCCAATTAAGATCAGGCAAGTGCAGCCGCCTCAATTCATACTTATCAGTGATTGATAGCAGCGTAGCTGACGTATGTCCAATTTGCAACCACACAGAAAAAAAAATTCACGAAAATCTTTTCAATTAAAATTTTAATTGAGTTTTAAAAAATATTCAATTAAAAATTTAATTGATGCAACAAATTTTTTAATTGAAACAAAAATCAATCACAAACATTAATAGTATCAATTAATTTTTTATTTGGATCAATTAATTTTTTAATTGGCCTTCATTTAATTTTTTAATTGATATTATCATTTCTGTAATTGAAGACATTTCAATTAAAAAATTAATTGAATCAATTAATTTCGTGATTGAATCAGAAAATTTTTTTTTGTGTGCAGGGGCCACACGACACGCGTCATATTTTCTCTTGCCCTGCTAAACCAACCCGACTTTCCACCAGATCACTCTGGATGAACCCCACCTTAGTCGCAGAGTTCCTCGATCTGGCCACAAGCTGAAATACCAGAGCGTATAACATAAAAATGGATGAAATCACAATAAACTGTTACAACAACAATGTCACAACCCGTCGTCTGTGTGGACCATGTGTTTCCGAGAAACTAAATTAATTTTTTTTTGCCGGTAATGCATATATGCCTATCCAATAAAAATGCATTATAGAGAATTTTATATTTCTTAATATTTTATGGTCTTTTTTTATTTCATTTAATATTAATAAATAAAAAATAATTATTAAGAACTCGTAAAGATGGCATATATTTTTATGTGTATAGGTAGGTATTGGTTTTATTACGATATAAATATAAATCTATAAAATACCTATTAATAAATGTACTGTAATTGAAAGCTTTTTACTATCTATGTTATGATATCACTGGGATGTTTTCAATTCACAATAAAGGAAAAAAACTAAGAAAATTATAATAAATTTTAATATCGTTTATAAATTTATTCACATTAGAATTAGAATTATGAAACCAAGTTAATATAAATTTATTCATTATGCGTGGCACTATTTTCACAACAGAATTCGAAGTCTTTTCGCGCTTTTGCCTGTTTTTGTTTTTCGTAAAAGAACCTAAAAAGATCATATTCCGAGCAAGATTAAAAAAAATGCGCACTTTTTACAAGAAAAGAAAACACAATTAATTTGAATTGGGTTTGTGACACAAAAAACATTTTCCTACAATTATATATTTTTCTTGATTAAATTCTAATCGAAAAAAAACGAAAACGAATAGATAAATACCTTCTCTCGTGGGAATTACTAAATAATAATACAATGAAAAATGAAATAAACACAAAATAAAAATTATTCCAAAAATGTTTTCTTATATTAAACTTGCAAATATAGATAGAATACAAACCACAAAATTTTTAAGAAACAATAAAAACCCCTAAGGATTAGCCCCCATATACACAGAAAAAAAGTAAACTGTTTCATATGAAAAATGTGCGAAAATCGTGAAATAAAATTTACTCCACATTTTTAGATTTTCTCAAATCGTTGTTAAAACCAGACAAAAATTAATGTCCTGATATACTTTTTAACCGCAATTCATAGAAGAAAAAATTAACTAAAAATGTAAAAAAAAAATTGGCGACTAAACATAACCGTTTTAACCACATAGTAGTTCATTGTTACTATTTTGGAAAATTTTCTTCTGCTTTAGTTCATATTGAATTTTTGTGTAAGGTCATTGAACTTTATACTCACGTTTAGTTCATAAAATTTTTAAGACATATTTAAGAAGAAGAAAATTTCGTTGGGCTGTAGAAATCGTCGCAAAAAGTAATTAAATTTTACTATATACAAATATTTTTTTTGGCAATAAAAATAAGTTAAAATTAGGTTTAATTTATCTATGGATTTTTTTTTTCTGTGTACAAAAAAGTTAAAATTGAACTGTAAACCTATTTTTCCCATATAAATTTCTTGAATAAACTGACAATAAATAATTTTGTATATGAGCATAATTGATTAATTAGAACGCCAAACCAGTTAAACTACTTCCGTATTTGACAATTGTAATATTTGCATACTTTTAGGCGGAGACATAAAATAATGAAACTGGTAACCTCCCCTTGAGATACGAGTGTTATTTTTCGCACGAAATATAAAAAAAAAATTTTGTAAGGTATCCCCAAAACTGTATTATCAAAAGAAATAAATTACCAAATGAATAATGTGCTAAAGAGGAAATTAAACAATAGCCGAGAATATGGGTGTTCATAATAAAACTTTAAATGGGTAAATAAAAAGAAAGACCCAATATATTATAAAATGACATATTTGATTGATTATTAAGAAAAATCATTGGAGTGAAATTGGACTCTGTAAGTAATAAATACCATAAATGCCAGATATTACTTGATCATTGTTTTATATTTAAGACTTTCTTCCCTGCCAGCATTTCAAAGTTCCGTTTCATCCTCATCGCTACCACAGACTCGTAAGTGACACTGCAACAATCGCCAACTGTGATAGTATTTCGCCATCACTATTCGCATGAAAGTATTTTGCCATCACTATTGTTACAAGAGCCATTTTATATTTTGTGAAACACCAAGCACAACTAGCTTCTTATAATTTATTTAAATAAAAACGATAATGAAGTGCTGAAAACATAGTTATTTCGCTTAAAATTGTAAAAGTTATATTGGTGAACAATTTTTGACTTTCCAAATGGAATAAAGTGGTAGTTTTCAAATATTTCTCCAGATACGCTGCCTCCATTGGGAATAAAAGCACTGGCTTATAGACGCTACGACATGTAACTTGCAACTATCTTAAAATGCACTTTCTCTGATTGTTTGAAGGGACCCTTATTGGCGTCCTTCTAAATGTATCCAGAAGGGCACCTAATAATTGCACTCATGCGATACTTTTTTTGTAGTAACTTGGCGTGGTACGAGAAGGCGCTTTTCCGAGGAGTTTTGGATATGGTATACGACTGTTTTCGACGTAGTGGGGATTCTCAGAAGCGCCCCCCAAATTCAAAAAATGTTGGCTGGGTTGTAGGGAAAGTATCCAAAGTGGGCTAACAAGAACAAAATAAAATAAAATTTTTAATATTTCTCAATTTCTGTTTTATGGTAATTCTCAATATTTTGGGTTCTTATTTCATTAGTTCGTTTTGGAATTTTGTTAAATAAAATAGAGATCGTTAAATAAAAATCATATAATATCCCAAGAAATATTGTTTGTTGTACACTACACTTGGACCCATGTTTCATATTCACCCTTAAGGTGGGTATTAAATTCGAGTTTAGCCACTAAAATCGTTATTTTTTCACGATTACTTTTCTTTAATAATCCATTTTAAGGAATACTAACTTTGTGAAAATTTGCTTTGGGCTATTCCCCATCAAGTTATAATGAAATCTGCAACAAATATGTATAATTTTATGGCCTTTTTTTTACTGATTTAGTTTTCACTTTAGTGAAAAAATGACGAATTTAGCGGCTAAACTCGAACGTAATACCCACCTTTAATTCCCTGCCAACATTTTTTGAATTTGGGGGCGCTTCTGAGAATCCCCACTACGTCGAAAACAATCATATACGACATCAAAATCTCGTCGGAAAAGCGCCGTCACTATTGAGAAGTTGTACCACGCCAAGTTACTACGAAAAAGTTTCTCATCAGTGCAATTATTAGGTGCCTATTTAGATCAATTTCGAAGGACGCCAATAAGAACCCCTGCAAACTATCAGAAAAAGTGCATTTTAAGGTAATTGTAGAAGAATCATTGTGGTCAAGTAAAACACGATTGTGTAGATGTCTATTGATTTGATTAAACATTTATAATTTCTTATAAATATTACATTTTTCGGTTTATCTCATTACATTTAACATAATTTTTTGCATTAATAAAACAATGATGTTGAGTTTTAAGTAGCAAGTTACATAGTGCAGCGTCTATCAGCCAGTTTGTTTATTTTCGATGGAGACAGTGTGCCTGGAAAAATATTTGAAAAAATTATCACTTTATTCTATTTGGAAAGTGGAAAATTGTTCACCATATACCTTTCACAATTTTAAGCGTAATATCTATGTTTTCAGAACTTTATTTTCGTTTTTATTTAAATAAAATATAACTAGCTGGTTGCGCTTAGCGTTTCACAAAAAATAAAATGGCTCTTCTAACAGTAGTGATGGCAAAATACTTTCATGTACATTTTGTACTTTTTGATATGCTTCCCTCATCACAGTTCGCGATGGTTGTGGTGACATTTACGAGTCTGTGGTAGCGATGAAGATGAAATGGAACTTTGAAATGCTGGCAGGGTTATAATTATATATAGTAATCCAATTTTGGCTTGGAAAATCAAAATAAATAATAAATAATGGCTGATCTCTAGTTCCTTTTTTTTTTAATTTTTTGGTAATTTTTGAAGATTAGTCACTTTACTTCTTACCAATTTCTATTTTTTCAAATTTATTTTTCAATTCGATTAATAAAGTCTAAAAAAACTTCTTCAAAATTTAATCACTAAACTCGTCGCTGGTAAATTTAACGGCGACAAAAAGCGACGATATTGGCGACAAAAATCGACACCAGGAATACCGATTTTAATCGATAGCAGGATATAGCGACGAACGGAATACCAATTAGTGGCGACAAACGAAAAGCGACGGCGAGGGCGACTTCAGTAATAAGGGTAATTCTCTTTGGGCGACTTATTTCATTGGCCCCCAAAGCCAAAAACCTGGTCACGTTTACATGGATATTGTTTGTATAACTCTACCCAAAAACCTTTTATTTCTTTCGTTTTTGTTTTTTTATTATAAACCCTAGTTATGCAAAAACTATGTAAACAAGAATTTTGGAACTATTTTTTCACAATATTAATTAAAAGGCACACATTTTAGGACCTATTTAGTTCTTTTTTTATATATTTCTAAATTTCATAATTTAATTACAAATTTGAGTATTTGCTTCATATAAATATTGGGCTTTAATTCTGTTTATTGGGGTTTATTTTAGGGGCCATAAGTTATATTACATATTCCATGAAGTTATATTACATGAAATTCGCTTTCGTATAGACCCCACAAAAAAAAAATAATTCTTAATTTCTTTCTTTGGACTTTATCTTAGAATTTTAATACATATTTATACAATATTTACATAGGCATAAAAACAATTGGAAAATGCTTTAACAAAAAAGGCTGTTTTCTCTTCTTAATAATAATACAAGTAGAATTACAAGAATATAAAAATATAAACCAAACCAAAAAAAAAAAACTATGTGTCATTATTGGCTATCACATCACTGGAGGTATTCTGGGACGTTGTGTTACTGTTACTTAGTAAACCTTCGGTTAGTGAAGATTTATTATTGGCACGTATTAAATTAACACCATGTTTCCTATCCAACAAGGATAAATTCTCTCGGGTGTTATAATGAGGCTTTGCTATGCTAATCGATACTGTATTCTTTGGTGTTGATAATGATCTTAACAGAGCATGTTTGCCCTTAGGATCATGGCACAAATGTGTTATGAATTTGGTGGGATACCAACAAATCATTATGGAACCCAAGGCAAATAGAATACCCGTGACTATTTGTCCAATTAATATAATCAAAGGGACCAATGCGATATTAGCTGCTATCTCTGGAGGTACCCGTACACGTTCTTCAGCCCACATGATGGGTATAAAAGTTCGTGGTATTCCTTGATAAGGCCTATAAAATAGGGGGAAAATAAAAGAGATTAGAATTGTTCATATAAAAGTGATTGGCATTATCACTTACTTTATGCCTGCTACTGGTTCCATTAAATAATTTGCTTGAAAACCTCCACCCACATCCATGGGTACACCCGACATTGGCTCTAAGGTCATGAAGAATTCATGTTTGTCTTTTTCTGGATTTAAGCCCTCCACAGCTTCTAGATAAATTGGATCTGCCCTGTAGAAATGTGGGTATGACATATATATTGAAGAATTATATTTGCATGGTGATATACTGAAGAGGCCCGAGGCTTCACATTTGCCATTTACACATAAACATTTATTTTCTGGATAAATGGTACCTGCAAATAAACGAAAGCAAATTGATTAACTTGGATTCATAAATTCAAAATTTATTGTTGTCAATTCGCTAAATTGGCTGTAAAAGAAATTATAAAGTTGTAAACATTAAAGGCCTTTGTTAAGGGATTTCTAAAGAAGCAATGGAATTTTATGAACAAAGAAACAATAGTGTTTTGTCTTTATAGAGCAGATTAGGTGAGACATTAAAATGAACAGAAAATTTATAATCGTACGTAGGCATTTAATGATTATTACATTTATAAACAGAATAGACTATGGTGTATGAACAAAGGGCATTTAAATAAATTTGGTATCAATTTGCAACGGTCTCATTCAGCTCAACAAATACATAGGCTCTTAATGCTATATTACTATAGAAAATGTTGTCGAATTTTTTTTTCTAAAAAATTTGGTAAAATTTTATTTCTATAGAAATTTTTCCAAAATTTTATTTCTATAGAAAATTTTGTCAAAATTTTATTTCTATAGAAAATTTTTTCAAAATTTTATTTCTATAGAAAATTTTGTCAAAATTTTATTTCCATAGAAAATTTTGTCAACATTTTATTTCCATAGAAAATTTTGTCAACATTTTATTTCCATAGAAAATGTCAAAATTTTATTTCCATAAAACATGTTGTCAAATTTTTATTTCTAAAAAATTTTGTTAAAATTTTATTTCTATAGAAAATGGTGTCAAATTTTTATTTCTAAAAAATTTTGCTAAAATTTAATTTCTATAGAAAATTTTTTCAAAATTTTATTTCTATAGAAAATTTTGTCAAAATTTTATTTCCATAGAAAATTTTGTCAAAATTTTATTTCCATAGAAAATGTTGTCAAAATTTTATTTCCATAGAAAATGTTGTCAAATTTTTATTTCTAAGAAATGTTGTTAAAATTTTATTTCTATAGAAAATTTTGTCAAATTTTTATTTCTAAAAAATTTTGTTAAAATTTAATTTCTATAGAAAATTTTTTCAAAGTTTTAGATTCTATAGAAAATTTTGTCAAAATTTTATTTCTATAGAAAACTTTGTCAAAATTTTATTTCTAAAAAATTTTGTTAAAGTGTAATTTCTATAGAAAATTTTGTCAAAATTTTATTTCTACAGAAAATTTTGTAAAAATTTTATTTCTATAGAAAATTTTGTAAAAATTTTATTTCTATAGAAAATTTTGTCAAAATTTTATTTCCATAGAAAATTTTGTCAAAATTTTATTTCCATAGAAAATGTTGTCAAAATTTTATTTCCATAGAAAATGTTGTCAAATTTTTATTTAAAAAAATGTTGTTAAAATTTAATTTCTATAGAAAATTTTTTCAAAGTTTTAGATGCTAAAGAAAATTTTGTCAAAATTTTATTTCTATGGAAAATTTTGTCAAACATTTTTTTCCTATAGAAAACTTTGTCAAAATTTTATGTCTACAAAATTTTGTTAAAATTTTATTTCTATAGAAAATTTTGTCAAAATTTTATTTCTATAGAAAATTTTGTCAAAATATTATTTATTCGTTTTGTTTTGTTATTGTTTGTTTTGTTCTTTAAGCATTGTTGTTGTTTTTTGATTTCAGCTTAAAACCATGCATTGATTAAACTACAAGTGTAGCTTAACCAACAGAGGAAAAGAATGTTTTGTCAAATTTATTTGGGCAAAGCCCTATAGACTGCAAGATGGTTGGATGGACGCACGTTTCGGAATTACCACATTCCTCATCAGCATCCTCTACTTGCAGCAAAACTAAAAATTTTTATTTCTATAGAAAATTTTTTCAATAAATATTTTATTTAAATAGAATATTTTCACAAAATTTTATTGATATAAAAAAAAAATTATTTCTATTGAAATTTTGTCAAAATTTTATTTCTATCGAAAATTTTGTCAAAATTTTATTTCCATAGAAAATTTTGTCTACATTTTATTTCTATAGAAAATTTTGTCAAAATTTTAAACTATTTTGTCAATTTTTTCACAAAATTTTAATTTTATAGAAAATTTTACCAATATTTGATTTCTATAGACTATTTTTATAAAATTTTATTTCTATAAAAAATGTTGTCAAAATTTTATATCTATAGAACATTTGGTTGTGAGGAAGGGATTGGGGGTAGAAAATTTTCTCAAAATTTTATTTCTAAAGAAAATTGTGTCAAAATTTTATTTCTATAAAAAATTTTGTCAAAATTTCATTTCTTTAAAAAATTTTGTCAAAATTTTATTTCTATAGAAAATTTTGGCAAAGTTTTATTTCTATAAAAAATTTTGTCAAAATTTTATTTCTATAGAACATTTTGCCAAAATGTTATTTCTATTGAAAATTTTGTCAATATTTTATGTCTATAGAATATTTTTATAAATTTTTAAAGGGTGATTCTTTTGAGGTTAGGATTTTCATGCATTAGTATTTGACAGATCACGTGGGATTTCAGACATGGTGTCAAAGAGAAAGATGCTCAGTATGCTTTGACATTTCATCATGAATAGACTTACTAACGAGCCACAACGTCGAATTTTCAGTGAATGGGCCCTAGAAAAGTTGCCAGAAAATCCGCTTTTTTATCGACAAATTTTGTTCAGCGATGAGGCTCATTTCTGGTTGAATGGCTACGTAAATAAGCAAAATTGCCGCATTTGGAGTGAAGAGCAACCAGAAGCCGTTCAAGAACTGCCCATGCATCCCCAAAAATTCACTGTTTGGTGTGGTTTGTACGCTTGTGGAATCATTGGACCGTATTTTTTCAAAGATGCTGTTGGACGCAACGTTACGGTGAATGGCGATCGCTATCGTTCGATGCTAACAAACTTTTTGTTGCCAAAAATGGAAGAACTGAACTTGGTTGACATGTGGTTTCAACAAGATGGCGCTACATGCCACACAGCTCGCGATTCTATGGCCATTTTGAGGGAAAACTTCGGAGAACAATTCATCTCAAGAAATGGACCGGTAAGTTGGCCACCAAGATCATGCGATTTGACGCCTTTAGACTATTTTTTGTGGGGCTACGTCAAGTCTAAAGTCTACAGAAATAAGCCAGCAACTATTCCAGCTTTGGAAGACAACATTTCCGAAGAAATTCGGGCTATTCCGGCCGAAATGCTCGAAAAAGTTGCCCAAAATTGGACTTTCCGAATGGACCACCTAAGACGCAGCCGCGGTCAACATTTAAATGAAATTATCTTCAAAAAGTAAATGTCATGGACCAATCTAACGTTTCAAATAAAGAACCGATGAGATTTTGCAAATTTTATGCGTTTTTTTAAAAAAAAAGTTATCAAGCTCTTAACAAATCACCCTTTATTTCTATAGAAAATATTGTCAAAATTTTATTTCTATAAAAAATTTTGTCAGTATTTTATTTATATAGAAAAT
This sequence comes from Haematobia irritans, assembly GCF_050003625.1. Taxonomy (NCBI): domain Eukaryota; kingdom Metazoa; phylum Arthropoda; class Insecta; order Diptera; family Muscidae; genus Haematobia; species Haematobia irritans. Next base: position 217,573,544 of record NC_134398.1, on the reverse strand, counting down.
TTTGTCAAAATTTTATTTGTATAGAAATTTTGTAAAAATTTTATTTCTATAGAAATTTTTGTAAAAATTTTATTTCTATACAAATTTTTTTTCAAAATTTTATTTCTATAGAAAATTTTGTCAAAACTTTATTTCTATAGAAAATTTTGTCAAAACTTTATTTCTATAGAAAATTTTGTCAAAATTTGATTTCTATAGAAAATTTTGTCAAAATTTTATTTCTATAAAAAATTTTGTCAAAATTTCATTTCTTTAAAAAATTTTGTCAAAATTGTATTTCTATAGAAAATTTTGGCAAAGTTTTATTTCTATCAAAAATTTTGTCAAAATTTTATTTCTATAGAACATTTTGCCAAAATGTTATTTCTATTGAAAATTTTGTCAATATTTTATGTCTATAGAATATTTTTATAAATTTTTAAAGGGTGATTCTTTTGAGGTTAGGATTTTCATGCATTAGTATTTGACAGATCACGTGGGATTTCAGACATGGTGTCAAAGAGAAAGATGCTCAGTATGCTTTGACATTTCATCATGAATAGACTTACTAACGAGCCACAACGTCGAATTTTCAGTGAATGGGCCCTAGAAAAGTTGCCAGAAAATCCGCTTTTTTATCGACAAATTTTGTTCAGCGATGAGGCTCATTTCTGGTTGAATGGCTACGTAAATAAGCAAAATTGCCGCATTTGGAGTGAAGAGCAACCAGAAGCCGTTCAAGAACTGCCCATGCATCCCCAAAAATTCACTGTTTGGTGTGGTTTGTACGCTTGTGGAATCATTGGACCGTATTTTTTCAAAGATGCTGTTGGACGCAACGTTACGGTGAATGGCGATCGCTATCGTTCGATGCTAACAAACTTTTTGTTGCCAAAAATGGAAGAACTGAACTTGGTTGACATGTGGTTTCAACAAGATGGCGCTACATGCCACACAGCTCGCGATTCTATGGCCATTTTGAGGGAAAACTTCGGAGAACAATTCATCTCAAGAAATGGACCGGTAAGTTGGCCACCAAGATCATGCGATTTGACGCCTTTAGACTATTTTTTGTGGGGCTACGTCAAGTCTAAAGTCTACAGAAATAAGCCAGCAACTATTCCAGCTTTGGAAGACAACATTTCCGAAGAAATTCGGGCTATTCCGGCCGAAATGCTCGAAAAAGTTGCCCAAAATTGGACTTTCCGAATGGACCACCTAAGACGCAGCCGCGGTCAACATTTAAATGAAATTATCTTCAAAAAGTAAATGTCATGGACCAATCTAACGTTTCAAATAAAGAACCGATGAGATTTTGCAAATTTTATGCGTTTTTTAAAAAAAAAAGTTATCAAGCTCTTAACAAATCACCCTTTATTTCTATAGAAAATATTGTCAAAATTTTATTTCTATAAAAAATTTTGTCAGTATTTTATTTATATAGAAAATTTTGTCAAAATTTTATTTGTATAGAAATTTTGTAAAAATTTTATTTCTATAGAAATTTTTGTAAAAATTTTATTTCTATACAAATTTTTTTTCAAAATTTTATTTCTATAGAAAATTTTGTCAAAACTTTATTTCTATAGAAAATTTTGTCAAAACTTTATTTCTATAGAAAATTTTGTCAAAATTTGATTTCTATAGAAAATTTTGTCAAAATTTTATTTCTATAGAAAATTTTGTCAAAATTTTATTTCTATAGAAAATTTTGTCAAAATTTTATTTCTATAGAAAATTTTGTCAACATTTTATTTCGATAGAAAATTTTTCCAAAGTTTTATTTCTATAGAAAATTTTGTCAAAATTTTAGACTATTGTGTCAATATTTTATTTAAATAGAATATTTTCACAAATTTTTATTTCTATAAAAAATTTTGTCAACATTTTATTTCTATAGATAATTTTTCCAAAATGTTATTTTTATGGAAAGTTTTGTCAAAATTTTATTTCTATAGAACAGTTTGGTTGTGAGGAAGGGACTGGGGGTAGCAAATTTTGTCAAAATTTTATTTTTATAGAAAATTTTATCAAAGTTTTATTTCTTTAGAAAAGTTTGTCAAAATTATTCAATTTCAAAAATATTGACAACTTGTCAATATTTTATTTAAATAGAATATTTTCACAAAATTTTATTTTTATAGAAAATTTTGTTAATATTTTATTTAAATAGAATATTTTCATAAAATTTTATTTCTATAGAAAATTTTGTCACAATTTTATTTCTATAGAAAGTTTTGTCACAATTTTATTTCTATAGAAAGTTTTGTCAAAATTTTATTTCTATAGAAAATTTTGTCAAAAGTTTATTCTATAGAAAATTTTGTCAAAAATTTATTTCTAAAGACAATTTGGACAAAATTTTATTTCTATAGAAATTTTTGTCAAATTTTTTTTTTATAGAAAATGTTGCCAAAGTTTCATATCTGTAGAAAATTTTGTCAAAATTAGACTTTTTGTCAATATTTTATTTAAATAGAACATTTTCACAAACTTTTATTTCTATAAAAAATTTTGTCAACATTTTATTTCTATAGAAAGTTTTGCCAAAATTTTATTTCTATAGAAAATTTTGTCAAAATTTTATTTCCATAGAAATTTTTTTCAAAATTTTTGTCCGATATGTACCAAATTTAGCACTGCCCTTTTAAGGAACTAAAATAACTCTGGATTTCAAATTTCAACCAAATCGAATGAGTGTATGAAAGATAAAGTTACTGTGATATTTTATACTGTGATATTTATCACTATTGCTTTAATATATAGAAAAATTTTCCATAATCTTACCATTATCCACAGATCTCTCAGTACCACTAAATTTAAATGCGGTCACATCATGTATTTTAACCATCTCTGTATAATCTAAGGGTACAGCACGACATATATTCGGAACATAGAGCCACACTGAATCCTCTGGCGTTAAATTAGGTGGGAAAAATTCACCCATAGAACCTTTAACACGGCCACATTCACCCTCAAAGGCACCATTATGGGTTTTATAATTCCATTCGTATATTTGACCCATTTTTGAAATATCATCAGTACCAGTATACATATTGAAGTGACCATCATAAGTCGAACTGCCATTGCGCTAGAAAGACCAAAATTGAAATTATTTCAATTTCAAAAACGTTTACAGATTATTCCGTACAAAGAAACTTACTGTGTATAACCAACCCACTCGATCGTATGGTACTTCAACTTCTTTAACGAATTTCGCTACAAAACCTCCAATTGTTACCAAAGAATCTTTGTAACCATCAAATAACCATTCTCTTGCTGTCTTTGTTATGGTCACTCCACGACTATTTAAAGCTATGGATAGCATTGTCTTTTGAAATGGACTGGCATCTTTGGCCCTTAAGGCTGCGGACTGTAAAAACAAAACAAGAAAAAAAACATACATTGGGGATAATGTTAACATTTAAAAAGGATGTCCTAGAGTTGCTGCTATTTCATAATATTACACTACTAGAAAAAATTACATTCCAAAATCGTGAACGTACGGTGACAAAATGAAACGGAAACGGTTACGAAAATTCAAAACCGAATGTTTACGGTTTCGTCCATGGGCATTCACGATTTCTTGAACGGCTTTAGTTTTTCTTTGGCCATGAAAGGTCCTAAAATATTCGTTAGACGTTCTTATGGCAACTCCGTCGGTGGCGCAATGTGTTAAGACGACTGTCAAAGCGTATGATGCATACAATCCAGGTTCGAGTCACGTACCATTATCGTTGTCAAATTGACAACGTCTTTTTCCCGTTTGACACCACATGTGTGTTGATTCACTTTCATGAACGGATCGTTTTGAAATGTGCACGACGTTTATGATTTTTTTTCCAAATAAAAGTGTAGTATGAACCAAGCATTATATACCAGCATTCTACTTTAGGGCCCAGTGGACGGATGTCTACTGCAACTGTCAAATTGCCTAACAAATTAGTCCGGGTCCAACGGACATGTTGTCTTAGCAGCTGGAGCAATGAAGACCACGTGAACCTTGGAGACGACACTGGACTTAAGGTTCAGATCAAAACTATAGCCCCATTCTGACGTCAGTAAGATTGTCCCCTTGGAGAATAGGATCCCTGAACAGATACCAAAGGGAAGCAACTTTTACACCAATGGATCGAGTATGGTTGTGAGGAAGGGACTGGAGGTATATGTGGAGGGCCCAGACACCGAGATCCGATTACCGGGGCACAATACAGAATGGTATTATACCTGAGGTGGCCGTAGCTGCTGAATGTGACATTCTGACGCAAGTGGGATGGTCCAAGGAGAATTGGACTCCAGAACTGATACCAGAGGGAAACAACTGCTACACGGATGGATCGAAGATGGGTGAAAAACCCAAACACCGAGATCCTCTTACGATTACCGGACCGCAGAACAATACTGCATGATCTCTACCTGGCCGTAGCTGCCGAGTGTTACATTCTGCCGCCAGTAAAATGTGATGGTACTGGTTTCCGTTCAGAAGTTCCAGAACTGAAACCAGAGGTAAACAACTGCTACACCGATGGATGGGCGCGAGGACAGACTGGGAGCATAAGTGGAGGACCCAGACACCGAGATCGTATTCCCATTACCGGACCACATCACAATACTGCATGATCGTATACTTGAGGTGGCTATAGCTACCAAGTGTGACATTTTGACGCCATAAAGATGGAACTGAAAGAATGGGACCCCAGAACTGATACCGGAGGGAAACAACGGCTTCACCGATGGTTGGAAGATGGAATTGGGGGTATATGTGGAGGATCCAAACACTGAGATCTTATTCCGATTACCGGACTACAATCCAGCATGCTCTTATAACTGAGGTGGCCATAGCTACCCGGTGTGAATTTTTGACGCCAGATGGTCTTGGGAGAATGGGACCCCAGAACAGATACCAGAGGGAAATGTCTGCTACAATGATGGATCAAAGGGTAGAAGACCCAGACACCCAGATTCTATTAGGATTACCGGATGGTCCTGGTCTTATACCTGATGTGGTCGTAGCTACCGATACCACAGGAAAACATCTGCTACACTGTTGGATGGAAAATGGGTGGAAGAACCATCATGCATGATCTGACATCTGAGGTCGCAGTAGCTACTGAGTTTGACGTTCTAATGTCAGTAAGATGGTCCTGGAATGAAACCCCAACACAGCAACCAGACGGGAAAAACTGCTACACCGAAAAATGGAGAATGGCTGAGAGAACGGACTGGGAGCATATGTGGAGAACCCAGACATCGATATCCTATTCTGATCAACGGCCCACAGCACAATCCTGAAAGCAGAAGCGTTCCATAACAAAATGTATTAAATCGCTCGGAAATATCTCGAGGTCACAAAACGTGAAAATTTTCAAAGATTGCCAGAGGGCAATGAAGGAAATACCAGGCATTATGGTTCGATCGCGAAACGTACTGTGGAATGCAAAAGCATGATCAACGAATACGACAAGATCCGCATAATATAAGGGTACCGGGGCATGCTGGAATAAGAGGAAACGTTAAGGCAAATGAACTGGCGATAAAATAAAGGACACATAAGGAATTGAACTTAGATAGAGAACGCAAAGCTAATTGAGGCAACGGGGGTTGAGTTGGATGTATGTGCACTGGAGATATATTGCAACGGTCGGAAGGGCAACGAAAATACTATGGGGTGACCCAGAGAAGAAAAACGAAGTTTTTCATAAAAAAAATTTCAAATTTTAATATTTGAATGGAAATTTTATTTTTTTAAGGCCGGTACTCTGTTCGGTTTTCGCGTTGAAACTCCATACAAAATTAAAAAAATGCGAAAAACTAGCGAAATTTTTCCATTTGTGGTACTTTGTTTTTTCGAGTTGAAAAAAATTACGTTTATAGCATGACGCCATTTGCAATGTGAATTAAGAAATAATTTATTTATTAAAACTATTTGTGTGGGTTTATAACACAAACACGGATTATATTTGTGTTCCGAAACTATACAAAGGATCAAATGAGTAGCAGATCAATTGCCCAAGGAAAGTAAAATGTTAATTTTGTAATAATAAGCAGCTCCCTGTAAAATAGCGCTCCAAGTTACCTAAATAAACATCGCTTTCTATGTGCGAAATAATGGTTTCTATAAAAATTTTTCACACGAATGAACATAGTACCGGCCTTTAGATGTGATCAGAAATTATCCTTCTTTCGAAACTAGATTCTGGTGGTAAGTCTCTGACCACCTGAAAGCTCATACTGCGTGAGGAGACTGTTAAGGCATGTGTAATGACATCAAGCAAATACGGTTCAATTTAAACTTAAACCGCATACTAGATTTGCTTGTGCCAGATATCACTCCCGATATCTGCTATAATGGATCGCTGTCTTATAGGCGAAAACACGTGGAGTATAATGACTACTGCATGAGTTGTCATGATGCGGAGGAAGAGGAATCAATTAAACACCTCCACGTGTGAGTGTTCTGCATTTTGAGTAAAGGCGATTAGCATTTGGAAAATGCTAATTTTCAAGTTGGATATCCAAAAGAAAATAATCGAGTGAGTTCAACGATAAAAAAAATAATATAGGAATCAGCTAATGTGTATCACAATGGACTGAATAGTCTCAGTGAGTCTGAAACAAATTCAGCTACCATTTTCCTAACCTACTGGAAATAAAGAAAATTTCTTTGAGCTGGGGAGCATTTCTTAAAAAATTTTTAAAATTAAAATTTTTCCCATAAATTTTAGCAACTGAGTTTAACAACGGAGTGTTTTTGTGTACTAATTCTCTTTCGACTTAAAATTATACATATTTCAGCAAACTTTAATGGTAAATTTAAAGTTTTTTTTTTTTTTTTTTTTTGGAAAAAAATTACCATTCTAATTAAATTTCTGTGAGAAAATTTCCAAAAATTGTGACGTTGGAAGTCGGAAAACCTCGTTTCAAGCCACAACATATAATAAATATGAACAATGGTAATATAATAATAAGGAATTTTATTTCTACTTATAAAAGTGAATTTTAGATATTATTTAATAAGCAAATTCCCTAAGTAATTAGAGTAAATAACCGTTATAAACCAACAACATAACATGTGGCCATCACCTATTATGCATGCTGGGGAAAAGTATAAAAGGCAGGCAGTGTGTGAGAACTGGACAGTCAATCAACAGCAGCGAAGGAGGTAACATCAACGAGGTAAATGAGCACTGCAGTAGATATTTGGAATTTGTAGCCTAATTCGTAGAGTGAAGGTAGTAATAATTCAGCCAGAGGTGTGCGACCACTCTAGTCACGTGTTCCTACTTCTCCCTACTCTTTCCCTATCCCATAGCTAGAGGTGTGCGACCACTCTAGCCACGTGCTCCTACCTTTCCTACCCCATAGCTAGAGGTGTGCGACTACTCCAGCCGCGTGCTCTAACCTTTCCTCCTAGCCAAGGGCTCCAACCTATCCTCCTTTCCTCTTAGCCACGTGCTCCTACCTTTCCTATCCCACAACTAGAGGTGTGCGACCACTCTAGTCACGTGTTCCTACTTCTCCCTACTCTATCCCATAGCTAGAGGTGTGCAACCACTCTAGCCACGTGCTCCTACCTTTCCTCCTTTTCCTACCCCATAGCTAGAGGTGTGCGACTACTCTAGCCGCGTGCTTTAACCTTTCCTCTTAGCCAAGGGCTCCAACCTCCCCTCCTTTCCTCTTAGCCACGTGCTCCTACCTTTCCTATCCCACAACTAGAGGTGTCCGACCACTCTAGTCACGTGTTCCTACTTCTCCCTCCCCTTTCCAATCCCACAGCTAGAGGTGTTCGACCACTCTAGTCACGTGTTTCTACTTCTCCCTCCTCCTTCTCTATCCCACAGCTAGAGGTCTGCGACTACTCTAGCCACGTGTTCCTACTTCTCCTTCCCTATCCTATAGCTAGAGGTGTGCACCAATCTAGCCACGCGCTCCTATATTTCCTCTATCCTTTTCCTCCCATAGCTAGAGGTGTGCGACCACTATAGCCACATGTTCTCCCTTTCCCTTCATCCTTTTCCACAGTAAAAGGTGTGTAACCAATCCAGTCCGTGTGCCCCTAACTACCCACATTCCTGCCCAGGCCACGACTACAGGTGTGCGTGATCACTATAGCCCGTTGTACATCATCTACTCACAATCCGCAACGCCGACAGTCACGCGTTCCTCCAACCAACAGCCATTTTCCCAGCCAAACCCTCTCAGCCAGCATTCAGTGAGCCGCCTACCCAACCCCGAGGACCGACGGGTCTCGGCGCACGCCACCTACATATCCTTAGTACTTCTACCATACCAAAAACGGTATTAAGCCAAATTTTTTTGAACTGCACAATAAAGTATACTCCACTGAAAACAGAAAACCTAGTGTTCTTTTTACTTCTGTCGGATATATAAGTATTTTCTGTGACGTATCCCGGATCGAGAGTCTTACCCCAGCCAGTAGTGGGAAAAACCCGTCGTTACAAAATTTTCCCAAATTTTCCACAAATACTGTATGCCAATGAATTGAATAGAGTACTTACATGTGCCACAGTATCCACTGTGGTTATAATATCATTCAATGTTCCATTGCTGCCACGGGCATCAAAATGAAATATAGCCTTCTTTCGAAATGAAACTGAATGATTGCTTGTATGCCAAACTATATCCACTTTATCGGGCGTTTCACGAAATCTATACGGACCCAATTGTTCAAAACGTGGTTTACGCGGTGAGCCCACATAATAATCTTCAGGATTTGTCCAATTAAATAGATATACATCGAAATCTAATGGAATTGGGGATGCCTTCCAGCCTTGGAAAGCTGGTGAAGTGGCACTCAAGGCCATTTCCTGTAAAGAAAAAACCAAAAACATAATAATAATGAATTAGTTAAGATTGAAAAATTCTGGAATTGATTAGAGGTTTGATTAGACATTGATAATGCCAAAAACTTTAATAATTTTTTTTATAATCTTCATGACTCATGTGCAAATCAACAATATTCGAAAGTCAACTCAATTATCTATTGCATTATTGGTATGCGAAAAAAGACATTGTTAATAAATTGAAATTTTAAATGTTCTACAAGGTAGTTGACAAGCAGTATTACCAATTATATATGCTAACCTACAAACTTTATTTATGTATATTGAGAGCCACATTGAGACAGGTGTTAGCATATAATCATGGTGATGGTGAATTCAATCCCAGTTTTGACTGAACACCAAAAAATTTTTCAGTGTTGGTTTATCCCCTCTCACTAATTTCTTTACTTAATAACTGCATTATTTTGTTATGTGTAGATTAGTTTAAAAGTTGGTCATATGTTCTAAAAATTCTATTTTATTCATTTTATCGTTTTTTTGTTTTTCAAAACGTATTTGAACTTCTATCTATCCATTTATAAGTGATTGATGGATTTGATAGTTGTCTTATTTACCGAAATGAAAAGACAATGACATTTTGTTTCAAGTATCTCATTTTTTTATTTAATTGAACAGGTGTCTATGGAAAATTAATTCTTCATATGCGTTTATTCATAATATGCCAAAAATTGTTTTGTGAATTTCTTATCGCTAAATGAAGTCATTATTTTTTTTGTCTATTTCGCTTACATGGTAGCTAATAAAAGATAAAGTCATTTTGTTTGCCAAGTTAAAGCTTTGGCAAGTAACCCTTACTAGTTAGCCGGAAAATGTATTTTTTATACCCTCCACATAGGATGGGGGTATATTAACTTTGTCATTCCGTTTGTAACACATCTAAATATTGCTCTAAGACCCCATAAAGTATATATATTCTGGGTCGTGGTGAAATTCTGAGTCGATCTAAGCATGTTCGTCCGTCTGTTGATATAACGCTAACTTCCGAACGAAACAAGCTATCGACTTGAAACTTGGCACAAGTAGTTGTTATTGATGTATTTCGAATGGTATTGGAAACGGGCCATATCGGTCCACTTTTACGTATAGCCCCCATATAAAGGGACCCTCAGATTTGGCTTGTGGAGCCTCTAACAGAAGCATATTTCATCCGATCCGGCTGAAATTTGGTATATGGTGTAAGTATATGGTCTCTAATAACTATGCAAAAATTGATCCACATCGGTCCATAGTTATATATAGCCCCCATATAAACCAATCCCCAGATTTGACCTCCGGTGCCTTTTGGAGAAGCAAAATTCATCCAATCTGATTGAAATTTAGTACGTGGAGTGAGTAAATGGTCTCTAACAACCATGCAGGTATTCATATCAGTGCATAATTATATATAGCCTCCATATAAACCGACCCCGAGATTTGGTTTTGGAGGAACAAATTTCATCCGAGTCAGTTGAAATTTGGTACATTGTGCTAGTATATGGCCGTTAACAACCATGCCTAACTAGGTCCATATCGGTCTATAGTTATATATAGCCCTCAGATAAATCGATACCAATCACACAAAAAATGGTCCATATCAAGTTCATAATTGTATATAGGACCAATATAAGCGACCCCCATATTTCAATTCTGGCTCTCTAAGTACCGTGCAAAAGTCCATATCGATTCGTAATTATGTGTACACTCAAAAAAAAATGAACTCTCTATTTCACTAAAGCCAATTTAACTTTATTTTAGTTCATGGAATTATTATTTTTAGAGAAAGTTTTCTTTACTCTAATAATTTTTTGTTTACGTTAGTTAAATTCACTAAACCCGAAGAAAAAAATATACTCCAATGAAGCATAAAGATGAACTAAATTCGTGTCTTCCACAAAATAGTTCAGAATTTCTTTAAATTTGTAAATTTTACCAAAAATGCGTCCATCATGAACTTCGTATGTCACTAAAGACATTCTTACAATTTTGAACTCCAAGTTTTTCCTTCAAACTACAAAATTTTCTTTAACAAGTGAAAAAACTTAGTTATGTCTAATAAATTTTCTTGAATTTGTCGAAAAATATTTACTTATTTTTATGATATCGGCGTGATGCCAACGTTTGTAATACTGTTTAGTTAAAATTTTCTACAAATATTCAAAATTTTCTAAAATTAACCGAAAGCTTTCTTCGTGGTGGTTTCACTGCTTTTCAGTGCAGACTTCGCTATATATACCTTTTTTGTATAATATATACCACGTATGAACTAACTCAGAAAACGATGTTAAGAAGTTTTAAGATACCTTGCCATCGGTAAGTATTACCACAATCCAAGTAATTACATTGTGGATGACAGTCTTTCGTAGGAGTTTATACGCAAACCATGGTGGAAAGAATATAAGATTCGGCCTGGCCGAACTTACGGCCGTATATACTGGTTATTTATCTAAGCTTATTTATTATATACTTTTTGGGGTTATTAATCTAAGCTGATATCATTGGGGCCATTTCTATTGCCTTAGGGTCAGTGTCGAGAATTTTTAGTTGTATAGAACATTTTGTCAAAATTTTATTTCTATAGAAAATTTTGTAAAAATTTTATTTCTATAGAAAATTTTGTAAAAATTTTATTTCTATAGAAAATTTTGTCAAAATTTTATTTCTATAGAAAATTTGTCAAAATTTTATTTCTATAGGAAGTTTTGTCAAAATTATATTTCTTTAGGAAATTTTGTCAAAATTTTATTTCTATAGAAAATTTTGTCAAAATTTTATTTCTATAGAAAATTTTGTCAAAATTTTATTTCTATAGAAGATTATGTCAAAATTTTATTTCTATGAAAAAATTTGTTAAAATTTTATTTCTATGGAAAATTTTGTCAAAATTTTATTTCTATAGAAAATTTTGTCAAAATTTTATTTCTATAGAAAATTGTTTCAAAATTTTATTTCTATCGAAAATTTTGTCAAAATTTTATTTCTATAGAAAATTTTGTCAAAATTTTATTTCTATAGAAAATTTTGTCAAAATTTTATTTCTTTAGGAAATTTTGTCAAAATTTTACTTCTATAGACAATTTTTTCAAAATTTTATTTCTTTAGGTAATTTTGTCAAAATTTTATTTCTATAGAAAATTTTGTCAAAATTTTATTTCTATAGAAAATTTTGTCAAAATTTTATTTCTATAGTAAATTTTGTCAAAATTTGATTTACATAGAAGATTATGTCAAAATTTTATTTCTATAAAAAATTTTGTTAGAAAAATTTGTCAAAATTTTATTTCTATAGTAAGTTTTGTCAAAATTTTATTTACATAGAAGATTATGTCAAAATTTTATTTCTATGAACAATTTTGTTAGAAAAATTTGTCAAAATTTTATTTCTATAGAAAAAATTTTTTTAATTTTATTTCTATAGAAAATTTTTGTGCAAATTTTATTTCTATAGAAAATTTGTCAAAATTTTATTTCTATAGGAAGTTTTGTCAAAATTTTATTTCTTTAGGAAATTTTGTTAAAATTTTATTTCTATAGATTTCTAAATTATTTCTATAGAAAATTTTGTCAAAATTTTATTTCTATAGAAAATGTTGTCAAAATTTTATTTCTATAGCAAAATTTGTCAAAATTTTATTTCTATAGCAAATTTTGTCAAAACGGTTTTGTATGGAAAATTTTGGCATATTTTTTTTTCTATAGAAAATTTTGTCAAAAGTTTATTTCTATAGAAAATTTTATTTCTATATGAAATTTTGTCAAAATTTTATTTCTGTAGGAAATTTTGTCAAAATTTTATATCTAAAGAAAATTTTGTCAAAATTTTATTTCTATAGAAAATTTTGTCAAAATTTTATTTCTATAGAAAATTTTGTCTAAATTTTATTTCTATAGAAAATTTTTCAAAATTTTATTTCTATAGGAAATGTTGTCAAAATTTTATTTTTTTAGAAAATTTGTCAAAATATTATTTCTATAGGAAATTTTGTAGTAAATTTTGTCAAAATTTTATTTCGGTAGAAAATTTTGTCAATATTTTATTTATATAAAAAATTTAGTCAACATTTTATTTCTATAGAAAATTTTGTCAAAATTTTATTCCTATAGAAATTTGTGTCAAAATTTTATTTCTATAGGAAATTTTGTTAAAATTTTATTTCTATGAAAAATTTTGTTAACATTTTATTTCTATGGAAATTTTTGTAAAAATTTTATTTCTATGGAAAAATTTTTCGACATTTTATTTCTATAAAAGGTTTTGTCAACATTTTGTCAAAATTTAATTTCTAAAGAAAATTGATGTTCCTCTTAAATGGAGAGGCATATTTTGCAAAATCGAAAGAACAGAACATTAAGAAATCTACCAATCTACCAAACAGTAAAAAATCTACCATTTTTGGTAAAATTCTACTAACTGTGGTAACCGTGTCCGGAAGTGGTGCAAAATTGGCTCAGTTGTAATGCATTTTTCATGGGGCAAAAATCATCCATTGCATTCCTTTTGCATTAGTTCTTCCCATGTGAAGCTATTTCAGTATTTTGGATTAATAAAAAAATAAGGAAGCAAGCTTTAAAACATCAAATTTTTCTTAACTTTTTCGATTTTTATGTCTCCATAAAAACTTTTTTAATAATACTACAACTATTTTATAGCAAATTACATGCCTTTCGAGAAATAAATCGTTACACTGTTAAAATATTTTTTTTGCAAATGTTCATTTATTTGTCCTTACTGTGTTTATAAGCAGAGAAAAATATCAGAGACAGAGACAATTAAAACTTTTATTGAGGTTCAAAAAAAGTGAACTCTCTATTTCACTAAAGCCAATTTAACTTTATTTTAGTTCATGGAATTATTATGTTTGGAGAAAGTTTCCTCTACACTGAAAAAAAAGGATACCCGGTTCCAAAGATTTTGTCTTTACTTCAAAAAATTTGGTATTGATTCCGAGCCAAAGAAGCGGAGAATACAAGTAAGGATACTTTTAAGACACAATTCTCTTTTAAAATCGGGTTTTGTGTACTTGCTTCTAGGAAGCAAATTTTAATTTTTCGCTTTTTCAGCTTTTTTTTTCTTCATATGCTATCAAAGTCCTTTAAAAACAAGTTAACGACGACTTTATTTTCCAAATTAAGACTCGACTTCTAGTAGAAATTATGCTGTGTTTCAAGTAAAAACGTCTTTAAAATAAAGTGTTGAAAAACATGTCCTATATTTGAACGATTTTTTGCTTTATAGTCAAGATGCAAAAAAACAACAAATTTAAAGACAATTTCATTAAATTTAAAGATTTTTTCTAAATTATTAAAGTCAAGTTGATGTTAGCCCAAACATTTTTTCTTTCGTGTTATGATATCCATTTTTAAATCAAATCACTTAATTTTAAGGACAATACGACTTCATTGAAAAGTTTATCGACCTTTGGTCAAGGAAAAAATCTTTATACTAGAGAAATGCGTCTTCTATGCTAAGCAAAATTTGCATTCGTATTTTAAAGACATGAAATCTTTGACTTCACGACAATATTTTGTTCAGTGTACTTTAATAATTTATACGTTAGTTAAATTAACTAAAACCGAGAAAAAAAATATACACAAATGAAGGATAAAGATTAACTAAATTCGTGTATTCCACAAAATAGTTCAATATTTCTTTAAATTTGAAAATTTTACTACAAGTGCGTCCATCATGAACTTCGTATGTCACTAAAGACATTCTTGCAATTTTGGACTCAAATTTTTTCCTTCTAACTACAAAATTTTCTTTAACAAGTGAAAAAACTTAATTATGTCATAATTTTTTTTGTATTTGTCGAAAAATATTTACTTATTTGTATGACATCGTCGTGAAGCCAGCGTTTGTTATACTGTTTAGTTAAATTTTTCTAAATATATTCAAAATTTTCTAAAATTAAGAGAAATTTTTCTTCCTGGTGGGTTCACTGTTTTTTCAGTGCATAATTTTTTTTAATTAAAACTATAATTAATCACAAAAACTAAATGTATTTGTTAATGTTTTAATTGATTTTTTTAAATTGAAATAAAAAGAAGTCATTCGATGCCAAGGCAGGACTATAGGGCGGATGACCCATAAAAGCTATGCTTTGAGTGCTCAAAATTTCAGTTGTTTGAGCCGATGTATGAGAAGCTCGCATTGTCGTGGTGAAGAAAGATCCGTCTTCGGTGGTTGGAAGACAATTGGCAAACAAATGGTTGTATACCACTCAGAATAGACTCTTCTGCGGTTTCGAGTGGCACGATTGCCACATGTACAGTGTTTTCAAAAAACAGGCGATAATTTGTTTGGAGGTGCTTCATGCAACGAGCAACTTTTGTTGGATTGGGTCATCTTGAAACACCCATATAGTCGACTGCTGTTTACTTTCGGGCACCTACCATACATGCACGTTTTCGAAGCACCGCTATCGTATTTCATTCGACCAATCGACACGAGCCTTTTTTGAGTGATTGACAAATTGTGTAGGATCCTTGGAAACAAATTTTCGGGTCAAATGTTCATGCAATATTGAATGTATACTGGCCTCACTAATGTCTAAGCTTGTCTCAATCTCACGATAGGCCATGTGGTCTATTGACGATCTTGCAATATCAGTTGGTGCTCAGCATCAATGGATTCCGGAATAACATCCGATTTTGGGCGACCTTCACGAAATTCGTCTTGGAGTGAACTACGATTTCGATTGAGTTCTACATAAATTCCATAAACATTGGTTCTTGATGGAGCTTCATGACAAAAAATTGAATGAAGTTCGTCGATGCACTGTTATTGAGTTAATCCACGTGGAAAGTTTTAAAAAATATTAGCACGAAAATTTTCACGATTTTATTCCATTTTTTGGGTGAGATGAAACTTTTGCTGTTGCTGCAAAACAACACAAATAGCACTATTTTGTCTAAATGTTCTGTTAGGTATAACCTCAAAAATGTCAAGCTTTTGGGGTAGATCTGTGTGTTGGCATATTTCAACATTAGGGTTCCCCGATCCCGAAATATAAAAGGGAACTCTTGTATTTAGTGGCATAAAAAGAGTGAGACAACAGTTTAAATGCTTGGAAAAAGTGACACATTTGCCATTAAAATTATACAACGCTACCACCGCTTGGAGTACCCGATACTTTTTCGAGACCTCCATCAGTCAATTGCTATTCTAATGGACTTTTACAAGTTGTTATAGGGATACTTGTTCCCATGGAAATTTAACCGACTATCTAGCCTTGATAACTCATCCCTTTTGTTGGGTTTGGTATGTTAAATATGGCATTAGATGATTGATGGGAATTGATGGTTGACCTCAGAGAGAAATGCTTACTTCTCTCTGTCATTTCGATTTTCAGGATTGGGGCTATTTTCTATACAATTACTTGATCTTCTTATTCCAGACTTCAAATTTTCTGTCATGTCAAATACGACATTTTCTTGTAAAATCAATCTCAATTAAATTTAACCTTTAAACTTTTTGGCATATTTGACGATAGTAGCATGTTCCCGAAAGAAAGGCATAACATATCGATTTGGAACATCAATATTTACTCAACAAATGGAACATTCGCACGAGTTGAAATGGAATGACTTCTTATAAACTTCAAGCAGATAACAGGAAAATATTTGAGATGCTGGTGCCACACATCATCACACCATATTTATAGGTTCAATGTACCTTGAAGGCAAACGGGCGTACACTATGGAAAGGTAAGTGGCCTAGTATTTGTATAAAATTAATTTTAATTTTGCACTATATTATGATGGCCAAAGCCATTTGAATTTAAATTTTCTTTTATTTATTTTGCTGTTTGCAATCCCAGGGAGCAATGGGACGACAATAAGTCAACATAGTCTTTCTTTAGTACAACTCACTAACGCACACACAATTACCATAGTTATCGCACATAAAACGCAAAGATTTCGCATTTCACAAGATTAGATAAAAATTAAAATTAAAAAAAAAAAATCCCATACACAATAGAATGATTCGCACAAATGCTTTGGGTTTTGATGGAAGAAAAGTCCACAGCCAACATACAACAAAACCGTTCAAACTTACCTTTCCTCGCATTTCCGTAAACATTTGTATCCAATTAAGGTAGAGATAGACTCCTGCCAGGATCGATAGTAGGCCGAAGCCGATTATTAGAAAACGTTTCACACATATACATTGCCGTGAAGTCATAACGCTTCAGGAACCGGAAACTGACTAAAAATATTGCACGACAGCCTTTTACGATAATGTTTACATCGGGCAACGAGCGTCGGCAACGATATACGATAGCGCTTGTTCAACCTTGAAAATGGTTTGCTGAAATCCCCGTATGGACGATCTGTTTTGTTTTGTTATTTTTTAGCAACTGAGACACTTTACTCACACACTATTACAGTAGATGGCAAAAAGTAAGAGAATGAACTGTAAAAGAGTAAGAGAGAGAGAGAACTGTTAAGAATTATTACTTTGTATTTTTTTGGAATGATAGTGAGAAATAAGCAAAGAGAGTGTTAGAGAGAGAGTTTATGATTAACTTTCTGTTAACTTGATTACATTCTTGATATGAACACTGTCCATATTCTCTGTTGTTATATTCTCAGACAGACAGGTACAGTAGTAGCAGATAAGAACAGTTGGTTATGGAGGCCTTTTGTTTTTTGTTCTTATATTCATATTATAGTGCGGCAAATTATATATATTTCCCATTACACTGGAATACAAATTTGTATAGCCCCTCATATAATATGATCTGTTGTTATATGGATCATATGTGGTGAAATGTATAGGGTGTCATATATGGTATTTATGCCAAAGTTTTAGATGAATTCGAAGCGAAAATCTCTGATGTAAAAATATTTGTTGGTTTTTGTGCTGTCATAGCAAGATTTTGTTGTTGGGATTAATTGAAAAGAAAAAACTTTGCTTCTGAATTAAATCTTAAGCGAAGAAATTCCCTTTTGTTACAAAGATCTATTTTAAGAGAAAACAAACGTAAATAATCAGTTTTTTTAACTCAAATTAAAGCAGCTTTAAAGCTTTACTACAGCTACTGATGGTATTTTAAGCTTTTAAGAATATTGAATAGCTTGAATATGAAGAGCTCTATCTAAGTGTTAAAGTCTAAACAAAGAGTTTTGTTTCGGACATATAGCTATTTTGCAAACTTTTCTATGAGAGCAGACTTAAAGATTACAATCAAAATTAAAAAGTTGCCTTTTTCAAGAATTTACAAAATGAATTTTCAAAATGTCGTTTTGTCCTATATCTCAAGCTAATTACACGCTGAGAAGGAATATGATAACTTCGTTTTGCCGTTTTATCTTACATTTCAAGCTGATTACAAGAGCGAAATGTAATTATTTTCGGGATTGGGCAATTGGTGTTGTAATTTATCTGACTGCTCTATCGTAATTGTCCATCGATGTATCTATCGTAATCGTCCATCGATGCATTTTTGGCGATGAAGCTCCCTCAAAGACCAGTGTTTGTTGATTGTGTGGTGAATTCAACCCAGGTTGTAGTTCACTCCAAGACGAATTTCGTGAAAGTCGTCCAAAATCAGTTTTTATTTTGGAAACCATTGATGCTGTGCGCCAACTGATATTGCAAGATCGTCATATGGCCTATCGTGTGATTGAGACAATCTTAATTTTGTTACCATTGAATCCCACACAATTTGTCAATCACTCAAAAAAGGCTCATGTCGATTCGTCAAAACGATCGTGGTCCATCGAAACACGTTTATGACATCGTGACAGGGGATTAATCGTGGATTTATGCGTATGAGCCCGAAAGTAAACAGCAGTTGACTGTATGAGCCAAATCCAACGAAAGTTGCTAGGGCACGAAAAACTTCCAAGTAAATGATCGACTATTTTTTCGGAAAAACTGGACATGTCGCAATCGTACCACTAGAATAACGCAGAACATTTCTGAGTTGTTTGTTGCCAATTGCCTTCCAAGAAATCAGAAAACCAACCGCCGAAGAAGGGAGCCACCGTGGTGCAATGGTTAGCATGCCCGCCTTGCATACGCAAGGTCGATTCCTGCTTCGACCGAACACCAAAAAGTTTTTCAGCAATGGATTATCCCACCTCAGTAATGCTGGTGACATTTGTGAGTGTTTCAAAGCTTCTCTAAGAGGTTTCACAGCAACGTGAAACGCCGTCCGGACTCGGCTATAAAAAGTTGGCCCCTTGTCATCGTGCTTAACATGGAATCGGGCAGCACTCAGTGATAAAGGGTGATACGGTCAAAATTTGTTCAATATAAACTTGACGTATTTCTTTCAATTTTACATTTAAAAAACCTGAACACCTCTCATTTTGAAGGTGTGTGTGTGTAGAATGTTGCTCCTATTTTGATTTTGGAATTCACTCTTCAGTTGTCAAAATGCCGTCCAAGCAAGAAGAGCAGCGTATCAAAATTTTGCTCGCGCATCGCGAAAATCCGAGCTACTCGCACGCAAAGCTGGCAAAATCGCTAAAAGTTGCCAAATCAACCGTTACAAATGTAATAAAAGTGTTTGGGGAACGTTTGTCGACAGCCAGGAAGTCTGGATCGGGGGGAAATCGAAAACCCGAAGCCGCTGAGACGACAAAGAGAGTTGCCGGTAGTTTCAAGCGAAACCCTAACCTCTCTCTCCGAGATGCCGCGAATAAGCTGGGTGTATCGTCTACAACCGTGCATCGAGCCAAAAAACGAACCGGACTATCGACTTACAAGAAGGTAGTGACTCCAAATCGCGATGATAAACAAAATACGACGGCCAAAGCGCGATCCCGGAGGCTGTACACGACGATGCTGACGAAGTTTGACTGCGTGGTAATGGACGACGAATCCTACGTCAAAGCCGACTACAAGCAGCTTCCGGGACATGAGTTTTATACGGCAAAAGGAAGGGGAAAGGTAGCAGATATTTTCAAGCACATAAAACTGTCAAAGTTCGCAATGAAATATCTGGTTTGGCAAGCCATCTCTACCTGTGGCTTGAAAAGCAGCATTTTCATAGCTTCCGGAACTGTCAACCAGGAAATTTACGTGAAAGAGTGTTTGAATAAACGTCTGCTGCCTTTCCTGAAGAAACACGGTTGTTCCGTACTGTTTTGGCCGGATTTGGCATCTTGCCATTACGGTAAAAAGGCCATGGAGTGGTACGCCGCCAACAACGTGCAGGTGGTTCCCAAGGACAAGAACCCTCCCAACACGCCAGAGCTCCGCCCAATTGAGAAATACTGGGCTATTGCCAAGCGGAACCTAAAGATGACCAAAAAAACTGCTAAGGACGAGCAGCAGTTCAAGGCTTTCTGCGGGGAAGAAGGTGGACAAGGTGGCTGTACAATATCTGATGGCAGGTGTCAAGCGTGAGGCCCGGCAATTCGGATTTGGAAAAGCGAAAGCCGAACTGAATATTTTTCCTGAATTTTATACTAATTGAACTTGAAAAATAAATTTAATTTGATTTTTTTAAATAAACGATTTCACCGATTTACACGCGTTTTCCCTTGACCAATTTTTGACCGTATCACCCTTTAAATGTCAACTTTGACTTAAAAATTTGAAACCTTTTTTTATCAATGTCGGGTAATAAATCTTTGATCCTCTGAGTGTAATGCCTATAAGCATTTGCAATTTGGCGACTTTAATACTCAATGACACGTGAACATTTTCTCCTTGCTCCTTTTTAAGATTTTCTGAAAACCCTTTATTTTACATTTTAATCAAATAAAGAGCAAACCTTACTGAGAGACACTAAGAGAACCATTTTTGCCAACTCATTATGTACTCTTTGAAATTTGTTGTAGATTAGTGTTATTAACTCATAATCAATGGGAGTACTCTAGTTTTACAGTTATGTTAAATTCTAGTGAGCGATGATTAGTCACCCGTTTGCTTCATTTGTACTTGGTTGGTTACTCAATAGCATAAGAATTTTCATATTCCGATAAGGGTTTTACGATGCACTAACAGCTGGCCTACGGTATAATGAGATAAGTAAAGGTGTGCAGGGGGAAAAAACATTGAGATGGATCCAAATATTGTCATTGTCATGTAACTCACCACAATAAAATCTAATAATTTGTGTATTAAATATCGTATCGAAGAAATGCTTCCAATTCCAATAGGGTTGACCAGAGTAGCAATTACACAAGTAGTAAATCTATCCGCTGAGATATATATATTGCGCTTAAATAAAGCCTACTTAAGAAATTTCTACAATTATATTTCAATTTCCTCGATTTAAACTTTTACTTTAAGTTTTTGTTGGTGTTCTCGTGTACAAGTCAATAGAAATGCATACGAAAATACTTTGAATGATATGCATAGTAAATGATATAAGAATGTGTAAATGAATGATCCCTAGGGTGGGTACTAAGAAATAAAGTTGATTTTGTAAAGTAACTTATAAATTATTTTTAAAACTTTTTAAAATAAAACTTGCAGGGTTTTGTTATATTAAAGACAAAAGGGCTTACTTCAAATTTTTAACTTTAACTTAAGGCCCAAATTTTATAGGCGTTGGACCTAAAATTTATGGAAGCAATTTTTTAATGGTAATTTTTTACATTTTATTCCAGTAATAATGCTAATAAATCAAGTGACGTGACATTGACAACGAGATATGACCTTTTTATGAGAGTTTTTCTTCTCTTTACATGAAGTCAACAGAGATGATCCATAATAACATACAACCCACCCCAATGTTTATAAGTAACTACAGCTTTGACAATACCATTTACAATGAGGCTTTTTTTTGTTTGTTATAGGCTTTGTTATACTTGTTTTCGATTCCAACACTTAAAAGTTTGTAATTTACAATAATCATAAATCTCCTCAATTAAAGGGGCTGACGAAACAACCGAATACCATTTTATTATGTCAGTCTCTGTGAGGGCCAATGGAATATTCCTATTGCTTAAATGATAAACTTAATTGTTCAAGCTAATAGGAGATTATAGTTTAATTTATAATTTGTGCACAAAAAAAAAATACGTTATTAAAACGATACTAAAATTTACTTGTGCTTATTAGAAGAAATTTATTTTGGATTAATTTATTTTTAAAAATTTTGAAAAAATTTCCTCAAGCCAATTTTTGTTTATCCCAAGTATGGTACAAAAGTTTTATGAACTGAACATGAAAAAAAATTCTTTAGATACACAGAAAAAAAGTTCACTGAAATTTTTCCAATTAAAGTCTCAATTGTGTTTTAAAAAATATTCAAATAAAAATTTAATTGATTCAAAACAAATTTTAATTGAAACAAAAATCGATCACAAAAATTAAAAAAAAAGTTCACAGAAATTTTTTCAATTAAAGTCTTAATTGTGTTTTAAAACATATTCAAATAAAAATTTAATTGATTCAAAAAATTTTTTTTATTGAAACAAAAATCGATCACAAAAATTAATAGTATCCTTTAATTTTTTAATTATTTTTCTGTTTTTTTAAATGATACTATCATTTCTGTGATTGAAGACATTTCAATTAAAAATAAATTGATCCAATAATTTGTTTGTTTTTTTTTTATTGAAACTTCTTCAATAAAGAAAGTGGCAGTATCAATCATAGAATTATTTAGAAATAAAAAAATATACTTGATTAAAAAATGTTTTGTTTTATTTGACACTTTCAATTAATTTTTTAATTAGTTCAATTCAAAATTGAATTGATTTTGATCGAAAAACTGAAATAATGTTTTAATTGATTTGGGGCCAACGATTTTTATACCCTCCACCATAGGATGGGGGGGGGGGGGTATATTAACTTTGTCATTCCGTTTGTAACACATCGAAATATTGCTCTAAGACCCCATAAAGTTAAGGGTGATACGGTCAAAATTTGGTCAAGGGAAAACTCGTGTAAATCGATTTAAAAAATCAAATTAAATTTCTTTTTCAAGTTCAATTAGTATAAAATTCAGGAAAAATATTCAGTTAGGCTTTCGCTTTTCCAAATCCGAATTGCCGGGCCTCACGCTTGACACCTGCCATCAGATTTTGTACAGCCACCTTGTCCACCTTCTTCGCCGCAGAAAGCCAGTTTGCCTTGAACTGCTGCTCGTCCTTAGCAGTTTTTTTGGTCTTCTTTAGGTTCCGCTTGACAATAGCCCAGTATTTCTCAATTGGGCGGAGCTCTGGCGTGTTGGTAGGGTTCTTGTCCTTGGGAACCACCTGCACGTTGTTGGCGTCGTACCACTCCATGGCCTTTGTACCGTAATGGCAAGATGCCAAATCCGGCCAAAACAGTACGGAACAACCGTGTTTCTTCAGGAAAGGCAGCAGACGTTTATTCAAACACTCTTTCACGTAAATTTCTTGGTTGACAGTCCCGGAAGCTATGAAAATGCTGCTTTTCAAGCCACAGGTACAGATGGCTTGCCAAACTAGATATTTCTTTGCGAACTTTGACAGTTTTATGTGCTTGAAAATATCTGCTACCTTTCCCCTTCCTTTTGCCGTATAAAACTCCTGTCCCGGAAGCTTGTAGTCGGCTTTGACGTAGGTTTCGTCGTCCATTACCACGCAGTCAAACTTCGTCAGCATCGTCGTGTACAGCCTCCGGGATCGCGCTTTGGCCGTCGTATTTTGTTTATCATCGCGATTTGGAGTCACTACCTTCTTGTAAGTCGATAGTCCGGCTCGTTTTTTGGCTCGATTTGCAGCATCTCGGAGAGAGAGGTTAGGGTTTCGCTTGAAACTACCGGCAACTCTCTTTGTCGTCTCAGCGGCTTCCGGTTTTCGATTTTCCCTCGATCCAGACTTCCTGGCTGTCGACAAACGTTCCCCAATCACTTTAATTACATTTGTAACTGTTGATTTGGCAACTTTTAGCGATTTGGCCAGCTTTGCGTGCGAGTAGCTCGGCGAGCAAAATTTTGATAGGCTGCTCTTCTTGCTTGGACGGCATTTTGACAACTGAAGAGTGAATTCCAAAATCAAAATTGGAGCAACATTCTACACACACACCTTCAAAATGAGGGGTGTTCAGGTTTTTTAAATGCAAAATTGAAAGAAATACGTCAAGTTTATATTGACCAAATTTTGACCATATCACCCTTTATATACCTCAGATTTGGCTTGTGGAGCCTCTAACAGAAGCATATTTCATCCGATCCGGCTGAAATTTGGTACATGGTGTTGGTATATGGTCTCTAACAACCATGCAAAAATTGGCCCACATCGGTCCATAATTATATATAGCCCCCATATAAACCGATCCCCAGCTTTGGCTTGCGAAGCCTAAAAGACAAGTAAATTTCATTCGATCTAGCTGAAATTTGGTACATGGTGTTGGTATATAGTCTCTAACAACCATGCAAAAAATTGGTCCACATCGGTCCATAATTATATATAGCCCCCATATAAACCGATCCCCAGATTTGGCTTTCAAAGCCTTAAAGAGAAGCAAATTTCATCCGATCCGGCTGAAATTTGGTACATGGTGTTGGTATATGGTCTCTAATAAGCATGCAAAAATTGGTTCACATCGGTCCATAATTATATATAGCCCCCATATGAACCGTTCTCCAGATTTGACCTCCGGAGTCTCTTGGAGGAGAAAAATTCATCCGATCCGGCTGAAATTTGGTACATGATGTTGGCATATGGTCTCTAATAACCATGCAAAAATTGGTCTACATCGGTCCATAATTATATATAGCCCCCATATAAACCGTTCTCCAGATTTGACCTCCGGAGTCTCTTGGAGGAGAAAAATTCATCCGATCCAAAAATAATCTACCAAAAATCTACCATTTGTATAGAAAATTTTGTCTAAATTTTATTTCCAAAAAAAAATTGTCAAAATGTTATTTCTATAGAAATTTTTGTTAAAATTTTATTTCTATAGAGAATTTTGTTAAAATTTTATCTCTGTAGAAAATTTTGTCAAATTTTTATTTCTAAAGAAAATTTTGTCAAAATTTTATTTCTATAAATTTTTTTTTGAAAATTTTATTTCTATAGAAAATTTTATATCTGTAGAAAATTTTATTTCTATAGAAAATTTTATTAAAATTTTATTTCTATAGAAATTTTTTTTTTCAAAATTTTATGTCTATAGAAAATTTTGTCAAACTGAATTATATACGTATTCGATCTTTTTTGATTTAGTATATACCACGTATGGACTTACATACAATTTAGAAGACGGTGTTAGGAGGTTTTAACCCAAATATGCCGACCGTACTACATGTAGTACACCTGTTATGTTCAGTTTTCTGCGTTTACATTTTCTAATCTACTTGTTGGTGTGCTACAGAAAATAACGGCCCGTCGGCATATCTGGGTTAAGATACCTTGCCATCGGCAAGCGTTACCGCAACTGAAGTAATTCGATTGTGGATGGCAGTGTTTCTACGCAATCCATGGTGGAGGGTACATAAGCTTCGGCCTGGCCGAACTTACGGCCGTATATACTTGTTTTCTTTACATTTAGTTCATTTTTTGAGGGAAGAATTTCGTACTTAAACAATGTCAATTAATTTTCGTTAACAGCAAATTATGAAAGTCTCAAAAAATGGAATTGAATTTGTTTATTTTCGCATGAGTTGTTTTTTTTTCCATAAAACTGCTTATCGTTTTTCTGTGTATATGAAGTTGGTGAGAAAAATATTAGTTTCGTTCAATTTTAGTTAATTTTTTTTTTTTTTAATTCGGTCTTGTATTAAATTTTATATATTTTTTGAAATTAAAGTGTGTTTTGATATTTCAAAGATATGTATGTAATAAATAATTAGTATTTAATAATATTTTTTTCATTTAATTCAATAAAATGCATGTGACTACCTTATTTAAGGATATATAAAGAATGATTTTATTATATTCTAGGAAATTAACTTATATTGAGGTATTTTAAAATTAAAGCAACTTATAATCTTTAAGAGTATCACAAGAATTTATAGTGAATTGATAAGATTTCCTGAGAAAATAATTGAGGTCAAGTGTATGTTGGGCATTCCATGGACGTTCATCATCAATCAAATATTTTTAAAGAGGTTACTAATGTGTCTTTGGCTCAACACCAAAACTTTAAATAAATATCAAAATCGGGTTTCTTTCATTGGATGCAGTTTCTGGGAAATATTATAAAAACTGTTATTAAAGATTTTTCTACTGAAAACTTAAAAAATCATTTTACCGAATTTTTAATCAGAGTTGGCAAACGAATTTGGCTTGCACAAACTGCATGCAATCCTAAATCTTTGTTTATTGTTATTTTTATTGTTGTATACAAATTGTTGTGATATGTTTTTTGCTTCTTCTCTGTATGGGCATACACATTCTGTGGACAACACCTCGATTTAAATAGTCACAATTATTAATACAAAAGTTTATTGTTGAATTTTTTTTCTTATGGCTCATCTGGGGTCAAGTCTGGTCATAAAGCAAAAATCTCAATTGTACGTACAAGCTTTACTTGAATAAGTTTAAGCTCTTCTCTTATATTTTTCGCTCTCCCTCTCTGCCTCTCTTATGTTTCTACAAAGAAAATTGTCATACGAGGTAAAAGTGGTCACTCATAGTCAAGTAAAACCGGTTTATGGCATTGAATATTTATAATCATAATAATGCATATATTTATATGTAAATAATATGAAAAATCAAGTCACCCTAAATTCTTAATATTTTGCTATGTAAATGACAAGAAATAGTCACCATCTGTTATCTATTTTTATCTATGTATACATCAAGTGTTCTCTACACTTCACTTCTTCGATACACTTAACGAGCCTTAATAGTTCTCTTCACTCCTTTGTTGTCTTAATGATGGAGATAGATCCACTACAATTAAATTTCCCCCCAAACAAACAACTCTTTCCAATAGAAATTAATTCATTAGCATTGCAATTCAGTGGAAGCAAATTGTTTTAGATTCATATTTTTGTACAAGTTTATGAATGAAAATGATGTGTATAGTATGGGATCAATGAATTATAACGTCATAGCAATAGCACTTGAAATGCTTATACACGCAGAGATGGGATCTAATTACCTCGAACTTGTTTCAAGACCATAATGTTATTTTTTGACGGAGAACATTGAACTTTAGAGCCTGGGGCATTTTGGAGAGTATGGTTGGTACTAACAACTATCAAAGTGTCGATCATCTCTAGATGGCGCTTCACTAGGAATGAAAGTGAAAATAACGCAGAGCCACTTTCGTGCAGCGTGTGATGGCATTTTTGGTTATAATTCGTGCCAATTCGAACAAAGCAAAACTGATTTTAACATTTGATGTTATTTCCGAAATTTTTTGCTTTTTAACAATGATATAAAAAAACCATACATATATAGCGCTTGCCTTTGTGGCATTACATATCGGTCATCCTGCACAGAGAATGAAGCCGCCGACGGAAGTCGACGTCGCCGCCGAATATGTCGACTCAAATTCAGCCACCAATCAAAAATATTTATTAAAAATAGTATTAATAATTGTTGTATTTTCTGCCAAAATTTTGAAAATATTTGAACTATTATAGCAACTTGATACTAATAGATTGAAGGTGGAAAGTTCAAAATTTTGGCAAAAACTGTGACAAATACTATTAAATTTTTCTGATATAAATCAATATTTTAGATTAATTTACGGCTAAATTTGAGTCGGCATATTCGGCGGCGGCATCAATTGCTAAAAACTGGTTGGCAACGGCTAAAATCGGCGGCGCGACTCGGCGGCTTCATTCTCTGTTTGAATGATATGTAAATTTGATTGTAAGATTGATTGTACAACTAATCTCATAACCTATTCTCTGATCTTGCATGTCATGCACAGAGAATGAAGCCGCCGAGCAGAGAATGAAGCCGCCGAGTCGCGCCGCCGATTTTAGCCGTCGCCGACCTGTTTTTAGCAGTCGACGCCGCCGCCGAATATGTCGACTCATCTCGACTCAAATTTAGCCGCCAATTAATCTAAAATATTGATTTATATCAGAAAAATTTAATAATATTTGTTATAGTTTTTGCCTAAATTTTGAACTTTCCACTTTCAATCAATTAGTATCAAGTTGCTATAATAGTTTTACAAAATTTTAGCTCAAAAAATTTGAATGAAATGTAAATTTGATTGTAAGATTGGTTGTACAACTAATCTCATTACAATTCGGAAAACTTCAAATTGATTTTTTAAAAGATAATTTTGCGCCGCCGAAGAGACAATTTTTTTTCGGCTTAGCCGTCAAGCCGCCGCCGCCGGAGGCAAAAATGTAGTGTTAGCCGCCGCCGACAAAAATGGGTCGGCTTCATTCTCTGCCGCCGAGTCGCGCCGCCGATTTCAGTCGTCGCCGACCATTTTTTGCCAGTCGACGCCGCCGTCGAATATGTCGACTCATCTCGACTCAAATTTAGCCGCCAATTAATCAAAAATGTGGATTTAAATCAGAAAAATTTATATATAATTGTCGTATTTTTTCCAAAATTTTGAACACAACCAATCATATTTAAGCTACTATAATAATTTAGCAAAAATTTGGCTCAGAAAATTTGAACGAAAAGTAAATTTGTTTGTAAGATAGGTTGTACAACTAATCTCATTACCATTCGATTAACTTCAAATTGATTTTATAATGGATAATTGTCCGCCGCCGAGTGAACAAATTTATATCGGCTCAGCCGTCAAGCCGCCGCCGCCGGAGGCAAAAATTTAGTGTCCGCCGCCGCCGACAAAAATGGGTCGGCTTCATTCTCTGATCCTGCATGTCATATAAAATACCAAAAAGTTGTCCAAATAATCTTGACATATGAACTTCGATTTAAAACTTTGTATAAAGAAAAAATTCACGAAAATTTTTCCAATTAAAATTTTAGTTGACTTTTAAAAAATAATAAATTAAAAATTTAATTGATTAAAAAACATGTACTTGAAACAAAAATCAATCACAAAAATTAATAGTAGCAATTAAGTTTATAATTGGATCAATTAATTTTTTAATTTACTTTCAATTAATTTGTTAATGCAATTGGCTGAGAAGTAATGTTCCAAAAAATGTGGGCATTAATATATACTCAGACAGTCAACCTGCAATAAAATCCTTGGACTCTGTGTTCCTCAACTCGAAAACGGCCATCCACAGCCTCTCTCAATGAGATGGCTGAGCAGTACAATATTCACCTAATATGGGTGCCTAGCCATAGGAACATACCGGGGAACTACGAAGCGGATGAGTTGGAAAGGCTAGGGACTACCTTACATATTCCAGGGGAACTAGAATCTGTTGGTATGCCCCTAGCTACCTGCAAGCTCATGCTGCGTGAGAAGGCTGTTATGATGGCAAATGTTCGATGGGAGAATTGCAAGGGCTGTAACGACACCAAGCAAATATGGCCCCATTTAAACTTAAACCGCACACTAGATATGCTAGTGATCTCGAGACGTCAGATATCACTCCTGATATCTGCTATAACGGGTCGCTGCCTGATAGGCGATTTTGCAAAAACTATAGGCGCGAAGTATAATGACTATTGTATGAGCTGTCATGATGCGGAGGAAAAGGAATCATTAAACACCTCTTGTGTGAGTGTCCTGCATTTTGTGTAATGCGCTTTACAGACTATCAGTTATTCCGGACGACAGTGCTCGTGTCGAACATATCCCATATATTGTGCACATTATAAGTTAAGTCCGAAGGCATAATCGATACTGGTGCATGTTTATGGGATCGATAACACATTTACCGATTATGTAGTCATCGCCGACAAGTCGTATCGATCGGAATAACTGATAGTCTGTAAAGCGCAAGTAACTTTTAGGAGCATAAAGCTTCAGATTACTGGCGGATCTGGAAAACGTTAACTTAAGCAGTCTGCTAATGTTTCTGGAACAATCTGGTTTGTTCAACAAAGAAAAATAATCAAGAAGGTTCAGCGGATAAAACTAGAAGTGCCCATATGTAATAGGTACTTTTAGTTAATGTGGTGTCACAATGGACTGAATAGTCTAAGTGAGCCTGAATCTTAATCCGGCTGCCACTTTAACCTAACCTAATGGATACTAGCATTTCTTTGATTGAAGACATTTCAATCACTTTTTTCCAGTTAATATGGCTACACACAACATTCTTTTTTTTATTCAATCACGAAATTAAATTTCGAACACACAAAATAATATTTTTTGTCTGCAATCACGAAATTAATTGATCCAATTAATTTTTAATTGAAATGTCTTTTAATCACAGAAATGATAGTATCAATCACCAATGTCAATTAAAAAATCAATTAATCCAATTTAAATATTGATTGATGCTATTAATTTCTATGACAATATTTTTTTCAGTGTCAGTATAGTATCGGGCATTGTATTCGGTTTTATAAGATCCACACTGTTATCGAAATGGTTTTAATTTATTGACTATAGACTGTGCGAGAACAATTTGTATTATATTGCGTGTTGAATGATGAAAGCAAGAAAATGAATCGAAAACCACAAGATAGCATAGTAGGATCGTCATTAGATGAATCTATTTAGATTTTTTTATTTGTTTATTTATTTATTTTATGCCAAGGAATATGATATGCTTGTCGCTTATCACTGAGAGTGATATAAAACACATTGTTGCATAAAAAACAAATCTAGCTGTAAAACAGTGATAATCATCCCTCAATCATCAATATAGAAATCGATAGACGATAGATATATTTCGTTATGCCTGCCTGCATCAACCAAAGATTATATCTAGATGTGGTTTATTTTCATGTACAATTTTGTTCTATGTAAGACAATATATGCATTATGGAATTTCTTCCGATTATTCAATAGGGGTACTTTGTATTACGCTTACAATACAAAGTAAGCAATTAATAATAATCTACATCAATTTACATAATTACCGGATTATGACATGGAATTTAGGGTTAACAAATGAAATGAGATTTTAATATACTACAAAAAAAAATACTTTCAAACAAGGTCAAAACTGGATAACCTACGGCTTGGAGAGACTAAAAGAAAATACAATATTTGTTTATCCAGAGCATGTACAAAATTGGACAACACTGGCATCAACTGTTTAAATACCACAATAGAAAATAACTGGAATCATACAGCAAATATTTGCTAAGGTGAATATTTGTGACACTTTACTACTTTCAATTCCATGTTATTAGAGAAAACAATCACAATAATGGTGAATGGAAGAAACGTCACATTATCAAAAAGCAGTCTGGCAATATTTCCAGAGAGAATAAAAACACAAGAGGACGAACATTTCTCTTCTACAAAAACAAACAATGTTAACCATATAGAGTTATAAGCGGTGGCTGACAGAATTATCCCCTGGTTGTCGGCGATTTATATAGGATGTATCAACTTAGCATATATTCCAGGAAAGTGGAGGGAATCAAAAGTCGTTTTCATACCTAAAGCGGGAAAAGCCTCTCACTCGAATGCGAAGGATTTCCGACAGGGCAGGTCTACTGAGACCGCATTACATGAACTCGTCAGCTTTATTGAAAGTTCACTATCTGTCAAAGAATACACAATCGTGGCGTTTCTAGACATCGAAGGGGCGTTCAATAACGTCCATCCGAGCTCGATATTAAATGGACTGACAACTCTGAATGTTGATCCAGGTATATGTACTTAGGCTGTTAGACGAACTTCTAAGGAAGCGACGCATTTCAGCCACACTAGGACAAGCAAACATACAAAGGTATGTGAACAGAGGCACTCCTCAAGGAGGAGTTCTATCACCTCTTCTTTGGAATGTTGCTATAAACGACCTTCTGGTTTACCTAGAAAAAGAAAGATACAAGTGGTGGCATACGCAGATGATGTGGTGCTGCCAGTCAGGGGAAAATTCCCATCAACAGTTAGAGCTATTATATAGAGAGCCCTCCGGATGACTGAGAAATGGGCGAAAGATAATAGTCTTGGGGTAAATCCTGCAAAGACAGAACTAGTCATGTACTGCAAGGATCGCAAAACTCCCACGGTTAGGCTCATTTCCTTAGGGGGTATTGAAATTCCCTTTAGTGAGTGTGCAAAATACCTTGGCGTTATTTTGGACAGGAAGCTGAACTTTAAGCTTAATATTGAAGAAAGGGCGAGGAAAGCAACGGTAGCTTTATACTCGTGCAAAAAGGCAATAGGTAAAAAGTGGGGACTCAAACCAAAGATTGTGCATTGGCTATACACGGCAGTGGTTAGACCTATAATGATATATGGTGTTGTAGTCTGGTGGCCGGCACTTCACCAGCCGACAAATTTAGACAATGTTCAGCGTATGGCGAGCTTGTGTATCTCAGGTGCATTCAGCAAGACTGAAACAAATTCCCTTAATGTCATACTGCATCTATTGCCTTTAGACATTTTGGCCAAACAGTCAGCTGCAACAACGGCTGTGCGGTTACGCGAGCTATCGCTGTGGTCGGAAAAAAGTTACGGTCACAGTTCGGTCCTCAAAATAATGCCAGATGTGCCTAACGTAGTGGATTACACTTTGGCGAGACCACTTTTCGACAAAAAGTTTGAGACTCTAATTCCCAACAGTGAGGCGTGGTGTACACGGACACCTGGGAATAAAAGATATATAGATTTCTACACTGATGGCTCCAAATTGGATGGACAAGTGGGTTTCGGAGTATATTCTAAAAATCTGGAACTTCGAATAGCGAAAAGATTACCTGATCACTGTAGTGTTTTTCAGGCTGAAATATTAGCAATAAGAGAAGTGGTGAATTGGCTGAGAAGTAATGCTCCAAGCAATATTGGCATTAATATATACTCAGACAGTCAACCTGCAATAAAATCCTTGGACTCTGTGTTCCTCAACTCGAAAACGGCCATCGACTGCCGCAAATCTCTCAATGAGATGGCTGAGCAGCACAATATTCACCTAATTGTGCTGCCTATGGCCTGGCCATAGGAACATACCGGGGAACTGCGAAGCAGATGAGCTAGCAAGGCTAGGAACTACCTTACATATTCCAGGGAAACTAGAATCTGTTGGTATGCCTCTGGCTACCTGCAAGCTCTTACTGCGTGAGAAGGCTGCCATGATGGCAAATGTTCGATGGGAGAATTGTAAGGGTTGTAACGATACCAAGCAAATATGGCCCCATATAAACTTAAACCGCACACTAGATATGCTAGTGTTCTCGAGACGCCAGATATCACTCCTGATATCTGCTATAACGGGTCGCTGCCTGATAGGCGATTTTGCAAAAACTATTGGTGCGAAGTATAATGACTATTGTATGAGCTGTCATGATGCGGAGGAAAAGGAATCAATAAAACACCTCTTGTGTGAGTGTCCTGCATTTTGTGTAAGGCGTAAGCAAATTTTAGGGGCATATAGCTTCAGATTACTGGCGGATCTGGAAAACGTTAACTTAAGCAGTCTGCTAATGTTTTTGGAACAATCTGGTTGGTTCAACAGAAGAAATAATCGAGAAGGTTCAGCGGTTAAAACTAGAAGTGCCCATATGTAATAGGGACTTTTAGTTAATGTGGTATCACAATAGACTGAATAGTCTAAGTGAGCCTGAATCTTAATCGGGCTGTCACTTTAACCTAACCTAACCTAACCATATAGATGTCGCACAATACCTGCAGCTTTGGTATAGCAGACGTTGCGGTCGAAGCGCTGTTTTGATAAATTCTTTATAAAGGCATAGGCAGTTATAATTTCAAATTGTCTGCCAAAAAAATTAATGGAATGAAAACATTTATAGAAAAGAACATTTGTTACTACAAAGAAGGTTCTAAATCCTATTTTCCTTACGCTTCGTAAAGCCGGCAGAGAACTGAACTGGGTGACGCCGACGCAAATTGTATGATATTTGAGAGAAGCACCGTCAAAGACTGCATGATATTAGAGAAATTTTCCTCATGACTGTCACCTGCTGACGCAGTTTCGCTTTACAGTTTCGTTCTCTTGTGTCTTCATTCTCTCTGTGTACACTGATGAGATGTTGTGAATAGAACACCAGTGTAACGATGTTCTGGATAGCTCATACACATTTTGTATCCAGTACTAAAAGAACTACTACTAAAAGAAAGCAGGCCTTCTGTTGACTTTTTCTGCCTGCTTGGTTTATCTAATTTAAATTAATCTTTGTTATTCAATCTTTAATCAACTTCTTTTAGAAATTATTGTGATTGCTACGAATGTACCATCACATCCATTGCACAATTGACCCATGTGTATGATTGGACCTATTAACATTTTTTCTCCACAATCTTTGAAGAACACTTCTTCTTCAATATGCGTAAAGTGGACCAAATTTGTTAGCGTTTAAATTAAAGAAATTGAAAAATTGGTCGTAGACTAACTTTGAATATACTAATAAAGAGACAAAGATATATCTTTAATAATGCACTCAATGAAAAATGAGTTTGTGACATTTTCATTGCAAATAGATTAGGTTTCATACACGCAAAAAAATGAACTCTATATTTCACTAAAAGCAACGTAACTTTATTTTAGTTTGTAGAGGAAGTGCATGAGATTCTTGTTCAGATCTTGTTGTAATGATTTTTAACTTTTATAGCCCCAGCAGAACAGATGTAAACGTCAAATTCAGGAAAAGAGGGCAAGACAGACGTATTCGTCCAATCTGCTCTACTTTCCGAGTAATAATAGTTTATATCTCTATATTTTATAAATTAACATATTACCGCCGGCATCCCCCAGTCATGACAAAAAAGTATTTTTCTTGAATGATCTTTATTGTCCAAACGCCAAGAACAGAATGACAATATTTCTCAAGTGTTTTCCTATTTAAAAGAGTTTAGAGCTTAGCCTAACGGTAGTGATACAAATAAGAGTGATGTTGTTGTTACAAAATAAATGAGATCAAATTGAGTATTTCGAAAAATTGAGTTATTATATAAAAGAGAGCGAGAGAGACTGTTAGTGATGATCCAATAAGACGACACTAATGATCAATTATCTAGGTGCACATAAAAACATAACAAACTGAATGATTAATTCTAACAATTTAATAAATATAAATTTAATCATAACTATATAAATGAAATAATGGATCTATTTCTAGAAAATAATTAATAAGTTACAAGTTCATGGATTTATTATTTTTGAAGAAAGTTTCCTTTACTCTAATATTTTTTTGCGTACACTCAGAAAATTTAACGTCGTAACTACAAGTAAATTCCATAACATTCATGCCTGTTCTGGCTCACACCGCATTGTGCACCACACTATACACTTTCTACACACCACACACAAAGTTAGTTGTTCTGAGTCACACGTGTGAACACTTTTTTCGGACTTTTAATCGAAAAATGTGACAGCTGATTTTTTCTGCAAGCCATATTATTTGCAGACAGAAATTATAAACAAAACATATTTTGCCGGTATAAACATAAAAAATTAAAAGTAAGTGCGTAATTCAAAGCCATAAAATGCCTGCCGGATTTTTGTTAGCAGTGAATAATGTAAGGACAAGAGCAATTTATCAAGAACAAATAAGAAGGCGACAATTGCGTGATGCTTCAAATCTGTTTTGATTTGTTTTTTTCTATCCCTCCTCAATGTTACTCATGAACAAACGATCGCCGGGTCGTTCTCTTTTTTGTTTTTGACGGCGGAGAAGTTTTTATTTTGGTTTTGGTTAAACAGTTTTTAACATCCATACATTAAAGGAAATTTAATTATAGTGAGCATAATTAACTATTCTGTTAAGGTTTTTTCTCATTTGTATAGCTTAAATATTTACAATAATATTTCAAACAAATTTTCTATCGTGGCGGCCTCCATGTGCAGAAAGATATTGGCGGCGTTAGTTTTTTTTAATTGTTCAGTGATTTGTGCACCAAGAACATTTGGCAGAATTGAAGATGCCATATTTTTCATGCAATAAATTTGGTAAAATTCACTTTTCTTAGCCCATTGATTTTGTAAAAGTTATAATTTAATTACCTTATATTTTCAAAAAGACCTTTGATTTGTTTAGGAAAGCGGCTAGTATTCACAAAAATCAAAGATAATTTTGCTTAAAACTTTTTTTTTAACTTTTAAAAATTGTGGCAACATTATACTTTCGAACACACTGAAAATCAGCTGATTAAAACAACCCCAAAATTTATACACCAATCAGAGGAAATTTCGGTTCAAATTTTAGATGGATTTTTAAAATCGTGGTTTCTGCCATATATAAGTGACTTTCTCAATAAAATTTGCAAATATTTATAAAAAAACATATTAAAGATTCAGATTCTGTTATTTATTAGTTATAAAAACTTCTAACTTTGCATACGATGGCTGTACACTAAGCCTACACAAAAGAAATGTTCGTGTACATTTTTCAGGTCTATGACGGTGTATAGTGTTGGCCAGAACACCTTTTAAGTGTGACACCACACGAAAATTGTACATGTGTGTACCAGAACAGACACGATTGAGTAGTTCAAAATTTTACTCACAGTTAGTTAAATTTAACTATTGATGAACTAAATTAACTCAGTGGAAGTAAATTGAACTTACGGCCATTACCAGCAAAATGGTTAAGAACTCCCAATGAGTTCGTAAATGGACTGAAACAAATATAATAATAGGGAATACGTATTTTCTCGAACGTACGAAGAAGTTTCTCAGCGTTACTGAACTTTTACTGTGCAATATTACGAAGTCTATTTGGACACGAAATTTCCGTTTTTAGTATAAATAAACTAACGATGAATGTCAATTCTAACTACCGTTGAGTGAATCTATTTCTAGACAATAGTTCGTCTCCGAAACATGTGCTCTTGTGGTGTTTCTAAAAATAGACACCCTTGGCTGTGTGTGTTAATGAATAGATGCAACCAAGCAAGAAAAGAATAAACAAAGTCACATTTGGTTGTTGATGAGTATAAGAGCTAAGTGGCCCAGTGGATAGTGTGTTTAGTTAGAAAACTGATGGTACGCGGTTCGATCCTCCGTCCGGACAAAAGGTAAAATTTTATAAAATGATAAAAAATAAAATCTAATAAATGATTCTAAAGGATTTGTACTACAGAAGAGTAAGTGGTTTGTGTACTAAATATAATATGACATGTAGAAATGGGGATCCCTCCCCCTTGATGTATCCTTGCTCCAAGTCACCAGGTTGTCTAGGAAATCCGGAACATTATTTTTTCGTTTTTAAAAAATGTATTATTTAGTTAATTTTTTACTTCTGAACAGTTAAATTTGAACTTGACAAAAGTTAAAACAAACTACTAACGTATAGGAAAATGTTGAACTTACTATGGGTACATGCATCTTTAGCGACATACGAAGTTCAATATTAACACTGGTTAGTTAAAAATAACTCGCTAATGGGTTCACACTTCTCTGAGTGTACGTTAGTTAAATGAACTATAAAACGGGTACAAATTATTCACAAATGAGGCATAACGATTTACTAAATTCGTACTTCTCAAAAAATAGTTCATTATTTCTTTAAATTTGTAAATTTTACTTAAAAAACACCCATCTTGAACTTCGTATGGCACTAAAGACATTCTTGCAATTTTTCTTTCAAACTACAAAATTGTTTTTAACAAATGAAATAAATTTTCTTGAATTTGTCGAAAAATATTTACTTATTTTTGTGAAGTCGGCGAGACATTTGCACTTTTAATACTGTTTAGTTAAAATTTTCTAAAAATAAGCTAAATTTTCTAAAATTTACCAAAATGTTTCTTCTTGGTGGATTCACTGCTTTTTTCAGTGTAGAAGACAGTCGGTCGACAAACTGCCACGGAAAATTTATACCTTGGTTGATGTTGAAAATGGAACATTTTTAACTTGTAGAAATTTCCAGAAACCCAAAAAACAAGACAGTAGATATTCCTATTTGAGATAATTAATTTTAAAAATCCAAAGTTTTTTTTTTGTATATTATTTTGATATTGACTCTTTTCACTATAAGTAAAACAGTCCTCTTCTCTTATAAAAATAAAATTGTCAAACTAATGTTAACATATTTGGGACAAAAAATAAAACCGATCAAAAGAATTTGTCAATCCACCAAGAAATAACAAAAAAATAATAAAGGTTTTTGTTGTTTGTATTATTTCAATTGCGTCAACCAAACTTGCAACTTGTGTAAACTATAAAATGTTATCTCATTTGATAATGAGCTGCATAGACTCAACGTTTTCATAATGAAGGAGTGTTGAGATGGAGAATAGCGCGGTTATATTAACATTGGATTTGATGTTGTTAACTGAGAATGAAAATTATATTCTAAAGTGGTCATGAGGCAAAAAAAACAACAACAACAAACAATAATAAATACGTAATTTAGTAAAACCATTTATGTATATGAATGACCATACATTCTTACAAATATATGTGCACGAATATGTATATATTTTGTTCTATGAAGAAATGTCAATTAGCTTGATATCGGTAGTACAAATGCATGAAGAGAACGGATCAGTGATGCCAGACTTTGCGTTATTAGTTTTCAATTAAAAATTTAATTGAATTTAAAAAAAATACAAGATTTCAGATTTTTTTCAAAGTGCTGCCTTTTTTGTACAAATGAACCCAAAAAGGTCATATTCCGGGCAAAATGTGAAAAAAGTGCACATATTTTACAAGAAAAGAAAATGTCATAACTTTTTTCATACATTTCAAATCAAAATAAAAATTTTTGGAATCCCTAATTGATTCCATTTTACTCCCTTCGCAATCGGTTTAAATTTGAAATGTTTTCGACTCCTATATGTTGGGACCTATATTTTGTAAATGCTGGCCAGTGACACAAATAATGTTCAAGTGTCTCTTCGTCCTCTCCACATGCCCTGCATAAATTATCATTTATTACAGCTATACGGCGCAAGTGTGCCCTGAGGTCCAAGTGTCCCGTTATAATTCCAATAGCCCTACTGATCGTACTCCTACTCTCCTTCAGTTGTTCTCTTATTTTACCGTCATCGGGATCTCTTCATATGATTTTCGTGGTTCTTCCGACTATTTCACTGTTCTCCAGAACTTCATATGCTCGCTTTGCCCACGTTTTTAACTCGGAACGGATAGTTCCAAAAGGCTTGGTGTTATCCACGTTTGCTTCCTCAGCTTCCCTGGATTTTATCTATTGTATCAATACATTTTTTTATTTATTGTATCAATAAATTTTTTAATTGAAAATTTAAAAAATTTCAATCATTGACTTAATTGACTTAATGTCGCTAGTTTGAGTAAAAGGTTAATAGTATCAATTAATTTTTTAATTAAAAAAGTTTTCAACTTCAGTCAACTTTTTAATTGGGAATATGTTGGTGATATTTTTTTCTGTGTAGTAAAATTGTGCATTTCATTTCTCATTTTTAGTTCACGTCATTAAGTAAAGAAAAAAAAAAAAACAAGTATATACGGCCGTAAGTTCGCCCAGGCCGAATCTTATGTACCCTCCACCATGGATTGCATCGAAACTTGTACTAAAGACTGTCATCCACAATCGAATTACTTGGGTTGTGGTATCTTAAAACTTCTTAACATCGTTTTCTAAATTGTGAGTTAGTCCATACGTGGTAGAGAGCCAGAATTGAAATATGGGGGTGGCTTATATGGGGGCTATATACAATTATGAACTTGATATGTAACAATTTTCGGGTGATTGGGGATCGATTTATCTGAGGGCTATATATATAACTATAGACCGATATGGACCTAGTTAGGCATGGTTGTTAACGGCCACATACTAGCACAATGTACCAAATTTCAACTGACTCGGATGAAATTTGCTCCTCCAAGAAGTTCCAAAACCAAATCTCAGGATCGGTTTATATGGGGGCTATATATGATAATGGACTGATATGGACCACTTTTGGCATGGCTGTTAAATATGTTACCATCACGTACCACCGTGCCACCGTAGTGCAATGGTTAGCATGCCCGCCTTGCATACACAAGGTCGTGGGTTCGATTCCTGCTTCGACCGAACACCAAAAAGTTTTTCAGCGGTGGATTATTCCATGCTGGTGATATTTCTGAGTGTTTCAAAGCTTCTCTAAGTGGTTTCACTGCAATGTGGAACGCCGTTCGGACTCGGCTATAAAAAGGAGGTCCCTTGTCATTGAGCTTAACATGGAATCGGGCAGCACTCAGTGATAAGAGAGAAGTTCACCAATGTGGTATCACAATGGACTGAATAGTGTAAGTGAGCCTAACCTAACCATCACGTACCAAATTTCAACCAGATCGGATGAATTTTGCTTCTCCAAAAGGCACGGGAGATCAAATCTGGGGATCGGTTTATATGGGGGCTATATATAATTATGGACTGATATGAACCAAGTCCTGCATGGTTGTTGGATACTATATACTAACATAACGTTCCAAATTTCAACTGAATCAGATGTATTTTGATCTTCCAAGAGGATCCGGAGGTCAAATCTGGTGATCGGTTTATATGGGGGCTATATATAATTATGGACTGATGTGGACCATTTTTTGCATGGTCATTAGAGACCATATACTAACACCATGTATCAAATTTCAGCCGGATCGGATGAAATTTGCTTCTCTTAGAGGCTCCGCAAGCCAAATCGGGGGATCGGTTTATAGGGTCTATATATAATTATTAACCGATGTGGACCAATTTTGGCATAGTTGTAAAATACCATATACTTACACCAT
Source organism: Haematobia irritans (assembly GCF_050003625.1). Lineage (NCBI taxonomy): Eukaryota > Metazoa > Arthropoda > Insecta > Diptera > Muscidae > Haematobia > Haematobia irritans. Next base: position 217,533,157 of record NC_134398.1, on the reverse strand, counting down.
GTACCAAATTTCAGCCGGATCGGATGAAATTTGTTCTCTTAGAGGCTCCGCAAGCCAAATCGGGGGATCGGTTTATATGGGGGATATATATAATTATGGACAAATTGGGTAGAAACTACGGATTCTAGAAGCCCAAGAAGTAAAATCGGTCTATATGGGGGCTATATCAAAACATGGACCGATAATCACCATTTTCGGCACATCTCTTTATTTTCCTAGAATACCTCTACAATTCTAATTTCAGGCAAATTGGGTAGAAACTACGGATTCTAGAAGCCCAAGAAGTAAAATCGAGAGATCGGTCTATATGGGGGCTATATCAAAACATGGACCGGTACTCACCAGTTTTGACACACATGTTTATGATCCCAAAACACCTCTATATTTCCAATTTCAGGTAAATCGGATAGTCGATAGGTCGGTTTATATGGGGACTATATCAAAACTTGGACCGATATAGCCCATCTTCGAAGTAGACCTGCCTGCAAACAAAAGACGAATCTTCAGGACGATAGCCCCATTATTGAAGGCTGTAGCGTGGTTACAACAGACAGACAGACGAGCATGACGGGCATGCTTATATCGTCTTAAAATTTCTCCCTGATCAAGAATATATATACTTTATATAGTCGGAAGTTGGGAGCCACCGTAGTGCAATGGTTAGCATGCCCGCCTTGCATACACAAGGTCGTGGGTTCGTTTCCTGCTTCGACCGAACACCAAAAAATTTTTCAGCGGTGGATTATCCCACCTCAGTAATGCTGGCGACATTTCTGAGGTTTCAAAGCTTCTCTAAGTGGTTTAACTGCAATGTGGAACGCCGTTCGGACTCGGCTATAAAAAGGAGGTCCCTTGTCATTGAGCTTAACATGGAATCGGGCAGCACTCAGTGATAAGAGAGAAGTTCACCAATGTGGTATCACAATGGATTGAATAGTCTAAGTTAGCCTGATACATCGGGCTGCCACCTTACCTAACCTAACCTAACCTAACCTAGTCGGAAGTCGGAAACTTATTATACCCCCGTCACCATTCTATGGTAGTTGGTATAAAAATGTCGTTGTCTTTTTTCTGGGGGTTGCCACTCATTTTTCCTCTGACTCCGAAAAGATAATTGAGAATAACAGCCTAATTCTGATATCCGAAGAAAAGCAATTGCGAACGAACGGCAGTCACTCACTTTCGTCTAGATTTGGGTTTCTCTAACTTCCTTTCGTTCGTTCGCATGGCTTACGTTACTGTCAAATGCTAGCATTACCTGATCTCAATTATTTCAATTTCCTGAAAAAGGCCCATACATTTTAAAAATGATTTTGTTCGCATTGACTTTCGTTTCGATTTTCGTTTAGATACCCCTTAGAGAAACCAAAATCAGCTGCTTTTCGTTTTGTATGCGAACGAAGACTAGAATTCGGATAGCAGAAATAGGCTGTAACTCTTCTAATTTGTCTATGCTCCGAAGGAGCTTAAGTTGGCCATATCGAGCAAAAGTTAGAAGGATTCACCACAAAATAAAAAAAAAAGCAAAGTTAGTTTACCAACCCAATTAATTGTGCCGGCTGCTAATCTAATAAATATGGCAACACTGATCATAGTTTTGTTATTCAGATAAACGCATAAACAGAAACATGTGTCCACATTTATATGTGAATTTTTGCTATTTAAATATATTTATGTATAGAGTTATTTATTTACGTATGCAAATATATGTTTTTTTGGATAAATAAAAATAGAATAACAAACAAAAATTCTCTTAAAATTTGCAAATTCAAAAATTGTTAAATGTAGTAACCGAACTGTTCGCATACATTGAAAACTCAAACCCTTAATCATAAATAAAAATTAATATTTATAACTAATAAGGTAGATATAAATTTTACTTTTTTGGATTATAATCAACTACTATGAATATTAAAGAAACGTAAATTTTTTGTTGAAAGTCATCGAGACTAACCGTTTATAGATGAAACTCCTTCTGCTCCCGCTTTTATCGTCGACAAATATTTTTTGAACAACCAGTTATGAAAGGTTCTATTTTCGCACTTTAATTAGAATGGATTATTTTCTTTGTGTATTATTATATATCAGGTAATAAATAGCTTTTTTTATTTTTCGATTTTGTTTGAGGGCTTTGAATTCTGATAATTTTAATCGCTCCTCACTCAATTTTATTTGTCACGTTTTTGTTGGTGTTGTTATTATTCATTGTAAACTTTTTTTTCTTTTTAATCTATCCATTCACACACATTGTCACCCATCGCACCACTCTTGTTTTGATATTTTTTTATTTTTCTACAATTTTCATTTTGTTATTGTTTTATATTCTATATACAAAGACTCTTCTTTTTGGCTCATTTTAAAATTTATTACATTTACTGGGGAAATCGGTGAAAATAAATTTCTGCACTCATAGTACACGCCCGATTTTTCTTCTACGATCTCACAAATTCGCCTGTTGTGTTCATACTATTTTCTTTAATGATTTTAAGCAAAATCTATTTCCACTTACTTTACTCAAACAATCGCTATTAGCTCTCTTCTGTTTGGTGCGTAGGGGAGTGAGTGTGTGTGTAGATATCAGAGATGGAAAAGTTTGAATTGAGGTACATTTTTTATGTGATATTATATGATCGGAGTATATATGAAAAAATACTTGGAAAATTTTGAGACATATTTGGAATAATTTATAAAACAAATTGTAACAAATACGATAGGTATTTGTTACAATTTGTTCCTTTGATTCTAAAGTAATTTTTCGTTTTATTTTCTGGTAGGTATGTCATTCGGGATATCCGGAATCCTGTAATCTCGGATGTTTTATTTAGAATCCCAGCATTTTTCGGGAACCAAAAAATAATCCCAATTAGTTAAATTTGTGTCTTTTTATACCCTCCACCATAGGATGGGGGTATATTAACTTTCTCATTCCGTTTGTAACACATCGAAACATTGCTCTAAGACCCCATAAAGTATATATATTCTGGTTCGTGGTGAAATTCTGAGTCGATCTTATCATGTCCGTCCGTCCGTCCGTCCGTCTGTTGAAATCACGCTAACTTCCGAACGAAACAAGCTATCGACTTGAAACTTGGCACAAGTAGTTGTTATTGATGTAGGTCGGATGGTATTGCAAATGGACCATATCGGTCCACTTTTACGTATAGCCCCCATATAAACGGACCCTCAGATTTGGCTTGCGAGGCTTCTAAGAGAAGCAAATTTCATCCGATCCGGCTGAAATTTGGTACATGGTGTTAGTATATGGTCTATAAAAACCATGCAAAAATTGGTCCACATAGGTCAATAATCATATATAGCCCCCATATAAACCGATCCCCCGATTTGGCTTGCGGAGCCTCTAAGAGAAGCAAATGTCATCCGATCCGGCTGAAATTTGGTACATGATGTTAGTATATGGTCTCTAACAGCCATGCAAAAATTGGTGCACATAGGTCCATAATTATATATAGCCCCCATATAAACCGATCCCCCGATTTGGCTTGCAGAGCCTCTAAGAGAAACAAATTTCATCCGATCCGGCTGAAATTTGGTACATGATGTTAGTATATAGTCTCTAATGACCATGCAAAAATTAGTCCATATCGTTCCATAATTATATATAGCCCCCATATAAACCGATCACCAGATTTGACCTCCGGAGCCTCTTGGAAGACCAAAATCCATCTGATTCAGTTGAAATTGGGTACGTGATGTTAATATATGGCCTCAAACACCCATGCAAAAATTGGTCGATATCGGTCCATAATTATATATAGGCCCCATATAAACCGATCCTCAAATTTGACCTCCGGAGCACCTTGGAAGAGCAAAATTCTTCCCATTCGGTTGAAATTTGGTACGTGATGTTAGTATATGGTATCCAACAACCATGCAGGAATTGGTTCCTATCAGTCCATAATTATATATAGCTCCCATATAAACCGATCGCCAGATTTGACCTCCGGTGCCTTTTGGAGAAGCAAAATTCATCTGATCTCGTTGAAATTTGGTATGTGGTGGTAGTATGTGATATTTAACAACCATGCCAAAATCAAATCCATATCAGTCCATAATCATATATAGCCCCATACAAACTGATCCCGAGATTTGGTTTTGGAGCCTCTTGGAGGAGCAAATTTCATCCGAGTGGGCTGATATTTGTGGATGACAGTCTTTCGTAGAAGTTTCTACGCAATCCATGGTGGAGGGTACATAAGATTCGGCCTGGCCGAACTTACGGCCGTATATACTTGTTAGGATTTTTTTTATTAATAAATTGGAGTTTTCATTTTCCCGAAATAATCCTATCCTTTTTGAAGAACCCAAACTGTAAGATTTAGATTTGAAAATTACTAAATGCCAACTGATTTTCCATTCAGTCAATGGGCAATACCAACCAAAGAATGAAGCCGACCCATTTTTGATGGCGGCGGCTGACACAAATAGTTTGCTTCCGGCGATGCCGATATAAATTTGTCTATTCGGCGGCGGACAATTATCCATTATAAAATCAATTTGAAGTTATCTGAATGGTAATGAGATTAGTTTTACAACAAATCTTAAAATAAAATTGACATTTCATTCAAATTTTCTTAGTTAAATTATTACAAATTAGATATTATACTGATTGATTGTGGGTGGAAGGTTCATAATTTTGGCAAAAAATACAACAATTATTAATACATTTTTCTGATGTAAGTCAATATTTTTGATTTATTGACAGCTAAATCTGAGTCGAGATGAGCCGACATATTCGGCGGCGGCGTCGACTGGCAAAAAAATGGGCGGCGTCACGACTCGGCGGCTTCATTTTCTGATCCCAACATATGGCTTTCTCATCTCGATGGAAACATAACATTTGAAATGGGTGAATCTGAAAACTTTCAAATAGCCCAGAAACGTAGGGTGTTTTCATTTATTGTAAAAAATGCTCACTGTTTTTGCATTTTGCCGGCGTCGACTGGCAAAAAATGGGCGGCGTCACGACTCGGCGGCTTCATTTTCTGATCCCAACATATGGCTTTCTGATCTCGATGGAAACATAACATTTGAAATGGGTGAATCTGAAAAAATATTCAAATAGCGCAGAAACCTATGGTGTTTTCATTTATTGTAAAAAATGCGCACTGTTTTTGCATTTTGCCCGGAAAATTTGCTTTTTAGGTTCTTTTCTGAAAAAAAAAAACAGGCAAAAGTTCGAAAAGGCTTCGAATTCTGTTGTGATAATAGTGCCACGCAATGAAGCAAATTGCGGGCATTTCCAGCACTGCCGACGAGAAAAGGCTTCGAATTCTTTTGTGATAATAGTGCCACGCAATGAAGCAAATTGCGGGCATTTCCAGCACTGCCGACGAGAATGCTGCAATTGCCCTGTTTGCTCCTTTGACTTCTTTTCTGTCCGCTGAAATTATACCATTTTTTAGGTTGATGGTAACATTTTAAAAATGCGCATTCGGTACAGACAAAATGAAGGCAAATTACTTTTTTCCAGAAAGGAAAACATCATTAATGATGCAATAGGAAAATGTAATAGCCCAAGTAAATCTAAAAGTTTTGAAAACGGCAACGTAAAATTCAAATACTCTTAGAGAAATCGAACTATTTATGTCTAGAGCAGTAAGAGGTCTCAATTACAATTTGCTTACAATTATTTATAGCTTGCCTACAGTTATTTATAATCGTCCCGTGTCGACTGTGAGATATGTTTTTCTCACAGTCGACTCAATCTCAAATGACATCTCTATTTCTGATGCATTTATCAAATTTACTTAACGTACTATTTTCGTTATGATATGTATTTAGGTTTAGTGTACCCTCATTATTTAATTTGCCATCTCTGGTAAATATATGCGATCAACAAAATTAACAGTGCGAGAGTATTTTAGGGTGTCTATGATTTGGCCTGGAGTAGGCACTGTAGAAGGGTATTTCATATAGAGCATTATGTTAGCTCTCACCATAGTTGTCGCTATTTCATTTTCTCTAAACCAGTTTTAATGCGAAATTAAAATACATTCCTGTAAATGTGGGTGGGTTGAGGCGACTTTAGGCTGGCTATACGTTCATGGACAAAATATTTCAAATATTTTTCTAAAACGTATGTTATTATTTATTTTTTTATTTGTTTGTGCACATTTATGTTCTCTGCAAGTAATAATGTCAAGTACATAATTTAACACTCAATATGTTAATTACTCTTTTTCAGAAGCAATACAAATTACAACTCTCCTACAGAGGAAGAGAACGGATCTCTTATGTAAATAAAATTGGAGCATTGAATACAAGGCAAGTAATGTTTTTTTTTTTTGCATATTTAAATAGGTTTTATCATTTGAAGATAAGCAGACCTGGAAGACCATGCTCTCGGTCTTATCAGTACAATACTACAGTCACTTTAAAATACCAAAAATCTTTATTATGAGACTTTTCATCAAGATAGTACTTTTATGTTTAGAAATTTGTGATCGGCTCATAGTCAGGGCCAGCGGTGCCAACTCTGACGATTTTTGATGGTAAATTTGGCCTCTGACGATTTGACGACGATTTTAAACAACGTAGTTATGAGTTGACGATTTTTTAAAATGCTCGCCACAAGTGTTTCTTTTTAACGTTTTTTATGGCGATTTGACGATTTTTCAAAGTGATTAGTTATAAACTGATGATTTTCATCAGTTGTAATGTAAACAAGCTTTTTTAATCTCAGAATATGACAATTTATATGTAGCTTGCTCCCAACCGTCTCCAACATAGACAGAAATTTCAAAGCAATCAATATACATAAACCTAAAATGCGGAATTCCTTTGAAACTTAAACATTGCATGGTATTCTTTTGTCTAAAAAACTATATAAAACTAAATAATTATGATTGCTATGAAGCCAGTTTAGTTAAATTCCCTTTATTCATTACCGATAATAGAAATAATAATAAAAATTTTTACACGAGCGAGTAACAAGGATTTAAATTCGCTTGAAGAATAGGAAAATTGTCTGTCAAGAAAATGTTGTTAATGTAGTACATGAAGTCACAATCAGAAATATTACTTTAAATTAATTAAAAGTTTAATTTAATTAATCTTCGTTTAAAAAAACTGGAAACTAGATGACTTAGTTGGAGTTTTAAACGGCATTTTTTATGGAACTAAAATGAATTAAAGCCTTTTCTTGTTTTTGTTCGAATAAAATTTTTAATTTATTGCTAAATCTTTTTTTCAGCTGTTTTATGGGTGACGATTTTTAGACGCATTTTTTGGGACGAATTGACGATTTTGACGAAAAATATTTTAAAAATTGACGATTTTCGTCCCGAAACAGTTGGCACCACTGGTCAGGGCTGCCAATAAAATTTCAAGAAAAATCCTCAATTTTTTCCGAAGAAATCGTCACTTCTATTTTAAAAATGGTCATAAAACCATTTTTACGATTTTCCAAAATTTGAAATAAAATTTTGACAAAATTTTCTATAGAAATAAAATTTTGACAAAATTTTCTTAAAAAAGTAACATTGTGACAAAATTTTCTATAGAAATAAAATTTTGACAAAAATTTAAATATATATTAAATATATAAAAATAAAATTTTGACAAAATTTTCTATAAAAATAAAATTTTGACAAAATTTTTTATAGAAATACAATATCGACAAAATTTTCTATAGAAATAACATTTGTGACAAAATTTTCTTTGAAAATAAAATTTTGACAAAATTTTCTATAGAAATAAAATTAAAAAAAATCTATAAAAATAAAATTTTGACAAAATTTTCTATAGAAATAAATTTTTGACAAAATTTTCTACAGAAATAAAATTTTGACAAAATTTTCTATAGAAATAAAATTTTGACAAAATTTTCTATAGAAATAAAATTTTGACAAAATTTTCTATAGAAATAAAATTTTGACAAAATTTTCTATAGAAATAAAATTTTGACAAAATTTTCTATAAAAATAAAATTTTGACAAAATTTTCTATAGAAATAAAATCTTGACAAAATTTTCTGTAGAAATAAAATTTTGACAAAATTTTCTATAGAAATCAACTTTTTTTTGTAGAAATAAAATGTTAACAAAACTTTATATAAATTCAATATAAAACTTTTCTTTCCAATAACACAATATTTTTTTTACCACAAAACAACTTCAAATAAACAACTTCAAAATAAATTGTTTTAATTAGGTAGATTTTTGGTAAATTTTTCTTAAAATTTTTGCTGGATAATTTTTGGCACGTGTGGCAACCGTGACACAAATACTGTAGATGTCAAATGAGGTATAGCTCCTACATGTATAAAATTTCCAGTAAAAAACTCTTTTTTGCTGGCTTTAAACGTATAAACGAACTGCTTCCAGTAAACATTTTTGAACGGAGCTAATATCGTCATTTTTGGGACAAAAAACTTCAATTTATAATTTAATTGGTTCAACAAATTTTTTATTTGAAACAAAAATCAATCGTAGAAATTAGTAGTATCAATTAAGTTTGTAATTGATCAAACATTTATTAAAATAATTAATTGATTAATTCTTTAATTGACGTTGGTGATTGATACTATTATTTCTGTGATTGAAGAAATTTCAATTAAAAATTAATTGGATCAAGTAGTTTGGTAATTGAATATTTTTCCTATGTGGAAGAATACCTAATGAAACACGTAGAAAGAACAGTCTGTTTCTCCAATAATTCTATGACGAATTAACAGTATAATATGAGCTGCACAGTCGCCATCTATTTTTCAATAAGAGTTCTCTGTTAATATATACAAAATGATTGCCACTTTCAGTTTGAGTACAGTACATTAACAGTCACTGTCAGTAAATACACCCTGTTGTTAATAGCGTTAAAAAGAACAGCATTAGCTCCATTCGTAACCGATAGTTTTACTTGGAGAGAGTCGAATGAAATAAAATTTTGTAAAAATTTAACTAACACATATGTTACCAGCAGTTTTTAGTCATAAACAAACCATATGTGCAATATATTTCACAATGTCAATTAGAAGTGTAGTAAAAACTATACATATGTTTATTGTTTTAACAGCTGCAAATTGCTTATTGGCATTCGTGAACATTTGTGCTAATTTTAGAAATGAAAGTAAAATCCATATAGTAATTGTAATTGTAAGCGCCTACATGATGATCGTATAATTATAATGTATGCAATTCGTATTACGATCACTTTCACCGTGACGGCGACAATAAAATTTATAAATTAAAGAAAATCATGCCCAGAAATATAATCGATTTAAATATAAATAAGTTTTCATTAAATAATACGTATATATAAATTTATTCAAAGTCGTGGAAAAAAAGTGGTCGAAATTTGGATAAGGATACAACATTTGAGAACATCTCGAAATAAAAGTACATTTCAAGCTACACATTCGCCATCTACTTTTCGATTAACATTTTTCCGGTAAATTTTATAATGGTTTTGGCATTTATAGCTTCTATACAGTACATTAACAGGGTGTCTTAAAATTAAATTAAAAGAAGACACCCTGTTATCAATACCGTTCAGAATATCAACATTGCAGCGAATAACTAAAATGAAACCCATTGCCTGGATTAACGAAACGTAAATACGATCAATTTTTGAGAAAAAAATCTCAATTTCGATTTGTCAAAAACAACATAATTTTAAAATCATATAAGTCGCACATTAATTATGTTTATTTTTCATTATTAAGCATGAATGAAACTTTCTATATAAAAAAAAACTATTTTGAGAAAATTTACAAAGAAATAAAATTTTAAGAATATTTTCTAATTTTAAGAAAATTTTTCTATAGAAATAAAATTTTCTATAGAAATAAAATTTTGACACAATTTTCTAAAGATACAAAAAAATTGTCAAAAATTTTATAAAAATAATATTTTGATAGAATTTTCTACTTTGTTTTTTGTTGAAATAAAATTTTGACAAAATTTTCTATAGCAATACAAGTAAGGAAAGTCTAAAGTCGGGCGGGGCCGACTATATTATACCCTGCATCACTTTGTAAATCCACATTTTCGATACCATATCAAATCCGTCAAATGTGTTGGATGCTATATATAAAGGTTTTTGTCCCAAATACATGCATTTAAATCTAAACTTAAAATTTAAGTCGGCTAATGCCCTGGTAAACTATGGTAAACTATGGGAAACATTTTAATCTAAACCAATTTTGAGGTAACTTCGCAAAAGTGTATTGATGATTTATCGGTCGATAGATGTGTATTAGAAATAACATAAAGGAAAATTTGAGTCACTTTTACAAGTTTTCGACTTAGCAGTGGCGATTTTATAACGAAAATGTGAGTAATTTGGTCATGTTTGCCCAAATCGGAAAAGCATATATATGGAAGCTATATAGAAATCTGAACCGATTTCAACCCAAATTGGCACGCATAGCTACAATGCTAATTCTACTCCCTGTGCAAAATTTCAATTAAATCGGAGCAAAAAATTGGCCTCTGTGGTCATATGAGTGTAAATCGGGCGAAAGCTATATATGGGAGCTATGTCTAAATCTGAACCGATTTCAACCAAATTTGGCACGCATAGCTACAATGCTAATTCTACTCCCTGTGCAAAATTTCAATTAAATCGTAGTAAAAGATTGGCCACAGTGGTCATATGAGTGTAAATCGGGCGAACGATATATATGGGAGCTAAATATATCTAAATCTGAACCGATTTCAATAAAATTTGGCACACTTGACTACACCAATAATTGTACTCCTAGTGCAAAATTTCAACCAAATTGGGGTAAAACTCTGGGACCTTATTAGTCCATATCGGGCGAAAGATATATATGGGAGCTACATCTAAATCTGAACCGATTTCAATAAAATTTGGCACACTTGACTATAGTACTAATTTTTCTTCTTGTGCAACATTTTAAGCAAATTAGGGTAAAACTCTGGCTTCTGGATCCATATAAGTGCATATCGGGCGAAAGACATATATGGGAGCTATATCTAAATCTGAACCGATTTCTTCCAAAATCAATTTTGACCCAAAACAGGAACATGTGCCAAATTTGAAGTCGATTGGACTTAAACTGCGACCTAGACTTTGATCACAAAAATGTGTTCACAGACAGACGGACATGGCTAGATCGACTCAGGGACCCACCCTGAGCATTATTGCCAAAGACATCATCTGACTATCTCGTCTCCTTCTGGGTGTTGCAAACATATGCACTAACTCATAATACCCTGTTCCACAGTGTGGCGCAGGGTATAAAAATTTTGACAAAATTTCTTATAGAAGTAAACTTTTGACAAAATTTTCTATAAAGCAAACTTTTCTATAGAAATATTTTTTTAATTTTTTTCTGTAGAAATAAAATTTTGCCTAAATTTACTATAGAAGCAACATTTTTTATACAAATATTTTTTTCTGTTGAAATAAAATTTTGACTAAATTTTCTATAGAATTAACATTTTGACAAAATTTTTTATTAAAATAAAATTATGAGACAATTTTCCATAAAAATAAAATTTTGTGAAAATTTTCTCCTGAAATAAAATTATGATAAAATTTCCTATAGAAATAAAAGTTTGACAAAAGTTTCTACACACAAAAAAATTTCACGAACATTTTTCCAATTAAAATTTTAATTGAGTTTTAAAAAATATTCAATTAAAAATTTAATTGATTCAACAAATTTTTTAATTGAAACAAAAATCAATCACAAAAATAATAGTATCAATTAATTTTTTAATTGGATCAATTAACTTTTTAATTGACCTTCAACTAATTTTTTAATTGATACTATAATTTCTGTGATTGAAGACATTTCAATTAAAAGTTAATTGGATCAATTAATTTCGTGATTGAATCAGAAAAAAAAATGTTTTGTGTGTATAGAAATAAAATTTTGACAACATTTGCTATACAAATCAAATTTTGAAAAAAAAATATACAAATAAAATGTTGAGAAAAGTAGCTATTGAAATAAAATTTTTCAAAAAATGTTTACATATAAACACCATGGTGCAATGGTTAGCATGCCCGCCTTGCATACACAATGTCGTGGGTTCGATTCCTGCTTCGACCGAACACCAAAAAGTTTTTCAGCGGTGGATTATCCCACCTCAGTAATGCTGGTGACATTTCTGAGGGTTTCAAAGCTTCTCTAAGTGGTCCCACCGCGTTCCACGGTTCGGACTCGGTTATAAAAAGGAGGTCCCTTGTCATTGAGCTTAACATTGAATCGGGCAGCACTCAGTGATAAGAGAGAAGTTCACCAATGTGGTATCACAATGGACTGAATAGTCTAAGTGAGCCTGAAATATCGGGCTGCCACCTAACCTAACCTAACCTACATATAAACAAAAATTTTGACAAAATCTTCTATAGAAATAAAATTTGACAAAATTTTCTACAGAAATAAAATTTTATTCTCATTATTTATTTTTTCAGCTTAGAAGCAATCGTGTACGCTGACTTGCAGAACGAACAGCAGCTCAGGAACTCACATACAAATCCCAGAAGATGGTTAGTGGCACTAACCAAAATATTGGAAATAAATTTTAAAAACAAATCAATAATCGATTGTTTCTAAGACCTCAAGCCGAATAAAATTTATAATCAGAATAATCAAAAAATTAGCCAACAAGACTTAAAAATACCCAATAAAATTTTGACAACATTTTCTATATAAATAAAATTTTGACGAAATTTTCTATAGAAATAAAATGTTTATAAAATTTTCTGTTGAAGTAATTTTTTTCTGTTGAAATAAAATTTTGACAAAATTTTCTATAGAAATAAAATTTTGACAAAAGTTTCTATGGAAATAAAATTTTGACAAAATTTTCTATAGAATTAAAATTTTGACAAAATTTTCGATAGAAATAAAATTTTGACAAAATTTTCTATAGAAATAAAATTTTGACAAAATTTTCTATAGAAATAAAACTTTGATAAAATTTTCAATAGAAATAAAATTTTGACAAAATTTTCTATAGAAGTAAAATTTTGACAAAATTTTCTATAGAAATAAAATGTTGACAAAATTTTCTATAGAAATAAAATGTTGACAAAATTTTCTATTGAAATAAAATCGAGACTCCATATTGAACTTTTTCCATAAAATAACTTTTTTGATTGGGTATATAATCTAACATATTTTTAACCATCCCTCTTATAATAAACGTCTTTTTGTTTTTTTTAGTGTGATATTCTTTAATGCCAAAGGCGAGTAATTGCAAGTATTAATATTGTTTTATTTTTTATTTTTTATTGCCTTATTTCAAATATTTGTTGCGTAATAAAAATCTTTTAATTGTTATTTATGAAACAATACAATATCTATTTATAGAGCTCACCAATGTTATAGATATAAATAATTGTACACATATATCATTAACAATTCTTTGACACACATTTAAATACCTGTTTTTATATGTTTTGCAAGTTAAAATAATTAATCGTAGATCATTTCTTAAACATCTTAATATCTCAGCACCCAATGGTGATCACTTTGTTATCATGACACCAATCCTACACGGATGAAAAAGACTGTTTTTCATATGTTTGGCTATAAACATTATATGTTTGGAACACAAATTTTTAAACACAATATTTTTGAGTGCAAGCATATAATGTTCATAAACTAGCATAACATGTTTGGGACATATATGTTAATATGTTAGAACATATTATGTTTGGGACATAAAATGTTTGTAAATATAATATGCTTGGATGCAAACATATATTAATTTAGAAATAGCCTATAAACATATATGTGTTTAGTAGCTTGGAGCGCTATTTAACAGGGAGCGATATTGAATTAAGTTGGTGGTTGTTGCTTGTTATTACAAAATTAACATTTTATTTTCCCTTGGGCAATTGATCAGCTACTTCTTTGATCCTTACAAACTGTGTGGTCCGCTGTTCGAATCCCCGTCCGGCAAAAGGTAAAATTAAAATAAAAAAAATCATACAATTGAATAATTTCTTCTACAATGTTTGTATTACAGAAAAAGGTGCTAAGAACTAAAAATTCTCGTGGAAGTGAGAAAGATGTGGGGGAATATACAATTGGGCAGAAACAAAATTTTGAGCATTCAGGTCGAAAACCTATGTTACCTGTTTATTTTCATAATTCATTATGATTGTAAATATATAAATAAATAAATAAAATTTTGAGCACAATATTGTTTGGGAGAATTTTTTTAAGCATATAATATTTTTGGGTGCAAAATGCTTCCAAACATATTATATGTTCACATAATAACATATTGTTTTTTGGAAGACAACATTATTGAATTTGGATGCAAAAATACAAAATGTTTGGAACTTAGACTACCCAAACATATATTGTTTAGACCAATATGCTTTCAAACATATTATATATTGAAAGAGATCAAACATATAAATGTTTGGGCAATACCCAAAAATATATATGCTTGAAGCAAAATATGTTTGGGAGTATATATTGCAGAAGCGATTTTTTGTGAGCGTGTAGGTGGCTTCGTAATAGAGAATTCCCTTAACTCGTTTTTTGTACTTTTTTGTGATAGAACATGTTCTATTTTGAAATTTAATTAAATATCCATCATCATTCACCAACCTTTTGAAAGAATTAAATTTATGATCTAGTAAAACTATAATCATTTGTCATAATTTCAAAACAACTTGATTGTTTTCTTTGTTCTAATGAAGATAGTGAATATTGATTATTGATTATCAATACCAGGGACACATTGAACGGTAATAGTTCAAGGGTTTTATCATTAAATCTATTCTATATCACGTTTTTAAGATGACGACCAATGAGACGCAGTGAGTTACAATAAAAATATACTCTTTATATCGATTGAAAGCCCGTGGAAAGATTTGTTAATCATATGCGAAATACAATGTGTGAAGTAATGAATTAGTCTTGATTGTATTAACGATGGCTTACATATCGTCGATGTTGAGAAAATATGAATTTCTGTTTGAGTTAGCTGGAAGGCCATTAAATCCGTAACATTTAATTTCTATAAACAATTTTGTCAAAATTTTATTTTTATAGAAAATTTTGTCAGCAATTAATTTCTATAGAAAATTTTGAAGAAGTTTAATTTGTATAGAAAATTTTATAGAATTATTTTTGAAAAATAGCAAAGTAGTAGTTTAGTCAATGCATGGCTTTAAGCTGAGATCAAAAACAACAATAACGATTGAAGAGAAGCCAACAATAACAAACAAAACGAATGAAGATAGAGGAAGCACGCTCAAAAACAAACCCAGCCAACTACATTCAAATCGATGATTTGAGTTTGGCAAAGGAAAAGAGATATGCTTGCAAATTTGTTTAGGCAGTGGCCGACTATCAAACCTTTTTTCGGAAGGTTCAGGTGCAGTTCACTTTGGGTTGAGTGAATTACCCGAATTTATTCTGATAATTGGTTGATAGTTTTGCAGCAAGTAGAGGATGCTGATGAGGAATGTGGTAATTCCGAAACAGCTGTACATCCAACCATCTTGCAGTCTATAGGGCTTTGCCCAAATAAATTTGACAAGCATACTTTTCCTCTGTTGGTTAAGCTACACTTGTAGTTTAGTCAATGCATGGCTTTAAGCTGAGATCAAAAACAACAATAACGAAATTTTATTTCTATAGAAAATTTTGTCGAAATTTTATTTCTATAAAAATTTTTTCGAAATTTTTTTTATAGATATCTTTGTCAAATTTTATTTCTATAAAAATTTTGTCGAAATTTCATTTTTATAGACAACTTTGTCGAAATTTTATTTCTATACACAACTTTGTCAAATTTTATTTCTATAATGTAATTTTCTCAAAATTTTATTTATATATAGAAAATGTTGTCAAAATTTTATTTCTATAGAAAATTTTGTCAAAATTTTATTTCTGTAGAAAATGTTGTTAAGCTGAGATCAAAAACAACAATAACGAAATTTTATTTCTATAGAAAATTTTGTCAAAATTTTATTTCTATAAAAATTTTGTCGAAATTTTATTTTTATAGACAACTTTGTCAAATTGTATTTCTATAAAAATTTTGTCGAAATTTCATTTTTATAGACAACTTAGTCAAAACTTTATTTCTATACACAATAAAATTTTGAAAAATTTGTCTTTAGAAATAAAATATTGCCAAAATTTCCTATAGAAATAAAACGTTGACAAAATTTTCTATAGAAATAAAATGTTGACCAAATTGTATTACAAAAAAAAAAATTTACAAAATGTTCTATAGAAATAAAATTTAGACAACATTTTCTATAGAAACAAAATTTTGCAAAAATTTAATATAGAAATAAAATTTTGACAAAATTTAATATAGAAATAAAATTTAATATAAAACAAGTATGGAAAGTCTAAAGACGGGCAGGGCCAACTATATTATACCCTTCACCACTTTGTAAGTCCACATTTTCGATACCATATCAAATTCGTCCAATGTGCTGGATGCTATATGAATCCATACACATATATTATGTATATCTGAGCAGATCTGTACAGAGTTCTGCAATACTTATAGATTTTACATTTAACACCCATTTTCATGAAGCTCCGTTAGTGCTCCGTTAGCTAACGAACTTTTAAACCGTACCATGGACATATCTGTCATCTTGCCTATATATTCCACATGCCAGTTAGAAATTTAACTGCTGAAAATTTTTCAGTTAAAGTTAACCGGAGAGAAGATATTTGCAATTTACTTTCTGTTAACTGGCAGTTAAAGCCTAACGGAGCTACAAGAAAATGGCCGTAAGTCGGCTAATGCGCTCAGGTGGAACACAATGTTAGTAAAAATTATGGGAAACATTTAAATATGAACCAATTTTGAGGCAACTTCGCAAAAGTGTATTTATGATTTATCGGTCGATTGATGTTTAATAGAGTAATAGGAAAATTTGAGTCATTTTGATAAGTTTTCGACTTAGCAGTGGCGATTTGATAAGGAAAATGTAGGTATTTCGGCCAGTTTTGCCTAAATAGGAAAAACATATATATGGAATCTATATCGAAATCTGAACCGAATGCAATCAAATTTCACATGCATAGTTACTTGTTGAATCTACTCCCTGTGAAAAATTTCACATAAATCGGATAACAACTTTGACCTCTGTGGTCATATGACCGAAAATGGGGCGAAAGATATATATGGGAGCTATATCAAAATCTGAACCGATTTCAACCAAAATAAACACGCATATGCAGAACCTTAATTCTACTGCCTGTGCAAAGTTTCAAGTTCAATTCAACTCCCTCTGCAAAATTTCACGTAAATCAGAGTAGCACTTTTGCCTCTGTGGGCATATTAGTCCAAATCGGGCGAATGATATATATGGGAGCTATATCTAAATCTGAACCGACTTCAACTAAATTTTGCACAATTAACGATACTATAAAACGTACTCCTTGTGCAAAATTTCAATCAACTCATGGCAAAACTCTGGCTTTTGAGGCCATATAAATCCAAATCGGACGAAAGATATATATGGGAGCTATATCTAAATCGGAACCGATTTTAACCAAATTAAGCACACTTAACGATACTATTAAACGTACTTGTTGTGCAAAATTTGACGCAAATCAGGGCAAAACTCTCGCTTTTGGGGCCATATAAGTCCAAATCGGACGAAAGATATATATATAAGAGCTATATCTAAATATGAACCGATTTCAACTAAATTTGGCACAATTAACGATACTATTAAACGTACTCCTTGTACAAAATTTTAATCAAATCAGAGCAAAACTCTGGCTTTTGAAGCCATATAAGTCAAAATCGGACGAAAGATATATAGGGGGGCTATATCTAAATCTGAACCGATTTCAACTAAATTTGGCACAATTAACGATACCAAATCGAACGATACCAAATGGGAGCTATATAGAAATCTGAACCGATTTAGCTGATATTTGGCAGTTTTTACGGGACTGACAAAACATTCAGAGTACAAAATTTGAATAACGTCGGTTCATAAATACGTGAATTATGATCAAATCGGTGATAACTATATATGGCAGCTATATCTAAATCTGAACCGATTTTTTCCAAAATCAATAGCGATTGTCTTCTACCCTAAGAAAGACGTTATGCCAAATTTGAGGACGATCGGACTTAAACTGCGACCTGTACTTTGTGCACAAAATTACATATACAGACAGACGGACGGACATCGCTAAATCGACTCAGAATTTAATTCTAAGCCGATCGGTATATTAAAAGATGGGTCTATGACAATTATTTCTTGGCGTTACATACAAATGCACAAACTTATTATACCCTGTACCACAGTAGTGGTAAGGGTATAACAAGTATATACGGCCGTAAGTTCGGCCAGGCCGAATCTTATGTACCCTCCACCATGGATTGCGTAGGAACTTCTACTAAAGGCTGTCATCCACAATCGAATTACTTGGGTTGCGATAACACTTGCCGATGGCAAGGTATCGTAAAACTTTTTAACACTGTCTTCTAAATTGTAAGTTAGTCCATAAGGGGTATATATTAAACAAAAAAAAGGCCGATTAAGTACGTATATAATTCAGTTTGACAAAATTTTCTATAGAAATAAAATTTTGACAAAATTTTTTATAGAAATAAAAACTTGACAAAATTTTCTATAGAAATAAAATGTTGACAAAATTTTCTATGGAAGTAAAATGTTGACAAAATGTTCTATAGAAATAAAATGTTGACAAAATTGTCTATAGAAATAAAATGTTGACAAAATTTTCTACAGAAATAAATTTTTTACAAAATTTTCTATAGAAATAAAATTTTGACAAAATTTTCTATAGAAATAAAATGTTGACAAAATGTTCTATAGAAATAAAATGTTGACAAAATTGTCTATAGAAATAAAATGTTGACAAAATTTTCTACAGAAATAAATTTTTTACAAAATTTTCTATAGAAATAAAATTTTGACAAAATTTTCTATGGTAATAAAATGTTGACAAACATTGCTATAGAAATAAACTTTTTACAAAACTTTCTATAGAAATGAAATTTTGACAAAACTTTCTATAGTAATAAAATTTGACAATTTTTACATGGCTGTTAGAGGCCATATACTAATGAAATATACCAAATTTCAACCGCATCGGATGACTTTTGCTCCTCCAAGAGGCTCCGGAGGTCAAATCTGGGGATCGGTTTATATGGGAGCTATATATAATTATGGACAGATATGGACCAATTTTTGCATGGTTGTTAGAGACCATATACTAACACCGCGTACTAAATTTCAATTGAATCGGATGAATTTTGCTCATCCAAGAGGCTCCAGAGTTCAAATCTGGGGATCGGTTTATATGGGAGCTATATATAATTATGGACCGATATGGACCAATTTTTGCATGCTTGTTAGAGACCGTATACTAACATCAGGTACCCAATTTCAAACGGATCGGATGAATTTTGCCCCTCCAAGAGGCTCCGGAGGTCAAATCTGGGGATCGGTTTATATGGGAGCTATATATAATTATGGACCGATATGGACCAGTTTTTGCATGGTTGTTAGAGACCATATACTAACACCACGTACCAAATTTCAATCGGGTAGGATGAAGTTTGCTCCTCCAAGAGGCTCCGGAGGTCAAATCTGGGGATCGGTTTATATGGGAGCTATATATATTTATGGACCGATATGGACCAATTTTTGCATGGTTGGTAGAGACCGTATACTAACATCAGGTACCAAATTTCAACCGGATCGGATGAATTTTGCTGCTCCGGAAGGCTCCGCAAGCCAAATTTGGGGATCGGTTTATATGGGGGCTATACGTAAACGTGGGCCGATATGGCCCATTTTCAACACCATCCGACCTACATCAATAAAAACTACTTGTGCCAAGTTTCAAGTCGATAGCTAGTTTCGTTCGGAAGTTAGCGTGATTTCCACAGACGGACGGACAGCCGGACAGACGGACGGACATGCTTAGATCGACTCAGAATTTCACCACGACCCAGGGTCTTAGAGCAATATTTCGATGTGTTACAAACGGAATGACAAAGTTAATATACCCCCATCCTATGGTGGAGGGTATAAAAATACAATTGTGCAAAATTTGTCTTTAGAAATAAAATTTTAAAAAAATTGTCTTTAGAAATAAAATTTTGACAACATTTTCTATAGAATTAAAATTTTGACAAAATTTTGTATAGAAATTAAATTTCTACAAAATTTTCTATAGAAATAAAATTTCTACAAAATTTTCCACAGAAATCAAATTTCTACAAAATTTTCCTCAGAAATAAAATTTAGGCAAAATTTAATATAGAAATAAAATTTTGACAAAATTTTCTTTGGAAATAAAATTTTGACAAAATTTTGACAAAATTTTCTACAGAAAGAAAATTTTGACAAAATGTGTTATAGAAATAAAAGATACCGAAACCTCGAATTATAACAAAATATGTGGACGACATATTTGCGATAGTAAAGAAAACCGACGTGGAAAGTACTCTTGACGCATTAAACTCATTCCACAGTCAAATACAATTTACAATGGAGTTAGAGAAGGATAACAAGCTACCATATTTAGACTGTAACATACTGAGAGATGATAATTGTTTGAGGCTGAATTGGTATCAAAAACCAACAGCAACTGGACGACTAATAAATTATAATTCAAAACACAATAAAAGTATAATACATATGACAGCAATCAATTTTATAGATCGAATCTTAAGGATAAGTGATGCAGAATTCCACAAGGAGAATGAAATAAAGATAAGACAAATATTGACCACAAACGATTTTCCAAATAGAATAATAAGCAGACTAATAACTCGCGTTAAAAATAAAACACTTGACGAAAACATTAAAACTAAGATTATTGAAGAGCCGGAACATAAAAAGGATAAGTCATACAAACCCATGACTTACGTTGAAGGATTCTCAGAGCGTTTTTTCAAATCGGACGTATATAACAAGGACAAGATTCAAATTGCTTCACGCACATCGAGAACAGTAAAGGAATTATTCAGCAACACAAAGTCAAAAATAAAGAATGAGGACAGGAGTAATATAGTGTACAAAATTAAATGTAATGAAGACAAGTCCAACATATGCCCAATGGCATATGTTGGCACTACAATGACCAAACTTAAGACAAGACTTTCGTCGCATAAATCAGACCCTAAAGCTGTAGACAAATCAGTAGAGCAAAAAACAGCACTTGTTGCTCACTGTGCAACAACAGGACACAAGCCCAACTTCACAGACGTCGAGATACTTGCTCAAGAGAATAATCATAGGCGTAGATACACTCTTGAGATGCTTAATATAATAGATCTCTCTCCGGACAAGAGAATGAATTTCAAAAAAGACACGGAAGAATGCGCGAGAATGTATCGACACATCATAAACAAGCATCGACACAAACGAAGCTTAGTGTACGGTGACTTACAGAACGAACAGCATCACACGAACTCACGTTAGTTATTTTCAATATATTATATCTAAAATAATATTGTGATTTGTGAACATTAAAAGTAATTTAATTTTTGTATTTTATGTAGATACAAAATCCCAGAAGATGGTTAGTGGCACTAACCGAAATATTGGAAATAAATATTAAAACAAATCAATAATCGATTGTTTCTATGACCTCAAGCCGAACAAAATTAATAATCAGAATAGAAATAAAATTTGGACAACATTTTCTATAATCAATAAAATTTTGACATAATTTCCTATAGAAATAAAATTTCTCTATACAAAATTTCTACAGAAATACTATTTCTATTTCCAATATTTCGGTGGAGGGTGAAGAATTCTATCAATCTACAAAATAGTAAAAAATCTACCAAGTTTGATAGAATTCTACCAACTCCGGCAACCGTGATGTCGAGCGCTACCGTGAGATAATATCTAATTTGTATTTGCCCAAAATGTAAGATCTTGTCAAAATTTTATTTCTATAGACAAATTTTTCAAAATTTTATTTCTAAAGACAATTTTGTGCAAATTTTTTTTTTTTTTGTTTTATATTAATTTTTTTTTATATTAAATTTTATTTCTATATTAAATTTTTGCAAAATTTTGTTTCTAGAGAAAATTTTGTCAAAATTTTATTTCGATAAAAAATTTTGTCAAAATTTTATTTCGATAAAAATTTTGTTACAATTTTATTTCTATTGACAATTTTGTCACAATTTTTATGCCTAAATGAAATTCGTGAAGTACATCTTAGCTGGAGGGTGAAGAATTCTATCAATCTACAAAATAGTAGAAAATCTGCCAAGTTTGGTAGAAATCTACCAAATCCGGCAACCGTGATGTCGAGCGCTACCGTGAGATAATATCTATTTTGTTTTTGTAAGATTTTGAATCTCATGATATGTGCCACACAATACACATAACAATGGAGTTATTTAGAGGTGAGTTCGGTGAAAATTTCATTTCAGGTTCGGGACCGATTAATTGGCCACCTACACACAAAAATTTTTTTTCTGATTCAATCACGAAATTAATTGATCCAATTAATTTTTAATTGAAATGTCTTCAATCACAGAAATGATAGTATCAATTAAAAAATTAATTGAAGGTCAATTAAAAAGTTAATTGATCCAATTAAAAAATTAATTGATACTATTATTTTTGTGATTGACTTTTGTTTCAATTAAAAAATTTGTTGAATCAATTAAATTTTTAATTGAATATTTTTTAAAACTCAATTAAAATTTTAATTGGAAAAATTTTCGTGAAATTTTTTTGTGTGTAGATCGTGCGCTTTTACGCCTATGGACTATTTTATGGTTCATGTCCATACTAGAGGTGTGCACGTGACAAGAAATTGTCGTGAGTCACGCTCATGTCAACAGCGTGAGTGAGCGTGAGGGTGCGTGAGCGTGATTAACAAACCAAAATGTCGTGCGTGAGCGGGAGTCACGAAAACAATATCTTCGTGAGTGTGCGTGAGTAACGAATTACGCTCACGAAAATAATACCGCTCTCCAACATAAAACGCTTAAAAGTTAAATGCATTTGCAATTTTAATGACACCTGGGATGTAAAGAGTTTAATAACGCTCTCGATTTTAATCGTGCTCATGATTTCAGACACGTCCCTCAGGTAAATTACTCATAAAATTATACGTGAGTCACGACATATTTCGTAAGTACGATATTTTTTGTGAGTACGGTAGTTTTCGTGAGTCACGACATTTTCGCGTGTGAGTGTGCGTGAGTATAATTTTTCCGTCGTGAGTGTGAGTGTACGTGAGCAAAATATTACTCACGTGCACACCTCTAGTCTATACAGACAAGCCCGCTTCAATTGACGCATTGTAAGATAACAACGATGCCTTCATTTGTGAGATACCGTCCGAATTGTTGCAGAGAGTATGCCAAAATTGAACTAAGAGGATGGACCATGAAATAATCTCCAAACATTGAAAAGATGTTGACAGGACTATCGATTCAGATACTGATTTCATAAATTTTTCCGAATTGGTTTGTGTTTTTTTTTCTTCTTTTCTTTACTGTCCTATAGCTCTTTAGAAATCACCCTTCACCGGCTGAAATGTTGCAGAGTATATGCCAAAATTAGAATAAGCGGATGGAACATGAAATAATCTCCAAACATAAAATTCTGTTGACAGGACTATCGATTCAAATACAGATTTCATGCATTTTTCTGATTTTTTTTTTTGAAAAAATGGCCTATAATTCATTAGAAATCACTCTTTACAAACTCGAAGCCAATATTGTTTTTCTTCACACTACTAATTTATATACCTATACAATAATAAAATAAGTTTAAAACCAAGAACATCTGGCTCAAATGGAGAGTTTATGGAGTTGCTCATTCATAACTCATTCCTTATTTCTTAGAGCGATGACTCTCTCTCTCTCTCTGCTAGGAATTGCAATTTAGCTGAAATTAGCTTTTGAATAATTCAAAAGATAAGACATTTTTTTAATATTTATTTTATTTTATTTTATTTGATTTTTTTAATATTGGCTAGTTTTTCTCTATAATATCACGTATTCAACAGCCAAGACAGCATTTTACAAAAAACCTTTTTTTTTTTGTTTAATTAAAAACATAATGGTATACAACATCCACTAATGGGAAATGATATAATGATGTAGATGTGTACATTTGGTATACTAGACGAAACCCCTTAACCTAAATGCGTGAATGTCCTTATAGGGTAATACTACGAGTAATGTGTCAAATTAAAACTAAGCTTGGACAAGCGGGTGGAAATAAAGTCTTCGGTAGTATTTTTTTTTTTTTTGGTGAGAAAGGCAATCACCATCAACTGACAAGATCGTATTTTTTATAGCATTCGTCGAAAGCCAATTCAGATTGTTGCTTTAGCTCATCTTCTAGACATGATTTCCAAGCCTCATCATCACCAACAAGATGTGAGATAATGATCGGTAAACTTCTTCTCGGATACGATGTTAGGTACATGAGGGATGGAAATGTGGAAGTAAGATTAAATAAATTATCCTTTTTTCGAATATCTTTGGTTTCTGCAATATCATTATCCCCATCAGCTTCATAGTCGTCCTCGTCGTTATCACTATAGTCATGATCCTTTTCTTCATCTTGTTTTCTCTGTATAGTATTTATGTCCATATGACGAATATAGCGTTTATTCCATTGATTCTTGCAGGGATACCAGCATGTTATTATTATGCCCATAAATATTAAGGAAATTCCCATCAGATCTATATAGAAGGCAAGGTTTTGGACAAGTCTGAAGATATGGGAACTATCCTTCGAAATACCAGCGTACATATCAAACCAAACAACAGGAAATAGCATTTTCCGTTTGGTGGGAAAGGATCTGTAGAAAAAAAAAGGGAGAGAGATAGAGAATAAGAAATATATTTACTGTAATATAGGGAATGTAAGCATATTTAACCCCCTCTTTCTATATATCGAACGAAAATCAATTCGAAAGAAACAAAATTTTTGAATTCGATTTTCCGTTATTTTAAAAGTTGAGTTCTATACACAGAAAAAAAATCACGAAAATTTTTTCAATTAAAATTTTAATTGAGTTTTAAAAAATATTCAATTAAAAATTTAATTGATTCCACTAATTTTTAAATTGAAACAAACATCAATCACAAAAATTAATAGTATCAATTAATTTTTTAATTGATACTATCATTTCTGTGATTGAAGACACTTCAATTAAAAAATTAATTGGAAAATTGATTGAATCAGAAAAAAAAATTTTTGTGTGTACCCTGCTTCTGTATATCGAACAAAAGCTTACTTTCGTATTTCAAACGAAAGAAAATTGATTTTATTTTATTGACACACACAAACAAATATTTTTCACATTCAATCACAAAATTAATTAATAAAATTAATTTTTTAATTGAAATGTCTTCAATCACGAAAATGATAGCATCAATCACAGTATTAATTGAGCATTAAAAAATTAATTGATTTCATTAGCAAGTTTCAATTAACGCTTTAATTGATTCAATTAAATTTTTAATTGATGTTGTTAAAAACGAAATAAAAATTTTACAAATGTTTCTATAGAAATAAAAATTTTACAAATGTTTCTATAGAAATAAAATTTTAACAAAATTTTCTATAGAAATAAAATTTTGAAAAAATTTCTATAGAAATAAAATTTTGACAAAATTTTCTATTGAAATGATATTTTAACAAAATTTTAACAAAATTTTCTAGTGAAATAAAATTTTGACAAAATTTTCTATTGAAATAACATGTTGATAAAATTGTCTATAAAAATAAAATTTTAACAAAATTTTCTATAGAAATAAAATTTGGACAAAATTTTCTATAGATATAAAATATTGACAAAATTTTCTATAGAAATAAAAGTTTAACAAAATTTTCTATAGGAACAAAATTTTGAACAAAAAAAAAACAAGTATATACAGCACTAAGTTCGGCCGGGCCGAATCTTAAATACCCACCACCATGAACCAAATATTAGGGTTTCCTTTGAAATTTCAGGAGGGCTTGAGGACTTGAGGAAACTTCCCGAAGATAAATTTAAAGATTTCACCTATGAGGACTATATCAGATTCTGGATTTATAAGAACCATTTTTGTTTGAGTTTTAGAGGAATCATTAACATATCTTGTAAGTGTGCAAGAAAATTATAAAATAACGTCTTGATTTTAAATCTTAAATCTGTAGAAGTAAAATCTGGAAATTTTACATTGAGTTTCAAGGAATTTTCATAATCAGTGCGCCTTCTACACCCTCAAGAAGTGAAGTCGGTCTATATGGAGGCGTTACCAAATGGACCGATAAAAACTTAATCCGATACACGTTTTTGTGGGCCTAAAATACCACAATATTTACAATTTCAGGCAAATCAGATAAAAACTACGGTTTCTAGAAACCCAAGGAGTTAAATCGGAAGATCGTTCTTATGGGGGCTATACTAAAATATGGACCGATACTCACCGTTTTCGGCACACCTCTTTATGACCCGAAAATACCTCTAGATTTCCAATTTCAGGCAAATAGGATAAAAACTTCGGATTCTAGAAGCCCAAGAAGTAAAATCGGGAAATCGGTCTATATGGGGGCTATACCAAAATATGGACCGATACTCACCATTTTCGGCACACCTCTTTATGGTTCCAAAATACCTCTAGATTTTCAATTTCAGACAAATTGGATAAAAACTACGATTTCTATAAGCCCAAGACCTCAAATCGGGAGGTCGGTTTATATGGGGACTATATCAAAACCTGGACCGATGTAGCCCATCTTCGAACTTGACCTGCCTGCAGACAAAAGACGAGTTTGTGCAAAATTTCAGCACGATTGCTTCATTATTGAAGACTGTAGCGTGATTACAACAGACAGACGGGCAGACGGACATCGTTATACCGTCTTAGAATTTCTCCTGATCAAGAATATATATATACTTTATATAGTCGGAAATCGATATTTCGATGTGTTACAAACAGAATGACAAACTTATTATACCCCCGTCATCATTCTATGGTGGTGGGTATAAAAATTCTATACACACAAAAAAAAAAAATCTGATTCAATCACGAAATTAATTGATCCAATTAATTTTTAATTGAAATGTCTTCAATCACAGAAATGATAGTATCAATTAAAAAATTAATTGAAGGTCAATTAAAAAGTTAATTGATGCAATTAAAAAATTAATTGATACTACCATTTTTGTGATTGATTTTTGTTTCAATTAAAAAATTTGTTGAATCAATTAAATTTTTAATTGAATATTTTTTAAAACTCAATTAAAATTTTAATTGGAAAAATTTTCGTGAATTTTTTTTGTGTGTAGAAATAAAATTTTAACACAATTTTCTATAGAAATAAAATTTTGAAAAAAATTTCTATAAAAATAAAATTTGGACAAAATTTTAGATAGAAATAATATTTTGTATCGAAATAAAATTTTGGCAAAATTTTCTATAGAAATAAAATTTGGACAAAATTTCTATAGAAATAAAATTTCACAAAAATTTCTATAGAAATAAAATTTAGCAAAAATTTTTTATAGAAATAAAATTTTGCAAAAATTTTCTATAGAAGTAAAATTTTGAAAACATTTTCTACAAAAATAAAATTTTGAAAAAATTTTCTACAGAAATAAAATTTTGACAAAATTTTCTATTGAAAACAAATTTTGATAAATTTTCTATAGAAATTAAATTTTAAAAATAAATTTCTATAGAAATAAAATGTTGACAAAATTTTCTATAGAAAACAAATTTTGACAAAATTTTCTATAGAAATAAAAGTTTAACAAATTTTTCTATAGAAATAAAATTTTGACAAAATTTTCTATAGAATTAAAATTTTGACAAAATTATCTATATAATTAAAATTTTGACAACATTTTCTATAGAATTACAATTTTAACAAAATTTTCTATAGAAATAAAAATTTGACATATTTTGAAATAAAATTTTGATAAAAATTTCTATAGAAATAAAATTTTGACAAATTTTTCTATAGAAGTAAAATTTTACAAAAATTTTCAATAGAAATAAAATTTTGGCGAAATTTTAGATAGAAATAAAATGTTCTATAGAAATAAAATTTTGATAAAATTTTCTATAGAAATAAAATTTTGACAAAAATTTCTATAGAATTAAAATTTTGACAAATTTTTCTATAGAAGTTAAATGTTGCAAAAAAATTCTATAGAAATAAAATTTTGAAAAAAATTTATATAGAAATAAAATGTTGACAAAACTTTCTATAGAAATAACATTTTGACAGAATCTTCTATAGAAATAAAATTTTGTCAAAATTTTCTATAGAAATAAAATTTTGCAAAAATTTTCTATAGGAATAAAATTGTGACAATATTTTATATAGAAATAAAATTTTGACAAAATGTTCTATAGACAAAAAATTTTGAAAAAAATTTCTATATAAATAAAATTTTGACAAAATTTTCTATAGAAATAAAATTAAAAAAAAAAATCTATAGAAATACAATTTTGACAAAATGTCCTATAGAAATAAAATTTTGCAAAAATTTTCGGTAGAAATAAAATTTTGACAAAATGTTCTATAGACAAACAATTTTGACAACATTTTCTATAGAAATAAAATTTTGACAACATTTTCTATAGAAATAAAATTTTGAGAAAAAACTTTCTACAGAAATAAAATTTTGCAAAAATTTTCTATAGAAATAAAATTTTGCAAAAAATTTTTATAGAAATAAAATTTTGCAAAAATTTTCTATAGAAATAAAATTTTGCAAAAAATTTCTATAGAAATAAACTTTTGCAAAAATTGTCTATAGAAATAAAGGTTTGCAAACATTTTCTATAGAAATAAAATTTAGCAAAATTCTTTTCTTTAGAAATAAAATTTTGATAAAATTTTCTATAGAAATAAAATTTAGCAAAATTCTTTTCTATAGAAATAAAATTTTGCAAAAATTTTATATAGAAATAATTGTGTGGTAAAATTTTCTTTAAACCGTTAAGTACAATCAACTGAACTTACTTTATATGCGTTGTTGGTCGTATATAAACATTTAATTGCAAACGTCCTTTTAGCTGTATCACCAAACCCGTTCTGGGTTCCAATATTATGGAGGTCTCATGCCATGTCCTATTGGGCGCCATACCTTCAACTTCTCCAGCAAACATCGGATCGGCATCCATAAAATGTGGTTTTGAAACCATTACAGGCAAACCAAAATAACAACTGCTTACATTGAATACCCCATGCGGCAGACACTCGCCATGGCAATAGCATTTATTGGCGGCATTCAGAGTACCATTGTCAAAAGAACTCGGTGAAATGTGATAACGATAACCGAGAATACCATCGATGATCACATCATCGATATAATCCATTGTGAGGGCTCGACAAAAATCATTAAAAAAATATTCAATAGATTCATGCCTTTTCAAATGCCTCTTTTGAAACTCTCCCGGTGATCCGCGAACGGCATTACATTCCTCATCGAAAGCATCGGTGTAGTTTTTACCCTTCCATTTAACAAGTTGACCCAATTTGTCGATATCACCAACACCAGTGTGTATACTATGTACTCCAAGAAACTCTGTGGAACCATTACGCTGGAAAAAAATAAAATAAACAAAAAGAGTAGTAAGAGATTTAATAAATTATTATCTACCCAGCAAAAAAAGTGTCGCTAAAAAGTAGTGAAAATGTTCTTTTTGGATCCGGAAGTAGTGATAAATATAACATGGACTTGTCATATGACGGATGACCACCATTTCAATAGACATTCCACTTAATATCTCTTCTTAACTTCTTAAGATGTGATGCGAATTCAGTGTTAACAAAAAAAAAAATAAAACACAAAATTTAAAAAAAAAAAAAACATTTTTTTTGTAATTTTTTATAATTTTTAATGCAAGCTTGTCTGAAACGTTCGACTTTAAATATTATAAAACAAATTGCAATTTTTCTAAATTCGTGTCCTAAATTTAAAGAAAATAATTCTTAAACAATGTTTATGATTTTTTTGCACAATATTTCTTATTAGATTAATATTTTTCATACCACTCGCGTATTTTTATACCCTCCATCATAGGATGGGGGTATATTAACTTTGTCATTCCGTTTGTAACACATCGAAATATTGCTCTAAGACCCCATAAAAATAATATATATTCTGGGTCGTGGTGAAATTCTGAGTCGATCTGAGCATGTCCGTCCGTCCGTCCGTCCATCCGTCCGTCTGTTGAAATCACGCTAACTTCCGAACGAAACAAGCTATCGACTTGAAACTTGGCACAAGTAGTTGTTATCGATGTAGGTCGGATGGTATTGAAAATGGGCCATATCGGTCCACTTTTACGTATAGCCCCCATATAAAGAGACCCTCAGATTTGGCTTGTGGAGCCTCTAACAGTAGCATATTTCATCCGATCCGGCTGAAATTTGGTATATGGTGTTGGTATATGGTGTTGGTATATGGTCTCTAACAACCATGCAAAAATTGGTTCACATCGGTCCATAATTATATATAGCCCCCATATAAACCGATCCCCAGATTTGGCTTGCGGAGCCTAAAAGAGAAGCAAATTTCATCCGATCCGGCTGAAATTTGGTACATGATGTTGGTATTTGGTCTCTAATAACCGTGCGAAATTGGTTCACATCGGTCCATAATTATATATAGCCTCCATATAAACCGATCCCCAGATTTGGCTTGCCGAGCCTCAAAGAGAAGAAAATTTCATCCGATCCGGCTGAAATTTGGTACATGATGTTGGTATATGGTCTCTAAAAACCATGCTAAAATTGGTCCATATCGGTCCATAATTATATATAGCCCCCATATAAACCGATCCCCAGATTTGGCTTGTGGAGCCTCTAAGAGAAGCATATTTCATCCGATCCGGCTGAAATTTGGTACATGATATTGGTATATGGTCTCTAATAACCATGCAAAAATTGGTCCACATCGGTTCATAATTATATATAGCCCCCATATAAACCGATCCCCAGATTTGGCTTGCGAAGTCTCCAAGAGAAGCACATTTCATCCAATCCGGTTGTAATTTGGAACATGGTGTTAGTATATGATCTTTAATAACCGTGGCAGAATTGGTCCATATCGGTCCATAATTATATATAGCCCCCATATAAAACGTTCTCCAGATTTGACCTCCGGAGCCTCTTGGAGGAGCAAAATTCATCCGATCCAGTTCAAATTACGAACGTGGTGTTAGTATATGGTCGCTAACAACCATACCAATATTGGTCCAATCACACAAAAATTGGTCCATATCGGTTCATAATCATGGTTGCCACTAGAGCCAAAAATAATCTACCAAAATTTTATTTCTATAGAAAATTTTGTCAAAATTTTATTTCTATAGAAAATTTTGTCAAAATTTTATTTCTAGAGGAAATTTTGTTAAAATTTTATTCGGTTCATAATAAAATTTTCATCATTGTCAAAATTTTATTTCTATAGAAAATTTTGTCAAAATTTTATTTCTATAGAAAATTTTGTTAAAATTTTATTTCTGTAGAAATTTTTGTCAAAATTTTCTTTCTATAGAAAATTTTGTCAAAATTTTTATTTCTATAGAAAATTCTGTGAAAATTTTATTTCTATAGAAAATTTTGTTAAAATTTTATTTCTGTAGAAAATTTTGTCAAAATTTTATGTCTACTTTGTCAAACTGAATTATATACGTATTGGATCGATCTTTTTTGATTTCATATATACTACGTATGGACTTACATACAATTTAGAAGATGGTGTTAGGAGGTTTTAAGATTACTTAAGTTGCGTTACCGCAACTTAAGTAATTCGATTCTGGATGGCAGTGTTTAGAAGAAGTTTCTACGCAATCCATGATGGAGGGTACATAAGCTTCGGCCTGGCCGAACTTACGGCCGTATATACTTGTTTAATTTATTTCTCTGTCTATAAATAAACTTTTATTTGGCCAATCAACTCTGCATCAATTTATTATATTAGATAGTTATTTAGCATATACATGGCCACATAATTAAAATATATAATAAGTATTAAACATTTTTTCTCTAAAAATAATCGATTACTAATAAAATTGTCTATTTCAAAATCTAGTTTGCTTTCTACTTGTCAACTCATTCAATTAATTAAGCTTAAAATATTCAAAAGAATAAAGAAATTGTATTTCATTTTAGACGTTAGGATACTATAGTAGTGTTAATTATTCTATATCCACAAATTGCGCTTGACATACAGCGCATCACACATTCAAATCATTCGAAACAAAGTTTACATGGATTCAAAGATTTTGACATTTCCTTCAGGATTTTTCAAATTGATTCCGAGTTAAAGATGCGTTCTCTTTTAGTGTTAAATCTATGTACTTAAAATAAGGATACAGATCTCATTTAACGAAGTTTCAATATCAAAATAAAAAATCCAAATTATAAACGGTACCTCAAAGTAAAAAACGTTTTCTTAATTACAAAAAAAAAAAAACTTTAAACCAAGATCCAAAATCCTTCAATATAAGGCTGCCTATATTCGAGGCTTTTTTATCTTTACTCAAAAGATTTCGATTTAATCATAATTTGCGACATATTGACGAGAAATTATTAGACATAATTATTTTTTGTTTCTGGAGCATCACTGCTCTCGTCTACTACAGTGCAATAGATAAAGTAGACGAGAGCAGTGATGCTCCATTAGAATAATAATTGTTTTGTGATCATTGTCTCATATATCAAATAACCCTCTGAAGAAGCAATTCAGTGAAAATTGCGAAATATCAGGAATAATGGATTAAAAATAAAAATAAATAAAGGAAACTAAGATCTTAAGCTTGAAAAAACTATTGACTTTTATCATAATTATTTTTTTTTCACTTGTTTTAGTTTGAAGGAAAAAATTGGAGTTCAAAATGGCAAAATTATTTTTAATGCCATACGAAGTCCATTATTGTTAAAATCTTCAAATTAAAAAAAAAAAAAACATTCTGAACTACACAGAAAAAAATTTCACGAAAATTTTTCCAATTAAAATCTTAATTGAGTTTTAAAAAATATTCAATTAAAAATTTAATTGATTCAGCAAATTTTTTCATTGAAACAATCAATCACAAAAATTAATAGTATCAATTAATTTTTTAATAATTGACCTTCAATTAATTTTTTTATTGATGCTATCATTTCTGTGATTGAACACATTTCAATAAAAACAAGTTTATATGGCCGTAAGTTCGGCCAGGCCGAATCTTATGTACCCTCCACCATGGATTGCGTAGAAACTTCTACGAAAGACTGTCATCCACAATCGAATTACTTGGGTTGTGGTATCTTAAATCGTTTTCTCAATTGTGAGTTAGTCCAAACGTGGTATATATTAGACAAAAAAGGTATGTGTAGGTAAGTCTACAAATAATTACGAATCGATGTGGACTTTTGCACGGCACTTAGGGGACCAGCATTGATATATGGGGGTCGCTTATATGGGAGTTATATACAATTATGAACTTGATATGAACCAATTTTTGTGTGATTGGAGATCGATTTATCTGAGGGCTATATATAACTTTAGACCGATATGGACCTAGTTAGGCATGGTTGTTAACGGTCACATACTAGCATAATGTACCAAATTTCAACCGACTCGGATGAAATTTGCTCCTCCAAGTGGCTTCAAAACCAAATCTCGGGATCGGTTTATATGGGGGCTGTATATGATTATGCACTGATTTGGGCCACTTTTGGCATGGTTATTAAATATCATATACTACCACCACGTAACAAATTTCAACCAGATGGGATGAATTTTACCTCTCCGAAAGGCACCAGGGGTCAAATCTGGGCATCGGTTTATATGGGGGCTATATATAATTATGGACTGATATGAACCAATTCCTGCATGGTTGTTGGATACCGTATACTAACATCACGTACCAAATTTCAACTGAATCAGATGAATTTTGGTCTTCCAAGAGGCTCCGGAGGTCAAATCTGGTGATCGGTTTATATGGGGGCTATATATAATTATGGACCGATGTGGACCAATTTTTCCACGGTCATTAGAGACCATATACTAACACCATGTACCAAATTTCAGCTGGATCGGATGAAATTTGCTTCTCTTAGAGGCTCCAAATGCCAAATCGGGGGATCGGTTTATATGGGGGCTATATATAATTATAGACCAATGCGGACCAAGTTTTGCATAGTTGTTAGAGACCATATACTAACACCATGTACCAAATTTAAACCGGATCGGGTGAAATTTTCTTCTCTTAGAGGCTCCGCAAGCCAAATCGGGGGATCGGTTTATATGGGGGCTATATATAATTATGGACCAATGCGGACCAAGTTTTGCATGGTTGTTAGAGACCATATACTAACACCATGTACCACATTTCAGCAGGATCGGATGAAATTTGCTTCACTTAGAGGGTCTACAAGCCAAATTTGGGGGTCCGTTTATATGGGGGCTATAAGTAAAAGTGGACCGATATAGCCCATTTGCAATACCATCCGACCTACATCAATAACAACTACTTGTGCCAAGTTTCAAGTCGATAGCTTGTTTCGTTCGGAAGTTAGCGTGATTTCAACAGACGGATGGACGGACATGCTCAGATCGACTCAGAATTTCACCACGACCCAGAATATATATAATTTATGGGGTCTTAGAGCAATATTTCGATGTGTTACAAACGGAATGACAAAGTTAATATACCCCCATCCTATGGTGGAGGGTATAAAAATTCATTGGATCAATTAATTTCGTGATTGAATCAGAAAAAAAATATTTATGTGGAGGAAGCCACCGTGGTGCAGTGGTTAGCATGCCCGCCTTGCGTACACAAGGTCATGGGTTCGATTCCTGCTACGACCAAACACCAAAAAGTTTTTAAAGCGGTGGATTATCCCACCTCAGTAATGCTGGTGACATTTCCGAGGGTTTCAAAGCTTCTCTAAGTGGTTTCACTGCAATGTGGAACGCCGTTCGGACTCGGCTATAAAAAGGAGGTCCCTTGTCATTGAGCTTAACATGGAATCGGGCAGCACTCAGTGATAAGAAAGAAGTTCACCAATGTGGTATCACAATGGACTGAATAGTCTAAGTAAGCCTGATACATCGGGCTGCCACCTAACCTAACCTTTGTATACAGTGTGGCGCTTTGTATAATAAAACAAGTAAGGAAAGTCTAAAGTCGGGCGGGCCGACTATATTATACCCTGCACCACTTTGAAGATCTAAATTTTCGATACCATATCACATCCGTCAAATGTGTTGGGGGCTATAACTAAAGGTTTGTCCCAAATACATACATTTAAATATCACTCGATCTGGACAGAATTTGATAGACTTCTACAAAATCTATAGACTCAAAATTTAAGTCGGCTAATGTACTAGGGTGGAACACAATGTTAGTAAAAAAAATATGGGAAACATTCAAATCTGAAGCAATTTTAAGGAAACTTCGCAAAAGTTTTTTTATGATTTTTCGCTCGATATATGTGTATTAGAAGTTTAGCAAAATTAGAGTCATTTTTACAACTTTTCGACTAAGGAGTGGCGATTTTACAAGGAAAATTTTGGTATTTTGACCATTTTTGTCGAAATCAGAAAAACATATATATGGGAGCTATATCTAAATCTGAACCGATTTCAAACAAATTTGGCACACTTGACTACACTACTAATTGTACTCCAAGTGCAAAATTTCAACCAAATTGGAGAAAACTCCGGCTTCTGGCACCGTATTACTCCATATCGGGCGAAAGATATATATGGGAGCTAACTATATCTAAATCTGAACCGATTTCAATAAAATTTGGCACACTTGACTATACTACTAATTGTTCTTCTTGTGCAAAATTTTAAGCAAATTAGGGTAAAACTCTGGCTTCTGCGGCCATATAAGTCCATATCGGGCGAAATATATATATGGGAGCTATATCTAAATCTGAACCGATTTCTTCCAAAATCAATAGGGTTCTATTCTGAGCCAAAACACCTACTTGTGCCAAAGTTGAAGTTGATTGGACTAAAACTGCGATCTAGACTTTGATTACAAAAATGTGTTCACGGACAGACGTACAGACGGACATGGCTATATCGACTCAGGAGGAGCCCACCCTGAGCATTTTTGCCAAAGACAGTATGTGTCTATCTCGTCTCCGTCTGGGTGTTGCGAACATATGCACCAACTTCCCAGCAAAAGAAGCGTCGCCAAAAAAGTAATGAAAATGTTCTTTTTGGATCCGAAAGTGGTGCAAAATTGACGCAGAAGCGATGAATTTAACATGGGCTTGTCATAGGACGGAAGTCCTCCCTTTGAACAGCCGTTGCTCTGAATTTGCATCACTTCTTTAGGTGTGATCCGAATTCAATGTTTTGGATGTAAATAAACGAAATCTGTGATATTTTGTCAAATAAATAATTTTTATAATTTTATATAATTTTAGTGGATTCTAATGCTTGTCTGAAAGGTTTGACCTCAAATATTTTCAAAAATTCACAATTTTTTCAGATTGGATTTAGCATTTTTTTGGACAAAATTTAAATGATTTATACCATTTTATGAATTCTTACTCTGTTTTTAACCTATTTGAAATAAAAAAAATTATAATTACCCATTAAAAGTATGAAAAACCCAAGTTATAAAAAGTTGAATTAAAAGAACTTCCTGGGTAGTTAAAATAAAGAACATCATTGGGAGTGTCTCTTCTTCTGGAAGTACTTTTAAAGCTGTGCCTTTGGAAGAACTTCCAAATTTTGTTTGCTGGGTTATAATACCCTGTTCCACAGTGTGGCGCAGGGTATAAAAATAATTGCTGCAATTAATTATTGTGATTGAGTTTTGTATCCATTAAAAATTTTGTTGAACCAATTAAATGAATAAATGAAATGAAATTTTTAATTGAATATTTTTTTACAAATCAATTAAAATTTTAATTGGAAAAATTTTGGTGATATATATATTTTTTTTTTGTACACAAAAAATTATTAAAATCAATTAACTATAATCGAATTAAATTAGCTTTAGTGCCATATAGGGTTCACTTTTTTTTTTGAGTGTGTAATGGACGCCGGCATCGATTTTGGAGACCCTAATACTAAACCTCTAATTGGTATACTGATTTCCCAACTCCTTGAAGATTCACCATTTATATTTCCACTTACCGCATAGGCATACCCAATTCGATCCCATGGCATGAATACACCTAAAGAAGTCCTTAAGGAAACTGGTAATACAGATAATAGATTCACAATCTCATCATTAAATCCCTTGAAAAAGAATTCATCGACAGTTCTCTTCCATACAGCACCGTTTTGATAGAATTTCAAAGCCATGTCTATTATCGTACGCTTAAAATAGGCCCAGTTTCTTGATTTGGAAGCAGCACCCTAAAAAGTAACCAACACAAAAAAAAGTAATAAATCTCAAATATCCCATAGAATATGTATGTATATATACACTGAAAAACAGCAATGCTCGTCCGGTAACAAAGATTTAGACTTAAGACCAATGACTTTGGTATTGATTCCGAGAAAAAAATTCAGATCCGATTTCAAATAGAAATTATGCTATGTTTCAAGTAAAAATCCATTTTTAAAATAAAGTGTTTAAAGACATATCCTATTTTTGAAGGCTTTTGTGCTTTGTAGTCAAGATACAAAAAGTCAAAAAATTTAAACACAATTTCCTTAATTTTGAAGAATTTTTCAAATTTGTTCCTTAGTCAAACAAAATTTTCTCTCATGTAAAGATACCCATTTGTAAGTTAATTAACTTAACTATAAGGACAAAACGACTTCATTGAAAAGTAACTATGACTCTCTTAATGTAGCCAAATTCCTCGTCATCTAATTAGTGACGCGCATGAATGGATTAACGAGATTCCTACTGTCCCTATCTACTATCTAGCGAAACCACAGCCAAGGGAACGGGCTTGGAATAATTAGTGGGGAAAGAAGACCCTTTTAAGCTTGACTTTTGTCGACTTTTGGAGAAGGAAAAAAGCTTTATATCGTCTTCTATGCTAAGAAAAGCTCGCATTCGTATTTTGAAGCCGTGAAATCTTTGTCCTTATGACAATATTTTTTTCAGTGTGCATAAAATATAAATTTAAAATATAAAATTAAATATATTTTCTTTTATTACTACTGGGATTAATGAAAAACCCAAACATTCAAATACAGACACGCTTGATTTCTGTATTGGAACATCTGATGCCAGTGTTGCACATTTTCGTATGTGATCTTTGATTTTCGTTTAGTCCCTTACGTCTTCACTATTCAGTACTAACAAAACACATATCTAATGTTAAAACGTATATCAACTTACCGCCATAAGACTATTTATGGAAATCAAAGTATCATTCAATGACACACCTGAACGTTTTTCATTATGGTAATAGTAATGGGTTTTGCCATAGTCCAAGGTATTATTTTCAGGATGCCATTTAAAAATTTTCTTTATAGGAACTTCTGTGTAACTAATAGGTCCAACTTGTTGGAGTTTCGGTTTTGTTTGCATATTATAGAAATCCTCTGAATTTGTCCAATTGAAGAAATAAAAATCCAAGCTTATATTAACATCAGGATGCAACCACATTTTTGTAATATCGGCATTTGGTCTCAATTGCATATTCTAAAAATATTTTGACCAAAAAAAAAAAAAAACAAAAACAAAAGAAACATTTCTTAAAACTCATAATGAAAAATTACAAACAAAAAATTACAACAAATTACTTAAAACTTATAGTAATGAAATAGTTATTATACTAATGTTTGATGTCATTGTATTAAATAAATGCTTTAAAAATTTTCAATTAATAATTCGAAGAACTTAATAATATATTAAAAAAAGACCCTAGCAGTCAAAGCATACAATTATATTTATTATTTTATCGTAAATGTAATAAATAAATAAATAAGTAAAAACATTTTACATTTTTTAATTAACCGAATAATATATTAAAGGGATTAATTCTCAAACAAAAATTTTTTGGAACTAAATTCTTAAAAATTTTAGAAATGATAAATTTGATCAATTTCTTGACTAGGGCAGCTTTAATTGGAAATAAATTCCCACAATTATTTTAAAAATATATTTCTTTTTAGCTTCAATTGTGCTTTTTTTTGTTTTAATTTTAAAAAATATTTTTATCAAATATTTTTTATTTTTAACAATTATTAATTTTAATTGAATTTAAGAATATTTTAAAATTTTAATGGAACTAAATTTTCAAAAATTTAAAAGATGAGAAATTTGATCAATTTCTTGAGTAGAGCAGTCTTAAATACGAAGTAAATTCCAATAATTACTTTTAAAAATATTTGTGTTTAGCTTCAATTGTGTTTTCTATGTTTAATGTTGAAAATTATTTTTATACAATATTTTTTTATTTTTTATCAATTATTAATTTTAATTTAACTTAATAATAGATCAAGAATATTTTAAAATTTTAATAGAAATAAATTTAAAAAAAATAAAGATGATAAATTTGATCAATTTCTTGATTAGACCAGTTTTAATTGCGAAACCAATTCCACCAATTACTTTTAAAATTTTATATTTGTTTTTAGCTTCAATTGTTTTTTTAGTTTTAAAAAGTATTTTTATAAATTATTTTTTATTTTTATCATTTATTAATTTTAATTTAACTTCAGAATAGATCAAGAATATTTTAAAATTTTAATGGAATTAAATATTTAAAAATTTTAAAGATGATAAATTTGATCAATTTCTTGAATAGATCAGTTTTAATTGGAAATAAATTCCAACATTTATTTTAAAAATATATTTGTTTTTAGCTCTAATTGCGAAATTAAAAAATATATATTAATTAATTTTTTTTATAAAATATTTTTTATTTTTAACAATTATTAATTTTAATTGAATTTAAGAATATTTTAAAATTTTAATGGAAATCAATTTTTAAAAATTTTAAAGATGATAAATTTGATCAATTTCTTGAGCAGAGCAGTTTTAAATGCGAAGTAAATTCCAACAATTACTTTTAAAAAATATTTGTTTTTAGCTTCAATTGTTTTTTTAGTTTTAAAAATTTCTTTTATAAATTATTTTTTATTGTTAACAATTATTAATTTTAATTAAACTTAAGAATAGATCAAGAATATTTTAAAATTTTAATGGAACTAAATTTGTAAAAATTTTAAAGATGATACATTTGATCAATTTCTGGATTAGATCAGTTTTAATTGGAAATAAATTCCAACAATTATTTTAAAAATATATTTTGTTTTTAGCTCCAATTGCGAAATTAAAAAAATATATATTAATTTATTTTTTTTAATAAAATATTTTTTTAACAATTATAAATTTTAATTTAACTTAAGAATAGATCAAAAATATTTTAAAGTTTTAATAGAACTAAATTTTTAAAAAATTTAAATATGATAAATTTGATCAATTTCTTGATTAGATCAGTTTTAATTGGAAATAAATTCCACCAATTACTTTTAAAATTTTTTATTTGTTTTTAGCTTCAAGAGTTTTTTTATTTTTAATTTTAAAATTTTTTTATAAAATATTTTTTATTTTTTATCAATTATTAATTTTAATTTAACTTAAGGATAGATCAAGAATATTTTAAAACTTTAATGGAACTAAATTTTTAAAAATTTTAAAGATGATAAATTAGATCAATTTCATGATTAGAGCAGCTTTAATTGGAAATAAATTCCAACAATTATTTTAAAAATATATTTGTTTTTAGCTCCAATTGCGAAATTAAAAAAAATATATTTAATTTTAAAAATTATTTTTATAAAATATTTTTAACAATTATTAATTTTAAATAAATTAACTATTATTTACTTAGGAATAGATCAAGAATATTTTAAAATTTTAATGAAACTAAATTTTTGAAAATTTTAAAGATGATAAATTTGTTCAATTTCTTGAGTAGAGCAGTTTTAAATGCGAAGTAAATTCCAATAATTACTTTTAAAAATATTTGTTTATAGCTTCAATTGTTTTTTTTATTTTTAAAAATTATTTTTATAAATTATTTTTTATTTTTTATCAATTATTAATTTTAATTTAACTTAAGAATAGGTCAAGAATATTTTAAAATTTCAATAGAACTAAATTTTTAAAAAAATTAAAAATAAATTTGATCAATTTCTTGATTAGATCAGTTTTAATTGGAAATAAATTCCAACAATTATTTTAAAAATATATTTGTTTTTAACTCCAATTGCGAAATTAAAAAAATATATATTAATTAAAATTTTTTTTATAAAATATTTTTTATTTTTAACAATTATTAATTTTAAATGAATTTAAGAATATATCAAGAATATTTTAAAATTATAATAGAACTAAATTTTTAAAAAGTTTAAAGATGATAAGTTTGATCAATTTCTTGAGTAGAGCAGTTTTAAATGCGAAGTAATTCCAATAATTACTTTTAAAAATACTTGTTTATAGCTTCAATTGTTTTTTTAGTTTTAAAAATTATTTTTATAAATTATTTTTTATTTGATCTATTCAAAAATATTTTAAAATTTTTGATGGAACTAAATTTTTAAAAATTTTAAAGATGATACATTTGATCAATTTCTTAATTAGAGCAGTTTTAATTTCAAAGTAAATTCCAACAATTACTTTTAAAAAATATATGTTTTTAGATTCAATTGTGTTTTCTATATTCAATATTAAAAATTATTTTTATGGAATATTTTTTATTTTTTATCAATTATTAATTTTAATTTAACTTAAGAATATTTTAAAACTTTAATGGAACTAAATTTTTAAAAATTTTAAAGATGATAAATTTGATCAATTTCTTGATTAGAGCAGCTTTAATTGGAAATAAATTCCAACAATTTTTTTAAAAATATATTTGTTTTTAGCTCCAATTGTGAAATTAAAAAAAATATATTTAATTTTAAAAATTATTTTTATAAAATATTTTTAACAATTATTAATTTTAAATAAATTAATTATTATTTACTTAAGAATCGATCAAGAATATTTTAAAATTTTAATGGAACTAAATTTTTAAAAAACTTAAAGATGATAAATTTGATCAATTTCTTGATTAGAGCAGTTTTAATTGCGAAACAAATTCCATCAGTTACTTTTAAAATTTTATATTTGTTTTTAGCTTCAATTGATTTTTTTAATTTTAAAAATTATTTTTATAAAATATTTTTTTTATCAATTATTAAGTTTAATTTAACTTAAGAATAGATCAAGAATACTTAAAAATTTGAATTGGACTAAATTTTTAAAAATTTTAAAGATGATACATTTGATCAATTTCTTGATTAGATACGTTTTAATTGGAAATAAATTAAAACAATTATTTTAAAAATATATTTGTTTTTTGCTCCAATTGCGAAATTAAAAAAATATATATTAATTTTAAAAATTATTTTTATAAAACATTTTTTATTTTTATCAATTATTAATTTTAATTTAACTTAAGAATAGATCAAGAATATTTTAAAATTTTAATGGAACTACATTTTTAAAATTTTTAAAGATGATACATTTGTTCAATTTCTTGAGTAGAGCAGTTTTAAATGCGAAGTAAATTCCAATAATTACTTTTAAAAAATATTTGTTTTTAGTTTCAATTGTGTTTTGTTAGTTTTAATTTTTTTTATCAATTATTAATTTTAATTTATCTTAAGAATAGATGAAGAATATTTTATAGATTTGATTAAATTTTCCCAGGAATAATTAATAAATTCTATTTTTTGTTTGTTTTTAATGGAACAATTTCTTTTAATGGGTAAAGATTATATATTTGATCAATTTCTTTAATAGGTCAACTTTATTTGCAAAATAAATTCTAACAAATTTAAGTTAACCAAATATTTCTGGTTTTAGCTTCAATTATTCAAAATGTTTAGCAATTATTAATTTTAAAGAATTAATTGTTAAAGACGATGGATTTGATAAGAGCAGTTTTATTTGATAAATAAATTTCAGCAATTATATATTAAATTGTTTCAACTGCGAAATTAAAAATTGCCAATTTTAATTTTTAATAATTTAAAAATTATTTTTATCAAACATTTTTTTTATTTTTACACATTATTAATTTTAATGGATTTTTCATTTTAATTCATTTAATAATAATAATAAATACTAAAATAATAATAATAATAAAAACAAAACAAAATATCAATCTTAATAAAATTTCGGAATTAGATTCAATTGTAAAATTAAACATTTTTGAAATGTTTAATTTTTAATTATATCGAATATTAATTAAAAACAAAGACCTTTTATGGATTTTATTATATTTCTCAGAATAATTAAATGAATTAATTCTCAATTTTTTTTTTAATTTTTAATTGAAAAAAGAAATTTTTTAATTGATAAATATGATATATTTTATCAAGTATTTATGACCGTACGTTTCAATTTTATTCTATTATAGTTGTTCAAACTGGGCTTTTTTTTTATCATTTTATCATGTATAGAGCAGTTTTAATTACAATATTTAATTTTTAGGACCAATTGCAAAATTAAAAATTTAAATTTCTAATTTTAAAAATT
This sequence comes from Haematobia irritans, assembly GCF_050003625.1. Classification (NCBI taxonomy): domain Eukaryota; kingdom Metazoa; phylum Arthropoda; class Insecta; order Diptera; family Muscidae; genus Haematobia; species Haematobia irritans. The sequence goes on along the minus strand of NC_134398.1, from coordinate 217,489,715 downwards.
ATTTTATAAAATTGTAGTTTTACAATTATTAATGTTAATTTAATTTTTATTAATGTTAATTTAATTTAAGAATATATTAAAAAAACATGTTATTGATTTTATTAAAACTAAGAAATTAACTCCTCCGTTTTTTTCTCTTTTTTAAAACGGAACAAGGTTTTTGAAATTTTTTAAAGATGATTTATTTGATAATTTTCTTGATTAAAACAGTTTTATTTACAAAATAATTTACCGAAATCGTATTTTTTAGCTTCATTTAAATTAATATTTTGCATTTAGCTTCAATTAAATTAACATTTTAAATATAAAAATTATTCTTGTTGTTTTTTTTTAATTACAATTTAATTGAATTATATTATTTATCGAGTATTTATTTTTATGTTTATCAATTATTAATATTATTTGAATTTAAGAATATATTGAAAAACATGTTATTGATTTTATTAAAATTCCCAGAAGGAATTAATTCCCCCATTTTTTTTTTCTTTTTTTCTAGTGGAACAAGGTTTTTACAATTTTTAAAGATGATAGATTAGATATTTTTTTTGTTGTTTAAAGCAGTTATATTTACAAAAAAAAAAATACAGAAATTCTATTTAAAAATATTGTTTTTTTAGCTTCAATTAAATTAAAATTTTAAATTTAAAAATTATTAACTTAATTATAATTTTATTACAATATTAATCGCGTATTTATTTTTATATTTATCAATTACTAATTTTAATTGAATTTAAAAATATATTAAAAAACATATCACCGATTTTATTAAAATTCCCAGAATTAAGGGAGTTAATTTCCCCATTTTGTCCTTTTTTTAAATGGAATAATATTTGTTAAATTGTAAAAGATGATGGATTTGATCATTTTCTGGATTAGAGCAGTTTTATTGTAAAATAAATTCCAACAGTTATATAAGAAAATATATTTTTTTAGCTACAATTGCGATATTAAAAAAAATAAAATTTTAATTTTTAAATTTAAAAATTATTTTATCGAATATTTATTTTTTAGTTTTAGCAATTACTAATTTTAATTGAATTTGGTAAAAAACATGCTAGTGATTTTGTTAAAAATCCCAGTATAACAATTTAAAGGAATTTTGTTATAGTTTAATGGGAAAATTTTTTACCTTGTCAAAGATGAGGAATTTAATCACTTTCTCGATAAGAGTTGTTTTATATACAAGATAAGTTTCAAAAATTCAATTTTTAACTTCAATTATGAAATTAAAAAATCACATTTTTGATTTTAAATTTTAAAAATTGGTTTATCAAATAATTGTTTTTATTTTTTGCGTTTTTTTATTAATTTTATGTTTTTTGCGTTTTTATTAATTTTATGCTCTTATTAATTTTAAGTGAACTTAAGAATATATTAAACAAAAAAACATTTTATTGATTTTATTAAATTTCCAGGAATTAGCTTCAATTGCGATTTTTTTTGTGTTTTTTAATTTTAAAAATTATTTTATGCAATTTAAAATCTTTTTGTTTCAAATAATCGTGAATCACAGAATTTCTAAATTGTATTCAAATATCTTATTTAATAAAACAAAAATATTGCTGAATTTTTATTCCGTGTAAAATTCAACCTTCTATTGGTGGTTTATATGTTTTAATGAAATATGCCCTGCACTTTATGAAATTGTTCACGTTCTAAATGTTTATCAACATTCTACACTAAATACTTACATAGTCAATAAATCGATCTATAAATGGCCTCGAGAATATGGTACATAAACTTCCAATGGCCGCTATAACAAGTCCCAGCATTACATAGAAATATTTTATATATATTCGTGTCGTCTTCAATAACATTTTTGATGATCGATGCGGCATTTTTTTGGTAATGTTCACAACTTTCTGGGGCAGCTACTGCAGCAAAATAGAGAAATTCCAATTGTAAGAAAAAATTGTCTCAACTATTTATTTTTCGGTAGGAGCTAAACTAAACTTAACTATAAAAGCAAATCGTTCTAACATTGACGCTCGATAGACAGTTACTAGATCAGTTAATAATTCTAGTTTGGTGTGTATGAAGAATTAAATCAAGATTTTTCATTTCGATGAGAGACGTAGTAGTACTTGGACTAAATCATTATTTTAAACGTTATGACTTAATATAATTACTCGGGGGCCAAACATAGGGGTCAAAATACTACATATATATTAAACAGTGGTTTTTTGTCACACAAATCAAAATTTCTAGAAAATTTCTTAATAATTATAAAAGCTTTGTTTACCAAACCAAACAAAAACATATGGGTCAGGCTGCCTAGAAAACAATTTTAAAAATTTAATTAAAAATGTAATCAAATTTGGTCGCAAAACTAAATTAATTTCCCAATTCCTAAACAATCATTTATTTATTGTGTTATTATTTATTTATTTAATTATTGTTATACATTTAAATGAAGTAATTTTTTTACGAGTTGTAACAATTCATAAAAGATGGATGATATGTAGTGCAACAATGGATACCTTTGCCACGCACTATGGTCTTCAAACGGCCGACAAAGCCAACATACAGTGCACGAAATTGTTTTCGTGGTATTTTGGCCCATTCCCGTCGAAGCGCCTCCCTGAGATGATCGACACTTTTGTCAGAGTCTAACCGATTTGTACAGTGTGCGATGGTTGGCATGTCCAGGGTCTGTGAACGAAATGTCTGTCTGCCCAGGGCTTCAATACTGTCTTTAGGACATTTCCCGATAGAGATTTTTTTAAATTTTATTTCTATAGACAATTTTGTCAAAATGTTATTTCCATAGAAAATTTTGTCAAAATTTTGTTTCTGTACAAAATTTTGTCACAATTTTATTTCTATAGAAAATTTCGTCAAAATTTTATTTCTATTAAAAATTTTCTGAAATTTTTATTTCTATAGAAAATTTGTTCCAAATTTTGTTTTTAAGGAAAATTTGTTTAAAATTTTGCTTTTAAATAACATTTAATCCATTTTACTTTCAGTTTTTTTCTATAGAAAATTTTATTTCTACAGAAAATTTTGTCCAAATTTTATTTTTATAGAAAATATTGTCAAAATTCTATTTCTGTAGAAAATTTAGTAAAATCTTTATTTTGTCAAAATTTTGTCAAAATATTATTTCTATAGAAAATTTTGTCACAATTTTATTTCTATAGAAATCTTTGTCAAAATTTTATTTCTATAGAAAATTTTGTCAAAATTTTATTTATATAGAAAATTTTGTCAAAATTTTATTTCAATAGAAAATTTTATTTCTATAAAAAAATTTCGTCAAATTTTATTCCTATAGAAAATTTGTTCAAAATTTTGTTTTTAAAGAAAATTTAATCAGCATTTTATTTCTATAAAAAATTTAGTCAATTTCAATTTTACTTCCCTTTTTTTCTACAGAATATTTTGTCCAAATTTTATTTTTATAGAAAATTTTGTCAAAATTTTATTTCTATAGAAAATTTTATCAAAATTTTATTTCTATAGAAAATTTTGTCAAAATTTTATTTCTATAGAAAATTTTGGTCAAAATTTTATTTCTATAGAAAATTTTCTCAATATTTTATTTCTATAGAAAATTTGTTCAAAATTTTGTTTTTAAAGAAAATTTGTTCAAAATTTGGTTTTTAAATAAAATTTAATCAGCATTTTATTTCTATAGAAAATTTAGTCAATTTCCATTTTACTTTCCCTTTTTTTCTATAGAAAATTTTGTTCAAATTTTATTTCGGTAGAAGATTTTGTCAAGATTTTATTTCTATATAAAAGTTTGTCAAAATTTTATTTCTATAAAGAATTTTCTCAAAATGTTATTTCCATAGAAAATTTTGTCAAATTATTAATCATTAAGTATTTCCATAGAAAATTTTATTTTTATTTTGTCAAAACTTTATTTCTACAGAGAATTTTCTAAAAATTTTTTTTCTATAGAAAATTTTCTCAAAATTTAATTTCTATAGAAAATTTTGTTCAAGTTTTATTTTTATAGAAAATTTTGTCAAAATTTCTGTAGAAGATTTTGTAAAAAATTTGTGTATAGAAAATTTTGTCAAAATTTTATTTCTGTAGAAAATTTTTTCAATTTTTTTTCTGCAAAGATTTTATAAGATTTTTCTGCAATGGATTTAGTCCTAGCCAGAGAATGAAGCCGACGTATTTTTAAAGACGGCGACTCATAGTAAAATTATGCCTCCGGCGGCTTGACGGCTAAGCCAATACAATTGTAAGGGATAGTTTATGAAATTGTGGTAAAACCAATCTTACAATAAAAATTTACATACCATTTATATTTGAGCAATATTTTTGGGAAATTATTATAGAAACCTAATATTGAATAATTGTGGGTCGAAGGTTCAAAATTTAGACAGAAAAAAAACCATTATTAATACATTTTTCTGTTTTTAATAAATAATTTTGATTAATTGGCTAAATTTGAGCCGAGATGAGTCGACATATTCGACGGCGACGTCGAATGCCAAAAAATGGTCGGCGGCGGCTAACATCAGCGGTGCTTCTCGGCGGCTTCATTCTCTGGTCCTAGTTCATTAAGTAGGTTTGTTCCCCTCCAAAAATAACATAACATATTCTCTTGAAACAGGTTTAATGTGATCAAATTCATTTTTCATTTATATTTTATTTCATTCATGAAAAATTATGTCAAATTTAATTTTTATAGAAAATTTGGAGAAGATTTGGTTTTTCATTTTTTTATTGGAATGTAATTTCGATAATAGTAATAATTGGAAAGAAATTTAGTCTTAAATTAATTAATTAAATTAGTCTTAAATTAAAAATTAATTAAAACTTATTTTATAATTAAAATCAAAATGTGGAGTCCATACAAATTTTGTTAAAAATGTCATTGGTATTTGATTTTTCCAATATATTTATCTAAATTAGATTTCGCAGAAAATTTCACTTTTTTCATAATGAAAATAAAATTCCTACTTTAATTGTATTACATTTGTTATTTAATTCGTTATTAATTTGGTTAAAATTTTATTTCTTCTCGAAAATTTTCTCACAAATTTATTTATAAAGCAAAATTCGTCGAATTTTTATTTCTCAAAAATATCTGTTAAAATTTTATTTCTATAGAAGATTTTGTCAAAATTTTATTTCTATAGAAAATTTTGTCAAAATTTTATTTCTATAGAAAATTTTGTCAAAATTTTATTTCTATAGAAAATTTTGTCAAAATTTCATTTCTATGGAAAATTTGGTTAAAATTTTATTTCTTCTCGAAAATTTTCTCAAAAATTTATTTATAAAGCAAAATTTGTAAAATTTTTATTTCTCAAAAAATATTTGTTAAAATTTTATTTTTCTAGAAAATTTTGTCAAAATTTTATTTTTCTAGAAAATTTTGTCAAAATTTTATTTCTATAGAAAATTTTGTTAAAATTTTATTTCTTCTCGAAAATTTTCTCAAAAATATATTTATAAAGCAAAATTTGTCAAATTTTTATTTCTAAAAAAACTTTGTTAAAATTTTATTTCTATAGAAGATTTTGTCAAATTTTTATTTCTATAAAATATTTGTTAAAATTTTAGTTATATAGAAAATTTTGTCAAAATTTTACTTCTTTTTTATTTCTATAGAAAACATTGTCAAAATTTTATTTCTATAGAAAATTTCGTCAAAATTATATTTCTATAGAAAATTTTGTCAATTTTTTTTTCTAAAAAGACAATTTCCTCAAATTTTTATTTCTATAAAAAATTTGTCAAAATTTTATTTCTATAGAAAATGTTGTCAAAATTTTATTTCTATAGAAAACAAACATTTTTTCGGAAGGTTCAAGTGTGGTTCATTGTTGGGTTTAATGAACTGCCTGAATTTATTCTGATAATTGGTTGATAGTTTTGCAGCAAGTAGATTATGCTGATGAGGAATGTGGTAATTCCGAAACGTGCGTCCATCCAACCATCTTGCAGTCAATAGGGCTTTGCCCAAATTTCCTCTGTTGGTTAAGCTACACTTGTAGTTTAGTTAATGCATGGTTTTAAGCTGAAATCAAAAAACAACAAAATTTTATTTCTCTAGAAAATTTTGTCAAAATTTTATTTCTATAGAAAATTTTGTCAAAATTGTATTTCTTCTCGAAAATTTTCTCAAAAATTTGTTTATAAAGCAAAATTTGTCAAATTTTTATTTCTAAAAAAAAACCTATTTTAAAATTTTATTTCTATAGAAGATTTTGTCAAAATTTTATTTCTATAGAAAATATGGTTAAAATTTTATTTCTTTTTGAAAATTTTCTCAAAAATTTTTATTTCTATAAAAAAATTTGTCAAATTTTTATTTCTATAAAAAACTTTGTCAAAATTTTATTTTTATAGAAAATTTTGTCAAAATTTTATTTCTATAGAAAATTTTGTCAAAATTTTATTTCTATAGAAAATTTGGTTAAACTTTTATTTCTTCTCTAAAATTTTCTCAAAAATTTATTTATAAAGCAAAATTTGTCAAATTTTGATTTCTAAAAAAACTTAGTTAAAATTTATTTTTATAGAAGATTTTGTCAAAATTTTATTTCTAAAGAAGATTTTGTCAAATCTTTATTTCTTCTCGAAAATTTTCTCAAAAATTTATTTATAAAGCAAAATTTGTCAAATTTTTATTTCTAAAAAAAACTTTGTTAAAATTTTATTTCTATAGAAGATTTTGTCAAAATTTTATTTCTAAAGAAAATTTGTTAAAATTTTATTTCTATAGTAAATTTTGTCAAAATTTTATTTCTGTAGTAAATATGTTTAAAATTTTATTTCTATAGAAAATATGGTTAAAATTTTATTTCTTTTTGAAAATTTTCTTAAAAATTTTTATTTCTATAGAAAAGTTTTTCAAATGTTTATTTCTATAAAAAAAAACTTTGTCAAAATTGTATTTCTATAGAAAATGTTGTCAAAAAATTGTGTCAAAATTTTATTTCTATAGGAAGTTTTGTCAAAATTTTATTTCTATAGAAAATTTTGTCAAAATTTTATTTCTATAGAAAATTTTGTCAAAATTTTATTTCTATAGAAAATTTGGTTAAAATTTTATTTCTTCTTGAAATCAAAAAACAACAAAATTTTATTTCTCTAGAAAATTTTGTCAAAATTTTGTTTCTATAGAAAATTTTGTCAAAATTGTATTTCTTCTCGAAAATTTTCTCAAAAATTTGTTTATAAAGCAAAATTTGTCAAATTTTTATTTCTAAAAAAAAACCTATTTTAAAATTTTATTTCTATAGAAGATTTTGTCAAAATTTTATTTCTATAGAAAATATGGTTAAAATTTTATTTCTTTTTGAAAATTTTCTCAAAAATTTTTATTTCTATAAAAAAATTTGTCAAATTTTTATTTCTATAAAAAACTTTGTCAAAATTTTATTTTTATAGAAAATTTTGTCAAAATTTTATTTCTATAGAAAATTTTGTCAAAATTTTATTTCTATAGAAAATTTGGTTAAACTTTTATTTCTTCTCTAAAATTTTCTCAAAAATTTATTTATAAAGCAAAATTTGTCAAATTTTGATTTCTAAAAAAACTTTGTTAAAATTTATTTTTATAGAAGATTTTGTCAAAATTTTATTTCTAAAGAAGATTTTGTCAAATCTTTATTTCTTCTCGAAATTTTTCTCAAAAATTTATTTATAAAGCAAAATTTGTCAAATTTTTATTTCTAAAAAAACTTTGTTAAAATTTTATTTCTATAGAAGATTTTGTCAAAATTTTATTTCTAAAGAAAATTTGTTAAAATTTTATTTCTATAGAAAATTTTGTCAAAATTTTATATCTGTAGTAAATATGTTTAAAATTTTATTTCTATAGAAAATATGGTTAAAATTTTATTTCTTTTTGAAAATTTTCTTAAAAATTTTTATTTCTATAGAAAAGTTTTTCAAATGTTTATTTCTATAAAAAAACTTTGTCAAAATTGTATTTCTATAGAAAATGTTGTCAAAAAATTGTGTCAAAATTTTATTTCTATAGGAAGTTTTGTCAAAATTTTATTTCTATAGAAAATTTTGTCAAAATTTTATTTCTATAGAAAATTTGGTTAAAATTTTATTTCTTCTTGAAAATTTCCCCAAAAATTTATTTATAAAGCAAAATTTGTCAAATTTTTATTTCTCAAAAAAAAAAATTGTTAAAATTTTATTTCTATTGAAGATTTTGTCAAAATTTTATTTCTAAAGAAAATTTTGTCAAATTTTTATTTCTATAAAAATTTTGTTAAAATTTTATTTCTATAGAAAATTTTGTCAAAATTTTATTTCTATAGAAAATATGGTTAAAATTTTATTTCTTTTTGAAAATTTTCTCAAAAATTTTTATTTCTATAAAAAAATTTGTCAAATTTTTATTTCTATAAAAAACTTTGTCAAAATTTTATTTTTATAGAAAATTTTGGCAAAATTTTATTTCTATAGAAAATTTTGTCAAAATTTTATTTCTATAGAAAATTTGGTTAAAATTTTATTTCTTCTCTAAAATTTTCTCAAAAATTTATTTATAAAGCAAAATTTGTCAAATTTTGATTTCTCAAAAAAAAAAATTTGTCAAAATTGTATTTCTATAGAAGATTTTGTCAAAATTTTATTTCTAAAGAAAATTTTGTCAAATTTTTACTTCTAAAAAAATTTGTTAAAATTTTATTTCTATAGAAAATTTTGTCAAAATTTTATTTCAATAGAAAAAGTGGTTAAACTTTTATTTCTTTTTGAAAATTTTCTCAAAAATTTTTATTTCTATAGAAAAAATAGTCAAATTTTTATTTCTATAAACCACTTTTAAACCACAAAATCTTATTTCTATAGAAAATTTGTTAAAATTTTATAACTTTTTTAAAAATTTGCTCAAAAATATATTTATATAGAAAATGTATTTCCATAGAAAATTTTGTTAAAATTGTATTTCTAAAGAAAAGTTTGTCAAAATATAATTTCTATAAGAAATTGTTGGAGAGAATATTTGGCAAAACATGTAGAATTCTACCAAATGTGGCAACCGTGGTTATGTTTCACCCTAAGCATATCTTTGTTTAAGGCTCCATATAGTTAATTCCAGTTTCTAAACATTTGTTTGCTTGCAGCAAAATGCCTTAAATATAATTGTGTTAGAATACAAATAAGCACGTATGTTTGTAATTAAAAAAAAAAAAAGAAAAAAAAACTGAAGTCGATAAGCCATCATGAACGAGTACTCAGCAACCTACACTTATGTAGTAATTAAAGTTGCATGTCTATATATGTCTCCGCCGCCATCTTTATAATAATTTCTTCTCTCTCACAATGGACTGAATAGCCTAAGTAAGCCTGAAAATAAATTGGGCTGCCGCTTTAAACTAACCTTTTAACCTACTCTCTATCACTCTCTCTCTATCTCCCTCTAAAGTTTCTAAACATATATATGTTTATACGAAATTTCCAAACCTATGTACGATTGCATCCAGAGATATTATATTTAAGAAAATGTAGTGTCCCAAACATAATATGTTCTAACATATATGTCCCAAACATATTATATTAGTTTATGAAAATTATATGTTTGTACTTGAAAATAATGTGCTAAAAATTTGAGTTCCAAACATATATTTTTTACACCTAAACAACAGTCTTTTTCGTCCGTATATATTGCTGTGAGAGAGTCCATGTCCCAGATATTATACGAATCATATGAAATTCAGACTGTAGATCTCTTTACTGAATATTATTGATATTAATTAATTATGTATGTATGTATAGAGAGAACACTGCAATCCATCCTAATAACTAGGCACAATGCTGTGAAAATTGAGTTTTTTTTAAGTAGAAATGTACGGCTATATTTGTAATGTATGAGCCAAATTAAAATGTCATGTTTTTTTTTATGCATCATATCGGGCGGACGGAAAACAAGTGAGTGTTTATATTTAAATTAATTGTATTTAATTCTAGTAAAAACATTAACAACAACGACAACAGCATTAGCATCATGACCAATACTTCTACTTAAGATGAGGGGCCATAAAACACAGAAGCTATTATGGCAGCTCATTTACACCTTTTGTTAATTCTAGCTCAACACCATGCTCGTGAAGAAATTATTGTCTTTAACCTTTCGGTTTATTTTTTGTTGTTGTTTGTTAATTGTTTTGTGTCAACGACCATCAATTTATTCATAATTATTGTTCACTAACTGCTCGCAATGATTATGGTAATGGGGCACGAGCTCTAGTCTGATCTAATATTTAACAATAACCACAATATGGACTTCTGGATAATTGAAGCAAAGAGAAAAGCAAAAAAAAAAACAAAAAAAAACGGTGTTTTCAACAAGAATGCAAATTTTCCAATAATGAATGTGCAGAAGAAATGCTACCATAGGCGTGTTTTCTTTTAGTACTGAATGGAAAATTTATATCATTGAACTGGGGCTATATATGAGTGCAAAAATCGCCAGTTTTAATTAATATTTTCCTTTGATTCACGATATTTTTATTTATTTGTCCAATAAAATTAAATTAAAAACATAAACAATCGCTGTAGTAAGTATGAACAATTTTTGAATATTTTAGTATACACACTAAATTTTTTTTTTCTGATTCAATAACGAAATTAATTGATCCAAGTAATTTTTTAATTGAAATGTCTTCAATCACAGAAATGATAGTATCAATTAAACAATTAATTGAAGGTCAATTAAAAAATTATTTGATACTATTAATTTATGTGATTGATTTTGGTTTCATTAAAAAAAAAAATTTAGAATCAATTAAATTTGTAACTAAATATTTTTTAAAACTCTATTAAAATTTTAATTGGAAACATGTTCGCAAAATTTTTTTCTGTGTATTATTTTTGTTCATATTATTTTCTTTCTCGTCTTTAAACATTCTGATGCCAGTGTACATGTTCTGGATAAACTGTTACTGTGTTTTCTTTTAGTCTCTCATGGCTTGGTTATCCAGTACTGGAAGAAAATAAGCCTAATATTGAGATGAAGGTTAATCAATACGTCAGTTCTAATAAGTGTTATTAAAAAATCGATTAAAGTAATTGAGCATTATTTTATTTTAAATATGCGCACTGAGATTTGGTGTTAATGGAAAAATAATAATTAAGCAAAAGTAATAAATCAGTACAAGAATTAACAAATAAACTAATGAATAATTTTATTAGAAAACAAGTATATACGGCCGTAAGTTCGACTGGGCCGAATCTTATGTACCCTCCACCATGGATTGCGTAGAAACTTCTACTAAAGGCTGAAATTCACAACGAATATTATTTGGGTTGTGTTAACACTTGTCTTTAAGATTCTTAACATTGTGAGTCAATCCATATGGGGTACACGCAAAAAAAAAATAATTCTTTCCTCCCAAACGAATTTTTAGACAAAGAATGTTCGTTTCTCATTTGCTTTTTGCTTTAAGGAAGTTTATTTGGAAACTTTTTTACATCACGAAAAGAATAAACGTGGTAAACGTTTATTCTTTTCGTGATGTAAAAACAATTTCACAAAGACTAACTAAAAAAAAAAAAAAACAACAACAACAATCTTTCTAATTTCATTTTCCCTCAAATCTTTCTCACTTCCACGAGATTTTTTAGTTCTTAGCACCTTTTTCTGTAATACAAATAATGTAGAAGAAATTATTGCAATTTTATAAATCTTTTAAATTTTACCTTTCGCCTGGACAGAGAATCGAACCGCGGACGATGCAATTTGTAAGCCAACACAGTATCCACTGGGCTACGTTGCTGTTATTATCACCAATAGGCAATTATCCATATAAGTTATATTTATATAGCATAGCCTGCGGTGCCCACGAGCCGATTAAAAAAACTTTATTTAACAGAAACAAACATTTTCGGAAAATTCCGAACATATCTGGAATATATGGAACATACTTACTACTATATTAAATTTATACTATTAACCTGTAAAATGTGTATTATTAAAGACTTACGGCCATTTTCATGTAGTTCCGTTAGGCTTTAACTGCCAGTTAACAGAAATTAAATTGCAAATATCTTCTCTCCGGTCAACTGTAACTGAAAAATTTTCAGCAGTTAAGCTCCTAACTGGCATACGGAATATATACGCAAGATGACAGATATGTTCACAATGCGGTTCAAAAGTTCGTTAGCTAACGTAGCACTAACGGAGCTTCATGACAATGGTGGTTAAAGTCAGAAAAGAACAGTGCTTGATATAAATGAAATGGACTGTGTTGTTGGTTCAAAAATATTTTTATACCCTGCGCCACACTGTGGAACAGGCTTTTATAAGTTAGTGCATATGTTTGTAACACCCAGAAGGAGACAAGATAGACACATGGTGTCTTTAGCAATAATGCTCAGGGTGGGTCCCTGAGTCGATATAACCATGTCCGTCTGTCTGTGAACACATTTTTGTGATCAAAGTCTAGGTCGCAATTTAAGTCCAATCGCCTTCAAATTTGGCACATGTTTCTAATTTGGGTCAGAATAGAACCCTATTGATTTTGGAAAAAAACGGTTCAGATTTAGATATAGCTCCCATATATATCTTTCGCCCGATATGGACCCAGCAGCCAGAGTTTTATACCGAATTGCTTGAAATTTTGTACAAACACAACACTTAGTCGTATAGTCAAGTGTGCAAAATTTGATTGAAATCGGTTCAGATTTAGATATAGCTCCCATATATATCTTTTGCCCGATATGGACTTATATGGCCCCAGAAGCCAGATTTTTGGCCGAATTTCGTTGAAATTTTGCACTAGGAGTACAATTAGTAGTATAGTCAAGTGTGCAAAATTTGATTGAAATCGGTTCAGATTTAGATATAGCTCCCATATATATCTTTCACCCGATATGGACTTATATGGCCCCAGAAGCCAGATTTTTGGCCGGATTTCGTTGAAATTTTGCACTAGGAGTACAATTAGTAGTATAGTCAAGTGTGCAAAATTTGATTGAAATCGGTTCAGATTTAGATATAGCTCCTATATATATCTTTCGCCCGATATGGACTAATATGGTCCTAAAAGCCAGAGTTTTGGCCCAATTTGGTTGCAATTTTGCACAGGGAGTAGATTTAGCATTGTAGCTATGCGTGCCAAATTTGGTTGAAATCGATTCAGATTTAGATATAGCTTTCATATATACTTATCACCCGATATGGACTTATATGGACCAGAAGCCAGAGTTTTATCCCGATTAGCTTGAAATTTTGCACAAGGAGTACAATTGGTAATATAGTCATGTGTGCCAAATTTGATTGAAATCGGTTCAGATTTAGATATAGCTTCCATATATATTTTTCGCCCGATATGGACTTATATGGCCCCAGAAGCCAGAGTTTTGGCCCAATTTGGTTGAAATTTTGCACTAGGAGTACAATTAGTAATATAGTCATGTGTGCCAAATTTGATTGAAATCGGTTCAGATTTAGATATAGCTCCCATATATATGTTTTTCTGATTTCGACAAAAAAGGTCAAAATACCAACATTTTCCTTGTTAAATCGCCACTGCTTAGTCGTTGTAAAAATGACTCTAATTTTCCTAACCTTCTAATACATATATATCGAGCGATAAATCGTAAATAAACTTTTGCGAAGTTTTCTTAAAAATGCTTCAGATTTAAATGTTTCCCATATTTCTTTACTAAAATTGTGTTCCACCCTAGTGCATTAGCCAACTTACGTTTTGAGTCTATAGATTTTGTAAAAGTCTATCAAATTCTGTCCAAATCGAGTGATATTTAAATGTATGTATTTGGGAGAAACCTTTATATATAGCACCCAACACATTTGACGGATGTGATATGGTATCGAAAATTTATATCTACAAAGTGGTGCAGGGTATAATATAGTCGGCCCCGCCCGACTTAGACAAATAATGTATATATAGGGGAGTCTATAAATAATTACGATCCGATATGAATCAATTTTTGCGCGGTTTATATGGGGGCTATATATAATTATGGGCCGATATTAACCAATTTATGCATGGTAACATAATTAGAGGCCATATACTCAACTCACCGTACAAAATTGTATTCGAATCGGATGAAATTTGCTCCTCCAACAGGCTCCGCAAGTCAAATCTGGGGATCGGTTTACATGGGGGCTATATATAATTATGGACCTATATGAGCCAATTTAAATGTGAATTTTAGAGACCACATATTAAAACCACGTCCCAAATTTCAACCGGATCGGATGAATTTTTGCTCCTCCAACAGGCTCCGGAGGTCAAATCTGGGGATCGGATTACATGGGGGCTATATATAATTATGGATTAACACCACATACCAAATTTCAACCGGATCGCATGAAATTTGCTTCCCTATGAGGCTCCGCAAGCCAAATCTGGGGGTCCGTTTATATGGGGTCCGCTGTACGTAAAAGTGGTCCGATATGGCCCATTTGCAATACCATCCGACCTAGATCAATAACAACTACTTGTGCCAAGTTTCATGTCGATAGCTTGTTTCGCTTGGAAGTAAGCGTGATTTCCACAGACGGACGGACACCAAGGACTAGATCCACTCAGGAGTCGATGATTCTGAGTCGATCTTTATATATTTTATAAGATCTAAAATTAATTTTTCTGGTAGGCACATTTTTTGGAAGATCAAAGTTATTATACTCTGACCACTATGTGGTTTAGGGTATAAAAACAAAACATTTGGCAATTAACCTAATCCGTATAATTACCCAGCAAAGACTGGGTATATAATTGAGATGAAAAATTGCTTTCCAAGAGCATTTATGACATACCCCCAGAATTACCATGTGTTTTGGATTTTCATGAGTACTACCCATGGTTGCCACAGTTGGTAGAATACCATACTACCAAAAATGGTAGATTTTTTACAGTTTTGTACATTCTTGGTGTTTTGGTGGATTTTCATTTTTTGTAGAAATAAAAATTTAACCAAATTTCTTATAGAAATATAATTTGGCAAAATTTTCTACAGAAATAAAATGCTGACAAACCTTTTTTATAGAAATAAATTTTGCAAAAAATTACTATTAAAATAAAATTGAAAAATTTTCTATAAAAATAATAAATTTTTTAATAGAAATAAAATTTTGCAAAAAATTTCTATAAAAATAATATTTTGACAAAAATTTTACCAAAAATTTGAAATAAGATTTTTTTTGAATTTGGTAGATTTTTGGTAAAGTTTTCTTAAATTGTTGATAGATTTTTTTGGCACAAGTGGCAACCGTAGTACTACCACGAAATAATTAGATTTTTCGTTCATTTCTTGAAAATCACATCGACCACGCTTAAAATTTAGCTCTGCATATATTTTCTGTATAAGATATGTCCTTGAGAAAGAAATCAAGATTTTCATTTAATAGTTGTTGTTTTGAACTAAGTTGCCTACAAGATTATTTGTTAATAAGAGGTACTCGAACAGATTATTAAACTAATAATTCATGACTTGAACAATCTGTTCGAGTACTTTTTTATTTTTATGAAAGTAGACAATGGAATATTTAAATTAAATTAAATATCAATTCTGTATGTTCTATAACAATCTCTAATAAAAAATTATCGCAAATATGTGCTAATTATGGTGGATATTATTGGCAAGAAAACACACTTATTAAAACTAATTACGCTAATTTTCAATTAAATATTCTTATAATATTAAGTTCATATTATGCTCAGAATATTATTTAAAATAATTCTATTAAATCACTCCAAAGAATAAAACAGATGTAACAGCAAACAAGTTAATTGTTTTAGCATTTATTAGCTGAAAAAATTAATTGAGTCTCGTTTCTTTGACAATACCAAACAACAACTATTATTTCAATAGTTTATTTTTATTTATTTATTATTTTTTGAAAAAAAAAATCTATAAAAATAAAATTTTGACAAAATTTTCTATAGAAATACAATTTTGAAAAAAAATCTATAGAAATAAAATTTTGACAAAATTTTTTATAGACATAAAATTTTCACAAAATTTTCTGTAGAAATAAAATTTTGACAAAATTTTCTTTAGAAATAAAATTTTGTACAAATTTTCTACAGAAATAAAATTTTGAAAAAATTTTTCTATAGAAATAAAATCGTGACAATTTTTATAAAAATAAAATTTTGAAAATTTTTTCTTTAGAAATAAAATTATGACAAAATTTTCCATAGAAATAAAATTTTCACAATTTTCTATAAAAATAAAATTTTTACAAAATTTTCTCTAAAAATAAAAATTTGACAAAATCTTCTATAGACATAAAATTTTAGCAAAATTTTCTATAGAAAAAAATTTTCACAACATTTTCTACAGAAATAAAATTTTGAAAAAAAATTCTATAAAAATAAAATTTTGACAAAATTTTCTACAGAAATAAAATTTTCTCAAAATTTTCTCTAGAAATAAAATGTTGACAACATTTTCTATAGAAATAAAATTTTGACAAAATTTTCTATAGAAAAAAAATTTTGAAAAAAAAATCTATAGAAATAAATGTTGACAAAATTTTTTATAGAAATAAAATTTTCACAAAATTTTCTGTAGAAATAAAATTTTGAACAAATTTTCTACAGAAATAAAATTTTCTCAAAATTTTCTCTAGAAATAAAATGTTGACAACATTTTCTATAGAAATAAAATTTTGACAAAATTTTCTACAGAAATGAAATATTGACAAAATTTTCTACAGAAATAAAATTTTCACAAAATTTTCTATAGAAATAAAATGTTGACAAAATTTTCTATAGAAATAAAATCTATAGAAATAAAATGTTGACAAAATTTTCTATAGAAATAAAATCTATAGAAATAACATTTTGACAAAATTTTTTATGGAAATAGAATTTTGCAAAATAAGATTTTTGGGTTTGGTAGATTTTTTTTTTGTAAAAATTTCCTCCAATTTTCTATAGACATAAAATTTTAACAAAATTTTCTATAGAAAAAAATTTTCACAACATTTTCTACAGAAATAAAATTTTGAAAAAATTTTCTATAAAAATAAAATTTTGACAAAATTTTCTACAGAAATAAAATTTTTTCAAGAAATAAAATTTTGACAACATTTTCTATAGAAATAAAATTTTGACAAAATTTTCTAGAGAAATAAAATTTTGACAAAATTTTCTACAAAAATGAAATATTGACAAAAAAATAAAATTTTGACAAAATTTTCTACAGAAATGAAATTTTGACAAAATTTTCTATAGAAATAAAATTTTGACAAAATTTTCTACAGAAATGAAGTATTGACAAAATTTTCTATAGAAATA
This sequence comes from Haematobia irritans, assembly GCF_050003625.1. NCBI lineage: Eukaryota > Metazoa > Arthropoda > Insecta > Diptera > Muscidae > Haematobia > Haematobia irritans. The sequence continues at coordinate 217,472,505 of NC_134398.1, read as the reverse complement.
AAATATTGACAAAATTTTCTATAGAAATAAAATGTTGACACAATTTTCTACAGAAATGAAATATTGACAAAATTTTCTACAGAAATAAAATTTTTACAAAATTTTCTTTAGAAATAAAATGTTGACAAAATTTTCTACTGAAACAAAATTTTGACAAAATTCTCTATATAAATAAAATATTGACAATATTTTCTATAGAAATAAAATTTTGACAAAATTTTCTATAGAAATAAAATTTTGACAAAATTTTCTATAGAAATAAAATTTTGACAAAATTTTCTACAGAAATAAAATGTTGACAAAATGTTCTACAGAAATAAAATTATGAGAAAATTTTTTATAAAAATAAAATTTTGACAAAATTTTCTTTAGAAATAAAATTTTGACAAAATTTTCTTTAGAAATTAAATTTTGTAAAAATTTTCTATAGAAATAAAATTAGAAAAAAATCTATAGAAATAACATTTTGACAAATTTTTTTATGGAAATAAAATTTTGCAAAATAAGATTTTTGGGTTTGGTATTTTTTTTTATTTGTAAAAATTTCCTCCAATTTTGGAAGATTATTTTTGGTCCGAGTGGCAACCGTGGTTACACGACATCGTAACGGACCAACTTGACCCATGAAGTTGACGGACTTTAAAAGGTGCAATTACATACCATCCAGTCATGCATGCGTACGTTATGCGCCGTGTAGTTTATGTGTATCCGGATGATACCATGTTTATCGATATTTTACACACCTCCGACAATTCTTAGTGTTCGGACATACTGTAAGGTTCTTTACAAACACAGAAGTTCCGTCCGGATAAACGTATAGTCTAGACGGCGGGATGTATGTTATTGTCAAAAAATTTTAAGATGTGGGAAATACTATTGTTTGAGTTAAACGAAAACGTTTGTGATCTCATCTTCTCAGCTTTTTCAGTTCTCTTCATCATCAGGATAGCTCTTTCAAAAATCACACTGTAAGAAGAGTTACAACGAAATGAAAATTCCTAACGACGTTCGGAATAAAGAATCTACCAATTTTGGTGGAATACGAGCAAATGTGCCTAACCTGATAGGTACCCTTTATAGATTGCGACATTAGCAATCGATTAATTGACAAAGCTAATAATCAGTTAAACTATTTTGCATTTAAATCATGCGCAGTGCTTATTAGTAACAAGTTCCTCAATTATAAATATTTAATGGATGACTTGAGCAAAGAACAAAGTTTTCAGCAATTTCTAAGAACTACATCACTTTGAGCAAGTCATACCCAGAGAAGAAATATAATCACATTAAACTTTTGAAGAGCCAACATTTTATTTTTGGATGGGTAACATGTAACATGTTTGTCTCAATTTGTGTTCCGGAAGTAGTAGTAGCAAACTTGGATCATCTCCATTTAATTGTATATAGGCTTGTCATAGGACGGAAGTATTTCGTCTTCGGATCATTTGTACTGCTTTAGAAGTTGTGCCTGGGAAGGTCATTTGAAGAACTTAAAAAAAAAACTAAAAAACTATTTTTTTACTTTATATTTTTATCAATATTTTTTATTACTTTTTTATTTTAATTATCTTATCACATCGACTGGGGTTGAGCCTGCATTTGCTGGCACCATAACAGAACGCCTTACCACCACGGTTGGTAGAATTCTACCACATATGGTATATTATTTACTATTTGGTAGAATGGTAGAATTCTTGATGTTTTGGGAGATTTGCAAATAATTCCTATCCAACTAAGAGGTACATCTATAGAGTTATTTCTATAGAAAATTATGTCAAAATTTTATTTCTATAGACAATTTTGTCAACATTTTATTTCTATGGAAAATATTGTCAAAATTTTATTTCTATAGAAAATGTTGTCAAAATTTTATTTCTATAGGCAATTTTGTCAAACCTTTATTTCTACGGAAAATATTGTCAAAATTTTATTTCTATAGAAAATTTTGTCAAAATTTTATTTCTATAGAAAATTTTGTCAAAATTTTATTTCTATAGAAAATGTTGTCAAAATTTTATTTCTATAGAAAATTCTGTCAAAATTTTAGTTCTATAGAAAATTCTGTCAAAATTTTAGTTCTAACCTTTATTTCTATAGCAAATGTTGTCAAAAGTTTATTTCTATAGACAATGTTGTCAAAATTTGATTTCTATAGAAAATTTTGTCAAAATTTTATTTCTATAGACAATTTTGCCATAATTTTATTTCTATAGAAAATTTTGTCAAAATTTTATTTCTATAGAAAATTTTGTCAAAATTTTATTTCTATAGAAAATTTTGTCAAAATTTTATTTCTATAGAAAATTCTGTCAAAATTTTAGTTCTAACCTTTATTTCTATAGCAAATTTTGTCAAAAGTTTATTTCTATAGACAATTTTGTCAAAATTTTGTTTCTATAGAAAATTTTGTCAAAATTTTATTTCTATAGAAAATTTGGCAAAATTTTATTTCTATAGAAAATTTGGCAAAATTTTATTTCTATAAAAACTTTGGCAAAATTTTATTTCTATAGAAAATTTGTCAAAATTTTATTTCTATAGAAATTTTTGTCAAAATTTTATTTCTATAGAAAATTTTGTCAAAATTTTATTTCTATAGAAAATGTGGCAAAATTTTATTCCTATAGAAAATTTGGCAAAACGTTAGTTTTTTAGAAAATTTTGTCAAAATTTTTTTCTACAGAAAATTTTGTCAAAATATTATTTCCATAGAAAATTTTGTCAAAATTGTATTTCTATAGAAAATCTTTTCAAAATGTTATTTCTATAGAAAATTGTGTCAAATGTTTATTTCTATAGAAAATTTTGTCAAAATGTTATTTCTATAAACAATTTTGTCAAAATTTTATTTCTATGGAAATTTTTGTCAAAATTTTATTTCTATGGAAAATTTTGTCAAAATTTTAGTTCTATGGAAAATTTTGTCAAAATTTTATTTCTATAGCCAATTTTGTCAAAATATTATTTCTTTAGAAATTTTTGTAAAAATTGTATTTCTATAGAAAATTTTGTCAAAATTGTATTTCTGTAGAAAATTTTGTCAAAGTTTTATAGCAAATTTTGTCAAAATTTTATTTCTATAGAAAATTCTGTCAAAATTTTAGTTCTAACGACAACTTTGTCAAATTTTTATTTCTATAGAAAATGTTGTCAAAATTTTATTTCTATTTATATTTTGTAAAAATTTTATTTCTATAGAAAATTTTGTTAAAATTTTATGCCTAAAAAATGTCTGTCAAAACTTTATTTCTATAAAAAATGTTGTAAAAATTTTATTTCTATAGAAAATTTGGCAAAATTTTTATAATTTTTGTAGAAAATTTGGCAAATTTTTATTTCTATAGAAAATTTTGTCAAAATTTTATTTTTATAGAAAGTTTAGTCAAATTTTATTTGTATAGAAAATTTTGTCAAAATTTGGCAAAATTTTATTTTTATAGAAAATTTGGCAAAATTTTATTTCTATAGAAAATTTGTCAAAATTTTATTTCTATAGAAAATTTGGCAAAATTTTAATTCTATAGAAAATTTGTCAAAATTTTATTTCTATAGAAATTTTTGTCAAAATTTTATTTCTATAGAAAATTTTGTCAAAATTTTATTTCTATAGAAAATGTGGCAAAATTTTATTCCTATAGAAAATTTGACAAAATTTTATTTTTTTAGAAAATTTTGTCAAAATTTTTTTCTACAGAAAATTGTGTCAATATGTTATTTCCATAGAAAATTTTGTCAAAATTGTATTTCTATAGAAAATCTTTTCAAAATGTTATTTCTATAGAAAATTGTATCAAATGTTTATTTCTATAGAAAATTTTGTCAAAATGTTATTTCTATAGACAATTTTGTCAAAATTTTATTTCTATGGAAATTTTTGTCAAAATTTTATTTCTATGGAAATCTTTGTCAAAATTTTATTACTATGGAAAATTTTGTCAAAATTTTATTTCTATAAACAATTTTGTCAAAATATTATTTTTTTAGAAATTTTTGTAAAAATTTTATTTCTATAGAAAATTTTGTCAAAATTGTATTTTTGTAGAAAATTTTGTCAAAGTTTTATAGCAAATTTTGTCAAAATTTTATTTCTATAGAAAATTCTGTCATGGATCTCTGGCGAAAATTTTCCTTCCCATAAGAAATCCATTGCTATTTATGGTAACGAAATTTTCGGTAACGTTAAATTCCACAAGTTCTATGCACGTGATTAGCTTTGAATTTTCTTTAAAAATGTCCTACATTTGATGGCAGAGCTCTCTGTCTTTATTTTAAACAAGCCGCCTATTTGGCTCGGAAACAATACCAAATTACTTACTTATAGTATCAATCACAGTTGGGAATCTCTTCCACAAGCCTGATTGAGACGATGATTGTAAAGTACTCCGAGAAAACAGATTCCTTCGCTTACGAATTACAGATTTTGCTTTATTTCTGTATTTGCTATAAATCTGCCAGTTCCGGACAGATCTAAATACTTTCCATAAAGGATCTATAATCCATATCCCTTTTTTCGCAAATAAAGTAAACTGTTTTTTGAGTGTAAGTTTTGCTTACTGCAATATCTTTAAAATGGCAACATACACAGAAAAAAATTCGCGAACATTTTTCCAATTAAAATTGTAATTGAGTTTTAAAAAATATTCAATTAAAAATTTAATTGATTCAAAAAATGGTTTTTAATTGAAACAAAAATCAATCACAAAAATTAATAGTATCAATTAATTTTTAAATTGGATCAATTAATTTTTTAATTGACCTTCAATTAATTGTTTAATTGATACTATCATTTATGTGATTGAAGACATTTCAATTAAAAAATTAATTGGATCAATTAATTTCGTGATTGAATCAGAAAAAAAATTTTTGTGTGATACATATAGTATCATTCGACACTTTTAGTTTAATGTACACTTTTTTTCGTATCAAATTGAATGTCTTTAGTTCCGCAGTGTCTGTCTAATAAGAGCCACCCTAATATATCAATTTAATCAACTGCACATAGATTCCTATGCTAATCGACCTTTAATATTCTTGTCTTCTCATTCTCATTGGAATGACGTACACATGACCCATCGCTCTCAGCAAAACAAATGTGCCAATAAATTAAAAATTTACAAGTTCGCATTTGCACAAAAAAAAATTGAGACCAAAACCACGATCTTTATAAACAACACAAAAACAAGTGCCGGCAAATTAATGTTTGGAACTGACTTTTTACGAAACAAAAATGGAAACGAAATGTCAGAAAATTAATTAATAATAAACTGAAATGAATGGAGCATTTAGTTTTACTCTCTCGCTCTAATCACAAACTATTATTTAGTGTACTAAGTTGAAGTTTAGCAGCTAAAATCAAAAATAAGTCTTTAAAAACAAACATGGTTACGATCGGTTGATAAATAAGGGTTTTACGGCCAAATTTGGCAAAATCGGGCGATACATATATATGGGAGCTATATCTAAATCTGAACCGATTTCGATGAAATTTCGCACATACAGTTAGAGCTACAGAAGATTACATTTAGCCAACTTTGGGTACGATCGGTTGATAAATAAGGGTTTTACGGCCAAATTTGACCAAATCGGGCGATACATATATATATGGGAGCTATATCTAAATCTGAACCGATTTCGATTATTTTTGGCACATATTGTCAGTACCATAAAAGATTAGAGTAAGCCAAATTTGAGTAAGATCGCTTAATAAATAAGGTTTTTATGGCCAAATTTGGGAAAATCGGGCGATACATGTAAAGGGTGGTTAAATTGTAAGGGCCGATGTTGAATGTGAACCACACCTAACGCCAAGTTTTTTTTTCGAATTTTATTTGACATTTCTCTATTTCCGACTTGCTCAATTTGGACGTCGTGAATGGGCAGAATGGTTCCAAGAAATGGCAACAGTGGAAAGAAAATCATCTTCAGTGATGAGGCACATTTTCACCTCAGTGGATTCGTCAATAAACAGAATTGCCGCATTTGGGCGAATAAGAATCCAAGAGTGATTGTCGAAAAACCAATGCACCCACAGAGAGTGACTGTTTGGTGCGGTTTATGGGGTGGTGGCATCATCGGGCCGTATTTTTATACCCTTCACCACTACTGTGGTACAGGGTATAATAAGTTTGTGCATTTGTATGTACGCTAAGAAGGAAAAGTCTGAGACCCATCGTTTAGTATACCGATCGTCTTAGAATTAAATTCTGAGTCGATTTAGCGATGTCTGTCTGTCTGTCCGTCTGTCTGTCTGTCTGTTGATGTATTTTTGTGTGCAAAGTACAGCTCGCAGTTTTAGTCCGATTGTCCTAAAATTTGGTATAGGGTCCTGTTTCTGCTCAAAGACGATCCCTATTGATTTTGGAAAAAATCGGTTCAGATTTAGATATAGCTGCCATATATATTTTTCACAGATCTGGTCATAATTGACATGTATATCAACCGATCTTCCTCAAATTCCGTACATCCGAATATTTTATGAGTCTCGCAAAACTTGCAAAATATCATCCAAATCGGTTCAGATTTAGATATAGCTTCCATATATAGCTTTCGCCCGATTTACACTCATTTGTCCACAGAGGCTAATTTTTTGCTTCGATTTAGTTGAAATTTTGCACAGGGAGTAGAATTAGCATTATATGTATGTGTCTCAAATTTGGTGGAAATCGGTTCAGATTTACATATAGCTCCCATATATAGCTTTCGCCCTATTTACACTCAAATGACAACAGAGGCCAATTTTTTGCTCCGATTTAGTTGAAATTTTGCACAGGGAGTAGAATTAGCATTATAGCTATGTGTGCCAAATTTGGTTGAAATCGGTTCAGATTTAGATATAGCTCCCATATATAGATTTCGCCCGATTTACACTCATATGACCGCAGAGGCTAATCTTTTACTCCGATTTAATTGAAATTTTGCACAGGGAGTAGAATTAGCATTGTAGCTATGCGTGCCAAATTTGGTTGAAATCGGTTCAGATTTAGATATATCTCCCATGTATAGCTTTCGCCCGATTTACAATCATATGACCACAGAGGCTAATTGTTTCCTCCGATTTAGTTGACATTTTGCACAGGGAGTAGAATTAGCATTGTTGCTATGCGTGCCAAATTAGGTTGAAATCGGTTCAGATTTAGTTATAGCTCCCATATATATGTTTTTCTGATTTGGACAAAAAAACAAGTTTTATATTATTGAATAAATGCATTAGACAACATCCTCCAGAATGAACCCGGTTATGAACCTGGATTTTTTTTAGTTTTTGTTGTGCATAAATTTAACCTAATAACCAATTATGTTAATCGATAATAATAATTATGCCATAAATATTGTTTAAAAACACAATTACTATAATAACTGTAATTATGTGCAAAAAAATGTCTGTTAACGATCAGTTTATCTATGTTCTTGACCATTGATCAAGACAATGACTAAATATTTGAGAGCATCACTGTCAAACCAGGAAATAAAGTCGCTGGCGGCACGGAATTGAGCGATGCCAATTTGGTGCATTTAGCACGAAATTTAGTGTTCTTTGATTTCCAAAAGCACCAAATTGGCTTTTGAGTGCCTTTTCAAAAAAAGCACCAACTTGGTGTTTTCTGGCGTTCTCATTAAGTGCTGATTTCTTAAATTTTAACAGTACTGAGTTTAATTGACGACATCTTTTTACAAACATTCTGATTAGACTGTCAAAAGCTTAAGAAAGTCAACTATATTGCCATGGAATTTTATTGTTATGAAGGTGGTATTGATACTTTTTTAATCAATATTTTTATTTTTTAAGTCTAGGGACAAGTGCAGAGTTTCTGAACTTGATAAAGATGTCATTAAAACGTTAGTATTAAATTCACAAAACACTCATAATTGAAGTAAGAAATAAACTCGCAGCAAATATTAATATTTTCAAATTTAATGTCGAAACATTTATTTTCTCTTCTGAACAAAAATTTTGCTGATCAAAATTAATTGAATGAGTGTAAAATAAGCATTAACAATTATAAAGATGTACACTGGGGTAGGCGTTCATAATTTCATAAAAAATACTTCAAATGAAATCAATTTATAGTAGTAGCAGCACATTGAATTTCACCTGGCTGGAGTAGTTTATGTAGTGGGGACCGGTATGTTAGAATTTATAATACAAAACAAACCCAGACAGCCAACTGCACTCAAATCGATGATTTGACAGTGGCAAAGGAAAAAGAGATATGTTTGTACGAATTTATTTCACCATTAGCCGGCTATCGTAAACCTTTTTTCGGAAGGTTCAAGCGTGGTTCACTTTGGGTTTAGTGAACTGCCTGAATTAATTCTGATAATTGGTTGATCGTTTTGCTGCAAGTTGATGATGCTGATGAGGAATGTGGTAATTCCGAAACGTGCGTCCATCCAACCATCTTGCAGTCTATAAGGCTTTGCCCACATAAATTTGACAAACATTATTTTCCTCTGTTGGTTAAGCTACACTTGTAGTTTAGTCAATTCATGGTTTTAAGCTGCAACCAAAAACAACAGAAATAAAATTTTGACAAAATTTTCTATAGAAATAAAATTTTAACATAATTTTCTATACAAATAAATTTTTGACAAAATTTTCCATAGAAATAAAATTTTGATATAATTTTCTATACAAATAAAATTTTGACAAAATTTTGTATAGAAATAAAATTTTGAAAAAATTTTCTTTAGAAATAAAATTTTGACAAAATTTTCTATAGAAATAAAATTTTGACAAAATTTTCTACAGAAATAAAATTTTGACAAAATTTTCTTTAGAAAAAAAAATGTTGACAAAATTTTCTATAGAAATAAAATTTTGACAAAATTTTCTATACAAATAAAATTTTGACAAAATTTTCTATAGATATAAAATTTTGACAAAATTTTCTATACAAATAAAATTTTGACAAAATGTTCTATAGAAAGACAATTTTGACAAAATGTTCTATAGAAATACAATTTTGACAAAATTTTCTATAGAAATAAAATTTTGACAAAATTTTCTATAGAAATAAAATGTTGACAAAATTTTCTATAAAAATAAAATTTTGGCAAATTTTTCTATAGAAATAAAATTTTGACAAAATTTTCTATAGAAATAAAATTTTGACAAAATTTTCTATAGAATAAAATTTTGACAAAATTTTCTATAGAAATAAAATTTTGACAAAATTTTCTTTAGAAATAAAATTTTGACAAAATTTTCTATAGAATAAAATTTTGACAAAATTTTGTACAGAAATAAAATTTTGACAAAATTTTCTATAGAAATAAAATTTTCTATAGAAATGCAATTTTGACAAAATTTTCTATAGAAATAAAATTTTGACCAAATTTTCTTTAGAAATAAACTTTTGACAAAATTTTCTATAGAATAAAATTTTGAGAAAATTTTCTATAGTAATAAAATTTTTACAAAATTTTCTTTAGAATAAAATTTGAGAAAATTTTCTATAGAAATAAAATTTTGACAAAATTTTTTTTAGAAATAAACTTTTGACAAAATTTTCTATAGAATAAAATTTCGAGAAAATTTTCTATAGTAATAAAATTTTTACAAAATTTTCTATAGAAATAAAATTTTGACCAAATTTTCTTTAGAAATAAACTTTTGACAAAATTTTCTATATAGTAAAATTTCGAGGAAATTTTCTATAGTAATAAAATTTTTACAAAATTTTCTATAGAATAAAATTTTGAGAAAATTTTCTATAGAAATAAAATTTTGACAAAATTTTCTTTAGAAATAAAATTTTGACATAATTTTCTATACAAATAAAATTTTTACAAAATTTTCTATACAAATAAAATTTTGACAAAACTTTCTATAGAAATAAAATTTTGACATAATTTTCTATAGAAATACAATTTTGACAAAATTTTCTATAGAAATAAAATTTTGGCAAAATTTTCTATAGAAATAAAATTTTGACAAAATTTTCTATAGAAATAAAATTTTGACAAAATTTTCTATAGAAATAAAATTTTGACCAAATTTTCTTTAGAAATAAACTTTTGACAAAATTTTCTATACACTAAAATTTCGAGAAAATTTTCTATAGTAATAAAATTTTTACAAAATTTTCTATAGAATAAAATTTTGAGAAAATTTTCTATAGAAATAAAATTTTGACAAAATTTTCTATAGAAATAAAATTTTGACATAATTTTCTATACAAATAAAAATTTTTACAAAATTTTCTATACAAATAAAATTTTGACAAAATTTTCTATAGAAATAAAATTTTGACATAATTTTCTATAGAAATACAATTTTGACAAAATTTTCTATAGAAATAAAATTTTCTATAAAATAAATTTTTGACAAAATTTTCTATAGAATAAAATTTTGACAAAATTTTCTATAGAAATAAATTTTTGAAAAAATTTTCTATAGAAATAAAATTTTGACAAAATTTTCTATAGAATAAAATTTTGACAAAATTTTCTATAGAAATAAAATTTAGACATAATTTTCTGTAGAAATACAATTTTGACAAAATTTTCTATAGAAATAAAATTTTGACAAAATTTTCTTTAGAAATAAAATTTTGACAAAATTTTCTATAGTAATAAAATTTTGACAGAATTTTCTATAGAATAAAATTTTGACAAAATTTTCTACAGAAATAAAATTTTGACATAATTTTCTATAGAAATACAATTTTGACAAAATTTTCTATAGAAATACAATTTTCTATAGAAATGCAATTTTGACAATATTTTCTATAGAAATAAAATTTTGACCAAATATTCTTTAGAAATAAACTTTTGACAAAATTTTCTATAGAATAAAATTTCGAGAAATTTTTCTATAGTAATAAAATTTTTACAAAATTTTCTATAGAATAAAATTTTGAGAAAATTTTCTATAGAAATAAAATTTTGACAAAATTTTCTTTAGAAATAAACTTTTGACAAAATTTTCTATAGAATAAAATTTTGACAAAATTTTCTACAGAAATAAAATTTTGACATCATTTTCTATAGAAATAAAATTTTGACAAAATTTTCTTTAGAAATAACCATTTGACAAAATTTTCTATTGAATAAAATTTCGAGAAAATTTTCTATAGTAATAAAATTTTTACAAAATTTTCTGTAGAATAAAATTTTGAGAAAATTTTCTATAGAAATAAAATTTTGATCAAATTTTCTTTAGAAATAAACTTTTGACTTTCGAGAAAATTTTCTATAGTAATAAAATTTTTACAAAATTTTCTATAGAAATACAATTTTGACAAAATTTTCTATAGAAATACAATTTTGACAAAATTTTCTATAGAAAAAAAATGTTGACATAATTTTCTATACAAATAAAATTTTTACAAAATTTTCTATAGAAATAAAATTTTGACAAAATTTTCTATAGAAATAAAATTTTGACAAAATTTTCTATAGAAATAAAATTTTGACAAAATTTTCTATAGAAATAAAATTTTGACAAAATTTTCTATAGCAATAAAATGTTGACAAAATTTTCTACAGAAATAAAATTTTGGCAAATTTTTCTATAGAAATACAATTTTGACATAATTTTCTATAGAAATAAAATTTTGACATAATTTTCTATAGAAATAAAATTTAGACAAAATATTCTATATAAATAAAGTTTTTACCAAATTTTAGATATAAAATTTTGAAAAAAAATTTCTATAGAAATAAAAATTTGACAAAATTATTGATAGAAATAAAATTTTGACAAAATTTTCATATATTGCCGATATTTTTGATAAACTGACATTCTTAAGACACATTGGAATGTTTTTGTGAATAGCTTTTGATGAAACTAATTCTATTAAAATTTAGTAAATAACAATATATTTTATTTTTTACCATTTTGTTTAAACAGCCGATAACAATGTTATGGAATAGATTATTCTAACAGTTCTAGATAAATCTGTCATACGTTTTAATTTTAATCCGTAATTGTTTAACTACCTCGTTTTAAAAGAAGTTGGGTCCAAACAAACTACTATGTAATACTAATACGTCAAAAAACTCGACAAATTATAATTAATTTATTCAAGAATCTCTACCGTAACTCAATTATACCGCATTTAATTTAATCGATTTCTGTAATTTTAAGTTATGTCAATTCACCTAATATATATTGTTTCCATTATGACATTCTTTTCGATATTTAAAAAAAAAACTTGTACCCATTAAAAACACTTTAATTTATTTTTGCTATATGAACAAATACAGTCTAACAGCCGTTAAGTTGACGGAAAATATATTTATTTGTGGCTATTTTTTAGTTTTGATCACTCGATAGTTAATAAGCCATTTAATATTCGATTGGATTGCATAATAGTTATATTAAATAATTTTATTTGCACAGAAAAAATGGACTGGCATTTTTAAACCAATATGCTCTTTTCCCAGAGAGCACTTTAATCTTTACATACGATTAACATATTAATATTGCACCATTGGCAAACAAAAGACATATTTAATTCTTAGATACTTTCAATGCCATGGTTCCATTGCACTTAGTGCAACATTCATTATAACTTAAGATAGTGCACTTGTTTCCAGTTGATGAAGGTAATCGGCATGGTACAAATAATTATGGGGTAGACTCACAAGCACGGTTGCTACAGTTGGTAGAATTGTTGATGTTTTGATAGATTTCGCAAAATATTCCTCATCAACAATAGGATACTTCAATATTCTACAGAAAAAATAATTTTGACAAAATTGTCCATAAAAATAAAATTTTGACAAAATTTTCTATAGACATAACATTTTGACAAGATTTTCTATAGAAATAAAATTTTGACAAAAGTTTCCATAGAAATAAAATTTTGACAACATGTTCTCTTGAAATAAAATTTTCTATCGAAATAACATTTTGACAAAATTTTCTATAGAAATAAAATATTGACAAAATTTTCTATAGAATAAAATTTTGACAAAATTTCCTATAGAAATAAAAAAAAAATTGACAAAATTTTCTTTAGAAATAACATGTTGACAAAATGTTCTATAGAAATAAAATTTTGACAAAATTTTCTGTAGAAAGAAAATTGTCTATAGAAATAAAATGTTGACAAAATTTTCTTTAGAAATAACATGTTGACAAAATTTTCTATAGAAATAAAATTTTGACAACATTTTCTATAGAAATAAAATTTTGACAAAATTTTCTATAGAAATAAAATTTTGACAAAATTTTCTACAGAAATAAAATTTTGACAAAATTTTCTATAGGAATTAAATTTTGACAAAATTTTCTATAGAAAAAAAATTTGATAAAATTTTCTATAGAAATACAATTTTGACAAAATTTTCCATAGAAATAAAATTTTGACAAAATTTTCTATAGAACTAATATTTTGACAAAATTTTCTATAGAAATAAAATTTTGACAAATTTTTTTATAGAAATAAAATTTTGTATAGAAATAAAATTTTGACAAAATTTTCTATAGAAATAAAATTTTGACAAAATTTTCTATAGAATAAAATTTTGAGAAAATTTTCTATAGAATAAAATTTTGAGAAAATTTTCTATAGAAATAACATTTTGACAAAATTTTCTATAGAAATAAAATTTTGACAAAATTTTCTATAGGAATTAAATTTTGACAAAATTTTCTATAGAAAAAAAATTTTACAAAATTTTCTATAGAAATACAATTTTGACAAAATTTTCCATAGAAATAAAATTTTGACAAAATTTTCTATAGAAATAAAATTTTGACAAAATTTTATATAGAAATAAAATTTTCACAAAATTTTCTATTGGAATCAAATTTTGACAAAATTTTCTATTGGAATAAAATTTTGACATAATTTTCTATACAAATAAAATTTTGACAAAATTTTGTATAGAAATAAAATTTTCACAAAATTTTCTATTGGAATCAAATTTTGACAAAATTTTCTATTGGAATAAAATTTTGACAAAATTTTCTATAGAAATACAATGTTAACAAAATTTTCTTTAGAAATAATATGTTGACAAAATTTTCTATAGAAATTCAATTTTGACAAAATTTTCTTTAGAAATAATATGTTGACAAAATTTTATATAGGAATTAAATTTTGCCAAAATTTTCTATAAAAAAAAAATTGACAAAATTTTCTATAGAAATAACATTTTGACAAAATTTCTATATAAATAAAATTTTGACAAAATTTTCTTCAGAAATAATATATTGACAAAATTTTCTATAAAAATAAAATTTTGACAAAATTTTCTATAGAAATAAAATTTTGACAAAATTTTCTATACAAATAAAATTTTGACAAAATTTTCTATAGGAATAAAATTTTGACAAAATTTTCTATAGAAAAAAAAAATTGACAAAATTTTCTACAAAAATAACGTTTTGACAAAATTTTCTTCAGAAATAATATATTGACAAAATTTTCTACAAAAATAACATTTTGACAAAATTTCTATAGAAATAAAATTTGACAAAATTTTCTGTAGAAATAAAATTTTGACAAAAATTTTTATAGAAATAAAATTTTCTATAGAAATAACATTTTCTATCGAAATAAAATGTTGACAAAATTTTCTATAGAATAAAATTTTGAAAAAATTTTCTATAGAAATAACATTTTGACAAAATTTTCTATAGAAATACAATTTTGGCAAAATTTTCTATAGAAATAAAATTTTGACAAAATTTTCTATAGAAATAACATTTTGACAAAAGTTTCCATAGAAATAAAATTTTGTCAAAAGTTTCCATAGAATAAAATTTTCACAAAAGTTTCTATAGAAAAAAAAAAATTGACAAAATTTTCTACAAAAATAACATTTTGACAAAATTTCTATAGAAATAAAATGTTGACAAAATTTTCTATAGGAATAAAATTTTGACAAAATTTTCTATAGAAAAAAAAATTGACAAAATTTTCTACAAAAATTACATTTTGACAAAATTTCTATAGAAATAAAATTTTGACAAAATTTTCTGTAGAAATAAAATTTTGACAAAATTTTTTATAGAAATAAAATTTTCTATAGAAATAACATTTTCTATAGAAATAAAATGTTGACAAAATTTTCTATAGAATAAAATTTTGAAAAAATTTTCTATAGAAATAACATTTTGACAAAATTTTCTATAGAAATACAATTTTGGCAAAATTTTCTATAGAAATAAAATTTTGAAAAAATTTTCTGTAGAAATAACATTTTGACAAAAGTTTCCATAGAAATAACATTTTGACAGAAGTTTCCATAGAATAAAATTTTCACAAAAGTTTCCATAGAATAAAATTTTCACAAAAGTTTCCATAGCAATAAAATTTTGAGAAAATTTTCTATAGGAATAACATTTTGAAAACATTTGTAATAGAAATAAAATTTTGACAAAAGTTTCTATAGAAATAACATTTTGACAAAAGTTTCCATAGAAATAAATTTTTGACAACATGTTCTATAGAAATAAAATTTTGACAAAAATTTCTATAGAAATAACATTTTGACAAAATTTCTATATAAATAAAATTTTGACAAACTTTTCTGTAGAAATAAAATTGTCTATAGAAATAAAATTTTCACAAAATTTTCTATAGAAATAAAATGTTGACATAATTTTCTTTGGAAATAAAATTTTCCATAGAAATAAAGTTTTGAAAACATTTTTAATAGAAATAAAATGTTGACAAAATTTTCTATAGAAATAAGTTTTGACAAAATTTTCTATAGAAATAAAATTTTGAGAAAAATTTCTATAAAAATATAATGTTGCCCAAATTTTCTATAGAAATAAAATGTTGAAAAATTTTTCTTTAGGAATAATATTTTTCTATAGAAATAAAATTTTGACAAAATGTTCTATATTCTCTTCATAGTAAAAAATTATAAATTCATTTAATAAAATTATTTATTAGAAAATAAAATTAAATAAAATTTAACTTGAAGGGTTTATTTTTTTAAATTTTATTTTGTTTTTTTCCTTTATTCAAATTCAGCCAACTTCATACGTCGTCTTCTGATCGTAATAAAAACTAAACCTAGCTTTTTGAACTCTTGTATATTAATTCGAGGAATAGCAACAAAAATTATATACATATATTCTTGTCGCATCAAACCAATATTCATTCATCTCTAATCAAATATTAATTAATTCAAGCAAACATTAAATTCAAAGACAAATCTGCAAATATAATCAAATGAAATGTTTTTTTTTTGCAAAATCTCGTAAAAAGGTTTTATTATTAATCACAATTTGGACTTGGCATGTTAAATATTTAAAGCCTTCAATACACTCAAAAAAAAGTGAACCTATCAGGAAGGAAAACGTAGGTTAATTTTATAAAATTAATTAGATTAGATTAAATTAACGAAAATTATTTTCTAATTTTTTGTTATGACAAAAAATTTGTAAATATTTTTCGAGAAATTCAAGAAAATTTCGTTGTTGGATGGAAAAAATTTATGCTAGAAATTGTACAAGATTCTAATTTTGTGATGTATAATTTTTTTCTCAAATTTTCGTTTATTTAATCAATAATTAAAGCCGAAATTTAACTAACAATAATAATTCCCATGCATACTTTATCCATTGAGTAAGATTTCATAGTGAAAACCGAACATAGTACTGGCCTTTAGATATCAATCGAAAAAAATACGGAGGTTTTTTGTTAGATAATGATAAAAAAACTACGTAGGTTTTTTATAAGATAATGATAATTTTTAAGATAGTTATTATTAAATTGAAGAAAATTTATTAAAAATTATAAAATTTTTGTTTCTCTTGTTGAAGGAAATAGATATATTTTGAAGGAAAAAAATTATTTAAGAATTGGTAAAATGTCTTTAGAGCTATATTCAGTTCAGGACAGACACAATTTAATTAAACTTACTCATTTGAGATACTTATGAAAGCAATTTAAGTAAACCTCTTTTTTTATATATTTATTTTCAATTTAGTAATATTGTATATTTAATTTCCATAAAACAAACTTTTTCTTATATTTAGTTCATTAGAGTAAGCAAAAAATAATTTAAAAATTTACTTTTTTCCAAAGGCAGAAAATAATTATTGACTAATTAAAAAATATTTTTATTTAAATGAGATTTTAATGGAATAACAAATATTTATATAAAAACGTAAACTTTTAAAGAAAAATGTCTAACTGACTTTATTTTCAACTTAACCGGCACAGGACTAGTCCCCTGGTATGTATGGGCCAGTCCTAATTCTGGTTAAAGCGTATGGGAGGGGCTGGTCACTTTAACATGGGTTTGTCATTGAGTAAATCTACACTTTGGGACACGACTTGGACTTATTCCTGGGGCAACTAGATAGGATTTGCCCATAGTCGGATACTCATGAACCAGTCTGGGACAACCTCTTAAGAACCTGATTCATTTTTATACCCTGCACCATAGGATGGGGGATATATTAACTTTGTCATTCTGTTTGTAACAAATCGAAATATTGCTCTAAGACCCCATTCTAGGTCATGGTGAAATTCTGAGTCGACCTAGCGACGTCCGTCCGTACGTCTGTTGAAATCACGCTAACTTTCGAACGAAATAACCTACACGCAAAAAAATAATTCTTTCCTCCCAAACGAAATTTTAGACAAGCAAAGTTAGTTTCTCATTTGCTTTTCGCTGTAAGGAAGTGTATTTGGAAGAAAAGTTTATACTTTTTGTGATAAACGTTTATTCTTTTCCAGGATGTAAAAACAATTTCATAAAGACAAACTCAAAAAAAAAACATTGTTTTCTTGCTAATTACATTTTCCCTCACATCTTTCTCACATCCACGATGTTTTTTTAGTTCTTAACACCTTTTCCTGTAATACCAACAATGTAGAAGAAATTATACGATTTTATAAATTTTTAAATTTTTTTTACCTTTCGCCTGGACGGAGAATCGAACCGCGGACCATGCACTTTGTAAGCCAACACACTAACCACTGAGCTATGTACCTGTTATGGTCATCAATAGATAAATATCCATATAAGATATATTTATATAGCATAGCTTGCGGCGCCCACGAACCGAATAAACAAAGTTTATTTAACAGAAACAAACATTTAGTTTGGGACCGTGGAGCAGTGGTTGCTACGTCCGACTTGCATGCCAAGGGTCGTGGGTTCGATCCCTGCTTCGGCCAAAGTTTTTTTTTTTTTTTTTTTTTACACATATTCCAGATATGTTCGGAAGATTCCGAAAAAATGTTCAACATTACATGTAGTATATTAAATTTTGAACTGTAAAATGTGTCTTATTAAAGACCTAAAGTCAGAAAAGAACAGTGTTTGATATAAACGAAATGGACTGTGTTGTTGTTTCAAAAATAACTTTTTTTATTGAAAAAATAAAAATTTAGTAACAAACGATTTTTTTTGGTGATAAAAGTTTAAAATTTTCGAAGCAATTCAAAAAACTCTAACAAAAGCGTTTTCGGTACACGTTTTCCAAACGTTTTTTTTCTTTGCGTGTATAGACTTGAAACTTGGTACCAGTAGATGTTATTGATATAGGTCGGGCATATCGGACCACTTATACGTATAGTCCCCATATAAACCGGCGCCCAGTTTTGGCTTGAGGAGCCTCTTAGAGAAGCAAATTTTTTCCGATCCGGTTGCAATTTGGTACTTGGTGTTAGTATATGGTCTCTAATAACTATGCCAGAATTAGTGCATATCGGTCCATAATTATATATAGCCTTTATATAAACCGATCCCCAGATTTGACCTCCGGAGCCTCTTGGAGGAACA
The DNA here is from genome assembly GCF_050003625.1 of Haematobia irritans. Taxonomy (NCBI): domain Eukaryota; kingdom Metazoa; phylum Arthropoda; class Insecta; order Diptera; family Muscidae; genus Haematobia; species Haematobia irritans. The sequence continues at coordinate 217,453,797 of NC_134398.1, read as the reverse complement.
AATTTCATCCGATCTGGTTGAAACTTAGTACTTGGTGTTAGTATGTGGTCTCTAACAACCATGCAAAACTTGGTCCATATCAGTTCATAGTTATATATAGCCCCCGTATAAACCGATCCCCAGATTTGACCTCCGGAGCCTCTTGGAGGAGCAAAAAATTCATCCGATCCGGTTGAAATTTGGTACATTTCACTAGTGTGTGGCCGATAACAACCATGCCAAAATTAGTCCGTATCGATCTATATTATATATAGCCCCCAAATAAACTTATACCCAATCACAGAAAAATCACAATTGCCACTCGAGCCAAAAATAATCTACCAAAATTTTATTGACATAGAAAATTTTGTCAAAATATGATATTTCTATAGAAAATTTTGTCAAAATTTTATATTTCTATAGAAAATTTTGTCAACATTTTATGTCTTTAGGAAATTTTGTCAAAATATAATTTCTATACAAAATTTTGTCAAAACTTTATTTCTATAGAAAATTTTGTCAAAATTTTATTTCTATAGAAAATTTATGAAGCATTTCATAGTTAGAGAGGAATATTTTGCAAAATCTTCCAAAACATCAAGAATTCTACCAATCTACCAAACCAATCGTGTTCATAATTATACCCTGCGCCACACTGTGGAACAGGGTATTATAAGTTAGTGCATATGTTTGCAACACCCAGAAGTAGACGAGATAGACACATGGTGTCTTTGGCAAAAATGCTCAGGGTGGGCTTCTGAGTCGATATAGCCATGTCCGTCTGTCCGTGAACACATTTTTGTAATCGAAGTCGAGGTCGCAGTTTTAGTCCAATCGACTTCAAATTTGGCACAAGTATGTGTTTTGGCTCATAATAGAACCCTATTGATTTTGGAAGAAATCGGTTAAGATTTAGATATAGCTCCCATATATATCTTTCGCCCGATATAGACTAATACGGTCCCAGAAGCCAGAGTTTTACCCCAATTTGGTTGAAATTTTGCACTAGGAGTACAATTAGTAGTGTTTAATGATTTAACTACCATTAGAAATCAATTTCCATAAATAATTAAATTATCAAATTAAGTTGCGGGACATGCAACTTTAAAGGACTTCTAGAGAAAAGCTCCTTTTGATTTACCTTTTATTTAGGAATATTATTTTACCTATTCGCTGGATACAAACAAGAGAATCGTTTGTGGGAAAAAAAGAGAATTGGAGTCAGAGTTTTTTTTTGGAGTCAATCTTACATTTTATTTCCGCTTATGATCTGCAATCGTTGATGGTTACGATGGTAAAGAAGACTGATTTCTATTCATTAGGCAGTTCTTTACCTCGGTTTTAAGGTATAAAAAGAGAAAGATATATGAATACAAATTTGTTTTAAAGAATTCATGGTTGTTTTTAAAAGTAATAAATTGATAATAACGTACTAATAATAGTTAATTTCAGCTGTTAGATTTGAATTCATTTTAGACAAATATATAAAAATAAAATAAAAGGAGAAACTATGTTAAACATACTGCCCCCCTTGGTCTATTTAGACCAAAAAAAAAACTAAAGGGCTTGACTTAATTGTTCCAAAGTCCACAAAGCGATGTCTAAGATTTGCTTTGGATTGGTTACTGATCGATTCTTACATCTATTGGAATTATCTAAAGTTTGTGTCTTGACTGTTTTTGGTGGATTATTGGTGACTCGTCCTTGCTTATTGCCATATTTCATTTTTGGTCGTCGTTTCTCATTCTGATTGATGTTTATGTGAAGTATTGTATGGTGATATTTACCACATCGTTTACAATTGGTACTGGACGTGCATTTATTAGTAGAGTGCGAACGTGCAAGGCAGTTAAAACAATAGTTGAGTCGGCGGGCTAATTTTCGACGTTCTTCAACATCCTTGGCCAAAAATCGTTTGCAAAAGCGAAGTGGATGTAGCTTTCCGCATATCTTGCATTGACGAATCATTTCATTTTTAGGTGCCCTGTGAATTTTGGAATATAAAATTTAATTAATAACTGAAATATGCAAGTGAGAATAATTTGAGTTTATGGTGATTATAACAATTTGGAGTTGTTATAACGATATGTACGATAGGTATACTTATGAATTATAGTAATATCGAGAGTTTTTCGATTTGGTGGAGATCACTTCGATGTCTCTGTAGGGAGAATGCATAGCTTTGAGATTGGTCTTGTTAAAACTCCGTTTTGGGTACGTAATTCGACTGTTCTAACAAATCCGTCTGATCCTGGGTGGATGTGGGTAATTCTCCCTAATCTCCACTCGCATGGTGGTAAAAGTTCATCTTTTAGAACAACTATTTGGCCAATTTGTACATTGGCTTGGGGTTTTTGCCATTTGTATCTTTGTTGCAAATCTAGCAGATAATCCCGTTTCCATCGTCGTGCAAATTCGTATTGGAGGGTTTTTAATTTTTCCCATCGATCGTGCAATGGTATTGAGGTATTATCCGTTTCTGGCATAGCAACCATTGGCGCACCACGAAGAAAGTGACCTGGCGTTAAGGCGAGAATTTCATGCGGATCATCTGTCATAGGAGTCAACGGACGAGAATTGAGGATGGACTCTATGCGGGCCAAAAGGGTTGAAAATTCCTCAAAGGTACACTTTCTATTTTGAGTTACTTTTTTAAAGTGTATTTTAAATGATTTAACCCCGGCCTCCCAGAGTCCCCCCATATGCGGGGCGTTGGGTGGTATGAAAAACCATTGAAAACCATGGGAGGTGTATTTCTCTGCTATATCACAAGCCACTGCTTGTATGAATCGCTTAAATTCATCCTTAATGGAACGTTCTGCCCCTACAAAGTTGGTGCCATTGTCGGAGTATACTTTTTGAGGCAAACCTCTACGAGCAACAAATCGGGTGAATGCTGCTTGGAAGGAGGCTGTCGATAAATCAGAGCATACCTCAAGGTGAATTGCTTTTGTGCTGAAGCATATGAAAATACATGCATAACTTTTGTGGTAAGGAGCTTGACGCAAAATGGAAGTTTTTATAGGAAATGGGCCAGCAAAATCTAATCCTGTCACAGTAAATGGTAGCGAGAACCTACTTCTATTTTCTGGCAGTGCTGCCATTATTTGCGATTGCACCTTGTGTTTATAGATAACGCATACTTTGCAACTACGAATGTGTTTCTTAACCGCTGATCTGAGTCGAGATATGTAAAATTCTTCGCGAATAGTTCTGAGCATTAAACTTTGTTCGGCATGCATCAAAAGCTTGTGCGTAAAATCTATAAACAATTTGCAAAATTTCGACTGCACCGGAAGAATGATTGGGAAACGCTGTTTAAATGGTAATTCAGAATTGGAAATTCGACCATTAATTCGAATAATACCGCTTTCATCAATAAAGGGGTTTAATGGGTAAAGAGGACTCTTTTTGTGAACTTTTCGGGATGATACTAAGGAAGAATATTCCTTATAAAAGAAACTTTTCTGAGTTAGCACAATTAAGCGATTTCGAGCATCTTGAAACTCCGCATGTGTAACAGTTTTGTTATTAAGTGGCGTTGTGGGTTGACTTTTGTTTGAGATACGCTTATAAAAGCGAAATATATAAGCTGTGACCCTTATAGCCTTCTCCCAGCCCGAGAATCTTTCCAATAAATCATCGTTTTCGACAAAACTATGAAATACTTCTATTTTTCTAGCCTCGGGGGGGTTTTCAAAATCTGTCTGGCCCTTTGGCCACGTTTCGGGATTGTTAACAAGCCATGCAGGACCGTGCCACCATAATGAATTCCCGATTAAATCATTTGGATGACAACCCCGAGAGCCTAGATCGGCAGGATTTTCTGCAGATCTTACATGACGCCACGAACAGTTACCAACATTCTGTATAATTTGAGCAGTCCTGTTGGCGACATAGGTCTTCCATGTGCAGGGAGGCTTTTCTAGCCAACTAAGCACAATTGTGGAATCACACCATAAAAACACCTCATGGTTTTTAATGGGTAGGTCAGATAATATCTTGCTGATGAGTTTTGATAAAAGAACGGCTCCACATAATTCCAATCGAGGAAGGATAATTGGATCTATTGGAGCTACTTTGGTTTTGGACACTAATAGATTCGAACTTATATTGACACCGTTTTGTGTCCGTAAGTACACTACTGCGCAATATGCCTTTTCGGAGGCGTCGCTAAAACCGTGCACTTGTGTTATATATTCGGGGGCAAAGTTTACCCAACGTGGAATTTCTATTTGGGGTATGAGAGAGAGACTTTCGACAAATGAATTCCACTTACTCAATGTGTTGGGTTTCACACATTCATCCCATTTCGTGCCTTCCAGCCAAAGTTGCTGAAGTAACATTTTTGACTGAATTATGATTGGGGATATCCATCCAGCGGGGTCGAATAGCTTGGATGCATCTGACAGAATTTTTCTCTTTGTGATAGGGGACACAATAGCAGGAGGCGTTATTTTATAAGAAAAGCTGTCGGATAAGGCATTCCATTGAATGCCGAGCGTTTTTGTGGAGCTTGTTTCCTGGAATTTCAAAAAATTCGAATCTAGAAGATTTTCTGTTGGGATCGAGGCCAAAATATCTGGCGAATTTGAAGTTATCTTCTTTAGAGGAAAACTAGCAGTTTTTAATAGAGCTATCAATTGAAAAAGAGAAGCTCGAGTGGAGCTCAAATCATGTCCGCCGGACAATATGTCATCAACATATGTTTCTTTCATGAGAATAGAAGCAGCTTGGGGAAACTCACTCATTGAGTCTCGAGCAAGTTGGATAAGTGTCCTTATTGCTAAATATGGAGCGCTGCTTACTCCAAAAGTAACCGTCGTTAGGGCATAATCCTTCACGGGGCAAACAGGAGTAGGCCGGAAAAGGATTCTTTGAAAAGGAGTATCTCTTCATGGACTCGTATTTGGCGGTACATCTTTTCGATGTCACCACTAAATACGTATTTATAAAGACGCCAATTCAATATGAGAGTCATCATATCCGATTGAAGAGTGGGACCGACGTAGAGAACGTCATTTAAAGAATTTCCAGATCCAGATTTTTTTGACGCATTAAAAACTATGCGAACTTTTGTGCTTCGACTTTCAGGTCTGATTACCGCGTGGTGGGGTAGGTAAAAAGACATATATTTACCTCGTGAATATATTTCACGAGAATCTGTGGGTTTCATATGGCCTAGTGAGAGATATTCCGACAAAACATTCTGATATGTCTCTTCCATGGCAGGTTTGGATCGGAGAGATTGTTCCATTCTAATATATTGCACGAACGCCTGCGATCTAGAAGAGCCGAGCGAAAGTTCATGTGGAAACTCAGGCTTGAACGGTAATTTAACCACATATCGCCCATCTAAATCGCGGGTTGTTGTCCTTTCGTATAATGATTCGCAATATTCGTCTTCTTTAGTTATAGAAGGACGAGATGGGACCTCTTCTTGCTCCCAAAAAAGTCTTAATTGGGTTGATATGGGGTCTTCTGTCGTTTCAGAAGCCTGTAATGAAAACGAGGATACTGTTTGTGTTTTAACGGGGCCACTTATTATCCACCCAAATATTGTTGCTTGAGCTATGAGTGAATTGCAAACTGTTTTCACTCCACACAACATAATTTTCGGTATTGCGTTGCTTCCAATCAAAAGATCGACTTGGCCTGGTTTATAGAATAATGGATCTGCTAAGTCTATATCTTTAATGCCGTCAAACGAAAGTTGTGACGAAGGAAACGAGAAATTGGGTAAAAGCCGTGTGATTTTGGGAACAACAATAGCATTTACTTCTATTGTTCGATTGTGGGTTTCGGAGTACAATTTCATCGTACAGACAGAATTCGAGTTACCAATTATACTTCCGCCCATTCCACGAATTTGGAAGTTCTTGGACTCAGTGGGTAACCGAAGCTTCTGTTGTAGCCTTCGGGACACAAAAGTTTTTTCCGATCCCTGATCAATAAAAGCACGGGCTGAAAATGTTTCCCCCAAATGGGAAATTTTCACAATAGCTGTTGGGAGCAATGTGTTTTCGGAAGAAGCTGATGGGTCTGCAATGAAGTGGGATGCAATTTGAGTTTGTGTGACACATGCGGGAATTTCTTCTGGTTGTGGAGGAGCAATAGTGGTATTGCTGACAGTTGTGGGATTGGCAACTGTATAATGCAAAAGTGTATGATGATCCTTCTTACACTGAGCGCAAACGAATTTGCTTTTACACTCTTTTCGGAGATGAGTATATGAGAGGCAGTTTAAGCAAATTTTGTTTGAAAATGCAAATTCATTTCGAGCTCTAGGCTCAAGGGCTTTAAATTGAGGGCAATGTTTTAAAGCATGATTCATTTTACAAAATTTGCAGGGAAATTGTTGGTTTCCCTCTGTAGTAAAAGTGTGAGTTTCCAAATTCTTTCTTTTGGCGTTAGATTTACCACCTTGAATGCAATTCAATCGTTCCACAACCTCATATCGATTGGTGAGAAATGTGTCCATTTCGGACCATTTTGGTAACTCTCTATGAGACTTTAGGGATTGTTCCCATAGAGCTAGTGTGTCATGAGGTAGTTTTGTTGAGCAAACATAAACTAAGATTGGATCCCAATCGTTAGTCGGAATACCTTGAGCCTTGAGAGCGGCTAGGCAGTCATTAATGGTAATTTGTATCTCTTGGATTGATTCGCTGCTTTCCGTGAGAACAGGCTCGAGATTGAGGAGTATTTTTAACTGATTGTCAACCAGTATGCGTTTATTTTCATACCGGGATTTGAGAGCCTCCCAGGCTAATGAAAAATTTTCCCCACATAGTTTGTATTTCTTTACTATGGTGGCGGCCTGACCTTTAACTTTAAGGCGAAGGTGGTACAATTTTTGAACCGCGGACAACTTGGGATGTTCACCATACACGGCGGTAAACATGTCCCTGAATGCGGGCCACTCCTCATAGCCTCCGTAAAATATCTCCGTATCGCACGGGGGAACTTTGATACAAGAGAATGATTTATCTTGTGCGTGGGATTCTTCGAAATTGTGATTCGAACTGAAATTTGTGGGTGCTATTAAAGCTTTCTGAGCGTCAAGTATCTCAGATTTGCACTTATGAAACTGCTTTGTACAATTTGCATATTTTTCCCTCGCAGACTCTAACAACCGTCTTTTCTCGGTGTCCTCATTCTTGAGGTTTGCGAGATCGGTTGTACACAATCTCCGGTATGATTTTTGTACTGTGCTCCAACGATCGTGAAGATCCTGAAGAGTGACTTCCAAGAGGGTGTCCGTCAGAACACCACTCTTTTCAAAATCAGCACAAAACGTGACAAGGTCATCCGAATCAAAAATGAAATCTTCCATGGTAAAATGAATATACTATTAGTAAAGAGTGGACTGTATCGGATATATTTCGACCGAGATTTGTCGATATTACAGAAAATGTAAAATTAAATACTCTTTTCTGCTTTAAAAATGCTTAATTTTCAACCGCAAAAAGATCACTTTCAGAAGGAAAATATTTTATCACTATATTAATTTATTCAGTTTTCATACGCAATCCAAAATCAGGAATTGGTAACAATTAAATTTCCGCACTTGACCAATTTCTTATTGATATTTCAAACGATCTTTATGAATTGATTTACCCTTCTAATACCAATGGAAAGGATAATTCTTTTTGACAAAAATTCCAGAAATGTATATTCAAAACTTTTTGTGTGTTTGCTTTCTTTTTTTATTCACTGTGCTTAAATCTGCGAAAACAGACCTATTGTGAGAATTTTGTTTTCTTCTTATAATTTGAAAGAGCGCCTGGCCGTACAAACACACATACAGAATATACTCTACACTTTTTATATCTTTAATTGCAAAGGGAGTGATCACAAGAGAATGGGTGAAACTGTCATCTATATTTAAGAGAATAAGGAGAGACTCTTTTTCATATTTATATATATCGTAAATAAAGAGATGTTGAGATAAATGTTTCAAGACTTAAAAAGAGTTGATGAATATCGTGTGACTTAATACCATTCGATATTTCGTTATCGAAAAGATAATATTTATTAAAAGTTCATGGAATGAGAAATGAATATGATAAAATCAAATTTTATGAACTTACAGGTTTCGATTTTATATTGGGAAATAGATGGTTCAATATTGATTAGTTATTCCGCTGGAAGATGAAGTTATCCAATTTTTATATGTTATATTTATCTATTCCTTATGTTCACTTTCTTTCATTTTGGATTATTTCATATGAAATGGAATTTTATGTAAACACGTGGAATTTCGTATTTCTTTTGTTTTATTTTGGTTTCACTTGTACTTAAAGAAAAGCCGCAATCGTCATGCTAACACATATTTTTTTTTTTCAAGAAAGGTAGAATGTAAAAACCGTTATACACGAAGCCTTTTCATTGGGGTTTCTCAGCCCGAAATGAATAATTCTTTCAAATGTACAGTTAAACCTTATATTTCATAAAATTTTCAATGATTCGTTTTCCAAAAATATACAATTAGGAAAATATAATTTTTTCTGAAAACTCGCGTAATTTGGGACTATGCACCCGCGAAAGTCTTTATTGATCGATTTTAATCAGAATTTCCCAAATATATAACTAATTACGAATTCTTTATAATTAGCACAATTTATTGGAGCCTTTTCGTTTCTTTTCACAAAATTTTACGTCTTTCGTATCCAAAATACCGATTTTTCGTATTTATTTTTTGAAGACCACGCGGTTTAATGGAAGTGGGAGAAAGACTGATACGTCAATTAAGCCAAACTGGGAGTGTAAGCTTAAGAAACAGAGACGTTCGCTAATAATGTCCAGTGATGATTATTTTAGAATACTACAGGTAGCTGTCCAAAGACGCACGAAGGACCATGTTTAATGATTTAACTACCATTAGAAATCAATTTCCATAAATAATTAAATTATCAAATTAAGTTGCGGGACATGCAACTTTAAAGGACTTCTAGAGAAAAGCTCCTTTTGATTTACCTTTTATTTAGGAATATTATTTTACCTATTCGCTGGATACAAACAAGAGAATCGTTTGTGGGAAAAAAAGAGAATTGGAGTCAGAGTTTTTTTTTTGGAGTCAATCTTACATTTTATTTCCGCTTATGATCTGCAATCGTTGATGGTTACGATGGTAAAGAAGACTGATTTCTATTCATTAGGCAGTTCTTTACCTCGGTTTTAAGGTATAAAAAGAGAAAGATATATGAATACAAATTTGTTTTAAAGAATTCATGGTTGTTTTTAAAAGTAATAAATTGATAATAACGTACTAATAATAGTTAATTTCAGCTGTTAGATTTGAATTCATTTTAGACAAATATATAAAAATAAAATAAAAGGAGAAACTATGTTAAACAAGTAGTGTAGTCAAGTGTGCCAAATTTTATTGAAATCGGTTCAGATTTAGATATAGCTCACATATATATCGTTCGCCCGATTTGCACACATATGACCACAGAGGTCAATTTTTTGCTCCGATTTAGTTGAAATTTTGCACAGAGAGTAGAATTAACATTGTAGCTATACGTGCCAAATTTGGTTGAAATCGGTTCAGATTTAGATGTAGCTCCCATATATATGTTTTTCTGATTTCCACAAAAATGGTCAAAATACCAACATTTTCCTTGTAAAACCGCCACTGCTTAGTCGAAAAGTTGTAAAACTGACTCTAACTTTCCTAAACTTCTAATACATATATATTGAGCGATAAATCGTAAATAAACTTTTGCGAAGTTTTCTTAAAATTGCTTAAGATTTAAATGTTTCCCATATTTTTTTAACATTGTGTTCCACACTAGTGCATTAGCCGACTTAAATTTTGAGTCTATAGATTTTGTAGAAGTCTATCAAATTCTGTCCAGATCGTGTGATATTTAAATGTATGTATTTGGGAAAAACCTTTATATAGCCCCCAACACATTTGACGGATGTGATATTGTATCGAAAATTTAAATCTACAAAGTGGTGCAGGGTATAATATAGTCGGCCCCGCCCGACTTTAGACTTTCCTTACTTGTTGTATATAGCCCCCATATAAAGCGACCCCCATATTTAAATTCTGGCTCTATAATTACCGCACAAAAGTTCATATCGGTTCGTAATTATTTCTTTCCTATATATACCGCACTGAAAAAAATATTGTCCTGAGGTCAAAGATTTCATGTCTTTAAAATACGAATGCAAATTTTGCTTGGTATAGAAGACGCATTTCTCTAATATAAAGTTTTTTTCCTTGTCCAAAAGTCGATAAACTTTTCAATGAAGTCGTATTGTCCTTATAATTAAGTGATTTCACTTAAAAATTGGTATCATAATATGAAAGAAAAAATGTTTGGGCTAAGGTTAACTTGACGTTAATAATTCAGAAAAATTCTTTAAATTTAATGAAATTGTCTTTAAATTTGTTGTCTTTTTGCATCTTGATTACAAAGCAAAAAATCGTTCATATATAGGACATGTTTTTCAACACTTTATTTTAAAGACGTTTTTTACTTGAAACATAGCATAATTTCTACTGGAAGTTGAGTCTTAATTTGGAAAATAAAGTTGTCGCTAACTCGTTTTTAAATGACTTTAATAGCATATCAAGAAAAAAAGCTGAAACAGCGAAAAATTAAAATTTGCTTCGTAGAAGCAAGTACACAAAACCCAAATTTAAAAGAGAATTGTGTCTTAAAAGTATCCTTACTTGTATTCTCCGCTTCTTTGGCTCGGAATCAATACCAAAATTTTTAAAGTAAAGACAAAATCTTTGGGACCGGGCATGCTTTTTTTCAGTGCGGTTAAGAACTGAATATATACGTATTTAATCGACCTTTCTTTTGTCTACTATGTATATATTCCGCATGGACTAACATACAATTTAGAAGGCGATGTTACGAAGTTTTAAGATGCCTTGCCATCGGTAAGTATTGTCACAACCCAAGTAATTCGATTGTGCGACAGTCTTTCGTAGAAGTTACTACGCAATTCATGATGGAGGCTACATAAGATTCGGCCTGGCCGAACTTACGGCCGTATATATAAGTTCACCAATGTGGTATCACAATGGACTGAATAGTCTAAGTGAGCCTGATACATCGGGCTGCCACCTAACCTAACCAAACCTACGGCCGTATATACTTGTTTAGATTATTTTAATAATTTTATTTCAATAAATGCTTAGATACAATAAAATTTTAATTTGAAGAAATTAATTTATCATAGAAATTAATAAATTATATAAAACTTTTTAAATTATGATAAACTGGAGCATCGATACCTTTGATAGGTCCGTCAATAATAATTTGCACAAATTTCCCGTATGAATTTTTATAATATTTTTTCTATGCTCTAATTCACTAAGGTTTGTATAGGATATTTTATGGTTAGATCCCCATGTCATAAGCTATTCCTCACTTGTACTTTAAGAAGTTTGACTTTTCATTGCACTGTCTGCTGAATTTTGTACTTCATTTTTGGGAATAATCTATAATTGAGCTTTGAAAAAAAATCACAAAAATTAAAGTTTTATATTTTATACACATTCACTTAACTTGAGTTGTTATCAACTTTCTGCTATATTTCATTATTAATTATATATTAGAATGAAAAAAAAAAAAAAACTTTAATTAATTGCAGCCAAAGTTCACGCTACTTTTTCTTATCATTTAAATAAGATTTATAATTATTCAATTTTAATTTCTAAAGACTATTCAATATATATATAAATATTCTTTTTTTAACAAAACCATTAAAATTATTTGATCATTCGTTTAATCTCTTCTAAATGTTTCACTTGAATGAATTTGACACGATACGATGTCACTCTTTACTTTATACTCTTTTTCTCAAAACTTGTATGGAATTTCCTATAAACATAAAAACAAATGTTGTCGCATTGGCATTTATAATGTTCCACTTATGTTTATCGAAGAGATTTTTTTAGTTTTAACCTAAAACCCATATGAATATGGATTTAAATTATTGGCAACGAGTTTAGCACTCACGTAATTCTAATTAAAGATTTTAAATCACTTTTACGTAGTGTTAGAATTTATATAAAGGCCAATAATTATTATTATATTGTTGTTGTTTTCTAAATATTTTTTACATTTGAAAATTCTTTGAAATACTAAATTTTTTTATTTATTTTTTTTTTGTTTTTTTTTTTTTGATACGTGTATGTGTTTAAAATGTCTTAAATATATATATTTTTAGATAAAAAAAAACTTACTTGAAATTAGAATAAAATATTTGGGTCAAAATCAACACTCACTTCACTTTAACGTATGTTTAGATTTTAATATAAAGTTCATTTATTATAAGTTTTTTGGTATAATTTTATTTCGTTTAGTTAGAATTTATATAAAGGCCATTAATTATTATATTTTTTTTTTGTTAAATATTTTTTACATTTGAAAATTCTTTGAAATACTAAATTTTATTTTTTTTTCTGATACGTGTATGTATTTAAAATGTCCTAAATATATATATATATATATATATATATATATATATATATATATATATATATATATATATATATATATATATATATATATATATATATATATATATATATATATATATATATATATATATATATATATATATAAAACTTTGTTTTTGCTTAATTATACATTCAATGAAAAAATTTTTAGATTAAAAAAAACTTACTTGATATTAGACTAAAATATTTGGGTCAGAATCAACACTCACTTCACTTTAACGTATGTTTAGATTTTAATATAAAGGTCATTTATTATGAGTTTTTTGGTATAATTTTATTTCGTTTAGTTAGAATTTATATAAAGGCCATTAATTATTATTATATTTGTTTTTTTTTTTAATATTTTTTAAATTTGAAAATTCTTTGAAATACTAATTTTTTTTTGATACGTGTATGTATTTAAAATGTCTTAAATATATATAAAAAACTTTGTTTTTGTTTAATTATATATTAAACGAAAAAATTTTTAGATTAAAAAAAACTTACTTGATATTAGACTAAAATATTTGGGTCAGAATCAACACTCACTTCACTTTAACGTATGTTTAGATTTTAATATAAAGGTAATTTATTATACGTTTTTTGGTATAATTTTATTTCATTTAGTTAGAATTTATATAAAGGCCATTAATTATTATATTTTTTTTTGTTAAATATTTTTTACATTTGAAAAATTCTTTGAAATACAAAATTTTATTTTTTTTTTTGATACGTGTATGTATTTAAAATGTCCTAAATATATATATATATATATATATATATATATATATATATATATATATATATATATATATATATATATATATATATATATATATATATATA